>NC_081409.1:221004595-222457095 GCF_030272615.1 Cryptomeria japonica
TTCACTTGGGCTCTCTCTTTTCCTCAACCCCTCCCTCTCTCTCTCATTTAATCTCTCACTTTTATCTCTCCCTTTGTTCCCATCCCTTCCCCCCTCTCTTTCCATCAACCAGTCCCTTCCTCCCTCCATATATCCCAATTGATATCTCTCTCTCTCTCTCTCTCTCTCTCTCTCTCTCTCTCTCAACCTATTCCTTCCATCCTCCCTCTCTCTTTCAATTTGACTCTCTCTTTCAATCTCTCTATCCGTGGTATTTTTCTTTCTTTCCATCGACCTCTCTCTCTATCTCTCGCCCTCCCTAGTATTTGCCTTTATTTCCATGAACCACGGAGAGGGAGATAGAGAGAGAGATGTGAAGAGAAAGATGGAGGGAGAGAATGAGAAAGAGAGAGAGGGAGGAAGGTAGGGGTTGAGGGAGAGATTAGAGGGAGACAAAGCCCAAGTGCAAGTGAGGGAAGGAGGAAAAGATGGGTAGATACCTGAGAGAGAGAGTGAGAGAGGGAGAGAGAGAGAGAGAGGTTGAGTAAGAGAGAGAGGGGAGGAATATAGGGAAAGAGAATGAGAGACAAGAAAGAGAGAATGCTATTACGAGCATGTTGATTACTAAAATTTGACTAAGTCTGAAATTTATATGAATACCCTAAAAACTAGAATCTTCATTATAACTCCTAGAGATCTAGAACCACTCTCAAACATCCTGACAATATATACATAAAATATAGCTTAAAGTTTGATATGTTTGAGATTTAGGATGTTTGGGAGTGGTTCTAGATCGCTAGGAGTTATAACGAAGATTCTAGCTTTTAGAGTATTCATATAAATTTTAGACTTAGTCAAATTTTAGTAATTAGCATGCTCGTATAAACATTCTCTCTCTCTTGTCTCTCATTCTCTTTCCCTATATTCCTCCCCTCTCTCTCTCTCTCTCTCTCTCTCTCTCTCTCTCTCTCTCTCTCTCTCTCTCTCTCTCTCTCTCTCAGGTATCTACCTCTCTTTTCCTCCCTCCCTCTCTTGCACTTGGGCTTTCTCTCCCTCCTGTCTCTTCCTCAACCCCTACCTTCCTCCCTCTCTCTCTTTCTCAGTCTCTTAAATGTTATATTTTAAGTATATATTCAGAGAGAAAGAAGCTGGAAGAGAAGGATAAATTGCAATTTCCAAATTAAAAATACCATTGTCAAAATGCAAATGCATTTGGCACACACCAAATTTGGCGCTCGCCTTATTTGGCGTGCACACTATTTGGTGCCCGCTAAATAGATTTTGTGTTCCCAAACCTTAGGTTTGGCATGCCAAGCCTCTTTGGTGTGTGCCAAATAGGGCGTACGCCTTATTTGGTGTGTGCCAAAGGGCTTGATGGGGGCCAAAAAAAAGTTGGCACCTTTTTGGTCCCCCATCTTGGTGCACTCACCCATAGATAGTGATTTGACTATATAGAGTTGGGCCCAATGGAAATTCAAACTTTTATCTTGGAATTATAATAACTAGTTCACATATCATTTGTTTTGAAGTATATTTACTTGTAGGATTTATTATTCAAACTTGATGCAGGAGCATCCCCGGTCCTAGAGCAATCTTGCATCAACCAAAAATATTTCCTTTTTGTTTAAGTTCAGTGTGTAGTTTTTTGTGTTCATGCTAGTAGGTGTTGGTAGATGATTTCTTTTCATTGCAAATCATATTTTTGGTTTTTGGTCTAGTTCATGTGCTTAATTCCCGATTCTCAATTCACCTGGATTCTTTTTCTGTTAGTTATCGCTCTCGGTTTGACTATTTCGGGACACTTCTTGAGCTTACTGGTTGGTTTTCCTTCATTTACGGAGTGGTTTCTTGGTGTGTGGATCTATTTGGCGTCTTGTCTGATGTTCTTTGGCATTTAGCCAACCTTCCTATTGATCTATACTTCTTGGTTGTTATTTTGCTGAGGAATTTCTTTCATTCTTAGGGCCAACCTATTTACACATTTTATTTTTTGGCATTGGTGAATGTAAGATTTTGTGGCCGACCTGGATATGTTCCAGAGGGTATATATATGGTTTTATGTGATCATTTGCAAGAAATGGATAATAATGTAATTTGGGATTCAGGAATAGCGATTTAGATGACTCAAAGAGTCCCAGTAGGGCTGTAATCTATCATGTTAGCCGACATGTAACAGATAGCTTACCAGATGTTCAGTTGTGAATGTAAGATGATAACCGATTGGTTGTCAAATGTTTTATGATGATAATATGATCTAAATTTATGTTCTTTTGATGGTTTCCTATTACTTCTGTGGTGTTAGTCTTGCTGCACGAGCCGATCAGTTCTCATTGATGATCTACCAGTCATAGCTGCATCAAGTGGTATCAGAGCAGGTTGTGAATCTGTTGATGTAGGTTGCAAATCTTGAGGCATTCCTTTCGGTGGATAGAACTGGAGGCAGGCTGTAGGTCAATCCGGTAGATCGCCGAGGAGAGTCAACTGGAACTATAGTCATATTGTTGAGTTGAGGTAGTTCACTGGAGTAGAGGAGGAGATGTCGCCTAGAAGGATGAACCACTAGAGGGTGGAGCAGATGATAGAGGAATTAAAGAATGAGATGAGGAATGAGATCCAAACTACATTAGCTAGTTTGCGGAGGAATCCAGAGTCTGAGGATGAGTATGAAGAAGTCAGTGAAGAGCTTGAGGCAAAGGAAGCTGAGAGACCAAAAGATGAAAGAGAGGATAGATTTATGAGAATAGTAGCACAAGCGAGTAAAGTTCATAAAGTGGAGATTTCAAACTTTTCTGGAACGTTGAACCCGGAGGATATGATTGATTGGATCAAAGAGTTAGAAGACTACTTTGAGTTTGAGGATATTAAGGACCTGTAGAGAGTCTGGTTGGCACAAAGTAAGTTGAAGGGGCATGCTGCCTTGTGTTGGAAAGAGTTGCAGAGAGACAAAGTGGAGAATAGTGAATTGAAGATCACCCCTTGGAGATAGATGGTTGCAAGATTGAAGGCTAAGTTCATACTGGGAGACTATGAGTTGGAATTATTCAAGAAGTTGGAGAACTTGAAGCAAAGAAACATGAGTGTGAAAGAATATACTGAGGAATCATACAAGGTGATTATCAAATGTGGACATAGAGAGATGGATAGAGAAAAGGTGGTGAGGTACATCAATGGACTTGCATTTAACCTTCAGGATGAGATGAGTATGTTGAAGATTTCTACAGTTGAAGAAGCTTATCAGTATGCTTTGAAGGTTGAGGAGAAGGTGAGAAGAAGACATCAGAATAACCCTAGAGGAAAGGAGAAATACAAAGCATAGATGAGTTGCAGTATAGAGAAACCGGTTGTGGAAGATGAATCAAAACCTAAGTGGAGTAAAGAACTAGATCAAAAAATTTAGAGGAAAAGCAGAGGCAATAGTAGCAGAGAATTTTGTGGAGAAACCAGACATAGGTTTTATGAATATAATTAGGAAATGATAAGAAATTTTGTGACAAATGAGGAACCGGAAGGAGGAGTAACTTGAATTGAGTGTGCACCAGAGAAAGGAGAGTCCCTTATGTTCAGAAGAGTCCTGGTGGAACAAAGCAATGAAGATACCAGATCTTCTGAGAGGTGTCTTTTCTAGACCATGTGCAAATCAGGTGGTAAGTCTTGCAAGGTTATTGTGGATACTGAGAGTAAAAATAATTTGGTATTTGAGGAGATGGTAGACAAACTTGGATTTGAGAGGCTTGAGCATCCTTATCCTTAAAAGGTAAGTTGGTTACAACATGATCAAAAGTTGGAGGTAAAAGAGCAGTTTTTGGTGAGTTTTAATATTGGACCTTTTAGGGATGTGGTCTTGTGTGATGTTTTGTCCATGAGTGCTTGTCATGTCTTGTTGGGAAGACCCTGACAGTTTGATAGAAGAGCTATTTATGACTGTAGAAGAAACCTGATTGCTATTGAGAAGGATGGGCAAAAGTTCACATTGGCTTCTTTGAAGGAGAGAGAGAGAAGGAGGTGAAGAATCTGAGTCTTGAGAGAAGTTGCAGTGTTGAGAAACTAGTTGCGGAGCTTATATCGAAAGGTGACATGAGTTTACATACAGATCTAAAAGATGAGTCTGATAGCAGGATGAAACTGGATAACAGTATGGTTGTGATAGTAAACCGAATAAAGTTTTGTGGCATAAATAATTTAGAATTGCAAAAGAAAGAGAGTAGTTAGCAAAGATAGTGTGCTAGTAAGAAGCAGTGGCTGAAGACTAAAGAGGATCAAAGGTTAGAAATCCAAATGAGATTCCAGAGGAGCTAAGGAAGAGGTTTACAGATAAGGAGGATGTTTGGATCAGGAATGAGCATGGGATCTATATCTCAAATCCTTTTAGATGTTCATGAGTTGCCTCTCATGGAACATCTCTTTCTACTTGGGGTGTCTGATGCAAGAGCATCCTTGATCCTAAAGCAATCTTGCACCAACCAAAAGTATTTCCTTTTTGTTTAAGTTCAATGTGTAGTTTTCTGTGTTACTGCCGGTAGGTCCTAGCAGTTGCTTTCTTTTCATTGCAAAACATATTTTCATTTTTTGGGCTAGTTCATGTGCCTAATTCCTGATTCTCATTTCATCTGGATTCTTTTTCAGCTAGTTATCGCTCCTAGTTTGACTATTTCTGGGTTCTGGGATAGTTCTTGAGCTTACCGATTGGTTTTCCTTCATTTCCAGAGCAATTTCTTGGCATGTGGATCTATTTGGGGTCTTGTTTGATGTTATTTGGTGTGTGGCTGACCTTCTTGTTGATCCTCACTTCTTGGTTATTTTTCGAAGGAATTTCTTTCATTCTTAGGGCCGACCTATTTACACATTTCATTTTCTTGCATTGGTGAATGTAATCTTTTGTGGCCAACTTGGATATGTTCCAGAGGGTATATATATGGTTTTATGTGATCATTTGTAAGAAAGGGATAATAATGTAATTTTGGATTCAGTATTAGCGATTCGGATGACTCTTAGAGTCCTAGTAAGGCTGTAATCTGGCATGTTAGCTGGCATGTAACCGGTAGCTTACCACATGTTTAGTTATGAATGTAAGATGATAACTGGTTGGTTGTTTGATGTTCTATGATGATAATATGATCTGAATTTGTGTTCTTTCATTGTTTTCCTATTGCTTCCATGGTGTTACTCTTGCTACATGAGTCGGTCAATTCTCATTGAGGATCCACCAGTGTAAAGATGTAAATCGTTCTAGCTTCAATAATAAACAAAATACTCTTTATTCTTAAATAAACTCATAATTCCTTTAATAAGTCTATTTCATTCCACTTTTCTTTCCATAGCTTCATTTGATCATTCCATTTATATCATAATAAACACTAATTTTCTATAAAAGATAAAGATTCTTCATTCAATAAATCGATATAAGTAGTATCTCAATCATATAATACTTAGGCTTTTCAAGCTGCCATAAGTTCAATCAAAAGAATACAAAGTAAAGGGTGAGATGCATCCTTTGATCTACAACCCAAGCTATCTTCAATGCAATCTTTAGAATGAAGACAAGAACAAGATTCAGGTTCTTTTTCCACCCAACCTTGAAGCTTACACTTCTCCGGAATTCTTAGTCAATCAAGAATACCCAGCCCTGCACAAATTTCTTAGCAAAAAGAATTTGATAGACAAGATGGAATCTGGTGCGTGCCTAGATGATACATGCATTTTCAATTATCTAATTCCATTAAGAAACAAACAAGATCAATCAAGGATATGGTAGAGAGCATAAATAAATCCATCTGCTTGAATGGTCAATAAGTTACTCGACCGAGTATAATGCCATGCATAGCAATAAAAGATAGTTTGGAAAATAAAACTATTCTCTCTGTAATTCCACATTTGGCACCCATCCCAGAAGGTAACTTTCCACAAACACAAGCCTATCTAGCTTTGTTCATATTAATCTAGAATAAATATATACAGAAGACAATCTTTCATTGAATAGAAATAGAAAGAATCAATCTTTTGTTACAACCAATCCTATCTGACAGGAAGAAATCTTTCATGGATAAACAAATATACATCTAAAAAGAAAACAATCTTTCGCTTCTATCTTTCAAGCAATTTAAAGACAAGAATTAAATATTAAGAAGGTATAACACATGCATATATCTTTACATAAAATTGAATAAAAATGAGTACACATTCTTTTATTCAATTATCAAAACATAATCATTAACTTTCATTCTATTTCTTATGGTTTGTTTATATCGTCTAAGCTCTCTATCTTTCCATGTATTTTGGAATATTTACCTTTTTTCCTGAAAAATATATTTAGTTTAATACTAATATGTGACTTTTCATGATTTAAGAACTCAACTAACTGATTTACTAATTTTCCATAATAACATCTAACATGATGAAAATTCATAAAGCACATATCTATATGGCTTTTCAAATGAGATACCCAATAATCATCTTAACTTTTAATACAAGGATCAAATTCGGAAGTGTAAGTCTTTTCTTCACAAAATCAAAATAAGCTTCACTATTTAATAATTTGTTATCCTAGTATTTCATCTTCTTCATGGTTCAAATTCAAAGTTTCTCTCTCTATCCTCTTACTCTATTTCTAGAGGGTTTGGTGATCTAATTTTTGAGAGTTTCACTATGTTTATCAACAAACTTTAAGAAAATATCTCATTATTGCATTTATATTTACATGAACGTAATTTAAAGCAATTGAAAATGGTTTCATATCATGATTATAATTCCTTCATTAGAATATTGTATAAATCTAAATAAAATAGAACATTCTTTTATCTTTTAGATCTCTACAACAAAACATACTAGAATAGAGCTTACCTCTGGAATACGATCCAAGTCTATTATGATCACTGATAACTTAAAATTGTCTGCAATATGTCTAGATTCCAATGCTTTTCTCCTGTGCGCTATTCTATCTCACGAGCTCTCTCTCCTCTACTTACCACTCTATATTTACATTCTCTATTCTTAGTTCTTATCCTTTCTATATTTTGATAATTTCTCTCTTTTTCACAATACCTATACCATCTTCTCTCCCTTCTATTCTCTAATAATAATAAAACAAACTAATGCTCATTTAAGAGCCTCACTCTTAAATTCGATGCTAATTTGAAGATGATCATAACCAATCCTCTACATCTGGTTATCATTCTCTTAAATATCTAATGCCTATTCAATTCTACATTCCATTCTCTATTCCTTTGTTATCTATCTCTCTGCTTTCTCTTCCAACTCGATGGTCTATATATAGTGATCCAATCTATATTAAATCCTATTTTCGAGCTAGTTCTCTCATAGAGGTGGACTGATTTATTGGTATCTACATGACACCACACATTGTTTCACTGTAACATAACATTCATTTTCGGGCTCGAACACTTATGTGTTCACCATGCAAAGTTATTCATTAACTTCTTATGTGACACCACACTGCACATGGCGTTCAAAGATATTAATATTAGCGGGTTTATGTGGGCTAGTAAACCACATTACCTGTTGACCATTCCACATTATATGGTAATGTGAAAGCACCACGTAGGCGTGGTTATTTGTAGGACAGAGTCACTATGAATACCATATTTACCTCCCATTCGAACTCAATGGGTTTGTTGTAATTACAAACACCGTTGGAATTTTTGCAGAGTCGACACACTTGTCAACTTCCTTCTGGTATAAATGAGATTATGTGGGGTAGTCGGGGCTTGTATCGACCCGCACTCCTTGTCATTAGTATGCTACGTGGGTTTGACTATGACTGGCATTAAATCCCTGCCACCTTATCGGGTATGTAGCTGCAACATGGTTTGTTAGCATATTTAAAAGGGGAGGAGCAGTGCTCGGTGGTAATACCGACCCCTCCCTATAAATATGGGGAGTGGTCGATATTACTATCGACCTCCCTCATATGACATTCACTTATCATTAAATTCAACCGCCACTATTCGGTCAATAGCGTTTCAATTAAGTCTCTTTCCATTTATACATATAAAACATTAAACTCGTTAACATATTCTTTAATAAACCGTCTCCTATATATATATAATATGGATTTTCATAAAATAATTTAATTCCACAAATCTATTTACATATTCAATAAGTACATACGTATTTATAAGTCCATGATCAAATTATTATTAGAATTCATATACATATATATATATATATATTTTTAATCTCAAATGATTATGTTTAGGTATAAACAAAATTCATGAAGTAAGGTAATTTAAATACAATTGTAATTATATATATATATATATATATATATATATATATTGTAGTTACATACATATTTACATGTATATGTTCGAACATATACATGTAAATATGTATGTAACTACAATTCTACAATATATATATATATATATATATATATATATATATATATATATATATATATATATATATATATATATAAGACCAGGTTCCCCTCACCCAATAAGTAACTTAGGATGCGTTCTCACTTGACCAAAGGGGCGAGGTATGTGTTGTGCTCGCTTGAGGTAGGAGGGCGAGGTACGAGGTACGTTAAGTGAATCACCCTAACTTTACGTTTGTGAAATACTTCGTGTCATGTTCTTTTCTCTCTAGTTACCGAAAGCGCTTTATTTCTTCCCCTCAAAGTCAAACAATTGAGGGAATTGCTCTGTTAATCATCTGTGTTGTGGAGTTATTTAGAAGGGAATTGCTCCATTAATCCTTTGTGTTAGATATGACAGAGTTATTTAAAAGGGAATTGCTCCGTTAATCCTATTTTTGCGGAGTTCTTTAGGAAGGATGGCTAACCCAAAAAATGAGGGAGAGGAAGAATGGCTCACCTAACATCGGAAGGTGAGGAAGGATGTCTTGGTCTTAGGTAGGAGGGCAAGTGTTTGAACACTCACTCATTCATATGGGTTCGAAAGGATGGAATTCCATTAAGACCAAACCAACTTCTATCTCTCGGCATTGAGCTGGTAAATTAAGTTCCTTCATCTTGCTCTATCGACTGGCTTTGTGACCCAACTTGCATAGAATAGTAGGGGCCCTAATAAACCTAAGATAAATTGAGAAAAAATCTCGCAGACATGGGGTCAAAAGTGACCCAACTGCCATTCCCCGCCGATAAATTTCTCATTCTTATCGTGAATATTACTTAAAAAGTGACCCAACTGCCATTCCCCTAAGGAACCAACTCTCCAGTCAGAATTTTGATTGTGCACATTGGGTCAAAAGTTACCCATAAAAGAGAGGGCCCCTCCTTTAAAACAACTCCATCCCTATAGCTTCCCCTACAATTCTATGGGCCTATTGGCATGTTACGTATAGAACTCGACGATCCATCTCCCTCGACATTATATGGGCGATTATCCATCTCTTTACTAAAATTATAGTTTCAAAATGTTGGTGGGCCGCTAAGAGTTACCTATCTTTCTTGATCAAAAGCCCAAGTCTAGGTCATATGACTACCCCCCTAGGATGTATATTATTGTTGTGACCCGACGTCAATTTCCCTAATCAACCATCGATAAATTGATCATTTTGATCATAGACATGACTGCGAGAGGGTCAGGAAATTCTAGTCAGTATATTCTTGTTGTGACCACACGTCATTCCTTTCTCAATCATCGATAAATTGAGAAAAAGTCTTGCTCATATGACTATGAAAGTGACCCGAAACTTGCAACTATAATTGGAGGGGTGGGGCCTATCAAAAGTTTTATTTAGTGATCTTTGCAGGCTCATCGATCTCTGACGTTATGCAGGCTCATCGATCTATACTACAACAACACCCATAGAATAGTAGGGCAAAACCAGTTCTGCAGGCTCTTCTAGTCGCAAATAAGCAATTAGAGTGGGGGGGAGGCAATTGCCATTGTGGGTGGGAGGCTATAGATTGGGGGAGGTTCAAATCTAGGAGATTAGTCTTGATTTGTGGGTGGGAGGCTATAGATTGGGGAGGTCCGAATCTAGGAAATTAGTCTTGGTTCCCCGCATTCAACGAACTGACGATTCCCTTTCTAATTAGAATCCCACCCACCCCCAATGAATAGTAGGGGCATTGCTTTCCATGCGGCTATTTCATTGCTTCCCATCCCGCCTTTCCATCTTTATTTCATTAAATCACACATATCTATAGGCAAACAAATAAATATATAGTTCATTAAATCATACATATCTGCATAAAAAGAACATATAAACATAGGGTCAATATTCATATCTAACTTATTAGCAAAACAATCTTAGTTTAAAATAAGACATAATATTTCACAATCACACATGGAACTTGGATTTAATTCAATCACCACTCAAATCTTGCAATAAATGCACATGTATAAACATTTAAATCAATCTACTACTCCTTCCAAATTCATCATTCCAATTTAAACAAACACTCAAATAAGGTCATTTAAATCATCCATCTTTACAAGATGCAAATTATAAATCCTAATGCGGTGTGTGAGATATTCCATCTATTCTAGCAAAGTCCATGAGCTAAGACAACTCTACCTGAACCCTGTCCTCGCCTTCATCTGCGTTTACCTGTTCCTCAATTCACTTGCACTCAATTGCTCATTAGCAATGATGACCACAATTTGACAATAAAAATCATTACTGATCATTCAATTGTATATAAATCATTTCATTGCATTCGATCTCCTATCTTATTTCATTAACAATTCCATTTTCATTTCATTTCAATTTCATTTGCGAAAAAAATAAACATTATTTTCCTAATTAAATAATTATGGAAAAGTAGGGTTCGTGACAACCGGTCATGGCTGCATCAAAACTACTTTTTACAAGAGGACGAATGTGAAATAAGGTGCTTTGGTGAGCAATTGTTGTGCTCTTTAATATTGACCAAATATTTTGGGTTAATTATTTCCAATTGGCAAGGCTTCAAATTGAGGAATCTTATTTTCATTCTTAAATTTTTTGCATTAAATATGGTACTAAAAATCTCCAAAATTATGACAATTTATCTTGTTCATACATTATAGATAATAATAATAATTTATTTTCTCTTTGTATAAATTTATAATATTGCTTAGGTGTTTTAAATCATCATGTCAAGAAGCATTCTATTATAGAAATAATTTTGTCCATATTAAACACTTATTTGAAAGAAGTGGCTAGTTGTGTCATACTGGGTAGAAGAGTTTCATAAATTTAAGTGAATTTTAGTTGGGAAGGTGAAGTTCCTTCAATATATGTTTAAAAAAGTTTAGATATTGACTATGGGAAGGTTTTAAGTTACATTCCCACTTCAAATGTATTGGTCAATAATATCTTAATTATTTTTGCAGATCAAAACATATATATATATATTTAAACAATAATAAAAAACTAAAAGTCAGAGAATTTGAATTGGTCAAAAAATATAATAAATAATTGATATTTAGCTAAAACTCTATGTATATCTTGTTTTTTTTAAGAACTCATAAGTTCTTATTTTTTCCCTAATGTTGGATTTTCCTAAAGTACGTGGCTTGGAATTGCTTCTAGAGCATCAAAGAAATTCCATGTTCTTAATGCCATTTTTTTCAAAATTTGCTAATCTCTTATTTTTACTAAAGAAAATTTGGGTGACTCCTATTTTTCAAAATTTATTTTATTATTTATAATGCTACCACTTTACTATTAAGAAAAAGCATCGAAAATAATAAAACCACAATTGATTACCCTTGCACCTTGTGAAAAATATATTGATTTTGCCAACATTCAATTCAAACATACAACATTAATAAACACAAAATAGTAAAATTTTGGAAATGATGCTAGTTATGGGTATTGACCAACTAAAAGAAAATAATACATTTTATGTCAAGAAAACAAAACATTAACGCATCATGATCATTAAAAATATTCCAAAAAATAGTCCACAATACATAATAAACATTAATAAAATTTGATTTTTTTGCATGTTCCCTCCTTTGGTTTGTGATCTTAGATTAAGAGCCCTCTCTCCCATTACGCTCTCCCTCATTAGGTCAAAGGGAGAACCTTGCCAAAATATCTTGCATAAAGCTAGCTAATTAGTTTCATGTTCTTAATATATTGAATTCTCAACTACCAAATTTATTATAATTTATTTGAATATAAAATTTTATTATTTGGTATATTATTAGATTCATGATTAAGAGAATGCATTCTCCTAATGATAGGTAAATAAATGAGTAAACATCAATTGAATATTAGTTTTTCGTATCCTCAAAAAAATTTAATATAAAATATTTTTCATTTTCTAATTACTAATATTCTATGAAGGTGAGGTGAGACCATATAGTGAGTAATTATTATTATTCACCACTTTTTCATCACTCAAATCTAGTGAAGGCGAGGTGGGACTATATAATGGATGAAAAATGATTTATACATATATTATCTTCAATGGCAACATTCCTCGAAAATATTTAGTTCAACGGATTGCAAAAATAACATTAATATGTTGAAGCTTCACATAATAGCACACAAATTTGAATAAAGATTCCCCCATAATATAATGTTTCTTGAGTGATTACAAATATATGCTTCCACAATAGACTAAAGCTTCATAAACATAATGCTTGTTGCAAATACGAAAACATATGTTGATTTCAAAACAAAATCTTTAAGGAACAGATACAACTTCTATGTGAATTTTCTCTTAGTAAATCAAAGGATTTTGATCATGCAATCTCTACGAAACAAAATGGGTTTTATCCCTTTATCTCTAGAATAAAATCCTTGAGGTTTTATGATTATCAAAAAAATAGAAGCCCTTCTTTTGCATCTCATAAAATAGGGTATGCCCCTCTTTGAGAATATATGGTGTGTTAATTTGAATCATTAAGAACTAGTAAAGAAAAAAAATACGCATTATAAAATAGTTAGTATTCTCTAATAAAAATCATGTTGCACACATATATATTAATTTTAATTTCATTCCATATTGACGTGGAAAGGAATCATGATATGTCAATTTATAGTCATTCTATATTCTACAATGTGTGGAAAAAATATGCTTTGTTAGTTCCAAGTCATTTTCTTTTTATGTGAAAAAAATAATAAATAATAATAAGATCTATAGGAAAAAATATTTATTATTTCAAGCCTTTTCATTTTTTGTAGTACATAATATTAACATTTATACAAAATAATGATCTGTCATTTTAAAGTCATTTCATTTTCATTTATTCTTTTATCTGGTTATTGACAAGTCTTATATTTTGCACAATTCTACATTGTATACATGTTATCATAATTAGTTTCTATTATATGATTGAAATTTCATTTTGTCTATTTCCTCTCTCTTTCCATAAGCCTAGAATAAGGTATTTCCTTTTCTTCCTGTATCATAGGTGTTTAGATTAATTATGCAGTCTATACAATTCAAGATTTGAGACCCTCTAAATTTTTAGGAGAGTTCAAGTTTATTTGTCCACTTAGAATTTCTACCATTTTCTTTTATTTAGTGCAAATATATTGATAATAACATTATTGGATGTTGTCTAATACATTTATCAATACATCCAAATTTTTAACTCTAGGATTCTTATCTAGTCCATTATGATTTATAACATCTAGAAACTCTTTTGTATTGCATTTGTAACAATACACCAATCAAATTTTAGGTGCATCACCCTTTTTTTTTTTCTATTTCTCTTAGTTCTATTAATTTTCATTTCTCTATCTACTTTTCCAAGTTGTGTGTTCGATTTTGTTAATAGTTTTGAAACTCATAAATAATTTGGTTATACTATTATAATATTAGGATCTCTCATATACAAAAGCACCTTTTATTTAACGTAAGGTTCTATGTAAGAATTTAAGGTTAGGAAATCTTGTTCCAATAAAACAAGTTATATAAGTATAAGAATACATTAATTAAACCATCATAGAAAAGTTATTGAATTTATTTTAAGATCATTATAAACAAATCATTTGACAATAGTGAACACACCACCAGAACAACAACAAAGAACTGACCATTTGGACAAATAACCGACACAAGACCCCAAAAATACTTAAGAACAGACCTCGCCAAACAACAATTGGTTCAAGATTTCCATTGACTCGTGCTAGTAGAAGCATCCCATGTACACGATAGGATACTAGAATAATACATTTATACTTTATACTGTAGTATCGGCATGGAACTCCGACTCTAATAGCTAATAATAACTAATTTGCAGAGAGGTGTTATGTTTTTCGTTTATGCAAACTTCAAAATATATGTAACACTAAATCAAGATCAGCGTCCTTGCATCGTAGACATTTCTGTGAACTGAAACACTGTAGTTCTTGACTCAATATGAGTCTCACTTGAAATTTGATCGCTGACGACATTTAAACATGAAGTCGATGTGGCAAGCCTTGTGGAACCTCCAATCTCCTCAAGCTTCAGCTTCACCTTTCTCATTGTCGGTCTTCCCTTTCCTTCTGCACAAAGACATTCTCTAGCTAGACTTGCCACAGCAGTCATCTGGTCTAGGTTCTCCTCGTTCTTAACGTTTGGATCCAAAATATCAATCAAGCAGTCATCCTTACATTTGGAAAGAAAAAACTTAGATAGGATGATTTCGTGCGGAGGCCTTCCAGGGGATAGGGGTTGTCGACCTGTGAGGAGCTCTGCCAGCAATACGCCGAAGCTGTAAACATCACTCTTTTCAGTAAGCGTGCCGGTTTCATAGTATTCAGGATCCATGTAACCACAAGTGCCCATTATATTGGTGCTGAGATGTGTATCATTCCCACAAAGTAGCCGAGATATCCCAAAATCTGCAACTTTCGGAGTCACCGTATTGTCAAGAAGAATATTAGTTGATTTCACGTCCCGGTGAATAATGGGGCGATCTAATTCTGAATGTAGATATGCAAAAGCTTCAGCACTACCCATTGCGATCTGTAGGCGACTCTGCCAAGTCAAATGACCGGAATGTAGCTGATGAGAAATTGTTCCCCCGTCCACAAATTCGTATACTAGAATAGGAGATTGTGTTTGCAGGCAACATCCAACCAACTTCACCACATTTTTGTGATTAAGACCAGAGAGAATCACGATCTCGTTGATGAACTGGTTCATGGCTTCCTCGCTTTCAACACCAATGGGAAATTCCTTGAATTTTTTAATAGCGACGGGTGTACCATTCGAAAGAATCCCTTTGTATACTGTGCTTGAACCACCGGTTCCAAGCTTCATGTCATCTGAATAATCTCCGGAGGCACTTTTAAGCTCATTTTCTGAAAAAATCCTGAAGATTTTCTCCTCTGTCTGTTTTCCCTTTTCTGCTAGTATTCTCTCTAGCAAAAAACCTCCATTGCGTAGGAAGTACTCGTCCCTCGCTCTTTTCAGGTAACGCATTCTCAGCAACAAGACTAATGCACACCCTGCTAAAGAAACTCCAACGAATGCAGAAACAGAGCCTGCAGACATAACAGCCAGAATTGTTATTAGCGGTGCGCTCAAAAGTTTTGTACACTGCATTGAAGATATATTAAATGCGGCGCATAGTCACCTATAGCTGCAAACATAGCCGTTCTATTTGAGCTTTCTGACTCGCAGCTCGACCCATTTTTGAAGCCATCTCCAGTGTAACCCTCTGCACATGAACAATTGTATGAACCTGGTAAATTGTTGCATTTACCTCCCTTGGATGGTTCCACGCACTCATTCGAGCTTCTATCACTGCAATCGTCAATGTCTGCATACGGGGGGAGGAAACTTGAGAAAATAAATGGTTCGTCAAGAAAAAACATGATAATTGAAGATCCATGATGGCCAATTAACAACAAGATTGGAGATTCTTTTTATTTTTGTTTTAAATTGAAAACAAATTTCCCTAAACAACCTCAAGTAAGCATAATAATGAGAAACCACGATAATCATTATGCTTATAGTTAAAAAGAGTGCGGAGGTCATACCTATGCACTTAGTGCCATTCTTGTAACCATTTCCA
This sequence comes from Cryptomeria japonica, assembly GCF_030272615.1. Taxonomy (NCBI): domain Eukaryota; kingdom Viridiplantae; phylum Streptophyta; class Pinopsida; order Cupressales; family Cupressaceae; genus Cryptomeria; species Cryptomeria japonica. The sequence continues at coordinate 221,020,513 of NC_081409.1, forward strand.
ACATATCCTGGAAGACATGTGCATGCGTGTCCTCCTCCGGAACGGGAGTCAGTGCATTCTGCATTAGACGAGCAAGCATAATAGGCTGTTCCTTTAGCCGTGGTACAATTCCGACGGCCGATACCCCAGTTAAGGCGGAGACCATAATAAGCCTTCTTAATATCTTCCCAAGAGATGTCTGTTTTATTCTTGACTACATTGAAGGTGGAGGGGTCCATTATGGTGGAGAAACCGCAGAATTCATCATTTGAAAAATCATCTTCGGCATGGAATTTTATCGACCATAAATTATCTGGAAGGGTAATCTCACAAAAGCCATAGCGGCAGTATTCTGGACCAACTCTGCGAGAGACACATGAAGATACACATTTTGCTTCTCCTCTTCCAACCCTGTTTTCGTAACTACCAGTTCTATTGCAACCAACGACCACAAATTTATCGGACATGGAAAAATAGAAAGGCCCGGGTAGCTCGAACTGCTTGGATTTGTCTGCCGCTTCACTTTTCCCACACGAAACGGCTTTAAGAGATGTCGAATTAATGACAATGTAACCAGAATAATTGAGCTGCCAAATCTTATAATAATCTCTTGTTAATTCCAAACTATTATTATAAGAGACATCTGCCGGAAGAAATAGAGCCATCTTCCCAGTAGAGTTATCTTTGGTGCAATTGATCTGAAAACCACGGTGTCCACAATCAGAATTGTTATCCTTAATATAGAAAGGGTAACTCACATTCAAGGAGCCACATTTTTCAGGAACACATTTTGCAGCAGCAGTAAAGCCCACCAAACACAGATAAATTACAAGGCGAACTACAACTACCCAATTCATTTGCATTTGATACAGCATTCTCTGTTTGAGCAAAGATGTTTAGGAATGAAAGCTTGGCGGAAATAAAAAGCAGAGTGAATAATTGAGTGGACAACAGCATAAGACTTTGTGAAAAACCTACCCCTTAATGCTGATAAAGTCTTCACGGTGATTTTTTTTGAGTTGAAAGTACATCAAATTAATGTGAACAAGGATTTAAGAAGGAAAATAAATTTTGTAGAAAGGGGTGCGAAGATACGGGCCTATAATGTACACTTTACAAGTAGTTTCATATAGTGAACAAAAGAAAATTAGTTGAGAAAGTAGTTACGTGATGATTTCATTAAATAAAGCTAGTTTTAGTTTTTTTTTCATATAGGACAGTTCTTCTATTCTTCTATACATTATATATTTTTAATCTTATATGTATGAAAATGTGATAATAGTCTAAGAATGTTAACTAAAATCTCAAATCTTCATAGTATAGCATTGGAAACATAAATAGCTTCAACTACAATCTTGATAAAAGAGATGAAAATTTGAATTTGTGTTTTTTTGTTATTATGCAATTGAGATTGTGAAGTGTGTGTGTTTGAATGCACTAGGTTAAATGATAGAAAATGGTATCTTTGAGCAATTATACTAAATTACAAAACTCAATACGAGTTGACTAGAACTAGAAATAGAAAAAAGAGAAGAACTTGTAGATACAATTTGAAGCTAAAAGTATTCGACAAGGATAGAGGATGTCATAGACCTATGGGTGTCAAAATTAACTGAAAGGAGCAAAAATGTAGTCAAGATGTCATGTAAGCATGTCTCCCAATAACAGATCCAAAAATAATCAGATACAAGTAGACACTGCCCTAGTCCACATGTTTCTCCCTATTTGAAATCTAGAATTGTTTGTCTTAGTCTTCTCTACACTCCTATAACACTATCAATTGTTCGATTTAAACTTGCACACATAAAAATGAAGAAAAGTGATTGTTCTATATAAGGGCTTGCTTAAGTCAAACCTCATGTTAGTGTTCACACCTCCACAACAATTATAATTGATAAAAGAAGAGAGCTTATTCCTCGAAAGGATAGAGGCTAAATCATCTTTCAAATGTTGAATTGATAAGATTATACCCTAGGAATAGAAATGGTGGTTATGCAATTCTCTATAAACAAATCCTCCAAGTGTTGGTGTGGTAACATGATAAACATAACATTAAAAATAAATAAATAATACTTGAGTGTGGGTTCTTGTAGCTTGCTACTTAATATGATGAATACTTAGATTCAAAGTGTTTGATTGACCATATTTGAGAATTCATAAGATATTTGTAATGTGGAAAATTGGACCGTAGTGGTTCCCCACCTAGGAGAGAGAAAAGAAACCACTAGGATGATTTTCACTTGGGGGATACTTTACATTCAAAAGAGGGGCTTGAATCCACTAGATCCAAATCCAAGGAGAATAAGGATGTGAATGCCAAGTGGATTGCAAGGGTTGGAATGTGATTTACCCTCTTTTGTAAATGGAAGGGTTGACTTGTTGACTATGTAGAAAAGGGAGACAAAATGGATGAAATAAGGAGCTACCGGTTCAGGATCGCGTTGTAACTTTGGATCTGAGGTATTTAGACTGATACGGATCTACCACTGCAAATCTAGAGAAAAGTTGCTAGGACCAGATTGAAAGTGTACTTGGTCCTCTGAAAAATCCGTGCGCCAAAAAGGGTTTATTCGTCTTTGCAAATGAACTCCACACTTTACAGCTACGCACCTACAACCTACACATAGAAAAGAAGGGGAAATTGAATGAAAGTAATTGCAAATGCGTAAATGTAAATGATGGAAATGTATACCTTGTAGATCTACAATTGATTGATGATGTTTGCTTTATTTTTTAAATGTAATCACGAATGTTTATGAAATGGCATGTAACATGACAAAACCCTAACACACACACACACACACATGCTTCCAAATGAATGTTGTAATTTTGCTCCAGTGGATGAATGAGCAAGGCATAAAGAAGAGAACTTGATGGATTCTTGAAGACTTGAATGCTTGATGACGATAATGAAGACCTTCCGCTTGAACTTTTGTATATATTATGTATCCTATTTTCCCTTTTCAAATGAGGGAACTATGTATCCTTTTATACATGCCTAAGAGGATTAATTTTCATCCCACTGAAGGCCGACAAAGGAGAGTTTAAGTCCCCGAAGAGTAAATTATGTTCAAGAGTCGAATAGACCAATCTTAGGATCACTGTAAGAGGGAGAATAGGGGCACCACACCCTTGTCCTACCCTATCTTGGGGCTTGGATAGGGTCCTGACGTGTCATCAGGGCTGAGATGGGAGAAGTTAAGAATGAAGGTATAGAGAGGCGTCTCAGTCAAGTAGAGAGATGTAGTTGCATAGGTGAGGGCCTAAGATATGGTTGAAATTGTGAGGGTCACAATTTTATGACACTACATTTAGCCCCCACTTTAGCGAGAGTATGGCTTACGCCAATGCTTCTGATAAAGTATAAGGAAGAGAGAGATGAAGATTAGAGATGCGGAGCAATCCCACAAGGAGTATAAGACATCACTAATCTTGAGGAGCAACAATCCCCAATCTTAGAATCTTAACTCACTCAACATATGTAAGAGCACACAAAACATAAAGAACAAGACAAACAAAACAAGACAAAGCACAAAAAGACAAACGACAAAAACTGAAACACAAGACCACAGATCAACTAGTCGAAGAGACCTCAATACAAATATCTCAAACAACTAATTGAAACACAAAGATAAATGTCATCACATAAACACCAATAATCACATAAAAGAGAAAAGTTGACATCATCCATGAACCATCAATAGTAAAACCATGAGTTCATGAGAGGAAAGAGAGAGAAAACATGAATACACACTTTGGTGATCCATGAGAAGAAAGGCGAAAAAAAAGGAAGGAACCACGGACATCTCACCCCTAGAATTAGGTGATCCATGGAGAAAAGAGGACATGGAAAACTAGCCCCCAGATTTTATCTAGGTTGTTGGCATATGTAAAGAGTTTGATGACATGATAGGATTGTATGTTGTTATTGATGTCAATATGCTGAAGTATGAACCGGTGTATTGCAGGAAGCAAACTGGCAAGTGAACCAGTATGATGGTATGAACCAGTATATGCGAAAAGGTGAACCGGTATGTTGGAATGTGAACTAGTATATGCAAATCTTGTATCAGAGTTTCATTTGATATGACTACTGGTTGGTAGTCTCACCTTCAAGGTTTTCGATTGATGCATTCCAAGTTTGTGTGATTCAACCGATGACATCCTATGATGAGTTAGCATTGAAATGAAGATTAGATCGTGTTGCCACGTCACCTTTGTGCGCGTGAAGAATCTCCTTGAGGATCTTGCATGAAGAAGATTGATTCTATCTACCTCGGGAATGTGCAAAATCTTAGTAAACGATGGAGAGCGCATGATGGGTTATCAGCTTCCAAAAGCGGTGAAGAACGGATGATGGAGAACATCTTGAGATTTGTTCAAGATTGTTTTACTCTATGTAATGTGATTAAACGGTTAGGATTGGACTGACTGTATTGATAACCTAAATGCTTAGGGTTTTAGGTTTTGGCTACCGACCTAGTCGTTGTCTATAAGGTCGATGATGATTTGCATTTTGAAGTTGTTGGCAAATGAATGTGTGTGAAGTGAGTCTTGCCAGACTAGAGAAGTAAGTAGATACCTATAGAGTGTAATTGCAGATGTAAAGAAATTGAAGTGGATCTGCCTTGGCATTGAGTGTTGTTATCAGATCAGTGTATTACCTGTTGACTTCTAACCATTTCAGTAGTTGGAAAATCCCTTTACCAGGTAGCTTTAACATGCTTTTTGTAAATCCTTTAACAGGGTGACTCAAAATCTTTGAGTTCTTTAAATCCTCTAACAAGGTAACCTTTAACAGGGTTTTAACCTCTAACTGGGTATTTAGCCATCCCTTAACCAAGTGATCCCTAGCAGGATCGGTTCCTAGCAAAACCTGTTGTAAAGTCTTTAACCGAACTAGGCTCCTAATAGAGAGGACTTCAGAAGAGTTCAAGAACAACTTGTGGGTATTCATCCCCACCGTGGTTTTTCTCAATTGGGTTTCCACATGAAAAATTAGTGTGTTACGTGTAATGCTTTTTCATGTGATGTTTTAGTGCTTTTTGTTAAGCAGTAATGCAAGCTAGTCCAGTGGTCATTATATTTTTTATGTATTACTTGTTTAAGCATATGGGTGAAGTAGAGATGAGATATTAGGTTTTGTGATGATCTAAGTGTTACTGGTTTATGACTTTAATAGTCACTGTGTTTTACTGGTATTGCCTTGATTTAGATCAGTGATGTTGTTTACCAGTTAGTGCAGTCTTTGCAATTTAAGTTGTTAAAGAAGTTTTTGTCTACTGATTCACCCCCCCTCTCAATATCTGTTGAGTATTTACTATTCATTAGTAGTCATCAAATGGTATCAGAGCATCCTCCAGGTCCTCTATGTTATAAACTTAAGCACTTGAGGAAAAGATCGTATTCTAATGATGAAGAGGGAATGTCCTAAGTTCAATAGAGATAACTTTAAGATATGGATGGACAGAATGAAGATCTACATTAGAAGTATGGGTGCTCAACACTGGAAGTATGTTTAGAATACTTATTTTGTCCCTACCGGTACTCTCACCAATGATCAAAGAAGAGAAATTCAGGAGAATGGGCAAGTCATGGAAGCTCTTATCAATAGTCTATCTGATATTAAGTTTATAGATGTTCAGGATAAAGACAATCCCAAAGATGTATGGGATACTCTGGAGACTATCTATGGCGGTGGTGAGCATGTAAAGCAAGTTAAGGAAAAATACCTTAGGGGAAAATTTGAAGACATGCAGATGGTTGAAGGAGAGACCATTCAACAATATGGGATAAGAATTAAAACTATTGTTGGAGACATCAAGAGTGCAGGAGGTACAATGGATGATTCCACCATTGTTAGCAAAGTTTTGAGAACCTTATTACTGGTCTATGCAATTAGGGTTGCTTCTATTCAGGAGTTGAGATCTATTGACAAGACAAAGGTATCCCTTGATTCTATCATTGTTAAGTTGACCACATATGAGCTAAATAGTTATGATGGTAGTTTTTAGAAGACTGAATCAGCCTTTAGAGCATCTGTTGTACTATCTAGAAAGGGAAAAGAGGTGAGTACTAGTTGTAAGCCTAGACAAAGCATGGATATGGATGATGAGGAGATTGTGATGGAATTTGAATCTCTTCTTGCCAAGAGACTTCCTAAGGGAACTGGGAAATACAGAGGTAAGCTCCCTTTGAAATGTTTTTCTTGCAATAGGATAGGACACATTACTATCAACTATCCCAATAGTGATAATAAGGACAAACTAGAGAAGTTCAAAAACTTCAAAGGAGGAAATAGGAGAAACTGTCTTGTTGTAGTTGATGAAGGTGTCACTAATGATGAATCAGAAGATGAAGAAAGTGAAGACATAGTGTTTGTAGCCGTTAAGGAAGATTTTTCAAACAAGAAGGCTCTTGTCTCCCGCTTTGATAATTCTAATGAGTGGATTATTGATAGTGGTTGTTCTCACCACATGACTGGTGACTGGAGAGAGTTTATGTCTCTGGAAGAGTATGATGGAGGTGTAGTTCGATTTGGTAATGATGCACCATGTATGGTAAAAGGCAAAGGGTCCATCTCTCTAAATGGAAAAAGTAGTGTTGATAATGTGTATTGGGTAGAAGGTCTCAAGCATAACCTTTTGAGTGTTGCCCAACTGAATGATAAAGGACTCACTCTAGAATTCAAAGATGGAGTTTGCAAAATAAAAGGAAAGAGTGGTGAACTAATGGCCATCGATATGCAGACCAAAGGTAACTTATTTCAGTTGAATACAAATATCAGTCAATGTCTAATGGCTAAGTTTGATGACAGTTGGTTATGGCATAGGAGACTGCCATGTAATTTTTTATAACATTGTGAAGGCTAGTAAGATCAAGGCAGTTAGAAGATTGCCTATGCTGAACAAACCAGAGAATCCTTTGTGCAGAGAATGTCAACTGGGGAAAATGTCTTCCTCAACCTTCAAAGGTAAATCTTTCATAGCAGATAATTTACTTGATCTTGTGCATACTGATTTGTGTGGTCCTATGAAAACTAGGAGTGTTCAGGGAGATAGGTACTTTATGATTCTTACTAATGATTACTCAAGAATGATGTGGGTCACATTCTTGAAAGACAAGTCTGAAGCTTTTGGAAAGTTTAAAGCCTTCAGAGCACTAGTTAAAAAGGAAAGCAGTAAAAAGATTAAATGCCTTAGAACCGACCAAGGAGGAGAGTTCACTTCTAGAGAATTCAATAAGTACTATGAAGAGAATGGGATCAGGAGGCAACTGTCTTCCCCGCAGACTCCATAGCAGAATGGCCTAGCAGAAAGAAACAACCGGACTGTAGTTGAAGTAGCCAGAACGATGTTGATTCAAGGGAAGGTTGCTCACACTTTTTGGAGAGAAGTGGTGAGCACTGCAATCTAAACTATGAACCGGGTGCTCATCAAGAAAGGTAAGGATAAAACTCCTTATGAGTATTGGACTGGTAAGACTCCAGTAGTAAGCTACTTTAGAGTGTTTGGTAGCAAATGTTATATCAATAGAAGTGAATACCAGAGCAAGTTTGATGCAAAATGTGATGAGGGAATATTCCTAAGGTATTCCACCAAGAGCAAAGATCTCAAGTGTTTTAACAATAGAACTCAAAGAGTTGTTGAAAGTATCAATATTAGAGTTGATGAAACCATTGAGAAACCTGAGGAAACTGGCAGTGAGAGAGCGGTAGATGAACCAGATGTAACCTTATGGGAACCAGTTGCAAAACAACCAAGTACAAGTAATAGTGCTCCTACACCAGTAGATGCTGATGTAGATGAAGATGAAGATGAGGATGAAGAGGAAAAGCAAGAGGAATTAGCCAAGACCATTACTAGGTATGTAAAGCTGCATCATGATCCAAAGCAGATCATAGGAGATAAGGATGCGGGAATTCTTACAAGAAGAAAGGTCAGAGAAAGTTCTTGCATGATTTCTGAATTTGAGCCCAAAACATTTAAAGAGGCACACAAAGATGAAGACTGGATTAAGGCTATGGAAGAGGAACTTGACCAGATAGAAAAGAATGGTACATGGTCTTTGGTACCGAGACCTGAGCATAAAAATGTTATTGGCACCAAATGGGTTTTTAGAAACAAGCCGAATGAAGATGGCACAGTGGTAAGAAACAAAGAAAGATTGGTATGTAAGGGATATGCTCAAGAAGAAGGAGAAGACTATGGAGAAACCTTTGCTCCAGTAGCTAGTTTGGAAGGAGTCCAAATGCTACTTGCATTTGCATCCTTCAAAGGATTCAAAGTGTATCAGATGGATGTAAAATCTACATTCCTGAATGGAATACTTGAAGAGGAAGTGTTTATAGAGCAACCAGATGGGTTTTCCCTATCAAAAGACAGTGATATGGTATGTAGGCTACATAAAGCCTTGTATGGATTGAAGCAAGCACCTAGAGCATGGTATGAATGTTTACACTCCCATCTTGTGAAGATTGGATTTGAAAGAACAAGTGAAGATAGAAATATCTATCTGAAGTCGGAAGGAGATCAAATTCTGATATGTGAAGTGTTTGTTGATGAAATAATATTTGGTGGAGATGACAAGATGAGCCATGCATTTGCAGATGAGATGGAGAAGGAATTCGAGATGTCACTAATTGGAGAGATTAAGTTCTTCATTGGACTACAGATTCAACAAATGAAAGATGGTATCTTTATCACTCAGTCCAAGTATGTCAAAGAGGTGTTGAAGATCTTTGGCATGGAAAACAACAAACCGGTTGGTACATCGATGATGACCGGTTGTAAATTGTCAAAAGAAGATGACTCAGCATTGGTGAATGAGAAGGAATATCGGTCAATGATTGGTAAGTTGCACTATGTAGTACACAGTAGACTACACATAGCACATGCAGTGGGCACTGTTGCACATTTTTAGAAAAGTCCAAGAGTATCCCACTTGATAGCAGTCAAGCGGATTCTTAAATATCTGAAGGGAACTATAGATTATGGATTGTGGTATCCATACAATAATGATTTCAATCTCAAAGTATTTACTAATGCCGATTGAGGTGGTAATGTGGACGACCGGAAGAGCACAACCGGTGGTGCATTCTTTCTCGGTGGTAAACTAGTCTCGTGGATGAGCAAAAAGCAAAGTTGTATCTCTCAGTCCATAGCAGATGCAAAATATGTATCAGCATTTATGAACTGCACTCAGACAACTTGGATGAAGCATGTATTAAGTGGTTTCAAAGTCCCTATATCTGAACCGGTGAGTATATTTTGTGACAACACAAGTGCAATTAATATTTCCAAGAATCTGGTATTGCATGCTAGAACCAAGCTCTTCGAGCTCAAGTATCATTTCTTGAGGGAGAAAGTTCAAAACAAAGAGGTTGTATTGGAACATGTTTCCAGTAAGGAGTAGTTAGCAGATATATTCACCAAGCCTCTACCGAAGGCTACATTTAACTATTTAAGAGGTGAATTAGGGGTGCTGCCCCTTCAAGAGGTGAACTAAAGTATGTGCTCCACATCAGTTAGGTACTGCACTGTCAAAAATTTTCAGGATTGATGTGTTGAAGGATGCTACTCCTTAGGGGGAGTAGCATAAAGGAACATGGATGTTTGTGCCTCCACTTTGGCATTGTTGTCAAAGGGGGAGACAATGTGAAGGAGAGAAGATATCTGCAGTTTTGAAGACATATTATATGGAAGAAGATGTTGAGATATCTTTGTGTATTGCCATCAATGCCAAAGGGGGGGATTGTTGGCATATGTGCAGAGTTTGATGACATGATAGGATTGTATGTTGTCATTAATGTCAATATGCTAAAGTATGAACTAGTGTATTGAAGGAAGGAAACTGGCAAGTGAACCTGTATGATGGTATGAACCGGTATATGGGAAAAGGTGAACTGGCATGTTGGAATGTGAACCAATATATGCAAAGTTTGTATCAGAGTTTCATTTGATATGACTACCGGTTGGTAGTCTCAGCTTCAGGGTTTCCGGTTGATGCATTCCAAGTTTGTGTGATTCGACCGACGACATCCTGTGATGAGTCAGCATTGAAATGAAGATTAGATCGTGTTTCCACGTTAGCTTTGTGTGCATGAAGAATCTCCTCAAGGATCTTTCATGAAGAAGATTGATTCTATCTACCTCGGGAATGTGCAAAATCTTAGTAAACGGTGGAGAGCGCATGATGGGTTATCAGCTTCCAGAAGCGGTGAAGAACGGATGATGGAGAATGTCTTGAGATTTGTTCAAGATTGTTTTACTCTATGTAATGTGATTAAATGACCAGGATTGGACCACCTGTATTGATAACCTAGATGCTTAGGGTTTTAGGTTTTGGCTACCGACCTAATCGTTGTCTATAAGATCGATGATGATTTGCATTTTGAAGTTGTTGGAAAATGAATGTGTGTGAAGTGATTCTTGCCAGACTAGAGGAGTAAGTAGATACCTGCAAAGCGTAATTGCAGATGTAAAGAAACTAAAGTGGATCTGCCTTGGCATTGAGTGATGTTATCAGATCAGTGTATTACCTGTTGACTTCTAACCATTTCAGCAGTTGGAAAATCCCTTTACCAGGTAGCTTTAACAGGCTTTTTGTAAATCCTTTAACAGGGTGACTCAAAATTATTGAGTTCTTTAAATCCTCTAACAAGGTAACCTTTAACAGGGTTTTAACCTCTAACCGGGTATTTAGCCATCCCTTAATCGGGTGATCCCTAGCAGGATCGGTTCCTAGTAGAACCTGTTGTAAAGTCTTTAACTGGACTAGGCTCCTAATAGAGCAGACTTCAAAAGAGTTCAAGAAAAACTTGTGGGTATTCATCCCCATCGTGGTTTTTCCCAGTTGGGTTTCCAAGTGAAAAATCAATGTGTTATGTGTAATGCTTTTTCATGTGATGTTTTCGTGCTTTTTGTTAAGCGGTAATTCAAGTTGATCTAGTGGTCATTATATTTCTGATGTATTACTTGTTTCAGCATATGGATGAAGTGGAGATGGTATATTAGGTTTTGTGATGATCTAAGTGTTACCAGTTTATGACTTTTACAGTCACTGTGTTTTACCAGTATTGCCTTGATTTAGATCGGTGATGTTGTTTACCAATTAGTGCAGTCTTTGCAGTTTAAGTTGTTAAAGAAGTTTTTGTCCACTGATTCACCCCCCCCTCTCAGTATCTGTTGAGTATTTACTGTTCATCATTATTCATCATAGGTGATCCATGTAAGGGAGGAGGGTGAGAACACCGTTAGTTCCACTCAACCTCATGCACGTGTGTGTGTGTGTAAGTGATGTTCAAAGCACCTCATAGGAGTCTATGCCTGAGTATGCTACAACCTATATAAAATGTATAGTTCAAATGTCAAGAAAGTGGTGACATCTCACTCTAAGATGTTGCTCTCTGGTTCTGAGAATATCCTACAGTATAAGAGAAAAGTGGTGACATCTTGCTGTAGGAGCCTGCCCTCTAGTTTTGACAATGACCCACTATATAAGAGAAAAGTAGAAAAATCTTGCGCTAAGAGGTTGTCTTCTGGTTCCAAGATTGATCCACTGTATAAGAGAAAAGTGGCGACATCTTGCTCTAAGAGGTTGTAATTTGGTTTTGAGAATGACCCACTATATAAGAGAAAGTGGCGACATCTTTCTCTAAGAGGTTGTCCTCTGGCTCCAAGAATGACCCACTGTATAAGAGAAAAGTGGCGACATATTTCTCTAAGAGGTTTCCCTTTGGTTCTGATAATGACCCACTGTATAAGAGATACAATGTGCGAGAGAAACATAGTACAAAATGAGTAGTGTGGGTGCCCCCCCCTTAAGATGTCAACATTGTGCAATGTTGATATCTTAAGGAAAGTAGAACAAAGATACCCACCTTTGACACTAAGAAGATATTCATCATGCAACAATGTCATAAATCCAAGCAAGAGAGGGAATACTCTTCAAGAAAGGATAGGATAGTTGAAAATACATATGTTGTTGTAAGTGTAAAGGAGTTCCTTGGAGGAGAAGATATCTTTGTTCAAAAGACATCTACCTCCAAGAGGAGTTGTCTTAGACAAATATAACATCTTCTAGAATGAATCGCAAAAGAGAACAAGAACTCAATCCTTCCTTCTATTCTTAGGTGAAAGGGATTCTTGATGAAGGATGACTCACTTGTAACCCAATGGGGATGGGTGAATTTATTATAGATGTATGTTACCAAGTGTAAAAGAGTTTATAGTCAAGGACTTACACCTCTTGTATAAGAGAGAACCCTTGGGTAAAAAAATACAATTTGACACAAGGAATGACATCAAGTAATGAAACTCACACCATCCACAACATAGGAAAGGGTGGATCCTTAGAGAGAGAGAGAGAGAGAGAGAGATAATTGCCCCCCAAGTGTAGGAACAACGAGAAGAGCTTACACAATCTTCTAGAGAGAAAGAAAATGTGCAATTAACTTACATGAAAACATGCAAGAAAAGACATTAGTAGATGTAAAATACATGTCCCAAGAAGTGGTAATCTTCTAAGAGAAGAGAGGAAAAGCATCACATACTCCCTAAGAGGGATTAATCATAAGAACATCCCATTGTAAGTGTAGTCACATAAATCTGTATACTTAATTAAATGAATACTGAGTATTTATTTGATTATTTAACCATCAATTAATAATTAATTAAATTAATATTTAATTAATTCATCTTAACCCTCTTCTCCTATTAATTAAATAAATTATTCAATTTATTTGATTTAATTCACTTAACCAAATTCAGACCATTAATTAAATAAATAAATCATATTTATTTAATTAAATATTCTCTCACATTTAAATAAATTAATATTTATTTAAATCCCCCAAAATCCCACCTCTCACATTTAAATAAATTAACATTTATTTAAATCACCTTTATCCTCCACCCACTTGTATTTTCCTACAAAAGCAAGTTGCACAATTATTTTAAATAAATAATTTATTTAAATCACCTTTATCCTCCACCCACTTGTATTTTCCTACAAAAGCAAGTTGCACAACTATTTTAAATAAATTATTTATTTAAAATCCTATTTATTCTCACCCACTTGAAACCTTTAATGGTTTCCCTTAAAGTCTTCAAACTTGATGGCTTTAAAGTCTTTAAACTTGATGGCTTCCTTCTATAGTCTTCTTAAGCCTTTAATGGTTTCCCTTAAAGTCTTCAAACTTGATGGCTTCCTTCTATAGTCTTCTTAAGCCTTTAATGGTTTCCCTTAAAGTCTTCAAACTTAATGGCTTCCCTTAAAGTCTTCTTAAGACTTTAATGGTTTTCCTTAAAGTCTTCAAGCCTTTAATGGTTTCCCTCAAAGTCTTCAAGCATTTTAATGATTTATCTTCCTTTTTCTCATTTAAATAAATTAATATTTATTTGAATATTTATCCAAATGCAAATTACACCATTTAATTGAAATAAATGATTTTATTTTAATTGAAAATACCAAAATTCCTCCCACTTGCATTTTCCTACAAAATCCACTTGCATGCCTAAACCCCTTCTAGATTCTTCTAAACCCTTCCTAATTAACCTAATCCATCCCCTAAATATTGTCACATTCCTAAGCAAATTGGAGTCACTTCTCAAAGACTCCAAAGTCTTTGAAAAGCAATTAATGCTTTGTGTGTTCAACAAATTAACCTCTAAAGTCTTCCAAACCACTTATGGCTCTTACATGACCATTAATGGTTAATTCCACTTGCACCTATGGTTAAGGACTTTGACCCCTAACTTAACCCTCATGTAACCCATGTGTCTCTTCAAAGCATTTATTTCTTTGACTAGGGTAACCATCATGTCCCCTCAAGCATTTAATGCTCCTTATCTCTCCTCTCAAGCCTCCTCATGGTGACACTTGTCAACATGGGATTGGGTTGAAAGTCTCACATGGATTGAATATCTTTCAATCCTAACCCTTGTTAAGATTTCTCAATCTTAACCCTTCACTTCCCCATTTCTTCTATAAATAGAACCCTTCTCCTCAAGCAAAGAGGAAGCATTAGAGTATTGTTGTTATACTGGCATTAGCATAGAGCTTTCTCATAGCATCACTATCTACACTTGCATAGCATTTGCTTATCATATTCAACCATCTTGAATCTCCATATGGCACCCATGGCTAGTGCTAAAAGCTGAGAGCTACACTCATTTGGGACTTGGAGAGGAGAGGAACAAGGGAGGAGCAACTATGAGCATCTTGATTAGTTATTTTATTCTATGTTTATATGCTTTCTATTTCATGCTTAATATCTCTCTTGATATGCCTGTTTAGGATAATCTTTTGTTGCTAACACTAACGTTTGTTTCTTGTGCCCCTGTGTGTGTTGCCATCAAACAAATTTTCTAATCCTTTTTGCAGAGCATCAGTAAGAAATGATAATCACCAATGAAAAATGCAGCTCCTAAAGGAAATAATGATAAATGAGAAAGGAGCGAAATCCTTGCCCCCCAAGTGAGAAGAACAAGGAGAAATGTTACACTTCTTCTAATGGTGATTATTGTCAAGCAACATGCCTTCCTAATGGAACAAACCCTCTCAAGGAAGGGTCATGTACTTCATAGTATATCATTCCATGCTAGGGGCATATCATTCTTGTAAATAGTCGAAACCATAGAAGAGGTAATTTTTCCAATAGAATTAAGAGAAGAAGAAGAAGAAGTGTATTACTCATTAAAGATGCTCCTCTTCAAGCAAAGAGAAAAACCAAAGAATAGTGAGAATAACTCTAGGAAAGAAACGAGATCTAATAATGAATAATATATAAAGATAGAGATAAAATCCATAGAAAGAAGAAAGGAAGTAAACTTCATGTTGCTACCCCAAATTATTTAAAATTGAAACAATACCACCACAAATGATAAAGAGCCCCTAGTTAGGTTATGTCATAGGATGAAGAGCAACATGAAAAGAACAAAAGTGATAAGGCACTATGTTAATGTCAAGGAAGACAACTAGATCTATTGTAAGAGAAATTTGTGCACGATCATATTGCTTTTGAACAAATTTCTTAAATGCACGACATTTCCCAAGAGAATGTGAATATGAATCATGAAAAATGCAATATTCCTCTCCTTTCACTTGCTTAAGATTTTGGTTTTGGTTTTTAGGAGGTATATACCAACATCACCCATGGAGTTAGCTATCTCACATTGCCCTTCACATGGTGAAATGGATTATGATTGTTGTAGTAAATAGTAAAAGATATATCTATGGGATAATTCATCAATAGTGTTATATAACTGTTAAATATAGCCTTTGAAAGATATGAATTTGGTACAATTATAGTATAATTCTATCTAAAGGAGAGTTTAAATAGTTGATTTCATTCCCATCACTTAATTTATTAAAATTTTGCATTTTATGTCATTACAAAGGTAGAATAATCAGCATCAAACTAATAACATCATATGAATTGTTGACGCTGGTACCCTAAATTATTTAATAAATTTAAAATTTCTTTGTTCTATATTCTTAAATGTTAGATTGAGATTAATATTGAAATATTGTTTCACTTAAATATTTGCAACAATATAGATAATTTTATTTAATTCTTGAAGTTCATAAGAAAGTTAAACAATTGTATATTTGTATGATTAGTTATATATTTATGAGAATAATTAAAATTAAGGCATTTCTTATGACTGTTGCTTTTTTTTTGGTTTATATTCCAACTACAAACCAAGGGTACTAACAAAAATCTAATCTGGAAATATCAAGATTTTACAGTTAGAAAGCGAATAAAACAAAAAAAAATGATTTGACCATGTACTGATAAAATTTCTTGCAACCATGGCAAGCGACTTACCTTAAGCGGATAAACAGTGAGTCTAAGTTGAGTTGTTGGAACGCACAAGGTAGGAAATCACATATATTCATCTTCACCTTTCTTCAGATCTTCCATCTCCTCCCCTGCATTGTTCTGACAGTGGGCCATTGTCGTGCATGACGGAACACATGTTAACTTCATCTTTCTTGCATTGTCACTGGCCCCATAATAATGTCGTGCTTGACTGAGCAGATGTTAACTTTTTCTTTGAATGTTCAATCCCTTCCATTAACGCCGTGCTTGACTGAGCAAATGTTCCATCCCCCCCCTCCTTGAACTTGTTCTTTAAATCTTCCAACCTGCCCCCCCCTCCCCCCCCGCCTTGCATTGCACTGTCAATGGTGGGCCCTTGACGTGCATGACTTAATAATGTGCTTAACTCAACAGATGTTAACTTCATCTTTCTTTCTGCATTCACTTTTTCTCTAAATGGCCCAGTCCCGGATTCCACTGCTCAGTTTTCCAGCTTGTCATTCCAACAAGATTCAATATAACTTTCTCATTTTCTATTTTGAATAATTCCCCCAAACTCATAATTGGATCAAACAAACAATATTTTGACAGTCAAAGTTAACCTCTCCAGACTTGCTAACTAAGGTACACAACTTTAGGGAAAGGTACAAAAGATTTGCACAATTGAAATTCACTGAAACTCATCTTTCGTGCATTGTTCTGACAGTGGGCCATTGTCGTACATGACAGAACACATGTTAACTTCATCTTTCTTGCATTGTCACTGCGCCATAATAATGCCGTGCTTGACTGAGCAGATGTTCACTTTTTCTTTGAATCTTCCATCCCCTCCATTAATGTCGTGCTTGACTGAGCAGATGTTAACTTTGTCTTTATTTCTCCATTTACTTTTTCTTAAAATCTTCCATCTCCTCCCCTTGTCGTCCATGACTTCACTTAATGCATGTCGTGCTTGACTCAACAAGTGTAACTTTCCTCCATTCACTTTATTTTTACATTGCCCTAATAGGAGAGGAAATTTCTCCCCTTTTGTTTCGACTCAATATATGATTGAATACTTAGATTCGTTAAACATCTATCTTAGTGGTTTTATTTAAAATTTGGTTGATAATTCTCAGACCTTTATAAAGTAGGTCTATTTAATAACTTATTTTATAGATAAATATCTGAATATGTACATGCTGATTTCCTTTCATTGATAGAAAATATTCAAAGTTACTCTATTTCAAATTCTATAGAAGTAAGGACATCAATGTGTAGGTAGTTCATATTTTTCTATTTATCTTTCATGTTTATTTATGTTTTTTACTTGTATCAAAAGGTATCTTTATTTTTTGGTAAAAAAATCTATGTTAATTAGACAAAAAAATAAAAATTTAATAATTAATTTTTTTCTACAAATTATATTTTTCAAAAAGGTTACTCTAAGAACAATTATCATACAAAATATTATATCAAGGAGATTTCATGTTTGAATGCAGAAAACTTTCCTTAATCAAAGATTTTACAAATAAATGATGATCAAAACGCATAAGGCCACATAAGAAACTTAAAATGGAAGTCATATTGGTTGTCTTTCTAGTATCAATTTTTTTATGAAGCTTCCATAATAAGGTGTGAGAACAAAGTAAGAAAGAGATCCATTTGAAAGATAGAGGGTGGTTATGAAGGAGATCCATAATATTAAGAAAGAAGCCAAGAATCCTCAATGGAAGTTGAGGTTGAAAATTTAAAAGAGAATTAGTGGATTCCCATGAACCACATTCAAGAACTTATGGACTGCTAGAGGAACTCTATTAAAAAACTGCTCTTACCATTTAGGTCCTTCAACAAGAGCTAGAACATAGAAAAGAGAACAAACAAAGGAGATGTGATGCATTGTTTGTAGCTTAATGTAGCCTCTCGCAACAAGTTCATAAAAGACCAAAGTATTTGATTGAGCTCCCCAACTCCATCCTTTAGGTTGAAGGAGATGTTGATACTCCAAAGTTTTAAGGTGTCTCCTTCAAACACAATTGGATAAAATGTAGAAAGAATGGTAGGATGTTAAGAGCCTAAAGTCCCTTAATGATAATTAACTATATTTTTGTTCTCTACTAGTCTGTTACTATTTTGTTTTTTGGTTCTAAAGACTATTCTTTTTATTTTTTGATCAATCTCATGCCTTATGAGATTTGTTTCATTTTCATTAATAATGGTTATGTAATGGGTCTAGGACCTTCCTATGCTAATCTAATGAATTCATTTCTATAAATCTCATTGAAGAATTTCTAGAAATTTCTTAATTTTATCATCAAGTTTCAAGAGAAAGATGACATTTAATGGTTGAAAGGTTCGCTATATAGAGCAACTTGTAGGAGTGGATTCAACAATTTTTTAATTCAAATGAGCACAACAAAGCTCAAGACGGCAACCCTTTAATAATTGTAGCAAATACCTTTAAGATTAATGGATAATTATTGTGAAATGAAATGAAATGAATTCTTGAATCATATATTCCTAGACGGAAATTTCTTGTCATTAACCTATATTGTGATAGTTTTATTTAACTCTACAACTATAAATATTAAATTAGTAGGAAATAACAAGACCCATGGCTAGAATGAGAAAAGTTATTACAAATGGACAAATGTTTACTAGTGTTTGTACCCTTAAGTTCTATATGGATTTTCAAACATAATAAGTTAAACTTTAAAAATTTATTGATCATTGTTGTTTATTAAAGTGTTTTTTATTAGAAGAGATGTAAGATTAATAGTCCCCAATCCTATAGCAATCTCTATCTTGTAGTGTTTGGACTCAATTATGTTCTAACCCTTTATGATATATTTCTCATTTTCAATTTAAGCATTTCATATTTAAATATAGAAAGAATTATATAGATTACTTAAACACATAATAAGATTCAAATTAAGTATAAAAAGTGCAATGTAGTTATCTATAATGTACCCTAAACTACTTGGTCGATAATAAAGATAAATTAGATAAAGAAAAAAACATTACAATTAAATTTATAATAAACATCCAAATTGCTTTGATAAAAATAAAATATCTTCTCAAGTAAATAAATTTTTGGGTCCACATTAATTTTCATATGCCACCTTGAAATCCCACCTTGAAATCCCAAGAGAGATCGGTAACATGTCCACCTTGAAATACCTTGACCTCTCCTTCAATGAAGGTTTGGAGGGCAGCAAGTTCGGTGACTGGATAACAAATTTGAGAGGGTTGGAGTACTTGAACCTCTCTTGGAGTAATCTCACTATGGAAGGTGACACTCTACTGGCGAGCATTGCCCATCTCACCAATCTCACCATAATTTATATGTCAAGTTGTGGACTACCTGGATAAATTACTCCCTCCTTTGCGAATCACTCACGACTTCAATGGTTGGACCTTTCAGGAAACTCATTAAGAGGTAAGATTCCTTCCTTTGGTCGACCTCTTCTTTTGTTAGGTCTTGATCTTTCTTACAACAATTTGGAAGGTTCTCTTCCTGCCTCTTTAGGTGGCCTCTCAAAATTGCACCATCTAATTCTTAATTCAAACAAATTGAATGGCAGCATTTTGTCTACTCTAGGTAATCTCCCAGCCCTATTGGTTCTTGAACTGCATAATAACACTATGAGTGGTCCAATCCCAACTTCCTTTGCTAATTTGTCCAAGCTAGGGGAACTCGATATGGCCCACAATATGTTAAATGGAACTTTCTCATTTTTCATTCTGAACATTTGTCCCCAACTTCATCTTTTGGATCTATGAAGCAATAGGTTGACCATCAAATTCAACACCTCTATAATTCGCAAATTTCAGCTTGAATACTTATCTTTTATCTCAATGTAATATTAGAGGAAATTTCCCTACATTTATTTCAACTCAATATTTCATTACGGATTTAGATTTGTCAAACAATTTTCTTAGTGGTTTTATTTCAAATTGGCTTTGGGAATCCACATATCCTGAACATGTAGATTTTTCCAATAACTTATTTGATGAGTCAATCCCAAAATACACACACCTTAATTTTCTTTCATTGGCCAAAACTAATCTTAGTGGATCTATTTTTAAATGGGAGGGTTTGAGTATTTTAGACCTGTCAAATAATTGATTAAATGGTAGGATTCCCCGATGTCCAAAGAACTGTTCTTCCTTGTCTACCCTAAATTTAGCGAAGAACACATTAACTGGGATTATACCAAATATATGTAAGAGAATGATTTCTCTTCAAGTATTGAAACAAGGAGACAATGCACTTGAAGGGCAAGTTCCCTCATCTCTTAGAGAATGTAAGAATATATAAATCCTTGATTTGAGAAATAATAGATTGCAAGGGAACATTTCAAATTGGGTTGAAATCTTGGACAATCTCCAAGTTTTAATATTAAAAAATAATAATTTTAAAGGTAAAATTCCATTACAATTAACAAAATTACAAAATCTTCAAATTTTGGACATGTCAAACAATAGCTTTTCAGGGGTTATTCCAAATGGCTTTATGAATTTAACAACAATGAAAAATCAAATAGAAAACACACAAACCCTTACACAAACTTTTGATGGAATTTACAATATAGGCTAACCACCTTTGTATATAGATGAAATAATAGTTAAGCGTAAAGGACAAGATTTGGAGTATGTGACATTTTTAAGACTGGTAAAATGTCTTGACCTGTCCAACAATAGTTTATCAGGAAACATTCCTCAAAATATTGGATCACTCAAAGGTTTGGTTATTATCAATATTTCAAGTAATCATTTCAATGGTGAGATTCCTAAATCGATTGGAGATATGATACTACTGCGATCACTTGATCTTTCACATAATAAACTATTTGGGACTATTCCAACTAAGCTGCAACTTTTGGCATCCTTAAGTTACTTTGATGTGTCCTATAATAACCTATCGGGGCTGATACCACAAGGAGGACAAATGATTACATTTGTTTCTACATACTTTTCAAATAATCTAGACCTATGTGGCCTACAAATCTATGTCTCATGCTTAAGTAACCCTCTTGACTCTCCAAAGGCACATGAAGAGAATAGTGAAGATTCAAAGGATGACATATGGTGGGATATACGAATGGCAATAAGATATGTCATTAGCTTTTCAATTGTAATGGGAATTTTGTGGCTCAACAAAACATGGAGTGTCCCATGCTTCAAATTCATGGATGGCATTATCATTTCTCTATTTCAAATGATAAGAGAGAAATTTTATTATTAGAGATAGGATCATATGTATTATAGTTTTGATTAGTAAGCTAATAATGCAACATATATAATTTTCATATTTTGATGTTGTGCAATGTATTCTAAAAAAATATGAAGTGTATTGTGTGTCAAATATTCTTAAATTTTGATTCAGAATTGTTCAACTATTTCTATATTAGATTTTGAGATTTTTAAATATTTTCATGTCATATTGAATTGATTTATGTTAATCATGTATCATTTATTGTTGTACCATTTTTTTTTAGGCAAAAGTGGATGAGCCACAAATATATATTATAATTATAATAGACTAGTTCAAGAGCTCCTAGAGGAAAGAACCAACTTAGAAAACCTCCATTCCTCACTCAAAATTACAATGTATAAAAGGAGGCAAACACTAAGAGTGAAGGCTGCATATCTAGCTATACAGAAGTATGGAACATCCAAAGAAACCTAGATGATGATCAAAATTTAACCCGAGTAACACCAAAAATATTAGAGTATCCAAGGACTAACACGGTCCAAATATTACAATTCAATATTGATCATGAATTAAGCAACCTAAGTAGACCATTCTGAGACAATAGTAAATGCACCAAATATTCTACAAACCTAACATAATGAATATTTACATATATCAGTGCCCTTCTTCACACTTATAAAGATTGGGATATCGAACAAAATTGAGGATAGGCATAAAATGTAACCCAAAAACTATATGGAAACCAAGATTACTCCTCCATAGGCTGCAAGCTCAACAATAAGCCATCTCCAACATTTAATGTAGCAAAGGAGGTTATCAGACCTTCAATCGGTAAATGATGAAGCTCATTAACTTGGTCAAATGAGAGTTGTTGAGGTGGAGAGACTCGGTGATACTTGGTTAACCTACATTGAAGCTTCATTACCCACTAGCAATGGCAGAGAGAGAGTAGAGGGCTTTGTTTTCCCATGTTCATGGCCTAAGATCGTTAGGATGGCATGTATTTTTGAGAAGATTCGTCTTTTCAAGTCTGAACTTAAACCTCTACCAACATTGTGGATGACTATTTGGAATGTTCTTACATTTTGTAGAGAGAGTGACTGCTTTATGCTATCAAAGAATTGGGGAAATTCCTCATGACTGAGCAGGAACTGCTTGGGGAATAAACCACCAAATTTTGCTTGACCATTCCATAGATCATACTAGCAGATGGCTTCCAAAAATTGGTTATCATCCAAAAATCTACCCAAAACATTTTATGGATGATGTCTTTTAAGGGAACCCATGACTGCAACACATCCACTACATTGGAAAGGAAGATAGAAACTAGTTGGGAGGGAAAAGTAAACCTTTTCTCCTATGGATAAAGGATTTCTTCATCGATAATCCTCTGAATGTTGTGTTTGCAATGTTGACAGGAGATGTTGAAGGCGATTCCCAATTGGTCCTCTATGATGTGATCCTCAAACGACATCTCCCAAGTAGTGACTTTCAAAGACACTCTAAAATTTTGCAGAGAAAACTCCATTATGCATCAAAATAGGGAAAGTTGCAGAAGAAAAATGCAAATGAAGTATCGACACTCGGTAAAAAGTAGTGGCTATCTTGAAAATCACATTCACTGCCAAAATCATTACAAATATACATATGATGTGAAATGATTAACAAGTCTGACCGACATGCATGAAACTGGTTTTTGTAATTATATTGCAAAGTAGCAAGTGATTCCACATGTGTGAGATCAAATGAGGAAATATCTTTGATCTCACGAGGCTCATAGTATAGGCCGCCATTATTTGCTAGTGATATATAATATTTAAGAGGGAGAGGTAGTAAATATTTATCTTTGATGATTTGCATATAATAATTATTTTTTGTTTGGTCTTTCTATTTTCTATTAATGTTTTAATGGTTTACAAGCACAAGAATTGGTAAATCCTAACTTGTATAGTGTAAATAAATAAAATTGATAATTAGATATAGAAGAATGAGTGTTACAATATCTCAAGTTCAATAGAAATAAAATAATGAGAGGTTTACAACACATGCAATTATTTTCCCTAAGGAATATTCAGGTGGAAGCATAGGTATCTCCCAATTTTTTTTCTAAGCAAGGCACTCAAATTAACATTTTTACCCAAATTTTCACCTTTGTCACTTATAGCAAGCAAACTATTAAGACAATGTAACCAGAATAATTGAGCTCCCAAATCTTATAATAATCTCTTGTTAATTCCAAACTATTATCTTCCCAGTAGAGTTATCTTTGGTGCAATTGATCTAAAAACCATGGTGTCCACAATCCGAATTGTTATCCTTAATATAGAAAGGGTAACTCACATTCAGGGAGCCACATTTTTCAGGAACACATTTTGCAGTAGCAGTAAAGCCCACCAAACACAGATAAATTACAAGGCGAACTACTGCAAGGAAGCAAAGGTGTGCGGAAACGCTTCCTACGCTAATCTTGAGAGGATGATTATGCAAATTTCAACATAACTATCACAGAGATCACAAGAAGCACATAGAGTAGAAATAAAACAAGCACATAGCACAACAATTATCGTGGGGAAACCCCATACGGGTGAAAAAACCCACACTCTAAAACCTGCATAGTATATTAACAAATCAACAAGAGATTACAATACACTTGCAATGCAAGTTCTTACAAGAGCATCACCTCAACTCAAACTCAGAGAGACTTCACTAGCATCCTTCTAGCACCCAGCCTTGCAAACCAAAACTCCATGATACAAACTCCTCTCCAAGCCCTCATTATATAGGAATTTTACAACCTGGAAACCATTTGTGGTTTTACAATACCATGGGAAAAACCCCCATGACATGTGTTGCCCACCCTTGACATTTGTTTTTCCAAGATAAGAAAACCAGGTTAAAAGTAGTTACTCACGTCCAAACTCTTATCCCCTATTTTTGACCCTCATAACCAACATGAAATGTGTCATATAATCTCTAAAAATGGCCCTCCTATATTATACTATGGACAAGGCATCTTTTAACAACTCTTATACCTTTTTCCAAGGCACCGACACATGGGAAACCTCCCAACTACATTTGGAACAATTTACTAAATATTGCAAGGTTGAGACACATGTATCTCAACAACTACAACTACCCAATTCATTTGCATTTGATACAACATTCTCCGTTTGAGCAAAGATGTTTAGGAGTGAAAGTTGCATGGAAATAAAAAGCAGAGTGAATAATTGAGTGGACAACAACATAAGACTTTGTGAAAAACCTACCCCTTAATGCTGATAAAGTCTTCATGGTGATTTTTCTTGAGTTGGAAGTACATCAAATCAATGTGAACAAGGATTTAAGAAGGAAAATAAATTTTGTAGAAAGGGGTGCAAAGATACGGACCTACACTATAATGTAAACTTTACAAGTAGTTTCATATAGTGAACAAAAGAAAATTAGTTGAGAAAGTAGTTACGTGATGATTTCACATATAAGATTACAAATATATATTGTATAGAAAAATAGAAGAACTATCCTATATGAAAAAAAAACTAAAACTAGCTTTATTTTATGAAAATGTGATAATAGTCTAAGAATGTTAACTAAAATCTCAAATCTTCATAGCATAGCATTGGAAACATAAATAGGTTCAACTACAATCTTCATAAAGGAGATGTGAATTTGTGTTTTTTTGTTATCATGCAATTGAGATTGTGAAGTATGTGTGTTTGAATGGACTAGGTTAATTGATAGAAAATGATATCTTTAAGCAATTATACTAAATTACAAAACTCAATACGAGCTAACTAGAACTAAAAGTATTCGACAAGGGTAGAGGATGTCATAGACCCGTGTGTGTCAAAATTAACGAAAAGGAGCAAAAATGTAGTCAAGATTTCGTGTAAGCATGTCTCCCAATAACCGATCCAAAAATAATCAGACACAAGTAGACAATGCCCTAGTCCACGTGTTTCTCCCTATTTGAAATCTAGAATTGTTTTTCTTAGTCTTCTCTACACTCCTATAACACTATCAATTGTTTGATTTAAACTTGCACACATAAAAATGAAGAAAAATGATTGTTCTATATAAGGGCTTGCTTAAGGCAAACCTCATGTTGGTGTTCACACCTACTTAACAATTATAATTGATAAAAGAAGAGAGCTTATTCCTAGAAAGGATAGAGGCTAAATCATCTTTCAAATGTTGAATTGATAAGATTATACCCTAGGAATAGAAATGGTGGTTATGCAATTCTCTCTAAAAAAATCCTCCAAGTGTTGGTGTGATAACATGATAAACATAACCTTAAAAATGAATAAATAATACTTGAGTGTAGGTTGTTATAGCTTGCTACATAATATGATGAATATTTAGATTCAAAGTGTTTGATTGACCATATTTGAGAATTCATAAGATATTTGTAATGTGGAAAATTGGACCCTAGTGGTTCCCACCTAGGAGAGAGAAAGGAAACCACTAGGATGATTTTCCCTTGGGAGATACTTTACATTCAAAAGAGGGGCTTGAATCCACTAGATCCAAATCCAAGGAGAATAAGGATGTGAATACCAAGTGGATTGCAAGGGTTGGAATGTGATTTACCCTCTTTTGTAAATGGAGGGGTTGAGTTGTTGACTATGTAGAAAAGGGAGACAAAATGGATGAAATAAGGAGCTACCAGTTTAGGATCGTGTTGTAACTTCGGATCTGATACGGATCTGCCCTGCAAATCTAGAGAAAAGTCTCCAGGACTAGGTTGAAAGTGTACTTGGTCCTCCGAAATATCCATGCACTAAAAAGGGTTTTTTCATCTCTACAAATGAAGTCCAAACCTGTAATTACAGATGCGCACCTGCAATCTACACAAAGAAAAGAAGGGGAAATTGAGTGAAAGTAATTGCAAATACTTAAATGTAAATGATGGAAATGTATACCTTGTAGATTTACAATTGATTGATGATGTTTGATTTGTTTTTTAAATGTAATCATGAATGTTGTATGAAATGGCATGTAACATGACAAAATCCTAACATACACACACATGCTTCCAAATGAATTTTGTAATTTTACTCCAATGGATGAATGAGGAAGGAATAAAGAAGAGAACTTGATGGATTCTTGAAGACTTGAATGCTTGATGATGATATGAAGACCTTCCGCATGAAATTTTGTATATATTTTGTATCCTATTTTCCCTTTTCAAATGAGGGAACTATGTCTCCTTTTATACATGCCTAAGAGGATTAATTTTCATCCCACTGAAGGATGACAAAGGCGAGTTTAAGTCCCCGAAGAGTAAATTATGTTCAAGATTCGGATAGAACCATCTTAGGATCACCCTAACAGGGAGGATAGGGGTGCCACACCCTTGTCGTGCCCTATCTTGGGGCTTGGATAGGATCTTGAGGTGTCATGAGGGCTGAGATGGGAGAAGTTCAGAATGAAGGTATACAGAGGGGTCTCAGTCGAGTAGAGAGATGCAGTTGCATAGGTGAGGGCCTAAGATGTGGTCAAAATTGTGAGGGTCACAATTTTATGACACTACATTTAGCCCCCACTTTAGTGGGAGCATGGCTTACGCCAATGCTTTTGATAAAGTAGAAGAAAGAGAGAGATGAAGATTAGAGATGCAGATACATACCACAAGGAGTATAAGACATCACTAATCTTGAGGAGCAACAACCCCCAATATGAGGATCTTAACTCACTCAACATATGCAAGAGCACACAAAACATAAAGAACAAGACAAACAAAACAAGACAAAAGCACAAAAAGACACGTGACAAAAACCGAAACACAAGACCACAAATCAACTAGCCGAAGAGACCTCGATACAAATATCTCAAACAACTAATTGAAACACAAAGATAAATGCCATCACATAAACACCAATAATCACATGCATCCATGAACCATCAATAGTAAAACTATGAGTTCATGAGAGGAAAGAGAGAGAAAACATGAATACACACTTTGGTGATCCATCAGAAGAAAGGCGAAAAAAAAGGAAAGAACCACAGACATTTGGCCCCTAGAATTGGGTGATCCATGGAGAAAAGAGGACATGGAAAGCTAGCCCCAAGATTTTGTCTAAGCGATCCATGTAAGGGAGGAGGGTGAGAATGCCATTAATTCCACTCAACCTCGTGCGTGTGTATGTGTGAGTGATGTTCGAAGCACCTCATAGGAGTCTATGCCCGAGTATGCTACAACCTATATAAAATGTATAGTTCAAATGTCAAGAAAGTGGTGACATCTCGCTCTAAGAGGTTGCCCTCTGGTTCCGAGAATATCCCACTGTATAAGAGATAAGTGGTGACATCTTTCTCTAGGAGCTTGTCCTCTAGTTCCGAGAATGACCCACTATATAAGAGAAAAGTAGTGAAATCTCACACTAAGAGGTTGTTCTTTGGTTCCAAGAATGACCCACTATATAACAGAAAAGTAGCGGCATCTCGCTCTAAGAGGCCGCAATCTGGTTTCGAGAATGACCCACTATATAAAAGAAAGTGGTGACATCTTTCTCTAAGAGGTTGCCCTCTACTTCCAAGAATGACCCACTGTATAAGAGAAAAGTGGTGACATATTTCTCTAAGAGGCTGCCCTTTGGTTCCAAGAATGACCCACTGTATAAGAGATATAATGCGCAAGAGAAACATAGTACAAAATGAGCAGTGTGGGTGCCCCCCCCTTAAGATGTCAACATTGTTCAATGTTGATATCTTAAGGAAAGTAGAACAATGATACCCACCTTTGACACCAAGAAGATATCCATCATGCAACAATGTCATAAATCCAAGCAAGAGAGGGAATACTCTTCAAGCAAGGATAGGAAAGTTGAAAATAGATATCTTGTTGTAAGTGTAAAGGAGTTCCTTGGAGGAGAAGAGATCTTTGTTCAAAAGACATCTACCTCCAAGAGGAGTTGTCTTAGACAAATATAACATCTTCTAGAACGAAGCACAAAAGAGAAAAAGAACTCAATCCTTCCTTTTATTGCTAGGTGAAAGGGATTCTTGATGAAGGATGACTCACTTGTAACCCAACGGGGATGAGTGAATCCATTATAGATGTATGTTACCAAGTGTAAAAGAGGTTATAGTCAAGGACTTACACCTCTTGTATAAGAGAGAACCCTTTGGTAAAAAACAACAATTTGACACAAGGAATGACATCAAGTAATGAAACTCACACCATCCACAACATAGGAAAGGGTGGATCCTTAGAGAAAGAGAGAGAGAGAAATCATTGCCCCCGAAGTGTAGGAACAACGAGAAGAGCTTACACAATCTTCTAGAGAGAAAGAAAATGCACAATTAACTTACATGAAAACATTCAAGAAAAGGCATTAGTAGATGTAAAATACATGTCCTAAGAAGTGGTAATCTTCTAAGAGAAGAGAGAAAAAGCATCACATACTCCCTAAGAGGGATTAGTCAAAAGAACATCCCATTGTAAGAAATGATAATCACATATGAAAAATGCAGCCCCTAAAGGAAATAATGATAAATGAGAAAGGAGCGAAATCCTTGCCCCCCAAGTGAGAAGAACAAGGAGAAATGTTACACTTCTTCTAATGGTGATTATTGTCAAGCGATATGCCTTCCTAATGGAACAAACCCTCTCAAGGAAGGGTCATGTACTTCACAGTATATCATTCCATGCTAGGGGCATATCATTCTTGTAAATAGTCGAAACCATAGAAGAGGTAAGTTTTCCAATAGAATTAAGAGAAGAAGAAGAAGAAGTGTATTAATCATTAAAGATGGTCATCTTCAAGCGAAGAGGAAAACCAAAGAACAATGAGAATAACTCTATGAAATAAAGGAGATCTAATACTGAATAATACATGAAGATAGTGATAAATCCATAGAAAGAAGAAAGGAAGTTAACTTCATGTTGCTACCCCAAAGTAGTTAAAATTGAAACAATACCACCACAAATGACAAAGAGCCCCTAGTTAGGTTATGTCATTGGGTGAAGAGCAACATGAAAAGAACAGAAGTGATAAGGCACTATGTTAATGTCAAGGAAGACAACTAGATCTATTATAAGATAAATTTGTGTACGATCATATTGCTTTTGAACAAATTTCTTAAATGAATGACATTTACCAAGAGTGTGAATATGAATCATGAAAAATGCAATATTCCTCTCCTTTCACTTGCTTAAGATTTTTGTTTTGGTTTTTAGGAGGTATATACCAACATCACCCATGGAGTTAGCTATCTCACATTGCCCTTCACATGGTGAAATGGATTATGATTGTTGTAGTAAACAGTAAAAGATATATCTATGGGATAATTCATCAATAGTGTTATATAACTGTTAAATATAGCCTTTGAAAGATATGAATTTGGTACACTTATAGTATAATTCTATGTAAAGGAGAGTTTAAATAGTTGATTTCATTCCCATCACTTAATTTATTAAAATTTTGCATTTTATGTCATTACAAAGGTAGAATAATCAGCATCAAACTAATAACATCATATGAATTGTTGACGCCGGTACCCTAAACTATTTAATAAATTTAAAATTTCTTTGTTCTATATTCTTAAATGTTAGATTGAGATAATATTGAAATATTGTTTCACTTAAATATTTGCAACAATATAGATAATTTTTTTTAATTCTTGAAGTTCATAAGAAAGGGAAACAGTTTTATATTTGTATGATTAGTTATATATTTATGAGAATAATTAAAATTAAGGCATTTCTTAAGACTTGCAATTTTTTTTTGTTTATATTCCAACTACAAACCAAGGTACTAACAAAAATCTAATCTGGAAATATCAAGATTTTACAGTTAGAAAGCGAATAAAACAAAAAAAAATAAATGATTTGACCGTGTACTGATAAAATTTCTTGCAACCATGGCAAGCGACTTACCTTAAGCGGATAAACAGTGAGTCTAAGTTGAGTTGTTGGAACGCACAAGGTAGGAAATCACATATATTCATCTTCACCTTTCTTCAGATCTTCCATCTCCTCCCCTGCATTGTTCTGACAGTGGGCCATTGTCGTGCATGACGGAACACAAAACCGTTACCTATAATGTACCCTAAACTACTTGGTCGATAATAAAGATAAATTAGATAAAGAAATAACCGTTACAATTAAATTTATAATACACATCCAAAGTGCTTTGATAAAAATAAAATATCTTCTCAAGTAAATAAATTTTGGGTCCACATTAATTTTCGTATGCCACCTTGAAATCCTACCTTGAAATGCCAAGAGAGATTGGTAACATGTCCACCTTGAAATACCTTGACCTCTCCTTCAATGAAGGTTTGCAGGGCAGCAAGTTCGATGACTGGATAACAAATTTGAGAGGGTTGGAGCACTTGGACCTCTCTTGGAGTAATCTCACTATGGAAGGAGATACTCTGCTGGCGAGCATTGCCCGTCTCACCAATCTAACCACAATTTACATGTCAAGTTGTGGACTACCTGGAGAAATTCCATGTCAGATTGCCCGTCTCACCAATCTGACTTTATGAATTTAACAACAATGAAAAATCAAATAGAAAACACACAAACCCTTGCACAAACTTTTGATGGAATTTACAATATAGGCGAAACACCTTTGTATATAGATGAAATAATAGTTAAGAATAAAGGACAAGATTTGGAGTATGTGACATTTTTAAGATTGGTAAAATGTCTTGACCTGTCCAACAATAGTTTATCAGGAAACATTCTTGAAAATATTGGATCACTCAAACGTTTGGTTATTCTCAATATTTCAAGAAATCGTTTCAGTGGCGAAATTCATAAATTGATTGGAGATATGATACTGTTGCAATCACTTGATCTTTCACATAATAAACTATTTGGGACTATTTCAACTCAGCTGCAACTTTTGACATCCTTAAGTTACTTTGATGTGTCCTATAATAACCTACTGGAGCTGATACCACATGGAGGACAAATGATGACATTTGTTTCTACATACTTCTCAAACAATCTAGACCTATGTGGCCTACAAATCTATTTCTCATGCTTAAGTAACCCTCTTGATTCTCCAAAACCACATGAAGAGAATAGTGAAGATTCAAAGGATGACATATGGTGGGATATAGGAATGGCAATAAGCTATGTCATTAGCTTTTCAATTGTAATGGGAATTTTGTGGCTCAACAAAACATGGAGTGTCCCATGCTTCAAATTCATGGATGGCATTATCATTTCTCTATGTCAAATGATAAGAGAGAAATTTATTATTAGAGATGGGATCATATGTATTATAGTTTTGATTAGTAAGATAATAATGTAACATATATAATTGTCATATTTTGATGTTATGCAATGTATTCTAAAAAATATGAAGCGTATTAGGTGTCAAATATTCTTAAATTTTGATTCAGAATTGTTCAACTATTTCTATATTAGATTTTGAGATTTTTAAATATTTTTAGGTCATATTGAGTTGATTTATGTTAATCATATATCATTTCTTTTTGTACCATTTTTTTTTTAGGTAAAAGTGTATGAGCCACAAATATATATTATAATTGGAATAGAGTCATTCAAGAGCTCCTAGAGGAAAGAACCAGCTAAGAAAACCTCCATTCCTCGCTCAAAATTACAATGTATAAAAGGAGGCAAACACTAAGCGTGAAGGATCCATATATAGCTATATAGAAGTATGGAACATCCAAAGAAACTTAGATGATGATCAAAATTTAACCCAAGTAACACCAGAAATCTCAAAAGGGAAATAGGGCCAGCAATGCACTAAGAAGAGACACTTACAAAGAAAGCGGCTTGCCCCTAACCTCAAATAGGAAACCATGTAGAGAGAAGATGCTACACAACCAAAATAATGAGCCACACCACAAGACAACAAACAACCATCATTGTCCTCATCCTTCTTGCCATCACCTTCCTCCTCATGTCTCCCCTACAACATCTTCTCCACCGAAAACCTTAGTGCTCGATCTGTACTTGCTCCTGGTCATTTTCTAATACATACCATAAGTGAAAAAAATAGTATTATACTATAAATATAATAAATAATGATGCACTCTTATATTAATCTATTACTATTATTATTGAATCACTTTACTTGTACAATAAAAAATGTTTTGCAACAAATTAATTATAAATTATAATGAAAACTTCAAATACATTACCCTAATTGTCCCTTGGCCTTTTTTTTAATAAGTAAACGAAACATTAAAAAACTAGCTCTAATACATTTTTGGGAAATGTAACACATGACATGCATCTTGGTTAAGTAGCACAAATGCCGATAAATATTTTAAGAGATTTTCCATCAATTCTCATGTAGCATGATTGTTTTCACTTTCCACATGCTAACATAGTACATAAAAAATTGACCAATATTTTTATGTATATATTATGTCATACAAGAAAAGTATAAGGAGATCCTACCCACTATTTTCTCATGTGGTAATGAAAAATCGACAAAAAATGATTTCACAAAATAGAATCTGATGGCTAAAAGACATTCTAATTGTCTTGCACATTTACTGGAAAATTTGGACCATTGATCAAATATATGAGAGCATCTATCTCAAATAAGGTAACACCTTTAGTTTAATAATAAATAGCAATTACACCTTGTTGTGCAATCGGTAGGCCAAAGCGGTATATAAGGGTATGTGCAGGATCATGGTGTGCCAAAACAGGCCCTTAAGTGGCAATGAAATTTCAAAAAATCAGAGTTATGCAACTTGACATGAAAAATTGAATACGTTATGAACATTATTTTTAAAATATGTAACAAGAGAATCTATATAAAATTGAATGTAGTTTCTAAGCTACTAGTTTCTTTTTCAAAAAAAAAATCCCATTTGATGAAAATTTCAAATTTCAATGCAAGGTAAGTGCACCAAGTTGTGGTACCGAAAAGGTGCCACTTCTTACTTTTTCATAAAAATGCATCATTGGCATGAAAAGGTCGTCCAAACCTATGGGTTGGATGCCCAAGGCAAATCCAACCCAAAGGGTTGGTATTCTCCCAAGCAAACCATTTGGCGAGTGCCAAATATGGCACTTGCCCTATTTGGCGCTCACCAAATGGAAAATTTTGAATTTTCACATTTGGTGCGCGCCAAATTTGGCGCTCACCAAATGCAAAAAATTGACTTTTCACATTTAGCAAGCACCAAATGTTCTGCATTGTCCAATGTAAAGTTTTTGTGAGTGTTTAGATTTTTCAATCTTGACACATGTTAAATCCACCCCCGAAGGAGAATATATAGATGAAATATGAAATTTAAGTATTGCTCTATAGGACTTATAATGTAGATTCTAGTTTTTAGCGGATCATATAAAATTTCAGACTTAGTCAAGTTTCAATAATCGACATGTCAAATTTCAATAATCAACATGATCCCATTAGCATTCTTTAGCTATATATCTCACTCTCTTTATCTTCCCCAAACTCTAGACCTATTTCTCTCCCTCTCTTGTCTCTCTTGCTTCTTTATCCTTGACTCGCTCCCTCTCTCTTCTCTCTTACTCCCTTATTGTTTATCTCCCCTCCCACTCCTTTCTCTTGGTCACTACCTATCCCTTTTATCCTCTCTCTCCCCATATCGAGGGTTGTCCCTCCCTCACTATTCACCTCACTGTCTCTCCCTCCCTATATTATTACCTACCTTTCTCTTCCCCTCTAGGTTTCTCACTTATCTAATTGTCCACCCTCTAGTTCTCTCCCCCCCTCTCCACCTTTCTCTCCCTTCACCTTACCTCTATCTATTTATGAACTCTCTCCCTCTCTTCTCTCTCTCTCTCTCTCTCTCTCTCTCTCTCTCTCTCTCTCTCTCTCTCTCCAAACCTTTCTATCTCCTCATTCTCTAGGTCTCACAGTCCCTCCATGTCTACCTCTCTATCCATCTCCTCTTACTCATCTCTTTTTTATTCTATCTCTTCTATTCTCCCTCCCTTCCCTCTCCAGGTCTCTACCTTCCTTTCTTCCTCTCTCCCTCTCTATCTCCCTCTCCCACTCTCTCATCTTCTCTCTTCCTCTCTTATTCTCTATCTTCATTGTCTAGGTCATTACCTCTCCATCCCACCCTATCTCCCCTCTATATGTTTCTCCCTCCCTTCCTCTCCACCTATCTACCTCTTAATATAGGTCGTGTTACCCACCTCTCTTTATCCCCCTCTATCTATCTCACTCCTCTCTGGCCATCTAGGTCTCTCACCTATCTATATGCCCCCTCTATAGTTCTCTATGTCCCTCTCTACCTCTCTCTCCCTCCTCCTTAACCCTATCCCTTTATGAACTCCCTCCTTTTCTCTTCCTCCCCTAACCTCTTTATCTCCTCTTTCCATAGGTATCTCACTCTCTCCATGTCTACCTCTCCATTCATCCCCTCTTACTCATCTCTTTGCTCTTCTATCTCTTCTATTCTCCCTCCCTCCCTTCTCTAGGTCTCTCCCTTCATTTCTTCCCCTCTCCCTCTCTACCCCCCCATCCATACATACCCCCATATATATCTCACTCCCCCACTTTTTAATTCTCTCTTCCTCTTTTATTCTCTCTCTACATTCTAAGTCATCAACTCTCTCTCACCTCTGTAGGTTTACCACTTCCTTCTTCTCCACCTATCTACCTCAGCATCATGTCTCATTGCTCACCTCTCTCTCCCCCCCTCTATCTATCTCATTCCTCTCTCTTCTCATCTAGGTCTCTCATCTCTCTTTCCCAATATAGTTCTCTCCCTCTCTCTTCCCCTATATCTCCCTCCCCATTTACCCCTATTTATTTTTCAATTCTCTCATCCTCTTCTCGCTTTCCTCCCACCTCTACATCATCTCCTTCCCTAGGTCTTGTAGTCCCTCCATGTCTACCTCTCCCTCAATCCCCTCATACTCTTCTCTCTCTTTATTCTTTCATCTCTCCTCTTATCCCTACCTCCCATTTATAGGCATCTCTATTATTTTCTTCCCCTCCCCCTCACTATCTCCCTCTCCCTCCTTATCCCATCTCTCTCTCTCCCTTCCCTACTAATTCTTATTCTCTCTTTATCGTCTACATCATCAGCTTTCCATCACACCCTCTCTAACCCTCTCTAGGTTTCTCCCTCATTCCCTCTCCACCTCTCTACATATCCATCCATATCTCATTACCAACCTCTCTCTATCCCCCCCCATCTATCTCAACCCTCTCTCTCTCTCTCTCACCCTATCTAGGTCTCTCACGCCTCTCTCCCCCTCTAGGTATCTTATATCTCTATATAACCCATCTGGGTATGTGCAGGAGCATGGTGGGCCATATAACCCTTTAGAAAACCATTACTATCTATCTTAGGAAACCATATGACCTCTTAGGACAACATATGGTGTCATTACAAGTCATATAGTGTCCTAAGGGGTCATATGGTCTCACTACAAGTCATATGGTGTCCTAAGGGGTCATATGGTGTTCTATGACCCCTTAGGATACCATATGATCTCTTAGAACACCATATGAGCCCTAACGACACCATATGGTGTCCTAAGGGGTCATTTGGTGTTGTATGACCCCTATGGACATCATATGACCCGTTAGGATACCATATGACCCCTAATGACGCCATATGACCCCTAACAACACCATATAGTGTCCTAAGGGGTCATAGGGTATTCTATGACCCCTTAAGACATCATATTC
The DNA here is from genome assembly GCF_030272615.1 of Cryptomeria japonica. Classification (NCBI taxonomy): domain Eukaryota; kingdom Viridiplantae; phylum Streptophyta; class Pinopsida; order Cupressales; family Cupressaceae; genus Cryptomeria; species Cryptomeria japonica. Next base: position 221,056,139 of record NC_081409.1, read on the forward strand.
CCCATAACGACACCATATAGTGTCATTAGGGGTCATATGGTGCCTAAGGGGTCACATGGTGTCGTTAGGGGTCATATGATGTCCTAAGGGGTCATATGGTGCCCAAATGGGTCATAGAATACCATATGACCCCTTAAGACACCATATGATCCCTAACGACACCATATGACCCCTTAGGACACCATATGAACCCTAACGACACCATATTGTGTCTTGAGGGGTCATATGGTGTCACAAGTGGTCATGTCACGTACTAGGATGTTAAAAGGGGTCATATGGTGTCCTAGTGGGTCACAGAACACCATATGACCCCTCAAGACACCATATGACCTCTTAGGAACCATATCATGTCGTTAGGGGTCATATGGTGTCATTAGGGGTCATATGGTGTCCTAAGCAATCATATGGTATTCTATGACCCATTAGGATGTCATATGATCCCTTAGGACAACATATGACACTATATGGTGTCGTTAGGGGTCATATGGTGTCCTAAGGGTCATATGGTGTCATAAGGGATTATATGGTGTTCTATGACCCCTTAGGACACCATATGACCCCTAAGACCACCATATGGTGTCCTAAGGGGTATATGTTGTTGTTATGAGTCATATGGTGTCATTAGGGGTCATATTATGTCCCAAGGGGTCATATGATGTTCTATGACCCCTTAGGACACCATATGACCCCTAGAAACACCATATGGTGTTCTAAGGGGTCATATTGTGTCCTTAGGGGTCATATGGTGTTCTATGACCCCTTGAGACACCATATGAACCCTTAGGATATGTCATATGGTGTCCTAAGGGGTCATATTCTATGACCCCTTAGGACACCATATAACCCCTAACATCACCATATGGTGTCCTAAGGGGTCATATGATTTCCCAAGGGGTCATATGGTGTCAGAAGGGGTCATATGGTATTCTATGACCCCTTAGGACACCATATGACCCCATACACCATATAATTCCTAACGCAACCATATAGTGTCCTAAGAGGTCATATGGTGTTCTATGACCCCTTGGGACACCATATGACCCCTAATGACAACATATAGTGTCCCAAGGGGTCATATGGTGTTCTATGACCCCTTGGGATGCCATATGAGCCCTCAGGACACCATATGACCCCATACGACACCATATGACCCCTTACGACACCATATTGTGTCCTAAGGGGTCATATGGTGTCCTAAGAGGTCATAGAACACCATATGACTCCTTAGGACACTATATGACCCCTAATGATGTCAAATGACCCCTTAAGATACCATATGGTGTCGTTAGGGGTCATATGGTGTCCTAAGGGGTCATAGAATACCATATGACTCCTTAGGACACCATATGACCCTTAACAACACCATATGACCCCTTAGGACACCATATAATGTTCTTAGAGGTCATATGATGTCCTAAGGGGTCAGATAGTGTCCTAAGGGGTCACAAAACATCATATAACCCCTTAGAACACCTTATGATCCCTTGGGACACCATATGGCCCTTAACGACACCATATGGTGTTGTTAGGGGTCATATGGTGTCCTAATGGGTCATAGAATACCATATGACCCCTTAGGACACCATATGCCCCTAATGACACCATATGATGATGTTAGGGGTCATATGGTGTCCTATGATCCCTTAGGACACCATGTGACCCCTTAGGACACCATATGATGATGTTAGGGGTCATATGGTGTCTTAAGGGGTCATAGAACACCATATGACCCTATAGGACACCATCTGACCCCCTTAGGACACCATTTGGTGTTGTTAGGGGTCATATGGTGCCCTAAGGGGTTATCGAACACCATATGACCCCATGGGACTCCATATAACCTTTAACAACACTGTATGACCCCTTAGGACACCATATGGTGTCATTAGGGGTCATATGGTGTCATGTGGGGTCGTATGGTGTTCGAAGGGGTCATAAAACACCATATGACTCTCTCATATATATTCCTTACTCTCTTATTGTCTCTCTCAATTCTCAAGGTCACCAGGAACCCCTAGGACACCATATGACCCCTTAGGTATTGTTAGGGATCATATTGTGTCCTAAGGAGTCATAGGGTGTCCTATGACCCCTTAGGACACCATATGATCCCATAGTACACCATATGGTGTCTTTATGGGTCATATGGTGTCCTAAGGAGTCATATGGTGTTAGATGAAGGATACCATATGGTGTTGTTTATGGGTCGTATGGTGTGCTAAGAGGTCATATGGTGTTGTATGACCCCTTAGGACACCATATTGTGTTGTTATGGGCTATATAGTGTTTTAAGGGGTCATATGGTATCCTATGACCCCCTAAGGGGTCGTTAGAGGTCATATTGTGTCCTATGACCCTTTAGGACACCATATGACCCCTTAGGATACAATATGGTGCCGTTATGAGTTGTATGGTGTCCGATGACCCCTTAGAGCACCATATGACCCCTTAGGATACAATATGGTGTCATTATGGGTCATATGATGTCCTAAGGGGTCATATGGTGTAGGACACCATATGAGCCCTCATATGGTGTTGTTATGGGTCATATGGTGTCCTATTACCCCTTAGGACACCATATGGTGTCATTATGGGTCGTATGGTGTGCTAAGGGGTCATATGGTGTCATATGACCCATTAGGACACTATATGACCCCTTAGGACACCATATGGTGTCATTATAGGTTGTATAGTGTGCTAAGGGGTCATATGGTGTCATATAACCCCCTAAGGGGTTGTTAGGAGTCATATTGTGTCCTAACGAGTCATATTGTATCCTATGACCCCTTAGGACACCATATGACCCCTTACGACACAATATGGTGTTGTTATGCATCGTATTGTGTCCTAAGGGGTCATATGGTGCCCTATGACCCCATAGGACACCATATGACCCCTTAGGTGTAGGGCACCATATGACCCCTTAGGTGTCATTAGGGATCATATTGTGTAATAATTGGTCATATGGTATCTTATGACCCCTTAAGACACCATATGGTGTCGTTATGGGTTGTATGGTGTCCTAAGGGGTCATATGGTGTCCTATGATCCCTTAGGACACCATCTGACCCCTTAGGATACGATATAGTGTCGTTCTGAGTTATATGGTGTCCTAAGGGGTCATATAGTGTTCTATGACCCCTTAGGACACCATATAACCCCTTACATGTTGTTAGGGTTCATATTGTGTCCTAAGGGGTCATATGGTGTCCTATGACCCCTTAGGACACCATATGATCCCTTAGGTGTCGTTAGAGGTCATATTGTGTTCTAAAGGGTCATATGGTGTCCTATGACCCCTTAGGACACCATATGACCCCTTAGCACATCATATAGTGTCAATATGGGTCATATGGTGTCCGCAGGGATCATCTGGTGTCCTGTGACCCCTTAGGACACCACATGGTGTTGTTATGGGTCATATGGTGTCCTAAGGGGTCATGTGGTGTCCTATGACACCTTAGGACACCATATGGTATCGTTATGGGTTGTATGGTGTCCTATGACCCCTTAGATGTCATTAAGGGTCATATTATGTCCTAAGGGGTCATATGGTTTCATATGACCCCTTAGGTGTCATTAGGGCTCATATTGTATCCTAAGGGGTCATATGATGTCCTATGACCATTTAGGACACCATATGACCCCTGAAGACATCATACGGTGTTGTTATGGGTTGTATTGTGTCCTAAGGTATCATATGGTGTGCCCTTAGGGCACCATATGATTCCTTAGGTGTTGTCAGGGGTCATATGGTGTCTTATTACTCCTTAGGACACCACTTGGTGTTGTTGTGGGTCGTATGTTAAGGAGGAGGGGAAGAGAGATAGAGAGGGAGAGAGAGAACTATAGAGGGGACATATAGATAGGCAAGAGACCTAGATTTCAAGAGAGGAGTGAGATAGATAGAGGGGGATAAAGAGAGGTGGGTAACGAGACCTATACACAAAGGTAGATAGGTGGAGAGGAAGGGAGGGAGAAACCTAGAGAGGGAAGAGAGGGTGGGTTGGAGAGTTAATGAACTAGACAATGAAGAGAGATAATAAGAGAGATAGAGAGATAATGAGAGAGTGGGGGAAGGATATATAAATGGAGAGGGGAAGAAAGGAAGGGAGAGATCTAGAGAGGGAAGGGGGAGAGAAGAGAAGAGATAGAAGAAAAAAGAGATGAGTAAGAGGGGATGGATGGAGAGGTGGAAATGGAGGGAGCGAGATACCTAGAGAATGAGGAGATGGATCTAGGTTTGTAGAGAGAAAAGAGAGGGAGAGTGTTCATAAATAGATAGGGGCAAGGGAAAGGGGGAGAAAGGTGGAGAGGGAGGGAGATAACTAGAGGGTGGACAATTAGATAAGTGAGAAACCTAGAGGGGGAGAGAGAGGTGGGTAATAATATAGGGAGGGAGAGGTAGTGAGGTGAATAGGGAGGGAAGGAGAGCCCTAGATATGGGGAGAGAGAGGATAGAAGGGATCGGTAGTGAACAAGAGAAACGAGTGGGAGGGGAGTGAAATAATAGGAGAGTGAGAGAGGAGAGAGAGGAAGGGAGTCAAGGATATAAATTAGGGTACAAGGAAGGGATGAAAGGTAGAGAGGGTAGGATATACCTAGAGAGGGGAGAAAGAAGTGAGAGAGACACGAGAGGGAGAGAGATAGGTGTAGAGTTTAGGGAAGATAAAGATAGTGAGATATGGATCTAAAGAGTGCTAATAGGAGAATGTTGATTATTAAAATTTGACTAAGTATGAAAGTCAATATGATCCTCTAAAAACAAGAATCTACATTATAACTCCTATAAAGTTGAAACCACTTTCAAACATCCTACCAATATATACATGAAATATAACTTAAAGTGACTTATACTTAAATATTATATTTCATGTATATATTTGCATCACAAAACCTTCAAATTGGACAATGCAAGAAATTTGGCGTGTGCCAAATTTGGCGCTCGCCAAATGAAAAAAGTTGACTTTTCTCATTTGGCGCATGCCAAATTTGGCGCGCGCCAAATGGGAAAAGTCAACTTTTTTCATTTGGCGAGCGCCATATTTGGCGCTCGCCAAATGGTTTGCATTGGGAACTACCAACCCTTTGGGTTGGATTGTACTTGGGCATCCAACCCAAAGGGTTGGACGACCATTTCAGGCCTGAGACGTGTTTTTAACAGAGGATTAGAAAATTTTCACATATTTTTGGCCGTGCTCTCCATCAAGTTCGTACGTGTTTCAATAAAAATGAACAAAAATACCATAGAGAACTCGATCTCTCTCTTAGCTATCCAAGCATGTAATTCTTTTCACATTTTGATTTCGTTAAGGCTTTCATTTATAATTTCTTTTGTTAGTGTGTTCGTTTTTGGTCAAAAACCAACATGCACTATTTTGGGTATAGTTTTTTACACGTTCATCCGATTTTGAAGAAACTTACATTTCTAGAAACTACACTCCATTCTACACAATTTTTTTTAAAAAAATTTCATTTTTGATTAGTTATCAATGATTTTAGGGGGGAGCATGCTCAAATTTCTGTTTTTCAGGATGTGTCCACTTCAAAAATTAGTAAAAAATCATATACTCATTAAAAAATTAGCTAAAAAATCTAGCATAAACTACAAGGTGTTAGCTAATTTCTCACTAAAGCGATTTTAAAAATTCAAAAAAAAAGTTAACATTTTAGGGGGGCCACAATAGATGCTATGTTATGTTTTTTGCATAAAAATAGGACCACTTTTTGTGGCCCCCCTTTTTGAAGCCCTTAATCTCCATCATTTTCAAAAAAAATTAGTAGTTTAGAAGGTAGACTCAAAGCACTCTGACTCTTGTTCTTGTTTCATCTTCAAATTTGGAGTCTAACTATCTTCAATTTGTCATTGAAGTTCAAACTTTGTTGATCTCAGAAAAAAAGTGGCATCTTAAGACCCCCTTTTGGTACTACAACTTGTTGCACATACCCTGCAGTGGTACAAAAATTTCAGAAAATAAATAAGAAGTAGGTGTATGTCTGACCACCCTAATCACAATCAAATCATAATATTTTTTTATAATATAAGTATTAGACTCATGTCCGGATGTGACACATATTTTTTTATAAAGTAAATAATTATTATGTATTTTTTGGGAGTTTGTATTAGTTTTTGAGAAGTGTGGATGGAAATTATAGGTGAAGAGATTCAAGTTGGGTTTTTATTAATTAATTAATGGAATACAATAGATTATAGAGAATTTTAAAAGCTATGTTCTCGAATTTTTTATTTTAATTTTGTTTTGTTTTATTTTATTATTTCTTTTATTTAATTTTTTTTCAATTTTGTTTGAGTTATATCATCATGACTTATTGTACTTTTGATTTATCTAAGTGTTTTATTAGAATTATATGATTATGTCTTATTGTATTTTTTACGTATCTTTGTTTCTTATCTGAATAAGAACCCCAACAAACCTATTACTTATAGATAAAGGGAAGACCTATAACAATTGCCCCTTGGATATTACTAATTTTTTTAACAACTAGTTCTAGCTTATGTGATCAAACATCTTCCATTTAACCTAGAAATGGTGACTTTATAACTTTTCCAACCACAATCGTGAAAACAAATCTACACCACCATTCATATGTTTTCTAGAAATTGGTATGCTCCCAAAGTTAGGGCCATGTCTAGATCTAAACCTAAACCTTAAGGATCATTTGAGATGGCCCTAGGCACCTAGATATCTTTTTTAGGAACTAGTGGCTATGTTATTTATACACGAATGATAGAGAGAATTAATCATCTCCTCTTGTATTAGATTTCTAAATTTTTTACCTTTAAATCATGACTATTCTTTAAAACTTTTCTTAGAAATTAGTCAAGTTACAATAGAGTGATAATAAACACATTAAAATCATACATGTTGGTTTCATATCAATCATTATTATATAAAATACAACCACATGGGGATCACATCACTCCAACATCTCATTTTCACAAAATGGTTGGCTCAATCATACATCAATTAACACAAAAGGTTACTAGCTTATACACATATTATAGGTATAACAATGATTAGACCATACACACATCAAAAGTACAATAGTGGGTAGCTCATACACACATTGATACAATGTGAATAAATTAAAAACTTTCAAGTTCACATAAAATCAACTACTAAAATCGAAGTGGATATGGTCTACTACATGCATAATCCAACAACCCAATTCACAATCACATAAGCTTGTAAGTATACCCTCTCTAAAAATAGAATTTTTGTGAATCCCATGCTACAAAATGGATCCCATCACTTTCCTTTCTTGTAGAGACAGTTTAAATCAACATAAATCCTTTGCATTTGGGAGGCTTGCTACTCTACTCAGAATGGTGAAATAATCTCTTCCATTGTAGGCAGGCTTGGTGAATAATCTTCATCTGCTCCAATTGATTAGGTTTCTTGGACTTCTCAAGCAGATGCTCATTGATATGAACCATTTGGTTATTCTCCTCTACATAATATTGTTACCCACGAGTGATTTCTACCTTAGCATATGTATCATATTTAGGAATGTGGAAGATAACTTTAATTGCATGAAGAGAGATATCTAAAATGATGTATTCTAATGGGTCATTATCCCTTATCTCATTTGAATTGTAGTTTGTTGCACATTCCACGACCAAGTCTATAGACTGCAAGGAAACAAGAAATCTATCTATTTGCCCCAACTTTGAGTAAACCAAAGATGTAGCCCCTAGGGGTCCTCCTGTTTGGCTTTGACATTCGCCTTAGGAACTCATCTAGGTCTATATGTCCTAGATCAATGTTTGTGATCTCCCTATCTAGTATGTGCAATTTAGTAGGACAAATATAATCATTGAATTTGTATTTCATTGGGATGACCTTTTGTTGAGACATTACTGACTCTACACAAAACGTCTTGAATTAGGAGTCTTTATTGAAAGTAAAAAAATACTACACTACTAATGAAAACATCATATTGAAAGCAGAGACTAACTAAGCATTGAAAGCAAGTAAGCCACTAACTATCAAACATTCATGTCTTTACCCAATAAACAAATCTTTGTATTTGAGGGGTCGAGGATGGCAACATCCTTGATCCTACTTTTAAACATATAGGAGAAACCTCATGTGTCGGGAATATTGAAATACCAACAAAAATTATGTATAAAGTGATCAGGGGTTGAGGATGTTGGCATCCCCCATCCCTGATAGCATTGTCTATCATTGGGATTGGGGACATCACCATCCCTGATCCCCGATGCTTGACATCGACATTTCTTGAGTTAGGTTTTGTGGGTCTAGGATGTTTCATTCCCAACTCTATAATGGGTATTGGGGATGGAACATCCCAAATCCCCATGGGATTGTCTTCTGCATTTGCCAAGATTCTAATAGTCAGGGGTCGAGGATAGTGATATCATTGATTCCTGCTAGGGCATTGCTTCATCAAAACACTTATCATTTTTAAGAAAACAGTTTGAAAATCATTCAATCATCTATCAAAAGGTTTATAAGTCCATTTTAAATAATGAAATGTGAGGAATAATCTTATTTATTGATCAACAAATGAAAATAAAACTAAGGAAATAAACAAATTAAGTATATGCATAGCTTGTTTGTAAGATTTCCTTTAGACACAAGATTGAAGTAAGGATGTCATCAAAGGTTGTGGAGCCTACCTTTACTTATGCCAATTACTTCTTCTCAAAAGATCATGAACCATTTTGAACAAATCTAGTTTTGAGAATATCCTACCTACCAAGGTAGTTTATGTAGCCCCCTACCCTTTTTAGGTTCCAACCATTGCCCATAGTTGCTCCTCCTTCTTGCCTTCTTTCACAATTGTCTACGTATATCTCCTTACAATTGAAGCATAAAGACTGGATATCACACATTATTTCATACAATTGAAGCAAAAATTTAGATAGCCAAGGGGAAGGATGCCATGTCTTATTAATAGGATGAAAAACCCCCCTTTTCTCTCATGCCATCACTAGTTAATGTGAATTGTAGGAGGTCATCCAACTTTCCTCTCCCTTTCTTGTGCATTCATTTCTTTATATTAGTTAATATTAATTAATATGTTATCCACATAATGCGCAAGTTAAAGGGGCCTAATGTAGGGATGTGATAAGACCATTGACTTTTTTTTATTGACAATCATACTTTATAAAAAATGTGATAAGATCACAAACACACAAAAGAAATAAGGTACTATAAGAATGCTACTAATGTACTAAATATAAAAGTAGAATACTTTCTTAAATCTAGCAATGACTAAAAATAATTAAAATAATATCCTAAATCGATGCATAAGCAACCAATTTGCAAGAAAAATTATAAACATGAGTAAAGTTGAATCTTCATCTAAAAAGAGAGAATGATTGGGAGTGGTAGATGGGAAGGGGAGATGTTGTACAATGAAGGTGAACAATGTGAAAATACAATGACAATTAGTATCATAATGGGTTATAGTCAAGGAATTTTTTTGGGCATCTCAAAGTTATCATTTTTATCAAAAATGAAAAGAAGGTGTTAGAAATATGAAGATGCAATTAAAGCCAAAATCATAGGTGGTCATGGTCAAGGGAATCACACGTGAGAAAGTATTCAAATCATATATCTAGATTCAATCAATTTAGAAATTAGAATTCTAAAGAGCTCATAGAAACAAATGACTCTTTCACAACATGATAATTTGAAGATGATGTTGAGGAAGCTGATAAATATTGAAATAGAAAGTGATGGTGGTTGTAAAGAAGAAAAAGAAGACGAGAAGCATGGCTTTATCTTTGTATATGAAAACATAATCATCAAAAATATTCGTCCAACTTTTTTATGCATATTGAAAGGTCTGTTTAAATTTTTCTTTATATAGTATATACCCAAGTGAATTAACAACAAAGGCATTCCTCAATTTATGTTTTCGTGACAATCATTCACCTACAATTTCATGCCTTGTACAACAATTTCTTAACATGCTTAAAACTTTTATGACTATCCTATTATATTCGGATATCAAATTGTCATGAAAATGAAGTAATAAATTTAGATGAATTGAATAAAAAATTTAAATATTTAAAATTCTGAAAAATTGTTTTTGGGCTCCATGAACCTAAGAAGACATCCTCAGCTCATTTTGTTAATATCCTGCAATCAGGGCATTTCATGAGGACATATTTCTTTGAGGCATTTTGTCAAACAGTTCACATGCCTTTTCTATGCTTTCGCATTTTGCATATCTAGAAACTATGGCACTCTCTCAAATAATTCTTCAAGCCAACACATTTTGCATGCATACCTACCAGGGTAGTTGCAGCTACAACTTTTGTCAGAGTTCCTCTATCATTTACGCGGTGATGGATACCCATACCCTGTTTTAAAGCTCCCATTTTCGCACAGGTTGTGACGATACTGGCAAAGGTTGTGGAGTCTAGGTTTACACCCACCAATCGCATTTGGTTGAGAGTTTCTGAATCCTATTCAACAAATTCAGTTTGTGCATATCCTGCAATCATCGCGTCCATGATACCACATTTCTTTGAGGCGTCTAGTCAAACAGTTCGTCTGTGGTCTTTCCAGCTGCAACCTCTCATAGTAATCGCCCTTTTGTTATGCTTTGATGGATACCGATACCCTGTTCCAAAACTCCCATTTTGGCAGAGACGAGTAGTACGCTGGAAAATAAAATTGATTGTTATGGAATCATAGAATGTTGATCCAATACTTGATCATTATATTCAAGTTGCAAAAGTTGATCTTCAAAATGTTTTCTTTTGTAGAATGGTAACACTTTGAAATCTATTCAAGTATAGAATTTGTAATTTTTTCCCTTCAATTGTTGATTAATTGAATGCTCAATAATCTAGAAATTAAATAGAAAGGAGATGAGTTTTCCAACTAATCAAGAGAAATAAAAAATGAAGAGATTAAATTGGACAGTAATAAGTGATAATGGTACAAAAGTTGGGAGTTTAAGAGATGTTTCTATAGATACTAGTGTTTTGGTTGTAGAGTCGGACTCAATGGAAATTCATATTTTTATATTAGAACTATAATAACTAGTTCACATATCATTTGTTTTGACGTATATTTACTTGTAGTCCCACTGGCAAGGTTTCAAATCGAAGAATCTTATTTTTGTCCTTCAAAATATTTTTAATTAAATATGACACTGCAAATATGCAAAGTTATGACAATTTATCTTGTCAACAACAACAACATCAACAACAACAACAACAACAATAATAATAAATTTCTTGATATAAATCTGTCATATAATTTGAGGCATTTTAAATCATTATGTCAAGAAGAATTCTATTATAGAAATAAGTGTTCCCATGTCAAATGCTTGAGTTGAAAGAAGTGGCTAGTTGTGTCATACTAGGTAGAAGAGTTTCATAAATTTAAGTGAAGTATAGTTGTGAAGGTGAAGTTTATTCAATATATGTTGAACAGATATTAGCTATTGACCATGGGAAAGTTTTAAGTTACATTCCCACTTTAAATGTATTAGAGCTCAATTGTTTTGGCAAATCAAAATATACTATTCTTCAAAAAATAATTATTAAAAAATCATTGAGATGATTATGAAAATTGACAAACAGTTAGAGAATTTGAATTGGTAAAGAAAAAGAAATAAATGATATTTAGCTAAAACTCTATGTATATCTTGTTTGTTGTAAGAACTCGTAAGATATTATTTTTTACCTTATGTTGGATTTGCCTAAAGTATGTGTATTGAAATTTATTCTAAGACATCGTAGAAATTTTATTTGTTTAATGCCAATTTATTTAAAATTTGACGATCTCTTATTTTTACCAAACAAAATTTGAGTGGCTCTTATTTTTCCAAATTCCTTTTATTACATATAAGTAGGCATGAAAGATAACATTTATTAGGCGCAATCAAATCTAGGACATTTAAAATGATTAAAAAATATTCCATTAGCTGAAAATATATGGACTAATGCATGCCCCTTGAAGCTCCCTCGTGTTGGTTTAACAAACCTTTAATTATATTCATTGGATCATACATAGTTGCAAGGGAATGTGAGAATGGTGGTGTTGCCTTTGGCTAACTAAAATAAAATAAATTGATGTTTAGAAGAATGAGAATGAGCCTTTAGCCCTAGATTAAAAAAAAAACAAGTTGAAACATGATTAACTAAATTATGTAATCAAACAAGACATTTGAATAATTTATTCTTCTTGACTTTATTATAACGTCATTATAATGTTTATAGGTATTAGCTCCTCCACTTCCCTATAATAGAATCTCTTCTTTTCTGTTAGCAATTCATCAAAACATTTCAGAAATTTAGGGTCCAATTTTGTCTACTTCAGCTTAGTCCTACATATATACAAACCTACAATAAGACATACAAGCCCCTCTCTCTAACAAAATATAGTTCTTTAACAGAATAAGTGACATGTGCCAAGAATATAACCAAACACTATATGCCATTTATGAACAAATAAATATAGATGAAAGAAGCCAAAGAAACTACGACTTACCTTGAGAGTTACGCGGATAAACAGTGAGTCATTGTCGGCCATTGTCGTGCATGACGGAACACAAGTTAACTTCATCTTTCTTGCATTGTCACTGGCCCCATAATAATGCCGTGCTTGACTGAGCGGATGTTAACTTTTTCTTTGAATCTTCCATCCCTTCCATTAACGCCGTGCTTGACTGAGCGGATGTTAACTTTTTCTTTGAATCTTCCATCCCTTTCCATTAACGTCGTGCTTGACTGAGCGGATGTTAACTTTTTCTTTGAATCTTCCATCCCTTCCATTAACGCCGTGCTTGACTGAGCGGATGTTAACTTTTTCTTTGAATCTTCCATCCCTTCCATTAACGCCGTGCTTGACTGAGCGGATGTTAACTTTTTCTTTGAATCTTCCATCCCTTTCCATTAACGTCGTGCTTGACTGAGCGGATGTTAACTTTTTCTTTGAATCTTCCATCCCTTCCATTAACGCCGTGCTTGACTGAGCAAATGTTCCATTTGCCCCCCCCCCCCCACCCTGAACTTATTCTTTAAATCTTCCAACGGCACCCCCCCACCCCGCCGCCGTGCATTGCACTGTCAATGGTGGGCCCTTGACGTGCATGACTCAACAGATGTTAACTTCACCTTTCTTTAAATGGCCCAGTCCCGGATTCCACTGCTCAGTTTTCCAGCTTGTCATTCCAACAAGAAGTTCAATATAACTTTCTCATTTTCTATTTTGAATAATTCCCCCAAATTCGATATAATTGGATCTCACAAACAATATTTTGACAGTCAAAGTTAACCTCTCCATCGTCCCCAAATTTTAGCTTTGTACATTAGCTTTAGGCCAATGTAATATGAGATGAAATTTTCTCACTTGTTGATCAATAATATTGATTTATCTATTGTTGATCAATAATATTGACAAATAAATTATTGGAGAAGGAATGCTAATTATATATTAAGTTTTATAGAAAGAAAAATACGATACTTACAATTAATAAAATTATTTTTCCTATGAATTTTTGAGGTGCAAACATAAAGATGTCTCCTACTTTTTGGTTTGAGTGAGGTATCAAAATTAGCATTTTTATATAAATTTGAATAGATGAAAAATGCTTATAGAACATTCTATACTATATCCTCTAAGAATTATAGTACACATGAGATCCGAAGTTCTTAACTAAGGTTTATTATGTTAGCAACAACAAAACCTACAAGAAAAGTGGCTACACAAATCTCTCCTTTAACAATCTCTTTTCTAACATTTCCTAATTTTGTAGGTGTTTGGGAGTAGATACATACCACGTATATATAATGAAATTCTTTTTTGTAAACTAGCCACTTTATCTACTTTAAATAATATAAACACAATAAATTTATACAAATTTAAATTTATAAATTGCACAATTATAATTATTTATAATATACAAATATATTTATAAAACACACTTATTTTTATCTACTTATTACATTGAACATGAAAGATTAAATTTTATTTTGGAGACATTGAGATGATTTTTTAAAAGTTTTGGATGTCATGCTTGACTGAGTTACATAAATTGTTTGAACTCATCCTTTCTCTATTTCAACATCTAAACTTTTATTTATGTTGTGCTTCACTAAACATATTGGAAAATCTTGCAGTGTAGAAAGATATTAAGTGAAGATGATGTTTTATTTAGTTGTCGAGCTGATCATTAATATAAATAATATGAAATTTTAATATTATTATTATTTAAAAAATTAAATAAGTAATATTTTTAACTTGGGGCAATGATCATTTTTACATGTTCATATTGATTTTCTTTTCATGATTTTGTCATAAGAGAACTGTGATGGTGAAGAGGGCCTAAATTTTATTTTATTTTTTATTAAAAAAATAAATAGGACCTAAATATGATGGTCATGCACTAATGTAAGATACAATCACAACATATAAATTTCTATCTCTATATCTCTCTCACTCGCATACTCGCACAAGATAAAGCATTGGAGAGAGAAAGAGAGAAATAGTGGGAGATAGAGCAAGGGAGAGAGAAAGAGATAGATAGAGATACATGGGAAGAGAAAGAGATGGAGCAAGAAATAGTGGGAGATAGAGAAAGGGAGAGAAAAAGAGAGAGAGAAAGAGATACAAAGATGCACGAGAAGAGAAGGAGAGAAAAAAATGGGGAAAAAATGGGAGAGAGAAGTAGAGTGATAAGTTGAAAGGAAATGATATAGATGGAGGGAGATATAGAGAGATGGATAGAAAGAGGGATAGAAATGGATAGGGAGATAGAGGTAGAGAGATGTAGATAGAAAGAGAGAGAGGAGTGAGAGGGAGATAGAAAAAATAGGGAGATATGATTACATTGCAAGAGAGATGGAGTGAATAAGAGAGAGGAGGGAGAGATAAAGAGATAGAGATAGAGGGCCGAAGAGTGAGAGAGAAAGAAGGTGATAGAGACAACCAAAGAGTGAGAGGTAAGAGAGGGAGAGATGGAGAGGGGGGAAGATAGAGAGATAGAGATAGAGATAGGTATGGAGAAACAAGGAGTATATCTGTATAGAAACTTGAGTAATAGAGAGAGTGGGAGAGATATAGGGAGAGGTAAGGATATAAAGATAAGGGAGAGATATATGAAGAGGAAGATATAAATGGAGATGGATGTGGGAGAGAGAGAGAAAGTTGGTGAATATGTTAAATAGTACCAAGATATAGTCAATAAGGTGCATATAGATCATATTGTCTCTCTATATTTTTGTATATATTTTATGGTCTTAGCAATGATAGTTTTGTGAAGACAATAAAACTAGGTATGTTGGCTCACTTAAAACACTTTAAAAGTGCACAAATTTAAAGAATCATCCTACTTGTAGGTTAACAAAAGAACATGATCGATATGAAAGCATATTCAATGACTTCAAACATTACAATCATCTTGCATCTCTCTCCATAAACATGGATTGTCAATTTTGAAAACTAATCCATTTGTTTAAAATATACTCTTTTGATGTAATTAATTGTTAATTAATTTTTAAATTATAATATAATATTAAATGGTATTTAATATGTATTAATATTTATTGAATTATTATATAATTAATATTAAATATAAATCAAAATTTCATATAATGCATAAATTAGTATTATACTATAAATAATATATTTTAAATTATTACATATTTAATATTATATAATTTAATTTAAGTTAATATAATTCATGCCATAAGCTTTGCTTAGTTAAAACTGAGAGACGCTTGAACCATTACATAACTCCCACACAAGCGCACAAAAGGTAGGAACTCACAAGCAGTGAGACCACCAAAACCCACAAAAGGACAAACTCTCTTTTTGAAAAGACGAATTTGGTTGAAGCATCAACTGGCGAGAACACGATCTTGGCCCAACAAAATTACATAATCAAAATAGAGGGTTTTAGGATAGAGCCTCAAACCATCTTCTTGAACCCCCTTATGTTGTAGCCAAAGCTACCAAGGCAATAGTTGGTGAATAGAAGATTTTGAAAGGCTTCCTACAACCTTTTATGTATAGATCAACATTGATTAGAGGATTTCTCTAATAGGGAAGGAGACCACGAAGAATTGGAAAACACACAAAAAACATGTGGCCACAAAAACACTAGTAGAAATCCCTACAGACAACACAACATAGATCACCTCAATAGGTCTATTATTAGCATTTTCAATAACCACAAACCCTACAACCCCAACAAATAGGAAACCTCAATAGGCATGTTGATAGAAAAGTAGTAACCAAGGGACATGATAGGGAGGATCCTAGTTGCTTGATTCAGCTTGACTCACTCCAAGGCCTTTTTCCTAGCCTAACTCGGGAATGCTTCTCTCTATTCCCCTAATCTACTCTAGGTCCTCACTACCGAGGTTTGATACTCTTCTCTTTGTGAATTCACTTTCGTAAATCCACCAACTCACTAATCCATCGGATCTCACCAGACACCTTGCAAGGTTTTCTCTACAATGGATTATACCTACAACTTCTCCTAAGTTGTTTTCCTCCTCATGATTGGATCTTTCTTCCTATCGATCCCATATTCCCCTTGGTTTGAGGCTAAATAGCCTAGATTCCAATCTACCCTGCAAGTGATTCCTCTTGGTCACTGATACCTAGCCGAGCTATCATCAAGCTCGCCTAGGGCCAGTCTAATGAAACGATCGACGCCATTCCCTGGTCTGTTGTATATAGAACACTATTGTACATGGTTGGCTCTTCTTGACAACCTCCAATGGTCGTGTGGATCCCACGATGGAGAATGAAGACAGAGCCATGTTATAACTACTTGTCACCAATAGAAAACAAGAAACAAAATGATAACTTATTTACAGAGTCGAGCTTGGCACGACTTCAAAATTGGAACTCACAAGACACAGAAAAGTAACATATACTCTATCACACTGGCATTTAAAGATTTATGCCATTATTTATAGTTTTCAAACGAAAACTGAACTCTGAGAAAGAAACCAGAAAACTATGCTCAAATTATTATTCAAAAGATGTTCCTTGTTCCACCTATCCAACCCCCTTACAGAATGCCCATTGGGTCTTTTATAGCCTCTACGACATGTCATGAAACATCCCTAACGGACAAGATCAAACTCAACACAATCGGTTTCCTACAGTAACAGTCTTTAAACCTCCATTGGGTCATCGGGTTAGCACCGCAACACTTACCTCGACGTCCGGCGATTTACAACTCGCTTGTTTTTTCTATCGGGTCATCCGAGTAGCCTCAAAACACTTACTCCAATGTCCGATGACATTTCACACATTGTGCACTTCCACATTGGTTTCCATTGGGTCATCGAGTTAGCAACAAGACATTCTTGCCGATGGCCAATGGTGCGCTCCCAACAAAAAGCTTCCTTATTGGGTTGTCGGTATAGCCCCAAACATGTTCTTCTGATGGCTGATGATGCACTCCAAACCTTCTTCCTTCCCATCAGGTTATCGGTGTAGCTCCAAACATGTGACACTGATAGCCGATGGTGCACTCCAAACTGCATGCTTTCCCATCAGGTTATCAGGCGGCACAAAAACTAGTCTTGCCGATACCTGATGGCTCCACTTCAACTCTCTCCACACACTGACTTCTTGCTGGGTCCCACCATGGTCGCCAAGTTGCGGGAGATAAACCTCGTGCAACTTTCCATAGCAATATAGCGACCGCCGTTGATCATCCCATGACTTGCTCACTTGTTAGCTGATGGTTTCATCGGGTTATCAGGGTAGGTGGAGAACACTCCTACCGATATTCGATGGTTCCACTTTGACTCGCTCCAACCACTGGTGAATTCATCGGGGTAGGTCTTGGTGAAAAACAAAACTTTCACAAAGAAGATAAAAATGCACTCCAAGCTCCAAACAGACAACCTAATGGACTAGAACCAGTCCTTATGCCAAAATTGCCAAAATTGCAAGGGTATTTCCTCACCCGTAGGTGCTCCTGCACCAGTACACCATAAGAAGGCCTGTTGTTATGAAAATTTGGTTACTACTGAGAGGGGGGGTGAATCAGTAGTAAAAAAATAATGCAAACCTTCAAAAACTAGTATCGATAACTACTCAAATAATATCTTAAACTGATGGACCAAACCATTCACTCAAATGTTCATCACTATGCAAACACACTAATACATTTGGACTAGATTTTCGACTGAGGTTTCCGATGGACAAGGTATATTGTGGCCAAATTTGATTTTTTTTGAAAAAATGCCTGAATTTGTCATAATTCCGACAAAAATTTCCCATTTGGTTTCGACGAAGAAGGCATTAGCAATGAGAATTTTCTTTTTTTCAAAAAAGTGCTTGAGTTCGTCGTAATTACGACGTTAATGGCCATTACTTAAAAAAAAGAAGAGGGAAATTCATTTGTGAATTGCAATATTCCCGCGTAGGCATCCATGGCGACTTCAACTTGGGCAAGAACATCAAACCCGCATCGAAGGCATTTGTGGCATTACTTGCAATCCTGCGCAGGAGGTAGATTCAAATTGCCCTAGTTTTTAATTTCATGTTGCAAAAAATATACATGTGGTGGTTAATTGCCCTAGTTTAATCTCGTAAAACCATAGAACTATGATTGAGGAGTGAGTGTTCAATTTTGTAGCAGTAATCCCTTCCTCCTGTATACGCGCGTGTTGATTGTTCACATGAGATCACATCTCTTTGCGGCATCGTATCAAATAATTCATGAGCCTTGTCCATGTTTCCACATTTTTTATTCATGTCAAGCAGGGCATTTGCAAGTACAACACCTAACAAAATTCCTCTATCCATTATGCTTTGATGGATGTCCATACCCTGTTCCAAAGCTCCGATTTTCACATAGGTAGGGAGGATGCTGGCAAAGGTTGTGGAATTTGGCTTTATGCCTTCCAATTTCATTTTCTTGAAAGTGTCTAAAGCCTTTTCGTCAAATCCATTTTGTGCATATCTAGCAATCATTGCAGTCCACGAGACAACATTTCTTTCAGGCATTCTGTCAAACAGTTCACGTGCCTTGTCTATGCTTCAACATTTTGCATACATGTCTACCAGGGCAGTTGCAACTACAACATCTGACAAAATTCCTCTATCCTTTATGCTTCGATGAATGTCCATACTCTGTTCCAAATCTCCCATTTTGGCATAGGCAGGGATGATAGTAGCAATGGTCATGGAATTTGGCTTTACACATGCTGATTGCATTTGCTTGAAAGTTTCTAAAGCCTTCTCAACAAATCCATGTTGTGCATATCCGACAGTCATTGTAGTCCAGGAAACCACATTTCTTTGAGGCAATCAGTCAAACAGTTCCCGTGCCTTGTCTATGGTTCCACATTTTGCATACATGCTAACAGAGCAGTTGCAACTACATCTGACAAAATTCCTCTATCTTTTATGCTTTGATAGATGTCCATACCCTATTCCAAAGCTCCCATTTTGGCACAAGCTGGGAGTACGCTGGCAAACATAACTGAAGAAATACAATGATCAGCTCCAAAGACATCAAACCACTACTAACAAAACCGAGAGTCTAAAATATGATAGGGAATAGTGTGAGCTGTCTTGAAATAAAATATTTTATTTTCAATTTCAACTAAAACATAATTACTCAGCCATTTAATGTTATTAATAAGTGTTTAATTTATGAAAGAGATAAATGGTTGGCCACAAGTACATGAGTTACTAAATGCACACAAATAAGTGAATTTGATATTCAAAACTATCTATAATGAGTTCAATTCTTGTCCATTAGTCATTTATGTTTGCAATAAGCATCTTTCTTTATTTTTCTTAATCTTTATTCATAGTTATGTACATATTTCAAATTCTATAATTAGGATATCAATTGCTATGGTTGAACACTAGCATGATGTTTGTTTTGTGGTATAGATGCGTGGAAACATAATTATGGGATTTTTATATTATAGAGATCATAAATCTAGATATCGCATATTAGTTCTAGCTCTTCTTGGATTGAGTCTAAAGTTGACATACAGTCATAAAGCCATTATTAGCAGATCTATCCATTTCTAGTAAAGACAATTGAGAAAGTCATTTTGATATTGAGAGTTTCTTATCTGTTTACCTATTGATCATTATTAAGCCATAATATTTAGGTCTATTTATCTCTCTTGCAAAACCTCTATAAGTGTCCTAGATTGTCCCTACTACTCACACTTCAATGAAATAGTGGAGTTCTAAAAATTTGTTGCACAAGATTTTGTTGAACATATCAACAAGGCTAGCATGGAAGGCATGTTCAAGCTTCCACTTGTACAACTTACAACAAATGATTTGTTGATAGAAGACATTCTTGAAATAGGGATACAATCGAAAGACAAGTAAGTACATACAAACCTCCTCAGTTGAAAGTAACATCTGTGTATAAAAAGAGTACATTGAATCCCAATCCATAAACACAATAGAGATACCGATGGAGACTTAATTGGATGTAGCATGTCTCACCAAAGTTTTTAGAGTACGCTAAGCTAGTACATAATGTTTCCTAAAGCCACATTAGTATTTTACCCAGATCATTATCTACCAAAACTAACTATAGTAATCCTTTTGAGGATTCATTTCATGGTGCTAGATCTTCATTTAGTTCCACTTCTTGTTGGAGAAAAGAGCAGTTATTTCTTGAGGTAGATGAATATCCCATCAACAAAGGAGAAGACCCTTTCTAGAATATAACAAATTCTACTCCAACAAAAGATCATGGGGGTTTCACTAGAAATATTGAATAAGACATAGACTTCTACTGCTACATTAAAATAATTGGCATGTTCTTCATTTATTGATGTAAACTCTCTATGACGCCACCACAACCAACAAAGGTGTAAAACATTGTTTGCAATGCATGGATTTTTAGGATTGTCCTTTGAGAAAACATAATTAAAGTATGGAAGCAAGATCTACTAGTTCCTGAGGGAATCTTGATGAAAAATAACTGTAAAATATTTGGGAGAGCTTATATGCAAAAACTCATGCTTCCTGATGGGTTTATGTACAGAAATAAGAATGAATTAAGTGGTAAAGGGGATTCTGAAAACAAGAGGGAGAGAGAGGCAGTGGAAGTGAAAACTTCTGGTGTTGTGTCTACTCCATCTCAGAATGGGAATGGCGAAGGTGTTGTAAGAGGAGCTGAGAAGGGTGTTGGAAGAAGTGGGGGTGTTTACATTCCCCCATTTAAGCTAGCTCAAATGATGAAAGATGTGGAAGACAAGAGCAGTGTGGAATACCAGCGCATGACATGGGATGCCCTTTAGAAGAGTATCAATGGGTTAGTAAACAAGGTAAATGCATCTAACATCAAGAATATCATTCCAGAGTTGTTTGCAGATAATCTCATCCATGGGAGGGGTCTATTTTGTAGGTCTTTTATGAAATCCCAAATGCATCCCCTGGATTTACAGATGTTTTTGTTGCGTTGGTTGTTGTGGTAAATACAAAATTTCCTAAAGTTGGCAATATGCTTTTGCGAAGAATTATTTTGTAGCTTAAGAGGGCATACAAACACAATGACAAGCACATGTTGATAGCAGCAACCAAATTCATAGCTCATTTAGTGAATCAACAAGTTGCACATGAGATCATTGCCTTGGAACTTCTCACCCTTTTACTAGAGAACCCCACAGATGACAGTGTAGAGGTTGTTGTTGGGTTTGTGAAAGAATGTGGTTCTTTGTTGCAAGACATTTCACCCAAAGGTCTCTCTGGGATTTTTGAAAGATTTAGAGGTATTCTCCATGAGGGGGAAATTGACAAATGAGTACAGTTTTTAATTGAAGGCATTTTTGCAATTTGCAAAGCTAAGTTAGAGGGTCATCCAGCTATGCATCTAGATCAGTTAACACATGAAGTTTTCCTAGAAGATGAACTTGATCAAGAAGCTAGTTTGGATGTTTTCAAGCTAGATCCTGATTTCTTAGAGCATAAGGCAACCTATGAAAAACTCAAGAAAGATATCCTTGGAGATGCTTCTTCAGATGAAGCAGAAGGGGAGAATGATTCAGGTGATGATTCAGATGATGATGATGATGATGATGAAGAGGAAGGTGAGGAAGCACTGAGAATATAGGATGAGACAGAGACAAACTTGGTCAATTTAAGACGTTCAATTTATTTGACAATCATGTCAAGTTTTGATTTTGAGGAAGCTGGTCATAAGCTACTAAAGATCAAGCTTGAACTTGGTCAAGAGAGAACATACCTTCGTTATTATGGCCTTCTTGGGAAAAGATTCTATATGATCAATAAAATTTATGAGGAATTTTTTGATAAGTGTTTTGTACAACAGTATTCTATGATACACAGACTGGAAACAAATAAACTGTGTAATGTTGCAAAGTTTTTGGCCCACTTACTTGGCACAGATGCTCTTCCATGGCATTGTTTTGCTTATATACGTCTAACAAAGGAAGATACTATGTCCTCTTCCCGTATTTTTATAAAGATTCTCTTGCAGGAGCTGGCAGAGCAGCTTGGTATATTGTTGCTTAATGAAAGGTTGAACGATCAAACAATGCAAGAATCTTTTGATTCAATTTCTCCAAAGGACAATCCCAAAAATTCACAGTTTGCTATCAATTTCTTTACTTCTATTGGTCTTGGTGGTATCACTGAGAGTTTATGTGAGTATTTGAAGAATATGCCAAGGCTTGTAATGCAGCAGCAAAAGTCTATTCCCGAGTTAGATGAATCTACCTCTAATGACAATTCTTCTAGTTCATCAGGTTTGTCAGATTCTGATACATTAGACTCAGATTCTGAGAGTGAAACTGATAGTGAGAGCAGTAAGGACTCACCAAGAAAGAAAAATAATTCAAAGCATGACAATGAGTATGAAAAAACAAGAAGAAAGAAAAGGGCGAGGGCATCTAACTTGGAGGATGGAAGTGACAGTGAAAAAATCAGAAGGAAAAAGAAAAGGAATTAAAAATCTTTCTAGTCAGTTATTCAAGGCTCCAGTAGACACTGTTTTCCTGGACTGTGAAAAACAAAAGAATCACTCCTAAGTGCTTTGGTTTTTTAACAGATGATTATAAGATGCTACAATGTTGTCTTATGTATTTTAATATCCACGGGTTTTAGAGTTCTGTACTTGACAGGTAATGGATAAACAGTGTTAGGAGGAGAAAATATTGAAGGCCAAGTGCAGATTATGATAATACTAGATCAATGAATCCTGTTATTTATTGAGTATTTCTTGTTTTCCATGTTGTGTGATGTACCATAAGCAAACTAGAAATCTAAATTCAATAAGATGCTTTGTTCAATGATGATAATTTCTATTTTCTTGCCTGTGAAGAAAGACCATGTCAGACAATATCAATGAACAACAAAATAAGGAGACAATTGCTAGATTGTGGTCTAAATTGAAAAGAAAAGGCGATGGAAAATGTTATTGTTCGTGCAAAATTTGTAAGGGGTTAAAGACTAGAAGACTTCTAATCAAAACAACGAAGAAACATTGTAGGTTGCATGGTCACATTGAAGGTGGACATGATTATCATCCACTGGTAATTTTTTCATTATATCGTTTTGACAATTTATATACATAATAAATCACGTGATGATGAGATCATGATCATGGTTTATTTAGGTTTATCAATTTTATATAGGTCGAGCACCCCGGAGCACATGGTATGGATCAACACAACCCTGAGAATATGGTTTTCTAAGTGGATGAACATGGAGGTGTGAATATCGAAGATGAAGATAATGATCCCATGAAAGATGACGATCATGAGCTAGAAAACACAATTGAAGATGATGGTACAAATACATTGATCCATGACTCATTTAGTACTCGCGCATCTGATCATGATGATGAAGATGACCTTGATGTTGTTCATGATGTCCCTCTACTTGAGAAGGCATCTAAGGCCCTTTACGAAGGCTCGTAGGCAACTCTTCTCTCCGCTGTATTGTTGTTGGTGAACTTGAAGGTTATGAATGGTTTATCCAACATAACAATGTCACGTATGTTAAGACAATGTCACGTATGTTAAGGCATCTAATATATGTCATAATAAACTATGAATCATGTTGTACCATTAATATTCTTTATTATAATAAATTTTATTGTTTTGTTGTAGATTGATAGGTGAGTTTTTGTTACCACCATCAAATATTCTACCTCGCTCATACCGAGAATTATCTGTCGTTATTAAAGATATTGGAATGGAGTATCAAGCAATAGATGCTTGTCCCAATGATCATATTATATATCACAAACAACATGAATTTTGAACTGAATGCCCTGAATGTCATATCTGTAGATATCAAACAGATCAAATAACAAAAAAGGTTCCTTGCAAGGCTCTTCGGTATATTCCCATTATTCCACG
This sequence comes from Cryptomeria japonica, assembly GCF_030272615.1. Taxonomy (NCBI): domain Eukaryota; kingdom Viridiplantae; phylum Streptophyta; class Pinopsida; order Cupressales; family Cupressaceae; genus Cryptomeria; species Cryptomeria japonica. Next base: position 221,080,491 of record NC_081409.1, read on the forward strand.
TATGCAACGATTATTCAAGTGCACTAGCTTGGCACAATTTATGGATTACCATGCACGCAATAGAAGTCGAGATGACATTATTCGAATGCCTGTGGATGGTGTCAATTCATTTGGAGAGATGAGGTCTGTTTACTCAATGTGGCCTATTTTTGTTATCAACAATAACATTCATCCATGGATGTCAATAAAGAGGGAGCACATAATGTTGGCAATGATTGTTCCAGGTCTTTTATCATTTAAATATAGTCGTCTAAATTTAATTATAAATATTGCATTAAAATGGTCATAATAATTATGTAATGTTTTTGTTCATTCGATTAGGTAAGTACCAAGTTAAAGATATGAATGTATCTATCGAGCCTCTTATTGACGAGTTGCTGGAGTTATGGAATGGTGTCACTGTGTATGATGTCTCTAGACCAATAGGACAAAGACAATTTCAATTTCATGTGATGCTTCTATGGACAATACACGATGCCCCAGGGCTAACACATTTTTGTGGTATGTTATAGTGTTTAAGTTGTGCATGAACATTATAATTCAAAAAATTATCATATTTAATCTAATTATACATTATCTTCTAGGTCTTCAAACAAAGGGAAAATTTGCATGTCCTGTTTGTGGTCCAAAGATGAAATCTCGTCATTCAAAAATTTTAGAGAAGCAGGTGTTTGATGAGTATAGGCACTTTCTCCACAAAAATCATAAGTATCAAAATACTGAAAAACATCTTTTCAATGGGAAAGAAGAGAATACATCAAAGCCACAAAGAATGACAACTCACTTATGGAAGTTGGAATATAATATAATTAATCGTCAAGGTAATGCCATTCCAGCTATTGGTTTGTCATAAAACATCTTTTCTATTTTGTTTTGTTTATTGATGATGTGATTGATGATCATGAAGGTCGTGAAGGCATAAATGACCACCTTCCTAAGGGACTAAAAAATTATCCCCGACAATTTAGTAGGTTGCCCTACTACGAGTAGTTACAAATTGTTCATTTGTTTGATAGTATGCATATTGGAAAGAATATAACAGAGACAATATGGAAAATATTGGATGGAAGGCGTGACAAAGAAAAAATTGTCAAAATATGTAGTGACATTCAGGATTCCAATCATGCAATGATAAATGTCATTCAATCAAATAGCCATGGAGACCGGATTAATATAAGTGAGCTTCCTTGGTTATTAACGAACCAGCAAAGCAATGCTATAAAAGAAGTCATATGAAAAATTCAATTTCCCACAGGATTTGCTGCGAACATAAACAATCTCATATCAAAGAAAAGTGAATTTGGGCTAGGGATGAAAACACATGATTGGCATACCTTCATTAAGGTAATTCATGTTCTTGTGTTTTTAGTATGTATTTAAGTACTGCGCGTACGTGTACTTTTCATTATGTTACAAAAAAATGAAAAGATAATTTTATAATTATTGCAGTACGTTCTACCTCTATCTCTCCCAGACAACTTCGACAATAATGTCAAGCAAGTCATATATGATCTTGGAAAATACATGAGGTAAGTAGTGATATTTGTTCAGTTCATTGTATAGATATTATATTTGGAATTTATTTTACTTGTTATGTAATATATTTTTTTGCGGCTTGAATACCATGTAGGTGGTTGTCATGTAAAGAAATCCATAAAGATGATATAAAATATTGGAAGAGAAAAATTCCTTATTTAATGTGTGAAATGCAAAAGTGTCTACCTCCAGCTTTTTTCAATGCACAAGAACACTACCTCATACACCAAGTTGAGGAGATTGAATTGTGTGGACCTATACACACTAGGTCAATGTGGATGGTAGAGAGGCACTTGAAATTTTTGAAGGCTTTGGTTCGACAAAGAGCACATCCTGAGGGTTCTATGGTGGAGGGATATATGGTATACCAAACTATGGTGTACATTTTTGAATATCTTCCTAAGTTTGCAGCAAAGGTCCATGTTGATCGCATTTGGGATCCCAACACCATTAACAAATTCAAAGGGGAGTACTTGACAGGGAAAGGTAGATTGAGAAAAGTGAGAGGTAATTATAAGATGTTATTGTTGTTAATTAATTCTTAATCTTCAAAATAAATCGATTGTAAGACGTATATTTATTTTTTGTACAGTTGGTCGAGAGTGGGATGCACTACATTTGTATATTGCAAACAATCTTGATTGGATGATGGTATGGATTGAACGTTGTCAACATTCTAGACGCACGTTAACATGGGAAGGTGTGGCTTCATTGGTTAAAGAAGCACATCGTAATGGAGATTCCAATGTTATGCAAAGGGAAATTGATTTAGCATATGGTTTAAGAGATAAATAGGTATGTATAAATTTATTAATCACCCATATGTTTATCAACTCACAATGCAATAAATTTTACATGTTTGACATATCGCAAGTCAAACACCACAACGCTATGTGCTGCAATGGTCATAAATTTCGCATAAAAAAGTTGGATGACACGAAGAAAACTTGTGATTTTGGCATCACTGCAGTCTTTGAGGTGACAAATATTTCATCGAGAAATGACATTCATCCTCAACATTCTCAAAATCAATACTATGGCATTTTGGATGATATAATTGAGTGTGACTTTAATTCCTTCAAATTAGTTTTGTTCGTTGTCAAATGGTACAAGCTACGATTGAATAAAAATGATCCTAATAGAACTGTTATTGAACATGATAATGGTTTTATAATGCTAAATACAAGGTCATTTGAACTAGTTGGGGATGAGCCCTATGTTCTTCCAAGCCAATGTGAGCAAGTATTTTACTCAGATGTTCCACATAAACCGGGTTGGTCATTTGTTGTTAGACATGATCCAAGAGGAAGGCCGATAAAGTATAATGTGATGGAAGAAGAAGATACCGAAGAAGTAGAAGATGAAGTGGATGATGATCATGATCGATAGTTTCTCAATGATGATGAAGAAGAACAAGAAGAAGAAGAAGAAGATGATGATGATGATGATGACGGTGATGGTGATGGTGATGGTGATGGTGATGGTGATGGTGATGGTGATGATGGTGATGATGATGGCGAAGATGTTGATGATGATGATGAGGACAATGACGACGATGACGACGATGACGACGACGACGACGATGATGATGATGATGATGATGATGATGATGATGATGATGATGATGATGATGATGATGATGATGTTGGCGATTGTTTATTACCTATGTGATGGATGGTGATTTATGATACATATGTGATGGATTACATGTGATGCTTCTGATGCTTATGATACATATGTATTTATTGTTTATCAACTTACAAATGTAGTAATGCTTATGATGCTCAATTGATAGTGTTGATTTTAGGTATAGTCCCTGTGTGATGTTGTCACCCTTGGTGGGAATAGGTCGTTGACTATAGACATCATCAACCATTTAGCTAAGGATCCTGCATAGTCTACATAAAGTAAAGGTAAGGAATTGAAAAAATTACAATGATTTTGATGACAACATCTTTTTATTATTTAATACTCCTTTTGTCTACAAAGTTCATGTTGTTCATGTTGTGTACTATGTAATTTTGCTAACGTTTTTTATACTTTTTCTTTGTCACAGGCCGACATGGATCCATCACATATCGCAGACAGAGATCTAGCTTGCGACACTTCTACCGAGCAGGTAAACCTCATTGTAATTGTACAAATTAGATAGAAGCAAACTGTTACATTATTATGTTCTTTTTTTTAGTGATTTATACTAATTTTTTAATTGTTAACGATATTCTTGACACAGACGGATGTTCGGGGAAAGGGAAAGGGAGTTGTAGTACCTGGGCACTTTCTATGGATGTGGAATCATTAGGGTTAAGCAATGATGACCCTGAAGATCCCACAGACCTTGTGAAATTCTTTAAAATGCCTCTTATAAAAATTAGAAAAGAGATTGTTGCTTTGGTAGCCGTGCATCCTACCACTGATGAGATACGATAGAGGGTGGAATTATTGTTTGAGACAGCAGAAAACTTGCAAGTAAGCAATAATGAAAGCTTTAATTATAATTAAAGTTCAATAATGGTTTATATTTTATTCTCTTTTATGTCATTAACTAAAATATGTACATATTTTTTTTACAACAATTTATCCACCCTCATGAAAGTCGTTCCCATGATCAGGGTGTTGCAGGATCTTCAGGTGATGACGATTTTCTTGTATTATCACTTGCTTGGCTTATCACTCTGAGTACCCAAAATACATCATACTTGATATTGTCAATTTTGAAAATAAAGGTTCATCCTTGTTTACAATTCTTGCACTTTTCATATATTTAATGTTTTATATATTTAATATATTATTCTTTAGGTGTTGTCAATGTTACTGTGCAAATGTTGCCGCCACCTCATTAGATGTCACCCTCAGCTGTATTGCCAACTGCAATGTCGGCAACACGTAGCATGCAGACATCCTCTAGTGCATATCATATTGGTCTGCCCACTATTGGTAGATCCCTCTTTTGCTCTATCTTCTGTCATGTGTTTATTTCCCTTCAAGTGTTCTTTCTTGAATTCTAATGCCATTTCATAGTGGATTCATTTTTTGCAGGAGGAGATGCACATGAGGATGTGCCAGAGGTGACTACTACTGATAACATACCATCATTTCCTGGATCTTCTCGTATTGCTAGTACGGGAACGTTGCAGGCCACATTGGTGGTGAGCGACGAAGAAATGATTCCCTTAAAGATAAAAAAGGTTCCAGGTACTTTAAAATTATTATTATATATACTCTAATTGTAATTTACTTTATGATCACTCATTTTGGACTAATGATCCTATGAATTTTTTGCAGGCAATGATATTTTCTATAAACATCTTAGTGACATTGCATTGCAGATATTTGGGCCCACCATACATAAAAGGTGGTACATCTAATGTGAACTAACCCTAATCTACTTTTTATTTCATATCATTGCTAGAATAGTTTTCCTTTGATCCATTTCTTGAAGTGTAATAAATGTAGCTTCAGTTCATTTCTGAATCTAATAGGTTCATTTTTTTCTTTAAAAGGTGGAATGACCAAGAAAAAAGGTTAAAAGATGAATTGACAAACCAAATGGTTGAGTGGTTTAGAAATGACACCTTTGACAAAACCAAGCTCCTTGAAAAAGCTGGCACATATCTAAAGTATGTGAGGGACCAATATAGGACCCATTTGGAGAGGAACCTAAAGTACGAGCATCCCCCCGTGATTCCAGACAGGGAGTGGAAGGACCTGATTTTGGATGCCAAGGAGAAAATTGAATGGAAAAAAGGAAATACACCACTAGACGCTAGAAGAAGGTACGAGATACTATTAAGAATGAAATTATGTACTAATTAATTACTCTTTATATTTATATAATCTAACATATTTCAAACTTTTTATAGACTGAGTGACACGTCAAAGGCAACCAAGGCAAGGCAAGAAAAGCACGAGCAACACAAACTCGGCTCTGGTGGTTACATGAAACTTGCTGCACAAAGTGTAAGTATCTCATGTAAATGAAATATTGCATCAAAATATTAATAAATTGCAAACGTTTTTTTTTTATCAAACAATGCAAGCAAAATTCATGGTACCAAGCAAAAATGCAGGGCTCCGAATTCAATAGAGTGCCCATAGAAGATGACAAGAGAATTGCCTACCAGCAAGGCTATTTAGTCATGGCTGATCAACTACGAGAATTGAGTGGGCATACACAACATTCAAGTGCATCTGTCACATAGGTAAATATGGTAAATGGAAGTTGTTTCAAATTGAATACTTTACCAATAATCTAATTGATGTTGAGTTCCAACATAAAGTGACTATATTTGTTTTAAATAAGCAAGCAATGATAACAATGTGCATGTCATTGGAATGCAGCCTGCTAATTGTGAAACACCACCTGCACATGAAGGTCAGGATGTGCATCCCAGTAGTGGAGGTATTCATTTGTGATTCAAATTTATTTATTTAGCTATTAATACAAGTATATATATCTTAATTTGTAATTAGAGTAGTAATTAATGTAACCATTTTTGTTAATATTTTAGAGCATGTAGTCGGTGGTGAGCAAGTGGAGCATGATCTGGGTACACAACCTTAAGAACATGATGTTCCCCACTCAGGTAAAGAGGAGCACTATTATTGCTTTAAAAAAATATAATTGCAATTGGTGTTCAGCATTAATGTAACCTTTAGTATTTCAACTCCAAATGATCTAGAGGGTGTTCAACATGTTGAGGTTGAGGCTACACAAAATGATGTGGCCCCATCAGGTAAAGAGCACAACAAGTATGTTCTCTAAATTAATGAAATACTTGTAACAATAATTTTTTTTTTTGAATTCAACCCATTTCTTTGTTATTGCAGAGGACCCCCCTTTGCTTCAGTGTCCTTGTCCTCAGTATAGGACTAGGCATACATTGAGATCACGAGCAGTTGGTGGAACATCTGCAGAGGGGGGAAATGATGAAGAAACCGATGTTCCACTTAGTCTTTTCATAGCTTCAAAGAAAAAACAAAGAAAGAAATGATTGTAATCTAACTAATTTGATAATGACTTATTTTTATGTGTTAGTGAATGTAATTATGTGCTAATTAATGGTTATGGATGATATGTGTTAATTAATATTGATGAATGTTGCATGTTAATTAATGTTAATCAATGTTATGTGTTAATGAACGTTATGTGATTTTAATGAATGAATGCTATATTTTATTAATGGTAGAAACAATTAATGAATGAATGTTATAAGATGTTAATGGGGAATTTATCTTGATGTTAGGGGGGGGGGGCGCAAATGAGCTTCCACCTTCACGTGGTTGGCCCTGTTAAGTAGAGAATATTAAACTATTCTTGAAACCAAGCAAAGCTCAACAAAGTAACACACTTTTCAATATTTCATTATGTTGCACAGTTAATCTTATTGAATAATGTATATTGAATCTTAATTGCAGGGTGCAAGTGGAGCCAACACGAACAACAACACCACAAGTTGCTGGGTATAATGAACTCCCATATTGTCTTGTCTGTACACGAACAATATGAGTTGCTTCTAGTGTTGATATCCAAGGTAGGACTGCAAAAGTTATGAATATGCCTCATCCTTGTAATTTTTTTTATTACTTGTAAGTAATGAATATGCCTCATCCTTGTAAGTTTTTTTATTACTTGTAAGTCATGAATATTTCTCTTTAGTTGATTAAAATTAAATGAAATTTTTTAATGAATACACAAAACTATATACATATGTAGGCGCACCATGGTTGAGATGGTCCAACTCCCTAGTCTCACTCTACGACTAAGCTCATGCCATATCTAAATCAAAGACATCTCAAATACATGGTCGGTGGAAAGCTGCAAAATGCCATTTTCATACATAAGCAAGACATACACAATTGGGCAAAATCACCAAGAGAACGGTAAAAAGTGTGTTTGAGATTGTATCATGGATGCTTTTAAGGATTGTATCATGGATGAAAAAAATCTCTTCATTAATCCTTGACTCATGATTTCTATAATACTTCTTTAGACTTCTCATGTCATTTGTTGCACTTCTTCACTATTTTGGACTGAGTTTCAACTATGAATTTGCCTTGACTTATGACTGTATCTAGCTTTGTTCTATCTTTGTAAGCTTCCTCTTTGAATTGTGGTTGTAGCTTTGATAATACCTTTTTAATGTTGCACTATTTGTAAGGAGGACAACTCCTAATGCATGTTGCAAGTTGTGTTCTAGTGACTGAGACTAACCTAATGCATCTTAGAATGGCATAAATTGCCAGGATGGAGATATAGCATATGAGTTCAAGATTGTTGTTATAGAAATTATTTGATTTCTGTGCTTCAAATTTATGTATATACACTATTTATAGTCTACTCTATATTTCCTACTCAACTACTCCTATTGCTTTAAAATGAAATGTGAACTGATGAATTGTATTCTATAGATGACCAGTGCCTTTCTTTGCTGTTTGGGCTATAGAGTCTTTATATTTCTTTAGGACTTATTGTGTAAACTTATGAGACAATTTTTAAACCCACCACCTCTCGATGAGTCTGTTAGTTACATTATTACCAAGCGTTGTGGCTTTTTGGCATATAACCAGTAACCAACATTTTTTGTTTAACAAACTGGAAGATAAAAAAATTGAGTATTGTCGTCTCCTCACCGATACCTATCTGGTATCCATCAATCCCTTTTTATGTTGAAGAAACCCTGGGCTTCAATGACTTCCTTTAGTTTTCCATCGAAATGCTTTTTCCATCGATATCACTATGCTCCTTCGATGAATGGGTTTGTTGTCTCACCGAAGCCCCTTTTATCCTCTCGTTGTCGTCTTCCACCAATAAATTTGTATCGATGAAACCATGTGTATCGGAGACATACCTTTTAGTCTCCTCAAAACTCATATTCTCATCAAAATATTTTTGCTGTCCATCGGGTTTCATGTCGAAGAGACTTTGGACTTCGGTGACTTCTTTTGTCCTCCCATCGAAACTCATATCCTTATCGATATCATTCATCAATGTAGTTTTCTTCTGTTTTATCGATATCACTTTTTTGATGAGAATGCTTCTTTCGGTGAATCTTCTTTATCTTGCATCGATGATATTGTTTCTTTGAAAGCCTTTTCTCATCAGTGGGGGCCACCTCTGCTTTCTTTGATACCTTTTGTTGGTGGGATCATCTCTTTCGGTGATTCTTTTTGTACCGATAATGTTATATCCTCGAAGACTTTTTCTCGTCAATGAGAACCATCTCCACTTTCCTCGAAATCTTTTATCGATGGTGTTACTATCTTCGATGAGTCCTTTTTGAAGTTGATCGGTGTTTTCTTTCTTCGATGCCCCTTTTATATCAATGAGACATCGTTGGGTCTCATCAATACTGTTTGAATCTTAGATACTTCAATAGAATGCTTTTAGACTTGTTCGATAACTTATGGGTTATTACGGTATCAATGAAAATGATGATTTATTCCAAATAGAGATGGCTTCTATGATTTAATTTCTCAAATCAAGATATTTTACTTAATTCAGATTTGATGTTCAACAGAATGACTGCAATATCACCAATCTATCTTGAAGATTTGACTACTCTTTAGATTATGATTATGACTATCATGACATTTCATGAGACTTCTCTATCTCCATATGAAACCCTTTGTTCTCACTGAAGCCCCTTTTATCCTCTCTTTGTCATCTTCCACCAATAAAGTTGTATTGATGAAACCATGTGTATCAGAGACATGCCTTTTAGTCTCCTTGAAACTCATATTCTCATCAAAATCTTTTTGCTGTCCGTTGGGTTTCATGTCGAAGAGACTTTGGACTTTGGTGACTTCTTTTGTCCTCCCATCGAAACTCATATCCTTATCGATATCATTCATCGATGTAGTTTTATTCTATTTTATCGATATCACTTTTTCGATGCGAATGCTTCTTTCGATGAATCTTCTTTATCTTGCATCGATGATATTGTTTCTTCAAAAGCCTTTTCTCATTAGTGGGGCCCACCTCTGCTTTCTTCGATACCTTTTGTTGGTGGGACCATCTCTTTCGGTGATTCTTTTTGTATCGATAGTGTTATATCCTCGAAGACCTTTTCTTGTCGATGAGAACCATCTCCACTTTCCTCAAAATCTTTTATCGATGGAATTACTATCTTCGATGAGTCCTTTCTGAAGTTGATTGGCATTTTCTTTCTTCGATGCCCCTTTTATATTGATGAGACATTGCTGGGTCTCATCGATACTGTTTGAATCTTAGATACTTCGATAGAATGCTTTTAGACTTGTTCGATAACTTATGGGTTATTACGGTATCAATGAAAATGATGATTTCTTCCAAAGAGAGATGGCTTCTATGATTTAATTTCTCAAATCAAGATATTTTACTTGATTCAGATTTGATACTCAGCAGAATGACTGCACTATCACCAATCTATCTTGAAGATTTGACTACTCTTTAGATTATGATTATGACTATCATGACATTTCATGAGACTGCTCTATCCCCATATGAAACCCTTTGTTTGTTGGTATTTTGGTATGGTTTTTTCATTGATGTCAACACCTACTAAAAGCACTTTTGTTCCCACAAATCAATGCTTTGAACTTGATTGCAACTTTATAGTGATCATTGTCTTTGTACAGCAAGCTTGCTACTTTCTCAACTTTTGATATATTGGAGGCTCCTAAGATGGTTTCTATCTTATAGTCATAATACCTTTCTATAATTTGTAGCTATTGTATGTTTATTTGTTTTCTATATTTATTTGTTTTCCACTCTTAACTCATAGTTCAACCGAATATGGTTCATCTTGGAATCAATGCACATCGGTTATAATCAGATTATAACCAGTCTCCATGGTTGCAAGACCTGAAGAAGGAATCTTATCATCAATTAGATGCATACTTTTGGGAATATAGAAAGACAAAAAAATATATTAGAACTGTATTTTTTGTTGAGTCATAATATGATGTGTTAATTTAGCTAAATAAGGGAACCAATGTTGTATTAGGTTTAATTCCATGATGACAGTTGAAGCTTGTTAGAGATAGGGGATTTGTAGTAGTTGGCTTGTTAGGTTATGTCACAATCCTATGAAGGTCCTTGTAAACCATTAATGTCAGTAGACATGAGACTGTTATGTAACGAATTGGATTAGCTAAACCTAGAAGTTCTGTAACGAATGAATCGACTGACTCAAGTGTATGTTAATTATCTTATGATGGTCATTTATGACCATTATTCTTAGTAGACATTAAGCAGTTCGCTAGATAGCTGGTTAGTAAACCAGTGAGTTAGTTGGCTTAAGTGTATGCCAGCTATGGAATATTACATGTGGTATCAGAGCAATCAAGTTTGACATTGAACCTCAGGCTTTGCACCTATAAACAAAACTATATACATATGCAGGTGCACCTTGGTTGAGATAATATGCAGGCGCACTATATACAAAACTATATTCGCAAGTAAATATTTTATTCAAATCCACAATATGAAACACATAGTTTTACTAGAAGAACACAAGTAACCTTATCTCCTTTAGATAATATCACAAGCAACTACCTACAGAAAGATGTAGTAATCCACAACATATACACAAAGGAAAGATGACTGATTATATTATGTATGTTCGCAAAATGGTACAATAGTAAGCCTGAGGCTATATTCTACTTCTTCTCTAATGATCCTTATTGTTACAAAAGTTCCCTCATTTATATGAGGGTATACATTGTCACCAAGCATCGTGGCTTTTCAGCACATAACTATTAACTAGAACTTTTGTTAACAAACTGGAAGATAAACAAGTTTAGCATTCCTCTGTGTTCAATGTACTTATCATCTTTATACATTAGAACATCATTGTTTAGTGTCCTCATGTCGCTTTCTATCTAGAAATGATTGGATAGAATATGGTTAACACAAAGTGACAATTCTTTGTCCCGATCCAACTCTGATACTGCTTGATTATTGTTGGTGTAAATAATTATTCATCATGGATATTATTACACTTACTTAAGTTTACTTAGGATAATGCATTTCATAGTAGTTTGGATATGAGACACTTGGGCGTTTGTGCCACATTGGGATAGTGTGTGTAGGAGAAATTCCACCTCTTATGGTGTTGATCTTGTTATTACACTATCATATCCACTTATTGTGGAGTGATAATTCCACCTTCGGTGGGTGATCCACCTCATGTGGAATATTATATTATTTCTCCTACCTACCCACACCTATTTCCTACCTACCCTTGTTTCTTATTGAGCCACATGTCATATTTGTGTGCTCATACATATCCCTAGCCTTGCCTATATAAGCAGGCTCATCTACATTGTATGTAACTAGATAATCCAGTTGGTTGTTGATCATTTTCTATTGATGAGAATACAGTTTATTCTTATCCCATATTATGTCTCTTTCATGTACATTTCAATGACTTCTTGATCTTGGCAAAATCCAACATGGTATCAGAGCTATTGGGGCTTCATTGATTCGTCTTGAAGAGGCATTATTGTGACGTCAAGAGGCAGATCTGAGGAGCATCATCATTTGGAGGCGTCCTAGACCAGATCCGACCTCTCCATTGCGTCCGGAAGGCCCTTTCCATGAATTTTGGTTATAAAGTTGGCCTATTTTGGTGAGGAAATTTTTTTTCCCCAATTTTGCTTATCGTACGGATTTTTCGAATATTTTATATATATTTTTCAAAAAAAAAATTTCTGAAAAATTGTTTCAAAAAAAAATCAAAAAATCAAAAAAATTTTTTTGAAAAAAAATTCGAAAAAATAAAAAAAAAAATTCGAAAAGCAAAACAAATTAAAAAGAAATCAAAAAATTATATTTGTTGGGGGGTCCGCAGCCCCCCCCGTACCATCCGTACCTCCGGTTGCAGGTCGCAGGTGTTGCAGAGATCGTACCTGGCGCGTACCTCGTTCTGCCCGCACAGTGTTTCCCCCTCGGCGTCCGAGCCCGCGCTGCCCACTCTCCTCCCGCCGGCGGCTCCTGGTTCCGACACCTCCCGGCTCCTGCACCTGTGCCCGCTTCCTCCTCTCCGCTGCGTCCTCGGCGCCCACAGCTCCGCCCGAGCTCCACCGGCTCTGCAGACGGAGCTCCGCCAGCGCCGCTTCCCGAAGCCATCCCCGCTCCAAGGCCTCGGCTTCTCCAGTCCCGACCGCCTCCCACGAGCGGCCTCCCCAGCTCGCGGCACCTCCTCAGCCGCTCCGGCACCTCCCTCGCGCTTCGGACTCCGCCCACGAACCGCTTCCCGGCACTCGCTGCGGCCTCCAACGCCGACCGCTTCCCACGTGACCTTCCGCCGCCTCTCGCAGCGGATTCCGCACCTCCCGCAACCTCCCGCCACGCGGACCCAGGCACGCGAATCCACGCCCGCCACGTGGCAGGAGGCCCGTGGCCCGTGGACAAAACACAGACACATCGGCAATTTTCCGTACGAACAGTCAGCGGTACGGATAGCCCAGTCACCTTGCACACATCATCATTCCGTACAGTACGGACTGTACAATCAACTTGCCACATCATCCGTCCGTACAGTACAGACGCACAGTCAGCCAGGCAGCGAAGTTTTGGCGACGGTCATACGGCCGTCAAATTTAACCCAGTGAATTGCTGATGTCAGCGCCACATCAGCAGGGTTTGGAAATTTTTTGACCCCCTCTCATTTGCATTTTTGTTTTTGCAGTTCAACTTCAAATGGCCATAACTTGCTCATTTTTGCTCTTTTTTGGGCGCAATTTTTTTTGAAATGGGCTAGAATTTCGTGCTCTCCACAGTGGTGAAAGAATTTTTTGATTTTGATGCACGGATTTTTCAGAAAATGCAGTTTTTGTTGACTGTCCCTGAGTAATCCCAGTTTTTGCAACTTCAGAGGCTTCGTTTGGGGTCATCCGACCTCCTTTTTGGGTGCCGTTTTTTTTGAAAGTGCATATTTTTTCGTCTACTTTCACATGATGCTATCAGATTGATGTCATTGTAAGTAGAAATTGTACTTTCATATTTAGGCCATTTTTGGCTCTCTTGGTACTTGCATATTTGCTTGAATCTCAGTTAGATTCATTGCACTATTGATTGAAGTCTCTTGTATCTCATTTGAGAAGTTGTAAAATTTGCATCATAATCCCACTTTGCCTTGTTTTGCAAGTGGCTCAATGTAATCGCACTAAGTATAAAGTGCCAAAATCATCACTTTTGGGGGGGTACTTTGATTGATTGAATTTGGGGGGTGTCTCTTGTGCTCTTGTGCTCTTGTGTCCTTCCTTTTTGCTGCTATGGGTTCTTCTAAGTTTCCTCTCTTAACTCCACATAATTATGCTACTTGGAAAATTGATGCATGGAGTAAACTTATGGAAAAAGGACTCACTCATTACATTGATGGAACTATTGTTGCTCCAGCTGATCCTAAGGCTGATCCAGTTGGTCACTTAGATTGGCTCACTAAAAATATCATGGCAATTGGTACCTTAAGAAAGTATGTATCAAAGGATCTCATTTTTCATATTGAGAAATGTACTCTAATCAAGGATGCTTGGCAAAAGTTTCAAGACTTGTATGGTCAAGTTGATGAGATTAGGGGATATCAAATTGATAGTGATCTCACCATGTTAGATCCCAAGAACTTTGATACTATACAAGATTATGTCACTAAGGCAAATGAGTTGAGGGCACAACTCAAAGATTGTGGCATTGATAAAAAGGATACTCAATTGATATTCAACCTGATAGGGAAGCTTCCACAAGAATATGCAGCATTTGTTTCTAGTTTCCAAACTCATAGGATGACAATGGGTTCAAGCTACAAAATGCCTACATTTGATGCTTTCAATGAAATGTTGATGATGGAACAAACTAAGTTGATAAGCATGGGCATTCTTAAGGCTTCTTCTAAGTCTCAAGCATTAGTGGCAAATCAAGGAAACAAAGGAAATCAAGGAAAGGACAACTCAAACAAGAAGAAATGGCAATCAAAGCCTAAGGATAAAGCACAATCTTCTCCACAACAAAGAGATTCATCTTCTTCCAAGAAAGATAATTCACCAAAGAGAGAGAGACCTACTTGTGCTTATTGTAAAAAGATTGGTCATGAGGAACATCGTTGCCATACTAAGAAGATTGATGAGCTCACACATATCATCAAAAAGCATAACATTGATTTGCCTAAAGTCTACAAGAAGGATGATTCATCAACTTCCACTTCCTCACATTCAAAAGGAAAAGGGCAAGCATTCATGGCTTCTACAAGTGGAAAGACTCACTCTTTTGGAACAAGAAAAGGACAAGCTCTATGTGCTACAACAAATCATACTTCAGAGAGATGGCTTCTAGATTCAGGGGCTTCTCATCATATGGCATCTTCACAATCTATGTTCTCTACATTTGAGCCTTGCACCATGCCTCAGATTTTGATGGGCAATCATACATACATGGATGTGATTGGGAAAGGATCTATTGACATTGGGGATAACTCCTTCAATGATGTGTTGTGTGTACCCCACTTGACAAACAATCTCCTTTCTATCTATCAAATCACACATGGCGCAACTAAGAAAGTTGTGGAGTTCACACCTGACTCAGTTTTTATTAGAGACATGGAGACTAGAGCTATCATTGCAACTGGGGTGGTTGATCATGTATCTCGGTTATACTCCTTTTCAGATTTTGTTGATGATGATTTCACATTTGATGATTCTACACATGATGATCACACTTATTATGATGATTCAGATTTTGAGGAGAACTATGGACACTTGAATTTGGGGATTCTCACATGTAACCCAGTTCTTGAGTCTTCTATTTCATCTTCTCATATTGATATCACATCACCTATTGTACCTGATGATTCAGATAGTGCGACAATTTTGCCTACATGTGATTCAGTGCAGCAGGATATACATTGTCTTCCAGCTTCAGATTCATGGGATGATTACATGACAGATATTGCAGGTTTGTTTGTGGAATCCTACATTGCAGATTTGGGAGACATCATTGATGACATACATCTTCTCTTTGATGAAGATGATCCTTCTTCGATTGTTGCGAGGGCACACTCTGACCCTCTTGTTCATTCTCTACATGATCATTCTTTCGAGGTTGACATGATTGTGGATACTTATGTACAGCAGTTGGAGGAGGTCTCTTTATTCTTTGAGGAGACACATGAGTCTTTGGATATTGTTCTACATTCATCTTCACTAGATGTTGGAGTTCCTTTTTCAGCAGTATGGCACAGTTTACCATCTTTGGAAGGGGTATCTTTCAGCATCGACATGGGGACACTTGAGCAGTTTTCAGAGATTCCTTTCATCATGAGTTTTCTTCATACATCTTCCCTTCATGATTGGGGAGACTTCATGGATACACCTTTGGTTTTGTTTCTTCCTAAGGGGAGGAATGTTGTTCGACGTTCGTGGAGCAGTTTCTTCATACATCGAGCTTCTATCATTGGTGCAGATTCTTCATTGAGGGATGATCACAGTTTGACTTCTCTTCTTCTCTCATATGGGGGGGACTATTTCCTCACATGGGGTTTTGTTCCTCACATACTTCTATGAGAGTTCTCTTGTATAGCTTTCATCTCTTTTTTGGGGGAGGGTTTTTTCCCATTGGGTTTTTCTCTCTTTCCCCACTTTGTGAGAGATTTCATTGCATTGGTTTGCATGCATTTGCATTTGTGCATGGGTACCTAACATGGCCTCGTAGCCGGGACCCATCTTGCATTGCTTAGTTGCATTGTAGACTTAAGTGCATTCCCCTAAGTTGCACTTAAGGGGGGGTGTTGGTGTAAATAATTATTCATCATGGATATTATTACACTTACTTAAGTTTACTTAGGATAATGCATTTCATAGTAGTTTGGATATGAGACACTTGGGTGTTTGTGCCACATTGGGATAGTGTGTGTAGGAGAAATTCCACCTCTTATGGTGTTGATCTTGTTATTACACTATCATATCCACTTATTGTGGAGTGATAATTCCACCTTCGGTGGGTGATCCACCTCATGTGGAATATTATATTATTTCTCCTACCTACCCACACCTATTTCCTACCTACCCTTGTTTCTTATTGAGCCACATGTCATATTTGTGTGCTCATACATATCCCTAGCCTTGCCTATATAAGCAGGCTCATCTACATTGTATGTAACTAGATAATCCAGTTGGTTGTTGATCATTTTCTATTGATGAGAATACAGTTTATTCTTATCCCATATTATGTCTCTTTCATGTACATTTCAATGACTTCTTGATCTTGGCAAAATCCAACAATTATTATCATCAATGAACTCTTGTTTCCACTATTCGAATGATACTAACTCACCATTACTGTAAAAAGAGGGCACCCTAGGGGTATTCCCATCATCCAGCCTCTAAAGCTCTTTCCTTAATTGATTTGCCAATTCATCATGGGACTTCAAGTAAGCCTCGACTTCAATTTTCTCACCTGGATTAATCAGACTGTTGTCATTCATCATGTCTTCCAACCGAGTCCTGAGCCTTTCATGCTCTTTCAAAGCTCTGACTATTCCAGTGTATGTTTTCCAATAGATTTCTGCAACTTGCATCATACTTTTGAACCTATGTTCAATGATCTCCAGAATCAACTTATCCATCTTTTGCTATACCTTTTCTACTTGTTGAGATGTCTTTTCGGCCCTATTCCTCCAATACATAGCATCTGTCAAGGCATCCATGGCATCTCTATCAACACCGTATGTCATCCCTGTTTGACTGGTACCCGTATCAATCAGAAGCAATCTTGCTTGCATCCTCTATTTTTCTTCATCAGTTTTCTCATATAGGCTTTTGTATGTAGAATTTTCTTAGACCAGAAAATCTATCTGATCTTGGTTCAGTTTAGCGACATCCAAATTTAGTTTGGCAGTTGTTCTAGGGTTAGTCTTTGTAACCTGTTGCACCATCAAATG
Source organism: Cryptomeria japonica (assembly GCF_030272615.1). Classification (NCBI taxonomy): domain Eukaryota; kingdom Viridiplantae; phylum Streptophyta; class Pinopsida; order Cupressales; family Cupressaceae; genus Cryptomeria; species Cryptomeria japonica. The sequence goes on from NC_081409.1 coordinate 221,097,944, forward strand.
TCCAAAAGCTTCTTCTGTATCAACCAATATAGGTCTTTTATCTTTGGGATAGATAGCCCACTGTAGAAGAGCCTTCTGATCTAGATCATATCCTGATCCTCTAAAGAGTTTATCAATCTCTTTTGGCATCATTTGCCTACTTGGGTCCTGTTTCTTGAGGAATCCATCAAACAACAAGGCAAAGTTCATGTCCCATCCTGAGTATAATAGCACACCAGCTTCCTTAAGAAACTGTCTTCCCTTCTCATGTGTCATTTCTCTCATCACAAGATCCATATCCTCTTGTAACTTTTGAAGCTGCTGCTCTTCTTCACTATTTCTCATGTTATTCCTAATTTGAGATCCTTTATGTTGATAGAGGAATGCGGTGAACTCCTTGGAAGCAATGAAGTCACTATCAGCAATGAAATCCTCATGCTCTAGGAATCTGATGTCAGCCACTTCTCGGACATTTAGTTGTCATGTTGCCAAGTCTATCGGTGTATCCTCTTCATAACCAGGGGGGTAATCCTCTTGAGGAGTGAATGGAACGATGCCAGATGTGGAAGCAGGAGACATATGAGCCAAAGGCTCTATATTCCTAATAGTATCAATGTAATCCTTAAAAACATGAGGCGGGACTCCCTTAAGTATTTCCAATTCATGCTCCACAAGTTTGTTGGCCAACTCCAAGGGGTCTTCAATCTTTTGTAGCACGTTCTTATCCATTTTCCTTCTAAAAAGATTCCATTTATAAGCCTACATTGCTTTCTCAAACTTTATTTGCTTCACTCTGGCCTCTTCTCTACCAATGTTCTTAATGAGGTCATCTGGTAGGTAAGATTTATGCTCTCTAGCCTTCAGCTTTTGTGATGACTGGGCTATCCTTATGTATCCTTCAGGATCAAAATTGGGCCTTGGATCCCCCATAGCCATGGCATAATAATCCAATTTTTTCTGCAGCAGGCCATAACTCTTTGAACTTTTCACAATAAAATCTGAAAATACTAACAACCCAGGTACAATTGATTGTTTCCCATGGCTTGTCAGATGTTCTATACTCACTATTGATAGTTGCCTCATAATTTCTAGACAAGCCACTCTGTTAGGGATTGTAAGTGGTAGTAAGTATGGTCTCCCTACGAACCCGTATACCCTAACTTGTGTGCAGTCTGAAAAACAATACCAATCTCCCCAATTGTGTTCAATTAAGGGATCTTCAACGAAATCTTTTGGTCTTAGGAATCTTTGAACCTTTGGTGCAAGGGCATGATCGCACGGGCATCCCAACAGTCTATATAATGGCTTGACCAAGAACTCCTCAAAATGCCAATATTAATTATTCGCATACCTCTGGTCCCATGAAGAAACCCATAGTTGCACTATTTTTCTCATCCTAGCATTGCCATATGTCCTGACACATAACTCTTCTGGCCATAACCCTTCATCTTGGCCCACATACAATAGCATATGCATAAGTAAGGAATAATGCTTGAAATGAACATTGATGACATCCCCCTTTAACATTTCTAACCCATAATTCAAAACCTCAACCAAATAAGCAGAAAAATCAAAGAAGGGGGGGTCCTTAGACTGCAAATCGACACAAATGACTATGGCTGCAATATCCATCAAAGGATGGGCTTTTATCCCTGTGTAGGGGAAAAAGCGAGACTAGGCAACATGCCCTAATCTCACTTTCAACCACACACTTGCGGAATACGAAAGAGCCTAGAGGTATCACACAATTGGCTACTTCTTTTTGTGGAAGAGAGAGCCATGGGCTACCTATTAGGATTTCTATTCCTTTGTTGTAATTGAAAGATGAAATGATGCAAGTTCAATCCCTAACCCCAAAGTGCAAGTATGAACTAATAACGAGATTTCAGAATTGAACTTAAACAATGGAAATTTGTAAACACAAGGACAAGACAAGAATGCAAATGCGTACTCGGAGTTAAAATCTGACTGAAAATGTTCGGGACGGCGGCGTGGGCGCCACTGTCCTAATTCTGCCCCTGAAACTGCTCCGAAAACTGCTGTTTTGCACTCTGGAAAAGCTGTCAAAAATGCTGAAAATGCTATCTGTCAGGAGGACCAGGGCGCCCAGTGCCCCTGTCCCAGGGACCAAGGTGCCCAGCGCCCCTGTCCTGGTAGGACCAGGACGCCCCATGCCCCTGTCCTGGTCTTTTGCTCTGAAATTTGGTGGGAAGGTCGGTCTCAGTCTGCTTCTCCCGGATCTGCAACTTGCGGCGTCGTCCGAGTACCGAAACCTGCACTTATATCTGAAAAGGTGTTGTGGGCGGCTATATAGGGTTTTGCCTTAGTCAAACCCCCGCTTCGGTGATTTCCACCTCCACGAATAGCCAATTTGTATTGTAAAATGTATTGTGTGTGCAGACCTAGTGTGTGTGCAAGGTCCTTAAATGCAAGAAAGCAAACTAGAGCAACCTAGAAAGTAAACCCTAATTTCTTGTAAATGATAATGTAAATGCTCTAAATCAAGATGCAAAGTGATCTAAAGCATGAATAAAGGATATATTGAAGCTTATGCAAAGACATGAAAACAACATGAAATCATACCCAACCCTCAAGGGAGGAGTACAAGCCAATCTTCAGTCGGTAATCTCCTATTGTTCTTCAATGTCTTCCAAGCCCTAAGTGGATGAATGAAATTGATAGATGCTTGATAGAAGGATGTTGAATGTTGTTGAAGTCTTCAAAGATCTGCTCTTTCGCTACATATGAGGTCCTCCAAAGCAAAAAATCGGATCCTTTCAAATGAAGAAAGAGAGCTCTTATGTATGAAACCCTAGGTCTTAATTTCGACTTTTGGCCAACCTAGAGATTGAATATCCCACCAATTTGTTGGGGTTAAGCTTTATTTTATGATTGGATCGTGCTCCCAAAATTTCGAGAAAGATGTCCGGGACCATGTGCACCGGGCGCCACGGTCCCGACAACTTTTCACCAAATTTTCAGGGCCGTCGGATATGATGATTTTAGAGAGAATCCCGAAGTTACAGGTGATTTCGAGATGTTTTGACCCCCGAAATCAAGCCCCCAAGTTCAAAATAGGACCTAATAAGGGTTTTTGATTAAATGATGTATAGGAGGAATAAAATGAAAAGGGCACACTTTAATGAAAGGGCCCAACTTTATGATATGGGAGATGATAAAATAGAACCTTAGACCTAATTAATTTAATTAATTAAGTACTAAAGGGGAAATGTAATGCAAAATGCAAAATGCGCCAAGGCGGGTGCTAAACTAGGTGTGAAATTGTACCACCCTAGCAAGTGCGTACAATTTACGACGCTACATTTAGCCCCCACTTTAGCGGTCATATGAACACTACATGCATATGCAAGCTAAAGTACAGAAAAGTAAACATTATTTGAAAAAGGATATATCCATAAGTCTGTCGAACGAAGCCCCCAGCGGTATTTGCAGTACATAGTTAGGAACCGCACCCTATAAAACACACATTAGATCACAAAATCACCTAATGCTTACTAAGGAAGGTGATGAAAATTCGAGGGTAGCTATATGCCCCCCCCTGTTTCGGCTTGCTAATTTTAGTGAGTTGAAACAGGGTATCATGTTTACCACTTTGAATTGTTAAAGAATATTAATGACAAATGCTCACAAGAAGATTTGATATGAGATCAAAAACTAATGGAGAATCATTTGGTAAGAAAGAGGACTAAATCTCAATTCCAACACAACAAAGAGTGTGAGGATTTGAGAGTTCTCTAACACAAAAATGAAGGATGTAAATGGAAACAAAATGCAAAGAGAAGGAAAGAAAGCATGAATACACACATTGGTGATCCATGAGAAGCATAGTGAGAGAGAAAACATGGACTTCTCGCCCCTAGATCTTGTCTAGGTGATCCATGGGAAAGAGGACATGGAAAACTAGCCCCTAGAGTCTGTCTAGGTGATCCATGTAAGGGAGGAGAGTGAGAAAGTCTAGCCTTATGCCGCTAGTTCCACTCAACCTCGTGCATGTGTGTGTAAGTGAGGTTAGAAGCATCTCATAGGAGTCTATGCCCGAGTATGCTACAACCTATATATGTATAGTACAAAAGCGTGACATCTCGCTCTAAGAGTCTGTGCTCTGGTTCCGAGAATAATCACCTTGCATAAAAGAAAAATGGAGACATCTCACTCTAAGAGTCTGTGCTCTGGTTCTAAGAATGACCCATTGCTCAAAAAGTGTAATGTTTATGTCATAAGCAAAGTAGAACAAGGATACCTACCTTCATTACAAAAGAAGATACCCAAAAAATGCAACAATGTCATAGATCCAAGCAAGAGAGTTTTGCACTCCTTTAAGCAAGGATAAGATAGTTGAAAAGGGATATCTTGTAGTATGTGTAAAGGAGATCCTTAGAGGAGAAGAGATCTTTGTACAAAAGACACCTATCCCCAAGAGGAATTGTCTTAGACAAATATAACATCTTCTAGAATAAGACAAAGAAGAGAATAAGAATGCAATACTTCCTCCTTTTGCGAGGTGAAAGTGATTCTTAATAAAGGATGACACTCTTTTTAACCCAATTGGGAGAGTGAATTCATTATGGATGTATTCTACCAAGTGCAAAAGAGGTTGTAGTCAAGGACTTACACCTCTTGTAAGAGAGAATCCTTTGAACAAACAACAACAAATGCGTACAAGGCATAACATCAAGTAATAAAGTCCACACCATCCACAAAATAGGAAAAAGTGGATCCTTAGATAAAAATAAGGAAAGATCATTGCCTCCCAAGGATAAGGACAATGAGAAGGACTTACACAATCTTCTAGGGAGAGATTTGGACATAAGAAAAAGAAGAGATGTATGAAATCACTCTTGTCCCCCTAGGAACAAGCAAATTAGGCTATTATGTTGCTTCAAAAATATGATTGCACTTGAAATTGTACCATCATGAATGACAACGAGCCCCCAGTAAATGAGCTACCAATGTCACATAATGATGAGCAACATAATAGCCATTAATGTTATTTAAAGACATGATAGACTAAATGAGGTATTTGAATATGACATGTTAAATGCTCAACTATAAGTGAGATCAAAAACATGCATAAAAGGATAAAAATTGAAGAAGAAAAGTCACAAGAAATCTTAGAAGAGGGATGAGTGTAATTTATTAGAGCCTTATCCTTGGAGGAAAGGATTTTATGATGAATAGGAGATAAAGAATCATAAGTGGATTTAGAAATTTGAGGGGAGTCATAAAGAGATTTGTTCATCGCCAAGATTTCCTTATGAGGGGAATGAGAGTTGATAGAAGTAGAAGATGATTTAGTTGAAGTGAGATCATCATCACTACTAAATATAGCATTCACATTGAGAGATGGTCTTCTAGATGCTTTAGTGCCTTTGTAGGGATTATAGCCGAGTCCAAAGGCATAATTGTGAAAATTAGTCTCTAGAGGAACTTTCATCCCTTGTTCATGAGTGCCACAACCATTTCCATGATACCCATGCTTAGCAAAAATGCGAAAACCATGACCATAACGATCAGCCATTTCAGGAAGAGAAGGTGGTTTTTCATAAGACAAAGAATCAAACTCTTCAGAATTAGAAGTGTGAGGAGAAGAAGTTTGAGAAGCGGCCACAAAATTATTGCTCATAGGTTCAAGTAAGACTGATTGATCTCTAGTTTCTTCCTTCTCTTTAACTTTAAGCACTCTAGGAGGAACCCTATACTCACCTACAAAGGTGGGATTAAAGTCAAGGGATCCCCAATCGTCTTCTGCGAGAACCTTCTCAGGATCAAAAGCCTTTTCATGTGTAAACTCAAGTTGAGAAGGATCTTCTTCAGGAGCTTTAGACTCATCCAAAGAATTTTGATTATCAGAGGGTAAGGATTCATCCATAGGTATCTTGTTCAAAGAGTCATTACTAGAAGAGGAAGGCTTAGAAGAACTCCCTTTGGAAGTAGATGTTTGCAAACAAGCCTGAAGATTAGTATCACCTATCAAGGTATATGTCTTATTGTTATAAATAAATTTAACTTGTCTATGCAATGTAGAGGGGACAGCTTGCATACTATGAATCCAAGGTCTCCCTAATAACAAGTTGTATGTTAGATTTCCTGACATAACATGGATAGGAGTAGGCAAAGTAATAGGTCCCACTGTGATGGGTAAGGTGATAATACCTAATGAAGACTTAGCCACATTATCAAAGCCTCGAATGGGACGAGAGTCAGGCTCAATAAGGGATGTATCCACATTCATCTTATGCAATAGATTGATGCTACACACATTAAGGCCAGAGCCATTATCTACCAGTGTTCGTCTTATAGCAGTGTCATTTATGATAACCACAATCATCAAGGGATCATATTGATGTTGAATTTCACTAGTAGGCAACTCATCTTGGGTAAACACAATTTGAGCTTTAGGATTCATCACAGAGTTAACTAAAGATGCTATATTACTAGATGTATTCGGTGGAGGAACATTCAAATCTTTCAAGGCATCTTGTAACATTCCATGATGAACGGAAGAAGTTTGGATCAAATCCCAAAGGGATATCTTAGCAGGGGTAGCTTTAAGTTGTTCTATGAGATCATATTCCTTACCAAGAACTTGTGAAATACGTGGAGCTTGCGGAAGAATAGGTTGGGAAGGAGGAAGCGAAGTTGGGATAACTGGAGGAGGATTAGGTTGCCTAATGTTTCTTGTGTTATAGGTATGAGAAACCGCATGATAACTCTCTCTAGTCAGTTGCTTAGCATACTCATAAGGGCTCTTAGAAGAATAACCTCCTTGCACAGTAATAATAGGTTTCTTAGGAGTGCAAAAAGAATCATTAGCATAACCACCTTGAACCACTAAGATAGGTTTATTTAAAGGTTGAGAATTTTGAGAAGAACAAGCACCTTGGATAGTGAAGAGAGGTTTGTTAGGTGTTTCATTCACATGTATCAAATTGATTGAGGATGGTTTAGAGGAATGAACAAAAGTGTTGGAAGAATTATTGATAGTCTTCTCTTGCACTAAAATCTTATCACAGATTAAATCAATTTTAGGAGAGAGACAAGGAATAGGCATTGATGTTCTAGTAGGGAGAGTAATACTAGGAAAGGTCATATCATCCTCTATCATCAAAGGATCTACATGGGGAATAAACTCTCTAGGAGAAGGATCAACATTACTCTCTAAAGTCTCACTTTTGAGAGGGAGATCTTTGAAAGAGATGTTAACCATCTTGCTTTGAACTAGGGTTTCCTTATAAGTAGAACCAAGTTGAGGAGAGGGAGATGCTTTATTTTTAGAGGGAGAATAATTGAGATTCAAGGAAGGTGAGAAATTATCAAGGGAGAGAGAATAATCTACACCTTCTTCTAATGGTTCATCCCAAATAGTGAGGTTGTTGAAAGGAATGTTTGAAGTATTGTCAATTTCGGGAGAGGAGATAACATTGTTTATTAATTCCTCATCCTTAGAAGGGAGAGCATCAATAGATGTGTTAAACTCATCCTCTTTCCTCAAAATATGTTCAATATGATCTTTAGGGGAGAGAGAATTAAGGAAATTTCTTATTATTTCATCTTCTTTCTCTAAGGGATGCTTATGGGTAAGACAAACTTTAGGAGAAGGGTAAGCATTTATCATTAATTCATCATCTCTAGTGGGAATTTTGTTGGAAAAGGAAATGCCATCATTAGGAAATGTAGGGATAATGTCATCTTCTTGCATAAAAGGATCCTCATGAAGGGAGTGTTTTTTAGGAGGAACATGAACATATTTCTTCAAAGATTCATGCTTAGGAAGGAGATCTTTGAAAGAAGTGTTCATAACCTCTTGTTGCACTAACATGCCCCCATTGGAAGGACCAACTTTAGGAGAAAATAATTCAATGTCCATCAATACCTTTTCACTTAGAGAGGCATCATGGAGGGAAGGTGAAGTAACATTAAGAAAGGTGTTTATGATATCATTCTCTTCCTCCAGGATAGCTAAATAGGAAGGGCACATTTTAGGAGAATTATCAAGATCACTCTTAAAGACTTCATCCTTAGAGCATGGGAGAGTCTCAAAGGGATTGGTAGAAACTCTTTTAGGCACTAAAATGTTGTTATAGATGGGGGGAGGTTCTTTAGGAGAAGGAAAAATTGAAACAAGGGAAGCTAACCCATTATCACATCTATGAGATGAATGCATCATGACAACAATTTTCCTCTTTCAAATGATAACACATGCAAAATAGAAGGAAATGTTTAATTTTAACCAATGCAAGCACTTAGAATGTAGATTTAGAAAATGAAATTTATGATTCAAATGAGTTCCTAAATCAGATTTGAAATTATTGATCCCAATTAAGCTATCCACAAGTTCAATTTTGAATTGAAAAATTAGGGTTTTAGCAAAAATTTCCTCTAAATTTTTGAATCTTGCAAGAAATTAAAACTTTTAAATACAAATTTGAATTTGAAAACACTCAAATTTGAAAACATAAATCAGAATTAGAGAAGATTGGAGTTCACGTCGGGTTCACCAAAAATGTGTAGGGGAAAAAGCGAGACTAGGCAACATGCCCTAATCTCACTTTCAACCACACACTTGCGGAATACGAAAGAGCCTAGAGGTATCACACAATTGGCTACTTCTTTTTGTGGAAGAGAGAGCCACAGGATACCTATTAGGATTTCTATTCCTTTGTTGTAATTGAAAGATGAAATGATGCAAGTTCAATCCCTAACCCCAAAGTGCAAGTATGAACTAATAACGAGATTGCAGAATTGAACTTAAACAATGGAAAGTTGTAAACACAAGGACAAGACAAGAATGCAAATGCGTACCCGGAGTTAAAATCTGACTGAAAATGTTCGGGATGGGGGCGCAGGAGCCACTGTCCTAATTCTGCCCCTGAAACTGCTCTGAAAACTACTGTTTTGCACTCTGGAAAAGCTGTCAAAAATGCTCAAAATGTTGTCTGTCAGGAGGACCAGGGCGCCTAGCGCCCCTGTCCCAGGGACCAGGGCACCCAGCGCCCCTGTCCTGGTAGGACCAGGGCGCCCCACGCCCCTGTCCTGGTCTTTTGCTCTAAAATTTCGTGGGAAGGTCGGTCTCAGTCTGCTGCTCTTGGATCTGCAACTTGCGGCGTCGTCCGAGTCTCGAAACCTGCACTTATATCTGAAAAGGTGTTGTGGGCGGCATATAGGGTTTTGCCTTAGTCAAACCCCTACTTCGGTGATTTCCACCTCCACGAATAGCCAATTTGTATTGTAAAATGTATTGTGTGTGCAGACCTAGTGTGTGTGCAAGGTCCTTAAATGCAAGAAAGCAAACTAGAGCAACCTAGAAAGTAAACCCTAATTGCTTGTAAATGATAATGTAAATGCTTTAAATCAAGATGCAAAGTGATCTAAAGCATGAATAAAGGATATATTGAAGCTTATGCAAAGACATGAAAACAACATGAAATCATACCCAACCCTCAAGGGAGGAGTACAAGCCAATCTTCAGTCGGTAATCTCCTATTGTTCTTCAATGTCTTCCAAGCCCTAAGTGGATGAATGAAATTGATAGATGCTTGATAGAAGGATGTTGAATGTTGTTGAAGTCTTCAAAGATCTGCTCTTTCGCTGCATATGAGGTCCTCCAAAGCAAAAAATCGGATCCTTTCAAATGAAGAAAGAGAGCTCTTATGTATGAAACCCTAGGTCTTAATTTCGACTTTTGGCCGACCTAGAGATTGAATATCCCGCCAATTTGTTGGGGTTAAGCTTTATTTTATGATTGGATCATGCTCCCAAAATTTCGGGAAAAATGTCCGGGACCATGTGCACCGGGCGCCACGGTCCCGACAACTTTTCACCAAATTTTCAGGGCCGTCGGATATGATGATTTTAGAGAGAATCCCGAAGTTACAGGTGATTTCGAGATGTTTTGACCCCCGAAATCAAGCCCCCAAGTTCAAAATAGGACCTAATAAGGGTTTTTGATTAAATGATGTATAGGAGGAATAAAATGAAAAGGGCACACTTTAATGAAAGGGCCCAACTTTATGATATGGGAGATGATAAAATAGAACCTTAGACCTAATTAATTTAATTAATTAAGTACTAAAGGGGAAATGTAATGCAAAATGCAAAATGCGCCAAGGCGGGTGCTAAACTAGGTGTGAAATTGTACCACCCTAGCAAGTGCGTACAATTTACGACGCTACAATCCCTAGCACTTGGGCAAAACAGTAATAGGTATACTTGAAATATGGATGGAAAGAGTTGACATCATAGGGAGCTTTGTCATCCTGACCTAGTGGCACTAAGGACCCTACATTCCTAGGTCTATGTATAGGGAGTCTCCTTGTTTTGTAAATGTACTCTAGGTTAAAATATTCACTTGTTAACTTCTTGAGGTCAATCAATTCTTCAAATCCCTAATCCAACTCAAACACGGTGTCAATAACCTCCTTTCTGATTGCAAGAATTGGCTCACCCATGTAGTTATATATGGTCCTGGTTTTAGGGTCATAATTGTTTACCAATGCCTTCATGAACTCCACATTCATGAATACATTAGCCACATCTAACCTTCCTAAGTTCAATCACCATAAATTGTTGATAGGCTGAGGGGCAACTCTTCTGTTGCACCCATATATGAATAATTCATACCCTCTCAATTCTCTCCATATGTCTCTAAGATCCTCAAACTGGTCCTCCAGGCCTTCCTCATCAGCTCTAATATTCTTGGACCTCAAACTGGATGATGGGCATTGGTCAATCAGGTCCTGGGCCAAAGAACGCCCTTCCCTTTTCTCTTTTAAGTTTTTCTTGTGCAGCGATAGGTTCTTTTCCCTTTCTGGTCTTATTAGTTTTAGATGATGATTCCATTTGAATTTTAAAAAAGAGGTCTGTGTGCAAAAAACTTACTCGGAATTACTGAGCTTTATCTGTGAATTCTCCCATTTCCTGCTTTCAGTTTGTCGCCTGTGAATTCCTTAATGATGTGTGCTTTGATGTTGATCCACTACTTATGGCGTATTTAATCAGTTAGTACCATTTTGGACAACTGTCACTCGGGCACACGTTCGAATTTAATGGCGATGTGACCTTTCGTGGGATTTGTTTCTGATTTTTGCGGCAATCAATAATAATTTCAATGAGGATATGTCTTTCGATCATTTGTTTCTTTAGTCCATCGATCTCTTTGTTTCTATCGACAATACTTTTTTTCGAATATTACTTCGATCAAGTATTTTTTCCCTTCATCAAAATACTGTATTCGGTCAGTATGGTTGTCTCCTCATCGAAACATATCTGATATCCATCGGGTCTTATGTCAAAGAAACTTTGGGCTTCAGTGTGCTCCTTTATTTTTCCATCAAACTACTTCTTTCATCGATATCACTATGCCCCGTCGATGAATGAGTCTATTATCTCACCGATAAAGTTACATCGGCAAAACCACGCATATCGAGAACATGCCTTTTAACCTCCTCAAAACCTATATCCTCATCAATATCTTTTCTCGATATAGCTTCCTGTATGCAGGAAAAGCAGGTCGATAGAACTCAATATGTGAAAAACAGAGCTCTATGGAGCCTTGCTCACACACTCACAAGACTTCTTGGTGCAAGCTATGGAGTGATGAAGTATCACTCAGCTTCCCAAGGTGGGTCCCATGGTTCTCTATCTTACATGGTCCCTCAAACCAATATTTTTTCTCTCAGATCACTGAGCAAAATGGTTTAGGGATGGCAAATGCAAGAACGAGGGATGCTTTTGATAGATTTTAGAATGAAATGCATCCTAAGCTATGCATGATTCTAGAAATGAAATAAACTAACTATAAGATGACAAGGTTAGTATGAATACTATCCTAGCATGATATATTAGTCTATGATTGAGCTAAATGATAAAGAAAGTATTCTAAACATGCATATTTAGACTAATTCCTAGTTAAAAGAGAGGCTAAAATGATGAGTATATATGAAATGAAAGCTTGAATGTATTTGAGCATAAGTATGATACTACAAACTTGGATGATCTATGAAAATGGAAGAATGAGAGCTCTATTTATAGCAAAAATAGGGCAATGGATGGTCAGGATTGAAAGATTCAATCAAGGGTTGAGTTTGAAAGTTGGGAATCCATGTTTGCAATTTGCACCAATGAAGTGGTGACAAATGTCAACATAGGGTTGGGTTGAGAGAAGGGGTTGGAGGCATTAAATGCCTAAGAAGATCTTATGGTTATCTAGAGGGTAAGGGTTAAGCTTAAGTTAGGCTTACCCATTGGATTAGGAGTTAATCCAAGGATAAACTCTTGTGCAAATGATTAAGAGATAATCATGGTCAAAGCATTAAAGGCTTGATGAGACCCTTGGGTTGGATGAAGGTTAAGTTAGGTAAAAAGTCTCTAACCATGTAAGAGGGTTGAATTAACCATTAATGGTTTGGGAGACTTTGGGAAATTAAGTGGTTGAAGACTTGAAGCCTTTAATGGTTATCAAAGACTTTAAGGGTTTGAGAAGTGACTTCCCCTTGCTTAGGGATGTGACAAAGTTTAGAAGATGGGTTAGGTTAATTTAGAAGTGATTAGAAGGGTCTAGAAGAAATTAGGAAGGGGTTTAGGAATGCAAGCGAGAGATGTAGGAAAGTGCAAGTGGATGGAGGGATAATAAGATTTAATTGAAATAAAGTTAATTTAATTCAATTTGGTTGCAATTTGGGGAAATTAAATAAATTAGATTTATTCAATTTAGGATAACTATTTAATTAAATTTGAATTTAATTATAAGTGGATAGGGGGGGATTTAATTGAATAAAATGATTTATTCATTAAATGAGTATAGTGAATTTAATTGAGTAATTTACTTAATTAAATAGAGGAATGTGGGTAATTTAATTAAATTGGATTTAATTAAATAGAGAAATGAACATAAAATATTCATTTAGGAATATGGTCATTTTTATACGTCTACATTTTGCCCCTCTTTGAAGTGACGTGTGTGCACATGTTATTTCAAAGAAAATGATGTGTTATCATGAATTATGATCAAATGAAATTTTTGTGTTGCTCTCATGATTTGCAAGTCATGCCCCAGATTTGATTTGATGCGTGATGCCCCCTCGGGAGATGAATCAATATTTTAAAATTCTTGATTGGAGTTGATGATTTGTGTGTGGTATGTATGATTTTGTCTATGTGAAATGTTAAAATTGATTCATCTCCCGATAATGTACATTGTGTAGGGTATAAGGGAGACCGCGACCATATTACATGTCTGGTTTGCTAACCCTAATTTCATTTTCCTCCTATAAAAGGGGAAAAGTGCTTTGATTTGATTCATTTGTGCATTGTGGACTTTGGAGAAAGAGAAAAATGCCTATCCCATATTCTAGGCACTGTTTTGAGCGCGTTCGAAGGTACCAGAGACCTGCCGCATATGGACCACTAGTAAGTCAACACTTTTGACCCTTTTTTGATTTTTGATTTGGTCGTTTTTGGTCATTTTTTGATTTTTGAAATTCAGTTTTAGCATTTTAGCGTGTCAAAGTCGCAAAGTAGCGCATATGAAAATTTAGGTAGCGCATGAAGCTGAATTTTAGGGTTGCATCCGAAACAAAATAGCGTAGTGCATAGAAAGTCTAGGGTAGTGCAGGGAGTGAAAATAGCGCATGCCGAACGTAGGGTAGCATGTCAGGTCAGCAGGGTAGTGGGTAGGGTAGACCTAGTGCATAGGGGTCACAGGGGTTTGCATGGGTAACGGGTTTTAGTGCGTAGGGTAAACCTAGCGCATAGGGTCAAATAGGTAGCATCAGTGAGGTATAGGTTAGTGCGTAAATAGTTTTTAGCGCATAGGGTAGGTTGGGTGGTGCATGGGGGGAAAGATTAGCGCATAGAATCAGTTTAGCGCATAGGGTAAATAGATTAGCGCATAGGTAAAACAGCCTAGCGCGTGGGTGGATTTTAGCACAGCGAGAATCTATTTTAGCGCATCCGAAGAAAAATTTGCGAGATGAGTTGATTTGTGAAAGTGTTGTGTTTTGTGGTCATGGTTTTTATTGATTTGTCCAATATGAGTGTCGATATAACTTGTTTTGATTTGCGATATGTCAAGTTATGCATAGATATCAATGTGTTGTGTTGATCAAAAGATGATTTGTTTGTGCACTCTGTTTTCAAGTTCAAATGTGTGAAGCCTGATTTGTGTTACAAGTTGATATGGGTTGGAAACTTGAGTTGTTTTACAGGCTGATATGGGTGGGAAACTTGAGTTGTTTTACAAGTTTATGGGATTTGGAGACTTGAGTTGTGTTACAAGTTTTGATATGGTTTTTGATAACTTGAGTTGTGTTACAAGTTGATATGAAATGATAGGATTTTGAACTTGATGTAGATGAGCAAATTGTTTCATGTTGTTGATGTGAGTTTGATTTTGATATCTTTGTTTTGATGTGGAAAATTGATAGTGGATTTGTTTTGCTTGTTGACAGGAGCGATTGGGCGTGGTTCAGTCACGGGAGCGATTTTCAAGGCCATGGACATTGATACCATGGTTGACTCAGGCCGACCTGGATATCATTGAGAGATGTGGGTTGACGTCCCTGTTGGATATGCCTCAGTTCACTATGAATGGGGGCTACTTACAACACTTGCAGAGAGGTGGCATAGCGACACAAACACCTTTCATTTTTCCATAGGTGAGATGACAGTCACACCAGAGGACTGTTACAGGATCCTGTGCACACCAGTAGTAGGTGCACTACTACCATATGAGCAGTCAGAGGAGGGTGGTATAGAGACACTTTGCCGCATTTTTCACGATGAGACAGTCTGCGGATATGAGATCCCGTGGCAGGAGTTCCTAGACCTGGATTATGCACCACTTCCATCAGTACTAGAAGGGTTTATCGGTGGATTCCTTTGTCCTATTCGCAGGTCAAAGGGATTCTCTGTGGGATGGGGGCTGGTGTTAGAGGAGATGGTTACCCAGGGCCGCAGGTTCGCGTGGGGATCGGCTATGCTAGCCCATCTATACAGGGACTTGCACGAGGTGGTATACCTAGGCTATGGCAGTTTGTCAGCAGGTGTGATGCTGTTACAGGTATGGTGCTGGGAGCACATTCTGGCTGCTAGGCCATTAGCAGACAGAGATAGGCCCATGGGATGTGCATATGCTTATGGATACAGGGGTCTAGTTGTCCAGCGAAAGCTGGGAAAACTAGAGCATTGGAGGAGAGTGCTGGATGACATCAATACGGTCACATGGCAACCATATACAGGGTGTGAGGTGTGGGTGGAGGATGGGCTGGAGATGCACTACGTGTTTATGATGAGATATCTGATTGGGAGGACCCCATTTGTGATTGAGAGGTTTGTGGTGACCAGAGTTTTGAGACAGTTTGGTCGACAGCAGGGTATACCTCAGGGGGCTTGCTTATATGTATGGCAGAGGCAGGACGTATCAGATTAGGGCTCGACCATTGATAGCATAGTGGCGGTGGAGGAGTTTGTTAGTTTGGCGGGTCAGATATGGGATTATGCCCTGAAGATTTTGGATGCGGGCATGACTGATGAGTTCACGAGATTGTTTGCTGCGTGGGTGGTGGCTAGGATATTGGATCTCGAGGAGCTGCGGCCGGCTGGCATTCGATGATGAGGATGATGGAGATGATGGAGGATGACAATGAGGGAGAGGAGTTAGAGGGAGGCGGGGAGCTAGAGGGAGGAGAGGAGATAGAGGTGTGGAGAGAGTAGTTAGACAGGCGGTGATAGACAGGGGGAGAGGCGGATTAGCTATTGGAGCCGGTGGAGAGGGTAGGGTGGGGGAGGTGCTAGCTGCAGTGGGGGGTACTGATGAGGCGATGCAACCAGCGCAGAGGAGGAGGATGGATGTGCTCCCACCTCCAACACCGAGGAGAGGTAGAGTTAGAGGGGATGCCCCTGCACAGGTACTGCTACGGGTTCGGGTCCCTACTCATGTTGAGGATGCTCAGATTTCGACCCTGCAGGTGACTGTACAGCAGCTGCAGGCATAGGTTTTGACATATCAGTGGCAGATTGCGTAGTTGACCACTGAGCGGGACATAGAGATAGAGTGGAGGGGGCAAGTGGAGGAGCTTGCAGCTAGTGTGTAGAGAGCAGCGATGGGTGGTCCGATGAGAGACACCCTAAGAGAGCTATCATTGAGAGCTTAGGAGGCGGAGTACTACCGTCGGCATTATGAGGTTGTGGTACCTAGGGATTGTCGAGTATAGAGCTTCACATAGCCGAGATCCAGTTGATCTCGAGATACTGGGTCGTAGTCCGAGAGCCAAGGTGTGACCAGGCCATCGAGACAGGATCCCCCTAGAGATCCAGGGGTGAGGACATCTGGAGCCAGACCATCTCTGTCAGGGGATAGCCATACTCGAGAGATGTGGTCTCTGTTGTATTTTTGATCATTGTATTCTTTGTACTGGACAAAGTGATGATATATTTTGTACATTTTGATCATTTTTTGGAGATATATATATATATATATATATATATATATGGCATCATTATCTTTGATCATGTGGTGTGTTATATGGATGGATGTGCTTATGTGTTCTTTTCATTATGTGATGATGATGCAATGCTTAAATATATGATGCAGGATGTATGCTGTTAATATGTTTGTGAGATGTATCTTGAAAATCAGATGTATGATTTTATATGCTGTGAAATGTATCTTTGAGATGCATGATAATGATATGTAACTAAGTGAAAAATGATATGCAACTAAGTTAAAATGATATGCAACTAATTGTAAAATGATATGCAACTATTAATTGTAAAATGATATGAAACTATGTTTTAGGAGCATCCTCATTCTGCATTTGTCATCTCGATACAACCATATGTTGTTTGCTTTCTTTGTAGGTATCATCATTGAGCATTGATTTGTTTAGGATATGTTGAAAATTTATACAAGCATAATGGTATAATTAAACCATGATGACCTGAGAAAAATTTACATGACGTTTTGATTTTGCAAGATAGCACAAGCGTCAAGGTATAATTGAACCAAGACGACCTGAGTGTGGATTGCGTAAACAGACAAGATTAAATCATTTGTATGCGTGAAGTGGAATCAGGCCTTTAGTGATATTTGATGTATCACATCTCGAAGCAAGTATTCACACAGTACAAGTGATCGCCTCCCAGATAGAAGACTAAGAAAATATTGGAAGTTCCCCATGATCTCTAGCTTTGAAGCATTTAGTGAGAAAAGGAAGAGAATCCAATAATTTTTAAAAATAAGTTCAAAATGCAAAACTAGTCAAGATTTTTATGCTATAATGCAACATTCAGTACTTTAGAAAATCATCCATCCTTGGTATTTTTTGTGAATTTTGTGTTTTGTTTTTGCGATGAAGCATAGTTTTGGTTGTTGGATGCTATGCTTCTTTGTTTTGACATCTTGAATGTTCATAAGTTGTGATGATTTTAATGCCCCTAGCTGAGAGTGCCTCTTGATGTGAATATGTACAGTGATTTCCAAGCCATGGTGGAATGTGGTAAGAGGATATATATGGATAACCCAGGATAGTGACTACGCTAAGTATGTCCTGAATGGATATGTGCTAAGTGTCGGGCGATGGCCAATAGTGTTTGTATGGATAAAATGGTATGGAGATAGATAGAGGAGCCGTTCTTTCACAAGAGCGCTTGTTTACCAGGTTTTCACCATTTGTTTGTACCTTTTTTTTTTTTTTTTGCTTTTTTGCTTTTTCTAGATTTTTTTTTTGCTTGTTTTGGCTTTTTTCCGTGCACTAGGCTACTTAAGTGTAGTACTTCTTCAGATGGATGTTGTTAGTTGGTTCGTTGAGCACATCTCCTTCTAAAGTTGTTAGCTGATAGGCACCTGGTCCATAGACTGATAGGTTCAAACTTCCCTTTCTTTTCTCGATCTTGCTGATTTCTTGGATTTTCTTTGAGGACTAAGTCACCTACTTTGAAGTGGCAAGGGATGACCTTGTGATTGTAGCTCCTGCACATGCGTTGTTGATATGCTTTAAGATGAGTGTAAGCATGTTGACGTCTTTCATCTAATAGTTCAAGTTCTTGCAGTCGGTTAACTCGATACTCTTCATCTGGGACTAAACCTTTCAAAGAGACTCTGAGAGATGAGATTTCTAATTCCAGTGGTAAAATGGCTTCTGATCCATATACCAATGAGTATGGTGTTGCTCCTGTAGGTGTGCGGATGCTGGTTCTGTATGCCCAAAGTACTGGATTGAGTTAGATGTGCCAATCTTTGCCGACATCATTCACTATTTTCTTTAGGATTTTCAGTATTGTCTTGTTAGATGCTTTTGCTTGACCATTTCCCTGTGGGTAGTATGGTGTAGAGAACCGATGTTGGATTTTGAATTTTTCACATAGTTCTTGTACATCTTGGTTTTTAAAAGGTCGTCCATTATCTATGATGATGGAACTTGGAATACCATATCTGCAAAATTAGATAATTGAGGATAAAAGAGGCAATTTGTTTCCCAGTCACTGTGGTCATGGGAACTGCTTCGATCCATTTGGTAAAGTATTTTGTTGCTATTATAATAAACTTGCATCCATTTGAAGATGAAGGATGAATTTTGCCAACTAAGTCTAGTCCCCACTGACAAAAGGGCCAGGATGTTGTAAATGGCTACAGTTCCTGTGCTGGTGCATGTATCAGATTGCCATGGATCTGGCATTTAGGACATTTCTTGATGAAGTGGTATGAATCTTTCTCCATTGTAGGCCAGTAGTATCATATCCTTAGAAGCTTTTTAGCAAGAGTAGTATCACTTGAATGTGTTCCACAAATACCTTCATGAAGCTCGTGTAAAGCGGAATCAGAATCATTACGATCAAGACAACGAAGAAGAGTACCATCTAGACCTCGACGATACAAAGTATTAGCGGTAAGGGTATAACGGGTAGCTTGCCAGATAAAATTACATTTTTGGTTATAGGATTGGTCAATGGGTAAGATATTGTTCTTAAGGTAGTCGTATATTGGTCCATATAATGGAGAATCTGAACTAGTCAAGGCATAGATAAAATGGGATTCAGAGTGGTCATAGGCTGGGGAGAACAGTTGCTCTACCAGGAACTCGTAATGACTCTGTTGCTCTGGAATTTGTAGTAGTGAAGTGAGAGTAGCCATTGCATCGGCTGCTTTGTTGTTCAACCTTGGTATTTGCTTGAAGGTGATGTGCACAAAATACTATTTGAAGTCATCCACCATTCGCTTGTATGGTAGTAGCTTGTCACCCTTTGTCTGATAGTTGTTGTTGATTTGATTGAGGACTAGTTGTGAGTCTCCGTAGACCTTTAACTCTGTGATTTTCCATTCTACGGCCATTTTGATGCCTATAACCAATGCCTCATATTCAGCCACATTATTTGTGCATGGGAACATAAGCCTATATGATCTTGGTATAGTGTGTCCTTCAGGAGTGATGAATAGAATGCCAGCACCTGAACCATGTTGTGTATAGGATCCATCAAAGTATAGGGTCCATTGTTTGGTAGAAAGAGCAAGAATGTCCTTGTCTGGAAATTTAATCTCCATGGTTTGTTCTCCTAGTAGCGGTGCTTCAGCCAGCTGATCTACAATTGCTTGTCCTTTGATGGCTCATCTTTCTATGTATTGAATGTTGAATTCACTGAGAATCATGACCCATTTAGCTAATCGGCCTGTAAGAGCTGCCTTGTTGAGTAGATATTTGAGAGGATCAATTTTTGCGACTAGCTTAATGGTATGTGCTAGCATATAATGTCAGAATTTTTGAGATGGGATGACCACTGTTAAGCAAGCCTTTTCAATGAATGTATAGTTGAGTTCATAGCCATTCAATGTCCTACTGATATAATATATGGCTCGTTCCTTTCCTTGTTTATCTTCTTGTGCCAATAGTGCCCCCAGTGATATATCTGTTGTTGAGATATATAGGATAAGTGGCTTTCCTGCGACTGGTGGTATTAGAACTGGTGGATTCATTAGGTACTGTTTGATTTGATAAAAAGATTCTGCACACTTGGTCTCCCATCTGAATGGTACATTTTTGTGTAGTAAATGGTTAAATGGTAGACTTTTATCTGCTAGTTGAGTGATGAACCGCCTGATTGATTGAAGTCGTCCTTGTAGAGATCTGAGTTGACTGATATTCTCTGGTGGTGGCATGTCCATAATGGCTTGTACCTTTGTTGGATTTACTTCAATACCTTTAGCTAAGACTATATAGCATAGTAACTTGCCTGATGTAACCCCAAAGACACACTTCTTAGGGTTGAGCCTGACTTGGAATTTCTCCAATTGATCAAAGATCTTTGTTAAGATGCCGAGATGTTTTGTTCTGGTGAAGGATTTAGCTAGTAAATCATCCACATAGTCTTCCATGAAGGTGTGCATCATGTCATGAAATATTGTTGTCATTACTCTTTGATAAGTGGCCCCTGCATTCTTTAAGCCAAAAGGCATAACATTCCAACAGTACGTTCCCC
This sequence comes from Cryptomeria japonica, assembly GCF_030272615.1. NCBI lineage: Eukaryota > Viridiplantae > Streptophyta > Pinopsida > Cupressales > Cupressaceae > Cryptomeria > Cryptomeria japonica. The sequence goes on from NC_081409.1 coordinate 221,118,413, forward strand.
AAGGACAGGTGAATGCAGTTTTATCTTGATCTTTTGGGGCTATTTTGATTTGATTATAGCCTGAGAAACCATCCATTAGTGAGAGCATTGCATGGCCTACTATGAGATCTACAATTATGTCAATACTGGGTAGAGGAAAGTCATCTTTTGGACAAGCTTTGTTGACATCTCTGAAGTCAGTGCATATTCTGATACTACCATCTGGTTTTGATACTGGAATGGTGTTGGAAATCCATTCTGCATAGTCAATTGGTCGGATGAATCCGACATCTAATAGTTTCTTTAGTTCAGTTTTGACCATGAGTGCCACCTGTGGATTCATCTTTCGTAGCTTTTGCTTGACTGGTTTAACTCCTGAAGAGATGGACAAGTGATGCATGATTAAGTGTGGATCCACTCCAGGCATATCGGCATATGACCAAACAAAATTAATTTGTTGTTCTTTAAAGAAAATGATGGATGTTGATCTTTCCTCCTCTGTCAGAGATTCTGCAAGGTGTATGTTTCTGACTGCTTCTGTGGTACCAATGTTGATTGATTGAGTGGGCTCAATCAATATGTGTGATCGCTCATGAAAGTGCTCAGAAAGAGTGTCAAGTCTCCTATCGTTAGGTGCCCTAAAAAGGTTTTCACCCTTAGATGCATCCTTTATTTTTACTTTTTTGTGATCTAGAGCTGCCATTGTTTGGTTTTCAGCATCAGATCTTTTACTTGGTTCATTTTTGTGACTGAGAGACTTGGCACTCCCTGGTTTGCAGACATCGTTACTTTGTTCATTAGTAGAGCCTGTTTCTGAATTTACAGTACATAAGTAATGGATAATAGACTCATCATCTGAGAAAATTGGTATATCATGGATTTCAGGTTCATCCCAGTTGATGAGGTCAGGAAAGACAAGTGGTAAGGAATCGTTAGGTGGATCAAGTTCTGCTACTGTAAGTGTTAGGACAAAGTTTTCATCGTGATTGTTCTTGGTTTTAAAGAAGTCAAGGATTTCGTCGAGGTCTTCGATGGTATTATCTTCCATATAGACTTGTTCATAATGTTTCTGTTCGCTTTCCTTGGTGTCATAGATATTTTGTGGTCCAAATTCAAGACGTCTATCTTCTGCGTTATGTTCTTCTTGAGAAAGGGATATGGAATCAGTATCATCAGGGATATCTGTAGTAGCATTGAAGTAGGTACCCCATTCATATTCATTGGAATCAGTCTCAAAGGCCTCATCCCAGATTCTATTAGTGTTGTAAACTGGTATGTTGTATGGTGAAAACAAATCTTTGATGATGGATACCATTTTGATAGTTTTTGTTGATTCTGTGTCAGATCCGGCTTCTACTTTCTATATTTGTTCATAGACTGTCCCTCTTTGGGGAGAAATAAAGGTATCTGGAGATGATTTTATTGGTTCTTGGAATAGTGGATTCTGAATATGAGCTACTATTGCAGATATGGCCTTCTTGTGGCTTAGAAGTTTTTCCTGATATAACTTCTGGTCTTGACATTCTTGTGCCTTGCGGATTGTTTCTGCTAATTCAAAGAGTGCTTCCTGCCAGGATTCTTCTTTGTACTTCTTCTTTACTTTCCATTGAGGTTTTGTAGTTATGTTGGGTGGCTTTTTTTATAGGAAAGTGAGCTCACAACCCAATCCTGTTTTATCTCTATTGGGTCATGAAGGAAAATCTATGGGTTCAGTGACTCCTTCTTTGTGTTTCCCAATAGGTCCTTTACCATCATATCCCATTTGCTGCATGATTAAGTATCCTTTTCCATATAGGTGTGTTGGTAGAACAATGTCCAGAGCAGCTACTCTATTATCTTCTTCCTCATCTTTGTATAACCAGCTAAGAATATCCTTGTCTTCTGATTTATGTGCTAGAGTGCCCAATTGGATGAAGGTACCATCAAATTTGGTGATGGGCTGAGTTACTAGATGCGTTGATGTAGTAGGCAATCCATGAGATCTGGGTGATGTTGGCAATTTGGCCAAACATAAGGGCTCCAAAGAGTATTCTCCCATGCCTTGGTCATTGATTTGCATTTTCTGCTTGAAATCTCTAGATAAGGAGTTGGGCTTTGCTGTTTGTCGATCTGATGTTGAAGATCGCTGCTTTTCTCTATTATGAGGAACGAAACTATCTTGGGCTGCCCCCATTGCGTTGCAATGTTGAAATGGATTGTGATCAGCAGATATGGAGATTTCTTGTCCATCATAAGGAAATTTGACACACTGGTGATACGTAGAAGGTATTGCTTGCATTTCATGTATCCAGGGTCACCCTAACAAAATATTGTAAGTGAGATCTATGTCTAAGACCTGACACATAGTATTCTTTTGCACTAGTCCCACTTGAATAGGTAACATCATGGTTCCTTTAGAGGACCTTTCCTCATCATCATATGCCTTTATGTTAATCTTCTTGCAGGGATCAATAGACTCTTCTGAAAAGCCTAATGCACGGATAAGCTTTAAAGTACATATATTAAGTCCGGCTCCTCCATCTATTAAGACTAGTTTTACTCAGTGTTTGCAAACAATGACTTCGATATGGAGAGGAGTATTATGCGGATGGCTCAAGGAAGTATTGTCATGCTCTGAGAAGGTGAGGTTATGAGGTCCAGTCATATGGGCGACCATGGCTTGAAATCTGTGTGTATCCAGATTTTGAGGTACATTGGTTTCCAATAGTGCTTGTTCCAATATGTCTTTGTGCTTTGGTGATAGTTTCAGCAATTCCAGTATAGATATCTGAGCTGGATTTTTGCATAGCTGGATAACCAAGTCATATTGGATTTTTGGTGTAGTAGTTGCAGGTGACATATGTCCTCTTAAGACATATTTTTGAGTTTGAGTTGTTACATTGATAGATTCATGATCATGCTGATCTCGGATGGTGATGACATTTACTTGATGATCTTCAGCTGATATGTGATTTATGGTGTTGTTGTAGATATGGTTGATACGAGCTCCGCGTGTATCATCCAAGGTTGAAGCTCCATCTTTGTTGTAATTTGGGAGAGGATTTTTAAAGGCTCCATGATCACCATTTGTTTTGAGACCATCTACTGTTAAGTCACCTCGATCAATCATATCTTGCACCATGTGTTTCAATCTCATGCAATCATTTGTCTGATGACCTTTGTTACGATGGAAATCACAATAGTGTGAATCATTCCACCAAGGTGGTTTGATTTGGGGTTCATAGTTGCTGATTGGAGGCAAAGAAAGAATCTTGTTTGCCAAAAGTTCTCTGAATGCTGATTCTAGTGATTGCCCTAGTGGTGTGAAGATACGCTTTTGGAAATTGTTCGTGTTATTGCGTGAATTGTTGTTAGGTCCTGGATTCATGTTTTTGCTTTGAGTATCATTGGTGTTGTTTGTGTTGAGTTGTCCTTGATCGGTGTTTGGTGCATATGTGTTAGCATTAGCATTTTTAGGATTCTTTGTAGTTTGAGGATTTCCAGATAATGCAAGCACTGGTTGTTTAGATTTGGGATCATGTGAGTCATTGTTGCCTTCATTTTTGTTTCGAGTCCAATATCAAGATTTGTCTAAGTTGTTGTTGTTCTGGTTATTGTAGTTTGATGAGTTTGTTCCTTCCTTGTAGAATTTGAGTGTTCCCTTTTTGACACATGCTTCCTCTACTTGAATACCATTTTCAATCAATTTAGCGAAAGATGGTATGCATTGAAGTTTTAGCCTGTAACTCATTTCACCATTCAGATTGTCAATGAAGATTTCCATTTTCTCCTTTTCAGGAATATCTCAAGGATATCTTGATACCATACATCGCCAGCGTTGAAGGAACATCATGAATGTTTCGTTGTTCTTTTGTTTGGTGTTACAAACATCTAGCATGGTTATGGCATGTTGAATGTTATCGGAGTATTGTGTTATAAATTTATTAACCAATTCATCAAATGATCTGACAGGTGGTGTAATTTTGGATAACCATTCCATTGTTTGCCCTCCCAGGCTTCTTGGGAATAACCTCATTAGATAGGTGTCATCATGAGCAAATTCAAGACTCATTGTGCAAAATTCTTGAACATGATCTCGGGGATCACTTTTCCCATCATATTTATCAAATTTGGGAACGTCTGAGTTTGGAGGAAAAGGCACCATGTTCAATCTTCTGTCAAATGGATAAGGACAGATTTCGTTTAAAGGGTAGCGCACTGTTGTCCCTTGTTGCATGTCATGTATTTGTCTTTGTAACATTTGCATTTGTTGAGTAAGGGCAGCCAAAGGTATATTGTCTTGTCGAGGGAAGAGTTCTTCCCTTGTATTAGTTCTCAGCTGAAAAGGTGTGTTAAATGGTATATTTTGCTCTGGAGTTTCTAGCTCGGGTATACGCATTTCTGGTATACGTTGTTCTGGAATGTGTTGCTTAGGTATGTGTTGTTCAAGGTTACGAGTTTCCTCTTCTCTTTGTTGTTCTTGATATGTATATTGTCGAGATCCGGTTCTAAAGATGTTTGTGTGTAAATCCTCAGGAAGTTTAACACCTTTACTTGTGAGCATGAGCATATACTTTTTTTTGTCATTTTCCATAAGCCTTTCTACAAGTTTTTGGAATGAAGGGTTTTCCTGACGTTCCTGGAGAAGTGCTTTAGAAATTTTAGTCTCTTCTAGGTGTGGAACTTCAAAAGAATTTGACAACCTTCGATTCATACTAGACTCTGCGTGTGTCTCGCTTTGTTGGTTTCTTTGAGAGCGAGTAACAAGCATTTTAGTAGAAACTTTCAGTGACGAAGGGGACAAAATCCTCATTGATATGTTGCTCGGGGGTGGGTGGTTCTGGTCGATATGTGTTATAAGTGATACACTTATCGGGAAAGAATGCCGGATTGATTTTTCCTCCGCAGTTTATGATTTGATTAAAAACAGACTTTTGACAGTAGGCTCTTGTTTTTAAAGGCTCTTTGTCAAATTCGTTGGATTTGTTTTGGATATAACATTTGATGTGATGAAGGAATACCCGATGAGATTTGAAGAGTTGACGATTGATGTATAAAAACTTATTTCTCTTGATGAACTTGGAAAAACTAGGTTGTTGTTTCTTCAATGTGATGTTACGATAAAGGTTCTTTCTTCTCAGAATATGGGGATTAGTCATGCATGAGTAATCAATGGTTTCCTTTGATTTGTTTGGATTTAGTTGATCTTGTTTGGAAAATTTCAAGCTTTACTTTATCAAAGTGAAGGTTTAGATGCCCCTTCACGACAAAGCATGTCAAATTATATGGATAAAAGCCTCTCGATATGGAGACTTGATTTGACAACTTGAAAATTTTAAACAAATGTTTTTGAGATGAAATCCGTAAGATGGTAAAGGATTCTATTGATACTGATGATGAGGTTTCCGGATTATGATAAGATAGATACGTTTTATCATGCGATCAGTTTAGGATTTTTAAAACGTTTGTTTTGACAAAAATTTAGCTCAAGAAATAGTTTTAGCGGTTTGCTTTCGCTACTCCATTTTGGTGAAAAAAGTTGTTTGATAATGAGAGGCTTTTGAAAATGTTTTCAAAAAATTTTAAAATTCCTCACTGTTTTTCCCTCTGTCTATATGTTTTTGATCACGCGCTAAAATAGGGACAATATGCGCTACCTAAATTACTCCACACGCTAAAATAATGACCACACGCGCTAGGCTTCCCCCAGACATGTGCTAAAGTTTTGACTCTTCAAAAATTATTTTCTATCTATTTAAAAAGTCATGCGCTACCCTGGGCCTGTAACGCGCTAACTTTTGAACTTGATGCACTAATGTTTGGTTTCCACGTGCTAAGCTGATGCTTCCACACACTAAATTGTTTCTCTGATGCGCTAAATGTTTCAACACTGGCTTGATTTTGGGATAAAACGCTACTGTTTGGAATCGACGCACTAACTTGATGGTTGGATGCGCTAACAAAAGTACCTCACATGCTAAGAAGTTTCTCTTATGCGCTAAACTGCCTTGATTTTTTTTTTTCTTTGGTTGGTTTTTTGTAAAGTTTGGATTTTTGTTGTGAATTTTTCAGGTTTGATGGATGATTTTTTGAAGTAATAAATGCAAGCATGGCACAAAAAGTACAACCATTTTGCCTAATCTAACAAAAAGTGTATGTTCTGCAAGGATGTGTTCAAATCCCCAATGTTTTAATAGGTTTGGATATGAATAATACACTTTAGAAAGACTCTTTATTCAAAGGTCATAAATAACATCATAGCCCACTAGTCTCGATACTCTGTTAGCTCAAACAGCCATGTCACCCCCTAGAGGGCGCCCATTTTTTTGCCTTTTGCCAGAAATTAACTCAAAGTGAATCGCTTTATAGTTGAGTAGTTATCTTGGGAGATATATGGTGAGTAATCTTGAGGGTGGATTCTTCCCCACCCTTGCACTATGATGTTATAAATGTCTGGTTACTGACTCGGTTCAAAACTTCTATTTCTATGGTTCGTAATCAGGCTTCTCGTTTGGCCGTCAGTGATAAAATCCTTTAGGAGGCTTCCAAACCTTTAGAACAAAGGCTTTACGTATCTCAAGGATACTAGGGGAAGGCTAATCGCTGCGCGCAACCGTTGAAAAGGACTTTCATCACTTTCCACGTTTGATTATAGTGGGTTGGAATTCTTGGCGTCAAAGTCGTTCCCCACTTAGGTCGTTCCCTTCACACCGGCCATAAATGGCTTTAAGAGTTGATTTCAACTCCTTGGGAAGGCAGGCCTGCTAAAGGATGTAAAATGCTTTGAAGGAACGAAATCTTTTTAAGAGAGGTCTTGTTTTTTGGATCACCTAGTTAAGGGGAGAGCATATACCTTCCTCTTTTGGTTCAAGGTAATCACAAATTATTTTTAAACCTTCAATTCAGTGATTTTCTAACCTCTACTGGGAGATGTTGCTCCAAGAAAAAACATGGTGTTAATTTTACTTCCTCAAAGAAATGATTATTTAATCTAAGGAAATAACCGCATCAACAAAGCAAAAGGTTCGATTTGGTCAACAAATAAAAATCGGTAAACAAAAGGGGAATCACCTCCCTCTTTAATTGTAACAAAACTTTTGAGGTGAGGTTCTTTCCTTTGCGAAAATGAAAGTGGATCCTTTTATGCACCAAAGGATGGTGAGGTTCTTTTTAAGCTCTATTTTTGTGAAAAAGGAAATTTTGTGTTGTTCTTTTTAGAGCCCAAATTGAGAAATTTTCTCCTAGGAAAGCAAGAAATGATTTTGATTTGTTGTTCATTTTACTTGCCCAAACTAAAGTGAGTTCAATTTTATTTAAGCAAGAAAAGAAAGAAATTCGAACTTTTGCCTAACTTAGAAAAGTTAGTAAAAATTTAAACTACTTTAACTCTAGCCTAAATAAAATGGATCCAGAACCTGCAGTCAATTGTCAGTAACTTGTAGAAAACCAGTCAATTTGTTAGCAAAAAGGTGAATTTCATGGACTTCTACAAGTCTAAATTTTAGTTTCTGTTACAAATTATTTTCTGTCTGTGATGCACTACAGAACAAAATGTATGCGCTACAATATAACAGCGATGCACTAAAATAAGGTTTCAACGCGCTACATTGTTTTTGGGATGCACTACTTTGTGCACCGAAAGCACTGCTCTGTTTTTCTCTCACACCGAGACCTACAGGAAAAATAATAATCTTATGCACTAATATATGGACTTCACGTGCTAGATGATGGACTCCACGTGCTGAACAGTAAACCGAATGCGCTAGGCTGTTAACCTGATGTGCTAAACAGTTAACTTAACACGCTAATTCATTTTTCCCGTGTGCCTGCAAAAGTGGATATATGTAAAAACCGATTAGATATATGGGGTCTAGCCCCACGGTGGGCGCCATAAATGTACGCGGGAAAAGCGGGTCGATAGAACTCAATATGTGAAAAACGGAGCTCTATGGAGCCTTGCTCACACACTCACAGGACTTCTTGGTGCAAGCTATGGAGTGATGAAGTATCACTCAGCTTCCCAAGGTGGGTCCCATGGTTCTCTATCTTACACGGTCCCTCAAACCAATGTTTTTGCTCTCAGATCACTGAGCAAAATGGTTTAGGGATGGCAAATGCAAGAACGAGGGATGCTTTTGATAGATTTTAGAATGAAATGCATCCTAAGCTATGCATGATTCTAGAAATTCAATAAACTAACTATAAGATGACAAGGTTAGTTTTAGATGATGATTCCATTTGAATTTTAAAAAAGAGGTCTGTGTGCAAAAAACTTACTCGGAATTACTGAGCTTTATCTGTGAATTCTCCCATTTCTTGCTTTCAGTTTGTCGCCTGTGAATTCCTTAATGATGTGTGCTTTGATGTTGATCCACTACTTATGGCGTATTTAATCAGTTAGTACCATTTTGGACAACTGTCACTCGGGCACACGTTCGAATTTAATGGCGATGTGACCTTTCGTGGGATTTGTTTCTGATTTTTGCGGCAATCAATAATAATTTCAATGAGGATATGTCTTTCGATCATTTGTTTCTTTAGTCCATCGATCTCTTTGTTTCTATCGACAATACTTTTTTTCGAATATTACTTCGGTCAAGTATTTTTTCCCTTCATCAAAATACTGTATTCGGTCAGTATGGCTGTCTCCTCATCGAAACATATCTGATATCCATCGGGTCTTATGTCAAAGAAACTTTGGGCTTCAGTGTGCTCCTTTATTTTTCCATCAAAATACTTCTTTCATCGATATCACTATGCCCCGTCGATGAATGAGTCTATTATCTCACCGATAAAGTTACATCGGCAAAACCACGCATATCGAGAACATGCCTTTTAACCTCCTCAAAACCTATATCCTCATCAATATCTTTTCTCGATATAGCTTCCTGTATGCAGGAAAAGCAGGTCGATAGAACTCAATATGTGAAAAACAGAGCTCTATGGAGCCTTGCTCACACACTCACAAGACTTCTTGGTGCAAGTTATGGAGTGATGAAGTATCACTCAGCTTCCCAAGGTGGGTCCCATGGTTCTCTATCTTACATGGTCCCTCAAACCAATATTTTTTCTCTCAGATCACTGAGCAAAATGGTTTAGGGATGGCAAATGCAAGAACGAGGGATGCTTTTGATAGATTTTAGAATGAAATGCATCCTAAGCTATGCATGATTCTAGAAATGAAATAAACTAACTATAAGATGACAAGGTTAGTATGAATACTATCCTAGCATGATATATTAGTCTATGATTGAGCTAAATGATAAAGAAAGTATTCTAAACATGCATATTTAGACTAATTCCTAGTTAAAAGAGAGGCTAAAATGATGAGCATATATGAAATGAAAGCTTGAATGTATTTGAGCATAAGTATGATACTACAAACTTGGATGATCTATGAAAATGGAAGAATGAGAGCTCTATTTATAGCAAAAATAGGGCAATGGATGGTCAGGATTGAAAGATTGAATCAAGGGTTGAGTTTGAAAGTTGGGAATCCATGTTTGCAATTTGCACCAATGAAGTGGTGACAAATGTCAACATAGGGTTGGGTTGAGAGAAGGGGTTGGAGGCATTAAATGCCTGAGAAGACCTTATGGTTATCTAGAGGGTAAGGGTTAAGCTTAAGTTAGGCTTACCCATTGGATTAAGAGTTAATCCAAGGATAAACTCTTGTGCAAATGATTAAGAGATAATCATGGCCAAAGCATTAAAGGCTTGATGAGACCCTTGGGTTGGATGAAGGTCAATTTAGGCAAAAAGTCTCTAACCATGTAAGAGGGTTGAATTAACCATTAATGGTTTGGGAGACTTTGGGAAATTAAGTGGTTGAAGACTTGAAGCCTTTAATGGTTATCAAAGACTTTAAGGGTTTGAGAAGTGACCTCCCCTTGCTTAGGGATGTGACAAAGTTTAGAAGATGGGTTAGGTTAATTTAGAAGTGATCAGAAGGGTCTAGAAGAAATTAGGAAGGGGTTTAGGAATGCAAGTGGGAGATGTAGGAAAGTGCAAGTGGATGGAGGGATAATAGGATTTAATTGAAATAAAGTTAATTTAATTCAATTTGGTTGCAATTTGGGGAAATTAAATAAATTAGATTTATTCAATTTAGGATAACTATTTAATTAAATTTGAATTTAATTATAAGTGGATAGGGGGGGATTTAATTGAATAAAATGATTTATTCATTAAATGGGTATAGTGAATTTAATTCAGTAATTTACTTAATTAAATAGAGGAATGCGGGTAATTTAATTAAATTGGATTTAATTAAATAGAGAAATGAACATAAAATATTCATTTAGTAATATGGTCATTTTTATATGTCTACACTTCCTTTTGTCTGATCGATATTATTCTTTCGATGAAAACGCTCCTTTTGGTGGGTCCTTTTTATGTTTCACCGATAGTATTATTTCCTCGAGAACTTTTCCCGTTGATGAAGACCCTCTCTTCTTTCTTCGATATCTTTTGTCGATGAAGTTATTATCTTCGGTGAGTCCTTTCTCGAATTCATCGGCGTTTCCTTCCTTTGATGGCTCTTTTATATCGATGAGACATCGTTGGGACTCATCGATCTGAATTCAAAAGGTATTGATGAGACCCAGCAATGCCTCATCGATATAAAAGAGCCATCGAAGGAAGGAAATGCCGACATCGATAATAATTATTTTTTTTGATAAAAATTATCATCATCGGAATTACAACGACTATCAAGCTTTCGATCAATGATGTAATCGGCGGACATACAACGTCGGCAGAGTCCATTAGATTGTTGTATTTCTGATGGGTATGGCATCGTCGACCAATCTGATGCCGAGTTTTCGATGGTTGATTTTGTTGGCACTCCGACGAAAATTCATCACAAATCTGACAAACGACCGTCGAAAATTAGCTCTGAATGTACTAGTGACAAATTAAAGATATCTAATGCACAACTCAACAATGCAAGCACCATATGAACACAAAGATTTTTTCATGTGGAAACCCAGCTAGGAAATACCACAGTGGGAATAAGCACCCACAAAAAATTTCCACTCTTTTGGAATGCACTCGGTTAAAGGCCTAGCTTGGTTAAGAGCTTTACAATAATGCCCGGTTAAGAGAAGACCCTATTAGGAGTCACTCGGTGAAGGGATTTCACCTTAGCCCTATTAGGAGCTCTATCCTGTTAAGAGTAACCTTGTGAGAGGATTTTAAACTCAAGTTAATGAGCCACCTGGTGAAGGGATTTACAATACCAGACCTGCTAATGTCTACCCAGTTAAGGGATTTTAAACTTTTGTAACTGTTAGGGAACAACAGGGGCAAATTATTTGATTATAGTACTTCCTTGCTTGCTAGTGCAGATCATTTTCAGCACAACTATGCTACACACATGCAGACACTTCAATCTGGTTTGGCAATACCTTCTTCTAAAAAATACCAACATAATATCTCTTCTCCAACTAGACCTAAATACACTTTTCAATTAGGTAGGTTACAAAACGCTAACTATATCAACAAGATACAATGAATTTAAATTTAGGGTGGCAAAACAGTTCACCAGAATATATTACAAATCACTACAGATCATTACAACAAATTTCTAGATGATTTTTGTTATTGAATGATCACCGCACATCAATCTGATAAGCAATCAAACCCTTATCACATTCTTCTAAGCACGTTGCAGTTCCCCAAGAAATCTAATCCTTGTATGCACTCAAACACCATCTTATCATTACACATGGATTCTAACACATCATCACTAACTTATGAAAATGATAACATCCACCACCAAACCTTAAATCATTACCAGCTAAAGATCTTTTACAAGTATTCATCTTTCCTCACAGAGTTCACAACAGTCAATTACAAATGTTCTTTCCGGTTCACCAAACTTGATGCAGTTTCAAACATAGGTGCATGTTCTTGTCTCCAACACTCTTGTAAAACCGCAACATCTAACTCTTCTCCAATCGACCGTACCAGTCACTTGAGCAATGCTTTGTTCCTGTTTACCTTCCCATCAACCGGTTCCAGTACTAGTTAGGCTATACCAGTTAGTCTAGATGACTTAGATGACTCAATGAACATGGTTTCCATCAATGACAACACAAATAAATTCATCAAACATTATATCATCATAACCAATCTCCTCATATAAAATTTATCGGTCATCTTCTCATCTCATCACCATCTCTATCAGTTATGCCAACAATCATGCCAACAAGGCCACCATGCATTGTCAAGTGGAAGCCCTAGCTTGCTATAGTCACCCACCTCAATAGGAATAGTTGTAATAATGAGAAAATAAAACTTACAAGAGGAAGTCAAGAACACAACTTGGAGATAGACCTCAACACTACCCACCTCCATAGGGCTATCATCACTAGTAAAATCTCCACAAGGGGGAAAAAACTTCAAACCCACATTCATACCAAGGGACTCATAGACTACAACATAGAAGTCCCAAAACAACCATCCAGGCCTAAAAGAAAATAGTTCTAAAAAGAGAGGTAAGATAAGAAGACAAACCCCTACCAACATCTAGGGTAGAATCCATAGAAGCTCATGAGCACTCAAGAACCCAAACCCTAGGCATCAAGCCCCACATCCCATGAATAGGGTGATGTCTACCAAGATCTCCAATAGAATGCACCATACATGGGATGAAAATTGACCACAATGTTGAACACAAGAGGACTGTGAGGGGGGGTGAATTATCCTACAACTTTATTTATGATTTAATTAAATTTTAAATCATAATTAACTTATTACTTTAATAAAAGAATAAAATCACAAAAAACAACCAACTCATGAACACAGGATTTATGTGGAAAACCCAAGAAAGAAAAAACCACTATGAGAATCACACTCACGATATAGATATGAATGATTACAAAAAATAGGCCATAGGCTAGGGAGGTCACTACTCTAGACTTGCTCCTACAACTTTAGGTTTAGTTGATTTAAAAAACAGATAGAAAAAAAAAGTGGTCACTTATACCCTCCTTTTTGTTCACCATCTTGGTGAACTTAACCTAATATCAATTGGTCGAAAATAAAACTAATATCCAAAGCAAAATGGATGAGGATAAATGGTATATCAAATATTGGAAACATTAATCAATAGACCACAAAATGATGCTGCAATATTGAAACTTTCTCTTGTCTTTCATAAACAAGAAGGGTTAATAAAAGGTCCATTTTCAATGGGGATTTCATAATTCTGTAAGGAAACTTCTTATTTAGATTTTGGAAAAAAAAATGTAAGCCTTGGAATCTTGAAGATGAAATAAATTTAGTCAGAGCCTTCATATAGCTTAGAATTATCAATTTATTGGATTTTAATTTCAAAAAAATTGTAGGGTTTGTATGATATTCAGCTTGTCGCAATAGATCTACTGGAGAAGATTGGATGGTACAAGTTAAATTTTTATCCTCCTAGCAGAGTAGGCTACTTTCATGCTTTCTAATTTTTAATCTTTGTTTTCGTTGGCATCTACTTAAGTAGGGCTTTCAAAGTTATCGTCTATTTCCTTAGTTGGGCATTGATGATCTATATGAAAAATCGAGTCCAATTTGTATACATATTGTTTCACTATAATTAAAAATTCTTAAAGGTACACTAGTTTCGTGTAGAGTAATTCACATTTCAAATGGTTGGTTGCACTAAAATTATCTTATTTAGGACAATTAGTTTTGCATACCTTCCCATTGTGTGAAACAAGTCTTAGAATGAAACTTGAGAACAATATATTTCATTTGTTTTCTAGGTTCCATATCTTGAGCACAATGACAAAGTCAAAGGAGAGAGTTTGTATTTTCTTGATTATATTGAAAATATTTTTGAAAGCCCCAAACTCACCCCAATGGTACATATCATAATCTAAATGGTTGCCCACTCTAGGTTTTCCAATAACTTAAATGTAATGTTTCAAGGATATCTAATTTTGTACCAATTTATTCCATTCAAAATAATATTTTCGGAATTGATTGTGTATGTTTTTCAAGTTGATGTCTCATATCACTCTCCACTTTTTGATGATGGATGACTAAATGTGATTGGATTTATGTCAATTCAAAAGCATATATTATTTATTATAGAAGCAATCTCTTCAATACTTCATGAACTGTAGGAAGCTCATGCCAACTAATTTATCCCACATTTAAATCTAAATAACCACATATAAATGTTAGTAAATCCATGGTTCTACCTCTCCCTAGCCTCACTCGAATTGAAATTTAAATTTTTTCTTGTTTTACCAATTAAGAATTTCTTAAAAATAATGACGAAGTTTAACAAAACTATATACTTACATTATACAATGATACATGTTTATAGATCTATACTTTTATACACTTCCTCATGTAATGTTAAAAGTCATTTACGTTTTCCCATCAATCTCTTATGGGCCCATCTCTTGTACCTCTAGTGGCTAGTGGTTGCAAGTGCAAGTAGCACCCTAATACAGTTTGAACCTTATGACAAAAAAACACCATATTTAAAACATCACACTAAATAAATCCTAACAAATACAAATAAATCTTTAAATAAGAAAATAAATAATATAAATACAAAAATCAAATATATAACTTTCATAATTAAATCAATAGACTTTTTAAATAAAGAGAAAATAAATAATATTAAGACAAAAATTAAATATGTAAATTTCACAATTTAAGTTATAAATAGATAAACATATTTATAAAACGCAGTTGAAAAGTCGAAGAACTTTAATTTTTCATTTAACTTTAATCTTCTGTAACTTTGACAAAATTTATTAACACCCCCATTATAAGGATTGCGAAAATTTCACACTTCAATGAACAACTCGTTTCAAGAAGTTTCATGGAGAGGCAATGAGTGATCTTGACATTTAATAATGACCAAGAGCTATCTATTGTAGCACCTTATTCACGTTCTTTTTTTTTCTTGTTGACATTTTATTTTATTTTATTTTGTATGTCGTCCTTGACTAAAGTAGATAAACTTTATTTATCTTTATCCACACATTCGCTTTTTCATCAAGTCTCTACAATGTCTTTTTTTTTTAAGTCTTGACTGACTTCTTTAAATTAAAATTACAAGATTCACTTAATTTTGACTGACTTCTTGTATGAAAGATAGAGGGAAGCCCTGTTTGACCCCAATCTCACTACCAAAAAAACTCAATTTTATTGAATGTTGTAATTCTAAAATTCAATAGCATGAGAGTTTTTAGTATCAATGTTTAGGATCACATTCCATGATCCATCATCACAATGAGAGAATGCATAATAAAAGTGTGATTCTTGTTGGTAATCTTTGAATACTGAAAGATGTAACTTTAGAGATTGTCATTCTTTTCTATTCGATTGTGTAAGAATAAGAAGCATATTGTTATGGACAGTGGAAATTTCATGATTTCAACTTTAGAGATTTGAAGAGCTCTGTTTATGTTTATAAACATTTCATTACAAAAAAATTACATTTATAAATACGTAAAAATTATAGATATGTATTTATATACATGGATACATATTTATGTATATACATGTATACTTGTATATATATACTAAATTATATGTATATGTACATACATATATAACTTTCTAATTTTATTAAATTATTTATTTGTAAAGCTAATTTGTTTTCTTATTAATTATCTATCTACAAGTACCTAGACAATTGAAATATCCATTTTCCAAGTCCTTTTTATGCATGAGTGTTAATTTGATAAAATTAAATTAGAAGTATAAAAAAATCATCAATAATTGTAAAATACATTTGTAATATTTAAATTAAATATAATATTAGTAATTTATATGTAGATCAATTTCTAAGATGATTAATTTTAAATACTTTTGTAAAAATAAGGGATTGTAGAATTAATTTTGCTAACTATTTAGTATTTATGGATCAATAGGTAGGGGATGACTCATTATATTCAAGTTGAAAAAGTTGATCTTCAAAATGTTTTGTTTTCTAGAAGGGTAACACTTCGAAATCTATTCAAGTGTAGAATTATTTTTTTTTCCCTTCAATTGTTGATTGATTGAATGATCAATAATCTAGAAATTAAATAGAAAGGAGATGAGTTTTTCAACTAATCAAGAGAAATAAAAAATGAAGAGATTAAATTGGATAGTAATAAGTGATAGTGGCACAAAAGTTGGGAGTCTAAGAGATGTTTCTATAGATATTAGTGTTTTGGTTGTAGAGTTGAACCTAATGGAAATTCATACTTTAATATTGGAATTATAATAACTAGTTCACATATTATTTGTTTTGAAGTACATTTACTTGTAGTCCCCTATTATTCATAATATTTTTTACAAGAGGACGATTATGAAACAAGATGCTTTGATGAGAAATTATTGTAATCTTTAACATTGATCAACGGATTTTGAGTTAATTGTTTTCAATTGGCAAGGCTTCAAATCGAAGAATCATATTTTTGTCCTTCAAAATATTTTTAAATAAATATGGCACTATAAATATGCAAAATTATGACAATTTATCTTGTCAACAACAACAACAACAACAACAACAACAACAAATCATCAAAACATTTCAGAAATTTAGCTCCTCCACCTCCCTCTAAAGGAATCTCTTCTCTTCTGTCATATAGTCAACAGAGTAAGTGACATGTGCCAAGAATATAACCAAACACTATATGACATTCATGAATATAGACATATCGATAGAAGCCAAAGAAACTATTCCACACATGCATATATAGTACATAGTCCAAAAGAAATCATACACATGATTTTTGACAAACATATTTAAATGCACAACTTAAAAAGACACATAATTGGACAAATCAAGTGCATTGAAAGAGTTAGCTCATTTTCTCATTCATTATGGTCATAATTGTTGATTTCTTTCTTATCACAGTATTCTTGAAAAATGTTGATTTCTTAAAATTTTGCATTTTATGTCATTATGAAGGTAAAATAGTCAGCATCAAACTAATAACATCATATGAATTGTTGACGCTGGTAACCTAAACTATTCAATAAACTTAAATTTTCTTTGTTCTATATTCTTAGATGTTAGGTTAAGATTAATATTCAAATATTATTGTACTTAAATATTTGATTCTGAAAGTTGGCAGAAAAATTATACAATTATATACTTGTATGATTGAATCTTATATATTGGTGAGAAAATGATTAAAATTAAAGTATTAATTGTATATATTGCATTTTCTACAAACCAATGGTATGTAACTTGGGAGGCTATATGAAAATTTTTACCAAATCTAATTTGTAATTACATTTGTAATATGTAATTTGTCATTTTTTCTTTTAAAATCTAATCTAAAAATATATAGATTTTACAGTTAGAAAGCGAATAAAACCAAAAGCGATGACTAGCCCTTTTTTCGCAGACTAGCTCTCTCGAGGTGGATCTCACTTACTTCGTTCGGCACCTCATTCGCTAATTCACTTTTTTTGTACAGTTAAAATTTCCTGCAAACAAGGAAAGTGAGTTAAGCAGATAAACAGTGAGTCTGCGTTGAGTGACTAGGTAGGAAATCAATCACTTACATTCATCTTTGATCTTAAAATCTTCCATCTCCTTCCCTGCATTGCTCTGTCACTGGCCCATTGTCGCGCTTGACGAAACACATGTTAACTTCATCTTTCTTCCATTGTTAGTGTTGGCCCCCATAATGTCGTGCTTCACTGGGCAGATGTTCACTTTTTCTTTGAATCTTCCATCTCCTCCATTTCCCCCCTCCATGGCATTAATGTCGTGCTTGACTCTAACAGATCGGCCAGCCTTAAACAACGCACACTAAGCTTTGACTTAGTGTGTGCTGTCTCATGTGGGCCCCATTTACAAATACCGTTCCCATTTTCCTTACACATTTTCATTGCCGTATTTGTCAAAATGGACTCTAGAGAGTGTATTCTGGCACAAATTTCAATTGAGTCTCTCTTTAGGGGCTGAAGCTATTCTAGTTCCAAAATAGACCTTTTGTATAGCGTGTTAGTGACAAGTTAGTCAATCGCAGTCATTAATTGCAAAATCGACGATGTAAAACACACGACTAACATGCATGTTAGTCAATTCATACTATCTTTTTGAACCCAGAATAGACGTGTCCCTCTTTATGAAGTGAAGGGCTTTGTACTTAATCTCTAGAAATTGCCACTTTGCACGGTTTTACTTCTAAATGATAGCATACCTAAATAGTTTAGAATAATTAACCAAAAATGGAAACCGTTATACATAATACATAATAATAGTTTAAAAAAAGGAATATAATTAGAAATACACTGCAAAATCGTAATATAGTTTATAAATAATAAAACGAAATAGTTTAGTATAATTAATGGTTCAAATTATAACTATAATTTTCTATTCAAATTGACAAATATAAATGAATAATCTTCTTATTTATTAATATAATAATATTAAATAATTTATCATATTGATTAGCTATAATTAAATAGATTTAATAATATTAATAGGTTTGGGTAATTTTGAGAATTCTAATTGTAAGATGTTCACACAAGTTCTCTAAGCAACTAAAACCTGATAGTGTATATAAGAATTATTTTTGACATGGGGTTTGGACATAATTATCATATATATTCATCCAAATTCTTCAAGAAACTAACACTTTGATAAGTTCATATTCTACTAAATAAAATTGAGATAATATATTTATTATACATATCTCATGCTAGATAATAAAAAGAACTAATAAAATAAGGTTCTATATTTAGTAGACACTTTTAAATTTATAATTTATAATTGTATCATTGTAAAATAAGGTCAATCTAATTAGGATCATTACCAAAAATAAATAAATAAAAATCTAGATCCATTAAAGATTGCAAAAATATAAATTGATATTATCTCCATTTGGATTGAAAAATATAAGAATAAATAATAATCCTTCTATAACATTTTTTCTTAAGCAATTCTAACTATTAGTTTATGTATATTAAATAGTGTACAATCCCTATTTTTTATTTAAATAGTTACATATTTTTAGAACCTCGTGCTCAAATAAATTACCATCATCAACATGTCTACATAATTCATTACAATATAATTCATGAAAAATTTGTAGTTGTTTTATAATTATTTTAACTTTTAAAATAAAAATTTAAGTTAAAATAAATTTAATCCATGTTGTAATCTTAAAATTGCATAATTATAAAACTAATATAATCTATATAGTTCTAGTTCTAATTCTAACTTGGAATAATTTTTATTCTAGCTTAATTTTAACTATAAGTGTAGAAAAATCTTAAATGAATTAAATATATTCTAATTAAAATAAAAATTTAAATGTAATCATTATTAGTAGTATCTAATAATAATAAATAAAAATTTAAATTTATTCATTATTAGTATTATCTAATAATAATAATAAGATATTATGATGTAATTTATAATAAAATCTTACAATATATTATAAGAATTAAAATAGTAATAATATAATGATAAAATAATAGTAAAATATACTTATTTATTTATAAATATTAATGAAATATTGTAGTAGTTTAATACACAAAAATATTATGTAAAAAATATGTTAATAAGAATTAAATATAAACATAATAGATGTTAATAGAATTATAGTAAATTAGTTTATTAAATTTATAAAAAAATTTAAGAAAAGATAATAATATATATAAGATATCAACTAATAACATGAAATTTAAATTAAAAAGATTAAACTATAAAAATTATTAAAAATCATAATAATCGTATAATAAATTATAAAAAATAACAATATTTTATCTATGTTAGCAAAATTCAATATGAAAATATAAATGATATTATAAAAAATAAGTTTAATTATTAAAAATTAAATTACATAATAACAATATAACTCAGAGAATTTCAAAATATGAGAAAGATACAATATAATTTAATATTAAATTATAATAAATTCATAATGATAAATAAATAGAATATTCATATAATATTATTTAATTAAATATATTAAGAAAAAATTATAGTGATTTTTTCTATAATACCATATTTCATGTGTGGTTCCTCAACATTAATATATTTAATAAAAACATTAATTTATATAAAAAAAATATTATTGATGGAAATATGTTTTTTTATTTGAGAAGTGGGTCATAAAAGATCCAAATGATTTTAAAAATTCCAAAATTAAAAATATTCCATATTAACATTATAAAAATGATTTTATTAAATAATTTTTTTTCATAATTGATAGAATATCAATTTAATAATATTAAATTAATGTATTAAGCTTATTTAATTATATATAACTTAAAAATAATGATTTATTTTTAAATATTATTTTATTTAACATTTCTATTATTCAATTTTTTTTAATATTTTCTTAGATTATGTATAATTTTTTATTTATTTATATAAATAATAATCAATATACTAAATCTATTTAATTATAGATAATCAATATGATAAAGTTATTCAATATTCTTAATTTGAATAATAAGATTGTTCATTTGTATTCATCAATTTCAATAATAAATTGAAATTATAATCTGCACTATTTTTGGATTAATTATATTAAGTTATTTCATTTATTATTTCTAAACTATATTAGAGTTTTACACTTAAATATATTTATACTCTATTTCTAACTATTTTTTAAAACTATTATGTATAAGGATTCTAATGTATTAGTTTGCATTTTCTATGGCAATTAAATGTCCAAAGAAGCAATGATCAGTCATGCCTTCAAACCTATTGCTATTTATTATGAATTTATTTATCATTATGAATTTATTATAATTTATTTATTTATCATTACAAATTCATAATGATAAATAATTAGATGTGTTATTTTGATGACTTGCATGATGAGTCACGCCTTCAAACCTTAGTTGTAGATAGTTAAGTGTCCATATTACATTCCTAAAAAAAATGGAGGTCTTACGATATTTCATGTGACAACTACATGTTGACGAAGTTAGCCCTAACGACTACTAGTCCCTCTCCCCTAACAAGGGCTGCAATTTTTAAAAAAATTGTGCATTGATTTTACCTTAAACTCGTGCCACCACACTATCCGGAGTCTAACAAATATGAAAAACTATTCTAAGAAATAGAGGCAATGAAAAATGGAAAGGACATTTGTAAATGGCATCCACATGAGACAACACACACTAAGTCAAACCTTAGTGTGTGCTATTTAAGCCAGCCCCAATGGATCTAACTTACCTCATTTACTTTTTCTTCTCCATGGATTTAATTTTGAGATGACTTCACCAAACAAATTTTTTTCTGTCGTGCTTTACTCAAGAGATGTTAACTTCACCTTTCTTTCTGCATTCACTTTTTCTCTAAATTTTCCTCCTATCCTGCATTGCATTGTCAATGGCCCCTTGCCGCACTTCACTCAACAGACATGACTTTACTCCATTCACTTTTTATTACTTTTCCCCTAAATTGCCCTTTAAATCTTGATCTTTATTTATTTGGTGTATCTCTTCCACTGTCATATCTTGATCAATCTTACAACAATTTGGAAGCTTCTCTCCCATCCTCTTTATCTACCCTCTCAAAATCGCAACATCTCTCTCTTAGTAAGCCCTAAATAGGCTTAAATGGTCCAGACCCAAATAGACTTTAATTGTCCAGTCCCAAATAGGGAGAGGGACAGAAATGGATAGGGAGATAGAGGTAGAGAGATGTAGATAGAAAGAGAGAGGTGAGTGAGAGGGAGAGAGAAAATAGGGAGATATGGTTACATTGCAAGAGAGATGGAGTGAATAAGAGAGAGGAGGGAGAGACGAAGAGATAGATATAGAGGGGCCGAGAGTGAGAGAGAAAGAAGGTGATAGAGACAACCAAAGAGCAAGAGGTAAGACAGGGAGAGATGGAGAGGGGAAAGATAGAGAGATGGAGACAAAGATAGGTATGGAGAAAGAAGGACTATATGTATATAGAGACAAGTAATAGAGAGAGTGAGAGAGATATAGGGTGAGGTAAGGAGATAGAGATAAGGGAGAGATATATGTAGAGGAAGATATAAATGGAAATGGATACATGGGAGAGAGAGAAAGTTGGTGAAGATGTTAAATAGTACCAAGATATAGTCAATAAGGTGCATATAGATCATATTGTCTCTCTATATTTTTGTATACATTTCATGGTCTTAGCAATGATAGTTTTGTGAAGACAATAAAGGTAGGTATGTTGGCTCACTTAAAACACTTTAAAAGTGCACAACTTTAAATAATAATCCTACTTGTAGGTAAACAAAAGAACATGACAGATATGAAAGCATATCCAATGACTTCAAACATTACAATCATCTTTCATCTCTCTCCATAAACATGGATTATCGATTTTGAAAACTAATCCATTTGTTTAAAATATACTCTTTTGATGTAATTAATAGTTAATTAATTTTTAAATTATTATATAATATTAAATGGTATTTAATATATATTAATATATATTTTGAATTATTATATAATTAATATTAAATATAAATCAAAATTTCATATAATGCATAGATTAGTATTATACTATAAATAATATATTTTAAATTATTACATGTTTAATATTATATAAATTTTAATTTAAGTTAATATAATTCATGCCATAAGTTGTTCTTAGTTAAAACTGAGAGAAGCTTGAACCATTACATAACTGCCACACAAGCACACAAAAGGTAGAAACTCACAAGCAGTGAGACCACCAAAACCCACAAAAGGACAAAATCCCTTTTTGAAAAGATGAATTTGGTTGAAGCATCAATTGACGAGAACAATGTCTTGGCCCAACAAAATTACATAATCAAAATAGAGGGGTTAGGATAGAGCCTCAAACCATCTTCTTGAACCCCCTTGTGTTGTAGCCAAAGCTACCAAGGCAATAGTCGGTGAATAGCAGATTTTGAAATGCTTCCTGCAACCTTTTATGTATAGGTCAACATTGATTAGAGGATTTCTCTAATAGGGAAGGAGACCACAAAGAATTGGAAAATACACAAAAAACATGTGGCCACAAAAATACTAGTAGAGATCCCTGTAGACAACACAACATAGACCACTTCAATAGGTCTATTATTAGCATTTTCAATAGCCACA
Organism: Cryptomeria japonica; assembly: GCF_030272615.1. Lineage (NCBI taxonomy): Eukaryota > Viridiplantae > Streptophyta > Pinopsida > Cupressales > Cupressaceae > Cryptomeria > Cryptomeria japonica. The sequence continues at coordinate 221,141,408 of NC_081409.1, forward strand.
AACCCTACAACCCCAACAAATAGGAAACCTCAATAGGCATGTTGATAGAAAAGTAGTAACCAAGGTACGCCACAAGAAGGCCTATTATTATCAGGATCCGGTTACTACTAAGAGGGAGGGGGGTGAATTAATAGTAAAAAAATTCTGCAAACCTTCAAAAACCAGTACCGGTAACTACTCAAACAATCTCTTAAATTGATTTACCAAACCATTCACTCAAATGTTCATCACTATGCAAAAAAAGTAAAGATATCAAATGCACAACTCAACAATGCGACCACCATATATGAACACAAAGATTTTTCACGTGGAAACCCAACTAGGAAAAACCACGGTGGGAATTAGCACCCACAAAATATTTGCACTCTTTTGGAATGTGCATGGTTAAAGGCCTAGCTTGGTTAAGAGATGTACACTAATGCCAGGTTAAGAGCGGACCCTGTTAGGAGTCACTCAGTGAAGGGATTTTGCCTCAGCCCTATTAGGAGCTCTACCCTATTAAGAGTAACCTTGTTAGAGGATTTTAAACTCAAGTTAATGAGCCACCTGGTGAAGGGATTTACAATATCAAACATGTTAAATTATACTCAGTTAAGGGATTTCAAACCATTGTAACTGTTAGGGAACAATAGGGGTAAATGATTTGATTACAGTACATCCTTGCTTGCTAGCGCAGATCATTTTCAGCACAACTCTGCTACACACATACAAACACTTCAATCTAGTTCGATATTACCTTCTTCTCAAAACTACCAACAGAAAATCTCTTCTCCAACTAGACCTAAATACACTTTTCAATTAGTTCGATTACAAAACCCTAACTTTATCAACAAGATACAATTAATTTACATTTGGGGCAGCAAAACACTTCGCCAAAATACATTACAAATCATTACAACAAATTTCTTGATGATCTCCATCATTGAATGATCACTGCACATCGATCTGATAAGCAATCAGACCCTTATCACATTCTTCTAAGCACTTTGCAGTCCCCCTAGAAATCTAATCCTTGTACGTGCTCAAACACCATCTTATCATTACACACAAATTCTAACACATCATCACTAACTTATGAACATGATAAGATCCACCACCAAACCTTAAATCATTACCAATTAAACATCTATTACCAGTATTCATCTTTCTTCACAGAATTCACAACAGTCAATTACAAATGTGCTTTCTGGTTCACCAAACTTGATGTGGTTTGGAACATAGGTGCATGTTCCTACCTCCAACACTCTTATAAAAATTCAACATCTAACTCTTCTCCAATTGACCATACCGGTCACTTGAGCATTGCTCTGTTCTTGTTTACCTTACTATCAACCGGTTAGTCTAGATGACCTAGATGACTCAACAGACATGGTTGCCATCAATGACAACACAAATAAAGTCATCAAACATTATATCATCATCATCAATCTCCTCATATCAACTTTACCAGTCATCTTCTCATCTAATCATCATCTCTATCAGTTATGCCAACAATCATTCCAACAATCATGCCAACAAGGCCACCATGCATAGTCAAGCGGAAGCCCTTGTTGTAGCCACCCACCACAATAGGAATAGTTGTAATAATGAGAAAATAAAACTTACAAGAGAAAGCCAAGAACACAACTTGGAGATAGACCTCAACACTACCCACCTCCATAGGGCTATCATCACTAGTAAAATCTCCACAAGGGGGAAAAAAATTCAAACCCACATTCATAACAAGGGACTCATAGACTACAACATAGAAGTCCCAAAACAACCATTCAAATGTGAAAGAAAATAATTCTAAAAAGAGAGGTAAGATAAGAAGACAAACCCCTACCAACATCCAGGGTAGAAGCCATAGAAGCTCATGAGCACTCAGGAACGTAAACCCTAGGCATCGAGCCCCACATCCCATGAATAGGGTGATGTCTACCAAGATCTCCAATAGAATGCACCATACATGGGACAGAAAGTGACTACAATGTTGAACACACTACAGGATTGAAAGGGGGGTGAATTAGCCTACAACTTTATTTATGATTTAATTAAATTTTAAACCACTTTAACATATTACTTTAATAAAAGAATAGAAGCACAAAAAACAACCAACTCATGAACAAAAGATTTATGTGGAAAATCCAAGAAAGAAAAAACCACTATGAGAATTACACTCACAATATAGGTATGAATGATTACAACAAATAGCCCATAGGATAGGGAGGTCCCTGCTCCAAACTTGCTAACTAAGGTACACAACCTTAGGGCAAGATACAAAGGACTTTCACAATTGAAACTCATTGCTTCAAGGAAAGATACAAAGAGTTTCCAAGAGAGACAGATTGTCTTCCATTAGGAATAGCTAAACTAAAAAAGAATAGGATCTCTTTATCATGAAATAGACCATGAATCTCTATGTCAAGTGTCCAATATCATGGCAAATATATCTGACCTCAAACTCTATTGCCAACCACTATCAAGGCTCTTCTCAACAAACTGTCACACACTACTTCAATAAAATCTATCTACATATTATTCGCAACCACTTCACATCAAAACAAATACTTCCCATGAAACTATACATACAACACACACATTTTCCCATCCTTATATACAAAGATATTTATTAAAACTCTTAGCTAAGTTGGCCCAAGGTAGAGTACATAAAATTATACAACCTAGATCATCCTGACCAATAATATCTAGTTTGGTCTACTTCAAGAGAGAGAGGGGACCCAAAAGTAGCACCACACATCCTTCTAAGTTGATTCCAACAAGCCACATACCCTAACATACCTTCCAAAGTTGGTTCCAAATGGAACATGTACGTAAACAATAAAAATCAACAATTAATCAACCCAAAACATCTTCCATTGCAAATTACCTAAATGTGGATCTTCACACACCATGATTAGACCCAAAACAATATTCCAACTTAACCTCCAATGCATATTCATACGAAAATGCATGATCTGGAGACAAGATAATTCATCTAGGCACACTAAGACCCAACATAGCTGACCAAACCAAACATAGACCAACATAACTCACATGCAAAATGAAAGAAACACCAGAGATTTGAACTAGAACATTGCATGAACCAAATAAGTATGTCTTCCAAATTACAATACTTGAACTCACATTTTCGGAAGCCACAAGCATATTTTAGACTAATCTAAAAAACACTCTCATTGTCAAAGAACAATAACAACTAGTCTCATCAACTCAACAATCAAATGACCTGTAAACTTGATAGTACACCATTCACATAACATTAACATTATATCTAAGTCCGCACACCATACTCTTCACAATCTAGATAAAAAAAAGTCTTCCATTGGGGCACCAAATACTCTTTCCTACATATTAAAACTTTTGTTGTACATTGATCTTCTAGAAGCTTCCTCATGTAAGCATAACATCACCACCAAACAATGACAACATCTGAACACTTAATACGTGGCAAAATATACCATTAAACATACATCACCAACTTATTGTAACATCATCGATAGAAAAATCTTAACTAAGATACCAATCAAACTCAATTTAGTAACACCAAGAAACGCTATTGATATGAATGTACATTTCTAATCATCTTTAAAAAAAAACTTTAACTGAGGCATGAATCAAACTTAATAGAAACATCTACATCATACATCTCTGATCATGTTCTATAACAAACTTCAACTAAAGCACCAATCAAACTTAACAACAACACTAATTTTTGACACTCTTAATGAACAATATAAAATAGAAAAATCTTCATATACTTGCATGACAACATAATATTATCTCACCTGCCACCATAATAATAGCTCACTTATTAGTGCCAACTGTATCCACAAGTAGTTTGTACAACACAATATTGTATTTGGACCAAACCATATCCAAACCAACAATTTTGACATGAAAGATAACATATAAGACCAAAACACATGTGAACCATTAAGACATTCAAACTACCAACAAGTTTGACATCATTGACAAAATAACTTAGATTTGCTTTGGAACATAATTACAACTCATCCAAGCACCACAAAGACCCTGTAAACCTAGGAGGCAAAATGACACATAAAAGATCAAGCTCACAATGCATAAGGGGTCCAACAACCTCCTTCCAAAGGCAAGAAAAGTCACAATCAAATACATGGAATAAGGTAGAATAAGCCCTCATAGCCACAAACAAAGCAACAAGCCACAACCCTAAGATATAGCTCATAGAAGGGAAGAAACACCACAAATCAAGGATGATCTAGCTAGGGACAAATGCCTTCCAAATGTAGAAAGCATAAGAAAAGCATGAGTCCAAGCCATAAGGAGAGTCATGCAACAAATGATCCCCCAAGATTCACCCAAGATCCCAACAACCCAAGACCAATGAAAACCTCCAAAGACCCACCAACCAACACCCAAAAGCCTAGAAGGGAAACAGGGCCAACAATGCACCAAGAAGAGACACTCACAAAGAAAGCGGCTTGCCCCCAACCCCAAATAAGACACCACGTAGAGAGAAGATAGTGCACAACCAAAATAATGAGCCACACCATGGGACAACAAACCACCATCATTGTCCTCATCCTTCTTTCCATCACCTTCCTCCTCACATCTCCCCTACAACATCTTCTCCACCCAAAACCTTAGTGCTTGACCTATACCCACTCCTGATCATTTTCTAATACATACCATAAGTGAAAAAAATAGTATTATACTATGTCATGCCCAACTTTTTGGGCATGAACGGAATAATTTTTTTTTTGAAAAATACTTAACTAATTACGACTTACTTAATTAAAATAATCAACTAAGTGCGATCAACTTTAATAAATAATGCATTTTGGATTAGGTCTTAATTACTTTTGTGCCAATCGGGTAATCAGATTCAATTTAAATACTAGGTTTACTCAGTCGCCAATGGGCTAATATTTCCCAAAAAAGGGGTAACCACTAAGCTCTATTAATAAATTAAAATCTTAAATACAACGACTAATATAAGCGTTTTAAAATTTATCTTATCCTCCTTAGTCCACTAGAATTATTTTAATTTAGAATTCATCGTGCCTTAAAACACCTTATTTAATTCGGACCTCCATAATTTAAAATTACGTTATATTTATATACATAATTTGGCCCTCTTGACCCACTAATAATTTCCCTTTATTTTAAATCTAATCTACCTGAGTGTTAAATTTCTTTTTTTTATAAAGTTTTCTTCTACAATAGTCCAATGGATATATTTTTAAAATGTAAACTAAATTTAACAACGGATAGTTAGAATCCCAATTGATTATTGTAAACTAATTCTATCACGAATATATATATATATCTATATTCACTCACTTTAATTCTTTTTACTTAGTTTATAATTATGTTCTCAGAAGTGGAAGGGAAGCCTCTTTAAATTTGTTACATTAAGCTACTCCAACAATTACTTCCCCACTTATCTACACTCTCTTTTTTTTTTTTTTAAAAATAAATAACTAAGCTTGCTTAACTGCCCAAGCTAAATTAAATCTCCCATAATTGCTTATCCACATAACACTGTATATATATATATATATATATATATATATATATATATATATATATATATATATATATATATATATATATATATATATTTTACACATATATATATATATATATACATATATATATATATTTAATACATAAATCAACATACACTTACACATATAACTATTCTTAAATTTACTTTTTTTTAACTTTGCCCCTCAAAACAATGTAGAAACTTAACCCTTTTTTTTTTAAATTTTATTTTGGGTTATTATATTTCTTATCCCACCCAACACACACATATCCCTATTTTTTTTTTAATCTTGTAAAGCGTTGCCCTACCCGGTCTAGGGTTAGGGCGTTGTTAAAAAAGAAACAAGAAGCATACTTTTTTTTAAAAAAAACACATCCTTTATCCCCAACCCTACGTGTGCTGTGTGCAGGGAGGAGCGGCGGACGGGACGGGGAAGCAGCGGGGGTTTGGAGTGGCGGCGAAACCAACTCCACAGCGCTGCGTGAAGGGTTGGAGGCGGTGGTGCGGCGTCCGTCCTTTTTTTGAACTGCCGCAGCGAGGGGTTTTCAAAGGGAGGCGGAGCGGGGGCGGCCACCGCAGCAGCGGCACCGCCGGCTGCGGACGGCGCCGCCGTAGTCTGCGTCCCCCCGCAGGCTACGGCGTCGCCGCCCGCATGTCGGCGGGTGCCGCTGGCTGCGGGCGCACCGACCGGGTTCTGCGACCCCGCGCCCACCTGCACAGACCGTGGTTTTTACTGCGTTAAACGTTTGCTCGGTGTTAAAACATTCAGTTTCCTTCTTTTTTTATAATGATTTTTTTTTCAAATAACATTTGTAATTATATATATATATATGTATACATATATATATCATAATATATATATTTATATATTATGATATATATATATATATATATATATATATATATATATATATATATATATATATATATATATATATATATATATGAGGCATTTGCATGATTTCTTGAGGTATAAACAGATTGCCTTTATAGTGCAGAAATCTTATATATATATACATGCACCTATATATTTATATATATATGCATATATATATATATATATATATTGTGTATTTATAAATATATTATTCTTTTTGTTTGGATGGGTTAGATAGGGGGTTAAACCTGTTATCTCCCTAAATAATATATAATACCAGAAAGTTTTCTTTTATGTTTTATTTTTTTGTATAGTAAAACCAGATTTACCAATATATTCTTTTTGTAACCGATTCTTTAATGGTTAAACATATATATATATGTATATATATATATATTTATATATATTTTAAAAGGAATGGTTTAACAAGATTAACAGATTTTCTTGCTGTTTTAAAATGTTTTCAGAACTGTATATAAAACCAGTTTGTCCAACTATCATTTGAAAGTAATAAATTTTTAAAAAACTAAATATTCTTTTGAAAGAAAGGAACTATTTTAATCAGTTTTGATTTCTGCAATAAACATCAACTTTAAAAGACTTTTTAATAAATTTCTAGGCAACATTAAATAGATAAATAATGGACTGTTTTCATTTAAATTTTACAGCAGCTTAGTTTTCATCTATTTGCAGAATACATGTAATATAGAATGCATTTACTATTCCTTTGCAACATAAAAATTTTCATAAAATCAAATACATTACTTTTTCATTAGCAACTACTAGAAATAGGGATAGAAAGCAACAATTATTTCATTATCAAGTAGAAATCAAGTAATTTCATGTACACAAAAACAATCTTGAATACAATGGGTTGAGCACCCTACAAGGTGTTTCTCTACATAGTTACTTAAAAATAATACAACCCCTTTTTTTTTGAAGGAAAATACTACAACATTGAATGCTTCCATTTCTCCCCTATCTTTAAAACATTTTGCTGCAACAAAAATCAGCCACATAGCTCTTTAATCCATCTTTTCCCATTCCCATGCAACCTGCAATAGAAACATGTTTTGACCATGGGAAGCTCACCTCCCAGCCTAGGCTTACTAGAAGCCACCCCCGAGCTTGGAGAACCAAGCACTAGACGGGTTACACACACACAAAACCACTATAAAACATAGGAACACATTTACAATCAAAATTCCCCTTCCCAAGCTTCACATTCACCACTTTCATGGTGACTCTTCCATGGGTGGAAGTGGACCATGTACCAATGGGGAGAATGCATGCCAAACAACAATACTACACTAGCCACCTTATGGCAACACAAATGCAACCCAAACATTTCACAAACCTTATGCCCCCCAAAAAGGCTCAAGGCCATATATGCTCCCCTTATGACCCCCAAATGCATACACAAGGCTATGCATCAAGGGTCACCAAGGACTCCTTGAGAACACTCTCCATAAGGAGAGCCTCTCACCCATGGCTGTCAAACTCCTTCCACCCCAAGATCTTCCTACCCTCCCAAGGATAGGAGATCTTGGGCACTCCCATAAAACAACAAGAAAACACAACAAACACGTAGAAAGGAAAACTATACATTTTACTTCAATACATAAACTTCTTAAAATACAATCTTTCAAGCAACTCCTTCATTGTTACAAAACAACATAAACTTTCATTTTCAACATAATAAGAGAAAGAAGAGAGTAACCAACCTAATTCTGCCAAAAGGTTTGCTAACTTTAGTTGAAGATGAGCTGCCCAATATCCACTATCTTTTCTCCCAAAATTCCCCTAAAATGCCAACTCCTACTAACTTTTTCAAAACAAGCAAAATCTCCCAAGAAAGGAGAGTGGGTGATTACTCACTAAGTTTGAAAAATCTTGCCTAAGAAGGCCTCTCACACACTTCCCAACTCCTTGGGTGAGGTGTGAGTTCCCATTGGTTGCCCTTCCCAAACTCTTGCACTTTACTAAAATTGGAAAGGGAAAAGGTGGAAGAGAATGGGGAAGAGAGTTTAACTCCTAAAGGGAAGGTTCTCTATCCTAGGGAGGACTTTCTAAGTTCAATTTTCGTGCATCTTGAAATTATCACTTTTTGAAGTGACTTCATAGTCACATGGGAGAAGCCACATGTTGCAAAACACCCCTAACCCATAGGTATACCCTTAGGACCTTTGGAAAAGCCTAAAAACTTACCCTAGGAGCCCATTAAACCCTTTGGAAACCCCACTGAAGTTTACCTACGGGTCAAGCATGAGTTGACCACTCCCATGACTCCCTACCCAAGACAAATTTGGGACCACACTCATGTTTTTGAATGGCTTGGGTAGAAACAAAACTCCCTCCAAGAGACAAGTCAACATCAATGACACTTAATCAGCACATGTGTCAAGTGACACAACAAAAATACAATATAAAAATTACACATGGAATATGTCTCTTGAAGGATTACATAATTACACATAAATTAAATTTTACACTCAAGCATTATACACATCACAAATAAAATACATTACAAGGGGAGGGGTGTTGTCTCTCCAAATAGACAACTCCCGGCTTAACAAACGCACATTGGTCTAGGCTTGGTTCTCCATAAATTCCATGGTCACATGGATAAATTTCCTGCGCATCTCAATTAACACATTAGTAACTCCAAATAATCACAATTATTCATAATCAAATACATGGATTCCATTGCAATTCAACCACTCATACATTAGGCAACAATAATTCAATATCTCATTTGTTTTCACATTCAATTTCACATAAACAATCAACATAATTTCCCAAAATTGAACCATTCATAAATAAGCATCATTTTTCTTTCATCAAAATAAAATCCTGCAAATGACATTTATCATCGTAATGTAATTCTATTCTAGTAACATATCTAAGGTTCCATTATCATCATGCATGAAATAAAACATCAACAAATGTCAATGCGGTCCAAATCATGGTATCATATGTGTTCTAGGTCCATAATGCATAAAATAAAGCATCCATAATAGTCTCAATATGCAAATAACTGAAAATGTCAAACTGAATCGGGGTAGGGCCTCACATACTATAAATATAATAAATAATGATGCACTCTTATATTTATCTATTACCATTATTATTGAAGCACTCTACTTGTACAATAAAAAATATTTTGCAACAAATTAATTAAAAAATATAACGAAAACTTCAAATACACTACCCTAATTGGCCCTTGGCTTTTTTTTTAATAAGTAAATAAAATATTAAAAAAACTAGCTATGATACATTGTTGGGAAATGTAACACATGACATGCATCTTGGTTAAGTAGCACAAATGCTGATAAATATTTTAAGAGATTTTCCATCAATTCTCATGTAGCATGATTGTTTTCACTTTCCACATGCTAACATAGTACATAAAACATCGACCAATATTTTTATGTATATATTATGTCGTACAAGAAAAGTATAAGGAGATCCTACCCACTATTTTCTCATGTGGTAATGAAAAATCGACAAAAAATGATTTCACAAAATAGAATTTGATGGCTAAACGACATTCTAATTGTCTTACACATTTACTAGAAAATTTGGACCATTGATATAAATATGAGAGCATATGCCTCAAAAAAGGTAACACCTTTAGTTTAATAATAACAAGCAATTACACCTTGTTGTGCAATAGATAGGCCAAAGAGGTGTATAAGGTCTATTAGCAAAAAAAATGATCTATTAGAAAAATAGTTTTCAAGGGGAGAGAGAGAGAGAGAGAGAGAGAGAGAGAGAGAGAGAGTCTTAAGGGGAGTCTCAAGTCCAGAGAGAGAGAGTAGTAAAGTCATTAAGGAGAGAGTAATTTAATCTAATAGGAATAAAAGTATCTAGAAAGAGACTTAAGATGATAGACTAAAAGGAGAGAGAGAGAGAGAAAGAGGGAGAAAAATACTAAAACTATTTAATTTAATGAATTAAAAAGACTAAAATGGGGAGTGAGAGAGAGTACTTACTAGTTTTAATCATCTTCTATTTCTAATATATTTTATAATTTCATTAATTTAAGTGGGTTGGTAAATTACAGATGATAGAGATGCATACCTCTTTTTTTCGCATGATATCTTGCCAATTGTTCTTCATGATGTCTTTGTTCTACTTGAGATGAATTCTTTTGTAAAGCCTTATTTACACTTGTCCTTTTATTTCCCATCTCTTTCCTTTAAAAATATGTCTTTTGAAAAATCCACAACAAAAAAAATCACTTAAAAATGCCTTCTTTGTAAAAAAATGTGAATTATTTTTCCAATTTGAGATGTAGAAAATAAAAAAAAACATCTATATTTATATGGAGTCATTCATAGCTTGGAAAAAGAAAACGACCGACTAGTGTTTCTATCGAACGTTGGCAGTTAAAAAATGCCATGTTCGATAGAAAGTGGCAGTTACAACCAATATTGATGATGTAGGGTTCGATAGAAAGGGGGTTTGATCATATCCCCTATGTTCTCTCGAGCCCCCTTTCTATCGAACATATATTCTGTCAAAAACCTTCCTGGTTTCTACAAAAATCTAGTCTTCGAAGCTCAATTTGGGTGCTCAAATGGATAAATTTTGACAAATCCAGATGGATACAAGTAGTACTCAAAGAGAGCTTTCTGATAATTATTATTTTATTATGTATTGAGTTTATTAAGATTTTTTTAAAGATTAACTAAATATATGTTTCACACCAAACATCAACCTCTGAGTTCAATGCTAATGGAAAAAGAGTAAACATAACCGAAAAAAAATCTAAAAAATATTTACGTAATAGGTATTGAAGTCCTCTTTCCAATAAAAAAAGACAAAATGATTTCCATTACATTTACAACAAGTTATGTAATATCAAATGGACATATGTTAAAATTACAGTTAAATCGACTTCAAATCTTAATAAAATATAAAATATTGAAGATAATCTTACAAAACCAATTGCAAACACTAGGTATGGATGTTACAAAATGAAATTCGAAAGAATCACATTCATATCTATTATAGAAAAAAGTTATGGTATATAGAGTGAGCATCACTCTTTAAAAATGTTATTTTTTGAGAAAAACTAGTTTTCGGGGAAGATAGAAAAATGGAAGCAAATTGATTCCAAAAATTATCAAAAAAATATTTTTAGAATCTACAAACAAAATGACACAAATCACTAGTTCGCATCATCTACAAATTCTTTACGGTTTAGCAGTAATAGGTATTTGAATCTGAAGTTTTTTTTCTGAAAATGAATATTGTAGTGTCAAAGTTGGCAAACAAGTGTAACCCACTATTGTCGATTCACCCCATTCTACAAGTTGAACATCAGATCCAGACACATTGGTGATGAGGTTGAACAAGTTGCTCAATATTTGAATGGATTTTGGATGTTGATACGAGATAAAATCAGTTTGATTAAGTTGCTGAGTGTTGAAGAAGCATATCAATATGCATTGAAGGCGGAAGAGAAGTTGAATAAAAGACATGAGAAAAAGCAAGATCCTATATTGGAGATTGAGGAACCTATGTAGATTGGAATAAAGACAATGGAGTTAGCCGAGATGGTAATTCATACCGAAGAGATGACATGATTTTTTACTGAAAGAAAGAAAATCAAGGTTACCAGTTCCTTCAACATTTATTTCTGTTTCTCATCAGATCTTGTGGATCTGGATTCTGATCATAGACATGTTCATCTACCTTATCCTTGGTCTGTGAGACATTTTGTTTTTTTCTCGACAATTTGTCGCTTACGAAATTTGAGATAGTTTTTTGGCTCAAAACTTAGGAACCACTTGGACCTATTTTCTATTAGCGAATCTTACAGATCTCTTCCATAGCTTGCAGAGCTTCAGTTCCTTGTTTCCAATGTTCCTTGGCATGTCTTTGACTTTCCCTTGGGTCTGCACTTCATCCTTTGGATTTTTTGTAGGGGGCTCTTTGACGGAGGCTGAGCTTGGTGTTTTACTTGTTTCATCTTGTTCATCGATATTTTTTCATCTTGTTCATCGATATTTATTTCATCTTGGGCTGACACAAATCATCCTTGATCATATAAATCAATGTAATTAAGAATTTAAAATTGAGTTTAAGAACTTAGAAGATAGATCTAAGGATTAGGAATTCTAGAGTTGGCTAGAATCACTACTTGAACTGAATGTTGCATAACACGCATGTTTTGTACTCAAGCTTATGAGGCGAATGTTGTGACCCCACATGTTGCTGACAATTTGTAATCAATTTCTATCATATAATAGAACATTTTGCATTGCCTCCATCACATTGTCTTGTTAGTGTCGTGATTTATCTTCTGTACAGTCTTGACTATTCTCCTTTAGGACCCTCCTAACTGTGAGTGCACCAAGTGGTATTAGAGAGAGAATTTGTTCTAAAGATTGCAAAGTCTATAAGATTTTGTTGTGGGGTGGCGGAATTGAGGATCCGACCCACAACTGCAAAGGACTTGCATGAATATGGCATGAAGAAATTCTAGACGTGGTGGAGCATGTGGAAATCCAGATCCTTGTATGATGGAAATATTGAGAGGAATTGCAACCCACTTAGAAGCTATTGAAACAACCCAGAGACAAGGTCGCCATATTGAAGATGTGAGAAATGATGAAGGATAAGTTGAGGTGGGAGAAGCAGTTGCAAATCAACATACAATCGATCTAGAAGAAGAGAGGTTCTTGAGGGTTTTAAGTAGAGCGGACACCAAACCACATTTTACCCCACTGGATTACGATGGCAAGATGGATTTGGATGAATTAATGGATTGGATCTTGGAGATGGAAAATCATTTTGATTTTGAGAATACTGTGAAAGAATGGAAGATATGTCTGTACTAGGTTGAAAGGTCATGCATCTCTTTGGTGGGAACATTTGCAAGTTGATCGACATAGAAGAGGTAAAGAAAAGATCAAATTGTGGGAGTGAATGGTTAGTAAGTTGAAATTGAAGTTCTTGCCTACCGACTATCAAGTGAATTTATTCTGGAAGTTGTAGAACCTGGAGAAGAAGGAAACTAGTGTGAAGGATTATACCGAAGCATTGAATGAGAGTTATGGAAACGAAGACAAAAGACAAGAAAAGAGATTGTTTAAAGGAACCTATTTTAAATGCGGAGGAGAAGGACATCGTGATTTCAAATGCAGGAAGATAGAGAACTGTGAAACATTAATTAGCCTTGGTAGAAGAAGAACCTACTGAATCAGGTACAAACTAGAGCATGTAGAGTTGTTGATGATGCGAATCATACCAGAGGAGAGAAAGAGCCCTTGCAGAGGAAGAGTTTGTTCAAGACAAGATGCAAAGTAGTCGGTAAGTGTTGTAAAGTTATAATTGACAATGGCAATACTGATAACCTTGTTTTGAAGGAAATGGTGACTAAGTTGAATTTGGAGAGATTGAAACACCCTAATCCCTATCAAATAGAATGTATTCAAGATGAGCACAAGGTATTAGTAAGTGAACAATGTTTCGTAAAATTGAAGATTGGAGCTTAACATGATGAAATTTTGTGTGACATTATTCCTATGGATGTATGACATATCTCGTTGGGTAGAGCTTGGCAGTATGATAGATAAGCAATGAATGATGGAAGAAGGAATGTATATACTATTGTATGTAATGGGGAGAAATAGATCTTTTTTCCTTTGTAGGAGACTATGAAGAGTGAAGTTTGTACTGATGCTAGAGTTTGTCTAGTTGATGGAAGGAAGTTCCAAGATGGGATGAGATGTGAGAATATGTGCTTTGCCTTAATTCCTAAGAAGACTGGAGAGTTGGAGCCTCAAGAAGAACTAGTGGAGGAGATAAAGAGTTACTGATAGAGTATGGAGACATTATTTCAGACAATGTACCTGATGGATTACCCCCTATGAGAATTAAGTATCAATCATTGCATGGACCTGATTCTTGGAGCTAGTTTGCCTAATAAAGCAGCACACCAGATGACACCGACAGAGAATGAATATTTGAATAGACAAGTGTAGGAGTTGTTGAGGAAAGGTTTGATCTGAGAGAGCTTCAGTCCTTGTGCAGTTCCAACAATGTTAGAACCTAAGAAGAATGGATAATGGAGGATGTGAACTGATTCCAGAGCAATAAACAAGATCACGGTGAAGTACCAATTCCATTTGCCTAGGATGGATGACATAATGGATTTTCTAGGTGGAGATAGATATTATACAAAGATAGACTTGAAGAGTGGATACCATCAGATCAGAATCAGAGAAGGAGATGAGTTGAGACAATATTCAAGACAAATGAAGGACTGTATGAATGGTTGGTGATTCCTTTTGGACTGACTAATGCACCTAGCAATTTCATGAGATTGATTAATGAGGAATTGAAGAAATTTTTGGGTAAGTTTGTTATTGTGTACTTGGATGACATTCTAATTTTTAGTAAGATAGAACAGGAACATCTGTTGGACATGAGACAAGTTTTGCAGAGGTTGGGAGAAGAGAAGTCGTTGATAAACATTAAGAAGTGTAGTTTCATGAAGGAAGAGATATTTTACTTGGGATTTGTGATATCTGTGGATGGATCGAAGATGGATCTTGAGAAAGTAAGAGAAATTTTAGAGATATAACTTAGAAATGTAGAGAGGGCTAGAATCCCCAAGGAAATTGTCAAGCAATGTGAGGGGATAATCTATTTTATGGTGAATAAAGATGAATATCTCATGGAGGTAGTTGAGCCCCAGATAGTGTGAATCGTGCCTATGGGGTATGAGGTTGATGTAGGAACTTTAGATGCCTACACACAACACTATTTGAATGCTTTGGTAGACTCCAAAGAAGAAATGTTTGGAACTTGCAAAGAAAAAAAATGGAACTGCACACCAAGTTCACTTAACCGGCAAGGAAAAGGAAGGTGGCTAAGATAGTGGAGGAAATCCTTGTTGAGGATGGTCACCCTTTGGAGAAAGTCAGAGCTGCAAGAGATACAAGAGATGCAAAAGAAAAGGAAAAGAAACAAAAGACTACATCAGATCCAGTCAAAGAAAAGGTGATAGCATCTTCTACCGCTTTGGTGAAGACACCTCCGATTGAATCAGAACCCTCTGGTTCATCTGCTAAGGGAAATGGTGTTCTGAGGAAGAAGAAGAAACCCCAAAGAGAGTATGTTGTAGTTTCCCCGGTGGCATCTAAAACTGAGACAGATGCAGACATTCCAAAGGCCCCAAAGAAAGGAGAATTTCCAAGAGTGATCTAAAAACCTCAATTTGGTGCTGAGAAGAAAGGGTTGAAGGAGAAGAAGGCAATGTCTAATCCTATTTCGGTAAGAAAGCCTAAGTGAGGAAGAAAGATAAAATATAACTTGGATGAGGCAATTGAACTTAGTAAGATGGAGACCACCCAAACCAATTATCATATTAGTCCTCCTTTATCTACTCAAGAGTTAATATCTATGAAATTATTAAAGATGGAAATTTGAAGAATATTTTTGTATATTATGAAAATATGGATGATAAGGATAAAAGGAATACTGAGGAAGCTATAGTTTTGTATATGGATGTATTTAGTAAAGATTTAATTGAATTAGAAAAATATCTTCTGAAAGATCTGTACAGTATAATTGATGCTAGAAGAAAATATGCAAGTTAGATGGATAGAGAAATACAGGAAACTGAATTGGTCAATTAGTGCACAAGTGTCATTATTGAAGAAATTGATGGATTAATTTTGCTAGCAAATAAAAAGGAATTCAAGAACAAAGACAGAGTCAACAACTTGATGGCTGGCATAGTAGAGGATATAAGGAGAGAAACCAGTGAAATCTAGAAGAAATTTATCACTAAGAATCAACTAGTAGAATCCGATTCACTTGACATAGCCACTCAGTCAGAGAATCCTCTAGTGCAAGATTAATATAAGGTGGAGGACACACAGGATGTTGCAGAGCAACAAATTTTGGATTTCGTAGAGGTTGAGGTAGGTAAGGGAAATGAGGAATCAACTGAGGCAAAGGATGGTGCACCAAGTGGAGACATCAATGCACAAGAGGAACCCATAGAAGATAAAGGTAAAGCAGAGCAAAAGGTTGACAAAAAGGAAGAGGAAAAATAGGAGGAATAGATCAAAGGGAAAGCAAAAATAACAGAAACTCCAATCCTTATGAAAATTGACACTTCAAAAATTCAAAGCCAAGGGAGTTTTCCTCAATTTAACATTAGTTCTGACAAGCCCTTCAATCAAATGTCTCCAGTAGAAAGGATGATTATTTTTGTTGCTCTCCAAGCTCAATCTAGTTAGGAGTTAGCACAATTTGAATTAGAAGAGAAGAGACTCATTGAGAAAATAGTTTTAGTTTGGAACAGGTGGTACCAAAACTATAACTCAATGCTGATACAAGTTCATCTGGTAAGCTTCAACACCTAATAGATCACATATCCTCTTAGTTTGATTATTTGACCAAGGCATCAACTAGGTAGGATATGGAGAAATTCAAAGATGCCAAAGTACAAACATCTTTACAAATGATTAACAATAATAAGGCCCAACTTGATAAAGAATTAAAATTAATCTATGAGGCCTTAATGGAAGGTGGTAAGATTTATAAGTCTTCTCTAGTTTTGACAATTTTTTCCATTGAAAAAGACAAGAAAATAGACAATTGCAGAGGTCAGTTAGCTCAGATTTCTCAGGCTTATGACCGTATGGCTAACTTAACCGATAGTATTGAAGGCCAAATTTTGACTATTATGGAGTAGATTAGGAATTTTGAGAAGGAGAAGGAGAAAATGGTTAGGCGGACAAGTGAACTCTGGAACCTAATTGGTCCCCAGTTAGACACCTTAGTGTACCATAAGATGGACTATATTCAAAATATGTCTCAAGAGACTCCAACTGAGATTGTGGCAATAGAATTTCATGCTTATGTTTTGAATGGTTTTGTTTCAATTTTGGATAAATTGGGAGTAGGTTGGAACACCTATTTTGGGTTCCTTAAGGTTGCATATGAAGATGTACTTAAATATGTGTAGATTGGATCATCCGGTGTGTATATATGTACAAAAAATTTTGTTGCACATCCTATCTTTGGAATTGATGTCAAAGGTGGAGAGATAAGGTGAAAAATGTACATATTGGTTGTGTATGGAGTGTACAATTTGGTGATACATATTTTTGGGTTGTTGATCTAAAGGGGAGCCTTAGAATTATTTATGCTTGATCCAGTGTATAGGTTTCACAGGTTTGAACACTTAGCCATTTTTCATGAGTGTTACCATCAATGCCAAATGGGGAGATTGCTGGCAATTGACACTCATCTGGTGACTTTCAATAGTTGCTTATTGGTCTAGGATTGTTAATGATGGAAACTCTTCTTGGAGATTCGATTCGACAGTCATGATTTCTCTTATCTGAAAGCAGGAGTTAACTGGTGGGCAGTTAACTGGTAAACCATGGCTATCTTGGTAATGTTTTGGTCCAAAAATAGTTTTGGGGATTGTGGTGATTTTGGTGGTTGATTTTGTGTTCTTGGTGAATGGGAAGATCCTTATGAAGTGTGTGATCACACTCTTTTGGTCCGGTGCTATGTTTTGTTAAAGATTGAATCCGACTTGAAGCTACACGTTACACTTCTTGAAGTTGACTTGAAGGAGATTATTTTTGTTAAGACCGAATATATAAGATCGAATTGGCGATTAGTTTTTGGTGTAATACAATTTGTGGTGATCCGTCTTGGAGCGATTGAGCACAGTTTCACATGGGGATTTTGTTCACAGATAATCTGATTGCAGACTAAGATAAAAATAGAGTATTGGCAGAGCAAGGATAGTCAGAGATCTAGTGCTTAACCAAAACTCATTCATGCATTATCAGATGCTACTTCAAAGTTCATTTAATTATATTTCCTCATTGTAATCAATTTTTTTGTCAGTGAGACTTACCTAAAGGTTGTAGCCTTTCGGGTTATTGTATTTGACCAATGACCTCTAAGCAAGGAGCTTGAATGCAAGTGCATTCCTCATCTATGTAATATGTATGTAATCCTGGCTATAGTATATGAATATTGTTGGTTCCCGCCCAAACGTGGTTTTTCCCTTTCCGGGTTTCCACATAAAAATTCAGGTGTTGTGGATCTGTGGTTTATTTATTGTTTGTTTATGTTCTTTATTGTTATACATTGCTAACCAGTGGATAAAGAATAAGTTTGTGAATTTAATTTCCAAAAAATCACTTATTCATCCCCCCCTCTCAGTGATCCCTGATTCTAACAATAATGTGATAGAGATAGAGGGAGTGATGGAGGGAGACATATGTTGGCAGTGGGCCAGCGTCCCTCGTGGGGATTCACAACATGGTTTAACAACCTCCTGTGGATTCTATAAGTCTAGTGGTTGTATTAGACATTGACAGGTCAATCTTTTGGTGCAACAACAACCCTAGCTTGTAACAAGTGGTATCAGAGCTTGGTCACATGTTTGAATCACGTAGGGCACATCGAGTGACGCTGGGAGGGGAATTGTTAGCAAAGGGCCAGCATCCCTCACGGGGATTCACGTCATGGTTTCATAGCTTCCTATGGATTCTATAAGTCTAGTGGTTGTATCGGGCATTGACAAGTTAATCTTTTGATGGAACGACAACCCTATCTTGTAACAACATAGAGGGAGAGATAGAGGAGAAAAGAAGCTAGAGAGGGGAAGAGGCAAATATATAGATAGAGAAATAAAAGGACGTAGAGGAAAAGATAAATATAGAGAGAGATATATAGAGATAGAGGGGGAAGGTCTATAACCCATTATCTAGTGATGGGTGCCAATTCAAATTGGTAGAGTCTATTCAAAGCCTAAATTTTCAAGATGTATCCACTTTGAAAAATCATAAAAAATCAAAATACTCAACCAAAAATTATAAAAAAATATGCAACTTCTAGTTGTCACCCTTGACTATCTTTTTACTAAAGGGTTTTCAAAAATAATTTTAATGCAACTATAACTTTTCTGATGTGCACACTAGACACTATGTTATGTTTTGTTGAGAAAACACAAATACTTTTATGTGCATGAAATATTAGAACACCTTAATCTTATGGATTTTTTAAAACCTTTTGTATTTTAGAATCTATATTTAGAGTACTACATTTCTTGTTCTTTTGGTATCTTCAAGTTTTGAGCGGATGAGTCTCAAATTGCTCCTCCAACTTTAGGTTTAGTTGATTTAAAAAATAGATAAAAAAAAAAAAGTGGCCACTTATACCCTCCTTTTTGTTCACCATCTTGGTGAACTTAACCTAATATTGGTCGAAAATAAAACTAAAATCTAAAGAAAAATGGATGAGGATAAATGGTATATCAAATATTGGAAACATTAATCAATAGACCACAAAATGATGCTGCAATATTGAAACTTTATCTTGTCTTTCATAGACAAGAAGGGTTAATAAAAGGTCCATTTTCAATGGGGATTTCAAATAGTATGTAAGGAACTTTTTTATTTAGATTTTGGACAAAAAAATGTAAGCTTTGGAATCTTGAAGATGAAATAAATTCAGTCAAAGCCTTCAGATAGCTTAGAATTATAAATTGATTGGCCTTTAATTTAAAAAAAATTGTAGGGTTTTAATGATATTCAGCTTGTCACAATAGATCTATTGGAGAAGATTGGATGGTACAAGTTAAAATTTTATCCTCCTAGTAGAGTAGGATACTTTCATGCTTTCTAATTTTTAATCTTTGGTTTTGTTGCCATCCACTTAAGAAGGGCTTTCAAAGTTGTCATCTATTTCCTTAGTTGGGCATTGATGATCTATAGGAAAAATCAAGTCCAATTTGTGTACTTATTGTTTCATTATAATTAAAAAATATTAAAGGTACACTGGTTTCATTCAGATTAATTCATATTTCAAATGGTTGGTTGCACTAAAACTAGCTTATTTAGGACAATTAATTTTACATACCTTCCTGTTGTGTAAAACAAATCTCAGAATGAAACATGAGAACAATATATTTCATTTGTTTTCTAGGTTCCATATCTCGAGAATAATGACAAAGTCAAAGGAGAGAGTTTGTATTTCTTGATTATATTGAAAATATTTTTGAAAGCCCCAAACTCACCCCAATGGTACATATCATAATCTAAATGGTTGCCCACTCTAGGTTTTCCAATAACTTAAATGTAATGTTTCAAGGATATCTAAGTTTGTATCAATTTATTACATTCAAAATAATATTTTTGGAATTGATTGTGTATGTTTTTCAAGTTCATGTTTCATATTAGTCTCCACTTTTTGATGATGGATGACTAAATGTGATTAGATTTATGTCAATTGAAAAGCATACATTATTGATTATAGAAGCAATCTCTTCAATACTAAACTGTAGAAAGCTCGTGCCAACTAATTTATCCCACATTTAAATCTAAATAATCACATCTAAATGTTATTAAAGCCATGGTTCTACCTCTCCCTAGCCTCACTCGAATTGAAATTTAAATGTTTTCATGTTTTACCAATTAAGAATTTCTTAAAAATAATGATGAAGCTCATCAAAACTATATACTTACATTATACAATGATACATGTTTATAGATCTATACTTTTATACACTTCCTCATGTAATGTTAAAAGTCATTTATGTTTTCCCATAAATCTCTTATGGGCCCATCTCTTGTACCTCTTGTCGCTAGTGGTTGCAAGTGCAAGTAGCACCCTAATACAGTTTGAACCCTATGACAAAAATAACACCATATTTAAACCATCACACTAAATCAATCCTAACAAATATAAATAAATATTTAAATAAGAAAATAAATAATATAACTACAAAAATCAAATATATAACTTTGATAATTAAATCTATAAAAAATTTAAATAAAGAGAAAATAAATATTATTAAGACAAAAATTACATATGTAAATTTCACAATTTAAGTTATAAATAGATAAATATATTTATAAAATGCAGTTGAAAAGTCAAAGAACTTTAATTTTTCTCATAACTTTAATCTTCTGTAACTTTGACAAAATTTATTAACATCCCCATTATAAGGATTGTGAAAATTTCGCACTTCAATGAACAACTTCGCACTTCATGGAGAGGAAATGAGTGATCTTGACGTTTAATAATGACCAACAATTGTCTGTTGTAGCACCTTATTCGTGTTCCTTTTTTTGTTGTTTGACATTTTATTTTATTTCATTTTGTATGCCATACTTGACTAAAGTAGATAAACTTTATTTATCTTTCCGCATACATTCACTTTTTCATCAAGTCTCTACACTGTCTATTTTGTTTGGTTTGAAGTGACTTCTTTAAATTAAAATTACAAGATTCACTTAATTTTAACAAAATTCTATTTCTTCTTCTTCTGGACCATCCTCCAAAATAAGATTTTGACCTTAGACAACCTTAAAAGCAGAGGCTTTGCCTTCCCTAACAGATGCGTGTTGTGCCTTCAAGAGGAAGAGTCTGTGGATCACCTTGCCATCCACTGTTCCTTCTCAGCCTCAGTCTAGGAAAGATTCCTAAAGAGTTTTAGTATTGCCTGGGTGTTTCCTAATAACATCAGTGATCTGTTCTCCTCCTGGAATATAAGATGGACTAACTCTTTTCTGAGATCTTTATGGTAGATTTCTTTTCCTCACATCCTGTGGGGTCTTTGGAAAGAAAGAAATAATCAAATCTTTAGGGATGTCTCCCTCAATCAGGATATAGTGTTCTAGAAAATTCAATGGGATATCCAGGAAAATATAGGGATCATTGAGGGTCCTTGTTATTCGAACAACTCTATGAAAATAATATCTTAAGGGGATGGAATATGAAGATCATGGATGGTCCTAACCTCAACCACAATAAAAGGCTTGAAGCTAAATGGAAAAGCCCCCCTCATGGTTGGTTTAAAGTTAATTTTGATGGTGCTGCCAGAGGTAACTCGGGTCCTTCAGGTTGTGGCGCTGTTCTAAGAGATGACAGAGGATTTTGCAAGGAAATGGTTGTTGTCCCTATTGGAACCCAAACTAACCATAAAACTGAAGCAATGGCAGCTCTTCAAGGTATTCTCCTTGCCAAAAAATGGGACTTCCCCTACCTATGGATTGAAGGGGACTCAAATAATATTATAAATTGCCTAAAGGGGATTTCAAAACCTTCATGGTCAATCCACAACATAATCATCTCTGCAATTGACCTTATCAGCACCTTTAAAAATTGCTACATTTCCCACATTTATCGAGAGGCTAATAACTCTGTTGACCAGGCTACCAATGAGGCAGTTAAAAGGGAGGAAATGACCATGGATGGGAGAACGAGGACTCCTCGAAGACGTCAGACAAATCATTTGCAATGAGCGATATAGAAGTACCCAAAGATTCTTGATGGACAGGATAATTATTAAAAGAGAAAATGTGAGTACTTCGAGTTATTATTATAATGAGAGACTCACTCATTATAATATCTGTGCCATAAACTCCCATGCTTTCTGGGTAATTTTCACAATTCCGAGAAGCTCTAAGGTTAACTTGCTCTACAACTTTCAAAGTTCGGCTTTGAACAATGACAACATGGGTGATAACAGGAGGCAATATGAACCTAGTAGCTGCAAAGAATGGAAATAGAAGGAAGAGGTTTGGGGTATCCTGCAGAAGGGTGGTTTCTCGAATTTCATGAAGAGACTCCACAGTCGAGATGGTATTGTCACTAGTTTTTTCTGCAAAAACTGGAAGAAGGGCATGCTGAAAATGGGAGACCAAATGGTCAAAGTTGATGAAGATTTAATTGCTCAAGCCAGGGGCCTCACTAGAGAAGGGTGCAACTTCTATCGTGATAGGAAGGTCAGCAGGGAAGCAATTGAAAGGTACCCGGTCACTGAGAAAGAGAAAAAATGACTGGTAAAGTTGAGCAAAACCCACTACCCACCTAGGGATTTTGCCAAACCCTGGCGGGAGGTCCTCTTTGTTTTAATGCATTATATCACCTTAGATGGTAGGTTCACGAAAGTTTATGGTTATCACTTTGTTTTGTTGAACCACTTTAGGTATGTAATGCCCTGTCAGGAACCCTAAAGGAAAACATCATAATTAAGGGTGAAATAAATTTTTTTTTTTTTTTTTTTTTAATTAAGTGCATGAATTTAAACCTTAGCACACCTAATAACATAGTGGAAGTCTAACACCTGAATTTCCTAAGGGTTACCAACGAATATTACTTCGTAAATTAAATATTTAAGACAAAATTTCCATAGTGAAAGAATCTAAAATACTTTAAGCAATCATATATTATATACAAAAGAATTAACTAATTGAAATAGCATACATTACAATATTTCTTTGCTTTCAATATTCGAAAATACATGTTTTTCAAAAATGAAATTACATCATGAGCTAAAATGTTACAAAATGAAAGTTACATAAAGTTTCTTTTCAAAACCTCTAGTTTTCAACTGAATAATGGATAGGAACAAGAGTCGGTACATGAATCACGATCCAAGAGCATCAGCGAAGTCCTTCCTCGCCTGAAGATACGTACCAAAACATCCGATGGGAAGTGACACTACCACCCGACCATGTGATTCCAAAAGGGAACCACCCCACCGTGCTGGAGATAGTAGATAACCCTCAAGCAAGCAAAATGAAACAAGAACGAAAGGACTACAAGACTCCACTTACAATCATGTGACCCAACTCACAAAACACTAGTGACTCTAAGGAGAAAGTGTCATCGCATGTCTTACGGTGGATACAATGGTACAGCCTCCATAGGTCCCGGCCCCCATCCTGGGTTATCCTGGTAACCTCTCCCGAACCTCCGATTCCAACTAAGACTCATGCGGACCTTACCAATCCTCTCACGAAGACAAGGTGGTAAGTTTGCCATTCCAGGCCTTCTCGCTACATTATGAGTCTTGTACTAGCACTCACCTATGTGCAAGGCACATTGTTTTATTTAACTTTTATTCTACCCTTCCCTAGTCATTTATTAGATTTTCACTTTCTTAACCAACTTCCAACGGGTTATCCTGTCACCACTTTGGGCATGGCCCCCGCTTGAAAGCCACTCTCTCTCTTAGGACACTACGGGTTAGTTCTATCTACAGAACTCTATGGTGACACAGACAGCCATTCCCAATCTTGACCTACCTCGAACAAAAGATACATAATTACTAACCTAAGGTTGACCATTATGAACAACTCACAGTGGCTCATTTCCTTAAGGTTATACATCTAAATAACTAGCCAAGACACGACACACAAGACATACTGACAACATGACTTAATGTACTTAGTTGCGACCACCATATAAAACAAGGTAATCTTACGTACCAACACCTATCACAAAATTAACTTGCAATATGAATATACGTTGTCAAGACACGAAGAACAATATGGTCGGTAAAACACAGAATTTTACACTTATTGACAAGTTTAAGAGTTCAATTACTCTTGTTAACTACTATAGGTATGCCACCTTAATAATTTCCATTTATACAATAGATGAAGATTAAAATAGATATATTTATTTCATCAAGGAAGTCTTACAATAAGACATAATACATTTCTTCCATATAATAACAAGTGTGAAATTTGAACTTAAACACTATTCCACTTCTATAGTCATAACGTAATCACAACTTCTATTATATGATTTTATTTAAGAATCCCTAACGATAAATAAAACATAACCATAACTATTTCATAAGCAAGACAATAACATGACATATAACAGAGATTGTAAATATTAATGATTGTAAACTAAGAAATTCCTGACCTATTTGAAGTGTTGATCAATATGCAAGACCTTAACGCCCTCTTGCCGATAAATGCGCCTTGCTTGCGATCCTTTTCACCAATACTTTCCAACTCTATCAAAAAACAAACAAACAACTCTCTTGATACTATCAAAACACTATCCTCTCTAAACCTATTCTTCTTTCTACAATCCACCGTCCTTCCTTGGATACCAAAAATGACTTCTCTAATCCTTCGTTGCATCTCCCCCCCTCTTCTCTTCCAACTCAATGGTCTATATATAAGATTGTCATCTACCCTCTTTCCTACTTTCAGGCTACCTCTACTAGAGGTGGATTGACTCTAAGTGACACTACTCAAGATCTAATTGCATCATAACAGTCCTAATCGTATATGAACACCTATGTGTTCACCATGTAAAGTTATGCATTAAGCATTTCATGACACCACACCACTAAAGTGATTAAGTCCATATTAATAATTTATCCATGAGGCTTTTAACTCCAAGACTAAGTCGACTTTACTAAAAATAACTTCCTAAAAATGAGCAAATTAAATAACTATCTAATACATGTTGATAATGGTGGATATGGATGGGTTTACGTGGGCTGGTAAACCACATTATTCTCCAAGTTACTCCCTACATTACCTCTTAACCCTTCATTAATTCCTTCCACGACATACCTGATTGGATATGGTTGCATATAAATTGGTGTCACTTTCTACTTAGGTGGTGAGTGAATCAACGTGGAGAAGCCTTTATTTAAAAGGGAGGAGGCATGCATAATAAAATGGAGGGGGGTGTGTATAATAAAAAGGGAGGAGGGTGGTCGGTGGTAATACCGACCCCTCCCTTTTATTAAGGGGGGGTGGTCGATATTACTATCGACCTCCCTCACATAAACCTTTACTTGTATTAAAGAAACCATCTTTTCTCAGTCGTTACTTGTAACAGTTTCTGCATTTCCTAAGTCTCGGTGGCTTCCAGTATACCATTAAACTTGTCGACTTCTTCTTGCAAATGGTTGTTACGTGGAATAGCCCTCGTGGTTTTCTACTTGCTATGTGGAGCATGCTTTATCGAAAGGGAGGAGGGTCGACTACATAAACCGGTTTCCCTGCCATTACACCATGGTTTGTGAGGAATATATGCCAAGTCGAACAGCTATAGCGGCTTGACTATCGGCTTGACTATCAACTCTTCTAACAATTGTTATCTAAAAGGAACCACCACCCTTAGTAGCATTAACGTTAACTTTAACATAACCGATAATATATTTATATTAAACTTTTGTGTTTTAATCAAAGAATTAAATGCTAATTTGGTATTCTATAGTATCAATATCTTATAATATATGATAACTAAAAACCCGCCACCTTTTATTCAATCAAGTTTATTTTATTCATTTTAATATAATTTCATTATTATATTTTAATAATTAATTAATAACTTTCATTTTAATATTTAAACATTAATCTTCCTAGCAATTTTACGTTTAAATATATAAATATATACTTGTTTTCAAATGCTTATAACTAATGACCCCTTTTTTTTCATATAGATTTATATTCGAACAATCGAATTATATATATATATATATATATATATATATATATATATATATATATATATATATATATATATATATATATATATATATATATATATATATATATATATATATATATATATATATATATATATATATATATATATATATATATATATATATATATATATATATATAACTCATTCAAAAAGCTTATTAAATATAATATATCTATAATTCTAACTTTATACATGCATAATCCAAAAACACAATAACCCGATGGGCGATATCAACTACTGATAATACGATCACCTTATCTTAACTCCAATAACTACTTATAAGTGACTATTGCCTTCCGAGTATATTATGCCCTTACATATATTCAAACGATCGAATTGCAACTATCGAGCTAACAAGCTGATAAAATTCATATCAACTCATACCAAGATATTAACTCGTCCTTTATAAACAATATTAAGTCACTAGATCACTTGATTCTTTTTCCTCCAATTAACAAAACTACTCTTTACTCTTATAGACGTAATAAATGTAACAATTACCAATGACATACAAAAATTGGGAACCCTAGACACGCAAACTGAGCAAGCATCGTGCAACTTTTATAAAGATCAAACAATAAAATATGAAGACCAAACTAGTTGACAGAATGACTAACTGAAGGCGCTCACCTGAGTGTAACTGACTAAAAATAGGGTCAACTACTATCTCCTTCACTTCCATCAGAAAATATAAGGCACGCTCAGACCTGTGTAGCCAGGTGGAGATGATACCCCGTACCTACCTGGTACTTGTACCTGCAACATCCTGCATCACCGACCACACATGCATACATACATATATAGAAATTTCAACATACACACCGATGAAGGAGATTCACGATGTTCCTTGTCTCATCGAGATGAGTGAAGGAAAATCGTCCCCATGCATCCCATACACTCGCAGATACACAACACACAGTGCATAGATGAAGTAAAGTGTTAGTACATAGCAGTGAACCATATAATGCCATAAAACATAAGTACATAAATACTGCAAATAAATCATATATCTCATAATCAGATAAAACATGGAACAATGTTATATGATTCTAAATAACAAATGATAATGTATCCACTGAGAATAACAAGAACAAAATATCAGTTCAAACGAGTAAGGGTACTACAAGGTACAATGATAAGGTTAATTTCCCTTATTTCCTGCTTTGTTCGATGAATGCATCCCTTAAGGCCTACAAAGAGAACCCTCTGGGTGACACCGCAATGCACCAAGGCCTAATGGTCCTAATCTATGACCACCTCAAGGCCAACCAAATTGCTCGGATGCAGCCCTCTATGGATTCTGAGGATGAGGGGTCTGATTCTGCCTTCTTAGAGGAAGAGGAATCTAACAGTGACCCTTCAATGGACATTGAGGACAACATGGATGTATCGGAGTATGAAAGTGGGAAAAAGAGGAAATATAGCAAAACTAAACCCTCTTCCTCTAAAGGCAAAAAGCCTAAAGGCAGACCCCTAGTCAGCATCTCCTCGAAAGAGGAGGACTCGGCTGATTATGAGGAGGAGAACCCTCAAGGGAAGCTGAAGAAGAAAACAAAAGCTCAAACACAGACCAACAAGAAACACAAGAAGAAAGAGGAGACTGGTAAGGAACCGAAAGTCCACAAGCAGGTTAGTGCCCTGGAAGCTGGTCGGAACCTAAAAAAGGAGACAATGGAAGAGAATCTTAGGGTTGTGGACACAATCTCCACCCAGCACACCCCTAAAGAGGAACAGGTAACCCCTGGAAAGGCTAACCCCCACTCTAGCCCTCCTCTCGAGGGCTTGCAAGGTTTCATGGAAACAATGGATTGGCTCATTAATGGTTACAAGAAAGCTGTGGACGAAAACAAAAAACTTTGCAACAGAGTCTTGATTCTGGAAACCATTAATGCTAGGGAAGGAAAGATGATGGCCAACTACATTGAGGACCTGAAAAACACCATTGCCAAAGCAGAAAACATAAGAGATGCTTTCAACCCCAGGTTTGAAAAAATTGAGAAGGATCTGCTGGAGAGGAAAAGTCTTGCTGAGACTAACAACAAAACTCTTTCAAACACTGCTAGCAAAATTGGTAAAATTGAGGAGTGTCTGAAGAATATTGCTGAACAGAGCCTTAGCATTCTAAAGATCTCAGCTAACAACACCCACACTCTCATCAGCAAATTGGATGATGAAAAGGAAATCTAGGATATTGACCCAGAAACTAAAGGAACAGGGGAAGCTCAAGGTCCCAGAACCCGCACCAGAGGGAAAAAGAAGGAAAAGAAGCTAAATAAGGATCTGGAAGACCTTAAAGCTTTTGGGGCCACCTACGATGAGTTGGTGATAAAAGCGAAGGATCTGTTGAAGAAAATTACTATGTAACACCACTTCTATTTTGGTGCTATTTTTTGTTGTTTTGTTGTTCTTTCTGTTCGCTAGTCTTTTGGACCGCTTTTTTGTATGTGGTATTTTGCACTAAGATTCTTGGTGCCTTATCTTTATCTACTTTGTAAAGGTTTCGGGTCCTGAAAACCTGCTTTTCTAATTAATCAGAACAAAATTCTATTTCTTGATAATTAGGAGGCAACACTCATGTTAGTCGGGGACTTTAACACCCCTCTTTATCCCTCAGAGAAGTTAGGTGGTCTAATTGATTACAATGATAACATGCTTGATTTTGTTGACTTCATTAGGAAAAATGACCTATTAGATCTAGATCTTCAAGGGAACCCCTTCACCTGGTCTAACAACAGAAAAGGTTCTAATCTTATCCAGGTCAGGCTGGATAGATTTTTGGTCTCAGCTAAGTGGGACCTTGGCAACAATTCCTCTCTCTCGAACCTCCCTTGCACTATTTCTAACCATTCCCCGATCCTCCTTTCTTGGGTTGATAGGTTGGTATCGGGCCCCATACCCTTTAGGTACGAGATTATGTGGCACTCTCACTCGGAATTTAAATAGTGCATACAAAATTGGTGGAACTCCCCTGTTCAAGGTTCTGCTATGTTTAGAATCTCTAAAAAGCTGGAGATAATCAAAAGGGAGGTCAGAGCTTGGAATAAATCTTCTTTTGGTTACATCTTTAATAGAAACAAGGAGGTTGAAACCAAACTGGACCACCTCCAGAGAATCATTGTTGAGGGGGTCACCTCGATGAATATCCACGAAGAGGGGGAATGTTGGAGACAAAAATGGGAAGAGATCATGAGCCTTGAAGAGATCTATTGGAAGCAAAGATCCAGGATCCAGTGTTTAACTAAGGGGGATAGGAACACCTCCTTCTTTCATAGGTCTTCTTCGAAGCATAAAAAGAGAAACACTATCCATTCCTTATTCAATGACAAAAATGAAGAATTGGTGGGGACTAACGAGATTGGGTAATGGGCTTCTCTTTTCTTCACTAATGCTTACACTAATGACAGGGCACAAGAACCTACTGAGGTAAGTGATAAGCTTCTCAATATTATTCCTCATGTCCTGAATGATGTTTCTGAAGAGGAAGTTAAAAAGGCAGTTTTTGCTATGGCTGCCTATAAGGCCCCTGGCCTTGATGGCTTCCCCCTAGTCTTCTTTCAAGTGTTTTGGGAGATTGTGAAGTATGATTTAATCAAATCCACTAGGGCCTTCATTAACATAGGTAACCTACTGATGAAATTGAATAATACTTTCATTGTGTTGGTTCCCAAAGTACCAGATCCTAAGTTTATAGCTGATTTTCACCCTATCAACCTATGAAATTTGGTTTACAAGATCTTTTCTAAAAAAGTTGTAAAAAAATCAAACCCCTTCTAGATAGATGTATTAGCCCCTCATAGCGTGGTTTTGTTCTAGGTAGGCAGATCTTTGATGCGGTCATAACTACTCATGAAGTCATTCATTCCATGGAGAAGAGTCACAACCAAAGTATGGATTTTAAACTTGACATCTGTAAGGCTTATGATAAAGTGAACTGGAATTTCCTATAGGCTGTCCTATCCAAGATGGGATTCTGGGGAAGATTCCTCAATGTTATCAAGGTGGTTGTGGAAAGTGTTCACTACTCAGTGATTATCAATGGCACCCCTTGGGGATTCTTCAAGGCTGGGAAGGGCCTAAGGCAGGGTAAACCTCTACCACCTTACTTGTTTATTATTGTGGCAAAAGTTTTGAGCAGGAACTTCTCCCACTTGATCAAGAATAGAAGAATCTCAGGAGTGAAAGCGGCTTCTACACTTCCCCTGGTGGTTATACAACAATTTGTTGATGACACTTTCCTATTTGGCCAGTCGTTTGTTATTGAAGCTAAAGAGTGGAAACACTTGTTGAAGGATTATGCCTTGGCCTCACTACAACTTATCAACTATAATAAGAGTAAAATTTATTTTTTCAACATGGATAGGAATCTCCAAAGTAAACTAATTCAAATTCTTAGATGTTTTGCTGCTAATCTCCCTGATTCCTACCTGGGCCTTCCCCTCATGATTAAGGAGGTCACCCCCTACTTTTGGGAGTCTATTCTGGAAAGAATGCAAAAGAAACTTGTTGGTTGGATAGGAAAAACTCTGAGCGGTGCCAAAAAACTTCAACTTCTGTCGGATTCTCTTCAAGGTGTCCCAGTCTATTTTCTATCCTTATTTAAGATCTTCATTGCTATGGTTGAGAAACTTGAGAAAATCCAAAGAAGTTTTCTATGGACAGGTATGGAGGAGAAATATAGACTCAGTCTTGTCAACTGGGAGGCGGTGTGCAAACCCATGTACATGGGAGGCCTCAGGATTAGAAAAATTTTGGACTTGAATAAGGCCTTGCTGACTAAAATTGGATGGGATCTTGTGAGGGACAGTGTTGACTGGTGTAAGATTATGCAGGCTAAGTAATTCAACC
The DNA here is from genome assembly GCF_030272615.1 of Cryptomeria japonica. Lineage (NCBI taxonomy): Eukaryota > Viridiplantae > Streptophyta > Pinopsida > Cupressales > Cupressaceae > Cryptomeria > Cryptomeria japonica. The sequence goes on from NC_081409.1 coordinate 221,172,973, forward strand.
ACACACCCTTTTCTTCCCTTGAATCCTCCCACGACCTCCCTTCGGGCTCTAAAATATGGAACAACATTGTCAAAAGCCGGAAATTGCTTAAGGGAGGCCTAAAATGGTAGTTTGGAAATTGTGAGAAGATTAGATTCTAGGAGGATATCTGGATTGGGGATAGACCCCTAGACTTTACTCACTTCAGTAGCCTCATGGGGACTCTCAAGGTCTCACTTGGTCCTCTCGTGATGAATTACATACCCCCCATTCATTGCTAGATGAGTCTTGTCGATGGTCTAGGCGATAAAACTCATTTGGGTTATTTGGCCGGGATTCTTCAGTCTCTTCTTGAGGAGGTCATGATTCCCTGATTCCCTCATTCTTACAAGTTTGTCTAGGCTAAGAATCCCTCTGGGTCCTCCAATGTCAAGTCGGCCTAAAATCTCCTCATCGCACCTATCAATGATTTCTACAGCTGGAGGAAAGTTTGGAATTCACAGCTTATCCCAAAAATAATTTTTTTCTGGTGGACGACTCTTCATAGGAAGGTCCTAACCATTGATAACCTTAAGAGGAGAGGCTTTCTAATGGCCAATTGGTGTGTGTTTTGTAATTACACTAAGAAAATTATCAATTATCTTTTTAATCATTGTCCCTTCACTTCCATGGTCTGGTAAAAAGTCTTATAGAAATTCAAGATCACCTGGACCTTCTTAGAAGACTTGCAACAATTTATCATCAACTGGAAGTGCCTGTATGCTCACCCCCTGATTAGACAGTTTTGGAAACTCATCCCTCCTCATATCTGTTGGAACATCTGGAAGGAAAGGAATAACTGGATCTTCTGTGATACAAACAACTCTGTTGATACTATGGTCAGCATAACAAAGAAGCTTCTTAGGGAGAATGTTCTGGTCTGCAAATGGAAAAATTTATAATATACCCCTTTGGAGATGAATTGCAATTGGGTTAGGATATGGAATTTTCTTGACAACTTCCTCCAATATGACAATTCTAAAAGGTTGGAGAGGTTCAACACTAGATGGTCGGCCCCTTCCCCCTCATGGTTTAAACTCAACTTTGATGGAGCTGTTCACAGTGGGGTTGCAGCGTGAAGTAGAATTATAAGGGACAGTTTGGGAAATTTGGTTCTAGCCTATGCTAGAAATTTTGGTTTAGCCTCAAGTAACATGGCTGAAGCCTTAGTGCTCTTTTGGGGTCTTAAATTGGCTCTCGCTATCGACGCTAAAAGATTTATTATTGAAGGAGACTCTAAGCTAATCATTGAGGTGACTAAAGGTGTTTCTGGGATTAGCTGGATGATTCACAACATTCTCAAGGACATATGGTCTATGATTGTTTGGCTGGAGGAATTTCACATTCAACATATTTATAGAGAGGGTAATTTGGTGGTGGACTCCCTAGCTGCGGCAGGCCTTAAGATGAAAGGTATGAGGTGTTGGAGACACTTAGCATTGCTTTCTGACTGAAAAAAACCCCTCATAGGGAGAGATCAAAATTACCTTACCAACCAATGACTTGCTATGGTTTATTTTACAGGTGGACATATTGGTCTTTCTACGAGATCAAGATGAAGGCAGGAAATTCAAATTTGAACTGGGTGGGTTTTGCCAAGGTGGCCAATAGTGGTCCTTATAATATTCACCACTTTGACCTGGCGATGACGTGTTTGGCCACCTATACATGTGATACCAATGGATTGCAGCTACATCTTTTAATCATTAATATTATAAACCATAGCAAGTACAACAATTATTTCTATAACTGGAGTTCAATATTTTTCCAAAATAAAGCTCTTTGCAAGTTGGCAGAGGAGATAAGAGCTTTTCCTTTGGATGCTTATCGAAGCTAGTAGGTACGTTCCTTGGGAAGCACCATAAATGATAATTATTATCGTTTTTATCACACTTCAGCTAAAATTGTATTGATCATTCTTGCTCTTCACGCTAGTTTCTCCCTCTACAAGTCCATTATCAGTTCAGCGTTGCTTACCAACATCACTCTGAAGGAAACTGATATGGGGGGGGGGGGGGGATTTAGTCTGAGTTGAGCCAGACATTATTGATGATTGCATCCATAATGACCCTTGTGAGTGGATGTATGTCAAGGAAGGGGGCATTGTTTTGTTCATGGAAGCCATGACCGGGTTCGATGAAAGTCTTTCCATGCAGTTTGTCAGTAGTTGGAATGACAGGAGAGTCATCATGGGGGATATCTCTTTGTAATTACTAAGGATCTCATTACCCAGGCTACGGGTCTGCCTACCGAGGGAAGGAAATGGAAGAAGACTAGCAAGGTCACGGACGAAACTAGTATGAACAGATTCTACAAAAAGGGTGAGGAGCTAGTTAAGCTACGAGGGGGCTTCAATAGATATTGTCTTCCTTATTCGTGGGACTAGGTGTGTAAAATTATCATGAAGTATTTTACCCTTGAGGGTAGATACAAATTTTTCTATTACTACAACTTCTCATTACTTAATCATTTTCGTAACCATGATATTATTTCCATTCCATTCTTTTTACTTCATGCTTTGGATTCCACTGTTAAGGATGTTTGGCAATGTATGAGTCAAGACAACAATTTCACCATCCTTCACCAGGGTTTAATTTTTCATGTTTACAATTTCCACCGGGCCCTTTGTATGCCCAAACCTATCTCTATCCAGCCTACCCCCTCCTACCCAGGCCCCTCTGCTGGTGCTAAAAAGGGAAATAAAAAGACTTCGAAAAAGACCAATACTCCCTATCAATCCTCTGGCCACAGCCCCCTCATTTACCCTCCTAAAATTGGGGAAAAAAACAAAGGTAACCCTTCTGCTACCAAAGTTGCCTCCATAAAACCCAAAAATGAACCCAAGGTCCTTTTAGTTGAATCTAACGCAGAAGATGGTGTGACCCCTTGTAGGTCCAACATATTCGCTGGTAAACCCCATATGAAACAAATTGTTGTGAGAAATAACTATGTCAAAGATGGCATGGAAGACATAGAGAAGGAGGACGGTTATAAGGCTGAGGATGACATGGAGGCCACAGAGGGTTTGGAGTCTTCTAAGCTGGACACCAATGCCCCTGACTCTAGGACCATGTAGGAAGATAATAAGAACACCTTCCCCTTATCTGCCAATCCCCCCCCCCCCCCCCAATGAAAAATTTAAACAGATCATTGAGGAGGATGGGAGGAAGTCTGAGGGCATTCAAATTGTTGATGATGGAGGTGGAAAGGAGGAGGCTATTCAATGTGCGGGCTATAAAGATATCTCCAATGATTGAAACAATGTGAAAAAGAAGCTTGACTCTTTGGATACCCATGTCAAAAAAATTGTGAAATTTGCCCTGAAGGTTATGCATTCCTCAGCCACTACTATGTGCCTTCTACATCAAGACAAAGAGAACTATGGAGGCTTGGGAAGTGACACCACAAAGGATCTATTTGAATTCCTTGCTGATGATTGGACTGGTTAGCTGCTCTCTCAGCACATGGGGGCTAGAAAAAATGATTAATGGGTGTTATTTTCCTTTTTTTTTTAAGGTTTCAATACAGGATCAACTGGATCCTTATTATGTTTAATTTCACCATCAGCCCTGTGTGGCTTGTTAAGACTCTTTTTATTTTCTTTAGTTACTACAGTATGAACAATATGCTTACTTCTAGGGATAGTTGGTTTAATGTTAGCTTCTTTATGGATATCTACTGTTTTAGACAATATATGGACAAGATTGACATCAATCTTGTGATATTCTATAGTTGTAGGTGGTTTATGTTTTTGATTATTAAGATAGGGACTGGCTGAGGCTCTGCCATTTGGTTGTTGTTGTGTGTGTTGTTAATGCTCTCTTTGAGGTTTGTTATGTATTCTGGGTTAGCCCCCTAGTTTTGGTTGCTTTTTTTTTATCAAAAACATAAGTCTATTTAAATATTATAATTCTAACATTTAAATGAAATTGATAGAAATATAATTATATTTTATTCTGGTTTATTTAATTAACAAATAATTATCCAAATAGATAAAATTTGAATTTTTCATATAGATTCATAATGTAAACAAATTAATAATTTAACTACTACAAATAAAATTGACATGAACACATTATTTAGCATCTATAGTTACATTTGACATATTTATGTCTAAATCTTTGGTACTTAATGCACGAGTGAATGGGAGAAGTTGTATCAAAAGAAATAGATACATGTTTCTTAAAAATGCACACCCATTTAGCAACAAGTGTGCCAATATAAACTCCTACCCATGTGGAACGGTTACCCATTCTAGTTCAAGATCCTATTCCTAAATGTGTACTTATTTCAAAATGGTATCATTTTTTTTTAGAATACATATGCATTTTAAAATTCATGATAACCACAAGAGATTAAAAGAATAATCTTGCAAACAAGATCAATGCCCAATACAGAGAAGAGCCATGGAGTGGGACAGGAAAAATTTATCCTTCACTAGCCTTTGTAAGAAAATACAATTGCTTTTAGAAAATTTGGTAAACTACTTTTTTTCTTTTAGATTACAACATGAAAACCTTTGGAGCTTGTGGTATACTAATTACATTAGCTTGTCTAGAGAATTTATTCTTTTGCTCTCTTCTACTTTCAAGGCATCAATACCTAAAAGAATTTATTTTTTTACAATGGACAAATCTCATCATATACAATGAACTAAAATTTCCACTAGGATGCATGTCATCCATAAGTGAATTAAGATTAAATGGTAATATTTGTATCTTCTTAAATCCTAATTTTATGTTTCCAATAGTCAATTGTTTCTTCAATTCTTTGAGACCAACGTATACCATTTCTACCCTCTTAAATTCTATATTAGTCCCTTTTGGACTTATTTTGTCTCTCTATTTATAGTGGGGCATATTTCGTTGTCGTGGGAGGGTAATTCTTCTTCTTTGGGGTTATTTTCTATCTACATGTGTACCTAACACCAATTCATTTACCAAGAACCATCATCATATTTTCAGCCACCTAAACCATGCTTAAGTGGGGTATGGGTCATTAGTGTAGGTTTTTAATTTTATTATTTTTCCTTACTCATAGGTTTTTTCGTATACTTTTCATAAGCTTTCTAAGTTCAATGAAGTGATTTTAAATAATTAATAAATAGGTTATGATATTGAGTTGTCCCCATCCTTAAAGGAGGAACCATTTACTATTTTAATCACTTTATTTAATATCAATGGTCACACTCTATTGTCGAGATTTTTTGCCTCCATCCTATTCCTAGTAATATATAAACTCACTACCTAACTTTTATTTTTTATTCTAGACTTGACATACTCTTGCATTGACTTGTTGTTCTCTTGAATTATTGTAAGAATTCATGCTTTTGTGGCTTTTCTTTGGGCTCTTAATGAAATCTTGTTATCTTGACATTTGCACATCTCTTGGAATCCCAAGTCTATAATTTCTTTATTCTATTTACAGTTTTCTGACAATTGCACTTTTTGGGTTGGTCACTTGTGAGGAATTTAAGGATAGTAGACTTTTTATATTGACAAAATGATGAATGTGAATGTTGATTTTAGATGTACTCCAAATGAAAAAAATAGACTCAACTATATATGTCTTGTAGTAAAAAGAGGCAAATAGCTTTTATGGGATAAATTTTAGAGCTATAGTTAAAAGTGTTTTAAGTGGATTTGTTGGTAGTGCTATTGGTTGTGAGGATGGTGTTGGCTCATACACACATGGTTAATATAAATATTGCTTCAATATTTGTTGTAGTAGTGTTAGACTTGAGTGATCTAAAAGAGTGCACTAGGATAGTGGTCAAAACATTGATTAAGTTGAGATGGTGTGGTGGGTTGAAAAAATGGACAATGTAGTGCTAGGGCTTGGCTTCCTTATATTCAACGTGTTGTCCTCAATCTACCCACACTATAATTATCTGTGGGTTCTTTTCTTAATCCTTACAATGAGAAAAAAAGATGATGAACACAACAACAATACGATGTTGGGATTGAAATTTCCAACAATGGTTGTTACACGTTCAAATATAGATGGTGCGAACTAGTCATTTATCATGGAATTTGAACATTTTGACATGGACAAATAAATTGGAGAGGTTTCAATGGAGTGATAAAGTAATAAGAGTGAAGCTTAAATTATAGTTAAAATATTATAGAAATAGAATTTTTATGTTCATATGTAATACATGATATATAGCGAATATCGACCATTGTATTAAATAACTATTTTGAATTGTTAATTTTATTTATTAAATACTTTATGAGATACAAATCTCTTATGCCAATTCACCCATAAACTAATAAATAAATGATAAACAAAATAAATTAACACAAAAATAAATAAATAAATCAATTCACAATTACAATTATTATGTCAAGAGGTGTAACTAGTGGGAGCAAGGGGTAAGATGTTTAAGATGTTTCAACTCTTAAAATATAATAACTATAAATAAGTCTTAAGTAAATAAATGACCCTTCTTTCAACATAAGCATCTCATAAAAAGTAAAATATAAAGATAATTATCATTTCAATGTTTGAGAATTCGTGATGTAAAATTTTTATTTAAAAATACTACTTACTAATTTTTATTTTTATTTGTTTAAGTACATAATTATTTACTATTTTATTTATCAAATTACATAATAAGTATTTTGTCCCGACGCCCACTCAGGCTTGGAGTAAATTGGTGGTTGGGATGTTGGAGTCGAATCGAACAAAAAAATAAATAGTAAAAGTAATTTTCAATAAAATCAAATAAGATTTTTAAAAAAAAAGTAAAAGTAATTATTTCAATAAAATCAAATAAAAAAAAAAAAAAGGAATGATCTAAATAAATAAAAAAGTACAATTAAAATAACTACCTCCATAATGATATTTTACATCAATTTTCTAAAAATAGATATATTAGTTAATAAAATATAATTATTTTTTATAAAATACACTTATATTCTTCTTTACTTTCTAAATTGTTGAAAATTGAAACTTTTATTTTTTAACTTTGATAAAATTAATTTATAATACACATCCAAATTGCTTTGATAAAAATAAAATATCTTCTCAAGTAAATAAATTTTGGGTCCACATTAATTTTCTTATGCCACAACATAGCATGGGTAATTTTCATAATCAACTGGTATGATTGATCTTTTATTATCGTGAGTGTGACGATGAACTCTTTATTTTATTTTGTGGTTTTATTGAGATTACTTCATTTCAGTGGCAAGATTCCTAAATCCATTGGAGATATGATACTACTGGAATCACTTGATCTCTCACATAATAAACTATTTGGGACTATTCCGACTGAGCTGCAACTTTTGACATCCTTAAGTTACTTTGATGTGTCCTACAATAACCTATCAGGGTTGATACCACAAGGAGGATAGATGATGACATTTGATTCTACATACTTCTCAAACAATCTAGACCTATGTGGCCTAGAAATATATGTGTCATGCTTAAGTAATCCTCTTGATTCTCCAAAGACACATCAAGAGAATAATGAAGATTTAGAGGATGATATATGGTGGGATATAGGAATGGCAATAGGCTATGTGATTAGCTTTTCAATTGTAATGGGAAACTTGTGGCTCAACAAAACATGGAGTGTCCCATGCTTCAAATTCATGGATGGTATTATCATTTCTCTATTTCAAATGATAAGAGAGAAATTTTATTGTTAAAGATGGAATCATATGTATTATACTTTTTATTAGTAAGCTAATAATGTAACATATATTGTCATATTTTGATGTTTTGCAATGTATTGTAAAAAAATGGAGTATAGTGTGACAAATTTTCTTAAATTTTGATTTTAGAATTGTTCAACTATTTGTATATTATAATTTTGAGATGTTTTAATATTTCAATGTGATGTTGAATCGATTTATGTTGATCATATATCATTTCTTGTTGTACCATTACTTGGTGATGATAGGTCATATTTAAGAGGAACAGCTAGTAAATATTTATCTTTGATGATTTGTATATAATAATACCTTTTTGTTTGGTCTTTCTATTCTCTATTTTTTATTAATATTAATAGTTTACAAGCACAAGAATTGGTAAATCTTGACTTGTATATTGTTAATAAATATTATTGATAATTAAATATAGAAGAATGAGTGTTATTAAATCTTGAGCTCCTAAGGAGACGTTTTTCAACACATGCAATTATTTTTCCTAAGGAACCTTTGGGTCGAAGCGTAAAGGTGTTTCCCACTTTTTTGTCTAAGTGGGACACTCAAATTAACATTTTCACTCTTTGTCACTTATAACAAGCAAACTATTAAGAATTTGAAGATGCTATAAACTTGTAATTTTTTATACGTTGAGTGTAGATTCTATTTATATATTTTTAAAATTAGCTATCTTTGAAATATTTGTTAATAAATTGCTTCATAGACAAGTTATTTTATCTTTCGTGAGTAATAGTTTTTTCCATATTGCGTAACTTGAGCTAATTTCTTAAACATATGTCATTAACACTAATTTCCAAGGAATACATAGTTTATTATAATTTTTGTTTCATTTTTAATTAAATTTATATGTTTGGCTACAAATATATATTCATGATAAAATAGGAAATAAATATTATAATTATTATAAAAATTGTACATTTTGAAAAGATTATGTTTAAGGATATGATCATGTTAAGAATTGTGTCATTGAAATTTTATTTGATTGTAAAAAACATGCTCCCAATCAACATTATATAGGATGAATGAAACACCTAAGGGCCACATGTATAAGAAAGTTCAAATGAAGGTCATATTGGTGATAACTGTCAACTTACAATAATTCTATGATACTCATTGAAGAATTTCTAGAAAACTTAAATGTTTATAGTCTAGTTTAAAAGCAAAATATCATTCAATAGTTAAAAATTTGGATAACGAGAGTGGATTCAAACTCCTTTACACTTTGAACTCTAAAAAACCAAGATGATGGTCATTTAATAATTTTAGCATGTGAATCAAATTTTTATGAAGAATTATTGTAAAGTGAAACTAAATCATAAATTAATTGTCCCAGACCAAAATTGTTCATTACTAGCTTATATAATACTAGTCTCATGCAGAGTTACAACTAGATATATTTGGATTGGTAGAAAGTAAAAAGTATGCACAGCTAAAATGGGGAAAGTTGTTACAAATGAAGAAATTCTTATTACCCTTTGAACTCTTAAGTTTCCTCTAGATTCAGACATAAATAATTTACAAATTAAAAATATATAAATAGAATCTACACTCAAAATATAAAAAACTTACAAGTTTATAGAATCTTCAAATTCTTAATTAAATGATATTATGAGGTTCACTTATCCATTAAAATGCTAGTTCCTTGTTACGTGCTTGCATGGGACATTTATGCTTTAAATTCTCTTAACTATGTGTGTTTTTCCATCCTATCAATTCATTAAAATAAAATTCATGTCTAAATTTTAGTGCTTTATTGCAATATTATATCATGGAGAATACAAAGGTTTTGTAGAATTACTAAACTAGCCTGTTGTGTGAAATACCAATGAAGCTAATTTTGTATTTAAGAATTATTCAAACTATTTATGGTCATTTTAACATGATCAATAATAAGGTAGTTAAATTTGTAAGATCACCTTACCTCTCTCAAACGATGACTAATCTTCCAAAGGAAAGTAATTCACCCTTATGTCTATATTACTAGGTCATGGTTGTTATGACATAGATAACACAAAAGAGAATATAATATGAATACATTGCAAATACATGATTATTTAATATGCCACTTTGAGGGGCAACCTTCCAAACCCCTTTGAGGGGATACCTCCAATAGTATTCACCAATAATATAATACTCAACATGATGATAATAAACAACCTCTACCATCTATATACATCGTATTTATGTTAAGGATTATCACCTAGGACAACTTAGATAACAATACATATGCCCTAGGATTACCTAAATAAATAACAATATAATAATGAATAAGATAGGTACAAGGTGACTAACCATAAGTCAATGTACACACTCTAGAGCTAGGGACATAACAATAGTGATTCAAGAAAATTAAGTGTTCTATGTTACCATCCCTTTTCAAATTGGTCAATAGTATAGGAATCTTTATATGCAATCAATTTATAACACATGCTACCATACAAGTCATTAGTTTCCCTTATGATAGATGTTTTGATTCAATTGGCATTAACAATTATCTCCCAAATATTTATTCATTTTGGATTAAAAAAATTATATTTTCCAAACCCTACATCTAATTTTGTAGAAGCATTCAAGAAATTTGCTTTACTTCCATTTTTTTTTATATAATCTCATGAATATGATCACTATCCTTTGAGGTTGTGATATTAATTCTTTGAACAATACAATTATTTGAAAACTATACATCTTAGAATTTTGGTAACATGATTTTTTTAATGTTTAAAAAATATATTTATTAATGTTAATTCAAAAAAAGGAGTTAGGGATCAAAAAAATTCAAAATTAAATGGATCTATTTTTAAATGAAAATCACTTTTAATTATATTGAGATAATAAATTTTGATAATTTTTTTGGTTTTATTCATATATGACTTAATTGCTTTCAATTATTGTTTTGGCTTTTGGTAGTTACAATGAACACAACATGATTCATTATACACAGGTTCATAAAATGATCATTTAGAGTTGATGTTTAGTACATATTTGTTATTGCCCCATTAACCATTTTCTTTGACCATCACAAAATTTGCACAAGTGATATAATACTTTTGCACAAATGCCCTAGTAATCATGAGCTATTGGTCCTAATAAAGATGCAAAGTTCCTTCTAATTATTACCTTTTTTTCCCAATGGGTGGCTATTGGCCCACTCGATGATTTTTTAGTGGGTGTTTAATTAGATAAATCTAATAGATGATTACTAGAACATGAACAATAATTGGACCCCTTACCCTATATAAATAAAGTTTTAGTCATCTATTTATTCTGTGTTGTGTGTAATTTTTCATGTGTTCATTATTTTGAAGTACTTTTTGGTTGTTCTCTATATTTGTATTAAAACATACAAATTTTTTCCCTACATTTTTAATTCTAAGGCTTTATATTTATATTAGAATAATTCTTACAAGGAGGGTTTTGAATAAAAGAATGTTTGTCTAATAAAATATATTTATGTGAAGCTGTTAGTTTCAACTTTATACCATTCGGTTTATGTAGGAGTCATGGTATAAATGAATGATTTAAAATATTTAAAGTTGTCCATGAGACTAAACAACCTAATGGATTGAGAAAAACATCCTTAATTTATCTTCATACTCTTTTCCACATGCATATTGTCGAGCTTCTATCCCTCTTTGTACTAAGTATGGTTATATTCATATGAAGTGCATTCCTAGATGTAGTGTCATTTTGTTTCTACCACCCCCTTATTGTAGAATATGTAGAGCCTTTCTTCCCAAATTTCCTTAGGTATCTTCAACCTATTGATCTTACACCTAAGATATTTTGATCTCATCCTCAATTGTGAAAATTTAACATCCTTTCTTTCCCTTTAATAGCAATCCCTAAATATATTTTTTCACCATGGTCATTAGTTGGGTTAAACTATTTAATGTTGTATGCCTTTTTTTCACCCAATCTACTTTGTCCACATGAAAATTCTAAAGTTTTTAGTCACATAACTTTTTATTACTTTATTAGTGTTAGGACATTCTTGCAAGTTGATTCCCCACTTGTTTGTCCAGTTGTTGTTTCTCTTCAACTAGATTCCAATTTTTCTTCTCATGGTCTAGAACCTCCTTCAAAAGGATTTTGGCCCAACGATCATTATCCATGTTTTCAACATTTTTTGAATAAACTTACCAACCAGGTTATCACCAATGCCTCCAAAGGAAAATGTCATGCTTCAGCCAAAAGAATTTCATATGGGATTTGTGGTTCTAACTTTGAGATTGATTATGATTATATATTTTTGGATTTCTAACTACCTCCAACTATAGTTTGACATGCTTCTTTCCCACACTTCACAACCATAAAGGACAAACGGTGTGACTAGTAAACCAAAAATGTTTTTCTTAGATTTCCAATCCTTAAGTTTATCTTTCTTGCACCTATTTTGAAGCAATTATGGGACCTTTCAACCTCCTTGTATTCTCTCTATTCTATTTTGTTCCATAGTTTATCCTCTCTATCCTTGTATACTCCTTGTATTCAACTTCCATTTTGTTCCATAGTTTATCTCTAGGTATCATGTTGAAATCATTCTTAAAGTCTACAAAGAAATAGTAAACATCCTCTCCTTGGTAGTCCCAATTTTTTTCAATAAAGTGCCTAAGGGTAATGAAGTTTTCAATGCTAAAGTGTCTAGGTCTAAAGCTTGCTTGCCTTTTTGTTCTTTTAGCCTTATTTTTTTCCCAGCTACTAACTCTTTTTTCTATCATGCTCACAAAGAGATTTCCAAGGAGGGGATTGACCATAGTTGTGCAATAGTTAGATGGGTTATTGATAGCAGCACTAGATATAACAATCAGCATTGATGAGGATATTCTTGCACATTGATTCCCCACTTGTTTGTCCAGTTGTTGTTTCTCTTCAACTAGATTCCAATTTTTCCTCCTTCAAAAGGATTTTGGCCCAATGATGGTTATCCATGTTTTCAACGTTTTAGGAATAACTTACCAACCAAGTTATCACCAACGCCTCCAAAGGAAAATGTCATGCTTAAGCCAAAAGAATTTAATATGGGATTTATGGTTCTAACTTTGAGATTCATTATGATTATATATTTTTGGATTTCTAACTACCTCCAACTATAGTTTGACATGTTTCTTTCCCGCACTTCACAACCATAAAGGACAAGTAGTGTGATTAGTAAACCAAAAATGTTTTTCGTAGATTTCCAATCCTTAAGTTTATCTTTTTTGTACCTATTTTGAAGAAATTATGGGACCTTTCACCCTCCTTGTATCTTCTCTATTCTACAAGCACTAATGCATTTGGCCTAAAATTCTGACAGAGGTTTCCGACGGAGAAGGTATATTGTGAACAAATTTAATTTGTTTTTGAAAAATTGCCCGCATTCATTGGAATTCCGATGATAATTCAATATATGTTTTCAACAGAGAAGGAATTGGCAATGAAATTTGTGCTTTTTCACAAAAAGTGTCCGTGTTCGTCAAAATTTTGACGACAGTGGGCATTACTTTAAAAAAAAAAGACCAAGACATTTCAAATCATTTTCGCGGCCTCTTCCCATTCTCATGTTGCCACCCGAGCAGTGTACTCCACCTAGAGTAATCGTACTCCAGGTTTTGGATGAGGCATGTGAACCATTTTGACTGATTAATGCCAACTCCAAGCATTATTGGCTCATGGAATAGGTTTTGCGAAAATGGGAGCAATGTCGGCTCATGGAATAGGGCAGGTGTAAAGCTCTGTCAACATCTCCCAGCCTGTACGAAAATGGGAGCAATGTCAGCTCATGGAATAGGGAATCCTCCCGGGGGCTAAAGACCAATAGGCTTCATTCCCCTTCTTTCATTCATTAGTATCGGTCACCCATCTATTTTGCACCTGCAGATAGTGATGTTTCTAATTATCCATTGGCCTGGGTGTAGGTGTAAAGCTCTGTCAACATCCCCCAGCCTGTGCGAAATTGGGATCTTTGAAATGGCACACTGATTATTTGACAAACTGCCTCATAGAAATTGGAAGTTTTGGAACAAGGTATGAACATCTATTATAGGATAAATAATAGAGGAATTTTGTCACATGTTGTAGCTGCAATTGCCAGGGTACATGTTTTAAAGATGTTTTATATCATAGAATCAATATTCCAATGGCTATTTATTTTTTAAAATTTGAATATCTTATTCCCAACTGATGTCTATTTTCATGAAACTATTCCTTTAGGCAAGAAAAAAAAGCCTGAAAAAACTACATAAGGATTAAACCTTTATTCATAGCCCCTAGAAAATCTCTTCATTACCAAAAAAAACCTATTCATATTTGAAAATATTGTTCACACCTAACACATTGTCCATGCCTAAGACATTAATCACAACATCAAATAATATTTATAGTGTAAATAAACACTATTCTTGTTTAAACTATTGTTCATAGATTCATTTAACCTCAAAAATTACTCTAGAAGCTCTTGAGTCCAAATTTGTTGTTCTCTATACGAATTATGGGGTTTGAAATCTATTCAGTATGATTGTGTAATATCCCTTGTCCAATGATGACTGAAAAATAAGGAATATTCGTTGTCAAATCTGCAAGAGTCCTCAAAAAATGGGCATATGATGATGCAACCTCAAATTCCTCTGATTTCATATCTAAATCAAACAAATGCCTCATTGACAGTCATAAATACATGTTATAGGTAGCTAATGTAAAATTACAGGGACTGTCACAATAATGTATAAAAATCAGACTTCACTAGATTATTGACATTTCATCAAACATGTCATGCAACCTCTAAAAACATATTACAGCTACAAGCCCATTCAAATATTATTATAAACCAGTTCCAATGCAATCATAGGATCTTTACATAGGCTGACTACCAAGAGATATGCTACTGATTTTTTGAAGACATTAGACTGCCACTAACTGAAGCATATATCTCAAAATTACAATGAAAGAAGAGGTCTGAAGAACCTGATTAAGCTATGCCCAAGTCTGGAAAGGTAAACACCAACATTACTCAACCAAAATAAAGCCATGTTAGAGTTATGATCTTCAATACTTTCTCTTAGACAAGAGATAAAATTAAAAAACCACATGATTACTACAATAAATTTATTTTGTTATTAAACATATAAATAATTATATTAGATATATATTCCACATAAATAAAAGAAATGATGAAAATCATTTCTGTCTTAAATAATGAGATCAACAACTAAAAAATGGGAAAATAATATCCTAATTACGACTCCCTAATTAGTATAAGATACTATTTCCAATATTATACTAAGGATAAATATTCAAAAAGTATAATAATTACACTAATACATATATCACTCTCATGCCTTCCTTAATTTGATATAAGGTCCCTCTATCCAAATATGAAGTCTCAAGGGAGTTGTATGTGTCAATTATTCAAGCTTCTTCTAAATCTATTCCAAACTCTTCTTCCAACACATGTCTTGACGATGGTTGAGGATCTTTAAACTTTGAAAATATGAATGAGCACACTCCTCTAGACATGATTTAAATACCACATTTAATTATACACATGGATGCAATGGACATGATTTAGGATGTGTGCAATGAAGTGTGGTGGTTCATGAGAAATATACATTACATTTTTTTAAAGAAGATTTTAAAGGTTTCTATCCTCCTCCTTTGTTGACATCCCCTTCCCCATTGTCTAATATATCTATGACTTTTCCAACAACTTTTAATCACAACAAGAGATAATTTTGTATGAGTTTCTTAAAGCCAACTTTATTACTCTCCTCTTGAAAAATTGAAGAAAAAACCATAAACAAAATTAGGACAATCCTTTTTTCAAGCATCATCAACTTTTCCACTAATGAATGTCATGATTTGGAGATTAAAATTCTACAACTTATTGTAGTTCTAGTAACATTTAAATAATAGGTGACAATGAATTATACACTCATCATATCCCTTCTAAGTGACATTTATAACCTATTATGTTTTTATCTTGCCATATGACATCGGTAGCTTAATTACCTATTAGGGGCTCATTGTCATTCATGGTACTATGATTTCATGTGCAATCATACTTGGGAGGCAACATAATTGCCTAGTTCTTCTTGTCTCTACATTGTGGACCAAGAATAATAGTTGTCAATTGTTCCTCTTTTTAAAGGATCCACTTTACCTTTGTTGTTTTTTATCTTTTATAACTTGATATCCTTCCTTGGATAGAATTGTCCTCAATCCAAATTCTCTCCTTGCTTGGACGTGTGTGTTCCTTGATTAGGACCTATTTCATTGTTTTGTAGGCAAATAAACAAAGACATCGACCTCTCCTCTCTACTTATACACAAAATGGCTAATTCAAACCACTTGAATATACATAGAATGTCTCCTTGCACTGATCGAGCCTCAAAAATGTGACACCCTTGTTCAACAAGGGTTTATACTCTACAACATGATTCCTACCATTCATAAGCTCAAGGTGATGTAGAGACAGGAGAATCTAATACAAATTTGCAAATAAAAGGTGTATTTTAGACCCAAACCCCTTACACTCCTCAGGTGTCTCAAATGCACTCAATGCCTCAATAGGCTCAAAACCTAACACCACCTAAACCAGGTGTGTCTCCTACCTCCACATACTTCAAAGGACCTCAACAAACATGATTCAAAGGTTTTCTAAACCCCTAAGCCTCTAGCTTCAACACAAACTCAATACATTTATTCAACCAAGCATCTAGCCCTTCAAATCGGGTAATTTCCATTTAACTCAAAACTTTTCCAAAAAAACTTGCCCAAAAAAATTACATATTTAGACACCCATTTGGATGTTACACAACATATCAGAAAACCAATATAGGTTGTTTTGGACGAACCCTTTGCTGTCCTCAAATGTGCCCCTTTTTAGCCTTAAAAACCACCCACTTTACAAAGGAAGTACCAACAAAACTTAACACCAGGTTACAAAACTTTGTACAGTATTCAATCAGGTTCCCAAACCAAGTATTTTATAGGTTTTATGGCTTGATTCAACTTCTAAGTGTCCAAACTCTAAAACCCTCCTTAAATCACCCTCTAAACTAGGGCTTGCTCAAAATCACGCCTCCAATCACTTCTCTGATCAAATGAAGGTTGTTTCACAATTAAATTGGTGCCCTCTACTGATTCCAATCATAAAAGATAGCCCTCCAATGGCTACTTTAGTGGCTGCTACACTCTAGCCACCATCCCCATGCTCCAATCAACCAACAAATTCACCATTTGTGAGTGATCACTCTGCAAAACCACTTCAATCCTGCACTTTCATGTTATTTTGATATGATAAAACATTAGTTTCCATCCCCAAGTCACAGTAAGCACATAAAGGGGATGGATTACATATTCATACTTGAGAAAACAAGGAAAATCAGACTTTTTAAAACAGGACAGTCAATATAAATCCTTAGATCAGATTAAAAATGATATAAAATGCTTCAGATCATGCACATTAAATCCCTATCAACCTTCCTCAATGATTAGAACTCAAAGATCATCAAAGGAATGCAAGTTTTGCAAGGAAAATCAAGTTTATTGCATTAAAACTGTCTCAGTCCGCACAACAGCACCTCCAGTCCGTACCATCTGTACTTTTCTCTCTTTTTCCCATCATAAATGATGAATACAACTTCCCCAACCAACCCAAGGTGGTTGGAGGGGTTTACAAATTCATTACGACTTAAAAACTCAATTTCCCTCCAAAATGCTACTAAACGTTGGAATACAAAGATTTGAATTTTCCAACTTTATTTAATACATTCTATTTGCTAAAATCATTCCAAATCAATGGAATTTTATTTCATATACCTAAATAACCCTACCAAAGACCCTACTAACCATTCTAGACCCTTGAAACACTATTGGCCTACTTGACACCATATTTTGTCTTAGATCCCTTATCAGGACTTATTACATTTAAATCAAATTGAGCATTACATAGAGCCATTATTGGCTTAAAAAAATTCCAATTCACTTTCAAGGATGCTCTGGGGTCTTTGTTCATGTTTATAATCTCCTTGGTCTCAGGTGGACTCTTGGATGCTCCTGCATCATACACCCCACCAACAAAAGAACTCTTGTCCCAAGAGTGGAACATCTTGGTCTTCCTTTCATGCATTCTTCTTGAGGGGAGTCTGCAACTTGTCCCCTGAGTGGTCTGAAACTCATCTTTCCAACCTTTACAACTTGCACCAAACATGTTAGAAACATAATATGAAAACTTGGAATCTCCACCCTTGGTGGATACTTACTGTTGTGAACAGTCAACCTTAGCCTGCATAAACTATCTTTCCATCTGCATATTAGGATTAGAATGACCCCTATTACTGTCCTTCATGGACATGCCTTGATCACCCCTCAATGGTGACACAATAGGACACCACAAAGTGCCCACCATCACCCCATCTTTCATCACAGTCTGCTGCCCCACAGTCCTCTTGCATTTGCTGTCAAGAACTTCAGTTTTCACAACCAATAATGAGGATTTTTGCTTCAGGTTTGATACCTCTGACTCATGCATCTTCTGCCCCTGCAAATCAACATATGTATTTGTGCCAAAAACTATTATCCTTTCTCCTTCATTAACATCATTAGGAAGGGGCTGAAGAGTGAAAGATTTTCCATCCTTATGCACCTTATACACATTTTCAAAACCATAATGGATTGTTCTACGAGACACTTGCCATGGTCTCCCAAGAATGATATGACAACATGTCATAGGAACCACATCACATAAAACTCTATCACTATATCCCCCAATGGAGAAATCAACATAAGTTTGTTCCCTAATGACAATGTTTTGTTCATTGCTGACCCAAGATTCCCTATATTGTCTATCAAGAGGAAATTTTTGTAACTTCCATTTGTTTACCATTTCATAAGACACCAAATTATCAAAAGAACCAGAATCTATAATCATCCTACAAACTTTACCATGACTTTTACAATTGGTCCTAAAGATTGATACCTTGGGCTTCTCTTGCTGTTGCATAGGTGCTTTCCCCATCATGAGACACTCTCCAACTTCAAGATATGCCTTTGAGGTTCCTTCTTCCTCATCTTGTTGTTTGTAGTCTTCCCCTTGTGTCAAATTCACTCTTTTATCAGTCTTCTTTACATAGTTCTCTTTCTCTGGACACTTGTAGAAAGGATGTCCTTCCTCCCCACACTTGTAGCACTTTCCTTGGAAGCTTCTTCCTGCCCCAAATCTGCCACCTCCTCTTTGTCCATTCTTCTGATCTACAACTTGTTCCTTACCCTTGTCATTTGGTTCTTGACTCTCTTGGAATCTTCCTCCTCTACCTCTATTTGTTTGTCCTCTTCTACCACCTTGCCTTTCTTGTCTTCTCTTCAGCTTGTCCTCAGCCTTCATGGCTAGTTTGTAACATTCTTCTAAATTTTTTGGTGTAGCCATTGTCATTTCATCCTGGATGTTATACCTCAAACCCCCAAGATACCTTGCTACCTTCTCTTCCACATCTTCATCATGTGCTGCCCTGATATCTAACTTGTGAAATTCTTCAGTATACTTTTGAACATCCATGTCCTTTTGCTTCAGCCCTTGCATCTTTTTGTACAATTGCACCTTATAATCATCTGGAAGGAACTTGTCCTTCATCTTGTCCATCATCCTTGGCCATGAGGTGATCTTAGGCAATCCTTTCTTTCCTCTATCTGCCTGCAAGTTATCCCACCACAACAATGCATGGCCCTTCATCCTAGACTTAGCAATCTTAACCTTGTACTTATCTTCTACATCTTCACAATCAAAGTAATTTTCAAGAGCACTAAACCAATCAAGTAAAATTTCATCATCCATCTTACCTTCATACATTGGTAGATCAGTTCTTGTCTTTAAGTCTCCACTTTTGACTACTTTGAGCAACTTTGCCATCCTTGCTTCTTCAAGATCCAACCTCTCTTCTCTTGGTGTTTCTTCTTCTTCATGCTCTTCCTCTCCTCCTTTATCTACCAAGTTCCTCAATCTTTCCATCTCTTCTTTCATCCTTCTATTTTCTGCTATTTTCTCTCTTACTAACTTTGCAAACTCTACATTTGTCATCCTCTGAGGCATCTCTTCTTCTTCAGCCATCTTTGTTTTCCTGTTGTAGGGAATCAACTCTGGAAGTCTTCTACAAAGGATTCAACCCACAAGAATTCAAAGAACCTTCTTAAACACAAACTTCTATGCTCTGATACCAATCTAATGTAGAGATAGGAGAATCTAATACAAATTTGCAAATAAAAGGTGTATTTTAGACCCAAACCCCTTACACTCCTCAAGTGTCTCAAATGCACTCAATGCCTCAATAGGCTCAAAACCTAACACCACCTAAACCAGGTGTGTCTCCTGCCTCCACATACTTCAAAGGACCTCAAAAAACATGATTCAAAGGTTTTCTAAACCCCTAAGCCTCTAGCTTCAACACAAACTCAATACATTTATTCAACCAAGCATCTAGCCCTTCAAATCGGGTAATTTCCCTTTAACTCAAAACTTTTCCAAAAAACCTTGCCCCAAAAAATTACATATTTAGACACCCATTTAGATTTTACACAACATATCAGAAAACCGATATAGGTTGTTTTGGACGAACCCTTTGCTGTCCTCAAATGTGCCCCTTTTTAGCCTTAAAAACCACCCACTTTACAAAGGAAGTACCAACAAAACTTAACACCAGGTTACAAAACTTTTTATAGTATTCAATCAGGTTCCCAAACCAATTATTTTCTAGGTTTTATGGCTTGATTCAACTTCTAAGTGTCCAAACTCTAAAACCCTCCTTAAATCACCCTCTAAACTAGGGCTTGCTCAAAATCACGCCTCCAATCACTTCTCTGATCAAATGAAGGTTGTTTCACAATTAAATTGGTGCCCTCTACTGATTCCAATCATAAAAGATAGCCCTCCAATGGCTACTTTAGTGGCTGCTACACTCTAGCCACCATCCCCATGCTCCAATCAACCAACAAATTCACCATTTGTGAGTGATCACTCTGCAAAACCACTTCAATCCTGCACTTTCATGTTATTTTGATATGATACAACATTATTTTCCATCCCCAAGTCACAGTAAGCACATAAAGGGGATGGATTACATATTCATACTTGTGAAAACAAGGAAAATCAGACTTTTTAAAACAGGACAGTCAATATAAATCCTTAGATCAGATTAAAAATGATATAAAATTCTTCAGATCATGCACATTAAATGCCTATCAACCTTCCTCAATGATTATAACTCAAAGATCATCAAAGGAATGCAAGTTTTGCAAGGAAAATCAAGTTTATTGCATTAAAACTGTCTCAGTCCGCACAACAGCACCTCCAGTCCATACCATCTGTACTTTTCTCTCTTTTTCCCATCATAAATGATGAATACAACTTCCCCAAACAACCCAAGGTGGTTGGAGGGGTTTACAAATTCATTAAGACTTAAAAACTCAATTTCCCTCCAAAATGCTACTAAACGTTGGAATACAAAGATTTGAATTTTCCAACTTTATTTAATACATTCTATTTGCTAAAATCATTCCAAATCAATGGAATTTTATTTCATATACCTAAATAACCCTACCAAAGATCCTACTGACCATTCTAGACCCTTGAAACACTATTGGCCTACTTGACACCATCTTTTGTCTTAGGTCCCTTATCAGGACTTATTACATTTAAATTAAATTGAGCATTACATAGAGCCATTATTGGCTTCAAAACATTCCAATTCACTTTCAAGGATGCTCTGGGGTCTTTGTTCATGTTTATAATCTCCTTGGTCTCAGGTGGACTCTTGGATGCTCCTGCATCACAAGGTGGTTGCTTTCATGCTCAATAAAAATATGATCAAAGCTTTTTGTAGTTTTGTCACCATCATAATATCATTTTACCATTGTTAACATCATAATCCTCATGCTACGCTAGCAATTCATCGAGCTCTTCAATTTATTCACTCCTTATATGTTAGTGACTACCTTTAACTTATGAACCCTCATATAAATCATCATAATGACCTTTATTCACTCTTTATATGTTAGTGACTACCTTTAGCTTATGAACCTTCAAATAAATCATCCTAATGACCTCAAATAAATCATCATAATGACTGCCTTTAATTTTTTTATTGTTCCACCCTACAATTTTGTATTTGAGGTATGTAAAATAGTTGCTCTATAGAGTTTTTTTATCTCTCTGAATTCTTTTGGTTTCCTTCATTTAAATTATGTAATGTTTCCATGATTTCAAAAAAAAAAGATTTTAGGAACAAGGTTTGATATGCATATATTTCTTATATACCACCAGAACAATTGAATGTTGGGGGTGTTATGTATATTTTAATACAGACATTTAAAATATAGAAACCCTTGTTATAAAATCTTAGAACTAATTCCAACACTAAGAAGTAGGGATATTTTAGAGATTTTGGAAGTAACTACACATCAAATTTTGGGTGCCTTTGAAAAGAAAGTGGTATGATGAAATCCTTGGGCATAAAATAGATGAAATGCACTCCATACTAATGTTGCGCAATATTTTGGTCGATGATATTTTTAAAATAGTAAAGGAAGGTGTATGGAACAACCAAATTCTTATCATTATAAACAACGAATATTTTAAGATCCTTTTATGATGTGTAAGTTGAGAATATTTAATGAAGGGTCCCTAAATGAATACACTTTAAATTGATTTTAGCAATGACAATTGGATGTAGACAAAATGAATGATTTTTGGATTAGGATGGTACACAGAATCTACTATCAAAAGGATATCAAAAATTCCTGGGACTAGGAGGTGTGAACTAGCCTACTCTTCTGCTTTTCATGCCATCAAAATTTGAGTTTGATTGTCATCATTTACTTTTCCAAATTCTTCACACGTAAGTCCTGAATCAATTTCCTACACACAAAATGACGAAAATAGGTTTGTTGATGGGGTTTTTCCTAGGTCAAATAGGTTTGAAAATACCTTGAAGTGTGAAATATGGAAGGTTTGTATTCTTAGTTTCCTACCCATTTCTTTTACAACCATCTCTTCCTTTCTTATAGCAATGAGGCATGTACAAGGATCTTTCTTCCTAACTTGGAATGCATGTATGTTTATTAAGGGTATCTTCTTGGTGTTCAAGGTGCTTATCCTTGATCACTATCTACCTTAAGATATCAACCTAGATGTATGTTGACATATTAAGGGGAGGCATATGAGATCTCCTTTTTTCTCGTGTTAATTCATTTATGTTATATCCTCAAACTAGACGTGTTGTGTTACATAGCGTCCCCTAGGGCATGGTTATTATATTTTTGAGATTCATTACTTGGAATAGAATTGATTAATGCTAGTGTGATCATTGTTGTTGTTTACACCTTTACAAGTGTTGGTTATTATTGTTGTTTGTGTTTTATGTCACTACAACAACCATTTTGTAGTAGAGTTTTTGGATTGCCTTGCAAACAAGTGGTTTTGTTTGTTAATCTTCTCTATCATGGATCACCTCGCATAACACAACTTGCTAGCCAATGAAATCCATGATGTAGCATGAATCACCCAACATTAAACAACTTGTTAGCTAGTAGTATTCACATTTCTTCTCTTTTCTCTTATCATATGACTAATAGTAAGCATCTCCTTAGTAGAACTAGAAGTCATATCTCTTCTCCTATGACAAAGTGTTCAAGTAGAATTGTTGGGACTAGGAGGTGCGGATCGACCAGATCCTCCACCTGTCGGATGTAGACAAAATGAATGCTTTTTGGATTAGGATGGTACACAGAATCTACTATCAAAAGGTTGTCAAAAATTCTTGGGACTAGGAGGTATGAACTGGCCTACTCTTCTGCTTTTCATGCCATCAAAATTTGAGTTTGATTGTCATCATTTACTTTGCCAAATTCTTCACACGTAACTCCTAAATCAATTTCCTACACACAAAATGACAAAAATAGGTTTGTTGATGGGGACTTTCCTAGGTCAAACCTCAGGTTGTGAATTAACCTTGAAGTATAAGGTTTTCCTTTTGAGGGAAAGGATAGATCTAATCTAAAAATGTTTAAAATTGAACATGATACCTTGATGAATCTTTCTTGAATCCTCACACAAGGTTTTAGGATGTCATGCAGACTGTTGATCATGAATGTTGTGCTTTAACTTGAATTCTCCTTCAATGCTGATGAATGCTTGATTGCTTGTTCACTTGGAATTGAATTGATTTTATAATTAAGAGATCACTTGAATTGTAGGTAGACCCCTTCAAATGAAAGGGTAGGCTTCCTTTTATACCTAATCATACATAAAGTGTTTAAAATTTTTCTCACACATGAGGCAAGAAATGAGGGGTCATATTTTGGGTCCCAATCATGAGTACTAGGGCACCTAAGGCATCCTAGTCTTGTCAATGAGGACTTAAAATTGAACAGAAGTTGAGGAAGGAGTTGAAAATGCAGATTTTAAGATGATGTGAGTAGAATCAAAGTGGGCACGAAGCAAAACATGCCTAGGGGATATTTAGGATGGGACATGCTAAAGTGGGCATCAATGTCTCAAGATCAGATGGACCTGAAGTGATTGTCTCCCTTGCATATGATTTGTTTGGGTGATACACTTCACCATTCTACTCACAAGAATTTTATTAAGTGTCAAATATAGGACTCATAACTTATTAATGATGTAGTGAAAGTCCTTCATGAAGGACTTCTAGAATTATTTTTGGATGAGTCTTTGTCAAGTGCTGAGAAAATACAATTGATGCTTAATAGATTTAAGGAACATGCTTTCAAATTGGAAGCCAAAGTTTTGAAGGATGTAGAGAAGAGGGTGGAAGAGAAAAGATTAGAAGTTTTGGTGATTAGATGTTCAACAACACATATCCAACTACAAGAAAGCATAATTTTTTTTTTTAGAAAATTGTAAAGGATGTAGTGGTGGCATACATGTTTTAAAGGAAATGGCCTAAATATACTAATGATATTAAGGGTCACATAGATATTATAGGATCACAAATTATACAACTATCCAATATTATAGACATGAAGAATGATGCAGAAGGAAACGAAAGGCTTCAAATAGAAAACTTGTACATGCAACTAAATCCATTTATTAATTAGAAGAACACAATTAAGAAACAGTTCGATCATCTAAGAGATATTGTAGACTTGCAACTCACCAGCTACTTAGTTTTTGCGGGTAAGATTTTTTTTTGTTTTGGTTATGGTTGTGGTGTTTGTAGGGAGACATTTATAAATTTATATCTATTTTCACTATTTAATGGTTTATGGGTTTGTAATGGTAATTTAATGTTCTTTCATATTTTTGTATAGATACTTTATAATAGCCTATTATGGTGATTTTTCTATTATGGATAATGTGTGGGTCAAACGGCTTTGCCATCGGTGCATGAAAGAATTGCATGAGTTCTACTTTTAAAAATTACATGAAACATTTTAAATTTATTTGATTCAGTGTTATTTGAAAAAAAGATTATCAATGATGTTTCCTGTCTCCAAGAATTGGATCTAGGATCTTTCCGTCAGATAATATGTAACATCCAATGACTAAATATTTTCTTTACAAATGCTTATTTTATTTAATTATCATCTAAGAATGAATTATAATTTATATCTATGCGGAAGCATAAGATACAAGTTGAAGACTCATGTGCAAGTAAATTTCATAAAAGAAAGAAAGAAAGCATTATCTTGAATGACTTGGAAACAAGCTCATCAGCTGCCTAGAAGAGAGCAATTGGAGAAAAGAAGAGGAAAGTGTTAAAGGGTGATAAATATATAGAGAGTATGCAATACAAACAAACAATGTCTGGAGTGTGTGATGTGACATCTCTAATTTATGTCCGGAGGGACTAACTGGTTTTGGAATTCCTAGGAAACCTATTGGGCCACACTTGGAGGAAATCAATGTGTTCATGCAAGGGCCACCTTTTTTCTATTATGAGAATGATGCTTTTGCACCGAAGGATATTTGGAAGACAATATCCAAAAATTTCTATAGTGTGGAACCAGAGTTGGTACATTCGAAGTACTTTTCGGCTTCCACAAGACCAAGAGGTTATGTACACAATCTCCCAATAGAAGGGCAATTTCAAGCATTACCTCTCCCCCCCATGACTATTGAGGAATCACTTCCTTAGACAAAGGATGACCTCCATGGGATCAAAGAAAAAAATTGAATTGCATAGACTCTAGGCGATGTGGTGGTGTCCTTCATGAAGAACTTTGCACTATAATTGAAAATTCATGAGGGAAACTACAAGATAGTGAACAAAAATACATTCTTGAAAAGTGCAAAGAATGGAACTTGGTTTGGGTGGGGCCAGGTCAGGTGGCTCCTCTAGAGGTTGATGAGATAGAAATTATATTAGGATTTGAAAAAGTTCACACTCGTGGAACTTCGTGTGCGACTGATCGAGTGTGATGTTTGGGTAATGCATTCGAAATAGATACAGTTGCATACCATTTATATGTCTTGAAAGTATTTTATCCTAATGGCATTAAATTAAAGTACTTTCTCTTCTCTCTAGTATTGGTGGAGCAGAGGTTGCATTGCATCGACCTAGGATACATATTTTTGCAGATACAACATAAGTTAAATGTATCCCATGTCAATGCAAAGCAACCTTTGCTCTAGAGATCACCAAAAAATAGAGAAAGAACTTTAATTTAATGCTATCAGGATAAAAGGCTTTCAAGACAGATAAATGGTATGCAACTATATTTGTTTAGAATGCATTACCCAAACAACGCAATCGATTAGTCACACATGAAGTTCCACGAGTGTGATCTTTTTCAAATCCTAATACAATTTCTATCTCGTCAACCACTTGAGGAGCCACCTAACCTAGCCCCACCTAAACCAAGATCCATTCTACCCACTTTTCACGAATGTATTTCTATTCACTATCTTGCAGTTTCCCTCATGAATTTTCAATTATAGTGTAGAGTTCTTCAGAAAGGACACCACCACATCGTCTAAAGTCTATGCTTCAATTTTTTTCTTTGATCCCATGAAGGCCAATAGTCCTTTGTCTGAGGAAGTGCTTCCTGAATAATCATGGGGGGAAGAGGTAATGCTTGAAATCGCCCTTCTATTGGGAGATTGTGTACATAACCTCTTAGTCTTCTGGAAGCTGAAAAGTACTTCGAGTCCACCAACTCTGGTTCCACACTACAAATTTTTTTGAATATTTCCTTCCGAATATCCTTCGGTGCAAAAGCATCATTCTCATAATAGAAAAAAGGTGGTCCTTGCATGAACACATTGATTTCCTCCAAGCCTGGCCCAATAGGTTTCCCAGGAACTCCAAAACTAGTTAGTCCCTATGGACATAAATTAGAGACATCACATCGCACACTCCAGACATTGTTTGTTTGTATTGCATACTCTCTATGTATTTATCACCCTTTAACACTTTCCTCTGCTTTTCTCCAATTTCTCTCTTCTAGGCAGTCGATGAGCTTGTTTCCATGTCATTCAAGATAATGCCTACTTTCTTTCTTTTACGAAATTTACTTGCACACGAGTCTTCAGCTTGTATATTCTACTTCCGTGCAGATATAAATTATAATTCATGCTCAGATGATAATTAAATAAAATAAGCATTTATAAAGAAAAGATTTAGTCACTGGATGTTACATATTATCTAACAGAAAGATCCTAAACAATTCTTGGAGAAATGAAACATCATTGATAACCTTTTTTTTGCAAATAACACTGAATCAAATAAATAAAAAATGTCTTATGAAAATTTTAAAAGTAGAACTCGTTCAATGCTTTCATGCACCAATGACAAAGTTGTCTGACCCACAGTATCTGATATCATCGAAATTCTGACGATAATTAAAGAAACATCTGACAAGGATGCTGTATATCTGACATCACTTCCTTGTCGGATAGTCGTTGAGGAGCAAACATAGCATCTGTCAGAATTTTGAACGTAATCCGTCAAAATTTTTGGTCGGGGGAGCAAATATAGCTGTCGTCAGAATTCCACCGCAAATGGCATCGTCGGGAAGACCGACGATGAGTTTTCGATGATTAAATTGGTTGGAATTCCAACGTGGTGTCGTTAGACTTCCAACAATTAGCCATCGGAAATTAGGCCCAAATGTACTAGTGAAGTCTCCTAACTGGCCTTATAGTGATATTCAATCCCAAGATATTTGTATTATTTCACTATTTCAAGTGGGCTTCCTTTGAATATAAATTTAATCTGCTAATCTTTTCTATTTAATGAGAAAATCATGATTCTAGTATTAGTGATGTTCACTTGTATCTGAACCTCTTGACAAAAGTATTCTAAGGCCTTCATATATTCCCTCAACCCATTAGCTATTTTTAGAATTAAGATAAGGTCATCAACACATATGAGTAGCTTCACCACTTAACCTACCAATTGGATACCTTCCCCATTTGTCTTGCTTACTCATGCTTCCAACTTATCAATGTATCATCCAAATAGTAAGGGATATAGAGGGAAGCCCTGTTTGACCCCAATCTCGCTACCAAAAGACTCAAGCATACCTTCACTAGTTTTTGTTTTAGATATACCCTTCTTATATAGCCTATGAAAAACAACTATAAGTGCAATTTTTATGCCTAACTCTTCCATTTTGTTCCTTAGTTTATATCTAGGTATCATGTTGAAAACATTCTTAAAGTATACAAAGAAATAGTAAACATCCTCTCCTTGGTAGTCCCAATTTTTTTCAATGACGTCCCTAAGGGTAATGAAGTTTTCAATGGTAGAGTGTCTAGGTCTAAAGCTCACTTGCCTTTTTGTTTTTTTACCCTTATTTTTTTGCCAGCTACTAATTCTTTGTTCTATCATTCTCACAAAGAGATTTCCAAGGAGGGGGTTGACCATAATTGTGCAATAGTTAGATGGGTTATTGATATAACCACTAGATATAACAATCAACATTGATGAGGACATTCTTGCATGTTGATTCCCCACTTGTTTGTCCAGTTGTTGTTTCTCTTCAACTAGATTCCAAGTTTTCCTCTTTCAAAAGGATTTTGGCCCAATGATGGTTATCCATGTTTTGAATGTTTTAGGAATAACTTACCAACCAAGTTATCACCAATGCCTCCAAAGGAAAATTTAATGCTTTAGCCAAAAGAATTTCATATGGGATTTATGGTTCTAACTTTGAGATTCATTATGATTATATTATTTTGGATTTCTAACTACCTCCAGCTATAGTTTGACATGCTTCTTTCCCACACTTCATAACCATAAATGACAGACAATGTGAATAGTAAGCCAAAAATGTTTTTCTTAGATTTCCAATCCTTAAGTTTATCTTTTTTGCACCTATTTTGAAGCAATTATGGGACCTTTCAGCCTCCTTGTATCCTCTCTATTCTACAAGTCTCCTAAATTATCTTATCATGATATTAAATCCCAATATATTTGTATTCTTTCACTATTTCAAGTGGGCTTCCTTTGAATACAAAGTTAATCTGATAATCTTTTCTATTTAATGAGAAAATCATGATTCTAGTATTAGTGATGTTCACTTGTATTTGAACCTCTTGACAAAAGTATTCTAAGGCCTTCAGCCATTCTCTCAACCCATTATCTATTTTTAGAATTAAGGTAAGGTCATCCACATATATAAGTAGCTTCACTAGTTAACCTACCAATTGGATACCTTCCCCATTTTGCTTGCTTACTCATACTTCCAAATTACCAATGTATCATCCAAATAGTAAGCGAGATAGAGAGAAGCCTGGTTTAACCCCAATCTCGCTACCAAAAAAATTAGGCATACCTTCACTAGTTTTGGTTTTAGCTATAACCTTCTCATATAGCCTATGAACAACAACTCTAAATGCATTTTTGATGCCTAAATATTCAATTTTGTTCCATAGTTTGTCTCTAGGTATCATGTTGAAAGAATTCTTAAATTCTACAAAGAAATAGTAAACATCCTCTCCTTGGTACTCCCATTTTTTTTCAATGAATTGTTTAAGGGTAATGTAGTTTTCAATGGTAGAGTGTCTAGGTCTAAAGATTGCTTGCCTTTTTTGTTCATTTGCCCTTTTTTTTTCCCATCTATTGTTACATAATGCTCAGAAAGAGATTTCGAAGGAGGGGATTGATCATAATGTTGGACACAGTGGATCACTGAGAGGGGGGTCAATTAGTGATTTAAACAATTTTTACTTAATTAGAGCTATACCGGTTCAATATTAAATACACAAGATGAAGATCGGTAACCAAAGCAATTCAAAAAATATGTGTAGGAGAAATAACTTAAGGATTAATACTTCACACACATTAAGATGCAACACATAACACTAGATGTACAAGGAATACCCAATATGGGAAAAACGTCAATGAGAATAGCTGTTGGAGATCTTATGCTCCAATCCATCCTCACAATAAAAAGATCTGATTACAAATTTCAGGGAACCAACCCAAGGAGAACCAACTCAAAGGAGCACCAACCCCTACACAATTTATAGGCTACAACCTAAAGGAGCTAAAACCCATGCACTAAGCACCTACTCAGTGAAAGTAATATGCAAATTCAAATATACAAATGAGATCCTTGTTGTAAATGAAGGTTTGCAACCCTTCAAAGCTCTGCACTATCGGTTTCTATCTTACCAGTTTGAATCAACTCAACACACATTGCAACTTAGCCTTTCTATTGGTTCTAACTCTCCTTGATTTTCTCTCCCTCTGTTTTGCTAAATCCAAGTCACTTGGTCACTCTCTATCAGGTACTACTTTCAATTTATCACCTCTACATTCTATGCTCACTCTGTCAGTTTTTTCCTTACATCGGTTCTCCCTACTTCTCCTTACTGGTATAATCTTCACTCACAAACACTTCAAGTTTTTATCTCTTCGACTCTTGGACAATAATATCACACTCTTCTTGTCTTTGCCCTTCAACAACAACACTATCTGTCTTAGCTCGCCATATTTTTAACTAAATATTTCTCGCTAAAAACCAATTCAAATAGAGGGTAGCTATGGTTTTCTTCTGCAGACCAAATCTGCATCCAATTTGATTCGATCTGCCTTGGATCACACACCTGCATTGGAGGAATAAGCCATCACATGTTTTCCATCTGTCCAAAGTATGTTTGCCATAAATAGAAAACCCAACCATGATTTCTAGCCTTGAAATCTATTGACTCATTTATGACCCATCTGTTTCCTTCTCAAGGTCCTCTTGCAATCCAATTTCCTTGCTTCAATCTAGGCACCAACAACTCCCTGATCTTTCTCTATCATTCATTCTTCCTCGAGCAGCATCAATCTGTTCTCGACCCGTGATTTGTGGTTATTTCATTTAATGTCGACTAACTGCCCCAACAACCATGTCAATGGAAACTTCACCGACCTCTACATGCTTACCACCTCAGCTCCGTGTGGCATCACATCGGCATACACTTAGCTCACAGACACAAGGTCGGTTTAAACTTGAACATTCAACAAACTCATATTGGCACAATCCCTTACTATGTGACCATAATTTTGACACACATTTTACATTAGCATTGAAAGATGTATCCAAAGCATTCTTGTAAGACATCGGAATACTTCTCCTACACTCATAACTCTTATGACCAAACTCATTGTAATTATAGCAAGTGACATTTGTACCTTGTAATGCAGCAAATGAGTTTCTATTCTCAAAACTAGGGTATACATTCATTTTCCTATAGTCTGTCATTCTATGACCAAACTATTATACCGGTGACAATAACCATGAAATTTTGGAACATACTGGTTAGATTGTCTTGGTCCTGCAAATGACTGCCCCACTGGGGGTCTTCCTTTCATGTTGCTAACTCTGGTGAATCCTTCATAATCGACTCTTTCATTTCTCCTTGGATCTGCATGTCGGTGCATTAAGTATGGCCTCCGGTTCATTGATTGTGTATACCGGTTCGTATGACAGTTCTTAACAACATTTGCATATGTCTTCTTACCGTGAATGTCTTCTTCTCTTCACTTTGATTTGAAGAAGTAAACAATATATCCTTACTAGATGTGTCTTATCTATTTTAACTTTGACCATCTTCAAATCCTAAGCCACCGGTATCCTTAGATTGCTTTTGTTTGCTCAACATCTTGTCTAAGGCTTCAGTGTTGCCTTCATATTTGCTTCTCACTTTCATTTCTTCCTTGTTTTTCTCTAATTCCTTCCGGAGCTTGACAATTTCTTCTTCTAGGTTATGATGCTCCTTCTCTTTTTTACTTAAACTGGTGCTAGCAACTTCATAGATCCTCTTGGCTTCTTCCAATTGAAGTTTTAGATCTGCAGTTGTTTTCTTGGACTCTTCAAGAGATTTCTCCAACATCTCTTGTTCTTTAGCTGCAACCTTTTTCACCTTCTTCAGATCTCTTCTTGTTTTCTTCAGCTCTTCTAAGGCACTGATGAGCTCTACTTCAATATATACTTCTCCTTCTTTCTCTTCCTCTTCTCCTTCTTCAGGTACTAGAACCTTTTAGGCCATGAAAAGGGTTGCACTGACATCATCTTTATTGCAACAGTCATCTGAGACATTTTCCTCATTGGTGGTATCATTTTCATTTGTGTAGAGATTGTTCTACTTGTAGTTGCCTCTTCTACCATACCGGTAGACATTATTCTTCCTATCTTTATCGTATGATCTTTTACCACTTGATTGATCATCTTCCTTCTTATCACCATAGGGACATTTGGCAACAAAATGTCTGATCTTTCCACAGTTAAAACATTTCAGGGGCAACTTGCCTTTGTATTTTCTTGAACCCATCTTGAGTCTTCTAACAAATTTTTCCATGTTATCATCAGAGTCTTCACCAGTTCCATCGTGAGCAGGCTCTTCTTTTCCCTTTCTTGATGTTTTGAATGCAACTTATTTCTTCACAGCCTTAGTACCAGCAGTCCTTATTTCATAAGCAGTTAGGGAACCATACAACTCATCCATTGTAAAGACTTTTAGATCTTTTGCTTCTTCTATTGCAGAAACCTTTGTATCATACTTACGTGTAAGGTATCTAAGTACTTTCTTCACCACCACATCATCTTTTATTTCTTCTCCAAGCCCTCTAATGGTGTTTGTTGTTTCATCAATCCTTTGGAGATAATCAGCAATCTTCTCTTCATCTCTCATCTTCAAACCCTCAAGCTATGCTCTAAATGTCTGTAACTTGGCTTCCATGACTTTAACATCGCCTTCAAATATTTTTTGCAACTTATCCCAAGTTGCTTTGGCAGATGAGCAGTGCATGACCTTAACACACAAATTATCAGATAGCCCACTAAGAATAGCATTCTTTTCCTTAGCATTGTTCTTATATTCCTTCTTAGCATCTGGATCAATA
The DNA here is from genome assembly GCF_030272615.1 of Cryptomeria japonica. NCBI lineage: Eukaryota > Viridiplantae > Streptophyta > Pinopsida > Cupressales > Cupressaceae > Cryptomeria > Cryptomeria japonica. Next base: position 221,205,989 of record NC_081409.1, read on the forward strand.
AGAGGATTATTAGGAGCAGTATACCCATTCACAGCTGACATCCATACATCACATCATAGAGAGGACAAATAGGTTTGCATTCTTCTAGTCCAAAAGGAATAGTTTACACCATCAAACATAGGGGCTTTTTAGGAGGTTGATTCATTTCTTGCCATTAAGAACACTTAACAGGATCTACCCAAGCTAGAGAACACTTTGACAAAATAGGGTACCTACGCTCTAATACCAATTGTTGGACATAATGGATCACTGAGAGGGGGGTGAATTAGTGATTTTAAATTTTTTTACTTAATCGGAGCTATACCGGTTCAATATGAAATAAACAAGATGCAGACCAATTACCAAAGAAATGAAAACAATGTGTGTAGCAAAAATAACTAAAGTATTAATACTTCACACAAATGAAGATGCAACACATAACACCAGATGTACGAGTAAAACCCAATGTGGGAAAAACCTCAGTGAGAATAGTTGTTGGAGATCTTCTGCACCAATCCAGCTTCACAATGAAAAGATCTATTTACAAATTTTAGGGCACCAACCCAAGGAGAACCAACCCTCGATTTGTGAGCACCAACCCCTACACAATTTATAGGATGCAACCTAAAGGATCTACAACCCCTGTACTAAGAACCTACTTAGTGAAAGTAATATAAAAACTCAAATATACAAATGAGGTCCTCGCTGCAAATAAAGTTTTGCAACCCTTCAAAGCTTTGTACTACCAGTTTCTATCTTACCGATTTGAATCAGATCAACACACACTGCAACTTAGCCTTTCTGTTAGTTCTAACTCTTCTTAATCTTATATCCCTTTGTTCTAGTGAATTCAATTCACACTTGGTCACTCTCTATCAGGTACTACTTCTTTCAATTTGTCACCCCTACATTCTATGCTCACTCTGTCGGTTTGCTCCTTACACCGGTTTACCCTGCTTCTCCTTATTAGTACAATATTCACTCACAAACACTTCAATTGTTTATCTCTTCACCTCTTGGACAATAATTTCACACTCGTCTATTCTTTGCCCTTCAACAACAACACTATCTATCTTAGGTAGCCATATTTTAAACTGAAGCTTTACTGCCAAAAACCAATTCAAATAGAGACCAACTATGGTTTTCTTCTACCGACCAAATTTGCATCCAATCTGATCCGATCTAGCTTGGATCACACACCTTCATTGGAGGAATAATCCATCATGCATTTTCCATATATCCAAAGTATGATTGCCAAAAATAGCAAACCCGACCATGATTTTCGGCCTTGAAATCTATTGACTCATTTATGACCTAGTTGTTTCCTTCTCGAGGTCCTCTTGCAATCCGATTTCCTTATTTTGATCCAGGCACCAGCAACTCCCTAATCTTTCTTTGTCATTCATTCTTCCTCAAGCCGCATCAATTTGTTATCAACTCATGATTTATGGTTGTTTCATTAAATGTCGATTAACTACCCCAACAACCATGTCGATGGAAACTTCACTGACCTCTGCATGCTCACCACCTCAACTCCATGTGGTATCGCATCGACATACACTCAACTCACTGATACAAGGTTGGTTTAAACTTGAACATTCAACAAACTCAAACCAGCACAAGCCCTTACTGGTGAGACATTCTTCTACTGCTAACCAACAGTATACACTATACCGGTAGCACAACTTCACCTCCGATAGTTTCTGATCTCTTTGTCACTCTGCCTCTTTATCACAAAGATTATCACAAGCAAACATCCAGACTTTATACTAGTTACAACTTGTCATGCCAACACACAACTTTGTATCACCTCTTACCGATGATGTCACTGACAGTCTCAATACCTGCTTGTCTTCCATGCCTTCATACTAGTTTTGCCTTCCACCATACCGATTGACACACCTCCATGTAAATATTTCTTATGCCAGATCAATCATCTTCATACCGGGTTGACATCAATGACAACTCAATACCAACAATCTCCCCCTTTGGCATTGATGTCAACATTATCATAGCCTGCAATACCAGTTGACATCAATGACAACTCAATGCTAACACAATTGTGCAATAGTTAGATGGGTTATTGATATCACCACTAGATATAACAATGAGCATTGATGAGGAAATTCTTGCATGTTGATTCCCCACTTGTTTGTCCAACTATTGTTTCTCTTCAGCCAGATTCCAAGTTTTCTTCTTATGGTGCAGAATCTCCTTCAAAAGGATTTTGGCCCAATGATGGTTATCCATATTTTCAACATTTTTTGAATAACTTATGAACCAAGTTACCACAACCTCCTCCAAAGGAAAATTTCATGCTTCAGCCAAAATAATTTCATATGGGATTTGTGGTTCTAAATTTGAGATTCATTATGGTTATATATTTTTGGATTTCTAACTACCTCCAACTATAGTTTCAAATGCTTATTCCCTGCACTTCACAACCATAAAGGACAAACGGTGTAACTAGTAAGTCAAAAATGTTTTTCTTAGATTTCCAATCCTTAAGTTTATCTTTTTTGCACCTATTTTGAAGCAATTATGGGACATTTCAGCCTCCTTGTTTCTTCTCTAATCTACAAGTCTCCTAACCGAGCTTATAGTGATAGTCAATCCTAAGATATTTGTATTCTTTCACTATTTCAAGTGTCCTTCCTTTAAATAGAAAGTTAATCTGCCAATATTTTCTATTAATGAGAAAATCATGATTCTAGTCTTAGTGATGTTAACTTGTATCTCAAACTCTTAACAAAAGTGTTCTAAGGCCTTCAGACATTCCCTCAACCCATTAGCCATTTTTACAATTAAGATAAGGTCATCTGCACATATAAGTAGCTTCACCACTTAACCTACCAATTGGATACCTTCCCCATTTGTCTTGCTTACTAATGCTTCCAATTTATCAATGCATCATCCAAATAGTATGGGAGATAGAGGGAATCCATGTTTAACCCCACTCTTGCTACCAAAAAACTCAAGCATACCTTCATTAGTTTTTTTTTTAGCTTTAACCTACTCACATAGCCTATGAACAATACCTCTAAATGCATTTTTGATGTCTAAATCTTCTATTTTGCTCCATAGTTTGTCTCTAGGTATCATATTGAAATAATTCTTAAAGTCTACAATGAAATAGTAAGCATCCTCTGCTTGGCAGTCCCAATTTTTTTCAATGAAGTGCCTAAGGGTAATGCAATTTTCAATGGTAGTGTGTCTAGTTCTAAAGATTGCTTGCCTTTTTGTTCTGTTACCCTTATTTTTTTCCTAGCTACTAATTCTTTGTTCTATCATGCTCACAAAGAGATTTCCATGGAGGGGATTGACCATAATTGTACAATAGTTAGATGGGTTATTGATATCACCACTAGATATAAAAATGAACATTGATGAGGACATTCTTGCAAGTTGATTCCCCACTTGTTTGTCCAGTTGTTGTTTCTCTTCAACCAGACTCCAAGTTTTCTTGTCATGGTCTAGAACCTCCTTCAAAAGGATTTTGGCACAATGATTGTTTGTCCAGTTGTTGTTTCTCTTCAACCAGATTCCAAGTTTTCTTGTCATGGTCTAGAACCTCCTTCAAAAGGATTTTGGCACAATGATTGTTATCCATGCTTTCAACATTTTTTGAATAACTTACCAACCATGTTATCACCAATGCCTCCAAAGGAAAATTTCATGCTTCAGCCAAAAATAATTTCATATGAGATTTGTGGTTCTAACTTTGACATTGATTATTATTATATATTTTTGGATTTCTCACTACCTGCAACTACAGTTTCACATGCTTCTTTCCTGCACTTCACAATTATAAAGGACAAACAGTGTGACTAGTAAGCCAAATATGTTTCTCATAGATTTCTAATCCTTAAGTTTATCTTTTTTACACCTATTTTGAAATAATTATGGGACCTTCTAGCCTCCTTGTGTCCTCTCTATTCTACAAGTCTCCTAACTGAGCTTATAGTGATAGTCAATTGTAAGATATTTGTATTCTTTCACTATTTCAAGTGGGCTTCCTTTAAATAGAAAGCTAATTTGCTAATCTTTTCTATTTAATGAGAAAATTATGATCCTAGTCTTAGTGATGTTCACTTGTATCTCAACCTCTTGACAAAAGTGTTCTAAGGCCTTCAAACATTCCCTCTATCCATTAGCCATTTTTAGAATTAAGATAAGGTCATCCACATATATAAGTGTTAGCAATATTGAAGCATTGATTACATGTTGCATTGATGTTTTGTCATTGATGTCAACACTAGTTGTTATGGTTAGTTACCGACAGACAGGTTTTGGTTACTAACAGAAGATCTAGTGTTACCAATAGAAGAGACTATCTGTTGGACACTTCTAGCATGTTTGGGTCAATGGAATACATTTGGTTCTATGTGTCACATGCTTCTGGAGCATGTCTTGGTCAGTTGGTATTGACTTGGTGATCAGATGCTACCATACACTCTAGTAAACCCTTAGTGGCATAGGTTTAAGGTTTTACCGGCAAAGCTTTTATTGAGAATCTTTGATAGGATTCATAAGTGGTGTTGGTGCAGTTTCTAGGATGCAGAAGATGATCTCTGATCTTGCTTCAACTAGGTGGAGACATCGCTTTGGTGTGGTGGACCCATAATAGGTTCGGTGCCTATCTAGGTTGTGGATCGATATCATGTTAACGTGTTCTCTACATGTTGCTGGGATGATTTATGGATTGGTTAATATTGTTTTGGTCTAAAGCCGTCATGGCATATCATTGTAATATGGATGTGATGCTCTACAAAATGGACAAGGTTAGCAAATGACAAACAACACAAGACACAAGAAATTGTTAGTGTTAGTTAACCAAAAGCTAATCTAAACAGGAATATCAAAAGAGATACTAAGATCATACTAATGTATCTAACAAATGAAACAAAGATAATAAGGCATCTCCAAATGCCTCTTAGCATGCTCTTATCTCCTTCTCCCTTTTTCCTCTCCTCTCCAAGTTCCAAAATAGTGTAGCTCTCAGTAGCTTTTTGCACTATGGATGCTTATGGAGGATTGAGATTTGAATATTTTGCTCCAAATGTAAAATGAAAAGCTAAAATACTAGATGCTATTAGACATGATTGATTTTAACCAAAATAACAAGATATTAGTTTGCTATGCTAAATGCTCTCTAAAATGCCTATAAGTTAAATGCATACAAGTTTTCAGGATCTAGATTATGAAGAAATGGGCTCTATTTATAGGAAAAATGGAGCAATGGATGGTTGAGATTGAGCAATCTCAACAAGGGTTAGGATTGAATGATTTTCAATCCATGTGAGGGCTTTCAACCCAATCCCAGGATGACAAGTATCAATGTGAGATAGGTTGAGAGGAGAGGGAATAAGCATTAAATGCTTGACATGACCTTGGGAGTTAAGGTCAAGGTTAGTTGAATGAATAAACTCTTTATTCAAAGAATAAAGCTTTTATCCAATGGATAAACTCTTGTGCAAATGCAAAAGGGATAAACATGGTCAAAGCAATAAATGCTTGGGGAGACAAGTTTGAAATAACCATAAATGGTTATGTAAGAGCCATTAATGGTCATGTAAGAGCCATTAGTGGTTTTGGAAGACTTTGGAGGTTAAATTGTTGAACACATAAAGCATTAAATGCTTTTCAAAGACTTTTGAAGTCTTTGAGAAGTGACTCCATTTTTCTTAGGAATGTGACAATAATTAGGGGATGGATTAGGCTAATTAGGAAGGGGTTAGAAGAATCTAGAAGGGGATTAGTTTTGCAAGTGGATTTGGTGGGTGAGGGAAAATAGGATTTTATTAAAATAAAATTCATTTATTTCAATAAATGTGTGCAAGTTGCATTTGTAGGAAAATGCAAGTTGGGGGGGATAATGATTTAAATAAATGTTTAATTTAATTTATTTAAAAGAGGAATAGGGGGATTTAATTAAATAAATAGATTTTATTTATTTAATTGATTTGTGAACTTGGTTTTAATGAATTAATTAAAATAAATTGAATAATTTACTTAATTAATAGGAGAATGTTTGAAGATGAATTAATTAAATATTAATTAATTAACTCCTGACTAGTGGATTTTTAATCAAATAAATAGAAAATATTTATTTAATTAAGCTGGACAGATTTGTGTGACTACATTTGCCCCTCTTTGAGACAGTGCGGTTTATCGTGTCGTTTCAAAGAAAGAAAAACTGGTGTGAAGAAATGCCCCATAAAATATTAATTTAATGGGTGGTATGCCCCCTCGAGAGATGGGCTAAATTTTTTTGAAAAAATCGGACGATCTCTCGAAAAAAAATGAAAATTGGCAGGGTGTTAGGAAAGAAGAAGTTAGGAAAATGGGTGAAAAATAGAAGAAATCGGGGGTAAATTGGAGAAATGGGTGAAAAATAGAAGAAATCGGGGGTAAAATGGAAAAATGGGAGGCTCAGGAAGTTTACAGGGACCACTGCGGTGAGCGAGGGGGAAGTTATGGTGATAGCGAAGGGTTTAAATGGGGTGAAAGGGGTGAAAACAGGATCATTTGTGACCGCGACCAGTGTGAAACTAGAGCTCTGATAGTGACATTTTGGAGGAGCGAGCAGCAGTCAAGATGTCAATACCTATTATAGAGCACCGATTTGAGCAAGTCCGTCAGTTCTAGCGGCCAGACGACTATGGACCAGCGGTACACAAATTTGAAATTTGAATTTTTATGCATTTTTTATATGCTTTTGTGCTGAGTCTAAGTTGAGTCGGAGCAATAGCGCTGAAACTATGTTTTGGCGCTATTGCCCAATTAACTAGCACTACTGGGCCGCAATGGAGCTATTGTCCTATTGTTTGAGTGCTGTGGAAATGTTTTAGCACTATTGCATGCATGTTTAGGCACTATTGATTAATAAGCGCTATTGAGTGCTTAATTGAGCACTATTGCTCTGAATTAACACTATTGTGAGGTTGTTCTAGCGTGTTTGGAGTTTGAGCGCTATTGGATAGCTGATTGAGCTCTTTTGTTAGGGGTTTAGCGCTATTGTTGATAAACTAGCGCTTTTGTCGATAAAGTAGTGCTTTTGTTTTTAAGAAAAAAATAGATGCCCCAGTTTGTAGGAATAACATCTCTCGATGCCAATGATGGATGGATGGCGATGTGAAGTGGGAGTTGTTTTGAACCATAGCAACCTGATGAGACTTAGGTCATTTCTAGGATAAATATCTATTTGAAGTCTAGGTTGCTATGATTGCTTACCTGTTGAGACCCGAAGATACTTGATCAAAGTATCTGTTGATAGTCTAGGTTTAAACTTAAGAAAGTTTGAAACAAAACAACTGATGATGATTGATGGATGCCCATGTGCAGGAGGATCTAGGCGTGTTGTAGTTACATGAGAGACATCCGGTGACACAAGGGTTACGGGATCGATTGACAGAGGTAGAGATCGATTGTATCACCGCGACTGGATTATATGAGGTGATGCACATGCCTGTGATTCGGATGAATCACGGATTGATTATGGCATTAGTAAGTGGTGGCACAGCGAGACGTGCACCTTTCATCTAGCATAGGGGGAGACGATAGTGACCTTGGAGGATGTGTGGCTCATCCTACGTATTCCGATTCGGGGGGAGTTGGTGACATATGACAGATCCTGGGGGACCCTAGCAGTTAAGAGGTTCTTTGATGAGGATGTGTTTATTGATGATGGCTCTATTGCGTGGGAGGAGATAGCTGCATTATACGAGCCTCTACCAATAGTTCTATCAGGCATTGTGGGAGGACTTCTGTGTCCAGACAGACGATCACATGGTTTGGCCGTAGGGTGGGGGCAGGTGATCGAGATGATGATTACCGAGGGGACCTAATTTGCTTGGGGGTCGTGCATGCTAGCGCACCTGTATCAGGAGCTTGATGAGGTGGTTTATCGGGGGAGGGGTTCCTTAGCAGTGGGAGTGATGTTGCTTCATATTTGGGCCTGGGAGCACCTACCAGTGACTCGACCAGTGAGTCTTAGGTTTTGTGCAGTGGATTAGTTGTATATGTTTATGTATAGCAGTATGATGAGTCAGCCCCACCTGGGGAAGTTAGAGTGGTGGAGGCGGGCATTAGATGATCTGGATGCAGTCATATGGCGACCATACCTGGAGTGCGAGCCCTAGGATGATGATGTAGAGGCATTGCCCTATGTATTCATGACCCGATTCCTCATTGGGAGGACCTCGTACCATGTAGAGAGATAGGTGCCGGGGAGAGTGATGAGGCAGTTTGGACGGCAGCAGGGACTGCCTAGTGGATCAGGGGAGTATGCACGAGTGATTCAGGAGAGATATGCATGGGCGCTAGTGCTGCCATATGACTAGGCACTGACAGAGTTTCAAACGCTGTAGGCAAGACTGTGGGACATATGACTGAGGGTTGTGGATGCAGGGGTATTAGACGAGTACACGCAGTACCAAGCGACACATCCAATTCTACAGATATCTGATCCGGCAGAGCCGGTGCTCGATTTTGAGGATGAGAGGGGACGGAGATGGAGGAGGGAAGGAGGTTGAGGAGGTGGTGGTGGAGGAGGTGGTGGGTTGGGGATTTGGATTTAGCGAAGAGGGAGAGGTGGGCTGCCACTACGGATATCACAGGGACCTCTAATACAGGGAGGAGTTAGACTGGGTGGTAGGGGTATGGAGAGGGAGATCCCAATGGACAGAGGGGAGAGAGCGACTAGAGAGGGTGGTACAGGTGAGGCTGCTATGGATACCAGGGAGGGAGCCACTGGAGATCTTAGGGATAATATTGATAGCACATTTGCAGACCCGGGTAGAGGATTTGGAGGTGGAGGTGGAGGTGGCGGCTAGAGATGTGCAGCTATTTGCACGGGAGTCAGAGCTGGCGATAGTGCTGCAGGAGAGAGATAATGTGGTGGAGAGATCAGCAAAGCTGCAGTAGAGAGTCCGGGTTGGAGTAGGAGCACAGGGGCCTACTGGGGAGGTGATGAGGGAGATGTGGCGAGCACAAGCTGAGATAGGTGGTGCCAGCTAGTCAGCATTGGGGGTGTGATGGGTCCTCTACGGAGGGAGAGATCAGGGGATGCAGGAGTGAGTGGGGGTTTGATGGGGCCTCCATAGAGAGATAGATCGGATGGTGCGGGGACCAGTGGGGGAGCAGGTGGTGATGGTGGTATAGAATCTAGCCAAAGTGGCATCTGAGAGAGCATTTTTGCATATATGTATTGTATCATTGTTTATTTTTGGACTGTATCTTGGATGGCTCTTGGTAGCCGATTTTGTAGACTTCATTGTACTCTGATATATGAGATGATATATATGAGGAGATCCTATATTTTGATGATATGCATTTGATATGTATGGATGTTTATGTAGGACGATGAGTTATTGCTTAGATGGATATGTGTACATGTATGCATTTGATGAGATGTTTCTTATATGCATGTTTCTATGATGATTTATGATGTTGGATACCGACGTATGAATGCAGGTTTATATATGTATAATTTGTTTGATTTTGATGTAATGCTTTATGTATGTAATGCCATGATGATGATGTATGCTTATGATGATTTAGGAACAGGATTTTGGTGTTTCCTATTTTGATAAAATGATGAGATAATTTATGCAATGATGTTAATGCATTGTTTGAATGAATGATGTTATGTATGGATATGTATCTAGATGTTTTTAAATGAATGTAATATGGATAAACAAAATGTAAAGTACAAATGTTTATAAGATAATGTCTAAAGGAATGCATATGTATAATGGATATATAAATAACATGAACCAATGTGTTTTTTTGGAAACAAATGGTTTTATGATTCTAAATGCTTAAATATGATTAAGTAAAAATGATAATGTGATAATATGCAACTCATGGTTTTAATAACTACACCTTAATGCAATTAAAAAAGGATAATGAATGCAATGTGAATGAATCCTAAAATGAGCATAATAAGATACTTAATAATGGATGAATGAATGCATCTTTTAACTAATGAATAGATAAAGGAATGTATGAAATGATAAAGGATGAGAAAGGATGATAAAATGAGAATGGATAAATGATACTAAATGAATGCATAGTAAATGGTTTAATACAATCAAGGACAATTTGATCCCATGAATGAATCTAATTATTTATGATTATGCAATGATGCAAATGTTTAATGAAGACTAATGTCAATAAACTAAATGAACTATATGCAATTTTTAATTAAAAATGATATGAATGTACTTAATGGAAAATGCAACTAAATGTAATGATGATATGATCCTGAGGAAGGCAAGGTTTTTGAGACTTTGCATGATGCATTGATGATGTATCAGAGTACTCGGTCATGATTGTATCCAAGACCAGCTTAATGTTCACATTTGCATATAAATCATACATATGAATGAGTGAATGGATGGGTGATATGCAACAGAATGCAATATATAAATAGATGAGATGAAATGACGATCCATAGTGCTCTATTTTCATCATTGAGCTTTAAAATGTTGGAAGAGAATACAAGCATCTTAACATAATGATTCAAGATGACCTGAGTATTTCTTTCATGGATTTTATATAGCAAGTTGAATACAAATGACTTGATATAAGGGTCAAGTCGACTAGAGTATTGCTTGTGGAATAGACAAGGATTATCTCCATTCATGCATGACTTGGATCGTCCTCCTTGATCTTAGGCTGATCATATCCTGAGACAAGTGCATACTGTAATAAGAGATAAAAACCTTTATCCAAATTGGATGAGGAGGAAGGAACCAAAGGAAGAGCATTGTACCTACAAACAAACAGTATATACATAAAGAATAAAGAATAGGGATCCTTGGTAATGGTTCATGCTTATATGGTCGAGGTATACGCTGTAGTCAGCAAGCCGTAATGATCTATGACTGCATTTTGCATAAGATCACGTAGCTTGGTGAACTTCCCACGTAGACACCATTAGTACATGCCCCAGTACTTCATTGGAAATAATGCGCAAATGATACAAAATAATGCTGAAATATCCTGATACATATAAACGAATGAATTACTCACAAATCACCCAAGTATTTGATAGCTTAACATAATTTTCTTGTCAAAGAAAACGTCATTTTTGTCTTTGTTTTGGTAAGGAAGGATGCATCCTTATTAAAGACAGTTTGATTGTTGATGTTGATTACGTTGGTCAATTTTTTGATAAGTGATCATCGTGTGAGTATTTGTCAATGTTTGTTTTGTATCTGCTTGGATGAGTATGTACAAGGTGTTACCATGTTTTTGTGTGATTTCTGATGTTTTCCATTGTTTTTGGATTTTGTGAGACATTTTTGAATGTTTTTGGATTTTGTGAGATAGTTTTGAATGTTTTTGGATTTTGTGAGACATTTTTTAATGTTTTTGGATTTTTTGAAACATTTTTGAATGTTTTTGGATTTCATGAGACATTTTTGAATGTTTTTGGATTTTGTGCAACAGTTTTGAATGTTTTATCCAATGAATCACCAGTAATGTAGAATCCACTTCCATCATCTAGATTTAAGGGCATTGCCCCCAAGTTTAGACATGACTATGAAAAAGTGGGATGCAAGATGCATGAAGTACTTTCTTTGATTACAGATCAAATAACAAGCCATGGTTTAGATGGATGGATATGTGTATGCATGAATGTGATCGCAACGATCTTGAAAGATACTGGAGCCATAGTCTTTTACGAGTGGTGCCTGTTTGCCAGGTTTTTACCATTGCACTTACCCAAGGTGCCACCAGAGTGTTTGTTCACCATTTGGATGCATGATTTTTCTTTACTATTTTGATGTTTTTATATTTTCTTCAGGACATTTATCTAGATGTTTTTGGTATTTTCACCCTTATGTAAGGGAGCCTGATGTACAGCTTAGGTATAAAACTGTTTGAGGTGCATGCTATTGATTGGATCTGCGAGCGGTTCTCCTTCTGATGTAGCCAACTGATATGCCCCGGACCCAAATACAACAGTGACAACATATGGGCCCAGCCAGTTTGATTCAAACTTGCCCTGATGTTCTCTATTTGGTTGGTTGCGAGGATTCTCTCGGAGAACAAGATCACCTACCTCAAATGTACGAGGTCTAACTCGATGATTATAACTTCTGCTCATGCACTGCTGATAGGCTTTGAGATGGTTGTATGCAACTTGTCACTTCTCATCAAGTAACTCTAAGTCCTAAAGACAGGATACTCTATAGGCTTCATCATCAATGAGATTATGCAAGGAAACCCATAGTGATGGTATCTCGACCTCAATAGGCAAGATAGCTTCTGCACCATAGACTAATGAATAAGGAGTTGCACCTGTAGGGGTTCGAATGGTAGTTTGATATGCCCATAGCGCTAGATTCAGTTGAACATGCCAATCATAGCCGGCATCATTGACTATCTTCTTGAGGATTCTTAATATGTTCTTATTTGATGCTTCAGCCTGACCATTGCCTTGTGGGTAATAGGGAGTGGAAAAGTGGTGTTGGATATGAAATTTCTCACAAAGTTCACGGACATCCTGATTTTTGAAAGGAAGATCGTTATCTGTGATGATGGACATGGGTACACCATACCGGCAGATGATGTAATTGAGGATGAATGAGGCGATCTTCTTGCCGGTGACTTGGGTAAGTGGAATAGCTTCGATCCACTTTGTGAAATATTCGGTGGCTGTAATAATGAATTTGTGGCCATTGGATGAAGATGGATGGATTTTACCCACAAGGTCAAGGTCCCATTGACAAAAAGGTCATGGTGTCATGATTGGTTGCAGTTCTTATGCTGGTGCATGTATCAGGTCACCATGAACTTGACATTTCTTGCATTTTCTGACAAAGTAGTAGGAATCTTTTTCCATAGATGGCCAATAGTATCCATTGCGTAGGAGTTTCTTGGCTAGTGACGGACCACTTGAGTGAGTCCCACAAATTCCTTCATGTACCTCTTCCAAGGCCTTTGTTATCTCATCTTGTTCTAGACATCAAAGGAGAGTACCATCAAGACTGCGTCGGTATAGGGTTTTGGCAATAATGGTATATCGAGCAGTTTGGCGAATGAAGGTTTTACGTTGGTTATTTGATTGGTTGGGAGGAAGGGTGTGATTGCGGAGATAGGTGTAGAATTCACCATACCATGGGGATTCAGAACTAACAAGGTGACATATCATCTCAGATTCGGGGATATCATAAGTGGGGATCCAAAGTTGTTCTACCAAGAACTCGTAGCGTGTTGAATTCTGTGGAAGATCTAGGAGAGATGCGATGGTAGCCATAGTGTCAGTGGCTCGATTCTGATCTCTGGGTATCTGCTCAAAGGTAATTGTAGTAAATTATACTTTTAGTTTGTCCACCATTTTCTTATATGGCTTGAGTTTATCATCCTTGGTCTGATATTCATCAATTGCTTATCGAATGACCAGTTGTGAGTCACCATATACTTGCAGTTCTTGTAATTTCCATTGTATGGCTAGTTTGAGTCCTGTGATCAAGGCCTCATACTCTGCTATGTTGTTGGTGCATGGAAATGTGAGCCTATAAGACTTCAGGATGCTATCACCTTGAGGTGTGATAAATAGAATGCCTACCCCCGAGCCATGCCTAGTGTATGAACCATCAAAGTATAGTTTCCATGGTTGTGTTGTTATGATCACGAATATCTCTTCATCTGGAAAATTGGAAATGAGAGGATGATCGCCTATGAGGGGTGCATCGACCAACTGATCTACAATAACTTTTCCTTTGATAGCTTTATGATCCACGTACTAGATGTCAAATTCACTCAGAATCATCACCCATTTGGCCAAGCGGCCTGTCAATGCTGCTTTGCTAAGTAAATACTTGAGTGGATCAATCTTTGCAATGAGTTGTATTTTGTGTGTTAACAGATAATGTCTCAGTTTAGTGGCTGCTAAGATTACTGCTAGGCAAGCTCGCTCAATAGGTGTGTAATTGAGTTCATAGCCAACCAGTGTTCGAGAGATGTAGTAAACAACACACTCTTTTCCTTCTGCATTATGCTGTGCCAGTAGTACACCCAATGCTGTACTTGTTGCTGAGATATAGAGTAATAACGGTCTACTTGGATCTGGTGGGATCAACAATGGTGTATTCATGAGATAGTCTTTGAGCATCTAGAATGTTTGCTGGCATCTGGCATCCCACTGAAAGTGGATGTTCTTGTGTAGCAGGTGTGTGAATGGGTGACACTTATCAGCGAGTTGTGCAACGAATCTTCGGATGGATTGAAGCTGCCCTTATAATGTCCTTAGCTAACTAATATTCTTTTGTGGTGGCATGTCCATGATTTCTTTTACCTTTGCTGGGTCGACCTCAATACCTTTGCTTGAGACAATGTATCCTAGAAGCTTCCCGGAGGTTACTCCAAAGACACATTTCTTTGGGTTGAGTCGAACATGGTATTGTTCTAGTCTATTAAAGATTTTATCTAAGATGTGGAGATGCCCTTCTCTGGTGAGTGATTTTGCTAGTAAGTCATCAACATAATCTTCCATCATAGTATGCATCATGTCATGGAAGATGGTGGTCATGGCTCTTTGATAGGTCACTCCTACATTCTTGAGACCGAAAGGCATTACATTCCAGCAATATGTGCCCCCATGGACATGTGAAGGCTATCTTATGTCGATCTTCTGGTGTGATCTTTATCTGATTGTATCCTGAAAAAGCCATCCATGAGTGAAAGCATGGCATGTCCCGCTGTCAGATCCACTATGATGTCGATATTTGGTAGGGGGAAGTCATCCTTAGGACAGGCCTTATTTAGATCTTTGAAGTCAGTACAAATGCGGATGCCCCTTTTTGGTTTTCCAACAGGCACAATGTTGGAGATCCATTCCGCATAATCAATTGGTCTAATGAAACCAACATCTAGGAGTTTCTTTAGTTCTATTTTGACTAGCACTGCAATTTGAGGATGCATCTTATGAAGCTTTTGCTTGATAGGTTTGGCTCCTTCTGCTACAGTGAGGTGATGCATGACTAAATCAAGATCAAGCCCAGGCATGTCTGCATATGACCATGCAAAGTTGATCTGACATTGTTGAAAGAACTCTATAAATTTAGGTTGTTCCTCTGGAGTGAGAAGAGATGCCAGATGTATGAGATGGGGATTTTTAGGAGTCCCCACATTGTATTTGTTGGTTTCCTCGATGAGAATCATTGATCGTTCCTGTTGTGTACTAGCAAGGAGAATGTCAAACCCTTCATCCTCAGGCACCTCAGAGAGGTTTTCACCATTGGATACGCTCTTTCTTTTTACTTTTGTTGGATCAAATAGTGCCACAATGTGGTTTTCACTGGACGATCCATATTTTATTGTTATATTTTTGCAGGCAAAAGGTTTGGCATCCACCCCAAAGTATGATGCGCTATTTAGTTCTATGGTGAATCCAGCTTTATGATCCCTGCTTGGTAGGTTATCCCTTAATTCCAAAAAAGTCAATGATGGCCTCATCATTTTGGAAGAAGTCAAGACATGGGGGATTTGGTTGGTTCCATTCGATGAGTTCAGGGTGGTTCCATTCGATGAGTTCAGGGTGAATAATGGGAATTACTTTATCAATTAGGTTAAGTGTGTTAGATGTATCGGAGAGTGTTAAGACGTTGTGGTGAAGGTCATTGATGGTACTCTCCCTATTAGAATTAGGCATAGGGTCTGCAGAAGGTGTTTCCAATTCAGAAACCCAAGTGGTCTTTATCTGTGCTTCTCCGTAAATAGGGATGTCTTTGCGTGGTGGAGGTAGTGATGTGTCTTCCTCATCTGAAGTGTTAAGCTGTACATAATCAAACTCCCACTCATGTGAGTCGGTCTCTGAGTCACTTTCCAGCATCCGATTACTATACCATACTGGGATGTCCTTTGAGTTAAAGACTGTAGGTGTGATTGGTTGATGTACCTTTGTAGTGATCGGTGCTACAGGAAGGTCGATGGGGATTAAAGAATCCAATACGGGGAATATTGGTAGTGTTGACTCAGTTGCTTCTACTGGTACTACTGGTGTCATAGATGCTATTGCAGGTTCTGATATAGTTGCTGCTGCTAATGGTACTATTGATGTGATGGCTATTGCGGATGGGATTACTAGTTTGATTAGTGGGATGATTGGTATTGTAGATGGTGGTGTTAGGATTTTGAACCTCGGTGGGGTAGTTGTGATGGTGTTTGATGCTGCTTTGATAATGAAAGGTGTTCTTTTTGCAGTAGGCTGACATAATGGTTTGCTAGGTTTTCCTTTGAATTTGAGTTTAGGAAAGATCTCTTTTTCAAAGCCTAGGCCTGTATTACCTTTGGGCTTTAATTCCGTCAGTAGAGGTTCATGTCATCCTTGTTTGCAATATCCCAAAGCACTATGACTCTCATACCCCATTCTTTGCATAAGGAGGAGACCTTTGCCATACTGATCTGTAGGAAGCTTAACTTGCGGTATATCAGTGGTGATGGGATCTTTATAGATCCATTCCACTAAGTCCTCATCTTGGGTTTCTTCTTCTTGACTCTTTCCAAGGACAAAAGGCATCAAAGCACATGCTGGCATGATTAGTGGTTGTTGGAGTAACTGCTGTCGTTTACCATGTGTTCTAGGAGAAGTGGGCATTTGTCCCACACAAAAGAGTTGACTCAAGTTGTATTCCCCAGGACCTTCCTCTGTTATTTTCATCTTAAGGTTTTCTTGCTTTGGTATAGTGGTGTTCGAACTGGCAAGAGAGGTGGGACTTATATATGATGTGGAGGAAATGGCTTCTCTATTATTAGGAATGGTAATCTCTGGTTGATGTTTGATATTATGGCAATATACAAAGGGATTTGCATTGCCCAGGATTGTGATCTCTACACCGTTATGTGGGAACTTGATACATTGATGATAGGTAGATGGAACGGCTTGCATGGCATGTATCCAAGGTCTTCCTAACAATAGATTGTATGGCAGAGGAAGGTCCAGAACCTGATAGATGATGTGTTTTACCACAGGGCCCACTCGGATTGGTAGTACCACAGCTCCTTTGGATGAACGCTCTGCATCGTCATAGGCTTTGATTGTGATCTTCTTGCGAGGATCTACTGATTCTATGGCATATCCCAATGCTGTGACCAACTATAGGGTACAAATATTTAGGCCTGCTCCATTATCGATCAATACTCACTTGATCCTATGCTGGTTGATAAAGCCTTCAATGTGTAGCGAAGCATTATGAGGTTGCTGGAAGGAAGAGTTGTCACTTTCAGAAAAAGTGAGACAAGGTGATGACTTTAGACTTCCAACCATGGCTTGAAATTGATCTATATTTAGGTTTGCAGGGACTGATGCCTCTTGGAGTGCTTGATCCAAGATTGTTTTATGAGATGGCGATAGGCGCAATAGCTCTAAAATGGATATAAGCGTAGGCATTTTGTCTAATTGTTCCACAAGATTGTACTACTTTGGGATGGAGGTGGTGCCTTGTGGAGCTACTTTTATGGTGACCAAGCCACATCGTGTAACAAGATTGCAATTGGAGTTGGAATTTTTGAAGGTTATAGTTGCAACTTGTTCACTGGCATCATACAAATGATTTATCATGTAATTATATGCAGCCTGCGTATAATCTGTGGTATCAGTGCCTCACCTGGAAGTGGAAGGACCCCTTTGATCTTGTGATGGAAGTGGATTTTTGAACATCAGATGATCATTGTTTGTTGTTTTTGGGTCATGTCCTTCGATTTCAATTTCACCTTAGTCAATAAGATCTTGAATAAGATCTTTCAATCGATGACAATTACTTGTCTTGTGTCCTCTCCCTTTATGGAAATCATAGTGTTCAGTATCTCACCACCATGCGGGTTTGACTTGAGGCTCATAGTTTGATGTTTTAGGTAAAGTGACCAAATTTTGAGAAATGAGTTGTCGCAATACTGTTTCAATGGGTTCCCCTAAGGGAGTGTATGTTCATTTTTTTTTTTGCTGATGAGGTCTTGGTTCATCGTGAGATGTGATGCGACCTTGATTGGAAGGAACATTTGTGTTATTCTAAGGTGGAGGATTCTGTCCTGCAAACCGAACCACAGGTTGTGCACTTTTTATAGTCCTGGCATCCACAACCCCATCGTTGACGATATTCTTATTTTTCTTCCAGAAGCTTGGTTTATCACTATTGAAGCATGGGTGAGGACTATCCTTTGGTTCATTATAGATTTTCATAAGGCCTTTCTTGATGAGTGCCTGTTCACATTTCAAACCCTTGGTGATCATATCATTAAAAGAGTCTATGTCTTTGACATCCAGGTGAAATTCCATTTCTTCGTTTAAGTTGGAAATGAGTATTTCCACTAGTTCTCATTCAGGTAACTGAAGAGAACGTCTGCTAGACATTTGACACCATCATTGCAGGAATACTGAGAATAGTTCACCTGGTTTTTGTTTAGTGTTGCACAGATCAGCCATGGTGATCTCGCGTTCAATGTTATGAGAGTAATGAGCGAGGAATTTCTGGATGAGTTCCTCAAATGTTCTAATGCCACCTGATAGTCAGGAAAACCATGATGTGGTTGTTCCTCCCAAACTTTGGGGAAAAAGGCGCATTAGGTATGTGTCTTCATATGCCACTTCGAGACAAGCGGAATGAAATTCTCTAACATGATTGCGAGGATCTCCCTTTCCTCTATATTTTTTGAATTTGGGTGTTTCGAATCCTCGTGGAAAGGGTGGCATATAAAGATTCCTATCAAAAGGATAGGGACAAATGTCATTGAGTGAGAATTGGTTAGTTTTGATACCACTATGAAGTTGCTGGGCAAGATTCTCGACTTGTTGCTGCAACATCTCCATTTCATTTGGAGGAGGAGGTGGTGGGTTACCTCAAGGAATGTTATATCTGATGGGATCTCTACCTCTTTCCTCTTCATGGTGAATTTGTCATTCTGATGCTTGTCTTAATTGGGCAAGATCAAAGTTAGAGGGGAAGTTTTCTCCTTCTTGAGCGAGCTTTAAAAAGTGAGCATCTGCATTGCTCCTGAGTATTTCGTCAAAAAGTCTGTTAAAGAGAGGGTTATGTTGGGCCCTTTCTATTGTTGCAGGAGTGGGAGTACTTGGGTTTTCATCATTTGCATTTCCTCCAAGTGCTTCTTGAAATTCATTGAGATTTTCCTCTTCTTCTTCTTCCATTTCTATTTCCCGTTGCCTTGACTATGATCGGGTTTGGGCCATTTTGTTTGCAAGCTTTTGTTGAAGTTGTGTGAAAATGATGATGAGTTTTTGATGAAATGAGAGATTGATGGTTGGTGAATTGTATTGCATGTAGATCTCTAGCACTTTTAAGGTAGATGTAACCGAAATTCTTTCTTTGAATTGCTTGTTTGTTTGATAAGATTCGATGTGATAAGGTGTAGAGAAATCTGAGATGTGTTACAGATTTAACTACCTAGTAATGAGAGAATTCACTCATGAACTAGTTTTAACCTGCGTAGATGTGTCTCTTAGGATGAGCTTATCCTAGATGTAGAAACAATCTAAAAAGTGATGTGATGCGTTTGATTCAAGCAATATCTAAAAAAGAGAACTTGGGACAAGAACCTCTTAATGTTTTGAGAGTTGGAACAGATTGATGATGAAGTGATGATGTATGAGTAAGATAATGGATGAAAAATGTTTTTAACGTCAATAAAAGCTTTGTGCCACAAATGGGACAAACTCTACCTCTTCCCTTTCAAGTGTTGGCAGTATTTCTTGAGCTACGTTGTATGTGATATAGATGTTTGGGAAAAAGTTGGGATTAATCTTGCCTCCTTGGTTTTTGTGATAACTCAGAGCTTTATATTGCATAAAAGCTTTGTGGTTCAATTACTCTGAATCAAATTTGTTTGTTTTGCCTTGAAGGTAGAGACGCATGTGACACAGAAAAACTCTATGGGAGACAAAGATTTGTCTATTTATATAGAAGAATTTCCTCCTTTTGATCAAAGCCTTTGAGCTCAATGGTCTTCTTTTCAAGTTGATATCCTGATGACATTTCTTCTTTTGCAAGATGTGAAGAATGGTCATAAAGTTTGATTCTTTGTTGTTTATACTTTGTTTTTGATATTTTTGGTTGTTTTGAAAAATGTTTGGTTGGATGAGTACTTTGTTTTTGGAATTGATTTTTCTGATTTTTCTTTGACAAGAAAATAAAGCAAGCACACAAACACAAGAATGTTGCCTTAAAGGCACAAATGAGTATGGGTCTAGATCAACCCAATCCTTGGAATTTTATATGACCCTTCCTTTAGATATATTTTTAAGGTGTATTTCCAAAGCCTGAAGTCGGCTCAATTTCCACTTGGTCTTGACTAAAACGAAAACACTTCAAACACTTTTTATCCCTAAGGTCAAATGGCTAGTTGTGATAAATTTAGCCCACATCTTAATATTTCTTTGACTTTGGTACTACATACCTTATGAATCCCACCATGGCAGGTAAGCATGTGATATACTAAGTCTTGCACGAGCATAACAAATAGATGATCCCTATGATGGGTGAGTCACCACTTTTATCAAGCCACAAGTGACTTCTCAAAAAGCTATGTTTCTACTCAAGGAAATATGTATGGTGAGTATCTTGGGAGCAAAACCATCTATGCTCTTGCACTAAATTATATCGCAAATATCCTCAATCAATAGAACGGGTGGGCTACTACTTAAAGGTGTTTAGTCATGTTTGATGTTTTTGGACATAAGTTCATTCTACAGTGACTCACTTAAGAGCCTTGTAACTAGTGGTGGGGCCCATTTGTCCTTTCGGCCAGTTACACTATAGGAACAGCTATACCCAAGGGTACAACTTTCGCTCTCACCTAATTTTTATAGCGGCTCGAAGGATTTACTGCGCGAGGTCATTTCCAAGAGTGATGTGTCTCTTGGCAGGCCTCTCTTAAAAAGATAAAAAATTTTGAGTGTTACTAACATTTTTCTCTTGCACCTATGACCACGAAAGCCAAGGGAGAGGATAGTGTGTGTTAGAAGTGGGACCACTCGACCAACTTTTTGCACAAGTGTGCCAAGCACGAAAAACACTTGTTCTTTTTAATTTGCCATTGCAATGTGATCTAACTATTTGGAGATGTTGCTCCAACATTCATGGTGTTCTTTTTAACTTCAAATGCAAAGGTTTGAGTAAATTAGAATTTTGAAAATCCCGGTCAACTGAAATTGAAGCACGTATGCATGAAGAAAAATCGCTTTGCAAAAAGTTTTAAACAAGTTGATTGTATATTTTATGTGCACCAAAAATTGAAGTGTGGATTGTAAATTCTTTAGTTTGATGCAAGAAAATGGAAGTGTTGATTTTAAGCACCAAAATAAAGTGTGTTTCCTAACTTGCAAGAAAACAAATGTTGTTTTGTTCAATTTTAATGCACCCAAGAAACAAGTGATCCTAACTCAAAAGCAAGGGAAAGTTTGTTTGTTCAAGTTTTAAAACACCAAAATAAAGTTTTTGATTTTAAAAAGGTGAGTTTTTAAACCTGCACAAACAACAACCGGTTAGTAAAATCCGTATCTAAGGGGGGCTTCCACAAGCCTAAAAACATTCACTTTTTCGGTTACAAGGTCTTTTTTACAACGTTCTATTATAATAGCACTAGTTTGTGTTTGAACAAAAGCGTTATTTAACACAAACGCGCTAAAAGAAAAAGAAAGACAGAGAAGGCAAAAGCGCTTAAATAGGGTCAATAGCGCCAAAACATGGTCAAAAGCGCTCAAACCATGTCAATAGCACTAATCTTGATACAATAGCACTATTGTAAGAACAATAGCACTAAAACAACAAGTATCAATAGCGCTATAACGTGATCAATAGCGCTAAAGCGCAACCTGTGTGACAATTTCAACATTCAAACATGTTATTGGCTAAAAACAAATGATCTCTTGGGTGTTTGGATTCACGTCGGGTTCACCAAATGATGCTCTGCAAAATGGACAAGGTTAGCAAATGACAAACAACACAAAACACAAGAAATCGTTAGTGTTAGTTAACCAAAAGCTAATCTAAACAGGCATATCAAAAGAGATACTAAGATCATACTAATATATCTAACAAATGAAACAAAGATAATAAGGCATCTCCAAATGCCTCTTAGCATGCTCTTAGCTCCTTCTCCCTTGTTCCTCTCCTCTCCAAGTTCCAAAATAGTGTATCTCTCAGTAGCTTTTTGCACTATGGATGCTTATGGAGGATTGAGATTTGAGTATTTTGCTCCAAATGTAAAATGAAAAGCTAAAATACTAGATGCTATTAGACATGATTGATTTTAACCAAAATAACAAGATATTAGTTTGCTATGCTAAATGCTCTCTAAAATGATTATAGGTTAAATGCATACAAGTTTTCAGGATCTGGATTATGAAGAAATGGGCTCTATTTATAGGAAAAATGGAGCAATGGATGGTTGAGATTGAGCAATCTCAACAAGGGTCAGGATTGAATGATTTTCAATCCATGTGAGGGCTTTCAACCCAATCCCAAGATGACAAGTGTCAATGTGAGATAGGTTGAGAGGAGAGGGAATAAGCATTAAATGCTTGACATGACCTTGGGAGTTAAGGTCAAGGTTAGTTGAATGAAGAAACTCTTTATTCAAAGAATAAAGCTTTTATCCAATGGATAAGCTCTTGTGCAAAGGCAAAAGGGATAAATATGGTCAAAGCAATAAATGCTTGGGGAGACAAGTTTGAAATAACCATAAATGGTTATGTAAGAGCCATTAATGGTCATGTAAGAGCCATTAGTGGTTTTGGAAGACTTTGGAGGTTAAATTGTTGAACACATAAAGCATTAAATGCTTTTCAAAGACTTTTGAAGTCTTTGAGAAGTGACTCCATTTTGCTTAGGAATGTGACAATAATTAGGGGATGGATTAGGCTAATTAGGAAGGGGTTAGAAGAATCTAGAAGGGGATTAGTTTTGCAAGTGGATTTGGTGGGTGAGGGAAAATAGGATTTTATTAAAATAAAATTCATTTATTTCAATAAATGTGTGCAAGTTACATTTGTAGGAAAATGCAAGTTGGGGGGATGATGATTTAAATAAATGTTTAATTTAATTTATTTAAAAGAGGAATAGGCGGATTTAATTAAATAAATAGATTTTATTTATTTAATTGATTTGTGAACTTGGTTTTAATGAATTAATTAAAATAAATTGAATAATTTACTTAATTAATAGGAGAATGTTTGAAGATGAATTAATTAAATATTAATTAATTAACTCCTGACTAGTGGATTTTTAATCAAATAAATAGCAAATATTTATTTAATTAAGCTAGACAGATTTGTGTGACTACAGGATGTATGGAATGTTCTTATTGTAATACCTTTTAGGTGGCTGACCTGATTGGTTTGGGCCTTAGGGTTTGTATAAATTGATGTAAGATCTCATTGCAGATCGTGATGGAAGTGCTGTGGACAAGAAAAGGAATGTAATGTGTGAATATTGTAATATCATTTAGGTAGAGTATTAGGTCGATCATTGAAGATCGGATTGGGTTTATGTTGTTGGCAAATGCACACTCCAATGAGAAATTGTAGGTGATTGAAGGTATTGTCATTGATGGCAACCTTACAATAATATGACACCGGCAAGCACCGGCACCGACAGACTCTACACCGGTATACAATTCAACGACACCAAAAAGATTGATTACCGGCACCCTGGCCGACGGGATTTTATTTATTGCAAAATGTATTTAATTGTAATATCTTTTTGAAAGCTGACAAGGCATATTGTAATAAGGCTCATATATAAGTATGAGATCTTGTAGAACATTTGAATAGGGATATGGAGATGAATATTATGTGTGAATATTCAGGCAGACTATAAAGTAAGGTTTATGATTATTGCAGAGCTTAAAACGGTACTGGATCTGGCATAGTAGATGCCCTTTTGTAAGTAGTACATCATCTTGGATTTCTATAATCCATTTTTGTAAGTCAGTGTGACTTATTTTGCATTTGAGTAGTGAGCTCTAGGCACTTGGCCTTCCGCATGTGCAGGCCCCCATTTTGTAATTAATATTCACTTATTGGCCAGTGAGCAAATATTGTGGGTCACAAATCCCACCGAGGTTTTTCCCACATCGGGTTTCCTTGCCAAAAATATTGTGTTATGGTGTGCATTCTATGTTGTGTTTATTTCTCTTATTTACTGCATTAATTTTGGTTTATCGGTACACTGTTTTGGAATGCTTTTCATTTAATAAGTTAAGAAAATCCATTAACTGGCAAGATACTGATTCACCCCCCCCCCTCTCAATATCTTTGGGAATCATAACAATTAGTATCAGAGCCTGGTCCTCTATTTTCAAAAGCCTAACGACTTGAGGAAGATTCTAACACCGATAGAGATGGAAAACTTGAGAAAGCAATTGGAAACAGCTCTTTCAGACTATGATGCAGAAAAGTTGAAGAATATGAAACTTGAAGATGATCTGAAGGCTACACAAGAAATCATTCAAGGACTTCAAGAAAATCTCACTATTGCTAGGCACAAAAGAAGAGAACTTTTTGAGAAGATGCAAAGTAATGATGATGAGAAAGAAACCCTTAATGACCTTGTGAACAAATTAAGACAAGAGAATGGTACAATGAAGAATGAGATGCAAGATATGACTATGAGGTTTTGTAAAGACATTGAAGATAGAAAGAAGAATGAAGATGACTTGGTTAGAAGACTAAATGATGCTGGAAATGAAAACACAAGACTCGGTCATGAAAATGATATATTGAAGATAGATTTGATGCATACACAAAATGATAGAACTGAACTAATGAGATAGAAAGGAATCTTGGAAAATGAACTAGCTACTTCAAATCAACACAAAGAAAATTTCAAAAAAAGCTCAGAGGAACTTGATGACATGCTGAAAAATCAGAAACCTAATGGAGATACAAATGGCCTTGGCTTTGAAGTTGGTGAAAGCTTCGGTACTGCAAACAATTATGATCATGGCAAACCAGTAAAACAAACTAATGCTTATAAATTCAATGGGAAATGCTTTAACTATAAAAAGTATGGTCATACAGCAAGTTAGTGTAGATCTAGAAACTATCAGAATAGTAATGCACCCATTGGTCAATGTTCTAAATGCAACAAAATTGGTCATAATGCCAAAAAATTGCAGAATGAATGTAAGATGTTATGTTTGTGGAAGATTTAGACACTTATCTAATCAATGCAAAACACATACTGGCATAGGATATGGAAAAGCAATTCAGAAAAACAATGTGACTTGTTATGCTTGTAACAAGCTTGGACATATTGCAAAATTTTGTAGAAGTAAGGCATCACCGACAAACAATAAAGGACCCAACTTGAAAGGAAAAGAGAAGGTTGATGAAGTAAAGCAAGAATTTTTAAAACAATGGATTAGAAAGCCAGATCAAAAAGTTAGTGAAGCTATTCCTTCACCAGTAGAACAAAGTATCACTCCACTGGCAGGAGATTCTTCATCTAACTGAGAAGAAAACCTTTGGGAGTATGGCAACAAATTGAAAAACATGCTAACTTACCCTTGCTTGATGGTGAGAAGTTGGATTACTTCTTTACCGACAGATGTGTTAAGTTCAACTTAACCAAAAGACATTAAATATGGTAGTTGAAGGAAATAACATTATAAAACAAGTTTTTTGGCTCTTTTTTCATTCACCAAGCATTCAAATTTCTAGAGAGTGCAAAAATCCTAAGCAAAGGCATCCATAGCGAGAAGTGAAGGAAATCATCCAAGCAAATCATCCTAAAGGTAGATTAAGGTATTTATAACAATGGCTTCCTCCTTTGCACCTGAATTCATTGCAAACCCTACTATGATTGAAGTCATTAAGCGCCCTAGAACCGTGTTTAAAATCATTCCCAAAATTGAGAAGAAAGATGATACCCTAGGAGCATTTTCAAAAATACCTAAGGGAGTAGTTTATGCAGAAGATCCTAGAATCTATATACATTGTCACATTGAGGAATTAGGAGCTGAAGAAACAATGAACATGTGTAGGACTATAATTTGTGATGAAAATGGAAATGTTAAACCAGGACATAAGATAGTGGGAACCCTAGGTTTTGTAGACGTTCTCAATATTCCTGATTCTTCGAAGGATGTGATAAGGATTGTGCTAAGCAAAGTACATGGGGAATTCTTTTGGTTGGATTCCATCCATAAGATTACCAAAGAGGCAGTTAGAGCAGTGACATGCTTACCCTCCATCAGTAGTAGGCCTAATAAAACTAAAAAGGTTCCAAATGATACTGTGATGACCCTAACCGGTGAAACTTTTGACAAGAGATCCCTAAGAGTCAACGATGTGAAGGACATCAATGTTAGATTTGTTAGTATGATTCTTGGATATAAGGCTACACATGCCAACAGACTAAACTCTGTTTCCAGCTTGTGTATCAAAAGTGCATATGACATGGTGAATAACAATGCAAGAATTGATGTATGTGAGTGGTTAAAAGATGAATTGATAGATAACTTAAAGAAAATTAAATGTGATAAGAAAGGGACTTTCACATTTGGAAACCTACTTGTGTGTTTAATGTTGTACATTATCAAGGAAGTACCCAGTATTGCAAGAAAGGACTTTGGCTTTGATATACTGGTAGAAAAACAACTTCTAGACTTACTGAACAACATGGGAGATGATAGGGAAAAGAATATAAATGAACATTTTCAAGTTTTGAAAGCTAAGATGAAGACAAGAATAAGGCTATCTCAAGAAATTGTTGACAAGTATCAAAAGGAGATATGCTTTGTGATAAAGAAAGATGAAATTTGGATGGAGGCAGTTGTCCCTAGGACTGTTTGGGTCACAGAGATGGGATATGGGGCATATGACAACATAGTTGAAACCTATGGAAAATCCCTCCTAGAAGCCCCTAAGGAACCAACTGAGAAAGTGTTTGGCAATGTGGAGACAATAGAGAGTAAAATCCAATCTGAGAAGAGAATTAAGAAAACTGAACAGATAGTTAGGAAAGGAAAAAGACAGGCAAAAGCAATAAAAGAAGATGTATTAAACAAAACTGGTATTAAGGAGAGTCAGTTGGAAGGACTACAACCGGAAGTACATCTTTCACCAGTTGCAACTTCCTTTGATAGTGATATACTGGTTGAGTTTAACAGGGTAGAAAGAAAAAGAAAACCCTCACCAGTACCCTCACCTACACCCAAAAGGACAAGACAAAAACAACAGGCAATTAGGCCTCCGGCTAAGAAATTGACTCCAAAGAAAAGGAAGGAAAAACAGGTTATTCCTCCACTAGACAAACTTTTGAATGAAATAACTGAGGATGGGAAATTGACCAACATCAGCAAATTGTACAAAAATTTTAGTGATGATGAAAAAGAAAGCATAGAAAATAGTGTAATCTTACACTTAGACATCTATATGAAATTTTTGATGGAGATTGTAGATGACATACCTAATGACCTATACAAAAGGTTAGAAGTAAGAAGGGTAGCTATTGTGGAATTAGATAAAAAGATAAAAATAGAAAAACTACTTGCAGTTCACCCAGTGAACTCAACAACAGAGATAGATGAGCTTATCAGTGAGGCCAAACGGATAGTATTTACAACTGGTCACCGACATGTAGCATTAATGGCAGGAAGAGTAAATGAAATATCAGAAGAAACTACAGATAAATGGGACATTGTCTTTGTTGAGAAAGAAAAACAAGAAGAGCTTAAAAGACCAAAGAATATCAGAGTCTACCAAAAGGATAAGGATAAGGGGAAAGGAAAGGTAGGTGGACCCCCGAGCATAAAAATAACTGATAACTTTCTCCCACCTCCTTCTGATACTCCACCAGTACAAACTATTGACACACCACCGGCAACAAAGAGTATGGAAATACCACATGACGACACCAATCCTGATTCTGAGGTGTTATACACAATGAATATTGACACACAGGAAGTCAATATTGTGGTGGATAAGGAAACAACTGACAAGAAAGATGTGGCAACAGAGCCACCGATAGGAAATATTACAATTGAAAACATTGAAATTAGGGCCGAGCAACAAACTGAAAAATCAAATGATCCCTGGATACAGGAAAGACAAACACCACATTTGTAAACACTAATGTATCTACTGAGTCACTGACAGTAGACAGTACAAAGGTAAGTAAAGAAAAACTAGTGTTACAATCAGAAAAACTGGTAGTGGATACCACTGTAAAATCATCAGAGGCACAAACAGAGACACCATCAAGAGAGAACACAGAGAAATCGGTAGAGCAATAGGTAGAGAAATAGGCTCCTTCATAGGTACATGCACAGACAGTGCCACCGGCTACATCTAACAAGCCTAAACCTCTGGTAGCTGAGATGCAAACACAAACTAACCCAACAGAGAAAGAGGAAAGCAAAGCTATCACTACCACTAGTGGATTACAGATTGTGAAGACAGTTGGATAGTCATCCGGAATATCCATGACTGAATTTAGGACAACTAATGTAACTAAGGTACTATTAGACTCGATAAATAAAATAACAGAGTGCAATGCACAAGCATACAAGGATATAGATGACACTTTACCAATTTTGAAGATGAATGCTCCTAAGTGTAACATAGAGAATAAAGATTCTTTGAGCCAACTAGACACATTGTCTAAGTATATAACCAGTAACCTAATAACACTTGATCAAATAAATGAAGACACCTTTAGAGAGAGAATGAATAAAGAAAAGGAAAAATTCTTTGAGGAAATAGTCAAGAAGAATAAGGAACACATGGACACCTTATTACCGGTACTTGGCAAGACAATTTTGGATTTCAACAAAATATATAGAGATGCATTTAAGACTAACTTTTTAACAGAAGATATAGATAATGAGATCAGCAAAGCACAGAAGGAAATAAATAATATTGCTGACAATTTGATAGGATCATCAGATTCATTACCGGTAGTTGAAAAAGAAATTGCATTTTTTGAGGAGAAAATTGAAAAACTAGAAAAAGATAAGGAAAGAATAAAATCTAAGGCAAAGGAACTAAAGTGAAAACTAGGTCCTAAACTGGATATCCTCATCTCTTTGAGAAAAGAGATTTCTGAGGCTCTTGTTCTAGGACTTAAGACACCAGAAGAGAAAATGCACATACTCACTAGTACAATTCAAAGGACGGGAGCAACAATAAAGGACAGTGAGAGGTTCAGCAATAGTCTAAAATTTGCATTGGCGGACATATATCAGATTGTAACCCATCGGTTATAGGGAACCAAATAGGAACTCCTCTCAATTGACATTGAATGACATCCTTTGTCATTGATGCCAAAGGGGGAGTAGTAGAGGTGAGAAAAAGGATATGACAGAAGAGATCATCTACTCAAGGGGAGCACTCAATTTTGAAGCGGATGGTTTTGACAGTTTTGGTAAGAGATTTTTGGACAGCACCTTACGGTTTTGACAGTTTTGGTAAGAGATTTTTGGACAGCACCTTTTGGATATACTTTTTGGCTTTTTCTCATGAGTGTTTCCATCAATGCCAAAGGGGGAGATTGTTGGCAAATGCACACTCCAATGGGAAATTGTAGGTGATTGAAGGTATTGTCATTGATGGCAACCTTACAATCATATGACACCGACAGACTCTACACCGACATACAATTCACCAGCACCGAAAAGATTGATTATCGACACCCTAGCTGACAAGATTTTATTTATTGCAAAATGTATTTAATTGTAATATCTTTTTGAAAGCCAACAAGGCATATTGTAATAAGGCTCATATATAAGTATGAGATCTTGTAGAACATTTTAATAGGGATATGGAGATGAATATTATGTGCAAATATTTAGGCAGACTATAAAGTAAGGTTTATGATTATTGCAGAGCTTAAAACGGTATTGGATCTGGCATAGCAGATGCCCTTTTGTAAGAAGTACATCATCTTGGATTTCTATAATCCATTTTTGTAAGTCAGTGTGACTTCTTTTGCATTTGAGCAGTGAGCTCTAAGAACTTGGCCTTCCTACATGTGCAGGCCCCCATTTTGTAAGTAATATTCACTTATTGGCCAGTGAGCGAATATTGTGGGTCACAAATCCCACCAAGGTTTTTCCCACATCGGGTTTCCTCACCAAAAATATTGTGTTATGGTGTGCATTCTATGTTGTGTTTATTTCTCTTATTTACTACATTAATTTTGGTTTACCGGTAAACTATTTTGGAATTCTTTTCATTTAATAAGTTAAGAAAATCCATTAACCAACAAGATACTGATTCACCCCCCCTCTCAGTATCTAAGGGAATCCTAACATATGTAAGAGGTCAAAGGACTCCAGTATTGAGCTTAACCGAGACTGTAATCAGGCATGGTAGATGCTATCTCAGGCAGTTCATTCTACTGGATTGTTCTCTAATTGTCTTGAGGTGGTTTTAACCTCTTTTTAGTCAGTGAGACTCTTTTGTAATGAGCAGTGCGCTCTAGGCAGTGTGTCTTTCTGCGTGTGCAGGCCTCTCATTGTATCACATACTTTCTCGAGAAGTATCATCTGATTGTGGGTAGGCTTCCAGCCTAGGTTTTTCCTTTTACCGGGTTTTCCATGTACAAGTAATGGTGTTATGTGGTATAGTTTCATTGTGTTGATTATCTATTTTATTGTTGAGTTGCATTGTTTACTAGTATTTTTTTCTACTGGTATCTATTTTTGTTATTCTGGTATTTAATGTTTATGTGCTCTGATTTAAGGCTGTAAAGGGGATTAATTGATATAATCTATTAACAACTGATTCACCCCCCTCTCAGTTGTTCACCAATTATCCTAACAATTGGTATCAGATCTTTGGTACTTTTTTGGAGAAGCTTAACCACTTGAGGTAGATCCTATGGCAACTAATCCACTAGTTACAATTTTCAGAAGAGAAATCCCTAAGCTTGATGGAACAAATTATGGGATATGGAAAATCCGAATGGAGACTCATCTTAGATGTCTTGGCAACAATATTTGGGAGATCACTAAGAAAGGATATAGACCTTATGATCTGGCATCTAGAAATCCTGCTCCTACAGACTTGGATAAAAATATTGAGAATGATTGCAGAGCTAGAGAAGCCCTCTTGTGTCCACTTACTGATCAACAGATCATGGGATTGACTAATAAATTAGTTGCAAAGGTTATGTGGGATAAATTACAAACTCTAAATGAAGGTGGCCCTACTATTAAAATTTCTAAACTTGAAGGTTACTGAGTGAGATATGAGAACCTGAAAATGGATGACAATGAAAGAATTGCTATATTTATGGAAAGAGTAAATGAGATTATCATGGGAATTCAATGTTGTGGAGGATCGCTGAGTGAAGATGAAATAGTTTCCAAAGTCTTGAGAGCCCTTCCACTTGCTTACAAGATGAAGGCAACTGCAATTAATGAATTGAGAACAATGACAAACACCTTAGTTAACAGAGACATTCTGATTGGGAAGTTATCTTCTTTTGAGCTTGAAGAATTTGGACCTTCTGGAGCTACAAAATCTGAACCCTGTTTTCATGCATCATCATCACATCTACCAGCAAGAATGATTGGAAAGCCCTATATCCAAAAGAACTAGAAGATATGAGGAAAGAGGATGAAGAATTTGAGCAACTTGAAGCCTTATTTGCTAGAAGAGTACCTAAAGGACTAGAGGGAATTAAGTATGAAGGAAAAGCACCTTTTTAATGTCTTGCATGTAATTAGATTGGTCATTTTGCATCTAGATATCCTAAAAGGAATGCAAGATTTGAAGAAAGAGTTAAGAAATCATTCAAGCCTAATCAGAACAGATATAGATTCAAGAGGAACAAATAATGCTACATAGCGGATGAGGAAGGAGTAATTGATGAATCTGAGGATGAACCAACAGAAATATCTGCTAGTGGATCTGGCAATGGAAAGGAATGGGTGTTCTATGCCCTAAAGGAAGATGAACCAGAACTGGCTATCAAGAATGAAGAAAATGCCTTGGCAGCAAAAGTTGAAGACAATGATGAATGGGTCATTGATAGTGGATGCTCACATCATATGACTGGAGATAAAAGAAAATTTGTGCCCCTGCATGAATATAATGGTGGTCAAGTAAGATTTGGAGATGACAAAGCATGTATGATCAAAGGTAGAGGTACTATTTCTTAGATGGTACTGTCAATGTCTATTATGTAGAAGTTTTAAAGCATAATCTTTTGAGTGTTGGTCAATTGGTGGACAAGGGATTTCAACTTCAATTCAAGGATAGAAAATGAAAAATAATCAACAAGACTAGTTTGGAGATTGCTACTAGTACTCAGACTGGAGGTAATATCTTTCATCTGAACACTAGTAATAAGACATGTTTGATTGCTCATATTGATGAGAGTTGGCTATGGCATAAGAGGATGTGTCATGTTAATTTTGATTGCATTGTCAAAATCAGTTCAACAAAGGCAGTTAGAGATATACCTAAGATTATGAAGCCTCATAATCTGGTATGTAAGGAATGTCAATTGGGAAAGAAAGTTAGAACTACTTTTAAGAGAATACAAGATAAATCTAATGATGTTCTTGATTTGATTCATACTGACTTATGTGGTCCAACAAGAGCTAGAAGCTTTCAAGGTGATAGATACTTTATGCTAATAATTGATGATTATTCTAGAATGATGTGGGTGACTTTTCTTAGGGACAAGTCTAAAGATTTTGATAAATTCAAGATATTTAAAGCAAAAGTAGAAACTGAAACTGGACTGAAAATCAAATGTCTAAGATTAGATCAAGGTGGTGAGTTCACTTCTCATGAATTTAATAGTTATTGTGAAACAACTAGAATTAGGGGACAATTATCTACATGTAGGACTCCTCAACAGAATGGAGTAGTAGAAAGAAAGAACAAAACCATTTTGGATGCAGCAAGTGTTAGATTAATGAGATTGGGGGGGGGGGGTGAATCAAATAAACTCACAATGCAAACTCTTAATCAGATTCAACCTCAGTAGAACTTACTTGGTATGCAACTATGATTGTAAATCATTCAAACTCATAAACTGATAAACTTGAAACATCAAAACACATTTAACACCAGATTTAACGTGGAAACCCAAATAGGGAAAAACAACTATGGGATTTCAGACCCATGAAGAAAATATACTCTTCTAGAGTATGCTCGGTTAAAAGCCAATCTTGTTAAAGATTACATAAACACATTGCTAGATGTGACCCAGTTAAGGGATTTCCCTCAGATCTATCACAATCTTGCACTTTGTTAGAAGTGACCTTGTCAAAGGATTTCAAACACTCAATTAGAATGTTACCTTGCTAGAGGATTTACAAATAAGACTGTTAGGTCCACTCGGTTAAGAGATTTCCTGTCACTTACAAAAATAAATAACAGTAATAAAATATATCTGCAACTTCACATCTGAAATGTTATAGAAGACTCTATGTGCTCAAAATCATCTTGTCATAAGACTTATCTTCCTTCTTGTTGGGCTTCTCACTCTGTTCTTCAATCAGATCTTCAATCTTCTGTACTCTATAATCACTTTTGCAGTGTCACTGTTCTTCTATTTGCCTGCATACTTTGTTCATCAAATTTTCCTTATTTAATGGCAATTCCTAACCGCTTAATCCCCTTAATCAAATTTCCCATGATTAATCTTAGCCATCAGATCTTCTAACTTGACTAGGTTCATTGAATCCTTTGAACTAAAAAACATTTTATCTTGCCTTGAAACTTGTATTCCTTCCTTGGTACTTGTGCTCGGTCATAACCGTTCAATCTGTGCTGTAGATCTAACTCTTGAATTTTCATTCCCATTGATCCTTAACAAACTTCTTGCATGACATTCCAGTCTTCTATAAATCTCTAGCTCATTGGCATCCTTCATTTAATAATGTATTTATTCATCCAATGCGTTCTGTTACTGCTCGGTTGACGCTCGGTTAATTCTGAACTTTACTTAGTAGACATTCTGTATTCGTCTCGGTTACTGTCTCAGTAGCTTTGCTAGCTGACGATGCTTGGTGACTTCTTTCTTCTTTAACCGACACCGATAACCTTGGAATTTACTGACTGGCTCGTTGCTCAGTAAAATAGAATAGTATCAAACCTTTACTCATTCTATTGCATAAAATCTTTTCTCCTTCTTATTCAGTCTTCAAATACACATATATAGGATATCAAAACAATCAAAATAACATAATCTCATCACTGTCTAACTCGGTAATAGTTGCCCATTGAATAACTTATTACTCCCCTTCATTTTCACATTCTTTCTGTGTCACTTACTGACATCATTATACTCATCAAAACATACTCTCTAAGATATGGCAACATCATACAAAATCAGAAAATCAATTGCTTGACATCAATGACAAAATAATATTATTAAGACAGTAATCATCCTTTATCAATTATATCATTAATCTCCAACAACCTTCTCAATATCATCATACCAACAAACCTACTGTAATGTGAACAGCAAGAACCATGATGATGGAAGCCAAATTGCCTCACATCTACTGGAGAGAAGCAGTAAGTACAACAATCTACAAATTCAATAGAGTTCACATCAAAGGTGAAACCGGTAAAACTCCTTATGAATTATTGTTTGGACATACAACTACTGTTAAATATTTCAGAATTTTTGGAAGTAAATGTTATATCAAAAGGGATGATTCAATTGGGAAGTTTGATCATAGATGTGATGAAGGAATATTTCTTGGATATTCTAATCAAAACAAAGCATATAGATGTTATAACAAAAGATTGCAAAAAATTGTGGAAAGTGCAAATGTAAAAGTGGATAAGCAATACAAAAATCAATTTATATCATATGATAGAGAACTGGTATTTGAAATTATCATAACTAAACCAACAATACCTCAATTGATACAGGACACTAAGATAGTTATATCGGCACAGTTAGAAAACTCAACTGTGACTAATGATCAGATCAGTGAACCTGAAGTTCAGAAGACTCCAAGGTATGTAAGATTAAATCATTCTGAAGATCAAATAATTGGAGATAGGAACAAGGGAGTTATGACCAGAAGAAGATTGGTGAATGAAGAGGTATGTCTTATTTCTCAAGTTGAAATAACATCTATTATTGAAGCTTGTAAAGATAAACATTGGTTAAAGGCTATGGAAGATTAATTAGATCAGATAGAGAAGAATAAGACTTGGACTTTAGTTCCCCGACCTAAAAATAAGAATGTTATTGGAACTAAATGCATTTTTAGAAATAAACTAAATGAGGATGGTCAAGTTATAAGAAACAAGGCTAGACTAGTTTGTAAAGGATATTGTCAAAAGGAACGAATTGATTATGGTGAGACATTTGCACCTGTAGCCAGAACTGAAGCTATTAGACTATTTCTTGCCTATGCAGCATATAAGAACTACAAGGTCTATCAAATGGATGTTAAATATGCATTTTTGAATGGTGAACTTGAAGAAGAGGTATACATTTAGCAGTCTGATGGTTTTTCACTAATAGATGATAAGGATATGGTTTGTAGGTTAAAGAAAACATTATATGAATTGAAACAAACTCCTAGAGCTTGGTATGCAAAGTTGGATAATTATTTTCTAAAGCTTGGTTTTACTAAAGGCAGTGATGACAATAATTTATATTACAAGATCATTGATGATGATATTCTAATTATTGAAGTATTTGTTGATGATATCAATTTTGGAGGAGAAGATAAATTGTGCATGAAATTTTCTAATAATATGAAGAATGAATTTGAAATGTCCATGATTGATTAAATGAAATTTTTCTTAGGTTTGCAGATTACTCAAACTGACAAAGGCATCTTTATCTGTCAAACAAATATCTAAGGGAATTGTTGAAAAAGTTTGGTATGGATAATTCCAAACCAATAAGTACTCCTATGGTGACAAGTGAGAAATTTTCTATCAAAGATACATCTGCACCAGTAAATTCAACAAGGTATAAGTCTATGATTGGTGGCCTATTATATCTAACTTAGACTAGACCAGATATAATGAATGTAGTGAGTATTGTTTCAAGATATCAATGTAATCCTAAAGAAAATCATGAATGTGTAGTAAAGAGGATATTCTAGAATCTGCAAGGCACAACTGAATATGGCTTATGGTATTCTAGAGATGATAACTTCACTTTATGTGCATATACAGATTCAGATTGGGTAGGAGATACTGATTATAGGAAGATCACTTCTGGTGGAGCTTTCTTTCTTGGAAAGAAACTAGTTTCATGGATCAGCAAAAAAAAGTCATTCATTTCTTTATCTACTATAGAAGCTGAATATGTTGCACTAGCAACTAATTGTACACAAGTCCTGTGGATGAAGCAAATATTGAAGGATATCAGGGTAAATTGTAGTGAACCGGTAGTTATCTACTATGATAACTTTGCATCTATTGACATGTCTAAGAATCTGATATTTCACTCTAAGACTAAGCACATATCAATAAAGTATAACTTTCTGAAGGACAAGGTTGAGGAAAAAGAAGTCAAATTGGTTTATGTGAACACTAAATAATAGATTGCAGATATATTCACTAAACCGCTATCTAAAGAATCATTTGAATATTTGAGAGATGGGTTAGGGGTATCTACCCCTTTGGTAGAGACTTGGTTGATTATGCAGTGCATCATTCCAGTATGGATCAACAACTCTATCCTTTATTCCGGTATTGATGTAGTGGTGCTACTAATCAGGGGGAGTAGTCAGCTTTGAGATTCACAAAATTTTGATATCTATCTCATATCTCTGGCATTGATGTCAAAGGTGGAGAGATATTGATGTGAAAAAGAAAACTTAAGGAGTTGTTTTTTCAGAGCTATACAGAGATATTATTCAAAGGGGGAGTTTGTTGGTTGTCTTCCATTGGGGGAGACTTGTTTCACATTTCTTGGTACTTAGATGTTTTTCACATCTAGTGTTGCCATCAATGCCAAAGGGGGAGATTGTTGGCAATATGGAAGGATTGATTATGTGTTGCATTGATTTTTTTTCATTGATGTCAACACTAGTTGTTATGGTTGGTTACCGACAGATAGGTTTTGGTTACCGACAGAAGATCTAGTGTTACCGGTAGAAGAGACTATCTGTTAGACACTACCAACATGTTTGGGTCAATGGAATTTGTTTGGTTCTATGTGTTACATGCTTCTGGAGCATGTCTTGCTCAGTTGGTATTGACTTGGTGATCAGATGCCACAATACACTCTAGTAAACCCTTACCGACATAGATTTAAGGTTTTACTGGTAGAGCTTTTATTGAGAATCTTTGACAGGATACATAAGTGGTGTTGGTGCGGTTTCTAGGATGTAGAAGATGATCTCTAATTGTGCTTCAACCAGGTGGAGACATTCCTTTGGCGTGGTGGACCTAGAATAGGTTTGGTGCCTATCTAGGTTATGGATCAGTATCATGTTAACGTGTTCTCTACATGTTACCAAGATGATTTATGGATTGGTTAATATTGTTTTGGTCTAAAGTGGACATGGCATATCATTGTAATATGGATGTATGTAATATTCTTATTGTATTATCTTTTAGGTGGCCAACCTAATTGGTTTAGGCCTTAGGGTTTGTATAAATTAATATAAGATCTCATTGCAGATCATGATAGAAGTGGTGTGGACAAGAAAAGGAATGTGATGTGTGAATATTGTAATATCATTTAGGTAGAGGATTAGGTCGATCATTGAAGATCGAATTGGGTTTATGTAAGAGGTCAAAGGACTCCAGTATTGAGCTTAACCGGGACTGCAATCAGGCATGGTAGATGCTATCTCTAGTAGTTCATTCTACTAGATTGTTGTCCAATTATCTTGAGGTGGTTTTAACCTCTCTGTAGTCAGTGAGACTCTTTTGTAATGAGTAGTGCACTCTAGATAGTGTGCCTTCCTGTGTGTGCAGGACCCTCATTGTATCACATACTTTTTGCAGAAGTATCGTCTGGTTGTGGGTAGGCTTCCCACCATTGTTTTTCCCTTTATCGGGTTTTCCACATACAAATAATGGTGTTATGTGGTATGGTTGCATTGTGTTGATTATCTATTTCATTGTTGAGTTGCATTGTTTACCAGTATCTATTTCTACGGCTAGTATCTATTTCTATTATTCTGGTATTTAATGTTTATGCACTCAGGTTTAAGGTTGTAAAGGGGATTAATTGATATAATCTATTAACAATGGATTCAACCCCCCTCTCAATTGTTCACCAGTTATCCTAACAATAAGTAGATTCACCACTTAACCTACCAATTGGATACCTTCCCCATTTGTCTTGCTTACATCAATGTATCATCCAAATAGTATGGGAGATAGAGGGAATAGAGGGAAGCCCTATTTGACTCCAATCTCACTACCAAAAAACTCAAGCATGCCTTCACTAGTTTTGGTTTTAGCTACAACCTTCTCATACAACCTATGAAGAACAACTCTAAATGCATTTTTGATTCCTAACTCTTCCAATTTGTTCCATAGTTTGTTCTAGGTGTCATGTTGAAAGCATTCTTAAAGTCTACAAATAAATAGTAATCATCATCTCCTTGGTAGTCCCAATTTTTTTCAATGAAGTGCCTAAGGGTAATGCAATTTTCAATAGTAGAGTGTCTAGGTATAAAGCTTGCTTGCCTTTTGTTCTTTTACCCTTCTTTTTTCCTAGCTACTAATTCTTTGTTCTATCATGCTCACAAAGAGATTTCCAAGGAGGGGATTGACCATAATTGCACAATAGTTAGATGGGTTATTGATATCACCACTAGATATAACAATGAGAATTGATGAGGATGAATTCAGGGTTTATGACATTGAGATGTTGATGATCGTTTCTTTGATGATATTGAGTAATTCTAGTAGGAAATAAATATTAGTGTATTTTTTTTTAAATATACTTACATTTAAAATATATGGCTCATATTGACGAGCACGGTATGTTTCCATTACAACTATGCAATTTTATTTTGCATCAATGTTTTGGAATATGACCTTTGAAAAATTATGAGCAAGTTACAAAAAATGGATTTCTAAATATCACACGAGGGAAAGAGAATGGGAAGAAAGTGTAATGACCCACTCAACTTAACCCAAAATTTCCACTAATTTTTTTATTTATTCTTATTTATGTTTGATTCACTCACATAGTTAGGTACTTCTATCCAAATGAGATAGGCATCCATCAAACCAGGATAGCAATCTAACCATACAGTTAGGAATCTATCCATATGGGACAAGGAGTTTCATCTATCCAATCTGGGATAGGCCTTTATGCAAACGGGGTAGGCATCTATTCATAAAGAATAGGAAATACTATGGGCAAAGACTTAGACTCATTGAGACCATCCGGGTCTTGAGTCACTCTCTAAAGACTACACTCCCCTAATAGGAGTGCACTGAGATCATCATCCTTAGGAGTATATAAAAAATAATTGTATAATCAATCTTGATTTATGCCTTGAAATTTGACCTAAAGCCTTGAGAAGTCAAGTGAATGCATACAAGATTCCTTTCGAGTATGTATTGAATTAATTTTAATCTTTCAATTAGTATTATCTAGATCCTTTAATTGAAGGGAAATAGAGCTTAAAAAACCAATAATTCATCCTTAACCAAATCCTAATCCCCATCCTCAAACACCTGAGTACAACTCCATCCCTAGATTGCCTACATACCTATTTCGACACAGGATCAAGGCATAAAATATGGAGTTTTGGTTTCTACCTATGTTTAATGTAAATTGTTTGGTGGGTATATAACCCTTTCTAGGGTCAATGTCCGAAATTTGTTCTCTATG
Organism: Cryptomeria japonica; assembly: GCF_030272615.1. Classification (NCBI taxonomy): domain Eukaryota; kingdom Viridiplantae; phylum Streptophyta; class Pinopsida; order Cupressales; family Cupressaceae; genus Cryptomeria; species Cryptomeria japonica. Next base: position 221,245,744 of record NC_081409.1, read on the forward strand.
GTTGCTACTCATGATGGTAGCTCTATAGCAAAAAGGCTCAAGGCGGCCTTCTATTTATGGTCTAAACAACTAAGTCCCATTTCCTATTTATACACGTAAAATCGATCTAGAGATAATTAATTAAATACAAAGTGATTTAATTAATTAACCTTTATTCTTCTACTTGTAAATAAATCTAAGGATTTATTTATATAGTTCATAATCCCTTCGATTAATTAATTTCCCTCCCCATCATAATTCATTTCTTCTATTTCCATAATTAGACAAACAAATTTAATTATTTGTTGAATTTGATTATCCCCCATCCTTTTATTTGAATTTTAATTCAAATGAGCACATGGCTCCCAATCCTACCCATATTCTAACCCAACCCATCCTATCTAATCTAGGGTTTAACTAACCCTATTCCTCCTAACCTAACCCTCTAATCCTTTAATCAAGGTTATCCTAACCTCTTGTGGGTTGTTCACCCTCTCTTGAGGACACATGACACCTGTGCCACTTGTCCCTCCTCCTCTTGACACTTACCCTTTTTATTGGCATTTGTTGAGGAATTCTTGACACTTGTCTTTCCAGCAATGACATGTGTCCTCTTTTTAAACCTCTTATCCAACTTCTTCATTTTCAACTATTTATATCTCCAGATAAAATCATGATCGTTGATTTGTGCCACCTTAGCCTTGGTCTTGAAAAATATATAAATAGTTCTATTTCTAGTCATGATCCCCCTTAGCATTTTTTTAGAATTCTCTTAGCATTTTCAACAATCTTAAGATCATCTTTAGCAACATAATTAGATCTCTTTGCATCATAATTAGTTTATCATTTAGTATCATTTTGCATCTAGAATATGGCTTTCATTGTATTTCTCATCATAGTTTATAATTGTGTTGTTCATCATATAGATCTTAGTATTACAATATATCATACTCATTTCTTGAGTTGTCATCTTGTGATCATGCATATGAGAGCCATCATATAAACACACGAGGTCCTCAAGAATAGAGAACATTGGAGCGATTTTAGGAAGTTATTTAAATTTGTTTACTTATTTTTTCTCTTTCATATAATGCTTCATTGAATGTTGTGTATTTGATTATTAAAGGATTGACACAATTCTTTCACTACATTTTCTGGCACCCACTGTGGGGAACTTGCCCTGAATTTTAACATCATTTCTTGCAGGTTTTTATTGCTAGGTACATTCAGAATTTAGTCTGGAATTTTGGTAATTCACATGAGTGTATTCATCTTCTGTTCTAGTGTATCCCTCTTCTACATTAGCTTTTTTATTTTACAAAATAGCGTTTTGATCTTTTTACTAGCGTTTTTCTTTGATAATTTAGCGTTTTCATTACACAGAATAACATTATGGCTGGATAGATTAGCACTTTGATTTCATAGTTTTGCATTTTGATTTCATAATTTAGCATTTTGGTTTCGTATTTTAGCATTCTGGTTTTACAAAACAGTGTTTTGGGTCCACAAAGTAGCATTTCCATAACACATAATATCACTTAGATGAGTTTCTTTAGCTTTTGAGCTCTTGTACCCAGAATTTCATTTTTTCAAAAACTAATTTGCAATTGTCTAATTCATAGGTATCTTTCACTCTATCAAATATTGGAGTTACAAAACATTTCTCAGCCAAAGACATTCATTGAAAAATACTAACACTTATTTGAAGTCGCGGGATTATTGCACTTTCTTTTGTTTAATTTAGGCACATAGTATAACTAGGGGATCAATTAACACCATGTCTTATGTGCCTGAGATGATAGGCAAGTATTCTCTCCCCTTCATTGGGTGATCATAAAGATAGACTCATTGTTCTTTCATTTTATTAGTGCAATATCTTTAGCAGACCTTCCCTCTTGAGTATCCCATAAGGTCGAGTGAGAGGGGAACGATTAATGCCAAGTTCATCTAACCCACTCTAAAATAAAAGTAATTTCAATAAAAAATGATGTCAATGGTAGTTCTTGGGAATAACTCTCCTTCGTACCTCAAGGCTGGGAGATCTCTTAATTGAGTTTATATCCCGACACACCAAACAGATTCCCTTACTAGTACCTCTTTTTAGCTAGAAGCTACCCTGTTTGAACCTTTGAACACTTTTATTCTCTCAATGCAAGGAGGGGGGAGAATCTCTCCCAAAGACACTAACCATATGTCCCTCTTGAGCGTATGTGTGAACTCCCCTTTTGAGTACATATTGCAAGGCTCCTAACGAGATTCCACTAGTTCTCACAAAGGCAAAAACATGGGTGCCCTTTAGAGAGTGACAAGGCTATGTGAGTTGAAAGGGTACCAAGATGTGGGTTGAGAAATAATAGTGAAGCCAAATTTCCTTAGGATAGAACTGCTTGGTGTGTTTGTTTTTTTATATACCCGCGAAAACTTGGGCTTTATTCAAAGCCTCTAACATACACTTGATGTTTAGATCTTAGGGAAAAGACAACTTCTTGAAATTTTGTCTTACATTTTTAGATCATTAATCAGACATATCATCCATTGAAACATACTCAGATTTGAACAAAATTAAACATTATATTGTCAAATTGTCTCACATCAAATTTCATAGAGTAGAATAGTGTCTCACTATCACAAAATAGAGTTTTCATTTCAAACATTAGCATATAGATATATTGTAATAGCACATCAATTCAAAACTCTAGTGTTCTAAGGTTAAACTATAGCGTTTTGTAGTTAAACTCTAGCATTCTGAGATCAAACTATAACATTTTGAGGTTAAACTTTAACATTCTCAAATTAAAATCTAGTGTTCTGAGGTCATACTAAAGCATTCTCAAGTTCATAGAGAAGAATAACACTTCAAGACCTAGAATTAGTGTTTTAGTAGGACAAGGTGGTGTTCTCATAAGACAACATAGCACATCTAGGGTCCAAAGTAGCACTCTGGTGGAGCAGTCTACCGTTCTCAGCCTCTATTTTAGCATTTTGACAATTTGAGACCTTGGACAAAGAGAAAAATTGGACTTTTTCCAGAAAGTTAATCACACTTTTGGATACCCTTTTCAGAGTACATTATTTCCCCATCACTCTAAGACCAATTCAAAACTAGTAAAAATAGGTTTCACAAGTGAATTACTTTTAAAAACATAGATCAAGATGTCCTAAGTGCATAATTCTCAATCTCTAATATCTAATTTCTTAGCACATTTTTGTCATCAAGATTTATTATCCTTGTCTAAGAAACAAGGGCTTTAAAATCAGATCAACTTAGTCACATCAATAGGATCTTTCCTATTCAACTTAGTTGAATCCTATTACACTAGCACTCCAAACAAAGATTGAAGTTTAATCATCTTCAGCCACTTGTATGTCAGTTTTGACTAGAAATCAAAAGAAGAAACAAAGATAGTAGAAAAAAAAAAAAATCTACAATGGCTGAAGAAAATCCTTTCTATAGACCCATAATCAAGATGATGATGAGGAAGAAATAACTGAAGAAAATATCAAAGAAGAACAACAAGACCCAAAATTTGGTAAATTCATGGAAAAAGTCTTGGAAATAAAAAAAAAGATAAATAATTCCTCATGTAAGCACATGAAGAAGATAATTTACCTTTGGACTTTGATCTACAAGACCACGTAAGGGAATTTTGCACAATGAGCATGGAATTTTCCCATGAGGACATCTATCTAATGAGGTTATTCCCAAAGAGTTTAAGCGAACAAGCCATTTAGTGGTTCTCTAAACTTCAAGCTGGTATTAGAACATTTACTGAATTGGTGGATAAATTCATTTCTCAATGCTCATATAATATCCAACATGAGATCACCATTCTAGACTTGTGCAACACCAAATAGAAAAATAGAGAACCATTCATAACCTTTTTACAAAGGTGGCGACAATTGTTTGCAAGATATCTTCGTCTAGTGCCTGATAATGAAAAGATGGAGAATTTTATTGACAATCTAAAAGATGAAATGAGCTATAGACTAAAATTACAATACCCACCAAGTTTTGAGAAGATTATTGAAAATTGAATCAAGATCGAGGAAGCTCTGGTTAAGAAATGAGTGTTAAAACTTTATAAAGAAGGGGCCAATTCTTCCAATAACACTAATAACAACAATGAGAAACCCAAGTTTTGGAACATGAATAGAAATATCCTCAATGATGGCATGGTGGATACCAACTACTTAAAACCAAAACAACTCATTTTCAATCTATCAAGTCACATTGCGATGGTTAATCAAAATGACAACGAATCTAAACCGTTTTTTTCTAATTTTCACATAGAATTTACTAACATTTTCATCCCACCAAAGTGCCAATGTAGGCCCCCCCCTCATGGACACACAGTTGTTTTCCCCACTATCTAGTTTAGGTACATTCTTGTTGACATGATGAAGGTTCCTCTAATGGGTTTTAGAAAACATACTAGGTTTTCATCTAATACATACATTACATGCCCACCACACTCCACAGGGTTATTTATATATTCTAGGAAAAGTAATTCTTTGATTGTATCAACTTGACTTTAATAATAATAATAATGTTTCACATTCCATTTCTTTTGAGTTTGATATGTTATCAACATGATAGTTGAGTTTTTTATTTGTGAATTTTTTTGAAATGTAGTGTTTAAGCTATTTGCATGTAGCGAGTCTAACTACTTGATGATAATAATAAGAGATTAAAAGATTAATATTGTAAATGAGATCAAGGCCCAATATAGAGAAGAGCCATGGAGTGGTAATAAGATAGAGAGCTTGCAGAAGTGCATGAATAAGGTCCCCATGTTATTGATAGGAAAATTAATTTATCCTTCACTAGCCTAAGTTGTAAGATAATATAATAGCTTTTAGATAGCTTGGTAAAATACTTTTCTCTATGAGATGACAACACAAAAACCTTTGGATCTTGTGGTATATTGATTACATTAGCTTGGCTAGGTAATTTATTCTTTTTATCTCTTCTACTTCTAAGACATCAACTCCTAAAAGAATTCTTTTTTTTACAATGGACAAATCTCATCATATACAATGAACTAAAATTTCACTAGAATGCATGTCCTCCATAAGTGCATTAATATTAAATGGTAATAATTTTCTCTTAGATTAAATCCTAATTTTATGTTTCTAATAGTTAATTCTTTCTTAAATGCTTTGCTACCAATATCTACCATTTCTACCCGCTTAAGTTCTATATTAGTGAAGAAAAGTGTAGGGTCAATATTCATTAAGAGTTCCAAGGTGTATCAAGAGGGTAGATGATAACAAGATGGAGACAAAGATTGTGAGCATGAATCTCTTAATCCTACTCCCACCTTGCCTATAATGCTTAAAAATTACTCCTACAATCAAGGAGACATCATTGTCTTTGGAGGAGATATCTTTGTCTTTGGATTGTTCTCTATGTCAATTTCTATAAAATTGAATGTTTTCATCTTCAATAGCGTGACCTACAACACCCAATTTGATTGTGACAATTTTTAACATGTTAACATGGAGAGAATTGAGTAGAGTTTATATATGTCATTCATTTGATTTTTCTTCCTACATATTCCTCTTAGGAATGGGGATATCTTATACATACACCTTTGGTATTATTTCTTCTTAAGGGGAGGAATATTGTTCGACAATCATGGACCATCTCCTACACCTTGTTTTCAGGACTTTCCATTAGCTATGTACCTTGTGGGGGGAGTTTCTTAGTCCTTCAAATTTTCTTCTCTCTCTATTTATAGTGGGGCATTCTTCCTTGTTGTTGGGGGCGAAATTCTTCTTATTTGGGGTTATTTTCTATGTGCATGAGTACCTAACATGAATTTATTTACCAAGACCCACCATCATCTTTTCACCCACCTAAACCATGCTTAAGGGGGGTGTGGGTTGTTAGTGTAAGTTTTTATTTTATTATTTTCCCTTACTCGTAGGTTTTTCATATACTTTTCTTAAGATTTTTGAGGTCAATGAAGTGATTTTAACTAATTAATAACTAGGATATGATATTAAGGTGTCCCCATCTTTACAGGATGAAACATTCAACTTATATTAATCACTTTATTTAATATCAAAGGTCACACTAGCTATTGCCTAATTTTTTCCCCTCCATCCTCTCACTAGTACTATATAAACTCACTACCTAGCTTGCATTTATTATTATAGACTTGAGATACTCTTGCACTCACTTGAGATACTCTTGAATTATAGTACAAGCATTCATTCTTTTGTATATTTTCTTTGGGCTCTTAATGCAATTTTGTTATCTTCACATTTGGACATCTCTTGGAATCACAAGTCTGTAATCGCTTTATTCTATTTACAGTTTCATAACAATTACGCTTTTAGGGTTGGTCACTTGTGAGAAATGTAAGGATAGTACACTATTTATATTGAAAAAATGATGAAGCTGAATGTTGATTTTAGATTGGGAGATTTATTGGAAATGGCAAGAGAAGTGCTCCATATGAAAAAAAATGGACTCAACAATATATGTCTTGTAGAAAAAAAGAGGTAAATAGATTTTAGAGGACAAATTTTAGAGCTACAATTGAAGGTGCTTTAAGAAAATTCTTTAGTAGTGCTATAGGCCATGAGGATTGTAGTACCCCTACCGTAATCGATCTCTAACCTTGGTTTAATCGTGATTAGTTAATCGTAATATGATGTTACAATCAGATGTTTGATTTAACGCATAGCTATTGATGTGGTTCTCACACTAGTTGTATGCAAGTTGTTAGTGTACCTATTTCGTGATAATAGTATTGGACTAATGATTTCATTAATTTTATATATGTATGCATGTATAACTCTTGGTTGCAGGAGATTTCAGGTACGAAGTCGCATGAGTGCGAGGTTCGTCGTCACCTGGTTTTGCAGGTTTGAGCATACCCTTTTAATCCCTAGAGTCGGATTAGGTGGTCGTGAGACCCTAGTTGACCTTAGTCGTGCTCTAGTGAGCATCGCCAGTCGTCGTCGGTTATCCCTTTTTGTTTGGGTTTGCGAGTCGTCTGTTTGGTTGACTTTCTCGATTTGCGTGCTTGGTGTGTTTGGTTAAATTGATTATTTAGTCCTTAGTAATTATTTTGATTATTTAAGCGTCTGTGCATTGAAGATTAATGGATTAAATTAATCGGGTATTCGTTATGCGATTTTCATTGTTAATGAATTGCCTATTTTAAATTGGAAGCAAATTTGATTTAATGATTGATTTGGAATATTTAATGCATTTTATATATGCTGTTGAAAAAAAGAAAGTTTTTGTATTTTATCGCAATAGACGTAATTGCATTCTGTTGGATTCTGGAATTTGAAAGATTAAATTTGTTTAAATGAGGAAATCAATTTGGATTGGAAAAGCAAGTCATTTTTCTAAAATAGTTAGAAAGGATTAATTTTGAGTATTATTTGTAAAAAAAAAATTTTAAATTCCAAAAATAGAATTTTTGGGTCAACTCTTCCATATAACCCAAATTTGGGGAAAAATGGAGGAGGGACATTTTTGGAGGAGATTTTGGCTGGAAAGATTTTTGGGGGTTTTGGAGAAGAGGCAGTTGGTTGAATCTGGCAGGTGGGCTCTCCCTCAGCTATACCAGGATTGCGAATGAAGGTAGGAATTCCGAATTGTCTTCTTGTTGCCACAAGAATTTACTGTTTTGATTTAAAGAAATGAATTTGTGATTGGAAAATCAACTTGATTGTTCAATATGAGTTTGGCTGGAGTTTTTAATGGAGATGTGTATTTCCTCATTGCTGTTAGAGTGCTTGAAACCCTTTATTTTGGAAGGGATGGGAAATCCATCAAGAAAATTTGATATCAAACCAGTTCGTTTAAACCGAACTCATAGTGTATTTGAAATTTATATTTGTGATGAAATTTGGGGATGGCGTTCTAGCCAAGTTCGGACTGTGTTTTTAAAGGGGAAAAGAAAACATTTAATTTCATGCTGGGCGTTGTGTTGTTACCGCACTGTGTGTTCAATTTAAATTTTAAAATGTAATTGTTTTATGGACTGTGCGTGTTATTGTTTTGGGCGAACTGGGCGTTTTATTTTCTTTAACCGTGGGTTTGGGGTTTGGAGGCGGAGAGCGGAGCTCCCCCGCACCTCCTCCCCCTTCCCCCGCACGCAGCCCTTCCTTTTTCCCCTCGTCCCCCGCGCGTTCTTGTTTACTGCCGCTCGCACACCGTTTGCTACCCCGCTCGCCGGTGTTGGTTGCTACGGCTGCGGCCCACGGCGGTGGCCGCAGGGCACCGCGGCACCTGCGGGCACCACCGTGGTGCGGCCCGCGAGTGCCGCCGCCCCTTTTCCCTCGGCTAGGGTTAGGGCACGACCGCCTCGCCTCTCCTCTAAACGTTAAAATGCGTTTTTCTTTGGTTTTAAAAAAAAAAAAATGGTTTATTAAATGTTTTTTTTTTATGTGTTTTTTTTTATTGTCATTCACAAACAAAAAAAAAGAAATGCAAATGATATGTTGTTAATGTATGTTATTTTTAAATGTTGAGTATCAATTAGTACTTAATCTTGATTAAGGTAGCAAAAGAATGATACACGAGAATTGGTGTTGATTAATTCTATAATGGAGTTTGTAAGTTAGTCATTTTCAGTCTCATCTCATGACTTATGCTCTTTATCTGATTAAGTTCTAAAACTATTGATTTTCGCAATTGAATATTGTTGACTATTTTGTCTGATCTTGGACTAGTGAACCTAGATCCTACCTTCTAGCTAATTAGAGCACTTGGCTAATTGAGGTAGTATTGTTTAAATATAATAGAGAATAAGATGTTATTGGAAGATCGTTGAAATACGAGACTGTAGAGGTCAGTTTTAGACCGTATGTTAATGACGTTTTGATTGGAGATTAAATATCTTATTTTAGTTGATTGATGGTTGTTTGAGATTTATTAATATGAACTGGTTAAAAAACTCATTTTGGCTTAAATTGCCTGTTCGATGCTTTGAACCTTAGGAGTTAGAAAACCAAGAACAACTTATCCCTAGATGAGGTAGATAACTGTAATCTGTTTTAGATCATGTAGAAACTTGATCGATTTTTATGATTAAATCAATTTGAGGAATATTGTCTTTTCTGATTACTGCCTTGCGAGTTTAATTTCTGTATTCGCCTTTAATTATGAAATGGCATGTTTTGCTTTGTTTAGTAGGACCCTGTCGTATGAAATGATTTGGTGTACCTGTTTCAGTCCTCGATTTTCGAGTTGACTATTGTATGGTGGTAGTGTCGTTTTGATCATATCCTCCTTGTGTGTGAGTCGAATGATGATTGTGGTTGACCGTTGTTGGTCGGGTCTCTAGTTAGAGTACCGTCAGTAAGTGTTCATCTTTGAGTCGTGTTTGACCAGATGATTGTTCTTCTTCTTGAACTCCGTTTGTTTGACCATGTGTATTCCTTGGTTTTGAGTTCGTTTGAGTTTCGTCTAGTGTCGTATGGGAAAGTGGCTTTCGATTGGGGGCCGCGCCCAAAGTGGCTGCTGGGTAACCCGTCGAAAGTGAGTCTAATAAGTGATAACCTAAGTAGATTAGAATGTAATTTATAAGTAAGATAATTGTGCCTCACACATGGGACGAATGCTATCATAGATTCGGCATGCTGTGAGAATGCCTGAAATGGCAAACCACCTTCCTTGTCTTCACGAGAGGATGTGTGGGTCCACACGAGGCTTGGATGGGCCGGAAGTTCGGATTAGGGTGCCAGGGTGACCCAGTGTATGGGGCCGGGACCTATGAAGACTTGCCATGGTATCCGTACCAGGTTGTGTGATGACACTTGTCCCTACGTTCGCTAGTGTGTTGTCGTTTTGTCCTGTTTTGAGTACCTTTGTGAGTCGTCCTTTGTCGCTGCCCTTGTGAGTGTCGGTTTCATGTTAGACCTTGGGTGGTGATGGCTCAGTTTTACGGATGCTCTTCTGGACCTTTGTTTTAGCTTTGATTATGTTCAGCTGGATCCTGTTCTTTTCAGGGATCGTTTATGTATTAATGGACCGATGTGGTCGTTGTATATTGTTTATGTATCGCCTTGATGGCTAGATTGTATGGTGTAACCTCTTGTACTCTTAAATTTATTATTTATCAGAGGGGGTCTTGCAGTTGCGCAGACCCGGAGATGTAGCCCTTTAGGGGTGAACTCCGAGATCATTATGGTGTTATGTGATGTATTCTCTTATGTTTCCTTTATTCAGCTTTATCATGTATGATTAACTTATGTTAGAATGGTTAAGTGGATAATTGGAATTGACTTTAAATGCTTTTATGCAGTTCTTTCTTGAATGCCATGTTGATCGAATGCTTAAGTAGTTAGATGAGATTTATGGTAAATGCATGTGTGAAATCGTCTTTTGAAATGCAATAAGTTGGAATATGGAATAATGCATCTTAGAGTAATGAATTATACTCAGTTGTTGCTAAGGAATTTAAATATGCTTGGAAAGATCTCTTATGTTATGATGAAATCCTAGTGAATTAGAATGTTGATGTATGGTTTGTAATTTTAAACGAAAAGCTTGAATGAAGATTATGAATGGATCTCAATGATGAATCTTCGCTTGTGGTTTACATTTCCCTCTTTTGAAAAGAATTATCCTAATTGTGAATTATCTCGTTATTAAGATATTCAGCTTTTGGATTAATTGTGTGAGTAAAGTGTATTGTGAAAAATTAAGTAATCTCATTGGGAAACTCTTTAGGAGTTAGTTGAAGTCTTCCGCTATGTAACCTGAATCTTGTTATCTTGTTGCATCTTATGTGTTGTAACTTTAAAAAAAAAAATTTGCACTCTATTCTTGTAATTTTGGCTTATCCCTTCGGGGTTTCCTGGCAGGGCATTACATTTGGTATCAGAGCCCATGTTGCAAACATTAGGATCTCTGGTGTCGTGTGTGCCCTCTATTTGTGTGAGGTGTATCGACCTTATGTGTATGCTTGTCCTCCCTTGCATGTGAGTGATTGAGCAGACCATAGCTGGTGTGTAACGTGTGTGTTCACACATGGTTTTCGCCTTCTTGATGTTGGTGATTGAGTGCTTATATGTGCATTGTGTGCTTATTGATGTCTTGGTCTACGATTTCTCTTATTTGATAGAGAGTCATATGTACCTTCCCTTATTGAGTGTTGTACTCTTTAGACTAATCCATTTGGATTGGTCCGTGCTTGTCTTGAATCTGAAAGTGCGAATTGCATTTGTTTAAAAAGATTATGATCTAGCTTAATGTTGTCCACTTGAAGGACTAGTAGGGCAATTATTGAATGCTTATTTTGTAGAAAATTAAATGATCATCACCATTCCTCTCTTCTTTCTGGAAATTAAAATGATTAAGATATGAGTAATTATCTTTGACTTGAGTTTCTGGTTTGCAAGAGAAAAGGGTGTGACTTCTTGAACCCTTGTGTGAGCCTTATGACGCTTATGTTTTTAGATTATTAAAAGGGCTATGGGTTTAAAAATTTATTATAGATGAATGGGAGAAAACTGTATGTGTACGTTTAAAAAAATTCTCCATGTGTATGTTGTAGGAGTAGCATGATTAAATTCTATCTTAGCAAGGTGCATTCTATGTGATAGTTGAATTATGTGAAACTGCTTGGTCTGTAGAAGAAGTGTTAAAAGGAGCATGTTATTGTAGCTTCGAGAGAGTATTAATGTGTTCCATGAAAGATTGTTTTATGTGTTTTCCGAAAGATTGTCTCATGTGTTTCATTAAACCAGTTTGATTGAAGATTTATTTTGGCAAGTGCTCCATTGAATTCGCTTTTGGGTATATATAATTACCTTAATGTGTTTAGAAAGTGCGAATGAAAAGCTTGTTTGATGTGCGTGCATTAATATGTGTTATTGGGTAATAGCTTCTTGCTTATCTTTGATCGTAAGTGATTTTCTCTAATAGGTTGCAAATTAAGACATGTGTCTATATTGTATTATTACTAAGTGAGTGTTCTTATGAGGTCTTGCATTATCGAAAGATTGCCTCTCTTGATCTCTGTTTTGTTTGGAAAACTAGAACCTCCTGTTGCAACCATAATTATTGGGAATGTTTTGTTAGGCTGATTGTCATCCTTCTTAACAGTAGCGAAATGAAAACCGTGTAATTGAAATGATAGGCTTATAGTGAGAAAATGTATAATATAGCGTGATCTTGATTGATCTTGTGTCTTTGTAGGAAACAGTTTGATTATCAAACTCTCTTTCCCTTCTCTTTGCCTAATCATAAGATTTTTAGAAATGGTATTAAAGAATGCATTGATTTAAATAGAATGCCTATAAAACATGTGAAATTGTATGTTTGCTTTCGGCTTCATAGTGATAGATGAAAGTCTTAAGCTTTAGAAATGAATTTGCTTAGCTAGAAATTTAGTTATGAATGCTTAGTGAGATTTGAGAAAGTTATAGGAATGATGTTAATTCCTTATAAAATTGTGAATTGTTAATAATTTCAGTACTTGTATCTAGAGTAAACTTGATTCAGTTATTTATGTAGAAAGCATAATTGAAATCTTCCTTGAATAGATGTTAGCGTACTGAAAAGTACTCCCCGTAAATGTGACTAAACCAGTGCTGGTGTAATTGTGTGTATTGTAAGAAACCAGTGCGTATTCTATGTGCCCATGGATTGGTGAAGTAATCAACCATGGAGGATATGTTGCTTATGAGTATGGGAAACCATACTGTTTATGTGATGTTTCTTATTTGTTTCCCTACTGAGTACCAAACCTCGGGTTGTGGGTAACTCAGTATGTTAAGGGGTAGTATTCGAAGCGACCGTTCCTTGAATAGTATGGATTGGCGTACGAGTAATGTCAGCGCGAAGCGACTTTAGCTTCTCTACTTCGAGGAATGATATAGTTGTACTATTAAACTGTATCAAGGTGTACTCAATACTTTCCCTTTGATGAACCTATTTATAGGTTTATGTGTGTCAGCCTATTCCTCTTCCTTATTTGAGCAGTTTGGATGGTGATTCTTATGTATAGTGATGGTATGATTTGGAGGATCCTTTGCCTTGTCTTCATGAAAGGTAGGTTTATTCACATGTGCTGCCAGTTAGTATGTGTTGGTGGGTATGTGGGTGGACCATAGTCATGTATACCTCTGACTTACGGCGAGTATCCTTCTAGATACGTCGCTATGCGGGATGTGGCTTGCGCGTGCTTTTTCTGCGAGGTGCACTACCATGCGGGATACGTCCATTGTGTGTTTTCTCCACTTGGGGTATTGCCATGCCACGTGACGACATGATGCGGGGTGATGTCGAGGTGCACACCGCCATGCCATGTGGATAGTGTGACTATGTCGCACCACATGATGAGCTACTGCAATAGCTAGTTAGTTGTTCCTTCCTTCCTTGTTGGTGGCTAGATGCTAGTCACACAGTGCTGTTATGTGCAGTTGTGATATCCTTTATATTTCTTTGGGGATCAGCAATTTATTTTACTTTGACTTTGAAGGTTTAGCCACGATCTTGTGATCTTTTGCACTTTGATTGGGTGTTGCAATTCCGGATTATTTTCTTACCTTATTGTTGGAATTGATGATTTATTATCTTTATTCATCTGTACTTTGGTGGCTAAACTGGTTTATCATTATTGTTTTCGGATGCTGGTCTTGTGTCGAAATGTGAAATTCCTCTCCAAGGATGTATGATACGGAATTGGTAGAGTGTGTGCAAGGAAGTTGATTTAGGGAACCGTGAGGATAGGGGGTATGTGAGGCTATGACGCAGCTAGTACCCACTACCTACCTATGTGTGGTGACTATCTCTTGGAGGCTAACCACCTTGTTCAACAAGGGATATTCACAAAGGTCTTGTATGGAAGGTAGCACTGCTATGGTGTGCCTAGCACCATCAAGCCTTTGAGTGAGATATTCGATATTTATGATTATATTGTTGTTATGAGATCAGGCATAGAGATGCTGATCGTGCATGTTACCTTTGACCGAGCATTAGACATGCTCACATGTGGCCTTTTCTATTATGCATTCCAGTTATGTGGATGGTTATTATTTGTATCATGGAGTAAATTGTGTTAACTTGTCACTATGTTATGGGACATAGTCTTTGGAAAGGTTCTCTTATGCCTGGCAAGTGTAAACAATTGAGTTATTTTGTTGCTCTTATTTCATGAAAGCTATTTTGGCTGTAGAAATTGATATTTTGAGCTAGTTCTATTCAATAAAATTTTATGAGAAAGATGGATTGGTAAAGGAAATGGATCATTATGGCATGTTTTCTTGTCATTTTTGGTCGATGATTATGGTAATTGTGGTTTACCTCCTTGTAATGCTTTAATTTGGTGTAATGAAAGGAAGAAATTTCTTGTTTCTTTGCTATGATTGTGGATAATTCCTAGAATATTGTAAGGAATGTATGGTTTTAGTTGTATCTCGCCAATGGATTATGGCGTTTGTAAAAGATTTAGCAATAATATTTCATTTATTTATGGAAAGATTTCTATGTGCTATTTGATCTTTGTTGAATGAGTTACAGGGCTGATGCGTACGACATGTTCTCCATCTAGCCTTACGACTTCCAGGAGTAAGTCGGAACCTAGGGGGGAAGAATGTAGTACCCCTACCGTAATCGATCTCTAACCTTGGTTTAATCATGATTAGTTAATCGTAATATGATGTTACAATCAGATGTTTGATTTAATGCATAGCTATTGATGTGGTTCTCACACTAGTTGTATGCAAGTTGTTAGTGTACCTATTTCGTGATAATAGTATTGGACTAATGATTTCATTAATTTTATATATGTATGCATGTATAACTCTTGGTTGCAGGAGATTTCAGGTACGAAGTCGCATGAGTGCGAGGTTCGTCATCACCTGGTTTTGCAGGTTTGAGCATACCCTTTTAATCCCTAGAGTCGGATTAGGTGGTCATGAGACCCTAGTTGACCTTAGTCGTGCTCTAGTGAGCATCGCCAGTCGTCGTCGGTTATCCCTTTTTGTTTGGGTTTGCGAGTCGTCTGTTTGGTTGACTTTCTCGATTTGCGTGCTTGGTGTGTTTGGTTAAATTGATTATTTAGTCCTTAGTAATTATTTTGATTATTTAAGCATCTGTGCATTGAAGATTAATGGATTAAATTAATCGGGTATTTGTTATGCGATTTTCGTTGTTAATGAATTGCCTATTTTAAATTGGAAGCAAATTTGATTTAATGATTGATTTGGAATATTTAATGCATTTTATATATGCTGTTGAAAAAAAGAAATTTTTTGTATTTTATCGCAATAGACGTAATTGCATTCTGTTGGATTCTGGAATTTGAAAGATTAAATTTGTTTAAATGAGGAAATCAATTTGGATTGGAAAAGCAAGTCATTTTTCTAAAATAGTTAGAAAGGATTAATTTTGAGTATTATTTGTAAAAAAAAATTTTTAAATTCCAAAAATAGAATTTTTGGGTCAACTCTTCCATATAACCCAAATTTGGGGAAAAATGGAGGAGGGACATTTTTGGAGGAGATTTTGGCTGGAAAGATTTTTGGGGGTTTTGGAGAAGAGGCAGTTGGTTGAATCTTGCAGGTGGGCTCTCCCTCAGCTATACCAGGATTGCGAATGAAGGTAGGAATTCCGAATTGTCTTCTTGTTGCCACAAGAATTTACTGTTTTGATTTAAAGAAATGAATTTGTGATTGGAAAATCAACTTGATTGTTCAATATGAGTTTGGCTGGAGTTTTTAATGGAGATGTGTATTTCCTCATTGCTGTTAGAGTGCTTGAAACCCTTTGTTTTGGAAGGGATGGGAAATCCATCAAGAAAATTTGATATCAAACCAGTTCGTTTAAACCGAACTCATAGTGTATTTGAAATTTATATTTGTGATGAAATTTGGGGATGGCGTTCTAGCCAAGTTCGGACTGTGTTTTTAAAGGGGAAAAGAAAACATTTAATTTCATGCTGGGCGTTGTGTTGTTACCGCACTGTGTGTTCAATTTAAATTTTAAAATGTAATTGTTTTATGGACTGTGCGTGTTATTGTTTTGGGTGAACTGGGCGTTTTATTTGCTCTAACCGTGGGTTTGGGGTTTGGAGGCAGAGAGCAGAGCTCCCTCGCACCTCCTCCCCCTTCCCCCGCACTCAGCCCTTCCTTTTTCCCCTCGTCCCCCACACGTTCTTGTTTACTGCCGCTCACACACCATTTGCGACCCCGCTCGCCGGTGTTGGTTTCTACGGCTACGGCCCACGGCGGTGGCCGCAGGGGCCGCGGTGGCCGCAGGGCGCCGCGGCACCTGCGGGCACCACCGTGGTGCGCCCCGCGAGCGCCGCCGCCCCTTTTCCCTCAGCTAGGGTTAGGGCACGGCCGCCTCGCCTCTCCTCTAAACGTTAAAATGCGTTTTTCTTTGGTTTAAAAAAAAAAAATGGTTTATTAAATGTTTTTTTTTTTATGTGTTTTTTTTTATTATCATTCACAAACAAAAAAAAAGAAATGCAAATGATATGTTGTTAATGTATGTTATTTTTAAATGTTGAGTATCAATTAGTACTTAATCTTGATTAAGGTAGCAAAAGAATGATAAATGAGAATTGGTGTTGATTAATTCTATAATGGAGTTTGTAAGTTAGTCATTTTCAGTCTCATCTCATGACTTATGCTCTTTATCTGATTAAGTTCTAAAACTATTGATTTTCGCAATTGAATATTGTTGACTATTTTGTCTGATCTTGGACTAGTGAACCTAGATCCTACCTTCTAGCTAATTAGAGCACTTGGCTAATTGAGGTAGTATTGTTTAAATATAATAGAGAATAAGATGTTATTGGAAGATCGTTGAAATATGAGACTGTAGAGGTCAGTTTTAGACCGTATGTTAATGACGTTTTGATTGGAGATTAAACATCTTATTTTAGTTGATTGATGGTTGTTTGAGATTTATTAATATGAATTGGTTAAAAAACTCATTTTGGCTTAAATTGCCTGTTCGATGCTTTGAACCTTAGGAGTTAGAAAACCAAGAACAACTTATCCCTAGATGAGGTAGATAACTGTAATCTGTTTTAGATCATGTAGAAACTTGATCGATTTTTATGATTAAATCAATTTGAGGAATATTGTCTTTTCTGATTACTGCCTTGCGAGTTTAATTTCTGTATCCGCCTTTAATTATGAAATGGCATGTTTTGCTTTGTTTAGTAGGACCCTGTTGTATGAAATGATTTGGTGTACCTGTTTCAGTCCTCGATTTTCGAGTTGACTATTGTATGGTGGTAGTGTCGTTTTGATCATATCCTCCTTGTGTGTGAGTCGAATGATGATTGTGGTTGACCGTTGTTGGTCGGGTCTCTAGTTAGAGTACCGTCAGTAAGTGTTCATCTTTGAGTCGTGTTTGACCAGATGATTGTTCTTCTTCTTGAACTCCATTCGTTTGACCATGTGTATTCCTTAGTTTTGAGTTCGTTTGAGTTTCGTCTAGTGTCGTATGGGAAAGTGGCTTTCGATTGGGGGCCGCACCCAAAGTGGCTGCTGGGTAACCCGTCGAAAGTGAGTCTAATAAGTGATAACCTAAGTAGATTAGAATGTAATTTATAAGTAAGATAATTGTGCCTCACACATGGGATGAATGCTATCATAGATTCGGCATGCTGTGAGAAGGCCTGAAATGGCAAACCACCTTCCTTGTCTTCACGAGAGGATGTGTGGGTCCACATGAGGCTTGGATGGGCCGGAAGTTTGGATTAGGGTGCTAGGGTGACCCAGTGTATGGGGCCGGGACCTATGAAGACTTTCCATGGTATCCGTACCAGGTTGTGTGATGACACTTGTCCCTACGTTCGCTAGTGTGTTGTCGTTTTGTCCTGTTTTGAGTACCTTTGTGAGTCATCCTTTGTCGCTGCCCTTGTGAGTGTCAGTTTCATGTTAGACCTTGGGTGGTGATGGCTCAGTTTTACGGATGCTCTTCTGGACCTTTGTTTTAGCTTTGATTATGTTCAGCTGGATCCTGTTCTTTTCAGGGATCGTTTATGTATTAATGGACCGATGTGGTCATTGTATATTGTTTATGTATCGCCTTGATGGCTGGATTGTATGGTGTAACCTCTTGTACTCTTAACTTTATTATTTATCAGAGGGGGTCTTGCAGTTGCGCAGACCCGGAGATGTAGCCCTTTAGGGGTGAACTCGAAGATCATTATGGTCTTATGTGATGTATTCTCTTATGTTTCCTTTATTCAGCTTTATCATGTATGATTAACTTATGTTAGAATGGTTAAGTGGATAATTGGAATTGACTTTAAATGCTTTTATGCAGTTCTTTCTTGAATGCCATGTTGATCGAATGCTTAAGTGGTTAGATGAGATTTATGGTAAATGCATGTGTGAAATCGTCTTTTGAAATGCAATAAGTTGGAATATGGAATAATGCATCTTAGAGTAATGAATTATACTCAGTTGTTGCTAAGGAATTTAAATATGCCTGGAAAGATCTCTTATGTTATGATGAAATCCTAGTGAATTAGAATGTTGATGTATGGTTTGTAATTTTAAACGAAAAGCTTGAATGAAGATTATGAATGGATCTCAATGATGAATCTTCACTTGTGGTTTACATTTCCCTCTTTTGAAAAGAATTATCCTAATTGTGAATTATCTCGTTATTAAGATATTCAGCTTTTGGATTAATTGTGTGAGTAAAGTGTATTGTGAAAAATTAAGTAATCTCATTGGGAAACTCTTTAGGAGTTAGTTGAAGTCTTCCGCTATGTAACCTGAATCTTGTTATCTTGTTGCATCTTATGTGTTGTAACTTTTAAAAAAAAAATTTGCACTCTATTCTTGTAATTTTGGCTTATCCCTTCGGGGTTTCCTGGCGGGGCATTACAAGGATGGCATTGGGAAATTTTTAAATTTCTTTGGCTCATACACTCATGGTTAATATAAATATTGCTTCAATGTTTGTTGTAGTAGTCTTAGACTTGGGTAAACTAAAAGAGTGCACTAGGATGGTGGTCGAAACATTGATTAAGTTGAGATGGTATGGTGGGTTGAAAAAAGTGGACGATGTAGTGCTAGGGCTTGGGTTCCTTATATTCAAGGTGCAGTCCTCAATCTACCCACACTATAATTGTTTGTGGGTGCTTTTCTTAATCCTTGCAATGAGAAAAAAAGATTATGAACACAAGCACAATACAAAGTTGGGTTTAAAATTTCTAAAGGTGGTTGTTATTGTTAGGGTTCCCACAGATACTGAGAGGGGGGGGTGAATCAGTATCTGTTCGGTAGTCAAATTTTCTTAAGTTAAAACATACAGGACATAAAGTAGCAATGTACTGGTATGCAAGAATTAATGTAATAAACAGAATAAAAAACATCCACATGAAAAGAACACCATAACACAAGATGTTTAACTAGGAAACCCGGTGTGGGAAAAACCTCGGTGGGATTTGTGACCCACAATATTCACTTACTGGCCAATAAGAGAATATTACTTACAATAGGGGCCTGCACATGCAGGAAGGCCAATTGCCTAGAGCTCACTGCTCAATGAGAAGTCACACTGACTTACAATGAGGATTACATTAATCCAATGATCTGTACTGCTTTACAATAGCATCTCCAATGCCATATTTAGTACCGGTTCTTGCTCTGTTCTTTACATATACCCTTGACCTATAATTCGCACATTAGGTCTGCCTAATAATTTTCTTTATGCTTGCTTACTTACTCTCACAAATGTCTACAATGATCTCTTTTATATACAAGAGTCATTTTACAATTTGCCAAGTCAGCTTACAATAATAATCAAAATATTACATATCAAAAATCCTATCGGCCTTTGTGCCGGTATACATCTTTTCTTATGTGCCAGTGCCAGTGCCGGTGTAGAGTGATCTTGTTGATGCCAGTGCACTGTCTTGCTTGAATAATGCTTTGCCGGTATGATGTCTTGCCGGTGCCATAGGATTGCAAGGTTGCCATCAATGACAAAACCTTCAATCACACACAATGTCTCATTGGAGTGTCCATATGCCAATAGTTATGGCTTCAAATATAGATGGTGGTGGAATTTGAACATTTTGACATGGAGGAATAAATTGCAGAGGTTTCATCGGAGTGATAAAGTAATAAGAGTGAAGCTTAAATTATAGTTAAAATATTATAAAAATAGAATTCTTACACTGATATCCAATACATGATATATAATACATACCGGTCATTATATAAAATAACAATTTTAAATTGTTAATTTTTTTATTAAATACTTTATGAGATACAAATCCCCTATGCCAATTCACTCATAAATAAATAAATAAATGATAAATAAAATAAATTAACACAAAAATAAATAAATTAACAATTATAATTATTACATAACTAAGTGACAGCAAAGGGTGAGATGTTTAAGATGTTTCAACTCTTAAAATATAGAAATTATAAAATAACTCTTAAGTAAATAAAATGACACTTCTTTCAACATAAATATAAAGATGGTGGTCATTTAATAATTTTAGCATGAGGATCAAATTTTTATGAAGAATTATTGTAAAGCAAAACTAAATCATAAATGAATAGTCCTAGACCAAAATTGTTCGTTACTAGCTTACATAGTACTAGTCTCATATAGAATTGTAACTAGAAATATTGGATTAGTAAAATTATCCACGGCTAAAATGGGAAAAGTTGTTATAAATGAAGAAATGCTTATTACCCTTTGAACTCTTAAGTTTCCTCTAGATTCAGACATAAATAATTTACACTTAAAAAATATATAAATAGAATCTACACTCAAAATATAATTAGCATTAAAATTATCTCCCAAAGATTTATTACTTTTGGACCAACAATTTTATATTTTTCAAACCCTACATCTAATTTTGTACAAACATTCGATACATTTTGTCTAAAAGTTATCTTTTTAATTCCATTTTTTTTATATAATCAAATGACTATAATCACCATAGTATGAGGTTGTGCTATTAATTCTTTAAACAACAAAATTATTTGAAAACTATAGATCTTAGAATTTTGGTAACATGACTTTTTTAATGTTTTAAAAATTAATTTTATATATTTATTTTAAAATTAGGAAAAAGGAGTTAGGGATTAGAAACATTCAAAATTAAATGGATCTATTTTTAAATGAAAATCACTTTTAATTATATTAAGATAATAAATTTTGATGATATTTTTGGTTTTATTCATATACAACTTAATTGCTTTCAATGATTCTTTTGTCTTTTGGTAGTTACGAACACAATGGGATTGATCATGCACACAGGTTCACAAAGTGATCATTTAGTGTTGATGTTTAATATATATTTTGTATTGCCTATTTAACCATTTGCTTTGACCATCACAAAATTTGCACAAGTGATATAGAATTTTTGCACAAATGCCCTAGTAATCATGAGCTATTGGTCCCAATAAAGATGCAAAATTCCTTCTAAAAGTATTCACTTTGTTTTGAATGGGTGGCTATTAGCCCACTAGATGATTTTTTAGTGGGCCTTTAATTAGAAAAATCTAATAGATGATTACTAGAACATGAACAATAATTGGACCCCTTACCCTATATTGATAAAGTTTTAGTCATCTATTTATTCTGTGTTGTGTCCAAATTTTAAGGTTTTTATTCGTCAGAAAAACTTTTTGGTTGTTCTCTATATTTGTATTAAAATGTACAAAGTTTTTCCCTACTTTTGTTGTTCTAATACTTTCTATTTATATTAGAACAATTCTTATAAGGAGGGTTTTGAATAAAAGGATGTTTGTCTAATCAAATATCTTTATGTGAAGTTATTAGTTCTAAAATTTTATACCATCCAATTTATGTAGGAATCATGGTATAAATGAATGAATGAAATTTTTTGAAGTTGTCCACAAGACTAAATAGCCCAACAGATTGAGAAAAACATCCTTAATTTATCTTCATGCTCTTTTCCATGTGCATATTGTCGACCTTCCAACCCTCTTTGTACTAAGTTTGGATATCTTCATATGATGTACATTCCATGATGTAGTGTCATTTCATTTCTACCACTCCCTTATTGTAGAATATGTAGAGCCTTTCTTCCCAAGTTTCCTTTGGTATCTTCCACAAGTACTGATCTTACACCTAAGATGTTGGAACCCCATCTTCAATTGTGAAAAGTTAACATCCTTTCTTTCCCTTTAATAGGAGTCCCAAAATATGTTTTTTCACCATGGTCCTTAGTTAGGTTAAACTATTTAATGCAGCATGCCTTTTTTCATCCGATCTACTTTGTCCACATGGTAGTTCTAAAGTTTTTAGTGACATAACTTTTTATTTCTTTCTTGGTGTTAGGAAATTCTTGGAAGTTGATACCCCACTTGTTCATACAGTTTTTTTTTTCTTCATCCAAGTTTTCTTCCTATGGTCTAGAACTCCTTCACAAGGATTTTGGGCCAATGATGGTTATCCATGTTTTCATCATTTTTTGAATAACTTACCAACCAGGTTATCGCCAATGCCTCCAAAGGAAAAGTTCATGCTTCAGCCAAAAGAATTTCATATGGGATTATGGTTCTAACATTGAGATTGATTATGATTATATATTTTTGGACTCTTTCTAACTGCCTCCAACTATAGTTTGACATGTTGTTTTCCCACACTTCACAAGCATAAAGGACAATCGGTGTGAGTAGTAAGCCAAAAATGTTTTTCTTGGGTTTTCAATCCTTAAGTTTATCTTTTTTGCACCTATTTAAAAGTAAGTATGGGACCTTTCAGCCTCCCTATATCCTCTCTATTCTACAAGTCTCCCAACCGAGCTTATAGTGAAAGCCAATCCTAGGATATTTGTATTCTTTCACTATTTCAAGTGGGATTCCTTTAAAAAAAAGGTAATCTGCTAATCTTTTCTATTTAATGAGAAAATCATGAATCTATTCTTGGTGATGTTCACTTGTATCTCAACCTCTTGACGATAGTGTTGTAAGGCCTTCATACGTTATCTCAACCCATTAGCTATTTTTAGAATTAAGATAAGGTCATCCACATATAAAAGTATCTTGACCACATAACCTGCCAATTGGATACCTTCCCCATTTGTCTTTCTTAACCATGCTTCCAACTTATAAATGCATCCTCCAAATAGTGTGGGAGATAGAGGGAAGCCTTGTTTGACCCCAATCTCACTACCAAAAAACTTAGGCATACCTTCACTAGTTTTGATTTTAGCTATAACCTTCTCATATAGCCTATGAACAACAACTCTAAATGCATTTGGGATGCCTAACTCTTCCATTTTATTCCATAGTTTATCTCTAGGTATCATGTTGAAAGCATTCTTAAAGTCCACAAAGCAATAGTAGGCATCCTATCCTTAGTAGTCCCAATTTTTTTTCAATGAAGTGCCTAAGGGTGATATATTTTTCAATGGTAGAGTGTCTAGGTCTAAAGCTTGCTTGCCTTTTTGTTCTTTTACCTTCATTTTTCCCCATCTACTGATTATGTGTTCTATCATGCTTGCAAAGAGCTTTCCGAGAAGGGAATTAACCATAATTGAGCAGTAGTTAGATGGATTATTGATATCACCACTAGATATAACAATGAGCATTGATGAGGACAAATTCAAGGTTTATGACATTGGGAGGTTGGTGATCGTTTCTTTGATAATGTTGAGGGAATGCTAGTAGGAAATAAATATTAATGTAATATTTTTTAAATATACTTCATTTAAAATATATAGCCCATATTGACGAGCATAGTATGTTTCCAAAATAATTATCTAATTTTATTTTGCATCAATGTTTTGGACTATGAGGAGAAAAATTATGAGTAGATTACAAAAAATAGATTTCTAAATAGTATGTGAGGGCAAGAGGATGGGAAGAGTGTAATGATCCACTCAACTTAACCCAAAATTTCCACTAAATTTCTTATTTGTTATTGCTTATGTTTGATTCAATCACATACTTAGGTACTTCTATCCAAATTGGATAGGCATCCACCCAATGAGGATAGAAATATTGTAATGCCCCACCAGAAACCCTAAAGGAAAACAATACAACTAGGCAACTAAAAGGGGGAAATATTTTTTTTTAAAAGATTAAGTGCATTAATTATAACAATAGCACGTTTAACAACACAACAAAAGTCTAACATATGATTTCCTAAGGGTTACCAATGAAGATTAATTCGTAGATTATATTAACCCCATGGTTAATCCAATTGTCCATCTAATTAGGAAAATTAAATGTTTAAAATAAAATATACATATACATCTAAATTCCATAATGAAAGAATCAAAGTATTCCAAAGCAATTATTTTCCCATAGATCATATATACAAAAGATCAAGCAACTGAATTAACATACATTCCAATGATCCAATATTACAATATCCATAGATACATGGCTTCCAATAATACCACGGATTACAAAGTTACAATATCAAGGTTACATAAAAGTCTGATACAATGACCACAAGGTCTCAACTGAACAAAGATCACGAACATGAGCTGGTACATGAACCACAAACCAAGAAACACTAGCGAAGCCTTTCCTTGCCTGAAGTTACAATCTAGAACATCCGATGGGAAGTGGCTCTACCACCTGACCATGTGATCCTGAAATGGAACCACCCCACCATGCTAGGAGATAGTAGAAAACCCTCAAGCAAGCAAAGTAAGACAAGTACGAAAGAACTACAAGACTCTGCAAACATCCATGTAACTCAACTCACAAACACTAGTGACTCTAAGGAGAGAGTGTCATCGCATAGCTTAAGATGGATACCATGGTACAACCTCCATAGGTCTCGGCCCCCATCCTGGGTTATCCTGGTAACCTCTCCCGAACCTCCAGTTCCAACTAAGTCTCATGTGGACCCTACCAATCCTTTCGTGAAGACAAGGTGGCAAGTTTGCCATTCCAGGACTTCTCATAACATTATGAGCCCTGTACTAGCACTCACCTATGCATGAGGTACGTTATCTTAATTAATATTTACCCATCCCAATTCAATTATTATGTTATCACTTTTTAATTGACTTTCGACGGGTTATCCTGTCATCCACTTCGAGCACGGCCCGTGCTCGAAAGCCACTCTCTCTCATAGGACATTAATAGTAAAGGTCTCTCTACGAGAACTCTATGGTGAAACAGACAACCATAACTAATCCTGACAACCCACAAGTGAAGGATACACAATCACTAACCCAAGATTGACCATTTGGACGAAACACAGAATGACTCACATCAACGGGGTTATACAACAACACCTGACCAAGGAGATATAACAACATATGACACAATGACAACTCAACCAGAATTGCAATGAAATTAAGCTTGCCTGCAAACACCATTTACACAAGATCCTAATATAGGCAATCTTTTCTTAAAACAACCAAAAGCATAAATAACTTGCAATTAAAGATTTTCCAGACAATAAGAAATTACAACTATTTTAATACAAAGAAATCAATCTTGTCATTTGTCCAATAAGGTTAAATAAATTCACATATGAATTAATCTCCTAATTATATGTTCATGATTACTTTTCAAATAAACCCGATTAGATTGTATCAATAATCTAAATTAAATTCCAACTTAAAAATTATATAATATAATATAATTACATAAATATATATATTCTACGAATATAATATTATATAATTATACCACATTAAAATATATAATAAAAAGATGATTTAATTTGAAATATCTTTCATTTCCAAAATAACATAATTAAAACCACTGAAAATACTATATACATATATATAATATTTTTTTTTTTAAATTAATTTTAAAAAAAAAAATTATTTATTTATTTCTTTTTATTTTATTATTTTATTTATTTATTTATTTTATTTATTTATTATCTTTATTTATTTATTTTTATTTTTTTAATGTACAATAACCCAAAACCTAGTAAATTCTATTTTAAACCAAAATTTATTTCCATCCAAATTTATTTATAGGGAAATTAAATTAATACATAATTTCTCCAAAATAATATAATAAAAAAATTTCCCTTAACTTTTAACAACACAATAAATTTAATTAATGATTAAATTTATTTCTATAATAACTAAATAATTCCACAGAGATACAAAAATATTAAAAAGGACTGCCATAGCCAAATATCGAAACAAAAATCAAACAATAGGGAATATTTTCTCTGGTAAATCTCATTCCTCCCAAATCTTGCAATTTTCATGCTCAATAAAAATCTTGGCAAAATTTGCCATAATAACTTTTCCCACTTTTCTCAAAATTTAATCTACAAACACCCAGGAAATAACTTCTTTCCATAACTAGAAATTAAATTCAGGAATGGACTTTAGCCAAGAACAAGAAATAATCAGACATGATTTTAGATTTGACAAACATCTTAACACACACATCATTCAGAAAGACAAAAGAAATAGAAATATTTTCTTAAAACAAACAATCAAAAGAAGCCACCCAACCTAGTATAGCTTTCCTGGAAGAAATTTGTAGAAGAGAACCAATCCTTCAACAAGCTTCCAAATAAATTTCTCTTCACCTAAATCCCTGACCTGTTTCCTGTCTCCCCCTAAAATAAAGATCTATTCCCTTTTTTAAACTAAAATTCTAGGTTGAATATCTTTTTCCCCAAAAACCAAAATTTAGTAATAAAAGCAATTTTATTTTCTTTTTTAATTTTCTAACAAAAGATAAGTTAACATGCAATAATTAAAAATCATTAATATTTCTATGCAAATTAATTAATTTTCTAAATAAAGAAATTAAAGCAATTCTTTAATTCTAATTAATTCTTTATTCATTTATTTATTTATTATTTTATTCTTTTATTTATTTAAAATTATAGGAAAAAATAAATGAAATTAATCTAATTTATTTTTCACTAAAATTTTAATTAAATATATTTCTAATATCTTGCAGCTTGCAACTTAATTTAATAATTTCTTTTAATTAATTAAATTTATAATCTCAATGCATAAAATACATAATTCCAAAAATACCAATTATGAGATAACTCCATAAATTTAATTAATTAATTGAAACCACTAAACACACAATTGAGCAAACCAAAGCAAAGACTCATAAAAAGATCCAACGACAAAATACGAAGGCTGAACAAACTGACAGGACGACCAACTGACGACACTCACATGAGTGTAATTGAATAAAATAGGGTCAACTACTATCTCCTCCACTTCCATTGGAAAATATAAGGCACTCTCAGACCTGTGAAGCTAGGTGGAGATGATACCTCGTACCTACCCGGTACTTGTACCTCCAATATCCTGCATCACCGAACCACACATGCATATATACAATATAGAAGACATAGCATACACACTGATGAAGGAGAATCGCGATGTTCCCTGTCTCACCGAAATGAGTGAAGGAAAATCATCCCCTTGCATCCAATACACTCGCAGACACACAACATATAATTCCACATTGTGTAGATAAAGTAAAGTGTCAGTACATAGCAATAATACATAAAATGCCATAAATCACAAGTACTGAAATACTGCAAATAAATTATGCATCTCATGTCTAGATAAAACATGAAATAATGTCATATAAGTCTGAATAACACATCATGGTAATGTATCCACTGAAAACAAACAATAATAAAATATGAGTCTAATGAGTTCAAACGAGGAGAGGTACTACAAATATAACCATATGGATTAGGCATCTATCCATATGGGATAGGGGGTTTCATCTATCCAATTTGGATAAACATCTACCCAAATGGGCTAGGCATCTATTCATGAAGAATAGGAAATGCTCTGGCCAGAGACTTAGACTCATTAGGACCATCCAAGTCTTAATTCACTCTCTAAAGACTAAACTTCCCTAATAGGAGGGCACCGAGGTCACCATCCTTAGTAATACATGAAAAAAAATATAAACACGATTGAGTTCCACCTCGAAATTCGGCCTAAAGCCTCGAGAAGTCAAGCGAATGCATACATGATTCCTTCTGAGTATGCATTGAATTAATTTTAATCTTTCAATTAGTATTATCTAGATCTTTTGATTGAAGGACAATGGAGCTTCAAAAACTATACATCTTAGAATTTTGTTAACATGATTCTTTTTAATGTTTTAAAAATTAATTCTATATATTCATTTTAAAATTTAAAAAAGGAGTTAGGGATCATAAACATTCAAGCTAATCAAGCAATCATTTGTCTCCTAATCTTTCTTAACATCATTTAGGGATGTTAGGTAAGATGCGAGAGGAGAAAAAGAAAACATGATAGACGCATTTACTACAAGTTCTAAACAAGGACGATGCTCTAATGATGTATCACTTTCTTTGTCACTATTAGCTAGGATTAATGTTTTTGAAAAGTGTGAAGATAGTTTATGGTTAATCACAAAAACCTCATACATATCATCAAAACCATTAGGATCAACAATGTTAGCATGAACAACATTATTATCATCATTGATATCATCATCTAGATTAATCATAATAAGATGTTTGACACGAAAATAAATTGAACCATCATTTTTCTTAAGCATCTTTAACTCTGGTTATTTGAGTTGAACTTGCTCCCTAGGGTTAGGTGAAGGTTGGACAAATGAGACCAAGAAAAAATTTGGTGTTTTTGGGGAGGAAATGGTTTGGGAAGCAAGTTCACAAGCCTTGGCATGTCATCTTCATCAGTATTTTCCCATAAAATGATTTCTTTTAGTTTTATTGGAGACTTTTGAATGTTGAGGATCAACCAACATAAGATTATTTTCTTCCCTTATACCTAGTCCAGGATGAGGAGGAGGAATATACATAGGTGAAGGGTCTCTAGGTTTACTTAAGGCTGATATCATCTCATTTTTCTATTTTGGATAAGATAAAAAGAGAATATTATTTTGAGGCTTTAAAGGTTCGGGTTGTTTAGGCCAAAAGTAATCAAGGGTAAAATTTCCACACTTCATTGTGGGTTGGTAAAGGCCATGACTAATCATGATAAGACTCCCATTGGAAGGGAACTTCAAACACTTAAGGATTGTAGAGGGAATATCTTTGATGTATGAAAGTCGAGGATGTCCCAACTTCACATGAAATTGATCTGATGTAGGAATACTGCCAAAGGTAACATCTAATTGCTTAGTATCAATCTCAATAGGAAGATCAATATAACCAAAAGTAGGGCAAGAGAAACCATCATACACCCTAATCATATCAGATTTATCATATGTAACTTAATCCAATTGTTGAGTAAAAGTATGTTCTTTAGTAATAACATTTACCATATATACTAGATCAATGGGCACTCCTTGTGATCTAGTGTATTTAATATTCACAATAATGTGTAATGGTCCATCAAGTGCAATGATAGTCTCACTAGCATAAAGGTGATACATAATGTTGTTTTAGGTTTAGGTTTTTCAATGAGGTTCATAATATTATTTCTCTACACAAAATTCATTGGGAAACATCGCAAGTGGCTTAGACTCAACAACATTGGTAGAATGAGAACGCAAAAGATTCGTGAATATTTGGAAATTTTGATGAGAAGGTGCTATGGATTTTTTCCCTTTATCATTCACACCATCTATAGATATAATATTTTTATCAATAAGGTATTGAATCTTATATCTCAACTTATAACACTTCTTAGTATCATGATCTTCTTGAAGATGGTATTGGCAAAAGGCTTTGTGGTCAAAGGAAAGTGCTAAAGGCTTAGTTGTATGTGTAGGTTTGATGGGAGGAAGTTACAATACATTAGCATTAATCAACTTGAAAATTATACTATGCAAAGACTTAGAAAGAGGAGTTAATTATTTCTTAAATTATTTGGATAAAGAGGTCACACCTAGTATTGTGGCTGCCACTTGTGTGTTTATGTTGTAGGAAGAGTTATTGAATTAACTTGTTGAAACCTTTGTTGTGTTTATTGAATTTTTGAAACAAT
The DNA here is from genome assembly GCF_030272615.1 of Cryptomeria japonica. Lineage (NCBI taxonomy): Eukaryota > Viridiplantae > Streptophyta > Pinopsida > Cupressales > Cupressaceae > Cryptomeria > Cryptomeria japonica. Next base: position 221,275,572 of record NC_081409.1, read on the forward strand.
TGTTGAGTGCTCTCATTCTTATCAATTGGAGCCATTGAAGGAGATGATTCAAATTGATTCTTTTGAAGGCTATAGTTATGAAGCATTTCACACAATTGTGTGAAAGAGGTAAATTCATAAAATAGAAGCTTATATCTACCAATAAAATTATTAATGAAAATTATTTAAACATCATGATCAAGAACAAGATAAACAATTCGTGAATGCAAATGTTTATATCTACCAATAAAATCAGTCACTTTTTTTTAACTCCTTGCTTACAACGAGTCAAATTAGCTAAAGTAATTTTAGGACCAATGTTATATTTTAAATTTTTTGAATGAAAGCATTAGCCAAGTTTTGAAAAGAAGTGATGGAATAAGGAGGCAAAGAACGATATCATTGAAAATCTTTATCTCTAAATGTTCAAGTAAATATTTTTTCCATGAGTCTTTGATTGTGAGAGAAATCACTACACAAGGTTTGAAATGTCTTCGCATGAGTCAAGGGGTCACCTTTTCCATTGTATAACTCTAATTGAGGGATTTCTAAAATTGGTAGGAGCAAATGCACAAACAATCTCATCAAATAGTGGGTTTGCTACATCATATGTGGTAAAACTGAATTTTGTGATTGGGTTAAAGAGGTCAATTATTGTTGTAGGGATGAAAAAATTTGAGCTAGGTTATTAATAGTGGTTTCAGTGGATGGATTGGAATTGGACATCTTGGATTGTGATGGAGGAGTAATGTTATTGTAGGTAGTTGGACATTGAGAATAAAGAGGGGGAACGATATGAGATGTTGGTATAGGAGATTGTTAGGAAACAAATGGAAGAACAACATAAGGAGGTATGTAAGAATATTGATTAGTAGGATTGCCCCTAGGACTAACATGTATAGGATTAACACTTTTTGTAGAGGTAGTCATGAAAGGAGATGAATATGTAATCAAACTAGGCAAGGATGTAGGTAGAGGAATGGAATGCCCAACTTGACCAGTAGGATCAGACTAACCAAGAGCTTTGGCACAACTGTTTATAGGTGTAATATTCAACACCTATCACATCACTTTGAACCATTCTCTTCAGTCCTTTAATCAATGTGACTGCCTCACTATTTGGGTGCTCTTGACCCATCCATCATTGATGTCTTTCCAACTCATGGCGAAGCTTCCCCATTTGATTATTAGTAACCCTAGTTAGAGAGTCATCATCCTCATCATGAGAAGTGTGAGGTGAATGAGGCTCCATCATGTTAGGTAGTGTTATGCCCTGCATAAAACACCCCAAGTTTTCTCTTCTTGAGCTAGGCCCCCCCCTCTGCTTCGCTTTGTTTTCGTTCATTTTCCTTGGTTTCCATTGTTTTATGTTTGTTGTCTTCTTGTTTGTCTTATGTTTCAGAGTCTCAAAACTCCGAGGTCTTGAAGTTCTCCTTTGAATCTCCAGACTCATAGGCTTCCTCTATGTCCTCGCCTATTCTTTCCCTTTGCTTTCTTTAGAATTATAGAATCTTGGAATTCTGAGTTTGGAAGAGTTACTCTTTCATTTCTTGGAATCCCCAAAATCCAGACTTCTAGGTTTCCAAGTTTGTGGTGACCTTGGCCTCCTCACTCCTTGAAACCCTAAGATCTTGGGGTTCTAAATAAGATGCAATTTTAAATAAGTTGCAATCACCAAACCCCCTAAAAATCCGAAAGTGATAAGAAAATGATAAAATCTATGAGATACTCCTGCGTGTTAGACTCTCGAGATCTTAAAGTTTCAAAATGATAAATCTTGAAACTTTGCAGTTCCAGAACCCAGAAATCCGAAATGAAAGTATGTGAGACTCTGAAGTCCCAGACTCTAGAGATATAGAAGATGTGTTGGTCAAATCTCCAAACTGCATAGTTTCGAAACCCCGGAGTCCCAAGAGCATGAAGTTTTAGAGTCAGAAAGAATTAAAGAAAATGTCTTCTCTCTGAGATTTTGGAACCTCAAAGGTTGATAGAAGTCAAAATTTGGGTGAATATGAAACTGGAGAGAGCCAAGAGTCCGAAACCCTAAAGCTTATCACTGATATGAAGTCCAGAAGAGGAAGAAAGACCACATAGAGGGTGAACACATTGCAAAGTGGAAAGGAAATGAAGGCAAAATCAATGATTCATGTAAGGGAAGATCAATGAAAAGCCACTCAATACACAACTATGTAATTATAGCAAAGGAGCCAATCAATACACTCAGTGCAAGGAAGAAGAGTAGAAAAGGAGTGAAATAGTGATGCCCTCTAAGATCTTGGACTCTCGAGGTCTAGAAAAACAAAACATCATAAATTCCAAAATGCCCAAATGCACAAAGTTTTGAAGTCTAGCGAAATCTTTAGAATCAGAAATTGTCAGAAATAATCCTACATCTTAGAGTCCAAAATCAACAAATTAGAAGAGGAATGGATTGGTGCAGTATGAAACATGAAAATATTATAGATTTTCTTCTAAGAAGCAAAATCCCAATTTCTATGGTGTGTATGACAAAAGGGGTGAGGAAGAGTTTTATGAGATTGTGTGTCCCCATAGAATGTCATTCCACTAAGATGGAGGAAAAAGGAATTCATGTAGTAACTTCAAAGCATTTGAAGAGTTTAACATTTTAAATCTTTTGAAATGTTTAAGTTCTAAAATCTTAAGTGCCCTTTTTTTTCTTTATGTTGTTAAATATTATTATAATTTAAATCTTGTTTAAATTATAATAATTCTTTAAAAGGCATTTAAAGCTTTCTCTTTGAGAAAGAATATTTATGAATAAATTATTTGTCTTTATCATCTTGTAGTGTCATAAAATTGCGACCCATACAATTTTAACCAAATTTCGGGTCCTCACCTTGGCAACGACGTCTCCTTCCTTAACCGAGACCTATTTCTGCATTTTCAACCCTTCATTCTTTCTCCTTCATGTCCTATGTCTACTCTAGACCCTGTTTGAGCCCCAAAATAGGGTAGGACAGGGGCGTTGCGCCCCTGTCCGCCTAGGTTAGGGGTGTGTTACCCTTGTCCTCACCCCTTAGGGTGGCCCCATGTTCAGTCTGCCCGATCTCCTATGTATTACTTATCTTCGGGGTTTGCAATTCCTCTTTGTCGGCCTTTGGAGGTTGGAAATTAATTCTTGAGGCATGTATAAAAAGGAATTCAATACCCCCATTCAAGGATGGATGGACAATGAAAAGACAGATAAAGAGCATAAGGAGAAGATACAAGATTTCAAAGTCATCATCAAGCATTCAAGCATTCAAGTGTTCTTCATTCATCCATTGGAGCAACATTAAAACACTCATTTGCAAGCATGTGTGTGTTAGGGTTTTGTCATGTTACATGCAATTCCATACAACATTTCTAGTGACATTCAAGAAGCAAAGCAATCATCATCAATAGGTTGTAGATCTACAAGTTATACATCTCCATTATTTACATTCAAGAATTTGCAATTACTTTCTTTCAAGGTTGATTCCTCAACCGCGGTTTGACTGAGGTAAACCCCTATCCACAACCCCCTTTCTTCTCTTTTATATGCGTAGGTTGCAGGTGCGTAGTTGTAATTGCAAGTTTGGGCTTCATTTGCAGAAATGGAAGAACCCTTTTCATTTCACAGATTTTGTGGCAGACCATGTACATTCCCGCCACAGTCCTGATGACTTTTCTCTAAATTTATAGGGCAGATCTGTGTCAGTTTAATTAACTCAGATCCAAAGTTACGACACAATCACAAACTAGTAGCTCCTCATTTCACTCATTTCCTCTCTCTTTTCCACATAGTCAACAAGTCAACTTTCTCATTTACAAAAGGGGGTAAATCACACTTTAATCACTTGCAATCCACTCATAATTCACATCCTTGTTTCCCTTGGATTTGGATTTAGTGGATTCAACCCCTCTTTTGAATGTAAATTTCTTTTCCAAGCGAAAATCATCCTAGTGGCTTCCTTTCTCTCTCCTAGGTGGGGACTCACTAGGATCCAATTTTCCACTTTACATTTTGGTGAGCCCGACGCGCTACACATTAATTCCAATTTCTCATTCTTAGATCTGATTAATTGCAAGTTGAATTTCAAATTTTTATTTCTAGGTTTGATCTATTTGCAAATTTTAGAGGTTCATTGCATAAAAACCCTAATTTTTCATTTTGAGAATATTAAGCTTGTTAAGTGCAAAATTGTAATTGCTTGTTTCAGATCTAATTTCAATTTCCAAATTGCAATTCAAATTTGTCTCTTTATTCTGAAAATTTTGTGGTTAAATCATAACACCCTATTTTTTTAAATTCTTCTATTTTTCAACCTTTGATTGCAAATTTGACTGATCTAGAAATCTCCAAATTGGTTGTTTTTTTGGATTCTACATTAAAATCATCACCTGTAAGAAATTAGGATCTTAGGATACTAATCATTATAAACAAGTTCATAAAGTAAATGAAATGAGAATCATACATGCATAAATGTACACATTACACAAGGTATACATGGGGAAAACCCTTTTGGGTAAAAAAACCCCATAAAGCATCATTTAATTAAAACACTTACAAATATAGTCTATCATAAAATAGACATGAACCTGGGGACACTCCTCCAATACTTCCACATGGCTAATAATACCTCATATGAATAGTGATACAACTAACCATAAAGCTCCAAATTCTCACACCTCTCAAATGAGAGAGAACCTCCTTAAATATAGGAGGAAGGGTGGCTTTACTAGTCACACCTTTTCAATAACCCCCACTCATAAATAATTAATAATCTAATAGTTATTAGATTATAATTATTTTAAATGGGATATGCTTATAAATCATATAATATATAAGGTTTTATAACCTTATATTAGAACATTATATATAAATGTTATAAGGATGTGATCCCTAATAACATTATGTTCTAACACTCCCCCTTAATGTTAATAGGGGATCACATGTCAGTTTCTATAGAAGAAAAAAATGAAGTACCCCAGTAACATAGGTCTTCTTTGACAGTGATAAATAGGGACACAAATATATGCCAACATGAAGAACATGCATTCCAGACTACATGAAAGTCATCTTGTCATATTTTATAATCCCAGTGTTTTAAAAATGATGCTATGAGGTCTTAAAAAATTATATTGGAGCCGCGGTCTCCTCAAATTAGCCTCTCCCCAGGTTCATTACATAGTGCCTGTAGGACTTAATACAATGCTTTTACAAGTGGAAGATTTAGAAGGAGAAGAATTTACAAATTCCCGTAAGACTTAAAAACATATGCCCGTAGGTCTTACGATAATGTGCCCATAGGACTTAAAAAATAAAGGAATTAGCCACTAGGTGGTGTCATTGACATGCACACTCCCCCTCAATGGAATCACCTAAGGCCAAGCATTATATGAATTTGGAGCATATAATGCCTAAAGATCTTATGCCTATTAGGTCTTAAATCTAGGATTTAGCCACTAGGTGGTGTCATGTACACTTCCCCTTAATGGTATCACCTCAAAGCCAATCATTGCATAGAGGATTTCAAAGTTATGGGTAAAATTACAATATATAGTACATTCCCATGATCTTCAAAGTTTCTTTATTATAGAATGATTTCAATTGAGTGAGCTGCCCATGATCTTCAAGGTGCCTTTATTATAGAATTATTTCACTTAAGTGAGGTGCCGATGATCTTGAAAGTTCATTTTGATCTTTAGACCTAATATTCTCTAGAAAGAGTAAAGTAACTTCAAGTAATATGGTACTTTCATATGTATCCAAATGGAACTCTTCCATAAATCTTCAAGGCCATATTGATTCTTTAAGAGCTACATTCATATTTTGTCCATTTGATTCAAAGACACATAGAAGATAGTCTTCTTATTAAAGTATTTCACCATCCATGTAATAGCACTTGCACCATATGTTTTGAAGGCATAACCTCGTCATAGAAGAAACAATATAGTTAGTAACATAGTAATCAACTTCATTTTTGGTGCAAAGAAAGAACATAATTTTTTTTTTTGTCATTTGCCAAAGATCATATAATATTACTCATAAATTTAGAATATAATCCAATGCAAGGAAATCAACATATATTTTCATGAGAATAAGCATGAATAATGAGTTGTCTTGTTTAAAAAATAGACATACTACTACATATAGTAATGATCCATAAAAAATTAGGCAACGGGTGAGCTATCCTTTCCAGGTTTGCTCCCAAACAATTTATAAGGGTGATAGCCACCCATTATAATCAGGTCCATTAAACTCAAGAAGTATTAGAGGGTTTTTTTTTTAATACATGATATTATATATAATAAAAAAAAACATGAAATGTAGGTATATATTTTACCCCTTATCATATTTAATCTTATAGTCAATTAATAATTAATGAGATATCATGTTATCTTTTTATTTAATGTGGTTACAAATTTTGAGAAACTTTCACTCCAATAGTAAAATGGGGGCAAGCTTAAGTCTTTAACTTTTTCCTTTTGAAGAATATTTCATGGATTTTTAAGTTGTAAGATTAAGAGACTTTCTCATGCAATTGGGCCTCTTCTTATTTCCCATATATTGACCATAAGCCTTGCCTTATTAGGTATGTGATAGTAATGAATAGTGCAATTTTCTCTAGATTCATGGGGCAAAATCAATGTGATTAAAGTGCCTTTTTACCCACATATTGCAAGAATTTCATATTTATTATATAGAAATAGATGCTTCTTAAGGCTTGCACACACAAGAATACTAGTTCCTTGAAAAATAATTTACAATCATATTTAATAGCATGAAGTTGGAACTTAAGTTTATTACCAGCTATGTTTATATAATCCATATTGTAAACATTCTCTTGAAGGTGCTATCTAAGATCATGCTCCAATTTCAATTACCAAGTAAACTCACATGTTCATATATCATAATTAGGAGTGTAGACCAATATTTTATTGAACATAAAGTTAAAAAAGTATAAAAAAATTATAAAGTTTTGAATTGAATAGTACTGTCACTTCTCATTAAGGAGGTACATGACTAGCTATCAAGGATGAGAAATTATTTTGACATGGTGAGAGTGAGATTGGGTATTTGGAGAATATGAGCGTATTATTGGGGATGTATGTCTAAGATATCTACTCAAAATTCAATACCTACATGGATCAATCTGCATGGATTTGCACTTTTTTGATAGTACAATGTGTAGTGTTATTGTATAGATATTCTTACCCATGCACATGTATTTCAAATTTTGTGCTCATCCACGCTCTGTCACTCAAGAATCTTAAAAATTCAAAAATCATTCAATGATTTATGCCTCGACCATGTTGTAATCAAGAACAATTCGTGTTAAGATGGCTGGGTATGTGTCATTTTGAATCCTTCCCCAATCGTATGCCTCTAACATGATCATATTACTATTTTAATCTTTTGAATACATCACCATCTTGAAGCAATAGAAATGATTCCTAAGACTAGGGAGCTAAAGACATCAAACCCATCCATAAACAACAAAACTTTTGATTATTACCTTCCTAAAATACAATTTATTGGTTGAGTAATATCTAGTTTAAAATATGTATTAGACCTTTGACTAGCAAGGGATCATTTTTCTATAACATTTTTTTGGAGAAGCACGAGGACAATGGTGACAATAATGACCACAGTGGCCATGTGGCAATGGATACTATGGATGGGTGATATATTGAGATCATTCAAATATTAGGCATCGATACGTGTGCTTTCCGGCGTCAACTTCACTTGATATAGTCTTTGTTAAATTGCCTAAACATATTTATTTTCCTTTTTCAAAAATATTTGTTTTCCCTTTTTAAAAATTTGCCCTACAATGTGAAGAACTATTCTTTCCTCTCTTTCAATAAAAACACATAAAATTTTATAAATAGGAAAATGATTTTTTGCTATGGATGTATGAGAACAAATATGAAGGTTACAATATAAGAATGACTATTTCAGCTGTCTGGTTTATTCATTAAGGTTTTTTTTATTTGAATATTCAATTAACACAAACAACCAGCAGCAAATACCTTCAACCTTATCAATGTTTTTAGCCCTAAAAAACTTTAACACTAATGTGCATCTTGTAAAATCTTAAGGCAAATGTTTTCGACCTTTGCAAAAGAAGACAACATGTTAATGAATGTTTTGTTTATGGTTTAAACTTTATTTTTAATACCTATTAATGAAATGGTTGCCTTGAGTTTCTTTTCTTTTCACTAACGGTCACCTCTATAGGACACAAAAATTATATTAAACTTGCTTTTGCAGAATACTTCCCAAGGAATTGTGAAGATGCTTGTCATGATAATATATTTTTTTAAGGAAAAAGGTAATGGATCAAAGCTGATAATGTTTTAATTATTTTAATTTTCTGATTCCCCCTCTATGTATATATTTGTGATTATGACATGAGATAGGTAAAGGCTTCTAATGTATTTTGTAATAATGGAAAATTTAATTATGATATATATATAATGAATATTTCAATTCATATTAAGGTTTTGATTTTTTATTTTGGTTTTTGTAATTTGATATGGCTATTAACAATTTATCTTTTAGTTGCATGTTATAGGAAGGCAAATGATAAAAAGTCATAAATCTTAATATAATTGAAATAAAGCTATAAAAAAGATATAAAAAAAAATCATAACAAATATTTGATATTTATTAGGAGGAGAAAAAAAATTAAAGAGTTTGAGAAGATTTAGATGGTGTTTCTTTATTATTCGAAACAATCAAAAAATTGAATGAAGATTAAAATGTACTTTCATTTTTTTCAAAGTACCAATATAGATCTGAAATTATGTGGTACCATAATCAATCTATATGAGATGAGGTCAACTAGATATTTATCAATGATGTCTTTAAATTTTGAAAGGATATTATCTATATAAATTACTACAACTTGGAATAGAATAGGAACTTTCGAATGGTTTGATGATTATGACTATAAAAATATTGTAACCCTAAGGATAATGGAATAATTTTTGTGATAATATAGTTCTTTAACAATAGAACAATTTTTTAATTAATTGGATTATGAAATTTAATACTTAAACATCATAATCACTTTATAATCAAATATTTGTCAATCACAATCTTTTGCACTATAAATATTTAAGAGAAAAAATGAAATATTCTTGAAAATATCACCTACGAAAAGGAATAGTTAGAATTTCCATACTTAACCTTGATAAATTGATTTTAAAATAATAGAGATGACACACTATATACATAGCTCAAATGGCTTTAGACTATCTTCTAGTACAACTTGTAAAAATGATTAGTATAGCCTAACCTGCTCTGATACCATGTTAGAAATTAGGATCTTAGGATACTAATCATTATAAACAAGTTCATAAAGTAAATGAAATGAGAATCATACATGCATAAATGTACACATTACACAGGGTATACATGGGGAAAAACCTTTCGCATAAAAAAACCCCGTAAAGCATCATTTAATTAAAACACTTACAAATATAGTCTATCATAGAATAGACATGAACCTGGGGACACTCCTCCAATACTTCCACATGGCCAATAATACCTCATATGCATAGTGATACAACTCACCACAAAGCTCCAAATTCTCACACCTCTCAAATGAGAGAGAACCTCCTTAAATATAGGAAGAAGGGTGGCTTTACTAGTCACACCTTTTCAATAACCCCCACTCATAAATAATTAATAATCTACTAGTTATTAGATTATAATTATTTCAAATGGGATATGCTTATAAAGCATATAATATATAAGGTTTTATAACCTTATATTAGAAAATTATATATAAATGTTATAAGAATGTGATCCCTAATAACATTATGTTCTAACATAACCTCTATCATCCTTGAAATTTTAAAAAACGTTGGTCGGACTGTGTGCGTTCCTGCCACAGTCCTCGGCTTTTTTCCCAAAATTTTGGGAGACAAAATTGACTGTATTTTTCTACTTAGATCCAGAAAATCAGTGTACTTTATCAATTTTAACACTCTCTAAGGTCAAACACAAATTCAAAATTCATCAAATTGACATTTTAAATTTGATTTTCTTAAAAAGGTCCTAATTTTAGATTTGCTTTTCCAGCAAATTTAGATTTCAATTAAAACACTTTTAATGGCAATTAATAAATTGGATTTACTTTCTCTTTCACATGTGATTACATTAATTTTTACATATATTTATCATGTATCAGATAAGAGTTTCTTCCATTTCCTACTGCTTCTCTTTCTTCATAGCACTTGGTCATATTGTGTTGTTAGGATTTCCAAATTATTAGATCTCAAAGCTTTCATGTATCATTTATGTTGCATTATGGTGATGTTGTTAACAAAATGCATTTCCTGTGTTAACCATCTTAAAGCGTTTGTAGATCATAAACCTAGAGATCCTAATCTTTGTACCTCTCCTAGGGCATCTTGTGTGAAATAAATGAGATCTAATGCTTTACCCAATGATCTTTCTACAAGAGAGCAAGCATTGGAAAGTAATATGGATCCATCTTCTTCTTCTACACATACCCTTGAGCAAGGGGGCAATATGAAAACATCAACATTCTTACATCTTTAGATCCTCCTTATTCTCCCAAGACCTATCTTCAACATCAAAGCCTATGTAGAGAGGATGATGTCATGCATTATATCCATGACCTTTCCCCTCGCATAGAAATCACTAGAAATGATCTTTTAGATGGTGAAGATGTCCTTCCCTAATCTTCCCAAAAGGATAAACTTGATAAAGGCAAAGATATTGTCATTTCACATGATACTCCTCCTTTATCTATAAAACCTTTTCTACCTCCTTACACATCATATTTCAAAGAAATTCATGATCATGTCCCTCCATCTAGTCAATTGCAACATTCTTATAGTCACGACTTTCATATAATTACCAAACAAGCTTTTAAAGGACAAGAAATTGGGAAATTTGAGCATGGAATTCGTATCCCTATAAACCCTCCTACACAAACTACTACAAGAGGCCTAGGAAGTGGTACCCCTCTTTATATGGATGAATTCCTTAGGCTTCAAAACTTTAAAGATTACCTTAAAAAACAACAAATCAAGAAATCCCACAATAATGCTTCATCTTCAAAGCGTCCTTTTTGTTCATTTCATCAAACCCATGACCATAATGTTGATGATTGCCCTGATTTTAAAAAATCTATTCAAGATGGCATAGATAGTGGAACAATTAGAATTGTGGATAATGAAACTCATGGCAAGATGATATTTACCATCCTGAGAGATTAGCTACGAGAATCTATTGGAGATTTAAATATGACAAGAACATTTCATTTCCTCCTCAAAATAAAAATAAAAATCTTAAGCAAGTGAAAGGTATTGAATATTACATTTTTCATGATTTATATTCACATTCTCTTGGAAAATATTATGCATCTAAGAAATTTGTTCAACTACACTATGATCTTGCACACATTTGTCTGACAATAGATCTAGATATATTTCTTGGTAAAAACATAGTGCCTTAGAACTTCTTTTCCCTTCATGTTTCTCTTCACCCTATGGCATAATTAGCCCATTTAATAGGAGCTCTTTATCATTAGTGGTCGTATTTTTTCACTTTAACATACTTTGGGGCAGCAACATGAAGTTCATTTTTTTTCTTCTTTCTATACATTTATCTCTATCTTTGTGCATCATTCATTATTAGATCTCTTTTCTTACATAGGGTTGTTCTAATGTGAGCATATAATGGTTCTTTTATTTTCCTCTTTGCTTGGATAGGGGAATCTTTAATGATTGCTACACTTCTTCTCTTTCCTTCATTCTCTCAAAAATCTTACCTCTTCTATGGTTTCGATTATTCGCAAGTATGATATGCCCCTTAGTAGGGAATGATATCTTGAGAAGTATGTATCCCTTCCTTGAAAGGATTTCTTCCACTAGGACGACATAACACTTAAAACTAATCACCACCAAAAAATGTGTAATGTTTCTCTTTGTTCTCCTCACTTGGGGGGCAAGGATTTTCACTCCTTTCCCTTTATTTCTTTCTCATTTATCATTGTTTCCTTTAGGGGGTGTATTTTTCATCTGCGATTATCATTTCTTACAATGGTATGCTTTTATGATTAATCCCCCTTGGGGAATATACGATGCTTATTCTCTCTTCATTTCAAATATTACCACTTCTTGAGATGTGTATTTTACATTTACTAATGTCTTTTCTTGCATGTGTTCATTTTAGTTCATTGCACATTTTCCTATGTTTAATCTCTCTCTAGTAGATTGTGTAAGCTCTTTTCATTGTCCCATTAGCTTGGGGGAAATGATCCTTCTCTCTCTCTTTCTCTAGGGATCCATTTTTCCCTATTAAGTGGATGGTGTGAGTTCTATTACTTGATGTCATTCCTTCTATAGAATTGTTGGTTATTGGCTTAAGGATTCTCTCTTATTCAAGAAATTTTAATCCTTGACTATGACTTCTTTTTACACTTGGTAATGTACATCTATGATAAATCCAATCATCCCTCTGGGGGCTAAATGTGAGTCATCCCTCATCAAGAATCCCTTTCACCTAGAAATAGGAGGAAGGATTGTATTCTTATTCTTGTTATAGAAGATGTTATATTTGTCTAAGATAACACCTCTTGGGGGTAGATGTCTTTTTGAACAAAGATCTCTTCTCCTCCAAGGACCACCTTTACACTTCCAACAAGATATCTCTTTTCAACTATCTTATCCTTGATTGAAGAGTATTCCCTCTCTTGTTTGGATTTATGGCATTTTTGCATAGTAGATATCTTGTTTGTGGTGAAGGTAGGTATCCTTGTTCTTGTTTCCTTAAGATATCAACATCATCCTATGTTGACATCTTAAGTGGGGGGCACCCACACTGCTCCTTTGTACTATACTTCTCTCAGGAATTGAACAATGGGACATTCTTGGAACGAGAGGGAAACCTCTTAGAGAAAGATTTCATTACTTTTTGTACAGTGGGTCATTCTCAGAACTAGAGCACGGTCTCTTAAAGCGAGATGTCTTCACTTCTTCTTTTGTTGTACAGTGAGACATTCTTGGAACCAGAGGGAAAGCTCTTAGAGAAAGATGTCATCATTTTTTTTTGTACAGTGGGTCATTCTCAAAACTAGAGCACAATATCTTAGAGCGAGATGATGCCACTTTTGTTTTATGCGGGGTGATTATTCTCAGAACTAGAGCACAAAATCTTAGAGCGAGATATCACACCTTTCTTAACACCTGTACTATACATTCTATACAGGTTGTAAAGTAACTCGGGCATAGACTCATATGAGGCGCTTCAAACCTCACTTGCACACATGTGCATGAGGTTTAGTGGAACTATTCTCACTCTCTCTCTTTACATGGGTCACCTAGATAGGCTCTAGGGGCGATATTTTCCATTTCCTTCTCTCCATGGATCACCTAGTTTTAGGGGTGAGATGTCCATGGTTTCTTTATTCTTTGCCTTTCTTCTCATGGATCACCAAGGTGTGTATTCATGTTCTCTCTTTTTATTCCTCTCATGAACTCATAGTTTTACTATTGATAGTTCATGGATGATGCCAACTTGTCTCTTTTATGTGATCACTCATGTTTATGTGATGGCATTGGTCTTTGTGTCCTGATTAGTTGTTGAGACATCTAAGCTCGAGATCTCTTTGGCTAGTTAGTCTATCATCTTGTGTCTTGTTCTTGTCGTGTGTCTTTTTATGCTTTGTCAATGTGTTTGTGTGTCTTATCTCTTTTTGTTTTGTGTTCTCTTGCATATGTTGCACTGAGTTAAGACACTTGGATTAGGGGATTTTTGCTCCTCAATATTAGTGATGTCTTATACTCCTTGTGGTTTTGCTCCGCATCTCTCATCTTCATCTCTCTCTCTCTCTTTTCTTCTACTTTACCAGAAGTAGTGGCATAAGCCATACTCCCACTAAAGTGGGGGATAAATGTAGTGTCATAAAATTACAACCCATGCAATTTTAACAACACTTCAGGTACTCACCTTGGCAATGATGTCTCCTTCCTTAACCGACACATATTTCTGCATTTTCAACCCTTCACTCTTTCTCCTTCATGTCATGTGTCTTCTCTAGACCTTGGTCAGGCCCCAAAATAGGGAAGGATAGGGGCATGGTGTCCTTGTCTCCCCAGGACAAGGGAATGGCACCCCTATCCTCAACCCTTACGGTGGCCTTATGTTCGGTCTACCCGATCTCCTATGCATTACTTGTCTCGGGGTTTGCAATTCCTCTTTGCCAACCTTAAGTGGTTGGAAATTAATCCTTGAGTAATTTATAAAAAGGAACTAAATTCCCTCATTCAAGGATGGATGGACAACGAAAAGATAGATAAAGAGCATAAGGAGAAGTGGTGCAGGAGCACCTAGTTTTGCTTATACTCTCCATTTTTGGTATTTTTCATGCTTAAGTGTCTTGTTAGTTTTGATATGTTTTCATAGGTTTTTTTTAGTCATTTCATAGGTTTTTTATCTCATTTTGTGCTTGAGAGATCAATTTTTGCTTCTTAGAGCTTGAATTGTCAATTTTGTGCTTCTAGGCCAAAAAGGGCAAAAAAAGTGAGAAATTGCCTTATAGGTCTAGAAATGGTCAGAAAAGTTTTGGAACATGTTTTTTGAGTGATTTTAATCATTCCTAAGTGTCTAGGATGGATAGATAAGCAAGGTTGCTCAAAAATGTCATTTGGAGCAACAAAAGTTGCTTTTTTGTTTGGAAAAGTTGTCATTTTTAAGACAAGAATGTAAAAACAAACCTCCTACAGCTATGTGTCCATACAAGACCTCATAACTACTTCATGGTGCTATAAATATTCCTCCCTCTTCTTTTTATAGGGTTGGCATTTGTATTTGAAGACATTCTCAATTAAAAATATCAATAATTCTGGCTTTTTAATGGTTTTTGAACACATTTCCTTGTGACAGTCCGTACTGGATAGTTCCTTTTCGTACTCTACTTGCTGGAGATTTTTCTAAGTGTACATTCAAGGAATTTGATGTATTAATTTCATTTTTTAAGCGTTTGGTCTTAGGATTCCTAGAGATATTGAGAGGGTGGGGGGGGGTGAATCAGTATCTCACCAGTTTAATAATTTACTTCAATTTAAAACATGAAAAGCATATTAACACTGTCTACCGGTAAACAGAAATAGTGCAGTAAATAGAAATAACAACAACCACAAGAAATCACACCATAACACAGTATTTTAACAAGGAAACCCGGTGTGGGAAAAACCTCGATGGGATTTGTGACCCACAATATTCGCTTACTGGCCAATAAGTGAATATTACTCTTACAATAGGGGCCTGCACATGCAGGAAGGCCAAGTGCCTAGAGCTCACTACTCAAATACAAATGGGAAGTCTCACTGACTTACAAAATGGATTATATAAATCCAATGTCTTGTACTGCTTCAAAATAGCATCTACTATGCCAGATCTAGTACCGGTTTTAGCTCTGCTTCTTACATAAACCCTTAACCTATAATTCTCATAATAGGTCTGCCTTATTTCACCTATCTTCTTCCTTACAAATGTTCTATAATGATCTCATACATATATGAGTCATTTTAAAACTTTCTAAGTCGACTTACAATGATTTTACAATAAATTACAAAATATAATATAAACAAAATTTCAGTCGGCTTGGGTATCGGTATGCTTCCTTTCACTGCCAGTGGATTGTGTGCCAGTGAATAGTTTGTCTTTGCTTGTGCTGGTAAATTGCCTTGTCAGTGTCATAGGATTGTAAGGTTGCCATCAATGACAAAACCTTCAATCACCTACAATATCTCATTGAAGTGTGCATTTGCCAACAATCTCCCCCTTTGGCATTGATGGCAACACTCATGAGAAAAATTCAAAAATCCAAAAATGGTTTGCCAAAATTGTTTTACCAAAAATATGTGTTGCTCCCCCTAAGTTGATGATCCCTGCTTCTATATTTTTCTCATTACCTCTACTCCCCCTTTGACATCAATGACAAAGGTTGTCATAGAGTCAAATTGAGTGATTTCCAACTTCATCCTTGTAACCAGTTGGTTACAATCTGAAAGAGGTCTGCTAGTACCAAATTCAGGCTCTCAGTGAACTGTTTGTTGTCTTTCAATGTGGCCTTTGTCCTTTGGATTGTACTAGTGAGGTGTTGCAATTTTTGTACCGTTGTTTTTGTCTGTGAACCAGAGCTTCAGATATCTCTTTCCTTAAAGATGCTAGGTAGTCCAATTTTGGGCTGAGTCTCCATTTTACCTCTTTTTCTTTTTCTTTTATTCTTTCCTTTTCTCTTTCTATTTTTAGGAGTTCCTCCTCAAAACCTATAATTTTCTTCTCAAAAACTGATAGTGGTTCAGATGAATTTATGAGATTATCAGCTAGTTGATTTATTTCCTCCTGTATCTTGCTAATCTTTTTGTCAATATCTACTATCAAAAAGTTAGTCTTACAAGTATCTCTGTACAGAGTTTTGAATTCTTTCATTGTACTACACAGTTCTGATAAAAGAGTATCAAATTGTCTTGTACACTTCTTTATTTCTTCCTCAAAGAATTTGTGTTTTTCTGTCTCTAGTCTCTCCTTGAATACTTCCTGTTTTATTTGTTCAACTATCACAGTGTTGTCAGTAATATACTTAGACAAAGTGTCAAGTTGACCTAAAGAATCTTTATTATCTATATTACACTTAGGTGCTATCATTTTCAAAATTGGAATGGTATCATCTATTGCTTTGTATGCTTGTGAGCTACACTCTGTTATCCTTTTGATAGAATCCAAAAGAACTTCAGTCACATTAGTTGGTTTGAATTCTGCATTTGATGAACCAACAATTTGTATTCCACCAGTGGGAGCAATTTCCTTGCTTGTGGTGACCTCTGTTAGGTCAGTTTGTGTTTCCATTTCTTTAAGCAAAGTTTTTGGTTGCTCAGTTGTTACCGGTGGCACTGTCTCTGTATGAACTTGTTGTTGTGAGGGAGCTTTTTGCTCTACCGATTTCTCAGTGTTGTCACTTGTCGGTTTACCTTCTGTGCTATCTATTACCGGTGGCTCTTTTGCCACATCTATTTTCCCGATTGAATCCTTATCTACCACAATATTTACCTTCTGAATGTCGATGTCTACTATATATAACACCTCAGAGTTAGGATTTGTGTCCTCCTATGGTTTGTCCATACTCTCACTAGCTGGTTGATTGTCAGAAGTAACTACCGGTGGAGTATCTAGAGGCAGTGGGGATAAGTTATCTATTATTTTTATGCTAGGTGGTCCACCAACCTTTATTTTTCCCTTATCTCTTTCTTTCTGGTATACCTTGAAGGTTTTTGGTTTTAGCTATTATTCCTATTTTTCCTTCTCTACAAGGAATATGTCCCATGCATCTGTTGTTTCCTCTGTTACTTGATTCACTCTTCCTACCATCAGTGCTACATTTCGGTGTGCAGTTGAGAATACTGACCGGTTAGCCTTAGAGATCAGATCATCTATTTCTTTAGGTGAGTTTACAGGATGTACAACAAGTAGTTTTTCAATTTTTATTTTCTTATCAAGGTCAATAATAGTTTTCCTTCTAGTTTCAAGTCTTTTGTATAGTTATGTCGGTATTTCATCAACAACTTGCATCAAAAATTTCTTGTAAATATCCAAGTGTAGGATTACACTGTTTTCAACCTTTTCTTTGTCATCAACAGATAGTGTGTCATACAATTTGTTGATATTTTTCAATATTCCATCCTCTATGATTTCATTCAGAAATTCATCAATAGAAGCAATGGTTTGTTGAGTCTTCTTCTTGGGTGTTAACTTCTTCTTTGGAGTTAATTTCTTAACTGGCAGCCTTACTGCTTGTTGTTTCTATCTGGTTTTTCTAGGAGAAGGTGTAGATACCGGTGAAGGTTTCCTTTTTCTATCAACTCTTTTAAATGTAGCTAGTATATCACTTTCTGAGGAAGTACCAACCGGTGAAAGGTGTGTTTCCGGCTGAGGTGCTTCTAAGTCCTCTTCAGTAATGCCAGTTTATTTGAACACATCATCTTTTAATGCTTTTTCTTGTCGGGTACCTCTTCTCACAGTTGCTTCAACATTCTTAAGGTTTTTCTTCGATTGAATTTGACTCTCTTTTGTTTCAGCATTTCCAAATACCTTTACTTTAGGTTCCTCAGGTGCTTCTAGGAGGTCTTTTGCATATGTTTCTATTATATGATCATCAGTTTCATATCCCATCTCAGTAACCCAGATGGTTCTTGGGATAACTACCTCCATCCAAATTTCATCCTTTTTAATAACAAAACAGATTTCCTTCTTGTACTTGTTCACAATTTCTTGTGACAGTTTGACTCTTGTCTTCATCTGGGCCTTTAATGCCTTAAAGTACTCATCTATGTTTTTTCCTCTATTCTCACCCATGTTGTTTAGTAAGTCTGACAATTGTTTGCCTACTGGTAAACAAAAATAGTGTAGTAAATAGAAATAACAACAACCACAAGAAATCACACCATAACACAGTATTTTAATGAGGAAACCCGGTGTGGGAAAAACCTCGGTGGGATTTGTGACCCACAATATTCGCTTACTAGCTAATAAGTGAATATTACTCTTACAATAGGGGCCTGCACATGCAGGAAGGCCAAGTGCCTAGAGCTCACTGCTCAAATAAAAAATGGGAAGTCTCACTGACTTACAAAATGGATTATATAAATCCAATGTCTTGTACTACTTCAAAATAGCATCTACTATGCCAAATCCAGTACCGGTTTTAGCTCTACTTCTTACATAAACCCTTAACCTATAATTCACATAATAGGTCTGCCTTATTTCACCTATCTTCTTCCTTACAAATGTTCTATAATGATCTCATACATATATGAGTCATTTTACAGCTTGCCAAGTCGGCTTACAATGATTTTACAATAAATTACAAAATATAATATAAACAAAATTTCAGTCGGCCTGGGTACTGGTATGCTTCCTTTCACTGTCGGTGGATTGTGTGCTGGTGAATAGTCTGTCTTTACTTGTGTTGATAAATTGCCTTGCCGGTGTCATAGGATTGTAAGGTTTCCATCAATGACAAAACCTTCAATCACCTACAATATCTCATTGGAGTGTGCATTTGCCAACATTTGGAAGTTCATTGTATAAATTAGTTTCAGTTTTGGGTTTTGACTACCTTGTCAAGGGTTTGGGCCTAAAAAATGTATCAACTTGTCTAAATCTAGGTTTGGGCTCCCATGGATGGACTTAGACAAGTTTTATGGCACATTTATAGTGTAAATATTTCACATTTTGGCCAGGGTTGTGAGAAAGAAGAGTTTTTGAGCATATGCTAGGCAAATTGGAAATGGATTTGGCTGGCAATGTGAGTAAGACCAAACTTGTTTGTGCTCAAGACCAATTTGAGTAAGAAAACTTGAGGCAGAGGTTTGCACTAGTATTTAAGGAGTTTTGGATGCATTTGGAGTTTAAAACAATGTACTTTTCATCTTGCAAGTGTGTGTTAATTCTAGCTGGCAGCAAGCATACATTTACCAGATATATGACAGTCAAAATTGGTCTCGGTACAGAGATAATAAATGTTTATTGCACCGTTGGATCTTAATGAATTTTGGATATGTTTCTCTTAATCAATATTTATAAAACTCCACTAGGGAGATTGGACTATGCTCATTTGGTTTGGAAGTTATTAATATCCGAGTGTGTGTAAACTCAAGCTAGCAGCAAGTACCCAGTTTTGGGGAATTAATGGATTTTTGGGTCTAAAATTGCTTTGTGTATATATCCATGCTTTGGAATCTTGTGGAAGGTATTGGAAAGGTTTTATGAAGTTACCATAGACCTTGGTGAATGTTTCCATGCTATTCTAACATTGAAAGTGCAGTAAAATAGTGAAAGTGCAGTCATAATGCATAAAACAGTCATATAAATGTTTGTGTGGCAAGTGTTTGTCAAATTGTCATGTAGGGAAATGATGGAATGTTTATTAAAATGATGGGGCAGAGATTATAAAAGAGTTTGGAAGCTTGGTGTGTAGTACAAGAGTGACTTCCTTTGTAACTTGGTTGAAACCCTCTCAAACCCTACTTAATAGGCTAAAAATGTGGACAGTCATTCTACAAACTTCCTAGGGGCTAAAACCATGAAAATCCTTGATTTTATACCTTAATGACACCATCCATGTCATTTTTTATGAATTTTGTGGTCATCATTTCCCTATGCAAGCAAAATTCACTCAATTAGCCCTCCACGGGCTAGTAGACCTTTTTAGCCTTGTTTTCACAAATGTTGAACCCGATTGTCCAAGTGATGCATGAACCTTCCTAATTTGCCTAAAGTAGTTGAAATACACACAAAAGACATAATTAAACCAATCATGACAGTCAAGACACCATTTTGGGGTGTGGACCTATGTTGGAGGGTTTGAGTAACCTTGAGTAACTTAAGGAAGCAAACCAGAACAATGTTGCATAACACACAATAGGGTGATTGCTTGAGGAGAAGTGTGGGTGTTGGAGTTTGATGTTTCCAAACACAAATTGAATACAAAAAAACAGAATAACCTTGGGTCCATTTGACAATTAGACCAATTTAGGCTCATTGAGTAACTTCTCATTCAATCTCCCTATCCAGAAGATACAAGATTTCAAGGTCATCATCAAGGATTCAAGCATTCAAGTCTTCTTCATTCATCCATTGGAGAAACATTAGAACATTCATTTACAAGCATCTGTGTGTGTGTTAGGGTTTTGTCATGTTACATGCCATTCCATACAACATTTGTGGTGATATTCAAGTAGCAAAGAAATCATCATCAACAGGTTGCAGATCTACAAGGTATACATCTCCATTGTTTACATTCAAGCATTTGCAATTACTTTCTTTCAAGGTTGATTCCTCAATCGAGGTTTGACTGAGGCAAACCCCTATCCACAACCCTCCTTTCTTCTCTTTTCTATGTGTAGCTTGCAGGAGCATAGCTGTAATTGTAGGTTTGGGCTTCATTTGCAAAGATGGAAGAACCCTTTTCGTTTCACAGATTTTGTGGCGGACCATGTACATTCCCACCATGGTCCCGACAAATTTTCTCCAAATTTTTAGGGCAGATCTGTGTCAGTTTAATTAACTTAGATCCAAAGTTACAGAACGATCCCAAACTGGTAGCTCCTCATTTCACTCATTTCCTCTCTCTTTTCCACATAGTCAACAAGTCAACTTTTTCATTTACAAAAGAGGATAAATCACACTTCAATCACTTGCAATCCACTTAGAATTCACATCCTTGTTTCCCTTGGATTTGGATCTATTGGATTCAACCCCTATGTTCAATGGAAGGTTCCTTTCCAAGAGAAAGTAATCCTAGCGGCTTCCTTTCTCTCTCCTAGGTGGGGAGTCACTGGGATCCAATTTTCCACTTTACACATCTTGCAGGTGATTTTTTTATAATAGATGAGGAAATCAATCAAATATCTATAAAAAGGAAGTATTATTAAATTTTTATTTATTTAAAATTTAGTAAAATTTATAGCGATTTAGACAAATTATTAGTGATATTTACATAGGAGTTTAAATTATTTTGATTGAATTCACATTAAAGTAAAAAATGTATTTTATTTTAAATTTGTGAATTTATCAAATGAATCAACATATTCTTGATAATTTGGAATTGATTTATTATTGATTTTAATGTGTAGATTCAAAATGGATTCAAAGGGGAATGAAAAGTAAAATTGGAGTCAAGTCGGAGTTGAAATCAACCTCAAAAGAGAAAGTGCCAAGATTGGGGGCTCGATGTGCGAATGAACTGCATTTGAACTTGAGTTAAATTTTAGTAGAGTAATTTGTTTTAGAAACAAGCTTATGCAATCAATTGGAGTTAATTTTGAGTTGCAAAAGGAAACTTTGTGTTTGCATGCATAAATTGGGGGGTTTTGATCTGATGTTTCCAAAGTGGAGTTTTGGGGAAATATATATAAAATGGAGCTGAAAGCTCATTGTAAAGGGTTAGATACTTAGAATTTAGACTTTTTCAAAATTAGGAATTTAGATCTAGAAATAGCTTAGGAGTTGAAAATTTTTTGGAGATTGGTTGAAGGTCATTCCAGATTCTTTTACTTTTCATTTTCATGTTAATGTAGCCGAGAACAATCTGATAGAAGGCAGGAACTAGAAGTTCAGTGTGACATATCTGCTGGACAAGTGTCTCATTCGAAGGAGAATTTATAAACTTTAATGCAATTTCATGTTTCTTTTAGATTATTTCTTTCATATGATGAATATTTGATATCATTTTGGCCAAATCAACTTCCTAAATTTGGAGATCTATTTTTTCATATTTCTTCAATCTATGCATGTATAGGGTGATTGATGTTAATGTCAATGTGGTTTAGTCCTTATTTACAACGAATATAGCTTCATTGGTATGTTAAATTAATGATTTTCATTTTGATGTATGTTTATGTTTTTATTTCTTCCAAGTTTAGTTGATATTGTTAGATGGAATGTGTCTTGAATGTTCATCATCCTCTTGCATCCCCTTTCTCTTTTGTTTTCTCTATCTAGCTAGTTAGTTTAGACTTAGTTTTAGTTTTCTAACTTTTCCAAATAAATCAGAAATATTCGAATCAATAGGCCCCTTAAAAGTTACATTTACGTCTAGCCATTGAGTTACCCAACACCATCGTGACCCAACAATAGAGACCTTGAAGTTGTCAATCTTTCGAGATTGATTTCTTTTCAAGATAGGTAGTATGTGCATTCATGTTCTACTTTTTTGTTGGTGAGTGTGTCAAAATACTATCAATAGGTAGGTCATGTGTTGGATTAGAGGAAGTACTAATACTCACATGGAATAGTTTATTCAACTCGAGCTCCATAAAATTGGCACTTAAACTTTGAGAAGCCCTAAGTCTATAACTTTTTCTCACTAGAATATTGGATGTAGGACTAAGGGTAACAAAACTCATGCACAAAGAGGAAATATTAAATGGGTAAGAGTAATATGTTGAGTTCACTTAGAGTGAAAGATTTACACAGCCAATTTTCATGAATTGCGCAGACTGCAATGGGATGCCAACAAAAATGAATTGGGATACTATTTCTCTTTGGGATCTCGAGCTGAAAAATAAAATAGGATCTTGTTAGTGGTGGGATCCTAAGCCTAAATTTAGGAATGAGATTCCATTTCAAACTAATCAGGATCCCATTTTAAATGAATCAAGATCTTGTTTCCAAAACTTATTATTATTATTTTTTAAATGGGATCCTATTCATTTTCACCATCACAACAACTTGGGATCCTAATTTAGAGAGCAATCAGCCACCTAGCAAGCCCTCCAAATAACCTTTTTCCCTTTTTTCTACATTAGTTTTATGTACTTTTTAATTTTAAATGAAAAATATTACATTGTTTAGATTTTTATTAAAAAATTGATTTTAGGTTTTAATATAAAAGTAATTTATAATTTTACATTTATTCATGTTTTAAAATTTATGTAGAATATATATTTTTTGTAAAATAATTTTCTCTGCATAATCATAAAAAATGAAAACAAAAGACTAAACCAAAACCAAAAACAAAATGAAAACCTTAACTAAAATGAAAACCAAAATCAAGATCCCTACTAGATAGGACCCCTTGACATCCTATTAAATAGGACCTCTTGATATTCTTGATCATGACCCAGGCTAAAACTTTCAAAATTGACATGTACTTAACAATTAGACATATAAGATTGATCATAACCCCTCAAGCTCTTTCAATGTGTACTTTCAACATTTAAGATTAGGACCTCTAGCTGAACTAGGGCCCCTTAAGATTTCTTTTATCTAATCACATTTAACTCCCTTTAAGTCATCCTATAATGATGCCCTTAAGACACATGAACTAGATCTTAACACATTAAGCCTTCCCGTTATAGGATGGTACTTGACATGTTCTAGGCTTAGGCTTTCATACTTAATGTATGTAAGTTTAATGTTTAGAGATATATAAGTTTGAGCATGACCTCTTAATATCTTTCATACTTAACATACTTTCAACATGTATACTTGACAAATATTCATGATTACAATCTCTAGCTGAAATAGGACCCCTTATTCTATATTCTCAATCGTGCATGTGACTCCTTATTTAAGCTTTCATTTATACCTACAATCATGTTGAACTCCCCTTACTTTCCATCCTTAAGTTTGACATCATTTATATCTATAATTATAATTTTCCCATACTTAACAATTATACCACCAATTAGGAGGTCTCTTAAAAGCTTCCATATACTTGTCATCATGTAATCATGTATAATTTTGAACTTGAGCCTTAAGTGAGCTTTCATACTAAAACTTACTTTCAATGTATACTTTCAACATTCAATATCAGTACCTCTAGCCAAAATATGATCCCTTAAGACATTAATTATCATATGAACCCTTAATAAATTAATTATCACATGACCCCTTAATGCATTAATAATCACTTGACCCCTTATACTTTCTGTAGTGTCGTAAATTGTACACCCTTGCTAGGGTGGTACAATTTCATACTTAGGTTAGCACTCGCCTTAGTGTGTCTTGCATCTTGCATTTCTGATTCCCCTTTGAGCATTTAATTAATTAATTTAATTAAATCTAAAGTCATGTTTCATTAATTTACATATTATAAAGTTGGTCCCTTTACCCTAAGGGTGCCCCTTTCCATTTTATTCCTCCAGTGAATCATTTAATTATAAACCCTAATTATGTCTTATTTCAACCTTTAAGGCCCAATTTCGCATATCAAAAAATATCGAAATGAGATGTAACTTTGGGATGCACTCTAATATCATGATATCTAATGGACCCAAAAATTTGGTGAAAAGTTGGTTGGACCATGGCGGGAATGCACATGGTCCTCGACTTTTTTTCTAAAATTTTGGGAGCATAATCCTATGATATAATAATTCTTAATCCCAAAAGATTGGGGGTGGAATTCCAATCCTAGGTCATCCTAAAGATGAAATCAAGATCTAGGGTTTCATACTTAATAGCTCTCTTCTTCATTTCAAGGGGTCTTTTTCTAAGAATCTAAGAGAAGGTTTTTGGAGCATAAAAGGGCCTTCCTTGCAGCGAAAGAGTAGATCTTTCAAGTCTTCAAAAACATTCAACATTCATCCATCAAAGATTCATCAAGCATCATTTCATCAATTAGGGGTTTTGAAGATATAGGTGAACAATAAGAGATCACCGACTAAAGATTGGTTTGTACCTCTACCTTAGGGTTGGGTATGGTTTCATGTTTTTTTCATGTCTTTGCATAAGCTTCATTTTTATTCATATTCATGCTTTAGATCACTTTGCATCATGGATTTAGAGCATTTACTTTGTGAATTAAAAGCAATTAGGGTTTACTCTTTAAAGTTGCTCTAGATTGTTTGCTTTCATTTTAGGATCTTGCACACACGCAGGGTTATTGCACACATATTTTCAATACATCATTGACTATTTGTGGAGGTGGAAATCACCAACACAGGGGTTTGACTAAGGCAAAACCCTATATAGCCAACCAAAACCCTATTTTGCAGCTTCAGATACAGGTTCGGATCCAAGTGTCACTAGAATTTTTAGGGCCAAAGGAGCGCATAGAGATAGGGATGTGGCACCCTAGTCCTACCTAGGAAAGGGATGTGGCACCTTGGCCCTGCCCTTTATCAACACGAGTTTCTAGGACAGTGTCTTGTAGGCTTCAAAACTTATCCTATCAGTTGCAGCTCCAGAATTATAGAATTAGGACAATGGCGTGGCACTCTGGTCCCAGATATTTCTGCTCAGATTTCAAACATAGGTGAACCTCTGATTTTTTCTCCTAATCTATACTTTTCAAGAGTATATCAATTGTCCTTTGATCTGCATTTCTAGATTAGGGTTTGCTTGCTTACTTGCATTCTAGGTTAGATTGCATTTTTGAATCATTCCTCTCTCTCATTTATAACAAGGGAATAGAAAATCTAAGAGGTTATCCTCGACTCTCTCTTCCACACAAGACGTATCCTAAAGTGTGTCACCTCCATAGGTTCTTTCATATTCCATGAGTGTGTATGAGAGTGGGATTAGGGCTTCCATACTTACTCACTTTTTTGCCTACACATCTTTGGTGAACCCGACGTGAAACATGATTGCATTTTCATTACATTGCATTGTTAGATCTAGATTTGATATCTTTTCAATTTTCTTTATAAACATAAAATTCCAAACAAAAAAAGTGAACAAAATTCAAAGAAAAAGAAAAAAAGTTGATTTCCCTTTATTTGCTTTGCATTTTGTGTTTTCATTTCAATTTCAAAATGTCAAATTTCTATTTCCAAGATGTTCATAATTTTGATGATGTATGCAATTTTGTTGATTATGAGTTTAGTAAGGATGAATTAGATGAAGATATAGATGAGTTTTTGAACCCTAAGCATTCTAAACCCTCATTTTTCCAAAAACTAATCAACCCTATTATTATGCCATTTTGTGGTAATGAGAAAGATAACTTGAATGATTCCTCTCATGGGTATATTCCTATCAACTCCTCCACAAAATCTCATGACATGATTGACCTTCACAATTCCCTTCATGAGGTTATTGTTGGCATTTTGGAGGAATTGATTATGTGTTGCATTAATGTTTTGTCATTGATGTCAACACTAGCTGTTATGGATAGTTACCAACAAACAGGTTTTGGTTATCAACAAAAGATCTAGTGCTACCGTCAGAAGAGACTATCGGTTGGACACTTTCAGCATGTTTGGATCGATGGAATGTGTTTGGTTACATATGGTAAGTGCTTCTGGAGCATGTCTTGGTCAGATGGTATTGACTAGGTACTAAGATGATATCATACACTCTAGTAAACCCTTACCAACATGAGTTAAAGGTTCTACCGGCAGAGCTTTCATTGATAATTCTTGACAAGATGCGTAAGTGGTGTTGGTGTGGCTTTCAGGATGCTGAAGATGTTCTCTCATAGTGCTTGAATCAGTTGGAGATGTCGCTTTGGCGTGGTGGACCCAGAATAGGTCCAATGCCTATCTAGGTTATGGACTGGTATCATGTTAATGTGTTCTCTAAATGTTATCAGAATGATTTATGAATTGGTTAATGTTGTTTTGGTCTAAAGCCAACATGGCATATCATTGTAATATGGATTTGTGTAATGATCTTATTGTAATATCTTTTAGGTGGCTGACCTAATTGGTTTGGGTCTTAGGGTTGGTATAAATTGATGTAAGATCTCATTGTAGATTTTGTATTGTGGTCATGAATTGTAAGATCATATGCGAGGGATTTTAGGTTGATCATTGAGGATCCAATTGGGTTTAAGGAAGAGGTCAATTGCCTTCAGTGTTGAGCTTAATCAGGACTGTAGTCAGGCATGGTAGATGCTATCTTTGGCAGTTCATTCTACTGGATTTTTGTCCAAATATCTTGAGGTTGTTTTAACCTCTGTATTCACTGAGACTCTTTTGTAATGAGAAGTGCACTCTAGGCAGTGTGCCTTCCTACATGTGTAGGCACCTCATTGTAACTCATACTTTCTGCAAAATATTCATCCAACTGTGGGTAGGCTTCCCACCATGGTTTTTCACTTTCTAGGTTTTCCACGTACAATCTTGGTGTTATGTGGTATGGTTGCTTTGGATTGATTATCTCTTTATTTATTGATTTGCATAGTTTACCAGTATCGATGTCTACTAGCATCTATTTTTGATTCACCGGTATTTAAATATTTATGTGCTCAAGTTTAAGGTTGTATTGTGGATTAATTGTTGTAATCTCTTAACAACTGATTCACCCCCCTCACTCTCAGTTATTCACCGGTTATCCTAAAAATTTGTATCAGTGCTTTGGTCTTCTTTTGCAGAAGCTTAACCACTTGAGGTAGATCCTATGGCAACTAATCCACTGACAACTATCTTCAGAAGGGAAATCCCTAAGCTTGATGGAACACATTATGAGATATGGAAGATCCTAATGGAGACTCATCCTAGATGTCTTGGCATGGATATTTAGGAGATCACTAAGAAAGGTTATACACCTTATGATCCATCTTCTCGAAATCTTTCTCCTATAGACTTGGATAAGAATATTGAGAATGATTATAGAGCTAGAGAAGCCCTCCTGTGTGCACTTACTGATCAACAAATCATGGGATTGACAAATAAATCATCTACAAAGGTTATGTGGGATAAATTACAAACTTTGAATAAAGGTGAACCTACTGTCAAAATTTCTAAACTTGATGGCTACCAGGTGAGATATAAAAACTTGAAGACGAATGACAATGAAAGAATTGATACATTTATGGAGAGAGTAAATGAGATTGTCATAGGAATTCAATATTGTGGAGGATCTCTAAGTGAAGATGAAATAGTTTCCAAAGTCTTGAGAGACCTTCCATTGGCTTACAAGATGAAAGCAACTATTGAGAACAATGGCAAACACCTCAGTTAACAGAGACATTCTGATTGTGAAGTTATCTGCTTTTAAGCTTGAATAATTTGGACCCTTTGGAGCTACAAAATCTGAACCTTTTTTTCATGCATCATCATCACCATCTACTGGCAAGAATGATTGGAAAGATCTATATGAAAAGGAATTGGAAGACATGAGGAAAGAAGATGAAGAATTTGAGCAACTTGAACCCTTATTTGCTAGAAGAGTACCTAAAGGACCGACAGGAAGTATGTGTGAAGGAAAAGTACCTTTTAAATGTTTTGCATGTCATAAGATTGATCATTTTGCATCTAGATATCCTGAAAGGAATGTAAGATTTGAGGAAAGAGTTAAGAAATCTTTTAAGCCTAATCAGAACAAATACAAATTCAAGAGAAACAAAAAATGCTTCATAGTGGATGAGGAAGGAGTAATTGATAACTCTGAGGGTGAACCGATAGAAGAGTTTGCTAGTGGATCTAGCAATGGAAAGGAATGGATGTTTTATGCCATAAAAGAAGATGAATCGAAACCAGCTATCTTGAATGAAGAGAAGGCCTTGGTAGCAGAAGTTGAAGATAAGGATGAATGGGTAATTGATAGTGGATGCTCACATCATATCACTGGAGATAAAATAAAATTTATGTTCTTGCATGAATAAAATGGTGGTCAAGTAAGATTTGGAGATGGCAAAGCATGTATGATCAGAGGTAGAGGCACTATTTCTCTGGATGGTAAGCATAATACTGACAATGTCTATTATGTAGAAGGTTTAAAGCATAATCTTTTGACTGTTGGTCAATTGGTTGATAAGGGATTCCAACTTCAATTCAAGGATAGAAAATACAAAATCATTAACAAGACTTGTTTGGAGATTTCTACTGGTACTCCGACTGGAGGCAATATCTTTCAACTGAACATTGGTAATAAGACATGTTTTACTTCTCATATTGATGAGAGTTGGTTATGGCATAAGAGGTTGTGTCATGTTAATTTTGATTGTATTGTCAAGATCAGTTCAATAAAGGCAGTTAGAGATATACCTAAGATTATGAAGCCTCATAATCCGGTATGTAAGGAATGTCAATTGGGAAAGCAAGTTAGAACTACTTTTAAGAGCTTACAAGATAAATCTAATGATTTTCTTGATTTGATTCATACTGACTTATGTGGTCCAACAAGGATTAGAAGCTTTCAAGGTGATAGATACTTCATGCTGATAATTCATGATTATTCTAGAATGATGTGGGTGACTTTTCTTAGGGAGAAGTCTAAAGCTTTTGAGAAATTCAAGATCTTTAAAATGAAAGTTGAAACTGAAACTAGACTGAAAATCAAATGTCTAAGATCAGATCAAGGAAGTGAGTTCACTTCTCATGAATTTAACAATTATTGTGAGACAAATGGAATTAGGAGATAGTTATCTGCACCTAGGACTCCTCAGCAGAATGGAGTGGTGGAAAGAAAGAATAGAACCATTTTGGAAGCAACAAGAACCATGATGATGGCAGCCCAATTGCCTCATATCTACTGGAGAGGAGCAGTGAGTACAACAGTCTACACATTCAACAGAGTTCACATCAAAGGTGAAACCGGTAAGACTCCTTATGAGGTATGGTTTGTTCATACACCTATTGTTAAGTATTTCAAAATTTTTGGAAGTAAATGTTATATCAAAAGGGATGATTCAATTGGAAAGTTCGATCCTAGATTTGATGAAGGAATATTTCTTGGTTATTCTAATCAAAGCAAAGCATATAGATGTTATAAAAAAAGATTGTAGAAAATTGTGGAAAGTGCAAATGTGAAAGTGGATGAGCAATACAGAAATCATTCTATATCATATGATAGGGAACCGATAGTGAAAATGATCATAACTGAAATGAAAATACCTCAACCAGTACAAGACACTAAAACTGTTACACCGACACAGTCAGAAAACTCAACTATGACTCATGATCAGATCAATGAACCTAAAGTTTAGAAGACTCCAAGGTATGTAAGATTAAACCACTCTGAAGATAAAATCATTGGAGATAGAAACAAGGGAGTTATGACTATAAGGAGACTGGGTAATTAAGAGGTATGTCTTATTTCTCAAGTTGAACCGACAACTGTTATTGAAGCTTGTATAGATAAACATTGGTTAAAGGCCATGGAAGATGAATTAGATTAGATAGAGAAGAATGAAACTTGGACTTTAGTTCCCTAGCCTAAAAATAAGAATGTTATTGGAACTAAGTGGGTTTTTAGAAATAAACTGAATGAGGATGGTCAAGTTATAAGAAACAAAGCTAGATTAGTTTGTAAAGGTTATTCTCAAATGGAAGGAATTGATTATGGTGAGACTTTTGCACCTATAGCTAGAATTGAAGTTGTTAGATTATTTCTTATTTATGCAACATATAAGAAGTATAACATTTATCAAATGGATGTTAAATGTGCATTTTTGAATGGTGAACTTGAAGAAGAGGTATACATTAAACAACCTGATGTTTTTTCACTAACAGATGATGAGGACATGGTTTGTAGGTGAAAGAAAGCATTATATGGATTGAAACAAGCTCCCAGAGCTTGGTAGGCAAGGTTGGATAAATATCTTTTGAAGATTGGTTTTACTAAAGGCAATGTTGATAGTAATTTGCATTACAAAATTACTGATGATGATATTATTATTATTGAAGTAGTTGTTGATGATATCATTTTTGGAGGAGAAGATAAATTGTGCATGGAATTTTCTAGCAACATGAAGAATGAATTTGAGATGTCCATGATTGGTGAAATGATTTTTTTTTTAGGTTTGCAGATTACTCGAACTGATAAAGGTATCTTTATCTGTCAAAAAAAGTATCTGAGGGAAGTGTTGAAGAAGTTTGGTATGGATAATTCCAAACTGGTAAGTACTCCTATGGTGACAAGTGAGAAATTATCTATCAAAGATACATCTGCACCAGTAAATCCAATAAGGTATAAGTCTATGATTGGTGGCTTTTTATATCTAACTCAGACTAGACCAGATATTATGAATGTTGTGTGTATTGTTTCAAGATATCAAAGTAATCCTAAAGAAAATCATGAATGTGCAGCAAAGAGGATATTCCAGTATCTACAAGGCACAAATCAGTATGGCTTATGGTATTCTAGAGATGATAGATTCACTTGTGTGCATATACAGATTCAGATTGGGCAAGAGATACTGATGACTGGAAGAGCACTTCTGGTGGAGCTTTCTTTATTGGAAAGAAATTGGTTTCATGGATCAGCAAAAAATAGTCATGCATTTCTTTATCTAATGCAAAAGTTGAATATGTTTCAGCAATAACTAATTGTACTCAAGTCCTGTAGATGAAGAAAATGTTGAAGGATATCATGGTAAAATGTAGGGAACCAATAGTTATCTACTGTGATAACTCTATGTAATGCCCCGTGTAATGCCCTGCCAGGAAACCCCGAAGGGATTAAGCCATAACTCAAGAATAGAGTGCAATAATTTTTTTTTTTTTTAAAGTTACACCACATTAAGATACAACAAGATATCAAAGAGTCAGATTACATAGTGGAAGACATCAACTAACACCTAAAGAGTTTGCCAACGAGATTACTTAAATTTCACAATTCACTTAACTCACACAATTAATCCAATAAGCTGATTATCTTAATAACGAGATAATTCTTAAAAAGGATAAATTCTTTCAAAAGATGGAAATATAAATCACAAGCAAAGATTCATCCATTAAGATCTATTCATAATCTTCATTCAAGCTTTTCATTTAAAATTACAAGCCATACATCTAATATTCGAACACACTAGAATTTTCGTCATAAACATAAGAGATCTTTTCAAGCATACTTAATTTCCTTACAACAACTGAATATATTCCATTACTCTAAGTTACATTCTTTCATCTTCCAACTTATTGCATTTCAAAAGACGATTGCATACTAGCATCTATGATAAATCTCATCTAAACCACTTATGCATTCGATCAACATGGCATTCAAGAAAGGACTGCTTATAAGCATTTAAAGTTAATTCCATTTATCCACTTATCCATTCTAACATAAGCTAATCATACAAGATAAAGTTGAATAAAGGAAACATAAGAGAACACATCACATAACACCATAATGATCTCGGAGTTCACCCCTAAAGGGCTACATCTCCGGGTCTGCTCAACTGCAAGACCCCTCTGACAAATAATAAAGTTAAGAATACAAGAGGTTACACCATTACAATCCGGCCATCAAGGTGAAACATAAACAATATACAAGCGACCGCACTGGTCAATAAATACATAAACGATCCCTGAAAAGAACAGGATCCAGCTGAACATAATCAAAGCTAATACAAAGGTCCAGAAGAGAATCCATAAAACTAAGTCATCACCACCCAAGGTCTAACATGAAACCGATACTCACAAGGGCAGAGACAAAAGGATGACCCACAAAGGTACTCCTAACAGGACAAAATGACAACACTCTAGCGAACGTAGGGACAAGTGTCATCACACAACCTGGTATGGTTACCATGGTAAGTCTTCATAGGTCTCGGCCCCATACACTGGGTTACCCTGGCAACCTAATCCGAGCTTCCGGCCCATCCAAGCCTCATGTGGACCCACACATCCTCTCATGAAGACAAGGATGGTTGTTTGCCATTTCAGGCCTTCTCACAGCATGTCGAGTCTATGTTAGCACTCATCCCATGTGTGAGGCACATTTATCTTACTTAGAGATTACATTCTAATCTACTGATAGGTTATCACTTATTAGACTCACTTTCGACGGGTTACCCAGCAGCCACTTTGGGCGCGGCCCCCAATCGAAAGCCACTTTCCCAAATGACACTAGACTAACTCAGACGAACTCAAAACCAGGGAATACACATGGTCAGACGAACGGAGTTCAAGAAGGGAGAAACAACTATCTGGTCAAACATGACTCAAAGATGTACACTTACAAACGGTACTCTAACTAGAGACCTGACAAACTAAGGTCAACCACGAATCATCATTCGACTCACACAAAGAGGATATGACCAAAAATGACACTACCACAATACAACAGTCAACTCGGAACCAAGGACTAAAATAGGTACCCCAAATCATTCCATACAACAGGGTCCTATCAAAACAAGCATGACTTGCCATTACATAAGCAAAAGCGAATATAGAAATTAAACTCGCATAGGAATAATCAACAGATACGATCTTTCCGAATTGATCTAAACATTAAAAGTCGATCAAGTTTTCTACAAGATCAATATCAGATTACAGTTATCTACCTCATCTAGGAATAGGTTGTTCTTGGTTTTCTAACTCTCTAAGGTTCAAAGCATCGAACAGACATATAAAGCCATAACGAGTTCTTAAACCAAATTCATATTAATGAAATTCAGACAACCATTAATCAATTAAATAAGATATTTAATCTCCAATGAAACATCATTGACATACTGGTCCAAAACCACCTCTACAGTTTCATATTATTTCTCAAGCCCAGATGCATTATACGGATCACGGAAATATAATTATAAAAAAAGGAATCCAAATGAAGATAGTCATTTCCAAAAGCATAGCGTTTAAATTTCTAATGACCAATGGTTAAAAATATCTCTCTTACTTCTCGATTACTCAAATGATATGTTCTAAGATAATATTTAACATCATCAATTAGTAATTACATCGTATCTCAACAATTTTCCAATAACATAATATTCTATTTTGTTTTTAAACAATAATAGCTCAATTAGCCAAATGCTCTAATCAGCTAGAAGGTAAGAAATAAATTTATTAATCCAAGATCAATTAGAATATAATCAATAATATTCAATTGCAAAATTAACAGTTTTAGAACTTAATTAGAAGGAGTGCATAAGTCATGAAATGAAATTGAATAATGATTAACCTATAAACTCCATTATAAAATTAGTCAATATCAAATTAACATTTATCATGATTATGCCACCTTAATCATAATTAAGAAACTAATTAAAACTTAACATTAAAATAATATTTAAAAATATTATATGCATTTTTTTTTGAATAAAAAAAAATACATTAAAAAAAACATTTTTAAAAACTAATTTAAAAAAAAAAAGCATTTTAAAAAAAATGAAGGCGGGGCCCACCTCCCAACGGGGATGGCTGGGCGCCCAACCCTAGCCGCAGGTAGGAGTCTACACGGGCGACGCCACTGTGGTGCTCGTAGGTCCCGCAGCGCCCTGCGGCCACCGCGGCACCTTGCGGCCACCACAGTGAGCCTGAGCCGCGGCCGCTGTTAACTGGTGCGAGAGCGGGGGAAAGAGAGGGAGAGGGGAGGAAGAGCGGGTGGAGCTCCGCTCCCCGCCCTCCAAACCCCAACCAGTGTAAACCGTGCTTATTTCGCACAGTTCGAAAATTTCTCTTATTTTTTTTTTAAAAAAAAAAACAACTCAAAATTTGCTTTAAAAATTTCAGTTGAATAAGATCCGGTTTCAATGAAATAAGTTTTGGGTATCATAATTTCTTTGATGGTATTCATTTCCTCCAAACACAATGGGATTCAAACCACCCAAAAGGAAACATTGAGGGATAACAAAATCTCAAATAAAATTTCCAGCCAACTCAAAATGGCCAAACAGGGAACTATTTTTACCACAATAATGCAACCAAAATTGTTTTGTTGAAGATCATAAGCAAATAAGCATAGATCCAAACCCATAAGTCCAAATCTAAAACTAAAATTCAATTTTAACAGATTAGATCTTTAACAACCAACATTTGTTTTCTACCAACAGAACATATTTCCATGGCAACAAGGAAGAACGGTTAAGGTAATTCCTACCTTCATACGCATTCCTGGAATAGTTGAAGGAGAGCCCACCTGCCAGATCCAGCATAATTCCTTCCTCCCCCAAAACCCCCAATTTCATCCCAAAATTTCTTTCCAACCAAAAATTTTCCAAAAATATCCATCCTCCAAAATTTCCCCCAAATTTTAGGTTATAAGGAAGAGTTGACCAAAATTCCATTTTTGGAATTAAAATTTTTATTTAAAAATAATTCTCAAAATCAATTCTTTTCTAACTATCTCAGTAAATTGACTTGCTTTTCAATTCAAAATCCATTTTCTCATTTAATCCAATTTAACCTTTCTAATTTCAAAAGCCAACAGAATACAATTAAATCTATTGCAATTAAATACCAAACTTTCTTTTCAACAGCATATACAAAATGCATTTAATATTCAAAATCAGTCATTTAATCAAACTTACTCCCAATTTAAAACGAGCAATCCAATATCAACGAAAATCGCATAACGAAATCCCGATTAATCTAGTCCATTAAACTCTAATGCACAAATACATATTTAATCAAAATAATTACTAAGGGCTAATTAATCAATTTAACCATTCACACCAAGCACGCAAACCGAGGAGGTCAACCAAACAGACGACTCGCAAACCCAAACAAAAAGGGAACACCGACGACAACTGACGATGCTCACTTGAGCACGACTAAGGTCAACTAGGGTCTTACGACCACCTAATCCAACTCTAAGGATTAAAGAGGTACACTCAAACCTGCAAATCCAGGTGAAGACGAACCTCGCACTCATGCGGCGTTGTACCTGAAATTTCCTGCAACCAAGAGTCATACATGCATACATATAGAAACTTAATGAAAGCGTTAGCCCGATATTAATACCACGAAATAGGAACACCGAATAACTTGCATACAACTAGTGTGAAAACCACATCAATAGCTATGTGTTAAAACAAACATCTGACTATAATCATAACATTAAGATAAATTGAACAAGATTAAACCGAGATTAGAAATTGAGTAGGGTAGGGGTACTACACCCCGCCAGGAAACCCCTAAGGGTTTAAGTTAAAAACACTCGAGTAGAGTGTAAATATTTTTTTAATTTTTTTTAATAATAATTAAGAGCGTTAATGAAAAGTTACAACATTAAGATAATTTGGAGTTATCTGAAACATAGATAGCACAGCGGATGACTAAACGATCCTAAGGAGTTTCCCAACGCGATTACATAACCTAGCACCTAACTCATCTTGCGTCAGATGATCCATTAATCTGGATATCCTAATTGTGAGATAATGCATAAGATATGATTATATATATGTTCAATGATATGACATCTTAGAATTTTAGGGAGCGTTCATTTACTATGGGTGGTTAGGAGGCCATCGAGAGGATTATTTACTCAATGCACATTAACACCTATTTAATTTAAGAGACCTCCCTTAAGGTTCAATGTGATAACTATAACAAAGTTCATTCATTTGGGTTTTAAGATAACCACCCACATTTGATGTTTTTCTTAAATATTAAAAGTATGGTTAATAAGATGAGATACATTCATTAAGGATTAAACTACAATTAATAGAGTGAGGTCCCTTCATTTGATTTCATGCATAGCCAACTAATGAGTTTTAGTTCTTTTAAGGAGGGTAAAATGTAATTAGTCATAGGGTTCATTCATTGGAGTTTTAATAATGCTAATAGATGGACTAAATTCATTAAGGTGGGAATGTATTAGGAACACATGAGTTATTCCTTTAAATTAAAATATAGTTAGCAAGATGATATTCAACACTATAGGATTAAAATACAAGTTCATAGTGACGTTCTTCAATTAGGATTAAAATATAATTATCTTATTGCATGTCACTCTTTTTTTAGTAAATGAAGTTAATATGAAAGGATGCATTTACCAAGATTAAGATATAAACAACTATACGAACACTTCCCTTTTTAGTTCAATTTTAGCAATCATAAGAGATTCTTTTATTAAGGTTACAATTATGGATAAATAGTTGAGTTAACCCAATTTCCAAGTTAATTTTGGTAAGGATTATTGTTAAGATTAAAACGTGAAATAACTAAACAAATTCATCCAATGTAGTGGAACATAATTAACATGGCGTTACTCATTTAAGAAGATAAAAGTAAATACCTATATGACGTTCATCCTTTAAATTCCAACTTAGAAATTATAACATTAATTCTAACTTTGTTTCCCATACTCATTTGCTCAATTTACATGCTTAATAACAAGTTAATCCAATGATGTAACCTAGCAAGATTCTTTCCACTATTACTACTTTTAATTCACATTATCAAAATACTTTTCCCATAATCTTAATTACAATCTTCCATGAACCTGATTACTACATTTGCCAAGATGAATAATTTTATGCACTTTGATTTAAATTCATTAAATTCACACCATACACTTATACAAGATATTCGCCATACATGATAACTTAAAGCATGAAACAAAGGAAGCTAAAACATCGCATAACACAGATATGATCTCAGAGTTCACCCCTAAAGGGCTACATCTCCGGGTCTACTCAACTGCAAGACCCCTTTGGCATTTTAATATAGTTAGAAACTTACATAATCACATGACTTTTACATCTTTGCCACTAGGCGAATACAATCAATATACAATAGACACCTCAGTCAAAATTTACATAATTGGTCCCTTCTAAAGCGGATCCAACTGAACACTTCAAAGCAAATACAGGTTCTAATGACTGACGATACTTTGACTAGGGGCGTAATCTGGCTATGACCAACACAAATAACTAGATAACAGGGTCTAAAACAAATACATCAAGGTATGCCGCCACCCTAAACAAGGCAAATACGGAACTTAAACTTACAACATTTTCTTTTTATATCGATACGATATCAAATTTACATGCATTCTACTAGCATATCGATGAAGTAATAACAAAATATATGAAGATAATTTAGATTCAAATTTCATACTCTCCTATACTTTAGTTTTCATTTCTAAAATTCTCGGAAGATCTTAATCATTCAAACTGAAGGACAATGCTTATTTAAAAGAAAAACAACATCTTATTAAAATATATTTCATAACGTTAACAAAGGTGTTTTATTTCAAAGGTCTTCAAATAAAGACAATATTTGATCTCTTTTCCAAGGATTACCTTTCCTATTAAAAGAAGTTCCAAATTTAAACGATTGTTAACATAAATTTAATAATCCAAGATCAATAAATTTTAATTAATCTACAATAATAAAAAAATATGCAATCTCCATTATTTAATATATATATATATATATATATATATATATATATATATCTATATATATATATATATTTAGCAACTAAAATCTAAATTTATAAAACAAAATAGATTTTTCTACAAATTTATTTCAACTCTTTTATACTTTCCATAACATTTGTTTCTTTCATTTTATAATTGTCAATATCATATATTTTTTTTAACAACAAAAAAAATATATAAAAAAAATAAAATTAAAACAAACTTTATGTTTTCTTTTTTTTTTGTAAACCCTAATCCTTAACGCAGGACCCTGCGACCCACAATGTGGACGCAGGTTCTGCGGCCCACACTGTGGACACAGGCCCTGCGGCCCACATTGTGGACATAGCCTGCGGCCCACATTGTGGTCGCAGTCCCTGCGGCCCACATTGTGGACGCAGCCTGCGGCCCACAATGTGGTCGCAGTCCCTGCGGCCCACATTGTGGATGCAGCCTACGGCCCACATTGTGGTCGCAGTCCCTGCGGCCCACGACGTGGTCATGGGGAGACTGCAAACTACGGCATGGGGGAAGAATGGGGGAGGGGGCGGCGGCGCGAGCTGAGCTTCGGTTCCTCCGCCCGCCAAACCCTAACCCCAAACACATATATTTTTTTTTTTGTTTATTATTTTTTTTTTGTATACATTCTTGATCCGATTCACAGTCTAGTTCAAACCATAAAAATTTTTGAATAAAGATTTGACAAGAAACGAAATCCCCCATTATTGTATTTATTATTTTATTTTTTATTTTTTATTTTTTTCTTATTCATAGCCCCAGTCTTTTACCAGATTTTACCCAAAACTTCATTATGGGAAATATATTTCCTCATCAAGTTTAAAACCACAAAATCTATTAAGAACAAAAATTTGATTCAAGAACAACCAAGCTTAAAAGAAAACTGAACTAAACCTCAAAAACATTCATGAGAAATACCATTTTTTTTTATTCAACAAATAAATAAAGGGTAGATTTGAATCCTACCTCATAATGCATTCTGGGCAAGGATTCTGATGAAGAGCTCCACCTGCAACTCCAAACAAATCTCCCATTTTTCCAAAATTTCCCCCATCTCCTTTTTTTTTACTTCCAAAAAACCAGCTCCCCCCCAAAGGAACCCCCAAAAACATTTCAAAACTAGGTTAAAATGAGAAACCCTATTTTTGCCCTAATTTTCAATTTCGAATTTAGGCATTTATTTTTAAAATAAAAGAGAATGAGAATGGAAAAATCATTCCTTTCCACTATTCAATACATCTTATCGCTTTTCTAATTAAAATTAAAATGCCTCTATTTCTTATTTAATTCTAATTTTAATTTCTCCATATTACTTTAGCCAATATTTATATTTTGAACTATTAACAAGGATAACGCATTTTGATTAATTTAAATTTCCAAAAAAAATCAATCTTTTATACTATATTAACTTTACAAGTAAAAAGAATAATTTCCTTTTAAATAATAAAATTTACCCTCCTCTTCCAAAACGCGAATGTGAATTAATTTATTTCTATTTCCCACATGACTTTAAATCTTTCCTTTCTAAAACGCATAACTCATTAAATTTGTTATTATTAAAATTAACTATTAAATTAACTCGCTACAACCTAATAAAGCAACCTTTTAAATAAATGACTAATCTAATGAAAGAAATCTATTTACTCTAATTTTCTCAATTAATAATGCGTAAATGAACACATTAATTCAAGTTAACTACTTTAAGCTTGCTACAATTATAATTAAAACGATCTCTTTAAATTAACGATTAATCATATAAAAGAAGCTACCTATTTAAATTTCTAAAATACTAGTGCGTACTTCTACTCATTAAATTGAATTAAATACTTAGGGTAACAAACTCCACTTACCCCGCGCAATGCACGCAAACCAAGGAAGTCCACCAAATCACATGACACGCAACCCAATGCAAGGAAAGCCCCACGAATCCACACACGATGCTCACCTGACCATGGCTAAGGCAAGATGAGAGTTTAATGACCCCCCAAATCCAAATTCTAAGGATGGAGGAGGTTTACTCAAAATTGCAAACCCCGAAGGAGATGAACCTCGCCCTAGGCGGTGTTGTAC
This sequence comes from Cryptomeria japonica, assembly GCF_030272615.1. NCBI lineage: Eukaryota > Viridiplantae > Streptophyta > Pinopsida > Cupressales > Cupressaceae > Cryptomeria > Cryptomeria japonica. Next base: position 221,316,155 of record NC_081409.1, read on the forward strand.
CTACAATCTCCTGCACCCATGAATTCAAGCAAGCATACATATACATATACATTTTCAATGAAGGCATTAGCTCGAGATTTATCACAAGGGTTAGGAACAATTACATTTACACAAGAATCGATGCAAAAGCACAATGATAAGTATGCACAATTATTTATATTATCTAAACTACACATTGCATCACGGTTAACCTACCATTCAAGAATGCCACATAGGAAGTCAACCAAGGTCAAACGGGTTTTACAAGTCCGACTAGGGTATGGGCATTACACTCTGTAGCTATTGACATGTCTAAGAATCCGGTATTTCACTCTAAGACTAAGTATATATCAATAAAGTATAACTTTCTTAAGGATAAGGTAGAAGAAAAGGAATTCAAACTGGTTTATATCAACACTAAAGAGAAGATTGCGGATATATTCACTAAACCACTAGCTAAGGAATGATTTAAGTATTTGAGAGACCAGTTACGGGTTTCTGCCCCTCTGGTAGAGACTTGATTGATGCAATTTGGCATTAGTTCGACATGTATTATCAAAGTTAATATTCATTCTTGCACTGATGAGTGGTGCTACTACTCAGTGGGAGTAGTTAGCTTTGAGTTTCAGGGAATTACATTATTGCTTCGATATTTTTGTCAGATCTTTGGCATTGATGTCAAAGGGAGAGAGATATTGATGTGAAAAATTTAAAAAAGGGAATTGTATAAATTAGGGGGAGAGATGTATGTGTAATTTAGAACTTTATAGAGATATTATTCAAAGGGGGAATTTGTTGGTTTGCTTCCATTAGGGGAGACTAGTTTGGAATTTCTTGGTACTTAGATGTTTTTCACATCTACTGTCGCCATCAATGCCAAAGGTGGAGATTGTTGGCATTTTGGAGGAATTGATTATGTGTTGCATTAATGTTTTGTCATTGATGTCAACACTAGCAGTTATGTTTGGTTACCCGCAGATAGGTTTTGGTTACCGACAGAAGATCTAGTGCTACTGATAGAAGAGACTATCTATTGGACACTTCCGACATGTTTGCATATATAGAATGTGTTTGGTTACATATGGTATGCGCTTCTGGAGCATTTCTTGGTCAGATGGTATTGAATTCATAATCAGATGCTATCATACACTCTATTAAACCCTTACCAGAATGAGTTAAAGGTTCTACTGACAGAGCTTTCATTGGGAATTCTTGACAGGATGCATCAGTGGTGTTGGTGTGGCTTTCAGGATGCTAAAGATTGTGCTTCTCTGATTGTGCTTCAGGTGTTGGTGTTCTCTGATCATGGCTTTCAGGTGTTGGTGTTCTCTGATCGTGCTTCAATCAGTTGGAGACATTGCTTTGGCATGGTGGACCCAGAATAGGTCTAGTGCCTATCTAGGTTATGGACTGGTATCATGTTAACATGTTCTCTACATGTTATCAGGATGATTTATGGATTGGTTAATGTTGTTTTGGTCTAAAGTCGACATGGTATATCATTGTAATATAGATTTGTGTAATGATATTATTGTAATATCTTTTAGGTGGCTGACCTAATTGGTTTAGGTCTTAGGGTTGGTATAAATTGATGTAAGATCTCATTGTAGATTGTGTATCATGCTCATGAGTTATAATATTATATGTGAAGGAGTTTAGCTCAATCATTGAGGATCGAATTGGGTTTAAGGAAGAGGTCAAAGGCCTCCAGTGTTGATCTTAACCGGGACTGTAATCAAGCATGGTAGATGCTATCTTTGGTAGTTCATTCTAATGGATTGTTGTCTAAATATATTGAGGTGGTTTTAACCTCTATAGTCAATGAGAATTCTGTAATGAGCAGTGCGCTCTAGGCAGTGTGCCTTACTGTATGTGCAGGCCCCTCATTGTGACACATACTTTCTGTAGAAGTATCATCTAACTGTGGGTAGGCTTCCCACCATGGTTTTTCCCTTTTCGAGTTTTCCATGTACAATATTGGTGTTATGTGGTATGGTCACTTTGCATTGATTATCTATTTATTTGTTGAGTTGCATTGTTTACAGGGATCTATGTCTACCGGCATCTGTTTCTACTTCATTGGTATTTAAATATTTATGTGCTTCGATTTAACTTTGTATTATGGATTAATTGTTGTAATTTGTTAACAAATGATTCACCCCCCCATCTCAGTTGTTCACCAGTTATCCTAACAGTTATATCTTCTTTTGAGTCCAAAGATAAGCCTTTCAATCACTATGATCATGCTTTATTGGATGATACCCTTGATGACTTTATGTCTTTGCCTAAACCTTCAAACAAGAGTAATGCATCTAAAAGGTTAATTAATATGATCAATGTGAATGAACATAGTAAACCTCTTTTTTTAGTCCAAGGTGCTTGTCCTTCTCCAACTTCACCTCTTCCTAATCAACCTCTTTTCATGGTTCAAGGTGGATATAGTCATGATTCCTTTAGTACTCCAAACAAACCCATCATTACGGTTCAAGGAAGGAATCTCACTGAGAGTCCTTATAGCTACGCTAAACAACTAAGGAGAGTTATAATGCATTTGCCCATACCTATCATGTGAGAAACAATAGGCAACCTAATCCTCCTATGGTTATTCCAACTTCTCTTCCTGATCCTCAACCCATTCTTCCTCAAGTGCCTCACATTTCACAAACTCTTGGTAAGGACTATGACCTAGTTGAACAACTTAAAGCTACTCCTGCCAAGATATCCCTCTAGGATTTGATTCAAAATTCTTCAACTCATCATGGAATGCTACAAGATGCATTAAAAACATTAAATGTCCCACCTGCAGTGACATCTAATAATATTGCTTCCTTGATTAATTCTATCACAACACCTAAGGGTCAAGTTGTATTTACACAAGATGAGCTACCCTCTAGTGAAATTCAACAACAATATGATCCTTTGATGATTGTAGTTATCATAAATTATCGTGCAATAACATAAACACCAGTGGAAAATGGTTCTCACCTTAATGTTTGTATCATTAACTTGTTTCATAAGATCAATGTTGATACATCTCTTATTAAGCTCGATTCTCTTACTATCTGGGGCTTTGACAATGTTACTAAATCTTCATTAGGTATCATTACCTTGCCTATTAAGGTAGGTCATGTTACTTTACCCACACCTATCCATGTCATGTCTCGAGAATTGATGTATAACTTATTGCTAGGGCGACCTTGGATTCATAGCATGCAAGCCATCCCTTCTACATTGCATAAAAAAATTAAATTTATTTACAACAATAAAACATATACCTTGTTAGGTGACACAATTTTTCAGGCTTGTCAACAAACATAAAGTTCTAAATCCTCTTCAATTGGCTCTTCCCCAATTGTCTTAGATAATTCCTCTAAAGATTCTACTCCTAGTAATGTGACCACTTCATCAAACTTATCTCCTACATTAGAATCGATTCCCAATACTTCCTCAAGTGAACCTAAGATTCTTGAGGGAGAATCTTCTTAGCTTGATTCTACTACCAGGAATACTTTTTCTCTTGAGAAGGTTCTTGAAAAATATGATTGGGGATCCCTCAATTTCAATCTTCTTTGTCTGGGCCATTAAGTAATAACTTTGTGGCGGCTTCCCAGACTTCGTCTCCTGTTTCTGACCTAGAGGACTTTGGCCCTTCACTTTATGAAAATCCTCCTTCTTCCACATAAATAGCTAATCTTTATGGTATCGGTTTTCACATCCTAGCTAGATGCGGATATAGTGGTAATGGATGTGGTGCAAGAATAGGGGATCAAGGCTCCCTTGGAAAACAACTTCTGTGATATGACATTTGGGCTTGGTTATGATCCATTTACGCGTACTAAAACATCTAATAGATCATTTATTAGTGTTACTGTCATTTTTGCTAATCTTTCACTAAAATATCCATAGTATATTGATTGTGACTCTTCTAGTGTCCTAGCTTTGGATTTTTTTCCTAACGATGATTCCTTAGTCAAATTCTTAGGAGCTTATGACAACTTTCCTCGTTATCACCATAATCGTGGCTTTCCCTATTGTCTAAATGTGGAAGATTACTTTGGGAAAGAAAGAAATAACGATGAGATAGTTAAAGAGTTTCCTCAGTTAAAAGATGCTCCTCAACAAATAAATATCCTAATAAGTGACACTATTGATATCAGGATATATCCTAATGTTGAAGATAAAATCATTAAGATAGGGAGATGTCTTGACGTAGAAGAGAGAAAATAATATTATGAGTTATTACTTGAATTTCCTGAAATCTTTGCTTGGATATACTCTGATATGCTTGGCATAGATCCTAAGATTGTCACTCATAACATTGTCCTAATTCCCGATGCTAAACCTATGAAGCAAAAGATTCGAAAGATTCACCCTAAAGTGGCATTACTTGTTAAAGCTGAGATTGAAAAATTGTTGGATGCTGGATTCATTCATCCTATCGATTATTCTCCATAGATTGCAAACATTGTGGTTGTGGCTAAGCCTGATAATAAAATTAGGATGTGTATGGACTTCAGTAATCTAAACAAAGCCTCTTTAAAATGTGACTTTCCTCTCCTAAATATCGATATGATAGTGGATTCTATACCTGGTCATGCCCTATTATCCTTCATGGATGGTTTCTTGGGATATAATCAAATCTTCATTAATCCTCAAGATCAATACAAAACTACTTTCACCACCCCTTGGGGCATGTTTTGTTGGGTTATGATGCCTTTTGGATTGAAAAACACAAGGCGCAACCTATCAGCATGCTATGACTCTCATCTTCCATGACTATATGCATAAGACTTTAGAAGATTATGTTGATGATATCTTAGCTAATTCTGTTCTTCGTATAGATCATGTTAAGATCCTTCACCAAATATTTTAGATAATTCATAAGTATAACATTCGCTTGAATCCCCAAAAATTTGCGTTTGGTGTGGATAGTGGAAAACTATTAGGGTTCATAGTTTCACATCATGGCATTGAGGTGCATACAAAGAAAATAGATGTTATTGTTAACATGCCACCTCCTAAGAATGTCTCCCAATTAAAGAGTTTGCAGGGAAAAATCAAAGCTATTCGTAGGTTTGTTTCTCAACTTGCTGACCATACCTTTCCTTTTACTCAATTGCTTAAAAAGAATACCATTTTTCAATGGAATGAGGATTCTTGTCAAGCATTTGAAGACCTAAAAGCCTATTTGACCAATCCTTCTATTCTTCGACCTACTGATCATACTAAGCCTTTCCTATTATACACAGTTGCTTCCCTTCATGCTCATGTAGCTTTATTGGCACAACATGATAAGGATGGTAGAGAATTTTTGGTTTATTATATAAGTTGCACTCTACTCAATTATGAAGTTCGATATTCTGTGATAGAAAGGCAATGCCTTGCTTTGGTCTTTGCAACCCAAAAGTTAAGTCATTACCTTTTGAATGCTAAGGTCCATGTTATCATTAAATTTGATCCCCTCAAGCATCTTTTCTCTAAATCTGGCCTCTCTGGATGCTTAGCTAAGTGGGTTATGATGTTGACCAAGTTTGACCATAAGTTTGTCTTGTGCAAGGCAATAAAGAGTCAAGCGTTGACTGATGAGACTTGGGAATTTTAGTTTGATGGCTCTAGATTTCGTATAGGATCGAGGGTAGGGCTGGTCTTAATTTCTCCTAAAAATAAGCCTATCCCTTTATCATATCATCTCAATTTCTTGTGTACCAACAATATTTCTGAATATGAGGCTCTTATAGCTGGAAGTAAAGAAGCCTTAGCATTAAATATAAAACATCTACATATCTATGGAGATTCTCAACTAATCATAAGACAAGTGATAGGAGTCTATCAAGCTAAGAAAGACAAATTATCACAATATAGAGATCTTGCTATATTCTTGTTACATAAATTTGATTCTTATACCATGGAGCCCGTTCCTCGAAAAGATAATTGACATGTCAATGCAATGGCATGTGTAGTCTCTCTTGTATCTTTAGAGGATCCCTTAGTAGATCTTAAATTCACTATCCACAACCTCACTACCCCAACTATTGTTTTGATTAAGTAAAAGCAGGTATTTGAAAGGTACCCAAACCTTGTACAAGCTAGGAGATCAGAAGAACATGAAAGAAAGGTGCCTAATCACTTCAAAAGATAGAAAGATCCCACCTGAACAAAAAGGGGATCAGCATACATAACATAAAAAAATAGAAATAGACAGCTTAAGGACAACACAACGACAACATAAATATAGGACCTAGAACCCCTACAGAAATAGAGATAGAGACAACTAAATACTTTTCATGATATCCTTTGCATGGACAACCATTTGTTTCATGTTATCCATCGAGGTCTTTAATTCCTCCAGCTCATGACCTTTGATGTCGCCCTTGATCCTTGTATTGGCTCTGGTCCTCTTTTCATGATCCTTCTTTTTCGGCTGATCCTTGTCACCATCCTTCTCTGGATTGGTTTCAAATCTATTGATCAAGATGTTCATGTTATCCACCAAAGGTTTGAGGATTTGAAAATTTTGTTCTGCAATCTTCTTAGCATTGAGTTCCATTCTATGAATTCTGCTACCCAGATTGTTCATTGCATTTTCCATTCCTTTAATCTCCAACTATTGTTGATAATCATAGTGATGTGGCATATTGTTGCATTATAGATTTTGATGAATGGTACTCATATATCGTGAGATATTTGAATGATGGTACCTTTCCCGACTCTTCGAACAAGAATACTAGGACTAGGATTCACAAGTTGGCCACTAGATACATTATCCTTTCTAATGTTCTTTATAAGAGGGGTTAAAATGGTCTTCTACTCTGTTGTCTCAATAAAATCAAAATCCCTATTGCCCTTGAGGAAGCATATTCAGGTGCTTGTGGGGGGCATTTTGGGAGTAGATCCTTAGTTCAGAGGTTTCTCTGAATGGGATATTATTGGAAAACCATGGAAAAGGATTCCTTTGCATTTGTTAAGAAATGTCATCAGTGTTAGTAGCATAGCAATTTGATACATGCCCCTACCCAAGAACATCGATCTCAAGTAGCATCTTGGCCCTTTTTCTACCTGGGGTTTGGATCTTGTTGGTAAAATATCTCCTCCTTCATCTCAAGGACATACCTTCATCATAACTCCAACTCATTACTTTATGAAGTGGGTGGAAGTTATTCCTCTTCGATCCACTACTGCTGAAGTAATTTGTCAATTCATTTTGGAAAACATTGTTTCTTGATTTGGAATACCTTCTACCTTAGTTTCGGATAATGGAACATCATTTAAAAATAAGGATGTGAAGAAGTTTCTCGACAAATATCATATTCAACATAAATTTTCTACAACTTATTACCCTCAATGAAATGGTCAAGTTGAGTCTTCGAATAGAATAATTGAATAGATTCTTTGAAAGATGATGAACAAGCATGGTAAGGATTGGCATACTCAATTAACCTACACTCTTTGGGACTATCAGACAAGTGTACGTGTTGCTACAGGTTGTACTCCTTATAATCTTGTTTATGGTGTTGATACCATTATGCCTTTGGAGTTAGAAATTCCTTCTTTGAGAGTTTCTCTTAGGGGTATAATGGATGATTATTCTTATAGAGAACAATGACTTCAAAAACTTGAAATTCTTGATGAACGATGTATCAACACTCTGGATCATATTCAATCATATCATAAAACTTTGCAAAGGAGATACAATGATAAAGTTATTCAATGTTCCTTCTCAGTAGGTGATATAGTGCTTTATGAGAATCAGTGTAACATGAATGATTTACCCAGAGAGAAAGGAAAATTCAGCCCTAATTGGCTTGGACCATACATCATTATTGAGGTCTATTGATCAGGTGCTTATAGGATACTATGCCTAGCCTCTATCTCTTTCTTTCTCTTCCTCTTTCTCTCTTTCTAGTTTATCTTCTCTCTTTTTGTACCTTTTCTTTCTTCAAAATTGGATAATGTGTTATCATATCTTCATTAAAGTATATGGTGTTAAATGATGTTATATTGTTTAGTCTACATTACTTCATTCTTGACAAGCATGTTTATTTACTTTATTGTTTGTCTTGGATTCATTTATGTAAATTGTAAGAGATTTACATTTTATACATGCTAGCATATTATACAATTTATTATGTGTAAAGTAGGACTATATCATGCTATATTTAATAAGAGTTAATTAAATCACATTAGTCATATAGTTCTTGATCTTAACACATTTATCTTCTACATCAACAAAGTAGCATTTAATTAAATACTTAGTTATTTAATTAAATCACACCTGTACCAATTTAATCATGAAGCATTGAGAAATTAATCACATGGAAATTAAATTAGACATACACATTCATCACCAAATGTGTTACTTTTATTCTAAGCAATGCATACATTGTTTAATTATTACAATAACATGTTTGAGATATAACATGGGCATAGATACATACATATCCATTAGTGTTATAACATATACATCAACAAAAATGTCTCATGACATAGTAAGGTCATCTCCTATCCCTAGGACTAGTAGTTGGATGATGGTGACTAGATGTCCCCTCTTGATCTGGCCATGGAGGTGGGCCCATGGGTGTGTATCATGATACAGACCATGAGTGACTCCGCGAGGAACTCCTGCGATCCCTCTCCATCATAATCCCATGATATGTTATTTCCTCTATCTGTGATGCTACTAGATCATGTTTTGTCCATTGTAATCTCTCTCGAAGGACCTCCATGTCCATCTGAAGAGGGGTGAATAGACACTCATGGCATCCTACACTCCTCTATGATCTTTGCACTATCTGCGAGGAACTGAGAATGTGTGTGGTCATGATGAGGTCTATCACTGCGTTCTGAATGAGAGAGTGCCACTCTTGGATAGTAGTTGCATGGAAAGGGGAGAGATTTTAATTAGTAACATTTTATATCATCAAATCTAAACTAATAAGATATATAAATTAAACACATTACCTGGATCTCCCTCTCGCCAGTAAGGATTGTGGACAGTGACTGCCTGAGACTGGGACCTGCTAGGCTCTCCGTGCTCATACTGTCTCTATACAATGGACATGGGATGATGGGGACTAGAATCAGGACCCCTAATTGGGTCCTTCTCTGCCTACAATGGGATGCTCGGTGGATCTAGTGCAATGGTGTCATCCCTAGAGAGATGAGGAACTACATCTGATTCATCCTCCTCCTTGTCCTCCTCATCCTACCCCTCATTGTTCTCCTCCTCCTCATCATCTCTATCCTTATCTCCCTCTCTAGTATCAAGATCATCTTTGTCTCCACCTACCTCCTACTCTCCTACATCATCAACCTAATCATATGATCCCTCCTCAGATGTATCGGATCCTCCTCCATCGCCCATCTATCTCCATGGTTTGGGGTTCCCTCCAGGTAAATCTGATGGGAAGATGGCTCTAGAATATGTCCTCCCTAGCCATGTGATGAATCATCGGTGTGCTCCTACATCTTTTTTGTCGTCTATCACAATATCTCAATCTAACTCATCTAAATCCATGATGTCGATCCCATCACTAGTGCGCCTAGGAATAGCTCTAGGCCTCGACATCATGCGAGAATGACAGATGTACATAGGTAGATTAGTAGGAACACACTGCTTGAACCCAAACTACTATTGGTCTTGGTCGAAGTAGAAAGGGACGACTATGTGATTGTACCATCCCTTTAATAGATGACTCCTCTACATGCAGAACGTCTACCTATGTATCCTTGCCCACATGTACATCCTAAGGTAGGGTCTCCATATGACTCTTCCTGGTGTCAATCTATCTAAGCTCAATATTCAATGTAGGAGATCACCAAATCACCACTCATGGGTAAGTGGATAAGAAAATACCCTAGGCTTCTCTAGGAATAAGTCTATAGGGACTCCAGTAGGCCTAGTACAGGTAATGTGCTAAAAAATCCACACCTATAGTAGTGTGCATGTCATTAGGTTGCATCCCTATCCAAATACACTCCCCAAAGTTTTGATAGAGATTTGCAAGCATGCTCCATCCCCAAGAGTATACTCTCCCATGTCTCTTCATCGCTTGGATAGTGTACATGAGGCCTTTGTGCATATGTGTGTCGTGCCCATGAGGGAACACATCCAATGCGATGCTAGCTATCATCAGCCGCCTCAGTAATGGAACCTCGTCAATCAGGTGTAGGAGCCAGTTGACCATGATACAACCTCTCATCTCACTGAGCATCACCCTCCCCATAACATATACTTGCTCTCTCCTATAATCCTCCTTAGTGCGATTGGATCAATATCTCATGGTCGCCCCCCTGATGGGAAGGCACAATATATGGTATACATCCTCGAGGGTGATCGTCATCTCCCCACATGCAACAATAACATCGAGTTGTCTGCATTCCACCTCTTCGTTAATGCCATAAGCATCACAGAATGGAATCTGATGGCCGACATAGTCACCGTATACCACAAGCCCACTATGCGTGGCAACTCCCTCTCCCCAGTGTTAGCCTTGAGATCTTCTCCTAAAGGCTTCGGAAGGTGAGCCTAGTAGTATTCTCATGGATGTACGAAAGTGTATACAAGAAAAACATTCTATAATTAGTAATTGATCATCATCATCATCATCTTATCAAAACATTCATTCTATCTATTCCAACATTCAATCGCCTGATCTCATGTCACCACTGGTCACCCCAAACAAGGACTAGGGTTCCCTGAGTCAACTGGGGCACCCTATTGGGATCAGGGCACCCAGGTGTGACTTGATGAATACTAAGAGGGGGGGGGGGGGGGGGGTGAATTAGTATACCAATAAAAACTAAACTTAAATACCTAAATAGTTTAGCAGTAAATCGGTATAACAGTTTTACTAACAAACCAGTTGACACAAATGCAAACCAAACAGCAAATAAGGCATTCACCCACATAAGCACTATCACCATAACACAAAAGATTTTGACGTGGAAACCCAAATGGGAAAAACCACAGTGAGATGAAACTCACAAGTAACTATCTACAGAATAGTGACCAGACCAGTTAAGGTCAGACGGTTAAGATCATACAATGTTCTTCACCAGAACAGATCCTATTAGGAATCTCAATCTCTGTTAGGAGATAAGTTCAATTAAAGATTACCTTGTGAGAGGATTTCAGATCCATAGTTTTGAACCACCTTGTTAGAGGATTTAATAAGGCTTTGCCAAGCCTACCCGGTTAAGGGTTTCAGACTTGTCGAAGATGTGAGTAATCAACAAGTGAGTGATCTAAATTCTAGCATAGTATGCTTGGTTAGATCCTTGATAGCTCATTGTTAATGCATCACAACATTACTTTAGTCTTCAAAATCTCCACACTTTGTTACTTCACACAAACCTAATCTTCTCTTCTGTAATCGCACATACAAAAACTCATGCACTATTAAAAACCCTAATGACTCTTAAAACCCTAGACATGATGTCCTTATAAAGGAGTCTGATTTCATGTCGGTCCAATAGGATTACATTGCAAGTTCCTAGGTTTAGTGCATCTAGACACATTTGGTAACATGACACAAAATCACCGTCAAAGTGTCAGTGGATGGTAACTCATCACAAAAATACCGGTTGGTAACTCATCACAGAGTATTACTAGTTCATACAACTTTACCGATTACCGGTTGGTAACTCATCATAGAGTAATACTGGTTCAAAGATTAAATCGATTACCGGTTGACAAAAATGAAGACTGGAAAAATGATAACTACTACTTTAGTTCCTTCATTCCGCTTGACATCCTCGAACCACTTGAGGTCTTCATACCACTTTGGGTCTTCATGCCTCTTGAGATCGGTAAATACTTTCTGCAAAACACCGATAGTCTAAAGACTATAATACATGATGCTAGTTTGGAACAAATACCGGTTGAGCATAACTCATACATACAAAAAGTGATCTCAAAGCAAGTGTGTGTCCATCAATGACAATCACAACATCATCATCAAAAATGCCAACAATCTCCCCCTTTGGCATTGATGGCAACACTTAGGAAAATTTTGACATCTAAGTGTTTTATAAAAAAAATATGCCATAGTCATTACTCCCCCTAAGCATATACACTATCCCTTTTGCAGAAAATACAATGTATGCTACTCCCTTACAGAGATAAACATGAAAGTATATATAACATGCATCAAAATTTTAAATACAAAATGATACTCCCCCTTTGGAAACAATGACAAAGTACTGCAGAATTACCCCTGTTTCTCATTAGCATGAAAATAATAGGTGTTTATGACAATAATGAGTGAAACTTATCAAAAACTAATTTAAAATCTTACATAAAGGTCTTCATGGATACAGACCATGACTCAAGCAATGAGGTGGCAACCTCACTTTCCATTTGCATCTGGGAAACCTGTTCTTCCATGGCGTCCAAGGTACTCATCTCTTGAGTGACTGTTAAGGCATCCAGATTGAGATAGCATTTCTGAAGGATTTGCAGTCGACGTAGTAGAACCAGTTGAAGTTCCTACAAATCTCGGGTCTAGTTGCTAGGGTTGAAACCGGTGAACGGTTTCCCCATATGTGGTGAAGGAATCATAGGGCATCTTGAAGTTGCTTATGTATGTCTACAAATTAGTTTGTAGTTTGTCTTTCTGAGCAAGCACATCATCATAGAATAGATGGGGTTGGCATATCTTACTAAGCAGTAGATTCCCCTCATCCAGAGTATCTCGTATGTCTTTCTATGCAATCTGTAGTTCAGACCGGAGCTCATTTAATTTCTTCACTAAGGCAGTGTTCAGTGCCTTTTGATGCTTCTTTTGGGCATTGGCTTCAGAAACATCTTCCAGACATTGCACCTAGTCCTTTGCAACTGTGCACAAGAGTTTTAGTTGAACTAGAGAGGAATCGGTACTGGGAATCAAACTAGTAAGAGTTTACACCGCAATTTGAATAAAATCTAGTTCCTTTTTCCTCCTTAGCACTTCCAGTCGCTCTTGGGAAAGCTTAATACTTTGCAACAACTCTGATTCATTTGCAGATTGGTGGTCAATGGGACTAGTAATGTCAGCCGGTTTAGCTTGACTACCGATTGCCATTGGGGTCTCCACTTGTGCGCTCTTTGCCACTTCCTCCTTGTCCTTGGCTTTTTGCTTGTCTTCTTCTGCCTTCTTTTCCTCCTCTACTTCTTTCTTTCTTTTCTCTTCTTCCTTCTTCCTCTCTTCTTCTATCCTCTTCTCTTCTTCTTTATCCTTCTTCTTCTTCTCCTCTTCCCGCTTCCTCTTCTCCTCTTCTTTTCTCTTCTCCTCTTCCTGTTTCTTTTCTTCTTCTTTCCATTTCTCTTCTTCTTTCTTTTCCTCTTCCTTCTTCTTCTTCTCTTCCTCTTTCTTCTCTTCCTCCTATTTCTTAATCTCCTCTTCTTTTCTCTTCTTCTCCTCTTTTCTCTCCTCTTCTTCCTATTACTTCTTCACTTCTTCTACCTATTTCCTCTTTTCTTCCTCTTGATTCTTTTTCTTTTTCTTAGCTTGCTCCTTGTCAACCTTTTCTTTGTCCTATTTCTCTTGTCCTACCATTTCTGTTGGTGTATCTGGAGTAACATTTTCACCATTCAAGGTATCAACATTAATAGGGTCCATTTGTTCAGTGACTAGTTCTCCTTCACTGTCATACACCTCATTCGGTTTATTGGTTTCCTATTCTTGCTCAGCTTTCCTGTTGGCTTCAGCCACTTGGTGCGACCTCAGAGTGGCTTGAGCATGAGAGTGGGTATCTTTTACCACTTCAGGAACTTTTCCTTCTAGTAACAAGAGTCTCCTTCTTCTCATGAAGAAGAGGCCTTTGTATTTATCCATAACTTCATAAAGTTTTGAATTTGATACATCAGGAAAATATTGTGCAAATACTTCCTCTCTTATTTACTATTCCTTCTCTATGGCAATGTGCCATTTGTTATCTAAAGAATTATATAAAGAATCAGATGCCTCAGATCTAATTTTTGATGGCCATTGGTCATTAATACATAAATATTTAATGACTTCCTGTTCAACTTCCTCCTTTTCATTATCATTAAAATCATCAAAACATTCTTTCAAATCACTAAGCAATTTTCTTCTAATGTTCTTGATAGTCCTTTGACAATGTGTCAAAGGTTTGTAAGAGGAAATGTCTATATTTACCAATGTTGATGATGTCAGTTCATTGCTGGTTGTCTTTGTCTTCTTCCTCATTTGCCTAGTCTTCTTAGGTTGTTCTTCAGATTCAGTGTCCTCTAAGTTCGGTGAGTTGCCTTTTGTCTTCCGCTTTCTCTCAAATACTTTGGTGGGTGCAACTTTCGGTTTCTTCTTTGTCAGTGACCACTTGGTCACTTTAAGACTTGCTGAAGTAACCGGTGTCAATACTGATGGTACTACCTTTCCCTTCTTTACTGAAGGTTCTTCAACCGGTCTAACTCTTTCCAGATAAGTGCTGGTTCTTTTCTTCTTAGGTTCAAATGGTGAGGCAAGTAGGGTAGAAGCATACGTATCTAGAATGTCATACATCACCTCATATCCCATAGGCTCCACTTCTTCCTTTCTGGGCTCAACCGCCTCCATTATGCACTCATCTACTCTGATGATAAAGTAGATATCTTCTTCATACTTCTTGACAATATCACTAGATATTCTCACCCTTTGGCTCATCTTGCATTTGAACTCATCAAAGTATTTGTTCAGGACTTTAGGATAACTGGTTCCAACCACTTGAAGACTTTCTCAGATTTTGTTTGTAACTGGTTGGTCAGCAGACCACTGAATATCACTAACTCCTAGGAAGTAGCCTTGGAAGTAGAAGAACAATCCAACCAATAGTTGTCCAAATTTAAATCTTAGGGCATTGTCCTGTTTAATAGATTTAAGGTTCATCAGAAGTTGTCTTTGCATATAGGTGCATAAATCAAATGAGGCATCTTCTTTGATCATCCTGTAGGTAGCATTTACCGCTGCAGCAGAGACAAAGTTGATCCTGCTAGCATAGAATGTCTGGTAACCTATCACCATGTAGGCATACTTGATCAGATCATCCTTGATGTTATTGATGGTCATTCCCCATTGGTCACTCACAAAACCGATGAGCTTGGTCATTTTGGTCTTGATGATCTTCCTTAGGGCTAGCACTTCTCCAACATTATAGAAACCGGTGACGACATGAATCACTTCCGGTGTGATGTCATGTGTCCGCTCTAAATAAATTTTTTCACTGTGCACTCTGCTTAGAATGATGCGGATGTGATCATCTGTGAATTCTTCAAGGAAATAGACCACATTGTTAAGTTTCTTCTTTTCTAAGATATTGAATTCCAGTTTGATCTTCTTGTCCTTCCCGTAGAATAAACTTAATTGAGAATGGATTGCTAGAGATCCTAGGTCTTCTATTTTGCAATCAATATAATATGAAATACCTTCCTCAACTATAACACCAGCGGGTATTTGGGATAGGGCATTATATTTTTCCTTCGGTTGGATGAAATCTACTGAATCAACAGGTGCACTAGAACTAGAGTACGATGCAGAAGCCATGATAAATAGAGAAACTCAAAAAATACCTTTGAAAGTTGAGATTTAGGGATTGCAAATCCTGCTTCGCCACACACTCCTTCAGTTGCTGAATTACCACTTTGAGTTCTACACTTGACCGATTGATATTATCTTCTGATTCTTCTTCAAGGTTTTCAAATCTCTTTGAATCGCAAGACAAATCACCTTTTGTCTCTTTGCACTTGAAAACTTCTTCACTTGCAAACTGATAAGTGAAAATGACTTGAAAATCCCTTTTAAATGAATTCTTCACCTACCATAATAAATGCTCCACTATTAGGACGTAAACCCTAATTTGCCTTTTACCATTTCTGGTCTTCTGCCAATTGATAGGTATCACATACCAATGAAGGTCTTTTACCGGTTTAAACTGGGGGTTTGAAATATTTCACCGATTTGATTCCCCCTAAGCTTTTCTTAAAGCTTAGTTTCCTAGTTCAGTGACTTCCACACTAGGTGCAAAAATTGGTTCTACTTGTGACACTTCTTCTGGTTTCTTTTTCTAGGTTTTCTTCATATCCATTTGAACAGTTTCAACATCAATCTTTCCTTCCAGAGTGATCAGTATATCATTCGATATGTTCTTTCTCATCCTGCAAAATCTTGTTGTATGACCCGGTTTGTTGCAATGATAGCAAACCATTCCAGGTGCTCTCCAAGGTCCATTATTCATGTTTCCATTATTCCTTCTACATATTGCACCAGTGTGACCAGTACCATGACAAATCAAACAGTTTTCTCTCCAACTAGTTGCCACTTGATAGCCACCACCACCTGACTGATGGTCATAGGCATTATACTGGTTTGGATTCCGGTTCATAGAGGATTTAGGAAAAACTCCTTGACTCCTTTGAGGATGTCTTCCAGTGTTGTGTATAACAAACCTGCATTCATATGCTCTATGCCCAAACTTGTTGCATGCATAAAAGTTATCATTGAATCTATTGGATCTAGGCTTATTGTTTAGAAAGTAGGGAAAATTATTGTAAGCCTTACTTCTACATACATTGGCAATGTGTCCTTCCTTGAGACAATTAAAGAAAATAGGTTTGAACTTTTTCTTACCTTTATCCTTTGGTGTCGGTTGCTTCTTTGATGCTCCATCTTTTGTTCTAGAGGTCTCACCTTCCTCATAACTGAAAAAACTAAGTCTAGTGGTATTCTTAACTAGTTTAGCTGATTCAAGCTTTCGTTCTATCTTAACAGTGCTCTTGTTGAATTTGGCAAGTATTTCCTTTGACTCAGTGAGTTCTTTGGAAATAGCAGCATTGGATTCCTTCAAGGTTGCATTCTCATAAATGGCCATGTTTAGTTCACCTTGCATTTCTTATTTTTCCACTTTACTCTCTTGGAGATGAGCGGTAAGTGCACTGATTTCTTGCTTTAGCTTGGAGATTTCATGATCTTTGTCCTTTACCAGATCTTCAATTTTCCTCTGGTTCTCAAGCTCTTGACACATTTTGATAGTCAGTCCTTCCAATTCCTTTCTTAGGTTGGCATTAGATTCATTCAGCTTTTCAACTTCTTCAACTAGGGCTTCCATGTCTGCTTCATCAGAAGAACTGTTTTCAGTAAGCTCCATCAGTTTCTCAGCATGCTCTCTTCTTTTGGCTAAAGAAGCTTTATATTTGACTTTGAGTTCATCAAAGGCTTTCTCAGTCTGAGTGAGACGATGAGTAAGTTCCCTCACAATGTATTCCCCCATATCTCCTTTCAAGTGGTTAAACTTATAGAAAGGTAGGCTCTGATACCAATTGATGAATACTAAGAGGGGGGGGTGAATTAGTATACCAATATAAACTGAACTTAAATACTTAAACAGTTTAGCAGTAAATCGGTATAACAGTTTTACTAACAAACCGGTTGACACAAATGCAAACCAAATAGAAAATAATAAATTCACCCACAGAAGCACTATCACCATAAAACAAGAGATTTTTACATGGAAACCCAAATGGGAAAAACCATGGTGAGATAAAACTCACAAGTAACTATCTATAGAATAGTGACTAGACCGGTTAAGGTCAGATCGGTTAAGATCATACAATGTTCTTCACCAGAATAGATCATGTTAGGAATCTCAATCTCTGTTAGGAGATAAGTTTGATTAAAGATTACCTTGTGAGAGGATTTCAGATCCATAGTTTTGAACCACCTTGTTAGAGGATTTAATAAGGCTTTGCCAAGCCTACCCGGTTAAGGGTTTCAAACTTGTCGAAGATGTGAGTAATCAACAAGTAAGTGATCTAAATTCTAGCACAGTATGCTTGGTTAGATCTTTGATAGCTCATTGTTAATGCATTACAACATTACTTCAGTCTTCAAAATCTCCACACTCTGTTACTTCACATAGACCTAATCTTCTCTTCTGTAATCGCACATACAAAAACTCATGCACTATTAAAAACCCTAACGACTCTTAAAACCCTAGACATGATGTCCTTATAAAGGAGTCTGATTTCATGTTGGTCCAATAGGATTACATTGCAAGTTCCTAGGTTCAGTGCATCTAGACACATTTGGTAACACGACACAAAATCACCGTCAAAGTGTCAGTGGATGGTAACTCATCACAGAGTATTATCGATTCATATAACTTTACCGATTACCGGTTGGTAGCTCATCACAGAGTAATACCGGTTCAAATATTAAACCGATTACCGGTTGACAAAAATGAAGACTGAGAAAATGATAACTGTCGCTTTAGTTCCTTCGTTCCGCTTGAGATCCTCGAACCACTTGAGGTCTTCATACCGCTTTGGGTCTTCATGTCGCTTAAGATCGGTAAACACTGTCTACAAAACATTGATAGTCTAAAGACAATAATACATAATGATGGTTTGGAACAAATACCAGTTGAGCATAACTCATACATACAAAAAGTGATCTCAAATCAAGTGTGTGTCCATCAATGACAATCACAAAATCATCATCAAAAATGCCAACATGACTAGGGTGCCCCATTGGGACCAGGGTGCCCTAAGACACTTAGGGGCTGGAGCAGTGGGCACGGACCCATTTTCGGTGATGACATCATAATCTTTAAATCAATGAAAGAATGAAAAAAGTCAAAGGGAGTCAATAAAAGGTCAACTTACCTCATCAAGTGGTCAACCGACGAGTATGGACTGGCGCAGGATCTCCATCCATGTAGGTCGCTCAAGTTGGTTTCGAGGCATGGTGGCTAATAGGTGGGCTCCTCTGTAGTGAATAGTGCCAATAAGTAAAAAAAGTGACAAATGAAAATGTCACTTTCATATTTATGAGTTATGCACTTTTCTCATTTTATGATTTTAAGTTAAAAACCCTAATTTATGCATTTTTCCTTTAATCTCTCATATCTTGAGCTAGAGTGCTCTGATTCTTGCACCGTCGGTGGCGTTGGAATTGTGAGTTTTCCCTCCCACTCCATAATGTGCTTGGATGAACAATCAATCCTTGTTGTGAACTTGCTTCATCAAAATATTTATCATAATTCACTGTGGTAAACATGATACCCTATTTCACCTCACTAATTAGCAAGATGAAATAGGAAGGGCATATAGCAACCCACGAATTTCATCACCTTCCATAGTAATAATTAGATGATTTTGTAATCTAACATGTGGTTTTGTAAGGTACGGTTCCTAATTGTGTATTGCAGATACTGATGTTCATCCGACAACTTATGGATATATCCTTTTTCAAATAATGTTTACTTTTTCAATACTTTAGCTTGCATATGCATGTAGTGTCATATGACCGCTAAAGTGGGGGCAAAATATAGTGTTGTAAATTGTATATGCCCTTGATAGGATGGTACAATTTCACACTTAGGTTAGTACCCACCTTAGTATGTCTTGCATCTTACATTTCTAATTCCCCTTTGAGCATTTAATTAATTAATTTAATTAAATCTAAAGTCATGTTTCATCCCTTTACATATTATAAAGTTGGGCACTTTACCCTAGCCATTCCCCTTTCCATTTTATTCCTCTAGTGAGTCATTTAATCATCAACCCTAATTATGTCTTATTTCGACCTTTAAGGCCCACTTTCGCATATCAAAACATCTCAAAATCAACTGTAACTTTGGGATGCGCTCTAATATCATCATATCTAACTGCCCCAAAAATTTGGTGAAAAGTTGGTTAGAACATGGTGAGAATATGCATGGTCCTCAACTTTTTTCCAAAATTTTGGGAGCATAATCCTATGATATAATAATGCTTAACCACAAAATATTGGCATGGAATTCAAATCCGAGGTCGACCTAAAGACAAAATTAATATCTAGAGTTTCATACTTAAGAGCTCTCTTTCTTCATTTGAAGGGGTCTTCTTCTAAGAATCTAAGAGAAGGTTTTTGGAGCATTAATGAGCCTTCCTTGCAGCGAAAGAGTGTATCTTTTAAGTCTTCAACAACATTCAACATTCATCAATTAAATATTCATCAAGCATCATTTCATCAATTGGGGGCTTTCGAAGATATAGGAGAACAATAAGAGATCACTGACTGAAGATTGGCTTGTACCTCTCTCTTGGGGCTGGGTATGGTTTCATGTTGTTTTCATGTCTTTGCATAAGCTTCATTTTGATTCATATTCATTCTTTAGATCACTTTGCACCATGGATTTAGAGCATTTACTTTGTCAATTATAAGAAATTAGGGTTTACTCTTTAAGGTTACTCTAGATTGTTTGCTTTCATTTTAGGATCTTGCACACATAATTTCAGTATATTTTATCAGCTATTTGTGGAGGTGTAAATCACCAACACAAGGGTTTGACTAAGGAAAACCCCTATATAGCCACCCAAAACCCTATTTTATAGCTCTAGATACAGGTTCAGCTCCAAGCATTGTTGGAAGTTTCAGGTTCAGAGGAGCGCACAGAGATAGTTTTTGGGTGCAAATTTCATCAGAAACCCCAAGGATAGGGGTGTGGTGCCTTGGTTATGCCCTCTATTAGTAGGATTTGGCAGGACAGTGTCTTGCAGGCTTCAAAACTTATCTTGTTAGTTGCAGCTCCAGAATTGCAAAATCAGGATGGTGGCGTGGCACCTTGGTCTCAGATATTTCTACTTAGATTTTAGACATAGGTGCACCTCTAATTTTATCTCTTAATCTATACTTTTCAGTAGTATATCACTTGTCCTTTGATATGCATTTCTAGATTAGGGTTTGCTTGTTTACTTGCATTCTAGGATAGATTGCATTTTTTAATCATTCCTCTCTCTCATTTACAACAAAGGAATAGTAAACTTAAGAGGTGATCCTTAGCTCTCTCTTCCATACAATAAGTAGCCTGAAGTGTGTCACCTCCCTAGGCTCTTTCGTATTCTATGAGTGTGTATGAAAGTGGAATTAGGGCTTTCGTACTTAGTCTCACTTTTTCCCCTACACACTATCAATGTATGTACTTGACATTCATGACCTCATTAGGACCTCTAACTAAAACATGACCCCTTAAGACACTCATTATCACATGACTCCTTATGAAATTAATTATCACATGACCCCTTATACTTTCAATTTATGTACTTGACATTCAAGATATCATTAGGACCTCTAGTTGAAATAAGACCCCTTAAGACATTAATTATCACATGACCTATTATACTTTCAATGTAAGTACTTGACATTCAGGATCTCATTAGGACCTCTAGTTGAAATAGGACCCCTTACTTGACATCCTCAATCACATGACCCCTTAAGACATGAATAAGTACTACTGACATGTATTTATTAATTTTTTTATCATTCTCAGTCATTATCCACTTAAACATCAAGACTGCATTTATTTTTTAGTATGTAAATGTATTTTAAAGTTGTAGTAAGATATCTTAAATATCATTGTAGGGTCTTGGTGGCAACATGCTACAATAGAGGTTGGGGGTATGAGTTGAAACCAAATGATCCATCCCTCATCAAACTTTTATGGATTCTCCTTATGTCATTGTTCCTATTCCTATTCATTAGCTTTCCATAATATCAATGATATTAGGAGCATTGAGAATGTTCTCTCTACTAATCTTATCAATCAAACTACTGATATGACAACTCATCATGATGATGGAGGATCATCAAGAGGAGATGGTGCCAGTAGGTCCACTCCATGTGTGAGAACTCCATTTTATCACAAGTAGTATATTATGATGTGGCCTTGGTGATGGTGTTTTTGAACACATAGAAGGACTGAGAGGGGGGGTGAATCAATCTGGAACTTCAAAATATATTAATTATAAATAGCATCAACTTACTTAACAACAACACAACAATCATCAACACGTAATCACTAAATTTACATGGAAAACCCAAACAGGGAAAAACAATGATTAGAATCTAACTCAAAATATGAACAATAATGATTACAACATGTTAGGCTTACTACCAAGGAGAAACAACAACTAAAAGACTTGTAAGGCTAAGGCACACTTCCTTAGGGAAAGATTAAAAGACTTACAAAATTGAGGCTCATTGCTTGAGGGCAGGATACACATTGTTGCCAAAGGACTCATTGTCAATCAACAACAAAGGAAATAGCTGAATTGAAACTAAGAAGGATTCTCCTAAACATGAAATTTTCCTTGAACAATTGGATCAAGCGACCAACATGACAAACACATCTAACAAATTTTGTTGTCACAACACACTATCTCACTAAATATATCACATTCAAAGCTGTTATGACTTTCACACATTGACAATCTTAGATATGCTTGCATATCATTAGCATACACTTCACATACAATTTAATTTTCCAAAACACAAAGACTCTCTCTTTTGCACTCCTTAAATATGAGATACAACATTGAAAACCTAATTGAGGGTCGACCAAAAATAAGAGAAGCAATATTACAAAAATTAAGCCACCCAGACCAAAAATACTCAAAATAGTCCACTCCAAGAGAAAGAGGGAAGAAAAAAATATTACAATACATCCTTCCAGAATTAATCCAATGAACCACACATGTTAATACATTGTCCAAATTTGTTACCCAACATAACGTGTAGATATAGATATCAATCAGCCATAGAACATCTTCCAATGCAAAATACTCCATGCGGATCTCCACATGCCAAGGTGAGACCTATAACAACATCCCAATATAGCTTCCAACACATATATAGACCAAAAGAATATGATCTAATTAAGATAACTTAATCAAACATATTGAGTCACAACATAACTGAATACCCTTAACATAAATCAATAAATCTCTCTTGAAGAAAAAAGAAACCATTTGAGAAACATACTAAGAATATTACACCTGCCATTAAAAACAATGTCGACTAAATTGCAACGCAATTTGCAACATATCTAGATGGCACCAAAAGCTTCCTGGACCATTTTGATAGACACACATTGTATCAAAGAACAAAGATAAGAATCCAAAAATAATACCACACCCAACACCAAAAGTATTGAACTCAATCTACAACTCAGAGCACAACTACAACAACCAAAATCATATCTAGACCAACATCCATCCAAATAAATAGGTTTCACATCAATAATGACCATAAAAGCTTATGCTTCCAACAATCTCCCCCTTTTTCATTGATGGAAACACTTGATCATAACACTTGAACATCTTGAAAAAATCTAGCAAATCTCACAACAACTCTCTCCCCCTTTGACAACAATTAGAAAGGGCTCTACATAACACACTAACCAGCACATATCACTGCTTGCCCCAAGAACAACCACAACATCAATCCATGATTTAAAGGATAATAATTCAATCTCCCCTTGGAAAGATGCACCATTAAATTGCATATAGTTAGAAAAACGAGGGGCAATAACCCCTAGCTTCTTTGTGAGATACTCAAAAGTATCATTCATCAATGCTTTAGTAAAATTGTTTGTTACCTATTATTTTGTACAAATGCATTCTAATCTAACATCTTTCTCTACAACCTTCTCTCTTAAGAAATGATAATGAATTGAGATATGTTTTATTTTTGAATGCATAACTAGATTCTTTTAAATATTTATAACACTAGTGATCACACATGATAGGAATAGCTTCATCATATATCACTTTGATATCCTTAAGAGTATACTTCATCCACGTAGCTTGAGTACAACAAGATGTTGCAATAATGTAATCTACTTATTTAGTAGATAATGATACTAATTCCTAGTTCTAACTTATACATGAAACCAATCTCTCTCTCAAAAAGAATACACCCATTGGCAACAACAATGAGATAAAACTGAGAGGGGGGGTGAATCAATTTTCACCAGATGAATAAACTTAATCACAAAAAAATATATGATAAACTATAGGAATAACAAAGATAAGAAAATTGATAACACAACACACAACACCAAGATTTTGACATCCACATTGGTGGGGAAACCAACTTCAAGACACAACACTTGGGGGCCCCACATGGAAAACCCGGTTAAGGGAAAAACCACGATGGGAACCTACCCACAATTAGATGATACGCTACAATAGTATGTAAAAATATTACAGTGGGGAATGCACATGCAGTCAGGCACACTACCTAGAGCTCACTGCTCAAAAGATAATGACCTGAAAGGCTACAACCCTTAGGGAAGTCTCACTAACTTACAACAAGATTCAAGCTACAATTCGGTAGGAATGAACTACAATAATAACATCTCCAAATTCCTGATGACATTTTTGGTTAAGCACAATGTCTGCTCTGCAACACCAAAATCTTCTCAATCACAATATTGAAGGATGAATCACTTGATCACACATACACCACTCTCTGATAATGCAAACACAACCTTTATTCCTAAATCACATGACAATATCACCTATTTATACAATTCATCAACCTTGACAACAAGGTTGGCTAAACCCTCAACTCACAATTATTAAATTACATGACACGATACAAAGATCAAACATAGGACCAATATAATAATTTACATGACATAACATGGACCTAATGCAAGTCTCTAAACATGCAACACCACCGGAAATCACTCCAAGATCAACCACAACATGCTACAAGACCAGTAAAATCGCATAACATGAAGAACATCACCGGTTCAGTAAAATCACCAAAAACTCGCACAACGATCAATGCAGATCATCAAGAAAAATAGGACACGATTAGAAAACACCAAAAATTATTTTAAATCATCAATAACATCTACACCAACACCACTTATCAAATCTTCATCTGTCAACATCTAGAACTCAAGAACACTCAAACGACAACAACTGTCACAAAGAAAGATAACTTGTAGAGCACCAAATCATGAATCATCTGAAATGAAGATACAGAAGACTATCCCAAACAATATCCCAAAATCTCAACTCAAGATCTCATCACACCAAAATATACTAGAGAAAAAACTCAACTCTGCAAAGCACTAATTAGATAAATAAACTGCAAAACTGGATCATCTGATATGATCAATTAAGCTTCCCCGATCACTAAAACAATTATAGAAGAATATAATGATACTAAAGATACTCTATACACCAAACCATAATCATAATGAACCAATCAAAAATCACTAGAGTAGGAATATGTTGACATCAATAACAACAACATATCTTAGCAGTAGCAATGTCCAACAATCTCCCCCTTTGGTATTGATGACAACATATGAATGTGAAAAAAAATCAATACAAAGAAACATCTCCAACAAACTCCCCCTATGATAGATGGTTCTAGTTATTATGATCTATCTAAGTGTTGGCAATATGGAAGGATTGATTATGTGTTGCATTGATGTTTTGTCATTGATGTCAACACTAGCTGTTATGACAGGTTTTGGTTACCGACATAAGATCTAGTGTTACCGGCAGTAGAGACTATCTATTGGACACTTCTAGCATGTTTGGATCAATGGAATGTGTTTGGTTATATGTGGTACATGATTCTGGAGCATGTCTTGGTGAGATGGTATTGACTTGGTAATTGGATGCTACCATACATTCTAGTAAACCCTTACTGGCATAGGTTAAAGGTTTTACCGATAGAGCTTCTATTCAGAATACTTGACATGATGCATAAGTGGTGTTGGTGCAACTTCTATATGGAATTTAGGATGCAGAAGATGTTCTCTGATTGTGATTCAACTAGGTGGAGAAATCGCTTTGGCATGGTGGACCCAGAATAGGTCTGTTGCCTATCTAGGTTATGGACTGGTATCATGTTAACGTGTTCTCTACACGTTACTGGGATGATTTATGGAATGGTTAATGTTCTTTTGGTCTAAAGCCGACATGGCATATCATTGTAATATGGATATATGTAATTAACTTACTATAATATCTATAGGTGGCCAACCTAATTGGTTCAGGCCTTAGGGTTGGTATAAATCAAGGTAAGATATTTTTGTAGATCATATATATGGATATGGGAAAGGAAATGTAATGTGCAAATATTGTAATATCATTTGGGAAGAGGATTAGGTCGATCATTGAAGATCGAATTGGGTTTATGTAAGAGGTCAAAGACCTCTGATATTGAGCTTAATCGGGACTATAATCAGGCATGGTAGATGCTATCTCTGGCAATTCATTCTACTGGATTGTTGTCCAAATATCTTGAGGTGGTTTTAACCTCTCTGTAGTCAGTGTGCCTTCCTACATGTGTAGGCCTATCATTGTATCACATATTTTATGCAGAAGTATCATCTAACTATGGGTAGGCTTCCCACCGTGGTTTTTCCCTTTATCGGGTTTTCCACATACAAATCATGGTGCTATGTGGTATGGTTGCATTGTGTTGATTATCTGTTTTGTTATTGAGTTACATTTTTTACTGGTATCTATTTCTACTAGTATCCATTTATTCTATTCTAGTATTTAATGTTTATGTGCTCCGGTTTAAGGTTGTATAGTGGATTAATTGTTATAATCTATTAACAACTGATTCACCCCCCACCCCCCCCCCTCTTAGTTGTTCACCGGTTATCTTGACAATTGGTATCAGAGCTTTGGTCCTCTTTTGTAGAAGCTTAACCACTTGAGGTAGATCCTATGGCAACTAATCCATTGACAACTATCTTTAGAAGAGAAATCCCTAAGCTTGATGGAACAAATTATGGGATATGGAAAATCCAAATGGAGACTCATCTTAGATGTCTTGGCAAGGATATTTAGGAGATCACTGAGAAAGGTTACACACCTTATGATCCAGCATCTGGAAATCCTACTCCTGCAGACTTGGGCAAGAATATTGAGAATGATTGCAGAGCTAGAGAAGCCCTCCTGTGTGCGCTTACTAGTCAACAGATCATGGGATTGACTACTAAATCATCTGCAAAGGTTATGTGGGATAAATTGCAAACTCTCAATGAAAGTGACCCTACTATCAAAATTGCTAAACTTGATGGCTATCGGGTGAGATATGAGAACTTGAAGATGGATGACAATGAAAGAATCACTACATTTATGGAGAGAGTAAATGAGATTTTCATGGGAATTCAATGTTGTGGAGGATCTTTGAGTGAAGATGAAATAGTTTCCAAAGTCTTGAGAGCCCTTCCACTGGCTTACAAGATGAATGCAACTATATTTAATGAATTGAGAACAATGGCAAACACTTCAGTTAATAGAGACATTCTGATTAGGAAGTTATCTGCTTTTGAGCTTGAAGAATTTGGTCCTTCTGGAGCTGCAAAATCTAAACCTTCTTTTCATGCATCATCATCATCTACCGGCAAGAATGATTGGAAATCCCTATATGCAAAGGAATTGGAAGACATGAGGAAAGAGGATGAAGAAATTGAGCAACTTGAAGCCTTATTTGCTAGAAAAGTACCTAAAGGACCTACAGGAAGTAAGTATGAAGGAAAATCACCTTTTAAATATTTTGTATGTCATAAGATTGGTCAGTTTGCATCTAGATGTCCATAAAGGAATGCAAGATTTGAGGAAAGAGTTAAGAAATTATTCAAGCCTAATCAGAACACATATAGATTCAAGAGAAACAAATAATGCTACATAGATCGATGAGGAAGGAGTAAGTGATGACTTTGAGGATGAACTTGTAGAAGACTCTTCTAGTGGATCTGACAATGGAAAGGAATGGGTGTTCTTTGCCCTAAAAGAAGATGAACCAGAACCGGCTATCAAGAATAAAGAAAAGGCCTTGGCAGCAAAAGTTGAAGATAGGGATGAACGGGTAATTGATAGTGGATTCTCACATCATATGAGTGGAGATAAAATAAAAAAATTGTCCCTGGACGAATACAATGGTGGTCAAGTAAGATATGGAGATGACAAAGCATATGTGATTAGAGGTAGAGGTACTATTTCTCTAGATGGTAAGCATAATACTGACAATATCTATTATGTAGAAGATTTAAAAAATAATATTTTGAGTGTTGGTCAATTGGGAGACAAGGGATTCCAAATTCAATTCAAGGATAGAAAATGAAAAATCATTAACAAGACTGGTTTGGAGATTGCTATCGGTACTCAGGCTAGAGGTAATATCTTTCACCTCAACACTGGTAATAAGGCATGTTTGATTGCTCAGATTGATGAGAGTTGGTTATGGCATAAAAGGTTGTGTCATGTTAATTTTGATTTCATTATCAATACCAAGTCAACAAAGGAAGTTAGAGATATACCTAAGATTATGAAGCCTCACAATATTTTATGTAAGGAATGTCAATTGGGGAAGCAAATTAGAACTACTTTTAAGAGCATACAAGATAAATCTAATGATGTTTTGATTTGATTCATACTGAATTATGTGGTCCAACAAGGACTAGAATCTTTCAAGGTGTAAGGTACTTCATGCTGATATTTGATGATTATTCTAGAATGATGTGGGTGACTTTTCTTAGAGAGAAGTCTAAAACTTTTGAGAAATTCAATATCTTTAAAGGAAAAGTAGAAACTGAAATTGGACTGAAAATCAAATGTCTAAGATCAAATGAAGGCAGTGAGTTCACTTCTCATGAATTTAACAGTTATTGTGAGACAAATGGAATTAGGAGACAGTTATCTGCTCCTAGGACTCCTTAGTAGAATGGAGTGGTGGAAAGAAAGAACAGAACCATTTTGGATGCAATAAGAATTATGATGATGGAAGCCCAATTACCTCACATCTACTGGAGAGAAGCAGTGAGTACAACAATCTACACATTCAACAGAGTTCACATCAATGGTGAAATCGGTAAGACTCCTTATGAATTATGGTTTGGACATACACCTATTGTTAAATATTTCAGAATTTTTGGAAGTAAATGTTATATCAAAATGGATGATTCAATTGGGAAGTTTGATCCTAGATGTGATGAAAGAATATTTCTTGGTTATTCTAATCAAAGCAAAGCATATAGATGTTATAAGAAAAGATTGCAGAAAACTGTCAAAAGTGCAAATGTGAAAGTGGATGGGAAATACAAAATTCAATCTATATCATATGACAGGGAACCAGTAGTGGAAATGATCATAACTGAACTGGCAATGCCTCAATCGGTACAGTACATTGAGATTGTTACACCGACATAGTTAGAAAATTCAACTGTGACTGATGATCAGATCAGTGAACCTAAAGTTCAAAAGACTCCAAGGTATGTAAGATTAAACCACTCTGAAGATCAAATCATTGGAGATAGGAACAAGGGAGTTATGACAACAAGAAGGTTGGAAAATGAAGAGGTATGTTTTATTTCTCAAGTTGAACCGACATCTATTATTGAAGCTTGTAAAGATAAATATTGGTTAAAGGCTATGGAAGATGAATTAGATCAGATAGAAAAGAATGAGACTTGGACTTTAGTTCCCCAGCCTAAAAATAAGAATGTTAATGGAACTAAATGAGTTTTTGGAAATAAACTAAATTTGGATGGTCAAGCTATAAGAAACAAGGCTAGACTGGTTTGTAAAGGATACTCGCAAAAGGAAGGAATTGATTATGGTGAGACTTTTGTACCTGTAGCTAGAATTGAAGCTATTAGATTATTTCTTGCCTATGAAGCATATAAGAACTACAAGGTTTATCAAATAGATGTTAAATGTGCATTTTTGAATGGTGAACTTGAAGAAGAGGTATACATTGAGCAGCTTGATGGTTTTTCACTGATAGATGATAAGGATATGGTTTGTAGGTTAAGGAAAGTATTATATGGATTGAAACAAGCTCCCAGAGCTTGGTATGCAAGGTTTGATAAATATCTTTTGAATTTTGGTTTTACTAAAGGCAGTGCTGACACTAATTTGTATTATAAAATTACTAATGATGATATTCTAATTATTCAAGTATTTGTTGATGATATCATTTTTGGAGGAGAAGATAAATTGTGCATGGAATTTGCTAACAGCATGAAGAATGAATTTAAAATGTCCATGATTGGTGAAATAATTTTTTTCTTAGGTTTGCAGATTACTCAAACTAACAAAAGGCATCTTTATCTATCAAACAAAGTATCTATGGTAATTTTTGAAGAATATTGGTATGGATAATTCCAAACCGGTAAGTACTCCTATGGTGACAAGTGAGAAATTATCTATCAAAGATACATTTGCACTGGTAAATTCAACAAGGTATATGTCTATGAATGGTGTCTTGTTATATCTAACTCAGACTAGATCAGATATTATGAATGTTGTGAGTATTGTTTCAAGATATTAAAGTAATCCTAAAGAAAATCATGAATGTGCAGTAAAGAGGATATTTCAGTATCTACAAGGCACAACTGAATATGGCTTATGGTATTCTAGAGATGATAACTTCACTTTATGTGCATATATAGATTCAGATTGCACAGGAGATACTGATGACAGGAAGAGCACTTCTGGTGGAGCCTTCTTTCTTGGAAATAAACTGGTTTTGTGGATCAGCAAAACAAAAGTCATGCATTTTTTTATCTACTGCTAAAGCTGAATATGTTGCAGCAGAAATGAATTGTACACAAGTCTTATGGATGAAGCAAATGTTGAAGGATATTAGGGTAAATTTTAGTGAACCGGTAGTTATCTACTATGATAACTCTACAGCTATTGACATGTCTAAGAATTTGGTATTTCACTCTAAGACTAAGCACATATCAATAAAGTATAACTTTCTAAAGGACAACATAGAATAAAATGAAGTCAAATTGGTTTATGTGAACACCAAAGAGAAGATTATAAATATATTCACTAAACCATTGTCTAGAGAATTATTTGAGTATTTGAGAGAAAGGTTGGGGGTTTTTGCCCCTCTGGGAGAGACTTGATTGATACAGTTTGGCATCAGTCTGGCATGCATAATCAGATATACTATTCATTTCGGCACTAATGAGTGGTGATACTACTCAGGGGGAGTAGTCAGCTTTGAGATTCATAAAATTTTGATATTTATGTCATATCTCTAGCATTGATGTCAAAAGGGGAGAGATATTGATGTGAAAAAGAATATATAAAAGCTATACAAAGATATTATTAAAAGGGGGTGTTTGTTGGTTGTCTTCCATTGGGGGAGACTTGTTTGGCATTTCTTTGTGCTTACATGTTTTTCACATCTAGTGTTGCCATCAATGACAAAGAGGGAGATTGTTGGCAATATGGAAGGATTTATTATGTGTTGCATTGATGTTTTGTCATTGATGTCAACACAAGTTGTTATGACAGGTTTTGATTACCGACGGAAGATCTAGTGTTACCAGCAGTACATACTATCTGTTGGATACTTCCGGCATGTCTGGATCAATGGAATATGTTTGGTTTTATGTGGTACATGATTCTGGAGCATGTCTTGGTGAGATGGTCTTGACTTGGTAATTGGAAGCTACCATACATTCTAGTAAACCCTTACCGGCATAGGTTCAAGGTTTTACCAACAGAGCTTTTATTAAGAATCCTTGATAGGATGCATAAGTGGTGTTGGTGCAGCTTCTAGATGGAATTCAAGATGCAGAAGATGTTCTTTGATCATGATTTAACCTGGTGGATACATCTGTTTGGCGTGGTGGACCCAGAATAGGTCTGGTTCCTATCTAGGTTATGAACTGGTATGATGTTAATGTGTTCTCTACATGTTACCAGGATAATTTATGGATTGGTTAATGTTATTTTTGGTCTAAAGATGACATGGCATATCCTTGCAATATGGATATATGTAATGAACTTATTGTAATACCTTTAGGTGCCTGACTTAATTGGTTCAGGCCTTAGGGTTGGTATAAATCAATGTAAGATCTCATTGTAGATCATATATATGGATATGGGAAAGGAAATATAATGTGCAAATATTGTAATATCATTCAAGCAGAGGATTAGGTCGATCATTGAAGATCGAATTAGGTTTATGTAAGAGATCAAAGGCCTTCGACATTGAGCTTAACTGGGACTATAATCAAGCATGGTAGATGCTATCTCTGGCAGTTCATTCTACTGGATTATTGTCCAAATATCTTGAGGTGGTTTTAACCTCTCTATAGTCAGTGAGACTCTTTTGTAATGAGTAGTGCGCTCTAGGAAGTGTGCCTTCCTGCATGTGTGGGCCTCTCATTATATGACATACTTTCTGCAGAAGTATCATCTGACTATCGATAGGCTTCCCACCATGGTTTTTCCCTTTATCAAGTTTTCCACGTACAAATCATGGTGTTATGTAGTATGGTTGCATTGTGTTGATTATCTGTTTTATTGTTGAAGTGCATTTTTTACCGGTATTTGTTTCTACTAGTATATGTTTCTTCTATTCCGGTATTTAATGTTTATGTGCTCTGGTTTAAGGTTGTATAGTGGATTATAATATGTTAACAATTGATTCATCCCTCCCCCCCTCTCCCCCTCTCAGTTGTTCACTAGTTATCATAACACTAAGATGGATGGTACATGGCTAAAGGAGCCTATAAATTTCATGCACGTGAGTTGGTACTATGCATAGAAGTTTCTATGTGTCATGTGCATGATACTTATTGTACTAAGATCACTGTGCTATGGCATTTCTTCTATACCATGTTCTTCTGTTTCATGTATTATGATGTATACATATGTATGGTTAATTTATTTAGTTAGATTTTAGACATATATGCATATATTATTTCTATGCATGATAGCTAAATTTTATTTTGTCAATACTTATTATTTAATCATTTAGCACGTTTCTTTCTTTTAAACCATGTATCATATAGCATCTACCTATATCATCACATTGTATTAGATCATCATTATATTTAGTCATTAATGTGTATAACATATGTAAAATTAAATCATGATAGCATCTAGTTTATCATATATCACATATGAATCCATAACATACATGAAATAAAATGCATACATACATGTAAAGACACAAGTAATGGCTGCATCAAAATCGCATATGAAGACATGTGTCGCATCACTACAAAAAATGTGATGTCATTATATGTGTATATGACTATACTAGTATATTTAACAAAAGAAAGTTAAAAATCATAAAATACGTCATCTATATATCTCTATCAAGAGTATATCTATATCATGAAAATCTAGAATCATGATCACTAAAGGATCTTGGTCTTTGTGTGATGGTTAAAAGACTAAGGTGGATTGGGATCGAGTGGCTAATGCACTCCATTTACGAAGTGCCCTTAGCTCTCCCTACATATATGTTATCATCTCTCTAGTACATCAGCTCCTCCCTGAGAGCATCCTCTCATTCTATTGCTATTCCTAGGTCACCCATCATTTGATGCACTCTAGGGTGGTCATGGTCACTACTAGTGCAACTCTATGTAGTGTGAAGCTACCCTTAGAGATTTTGATATATCTCTATAAGGCCTCATGTGCCCTCTTAACACTCTCTACCCATGTCATGGCTTGGTCTCTCTATATGAGGATAATGCAAAGCTCCACTATCGCTTGGTCTCTTTGCCCCATTGTAGTGTGTAGATTAGTGTCTCTTTTCACCAAGTTGAATCTCAACTCCTTGTAAGGTTTTTGCAACCATGATACAAGCTCAAACAACTATACATGTTTCCCAACTAACTAGTGATGTCAGTAAGCATTGAAGATAATGATAACTCAATGATGAACCACTAGTACCAAATCTGTACTGAGAGGGGGGGGTGAATCAGTACAAACACAATGTAGTCCAAAACCGGTTTGACATCAAATACTCAAATGACTGATAAATAGAGATACTGGTAAAACAGAGTGCAACCGGTAACATCCAGTATAGCTCAATCAGTCATGAACCGATCACTCAATAAGCTTTTCTCTTAGCTCAATACCACATTATCATTATATTCTCATGCATAAACTAGTAAACTTAACCATCAAATCTTCACAACAGTGAGTTCAATATGTTTTATAGACAGGCATAAAACATAGAACCTTCATGTGCTTAACAGATAAAATAGAGCATCACAAGACAAAAGCATTACACATGACACACATATTTTTCACATGGAAACCCAACTGGGAAAAACCATGGTGGGGATGAATACCCACAAGCTACTTTTTGAACTCTTTAGAAGTCCACTCTTTTAGGAGCCTTGTCCGGTTAAGGACATTACAATAGGTTCTGGTAGGAACCGATCCTGTTAAGGATCACCTGGTTAAGGGATACCCGGTTAAGGGTTAAACCTGGTAGGGTCACCTTGTTAGAGGATTTTAAGAACTCAATAGCTAAAAGGATCTCCTAAGCTTCTCTAGCTTCTCAGGACTCATTAGCCTCGAGTTATCCCGTTAAGGGATTTGAAACAAGCCGGTTAAGACCACCCGATTTAAGGGATTTTGAATCAAGCCAGTTAAGGCTACCCTGTTAGGGGATTTTACAACTGTTGAAATGGTTAGAGATCAATAGGTATTACAATGATCTATTAATAGCACTCAATGCTAATGCAGATCCATTTAGGCTCCACTTTTCCTTCTGCGCATTCACTTTGCAGGTATCTCTTCTCTCCTTTGGTCTAGCAAGAATCACGTATCACTTTCCTTGGATACATACTCACAACTTTTTCCAACAACCTCAAACAGAAACCCAACATCGACCTTATAGGAAACATACAGGTCAGTAGCAAAAACCCTAAACCCTAAACCTGTTAGGTTGAGCAATTCAAACGGTTCGATCTTGACCATTGAATCATACTGCATTAAATGCAGCAGTCTTGGATTGATCTCAAGACATTCTCCATCGTCCATTATCCACCATTTTCATGGTAGCTGATAACCCATCACGCATTATCACCGTTTGACAGACTTCACACATTCCCGAGGTAGATAGGAATAGTCATCTTCATGCAAGATACTTCACACACAGAGCTTATGTGGAAACATGATCTATCCTCCATCATACTGCTAACCCATCACACAAAGATCACCGATTGAGTCACACAGACTTGAGGTACTCGAACCAAAAACCCTGAAGTGGAAGCTACCTACCAACCGGTAGTCATACAGTGCTTCCATGTGTCGGTTCCCATAACTACATGCTAGTTCACTTTGAATAAATATGTCGCTTCACTTTGGCATATAAACCAGTTCACACATATGCCGGTTCCTCTTTCTTCACTTATCACATGTGTCGGTTCACACTATGTCTCATATTGACATCAATGACAACATACAATATCATTATGTCTTCATGCTGGTTCACATAAGGCTCATGCTGGTTCACATAATGCCAACAATCTCCCCCTTTGGCATTGATGGCAATATACAAAAGATATCTTCTCTACTTCACATCTTCTCCCCATTTGCTGCAGATATCTTTTCGCTTCACTCCTTCTCCCCCTTTGACAACAATGCCAAAGTGGAGGTACAATCATCACTGTTTCATCTTGTTGCTCCCCCTAAGGAGTAGCATCCATAAACACACCTATCAACAAAAGATTTGTCTTTTCAGTACCTGACTAATGTGGAACAATCACTTATATTTCACCTCCTGAAGGGGCAATACCCCTAATTCACCTCTCAAATGCACAAATGTTGTCTTTGGGAGAGGCTTGGTGAATATGTCTGCTAACTACTCCTTACTAGACACATGCTCCAGTGCAATCTCTTTATTCTGAACCTTTTCCCTCAAGAAATGATACTTAAGCTCAAAATTCTTGGTTCTAGAATGTAAAACCGGATTTTTTGATATATTGATAGCACTTGTGTTATCACAGAATATACTTACCGGTTCAGATATAGGGATCTTGAAGCCTTCTAGTACATGCTTCATCCAGATTATCTAAGTGCAGTTCATGAAAGCTGCAACATACTCTGCTTCCGCTATAGACTGAGAGATGCAACTCTACTTTTTACTCATCCATGAGACCAGTCTACCACCGAGAAAGAATGCACCACCGGTTGTACTCTTTCGGTCATCCACATTACTGGCCCAATTAGAATCTATGAATACTTTCAGATTGAACTTATTGTTGTATGGGTACCACAATCCATAGCCAACTGTTCCCTTCAGATACCTAAGAATCCGCTTGACTGCACTCAAGTGAGATTCTCTTGGACTCTTCTGGAACCTTGCAGTGAGGCCAACTGCATGTACAATATCCGGTCTGCTATGCACTACATAATGCAACTTACCAATCATTGATCGGTATTCCTTCTCATCAACTGAGAAAGTCTTCAACACTTCTTTGACATATTTGGACTGAGTGATGAAGATTCCATCTTTCATCTGCTAGATCTGTAGTCCAATGAAGAACTTAATCTCCCCTATGAGTGACATCTCAAACTCTTTCTTCATCTCATCAGCAAACTCATGACTCATCTTGTCATCTCCACCAAAGATGATGTCATCAACAAAAACTTCACAGATCAGAATCTGATCTCCTTTAGACTTCAAGTAGATATTGCTATCTTCACTTGTTCTCTCAAATCCAATCTTCACAAGATGGGAATGTAGGTGCTCATACCATGCCCTAGGTGCTTGCTTTAGACCATATAATGCTTTATGTAGCCTACATACCATGTCACTATCTTCAGATAGGGCAAACCCATCTGGTTGCTCAATATACACCTCCTCTTCAAGTACACCATTTAGGAATGCAGATTTTACATCCATTTGATATACCTGGAACCTCTTAAAAGCTGCATATGCAAGAAGCATATGAACTCCTTCCAATCTGGCTACAGGAGTAAAGGTTTCCCCATAGTCTTCACCTTCTTCTTGAGCATATCCTTTGCATACCAGTCTGGCTCTATTCCTAATCACTGTGCCATCCTCATTCAACTTATTTCTGAACACCCATTTGGTGCCAATGACATTTTTATGCTTTGGTTTGGGTACTAGGGACCATGTACCAGTTTTCTCTATCTGATCAAGTTCTTCTTCCATTGCCTTGATCCAGTCATCATCTTTATGAGCCTCTTTGAATGACTTGGGCTCAAATTCAGAGATCATACATGAGTTTTCTCTGATCTTTCTTCTAGTAAGGATTCCTGCATCCTTATCACCTATGATCTGCTTGGGATCATGATTCAACTTGACATATCAAGGAATGGTCTTAACTGGTTCTTCTTGCTTTTCTTCTTCATCCTCGCCTTCATCAGTATCAACATTCGTCGGTTCAGGAACACTATTACTGGTACTAGGTTGATTGACAACTAGTTCCTAGAAGGTTGCAACCGGTTCATTTATAGCTTTCTCACTATCGGTTTCCTCAGTCTTCTCAGAGGATTCATCAATTCTTACATTGATGCTTTCCATAATTCTCTGAGTCCTATTGTTGTAGCACTTGTAAGCTTTACTCTTGGTGGAATATCCTAGAAATATTCCCTCATCAGATTTAGCTTCAAATTTACCCTGATGTTCACTCCTCTTGATGTAACATTTGCTACCAAATACCTTAAAGTATTTAACCACAGGTGTCTTACCGGTCCAATACTCATAAGGAGTTTTGTCCTTACCCTTTTTGATGAGTACCCGATTCATAGTGTAGACTGCAGTGCTCACCGCTTCTCTCCAAAAGGTGTGAGCAACCTTTCCTTGGATCAGCATAGTTCTAGCTGCTTCAACCATAGTCCAATTATTCCTCTCTGCTAGGCCATTCTACTGTGGAGTCTGAGGGGCAGACAATTGCCTCTTGATGCCAAATTCTTCACAATACTTGTTGAATTCACTGGAAGTGAATTCCCCTGCTTGATTAGTTCTGAGACACTTGATCCTTTTACCACTTTCCTTCTCCACTAATGCTCTGAAAGCTTTAAATTTTCCAAAAGCTTTAGACTTGTCTTTCAAGAATGTGACCCACATCATTCTTGAGCAGTCATCAGTGAGAATCATGAAGTACCTATCACCCTGCACACTTCTAGTTTTCATAGGACCACACAAATCAATATGCACAAGATCAAGCAAGTTGTTAGCAGTGAAAGATTTACCTTTAAAGTTTGAGGAAGACATTTTCCCCAATTGACATTCTCTACACAAGGTATTATCCGGTTTTCTCAGCACCGACAACCCTCTAACTACCTTGATCTTACTAGCCTTTACAATGTTATCAAAATTCACATTGTAGAATCTCCTATGCCATATCCAGCTATCATCAAGATTAGCCATAAGACATGTACTTATATTTGCATTTAGATGAAATAGGTTACCTTTAGTCTGCAAGCCGGTGGTGTGAGGCCTCACCTCGACTCAGTTTGACATTCAGTGGATTTTATATTTTAGACTACTATGGATACTTTGTTTTGATGCATTTTGAGACTTAGAAATTATATGATTTCAGGATATTGGATAACATTGCTATGAATTGATGTTTTACTTACATGCTTTATGAGATAGAACACTACATGATTATTAGATAGAATGATATTGCAATGATAGATGTCGTTAATGAATTTGCAGGACTTTACTTTGAATATAGAACTATGATGTATGTTTAGTTTATGTGAATTTGCTTGACAAAAGATGTATTCAATCTGTGCAGATGAAAATTGTATGCAAGTAATGATGTGCATTGTTGTATAATTGAATTATATTTTATATGAATATTTGGGAGTACTAATGTGTAAATTGAGATGCGCAGGAAATTTACCATGTGACCATGGAAAATTACGGAGAATCAAACCTAGACTTATGTATGTTCGTAAAGCCAGGGTTTGTCTATTTGGAGAGACAACACCCCATTTGTGTTGTATTTTATTCGTATCAGTATATGCTGCATGTGTGTTATGTGTTATTTAAATTTTTTTGTGTAAAAACCTCAAGAGACAATTTCATGTTTATTTTTGTAAAAGTATTTTATTAGTGTCACTTGACACATGTGTGGATTTAAATTTAAATATTTTATCTTGTCTCTTGATGGGAAAGTGTTAATTATTATTAATTTTAAATAAAATAATGTGTTGTCAAAAAGATATTTTGAGAATATAATATTTGGAGTGGTCAACTTATGTTTGACCCGAAAATAAACTTCAGAGGGGTTTAAAATGGGTTAAATGAACACCTAGGGGTAGTTTATTAGGGTTTCCTGAAGCCCATAAGGTATACCTAGGGGTTAGGGGTAATTTTAGGCAAGTTTCTACTTTATTATGATCTTTTTAACGCTTTAAAAATTGGCTTTTTTGAGTTGAGCGAAAATTGAAAATTGAAGTGAAAATCAAATCAAGATTTTCCCTCTTGGAAGGAAAGTCTTTTTGCATTTTTGCTTTCTTCCTTCTTTTTGTTGATTTTTTTTAGAATCCTGTGAGAACTAAGAGAGTGAGCTTCTTAAGGAAGATTTTTGGGAATAGCTGGTTAATCACCCACTCTCCATTTTTGGAGACAGAAGAAAATTTGGAAGAAAAATAATGTTATGGGATAAAGAAATTGATTAAGGAAAATAAAGAATTGTGGATTGGGCAGCTCTTCTTCAGATATCATTATAACCTTTGGGCAGATTAAGGTTGGTTTCATTTTTACTTTTAATGACTTGTTTTTTTGTTTATTTCTGAAAGTTGTTGAATAAGAAAATCTGTATTCTTGAAAACGAATGTTTGAAAATCTTTTGGTTTTGTTTTATGAATGAATGTGTTTTGGGAGTTTTCTCAAGATCTCTCTTTCTCTTGGGAGAGAAGAGGATCTTGAGGGTGGTAGCAGTGACAGCCCTCGAGTGAGAGACTCTCTTTAGAGAGCGATCACAAGGGATCTTTGAGTGACCCTTGTTGCATGGCCTGTTTGTGCAATGGGGGTCATAAGGAGGGTTATAAGGCTAGAATGCCTTTGGGGGGCATAAGGAATTTATGGGGTTGAGATTTTGATATGTTATTTGTGCCATGAGGTGGCTTCTTGTTATTTCATACTTGCAGAATTCTCCTCAGGGTATTTGGTCCACTACCACCCTTGAAAATGTTCACCACCAGAGTGTGGTGCTGTGAAAGCCAGGTTGGGAATGTGTCTGGAATATTTGTATGCTTTGTGTTTCTTTGTGTTTGCCTGTTTGTACCCGTCTAGGAATTGGTTCTCCGAGCTCGGGGGTGGCTACCAGTTAGCCTAGGCTGGGAGGTGAGCACTCCGTGGTCAATTTTGTGTTTTCTATTATGCAGGAAATTCAGAAGAAAGAGGATAGGATTCATGAAATATATTCAGAAGATTGTATTTGAAGATATTTGAATTCAGTTGCAGATGTATGTTTAAAGTTGTTGTAAATGAATGCCTCAAATTCAAGAGAAAGGAGAAGCAAGTTGAAATTTGTAATAGTAGACTTGAAGTCTTAATGTTGTGACTGTTCAGAGAAATCATTCTGTAAATTTGGTAGAATATTTTAGAGATGTTTTAAAGAAAGAAAAGCTTGTTATTTCTACTTCTGGTTTATAAAAAAAAGGGGTTTAAATTGTGTTGCATGCAAAAAGCTTCTTGTATTATGGAAAGAAATAAAAGATTTGTTTTTCATTTTGACTTTAACTATATTTCACTTGTGGCAAATAAAAGATTATTGTTGTTGAAAGATTTCTACGTATTTTTTTATAAAAAAAGTTGTTTTAAGTGAATATTCTATTTTAAAAAAAGAATATATAAATGGATTTCTTTATTTCCAGAAAAAGTATAATGTATCTTTATAAAATACTTTGAATTGTATTTTTGTTAACATTGATTTAAAAGCTAGCTTTATAAATGAATATATATATATATATATATATATATATATATATTTCTATTTTTTATTAAACTTAATGTTATCTTTTTCTTTATTATATTAGTTTAGAATTTTGTATGTAAAATTCTTTTCAAAAAAAACCTTATATAAATTTATATTGAAATAAATTTCATTTTTATTTTTACTATGCTTATTTAAGTTATTTATAAATATATATATATATATATATAAATATATATATATTTATATATATATATATATACATATAAATATTATTATTTATTTTAATTAAAAAAAAAAAAATTTAAAAAAAAATAAAATTTAAAACGAAGTTTAGGGGTCCCCGCGGGCTCCTCTGTGCGTACGCACAGTGGACGACCGCGCGACGCCCACTGTGTGCATGCACAGTGGAGCCGCTTGCGGCTCCCACTGTGTGGGCACACAGTGGACGGTCGCGGCCGCCACTGTGTGGCCACACAGTGGTGCCGCCAGCGGCGCCCACTGTGTGGGCACACAGTGGAGCCGCGGCGCCCACTGTGCGCTCACACAGTGGCGCGCACGCGGCCGGACCTGTTTTGCTCCTCCGTGACCTGCATTAAAATATAGATGGAATTCATGGTCGCCAAGGGCTTCGGCCCGGCCATGAAGTTTAACAGTTAAAAAAAATATAATAATATAAAGGGTTAAAAACCCTAACCGAGTGGAAGTTTGGGCAAGTTAATGTTAATTAAAATAATAATTAAATTATTTACCAGTTTAGTTAAATATACATATATATATGTTTCCATAAATACATATGGAAATTATATATATATGTATATAAATGTATGAATTTGAGCATTTTTGTATAAGTAATTAAATTTTAAATATATAAATATATGCATAATCAATTATGTATATATGTATATATTTATTTAATCCTGATTTTAATTTTGGTTAAATTATAAAGAGAAATATAAAAGAATTAAAAAGACTATATAGTCTTAATGGAGGATAAATTAAAATATCTCTCCTAATACTTTTAGTATGAATAATTTAATAAAACTATTAATTAAATATCTTTCGGAGATAAAATTTAAACCAGTAGGTTATTCCGCGATTAGAATATAACTGATTGTCGATGCTTCATTCGTTTCAGAATGAGCTCGAATTTATTAATGGAATTTTCTCTAGCGCTTGTCGCAAGAGTGTGCTTTTAAATTAAATTAGTATCTTTTTAAAAAAAAAAATTGTTCCGTTTTTGCCCTAAATTTTGGGCATGACATTTTGGTATCAGAGCAAGGTTTCCACACTAGGAGCCTTACTCACTTACGTTTCGCCTTAGAATATTTTAAATTATTTTGTTAATGGAATTTTGAATTTAAATAAATTTAATTCTAAAAGAAATAAATTAATTGTTTTGTATTATTTTCCTTTTAGGATGCCTCCGTTGATGCGACAAGCTCGCAAGCGCGGGCGGGGTCCTAGACGTGAGCGCCTAGCTCGCGATGAGGAAGAGAGGGAGGCATCGGTTCCAGAGGAGAACCCAGGAGCACCTCCCGAATAGCCAAATGAACCTAAGCGTGACCTTCTAGCAGCCATTCAGAATCTTATTGGCATTGTTCAGGAAAGGATTCCTGCAGAGAACCCTCCGGTTAGGAGTCATGACTCCGGGAGTCATAGATCTGTTGATAGAGAACGAAGCAGGAGCCCAACTCCGATTCCTGTAGAGAGCCAGGGTGGTAATGAGCCAGAGTCAGTGCATATGCCAGGACCACCTCCTGCGGTGGAGCCAGTCTATTTTGAGAGAGGTCGTCGAGATCCAGGGGATCTCATCAGGGAGGTCATGCGCCTCCAACCACCATCCTTCGGAAGTTCTACAGATGGAGTAGAGGCCGAA
Organism: Cryptomeria japonica; assembly: GCF_030272615.1. Classification (NCBI taxonomy): domain Eukaryota; kingdom Viridiplantae; phylum Streptophyta; class Pinopsida; order Cupressales; family Cupressaceae; genus Cryptomeria; species Cryptomeria japonica. The sequence goes on from NC_081409.1 coordinate 221,358,483, forward strand.
GCATGGCTTCTGAGTCTTGAGAGGTTCTTTGCGTTGCGTTCTTATGAGAGCAACCTGAAAGCACGTGTTGCAGTTCATCTTCTGAGAGGAACAGCCTCCACCTGGTGGAGGCAGGAAGAGTACAAATGCGGACTTGTACCTGATACACTCACTTGGGAGATATTCACCGAGAGGTTCCGTGAGAGGTACCTATTAGAGCACTTCAGGCAGCGTCGTATAGACGAATTTCATGATCTCCAACAAAAAGGCTTGTCAGTAACCCAGTATGAGAGTAAATTCTTTGAGTTGTTGCCATATGTAGATTATCTAAAGGATGAGAAACTTCTTGTAAACCGCTTCATCAGGGGATTGAATGCCGGTATAGCCGGGCCTGTTAGGATGTCCGCTCCAGAGAGCCTTCGGGTTGCTGTAGAGAAGGCACTGATTGCCGAGGAAATTCAGGTTAGACCACAGGACAATAGGGATCGGTATCAGAACCGAAATCCTGCACCGCAGACTTATGGATTCCAGAAACCACATTGGAAGGGGAACAACTGAAATTCTCAGGGGTTCTCCAAACCCCCTCCTCCACAACAGACACCACAGAACCAGAAACAGAAGCCTCCACAGTATCAGCAGGGCTCCAAGCCCAAGCAGTGGCAGACTCAGGGACAGAAACGTGATCAGAGAGCACAGGGGCAGTACACACAGCCGGCGGGGACTCAGCAGTCCTCCAGGGGTGGGTACAGCGGATCCAGTAGGACAGGAGGTCAGGGATTTTCTAGGCCTCAGGGTGCCCAGTTCCAGGCACGGGGTGCTTGCTTTACTTGCGGAGCCATGGGGCACTTGGCGAGGGATTTCCCTCAGGGACAGGTAGCAGGGAGTCAGCGGATGGCCGCTTCAGAGCCGACAGTTGGTGATATGGGCAGGTCCCATAGAGTATTTGCAGCGGTTGACAACCGCCAGGCCGATCATCAAGCCACGGTTATCGAATCTTTAGGTATAATCAGAGGTAACAATGTATCTATTTTGTTTGATTCAGGAGCTACTGACTCCTTTATATCTCCGTTGGTTGTGGAGCGTTGCGGGCTAGTGGCAACTAGGCAGGGTGTCAGTTGGGAAGTGGAATTAGCTTCAGGGGCTAGAGTGTCAGTGGAATCAGAAGTTAGGGCATGTCAGTTGCAGATTGGCAAGACCACCACTGTAGTAGACCTTAGAGTGACTCCACTTGGATCTTATGGAATCGTACTTGGCATGGATTGGCTTTATGCCCACAGAGCCAAGATGGATTGCCGCCTGAAAAAGATCGAGTGTGAGGATGATCATGGTTCCCCCATAGTTATCACCGGGATTCAGAGGCCCGTGTCTCTTCGTATGATCTCCGCAATGCAGCTCAAGCGGAGCATGCGGAAGGGATGTCAGCTTTTTGCTATCACTATCAGTGACAGAGGAGAAGAGGAGGAAAAAGAAGCATCGCTCGATGACCATCCTATCCTTCAGGGATATTCAGATGTATTTCCTTCAGAGTTACCGGGAATTCCTCCCCGCAGAGAGATTGATTTTCATATAGACCTAGTACCAGGAGCTGAGCCAGTTTCCAGAGCACCTTATAGAATGACCACAAATGAGCTTAATGAACTTAAAATTCAGCTTGAGGAACTTCTTGAGAAGGGTCATATCCGTCCTAGCGTATCCCCGTGGGGTGCACCAGTTATCTTCGTTAAGAAGAAGGATGGATCTCTCCGATTGTGTATGGATTACCGGCAGCTAAATAAAGTAACCATCAAGAACCGATATCCCTTGCCCAGAATTGATGATTTATTTGACCAGCTTCAGGGTGCCAAAGTCTTTTCCAAAATAGATCTGAAGTCAGGATACCATCAGTTGAGAATAGTGGAAAGTGATATCCACAAGACCGCATTTCGCACTAGATATGGTCACTATGAGTTTACCGTAGTCCCCTTTGGACTTACGAATGCCCCAGCAGTTTTTATGAGTCTCATGAATGGGGTGTTCTGTACCTTTCTGGACCGTTTTGTTATTGTGTTCCTCGATGATATATTGATATATTCTCGGAATGAGAAGGAGCATGAGGAGCACCTGAAACAGGTATTGCAGTGTTTGCGAGATAACCAGTTGTTTGGCAGCCTATCGAAGTGTGCTTTCTTTCGATCTGAGGTCAAGTACCTTGGACACGTTATTACCGGTGATGGGATCTCAGTGGACCCATCAAAGATTAGGGCTATTATGGATTGGCCAGCGCCTACCAGTGTGATAGAGGTCAGGAGTTTCATGGGTCTAGCAGGATATTACCGACGTTTTGTCGAAGGTTTCTCCAGAGTCGCACACCCTATTACCTCTCTTCAGCGTAAAGGGAAGAAATTTGAGTGGACAGAGAAGTGCGAGAAGGCCTTTCAGGAACTCAAGAAGGCACTTACTAGTGCTCCTATCCTTGTTGTACCAGATCCTTCAGCTGATTTCATGGTTTGTACCGATGCTTCCTTAGAGGGTTTAGGGGTAGTTCTTATGCAAGGTGGTAAGGCCATAGCTTTCGAGTCTAGGAAACTTAAGACTCATGAACTTAATTATCCCACTCACGACCTTGAGCTCGCAGCAGTAGTGCATGCACTTGTGAGGTGGAGACACTTCCTTTTAGGACATCACTTTGAGTTGCATTCAGATCATCAGAGTCTTCAGTATATCTTCACTCAGCCGAACCTTAATGCACGTCAGAGGAGATGGATGGAGTTTTTGTGCGAATATGATTTTGATGTTCACTACATCAAGGGAAAGGAAAATGTAGTTGCAGATGCCTTGAGTAGGAGACGTCATGAGGTTTGCACCATATCCATGGGCACAGACTTGAGGGACCGTATACTTCGGCACTTATCTGAGGATGGATGGTATGCAGAGGTTTGTCAGGTGTTACGTTCTCAGGTCACTCTAGAAGGGAAATATGTGGATTATTCCTTGGAGTCCGATGGACTATTACGCCACAAAGGGCGCATTTATGTACCTTCCTCCGGAGGGTTGCGAGAGTTCATTGTCTCGGAAGCTCATAGAGCTCCTTATGCTGCGCATCCCGGGGTTAAGAAGTTGCATGCAGACTTGAGGCAGTTGTATCATTGGCCGGGAATGCGGCAGCTCATTGCTGAGATAGTAGCTCGGTGTCTCGAGTGTCAGAGGGTAAAGGCGGAGCACCGCCATCCAGGTGGGTTGCTTCAGTCTCATGCTATACCAGAGTGGAAGTGGGATACTATATCCATGGATTTCATCATTGGTCTCCCTATGTCTTCTCGTCGCCATGATGCTATCTTGGTGACAGTTGACAAGCTGACCAAAGTAGCTCACTTTTCACCAGTTCGTACTACATTCACAGCACCTGCAGTAGCACAGGTGTTCTTGTGAGACATTGTTAGACTACATGGCGTACCCCGCAAGATTATTTCTGACAGGGATTCTCTTTTCACTTCTACCTTTTGGAAGTCATTACAGGCAGCTATGGGCACAAAGCTCAATTTCAGTACAGCTTATCACCCGGAGACAGATGGTCAGACAGAGAGAGTCAATCAGGTGTTAGAGGATATGCTTCGTATGTACGTCATGGATCATCAGACCCGGTGGGAGGAGTATCTTCCCTTAGTGGAGTTTGCCTATAACAATGGGCATCACACTTCTTTGGGAATGCCACCCTACCAGGCATTATACGGCAGGCCTTGCAGGACACCCTTGAGTTGGGATCGCATAGAGGATAGAGTTGCTATTGGTCCTGAGTTAGTTCGAGATATGGAACAGCAGGTGGATTTGATTAGGCAGCATCTCAGAGAGGCTCAGGATAGACAGAAGAAGTATGCCGATGCAAAGAGGATTGACCATAGTTACTTGGTTGGAGACAGAGTTTTCTTGAGAGTGCGACCGCATAAGAGTCCGATCCGTTACGGAAAGTGTTCTAAGCTCGCACCTCGCTTTGTAGGACCTTTTGAGATTCTGGAGAAGATAGGCCCAGTAGCCTACCGTTTAGCTTTGCCACCTAGCCTGTCACGCATCCACGACGTGTTTCATGTTTCAGTTTTGAGAAAATATATCTATGATGAGTCTCACCTTTTAGATTGAGATGCCTTGCAGGTGGAGTCGGACGGGCAGCTAGCTTTGGAGCCCATTCGCATTTTGGCACGCCAGACATTGGCCCTTCGAGGTCGAGAGCTGGACCAGGTTAGGGTCCAGTGGGATTGTTATGATGAGGTTACGGCTTCATGGGAGGACGCAGCACGTATGAGATCAGAGTACCCTCACCTCTTTGATGAACTCCAGGAGGAAGTTCATGCCTAGAGGGGGAGGATGTGAGGCCTCACCTCGACTCAGTTTGACATTCAGTGGATTTTATATTTTAGACTACTATGGATACTTTGTTTTGATGCATTTTGAGACTTAGAAATTATATGATTTCAGGATATTGGATAACATTGCTATGAATTGATGTTTTACTTACATGCTTTATGAGATAGAACACTACATGATTATTAGATAGAATGATATTGCAATGATAGATGTCGTTAATGAATTTGCAGGACTTTACTTTGAATATAGAACTATGATGTATGTTTAGTTTATGTGAATTTGCTTGACAAAAGATGTATTCAATCTGTGCAGATGAAAATTGTATGCAAGTAATGATGTGCATTGTTGTATAATTGAATTATATTTTATATGAATATTTGGGAGTACTAATGTGTAAATTGAGATGCGCAGGAAATTTACCATGTGACCATGGAAAATTACGGAGAATCAAACCTAGACTTATGTATGTTCGTAAAGCCAGGGTTTGTCTATTTGGAGAGACAACACCCCGTTTGTGTTGTATTTTATTCGTATCAGTATATGCTGCATGTGTGTTATGTGTTATTTAAATTTTTTTGTGTAAAAACCTCAAGAGACAATTTCATGTTTATTTTTGTAAAAGTATTTTATTAGTGTCACTTGACACATGTGTGGATTTAAATTTAAATATTTTATCTTGTCTCTTGATGGGAAAGTGTTAATTATTATTAATTTTAAATAAAATAATGTGTTGTCAAAAAGATATTTTGAGAATATAATATTTGGAGTGGTCAACTTATGTTTGACCCGAAAATAAACTTCAGAGGGGTTTAAAATGGGTTAAATGAACACCTAGGGGTAGTTTATTAGGGTTTCCTGAAGCCCATAAGGTATACCTAGGGGTTAGGGGTAATTTTAGGCAAGTTTCTACTTTATTATGATCTTTTTAACGCTTTAAAAATTGGCTTTTTTGAGTTGAGCGAAAATTGAAAATTGAAGTGAAAATCAAATCAAGATTTTCCCTCTTGGAAGGAAAGTCTTTTTGCATTTTTGCTTTCTTCCTTCTTTTTGTTGATTTTTTTTAGAATCCTGTGAGAACTCAGAGAGTGAGCTTCTTAAGGAAGATTTTTGGGAATAGCTGGTTAATCACCCACTCTCCATTTTTGGAGACAGAAGAAAATTTGGAAGAAAAATAATGTTATGGGATAAAGAAATTGATTAAGGAAAATAAAGAATTGTGGATTGGGCAGCTCTTCTTCAGATATCATTATAACCTTTGGGCAGATTAAGGTTGGTTTCATTTTTACTTTTAATGACTTGTTTTTTTGTTTATTTCTGAAAGTTGTTGAATAAGAAAATCTGTATTCTTGAAAACGAATGTTTGAAAATCTTTTGGTTTTGTTTTATGAATGAATGTGTTTTGGGAGTTTTCTCAAGATCTCTCTTTCTCTTGGGAGAGAAGAGGATCTTGAGGGTGGTAGCAGTGACAGCCCTCGAGTGAGAGACTCTCTTTAGAGAGCGATCACAAGGGATCTTTGAGTGACCCTTGCTGCATGGCCTGTTTGTGCAATGGGGGTCATAAGGAGGGTTATAAGGCTAGAATGCCTTTGGGGGGCATAAGGAATTTATGGGGTTGAGATTTTGATATGTTATTTGTGCCATGAGGTGGCTTCTTGTTATTTCATACTTGCAGAATTCTCCTCAGGGTATTTGGTCCACTACCACCCTTGAAAATGTTCACCACCAGAGTGTGGTGCTGTGAAAGCCAGGTTGGGAATGTGTCTGGAATATTTGTATGCTTTGTGTTTCTTTGTGTTTGCCTGTTTGTACCCGTCTAGGAATTGGTTCTCCGAGCTCGGGGGTGGCTACCAGTTAGCCTAGGCTGGGAGGTGAGCACTCCGTGGTCAATTTTGTGTTTTCTATTATGCAGGAAATTCAGAAGAAAGAGGATAGGATTCATGAAATATATTCAGAAGATTGTATTTGAAGATATTTGAATTCAGTTGCAGATGTATGTTTAAAGTTGTTGTAAATGAATGCCTCAAATTCAAGAGAAAGGAGAAGCAAGTTGAAATTTGTAATAGTAGACTTGAAGTCTTAATGTTGTGACTGTTCAGAGAAATCATTCTGTAAATTTGGTAGAATATTTTAGAGATGTTTTAAAGAAAGAAAAGCTTGTTATTTCTACTTCTAGTTTATAAAAAAAAGGGGTTTAAATTGTGTTGCATGCAAAAAGCTTCTTGTATTATGGAAAGAAATAAAAGATTTGTTTTTCATTTTGACTTTAACTATATTTCACTTGTGGCAAATAAAAGATTATTGTTGTTGAAAGATTTCTACGTATTTTTTTATAAAAAAAGTTGTTTTAAGTGAATATTCTATTTTAAAAAAAGAATATATAAATGGATTTCTTTATTTCCAGAAAAAGTATAATGTATCTTTATAAAATACTTTGAATTGTATTTTTGTTAACATTGATTTAAAAGCTAGCTTTATAAATGAATTTATATATATATATATATATTTCTATTTTTGATTAAACTTAATGTTATCTTTTTCTTTATTATATTAGTTTAGAATTTTGTATGTAAAATTCTTTTCAAAAAAAACCTTATATAAATTTATATTGAAATAAATTTCATTTTTATTTTTACTATGCTTATTTAAGTTATTTATAAATATATATATATATATATAAATATATATATTTATATATATATATATATATACATATAAATATTATTATTTATTTTAATTGAAAAAAAAAAATTAAAAAAAAAAAAAAATTTAAAACGAAGTTTAGGGGTCCCCGCGGGCTCCTCTGTGCGTACGCACAGTGGACGACCGCGCGGCGCCTACTGTGTGCACGCACAGTGGAGCCGCTTGCGGCTCCCACTGTGTGGGCACACAGTGGACGGCCGCGGCCGCCACTGTGTGGCCACACGGTGGTGCCGCCAGCGGCGCCCACTGTGTGGGCACACAGTGGAGCCGCGGCGCCCACTGTGCGCTCACACAGTGGCGCGCACGCGGCCGGACCTGTTTTGCTCCTTCGTGACCTGCATTAAAATATAGATGGAATTCATGGTCGCCAAGGGCTTCGGCCCGGCCATGAAGTTTAACAGTTAAAAAAAATATAATAATATAAAGGGTTAAAAACCCTAACCGAGTGGAGGTTAGGGTAGGTTAATGTTAATTAAAATAATAATTAAATTATTTACCAGTTTAGTTAAATATACATATATATATGTTTCCATAAATACATATGGAAATTATATATATATGTATATAAATGTATGAATTTGAGCATTTTTGTATAAGTAATTAAATTTTAAATATATAAATATATGCATAATCAATTATGTATATATGTATATATTTATTTAATCCTGATTTTAATTTTGGTTAAATTATAAAGAGAAATATAAAAGAATTAAAAAGACTATATAGTCTTAATGGAGGATAAATTAAAATATCTCTCCTAATACTTTTAGTATGAATAATTTAATAAAACTATTAATTAAATATCTTTCGGAGATAAAATTTAAACCAGTAGGTTATTCCGCGATTAGAATATAACTGATTGTCGATGCTTCGTTCATTTCAGAATGAGCTCGAATTTATTAATGGAATTTTCTCTAGCGCTTGTCGCAAGAGTGTGCTTTTAAATTAAATTAGTATCTTTTTAAAAAAAAAAATTGTTCCATTTTTGCCCTAAATTTTGGGCATGACAGGTGGCTACCAATTTACCATCTTCACCTTTGATTCTGCAAACTCCATTCTTGAATTGCAGAGTGAGACCACTATCATTTAGCTGGGCACCACTTAGAAGGTTGTGTCTGAGACCATCAACCCAGTACACATTGTCAACACTACTCTTTCCATTCAAAGAGATGGACCCTCTATCTTTGACCATGCATGGTGCATTATTGCCAAAGCGAACCACACCACCATCATACTCTTCTAAGGATAGAAACTTGCTCCGGTCACCAGTCATATGGTGAGAAAAACCATTGTCAATGATCCACTCATTGGAATCATCAAACCGGGAGACAAGAGCCTTCTTGTCTGCCATATCTTCCTTTACAACAACAAACACATTGTCTTCATTCTCTTCATCTTCTGATTCCTCATTTGTGACACCTTCATCAACTGCCACAAAACAATTTCTCTGGTTTCCTCCTTTGAATTTCTTGAACCTTTCCAGTTTATCCTTGTTGTCACTATTAGGACAATTCATAGCAATATGTCCTATTCGGTTACAAGAGAAACATTTCAAAGGTAGCTTACCTTTGTATTTACCAGTTCCTTTTGAGAATTTTCTGGCAATAAGTGCTTCAAATTCCATCAGGAACTCTTCATCCTTCATTTCTCTGTTCAGATTAGGTTCCCCACTAGTGCTAGCCTCTTTTCCTTTTCTGGAAGGTATAGCAGAGGCTCTAAAAGCTTATTCTATCTTTTGAACACTACCATCAAAACTATTCAGCTCATAGGCTGTCAACTTGGCTATGATGGAGTCCAAGGATGCCTTAGACTTGTCTATTGATCTCAGCTCGTGAATAGCAACATCCCTTATTGCATAGACCGGCAACAGGGATCTCAGGACTTTTCTTACCACAGTGGAATCTTATATTTTGCCACCTGCACTCTTTATTTCTCCAACAACTATTTTGATTCTTATTCCATACTGCTGAATGGTCTCTCCTTCAACCATCGGCATGTCTTCAAACTTCCCTCTTAGGCTCTCTTCCTTAGCCTGTTTTACATGCTCATCACCACCATAGATATTTTCAAGAGCATCCCATACCTCTTTGGGATTTGCCTTGTCCTGAACATCAATGAACTCAATGTCAGATAGACTACTGATGAGGGCTTCCATGACTTGCCCATTTTCTTGTATCTCTCTCTTTTGGTCATCGGTGAGAGTACTAGTAGGAACAACATATACATTTTCAACATAACTCTAGTGTTGGACACCATGCTTTTGATGAATATCTTCATCCCGTCTTTCCATTTACCAAAGTTTTCCCTGTTGAACTTTGGACCTTCCCTCTTCATCATTTGGCTAGGATCTTTTCCTCAAGCGGTTAAGCTTACAACACAGAGGACCTGGAGCGCTCTGATACCAATTGATAACTCAATGATGAACCACTAGTACCAAACTGGTACTGAGAGGGGGGCGTGAATTAGTACAAACACAATGTAGTCCAAAACTAGTTTGACAACAAATACTCAAATGACTGATAAACAAAGATACCGGTAAAATAGAGTGCATCTGGTAAAATCTAGTATAGCTCAATCAGTCATGAACCGATCACTCAATAAGATTTTCTCTTAACTCAATACCACATTATCATTATATTCTCATGCATAAACTATTAAACTTAACCATCAAATCTTCACAATAGTGAGTTCAATATGTTTTATAGACAGGCATAAAACATAGAACCTTCATGTGCTTAACAGATAAAACAGAGCATCACAAGACAAAAGAATTACACATGACACACATATTTTTCATGTGGAAACCCAACTCGGAAAAACCACAGTGGGGATGAATACCCACAAGCTACTTTTTGAACTCTTTAGAAGTCCGCTCTCTTAGGAGCTTTGTCCAGTTAAGGACATTACAATAGGTTTTGGTAGGAACCGATCCTATTAAGGATCACCCGGTTAAGGAATACCTGGTTAAGGGTTAAACTCGGTAGAGTCACCTTGTTAGAGGATTTTAAGAACTCAATAACTAAAAGGATCTCCTAAGCTTCTCTAGCTTCTCAGAACTCATTAGCCTTGAGTTACCCGGTTAAGGGATTTGAAGCAAGCCAATTAAGACCACTCGATTTAAGGGATTTTGAATCAAGCCAGTTAAGGCTACCCTGTTAGGGGATTTTACAACTATTGAAGTGGTTAGAGATCAACAGGTATTACAATGATCTATTAACAACACTCAATGCTAATGTAGATCCGTTTAGGCTCCTCTTTTCCTTCTGCACATTCACTTTGCAGGTATCTCTTCTCTCCTTTGGTCTGGCAAGAATCACGTATCACTTTCCTTGGATACACACTCACAACTTTTTCCAATAACCTCAGATAGAAACCCAACATCGACCTTGTAGGAAACATACAGGTCAGTAGAAAAAACCCTAAACCCTAAACCTGTTAGGTTGAGCAATTCAAATGGTTCGATCCTGACCGTTGAATCATACTGCATTAAATGCAGCAGTCTTGGATCGATCTCAAGACATTCTCCATCGTCCATTATCCACCGTTTTGATGGCGGCTGATAGCCCATCACGCATTATCACTGTTTGACAGACTTCACACATTCCCGAGGTAGATAGGAATAGTCATCTTCATGCAAGATCCTTCACGCACACAGAGCTTATGTGGCAACATGATCTATCCTCCATCATACTGCTAACCTATCACACAAAGATCACCGATTGAGTCACACAGACTTGAGGTACTCGAACCAGAAACCCTGAAGTGGAAGCTACCTACCAATTGGTAGTCATACAGTGCTTCCATGTGTCGGTTCCCATAACTACATGTTGGTTCACTTTGAACAAATATGCCACTTCACTTTGGCATATAAACTGGTTCACACATATGCCGGTTCCTCTTTCTTCACTTATCACATGTGCTAGTTCACACTATGTCTCATATTGACATCAATGACAACATACAATATCATTATGTCTTCATGCTAGTTTACATAAGGCTCATGCCGGTCCACATAATGCCAATAAATAAGGCCTCGAGTATGGATGTTAGATATGATGTTAAAGAATGATTATTGGATGAAACTTATCCACTCCATGATGCCCTCTACAAACATACAAAATATCAACATTAGTATCTATATCATCATAAATCATATCTCATCTATATCAAGTATAACATCTATATCATATATGAAATCACAAGTATACCTAGATCAATCCTCTACCAGTCAGGGTTTGGTGGAGGCACCCTATTGTTGGTTTCTCTCAAAGTCTCCACTAGTATAGTGGATATTTTCCTAGCTTGGATGTATTTAGTGGAAGAACTGATAGTCATAATGGTACTCATGGAGCTGAAGTTGATCTAGTTGTGAGGAGGCTAGCTACACACTACCACTATCTGGGCCTCTCACCTTCTGCCTCTATTCACTCCTCCTATTACCTCCCTTGCTATTGTTTGTCCTCATAATCTCCTCCCAATAGGCCTACATCTCCCCTAGGTACATATATGAGAAAGATGGGGGCATGACCCTTGATGATCCACTAATCAATGAAGCTCTTTATGAATCTGACATTAGCTATATCCAATTTTGGGGGACGTCATCATTGTCACTCTATGGTGGGTTCTTACATGCATCCCCTATCATCATTCATGGAAGATCCTATGGCCTTGCAACACTCCTCACCGACCTCAAATATGTGGGGATAACTATTGGTAGAGCCTATACCTTCCCAAATAGTTGCATGGAATGCTACGAGTATTACAAGATGACAATGCATGATCATGTCAACTAACAATGAACCAATCATGTTGTATATAATGTATCTATGTGCAAATGTAGAACATAGAGCCATTTCTAGATAGAGCTAGTAGATGATATCTCAATCCCAAGATGATCTATGGCAACCCTCCCATACATCAATTTTTTTGTCCTCCACCGTGTCACCATAGGGGATAAGCATGTACTCATGGAATATCAACTAGAATGGGGCATAAATATCCTACTAGCCTCATACAAATGATATGCTCAAACATCTACACCTACAATTATGTATAGGTGGTGATGCCATTGTACTTTTTATGAACATACTTTCTCAGTCCATGGTATAAGGGGGCAAGCATGCTAGATCCCTAGAAAATATTATGCCTTGCTCCTCCATCTCTCTAATATATGTGATGAGGTCTACTAGAAGCTAGGTGCCCTATCCATTTGTAGCAAATTGGAGTGTTAGAATTGCATTCATAATGCACCTTATGAGTGGTACCAATATGCATCCCTACTCAAGACATCAAAGATAGATGTGTCCCATCATGTCTATAACTTGGGTCGTGCACAATTTTTGTCCATCTTGGATCACCTAGGGTGATGTCCACTGACACTCACTAACCTCAAATGGGTAGACAAAGGATTTAGTTTACACTGAGTAATGTCACTATCATGTCCCATATTAGAAGATGGAATGACATTGTATCAGTATCACATCCTCGATGAGAAACATCGACGCATGCAACCAAAACTCTAGAATATGATATCCCACTAGAGTCCTACCTACTATAGTCATTGTGTTGCTAACAACTCATTTGTGCAATCATTCAATATGCTTAGTAGATTTATGTTGGAATGATCGTAGACCTCCAGAAGCACCTGCATCAATTAAACTCCACCAGATCCATATTTTATATCATTCTATATCATAAACAAGCAAACATTCTAATATATCTTTTTCATTAGGTCTTTAGGATGCTAGGATATCAGGAGGAAGCCGACATTTCTAGTTCCTTAGATGCCAATGTGGAGTTCATCTTGGGATGAATGTGTGGACCTAGGATGTATAAAAAAATGGGACACAAGCAATGCCCTAAAAACTAAAATGCCTATTAAATACACAAAAATCTACCAGAAGACTTGTAATGAAGCTTACCTCGTATGGACGGTCACCTTTATTTATGATGGTTCACAACTCCTTGATGCCTAGAGATCTTTTTGAGTTTTTTTTTGTCTCTATACAAATTACAATGAAATCCTCATGGTGAATAGTTAAAATGACCCTTCCAAGGGCTCACCTCTTGAGTATATAGAAAAATTTCACCCAAAATTTGCAAATAATTTTTTGGCGGTTCTAGATCATCCTTCTTCTTGTTTCACCCCACCTCACTAGGGGAAAAATACGAGTGGGCATATACTTGTCCTTTAGCTGCTAGGTCCCAGGGACAACTGAGAGGGGGGCGAGGGGGGTGAATCAGTTGTCCAATAAATTCAAACCAAAATCAACTTAACCAAACTTAATACTTAATACCGGTAAACCAAGCTTTATGTCGGTAGACAGTTTATCAGTTAATTGTAGTACCAGTAAATATTAATGCATGAAAAAGAAAGATAATAACATCCACAACACATAACACCAATATTTGTATGTGGAAATCTTGTAAGGGGAAAAACCATGGTGGGAAACCTTACCCACAATCAGATGATACTACTATAGATAGTATGTGTGTACAATATGGGGTCTACACATGTAGAAAGGCCAAGTGCCTAGAGCTCACTACTCAATCACAAATGGGAGTCACACTGACTACAATAGGATGATTAAATCCAATGATAATGTATGGCTCAAAATAGCATCTCCATATGTTGGATTCAGTATCAATTTAGCTCCGATATTCCTGCTTCAAACCTTCCTTCAATCTTGAATGATGTCTGCGTGTATAACTCTGCTAATATTCGCATATGCCAAATTACAATCCTTTTGTTCAATCGCATATTAATCTCACAAATGAGATCTTACATTTATACCATAACCTAACACCAATTAAGTAGGTCGTCTCACTAAAAGATATTACAATAAAATCAATTACAAGTCAAAAAATATCTGATGCATGATGTCGGCTCAATGCAATTTCAATAACAACAAAATCAACTTCATGACGTGTTGTGCTGATCTAGAATCGATAACCCTACCGGTCTATATCCTGGACCTATTTGCCGGTAACAGCAAATATGCAAACTCGAATAAGCCAATGATCAAATCACCAAGACAAAGTGTCCAAACAATGTCTTTGACATAAGCAAGTAGTCTTCAGGTCTTTCTAAGTGCTGGTGAACAATATATCCTATCGGTGAACCAAATACTAGTGACTATGCATAAGTCACTTGCTTGCCAGTGAACATAACCAATTCTCTAGGTGTTGATAAGTTGACAAGTGTTGACAGGTGTTGACATCCATGACAAAACCATATCAACATATCCAAAATATCAACAATCTCCCCCTTTGGCATTGATGGCAACACAAGATGGAAAAATTATCAAAGTGCCAAATTAGAAATGCCAAAAACCAAAAAACCAACAATCTCCCAAAGAGATCATAACCAGAAATCATAATGTCTCTCCCCAAAATAACAATCTCTCCCCCAAGGAGTAATTTGTGTTTTCCAAGTGTTTTTCCATATCAATCTCTCCCCCTTTGACATCAAATGCCAAAGCAAATATAAATACCACGTTCAAATACAAAATACCAACTCAAGATATCAACTCATTATAAAATACCAATTACTCCCCCTGAGAAGTATCTCTTCTCATCAAAGCCGAAATAGAATATTTCTCTGTTAATTTTGTCAGTTGATGACAAACATCAACTGTCAAAGTCTCTACCGATGGGGGTATAACCCCAAGTTGATCTCTGAGATATTCAAGAGTCTCCTTAGGCAAAGGCTTAGTAAAGATATCTGCAATCTGCTCTTTAGTATTCACATAAACCAATTTCACTTCTTTTGCTTCAACATTCTCTTTTAGAAAATTCAATTTGATAGAAACATGTTTAGTTTTAGAGTGTAATACCGAATTCTTAGATATGTCAATTGCTGATGTATTATCACAATAAATTGTTATAGGTTCCTTGAATTTTACCTTTATGTCCTTCAACATTTTCTTAAGCCATAGTACCTGTGTGCAATTAGTTACTGCTGCAACATATTCTGATTCTGCTGTTGATAAAGATGTGCAACTTTATTTCTTACTCAACCAAGAAATTAATCTGCTACCAAGAAAAAATGCTCCACCGGTGGTACTTTTTCTGTCATCTACATCTCCTACCCAATTTGCATTTTTGTATGCACATAATTCAAAGTTTTCATCTCTAGGATACCATAAGCCAAGATTTGTAGTGCCTTGTAAGTATCGGAAAATCCTTTTTACTGCTGATTCATGATTTTCTTTAGGATTACTTTGAAATCTTGAAACAATACATAATGCATTCATGATATCAGGTCTTGTTTGTGTCAAATATAGTAAACCTCCTATCATAGACTTGTACCTAGTCGGATTAACATGTGTTGATTCATCCCTTAGTGATAATTTATCAGTTGTAGTCATAGGTGTGCTTACCGGTTTAGAGTTCTCCATGCCAAATTTCTTTAGTAATTCCTTCAAGTACTTAGATTGACTCAAGAATATACCTTTATCAGTCTATGAAATCTGTAATCCTAAAAACAATTTTATCTCTCCAATCATAGACATTTCAAATTCTTGCTACATTTCATTAGAAAAGTCTTTACATAATCCATCTTCTCCTCCAAAGATTATATCATCAACAAAAACTTCTATAACCAAGATGTCATCATTAATTGCTTTGTAGTATAAGTGCTATCAGCATTACCTTTAGAAAAACCAATCTTTAAAAGATATTTATCCAATCTAGCATACCAAGCTCTTGGAGCTTGCTTCAGCCCATACAAAGCTTTCCTTAACCTGCAAACCATATTTTTCTCATCTGTCAAAAAAAATCCATTAGGTTGTTCAATATAAACTTCTTCTTCAAGATCTCCATTCAGGAATGCACATTTAATATCCATCTGATATACTTTGTAGTTCTTGTGTGCTGCAAAAGCCAAGAATAATCTGACTGCCTCAATTCTAGCTACTGGTGCAAAGGTTTCATTATAGTCAATTCCTTCCTTCTGTGAATATCCCTTACACACTAGTCATGCTTTATTTCTGATTACTTTACCATCTTCTTTAAGTTTGTTTCTGAATACCCATTTTGTTCCAATTACATTTTTGTCTTTAGGCCGGGGAACTAATGTCCATGTGTTATTCTTTTCAATTTGTTCTAATTCTTCTTCCATTGCTTTAATCCAAGGTTTATCTTCACATGCCTCATTAACTGATGCTGGCTCAATTTGAGAAATAAGACACACCTCTTCATTTTCCAGTCTTCCTCTAGTCATAACTCCTTGATACTTGTTCCCAATAATTTGATCTTCAGAGTGGTTTAATCTTACATACCGGGGTGTCTTTGTTTGCTGTTGTTCCTCAGTTACTGTGGAATTTTCAGATGATGTCGGTGTAACTGGATCTTCATTCTGTACTGGTGTATTCATTGTAGGCTCATTTGTTAGTATCTCTATTGCTAGTTCAGAGTTTATAAAACTTGAAGTTCCTCTGAATTGTTCATCAATCTTCACATTTGTACTCTCAACAATTTTCTGCAATCTTTTGTTAAAACATCTATATGCCTTGCTCTTACATGAATAACCAAGAAATATTCCTTCATCACTTCTAGGATCAAATTTTCCAATGTACTCATCTCTTCTAATAGAGCATTTACTTCCAAAAATTCTGAAACATTTAAGAGTAGGAGTAATACCAAACCATAGTTCATGAGGGGTCTAACCGGTTTCAATTTTGATGTGAACTTTGTTGAATGTGTAAACCATTCTACTTACTGCTTCTCTCCAATATACATGAGGTAGATTTTCTTCTGATAACATACTTATAGCTGCATCCAAGATAGTTTTGTTTTTCCTTTCTACAACTCCATTCTGTTGGGATGTCCGGGGTACTCATAACTGTCTTCTGATCCCATTTACTTCACATAATGTATTAAATTCTTTAGATGTGAATTCACCTCCTTGATCTGATCTCAAACATTTAATTTTCTTACCAGTTTCATTCTCTACCATCACCTTGAATAGGTTGAATTTCCCAAGTGCTTCTAATTTCTCCCTGAGAAAAGTAACCCAACACATTCTAGAATAGTCATCAATGAGTAGCATAAAATATCTATCTCCTTGTAAGCTTCTAGTTCTTGCTGGACCACATAAATTAGTATGAATTAAGTCAAGAGCATTATTTGATTTCTCTAGAATACTTTTAAAAGATGCTCTATCTTGCTTTCCAAATTGACATTCCTTACATACCAGATTGTGAGGTTTGACAATCTTAGGTAAATCTCTTATTGCCTTAGTTGTACTGATTTTTACAATGCAATCAAAATTTACATGAAAAAGTCTCTTATGCCATAACCAAATTTCATCAATATGTGAAATCAAGCATGTCTTTTCACTATTATTCAAATGAAAGATATTTCCTTTAGTCTGATTACTGGTTGCAATTTCCAAACTAGTTCTGTTCATGATTTTGCATTTACCATTCTTGAGTTGTAACTGAAATCCTTTTTCAACTAACTGACCAACACTCAAAAGATTATGCTTCAATCTTTCAACATAGTAAACATTATGAGTATTGTTCTAAAGATAGGTCTATTGCTAAAGCTATTTGGGACAGATTGGAAACATGAGGAAAATGAGGAAAATGATTGCAAAGCAAGGGGAGCATTGTTGAGTGCATTGTCAGATCAACAAATCATGGGATTATCAGATAGGTCTACTACTAAAGCTATTTGGGATAGATTGGAAACATTGAATGAATGTGATACCACAGTCAAAATTGCAAAACTTGAATCCTTCCGGGTCAGGTATGAAAATCTGAAAATGAAAGAGGATGAAAGAATTTCTGCTTTTATGGAAAGAGTAAATGAGATTGTTTTGGGTATACAATGTTGTGGAGGAACCTTAAGTGAAGATGAAATTGTTTCTAAACTTCTAAGAGCATTCACACCGGCATACAAAATGAAAATAACTGCTATAAATGAATTGAGAACAATGCTTAATACATCAACAACTAGAGATACCTTGGTTGGAAAACTTTCAATGTTTGAAATTGAGGAATTTGGTCCTATTGCTACTATAAAGACAAATTTAGCTTTCAAGGAATCAACTTCACCTACATCATCATCATCATTTGAAAAATCTGATTGGAAAGCCTTTTATGTAAGAGAACTTGAAGAAATTAGGAAAGAAAATGAAGAACTTGAAGCACTATTTGCAAGGAAAATGCCTAAAGGTCCTATAGGAAGTAAGTATGAAGGTAAAGCACCCTTTAAATATTTTAACTAGAATAAGATTGGTCATATGGAATCTAGGTGTCCTAATAGACATGCAATATTGAAAAAAGAAGCTAAAAGAACATACAAGCCTAACCCTGAATATCAGAGATACAGATTTAATAAGAATAGAGACAAATCTTGTTATCTTGTTGATGAAGGAGTCACTGATGATTCTGATGAGGATCCGACAGACAATGGATGGGTTTTTGTTGCTATCACAAAAGATCAACTGACACCTACTGTTCAACCAATAGAGCAGGCCCTGGAAGCTAGAACTGAAGATAAGGATGAATGGATCATTGATTCAGGATGTTCACATCATATGACTGGTGATAAAAGTAAATTCTCAACCTTCCAGGATACAATTGAGGTCTAGTAAGATTTGGAGATGATAAAGCTTGCTTGATCAAAGGAAAAGGCACTATATCTTTCGATGGTAAGCACAATACTAATAATATTTACTATGTTGAAGGATTGAAGCATAACCTTTTGAGTGTTGGTTAGTTAGTTGAAAAAGGATTTCAATTACAATTCAAGAAAGGTAAATGCAAAATCAAGAACAGAACTGGTTTGGAAATTGCAACCGGTAATCAGACTAAAGGTAATATCTTTCATTTGAATAATAGTGAAAAGACATGCTTAGTTGCACATATTGATGAGAGTTGGTTATGGCATAAGAGACTTTGTCATGTAAATTTTGATTGCATTATAAAAATCAGTAAAACTAAGGCAGTAAGAGATTTACCTAATATTGTCAAACCTCACAATCCAGTATGTAAGGAATGTCAATTTGCAAAGCAAGTTAGAGCATCTTTTAAGAGTATTCCAGAAAAATATAATAATGCTCTTGACTTAATTCATACTGATTTATGTGGTCCAACAAGACTAGAAGCTTACAAGGAGATAGATATTTTATGCTAGTCATTGATGACTATTCTAGAATGTGTTGGGTTACTTTTCTCAGGAAGAAATCAGAAGCACTTGGAAAATTCAAGCTATTCAAGGTGCTGGTAGAGAATGAAACCGGAAAGAAAATTAAATGTCTGAGATCAGATCAAGGAGGTGAATTTACATCTAAGGAATTTAATACATTCTGTGAAGTGAATGGGATCAGAAGATAGTTATCAGCACCCCGGACACCCCAACAGAATGGAGATGTAGAGAGGAAAAATAGAACCATCTTGGATGTAGCTAGAAGTATGTTATCAGAAGCAAATCTACCTCATTTATATTGGAGAGAAGCAGTAAGTGCAGCGGTTTACACATTTAACAAAGTTCACATCAAAGGTGAAACCGGTAAGACCCCTCATGAACTATGGTTCGGTATTACTCCTACTCTTAAATATTTTAGAATTTTTGGAAGTAAATGCTATATTAGAAGAGATGAGTACATTGGAAAATTTGATCCTAGAAGTGATGAAGGAATATTTCTTGGTTATTCATCTAAGAGTAAGGCATATAGATGTTTTAACAAAAGATTGCAGAAAATTGTTGAGAGTACAAATGTGAAGATTGATGAACAACTTAGAGGAACTTCAAGGTACATAGACTCTAAACCGGTAAGAGAGATACTAAAAAATGAACCTACAATGAATACACTGGTATAGAATGAAGACCTAGTTACACTGGCATCATCTAGAAATTCCATAGTAAGTGAGGAACAACAACAAACAAAGACACCCTGGTATGTAAGATTGAAACACTTTGAAGATCAGATAATTGGGAACAAATATCAAGGAGTTATGACTAGAGGAAGATTGGAAAATGAAGAGGTATGTCTTATTTCTCAAATTGAACTAGCATCAGTTAATGGGGCATGTGAAGATAAACACTGGATTAAAGCAATGGAAGAAGAATTAGAACAAATTGAAAAGAATAACACATGGACATTAGTTCCCTGGCCTAAAGACAAAAATGTAATTGGAACAAAATGGGTATTCAGAAACAAACTTAATGAAGATGGTAAAGTAATTAGAAATAAAGCAAGATTAGTGTGTAAGGGATATTCACAGAAAGAAGGAATTGACTATATTGAAACCTTTGCATCGGTAGCTAGAATTGAGGCAGTCAGATTATTCTTGGCTTTTGCAACACACAAGAACTATAAAGTATATCAGATGGATATTAAATGTCCATTTCTGAATGGAGATCTTGAAGAAGAAGTTTATATTGAACAACCTAATGGATTTTCTTTGACATATGACAAAGATATGGTTTGCAGGTTAAGGAAAGCTTTGTATGGGTTGAAGCAAGCTACAAGAGCTTGGTATGCTAGATTGGATAAATATCTCTTGAAGATTGGTTTTTCTAAAGGTAATGCTGACAACAACTTATACTACAAAGTGAATAATGATGACATCTTGGTTATAGAAGTTTTTGTTGATGATATAATCTTTGGAGGATAAAATGGATTATGTAAAGACTTTTCTAATGAAATGCAACAAGAATTTGAAATGTTTATGATTGGAGAAATAAAATTCTTTTTAGGATTGTAGATTTCACAGACTGTTAGAGGTATATTCTTAAGTCAATCTAAATACCTGAAGGAGTTACTAAAGAAATTTGGTATGGAGAACTCTAAACTGGTAAGCACACCTATGACTACAACTGATAAATTATCACTAAGCGATGAATCAACACCTGTTAATCCAACTAGATACAAGTCTATGATAGGAGGTTTACTGTGCTTGACACAAACAAGACCTGATATTATGAATGCAGTATGTATTGTTTCAAGATTTCAGAGTAATCCTAAAGAAAATCATGAATCAATAGTAAAAAAGATTTTCCGGTACTTACAAGGCATTACAAATCTTGGCTTATGGTATCCTAGAGATGAAAAATTTGAATTGTGTGCATACACAGATGCAAATTGGGCAAGAGATGTAGATGATAGAAAAAGCACCACCGATGGAGCATTTCTTCTTGGTAGCAAATTAATTTCTTGGCTGAGTAAGAAACAAAGTTGCACATATTTATCAATAGCAGAATCAGAATATGTTGCACCAACAACTAATTGCACATAGGTATTATGGCTTAAGCAAATGTTGAAGGACATAAAGGTAAAATACAAGGAACCTATAACTATTTATTGTGATAATACAACAACAATTGATATATCTAAGAATCTGGTACTACATTCTAAAACTAAACATGTTTCTATCAAATTGAATTTTTTGAAAGAGAATGTTGAAGCAAAAGAAGTAAAATTGGTTTATGTGAATACTAAAGAGCAGATTGCAAATATTTTTACTAAGTCTTTTCCTAAGGAGACATTTGAATATCTCAGAGATCAGCTTGGGGTTATACCCCCACTGGTAGAGACTTAGATAGTTGATTTTTGTCATCAACCGATAGAATTAATAGAGAAATCTTTTATTCCGGCTTTGAAGAGGAGAGCCACTTCTCAGGGGGAGTAGTTGGTATTTTGTAATATGTTAATATCTTGAGATGGTATTTTGTATTTGAATTTGGTTTTTGTATTGCTTTGGCATTTGATGTCAAGGGGGGAGAAATTGATATGGAAAAACTCTTGGAAAACACATATTATTCCTAGGGGTAGAGATTGTTACTTTGGGGAGAGATATTATGATTTTTGGTTATGATCTCTTTGGGAGATTGTTGGTTTTTGGTTTTTGGCATTTCTATTTTGGCACTTTGATGGTTTTTCCATCTTATGTTGCCATCAATGCCAAAGGGGGAGATTGTTGGTATTTTGGATATGTTGATATGGTTTTGTCATTGATGTCAACACTTATCAATACTTGTCAACCTATCAACACTTGGAGAATTGGTCATGTTCACTGGCAAGCAAGTGACTTATGCATAGTCACCGGTAGGATATATTGTTCACCGGCACTTGGAAAGACCTGAAGACTACTTGGTTATGTCAAGGACATCATTTAGACACTTTGTCTTGGTGATTTGTTCATTGGTTTATTCGAGTTTTCATATTTGTTGTTACCGGCAAATAGGTCCAGGATATACACCGGCAGACATATCTATTCCAGATCAGCACGACACATCAAGAAGATGATTTTGTTGTTATTGTAAATGCATTGAGCCAACATCATGTATTAGATATTGTTTTATTTGTAATTGATTTTATTGCAATATCTTTTAGTGAGCTGACCTACTTAATTGGTATTAGGTTATGGTATAAATGTAAGATCTCATTTGTGAGATTAATATGCGATTGGAGAAAGGATTGTAATTTGGTATATGCGAATATTAGCAGAGCATACATGTAGAAATCATTCAAGATTGAAGGAAGGTTTGGAGAAGGCATATCAGAGCTAAACTGGTACTGAATCCAACATATGAAGATGTTATTTTGAGCAGTACATTATCATTGGATTTAATCATCCAATTGTAGTCAGTGTGACTCTCATTTTGTGATTGAGCAGTGAGTTCTAGGCGCTTGGCCTTTTTGCATGTGCAGACCCAATATTGTACACACATGCTATCTGCAGTAGTGTCATCTGATTGTGGGTAAGGTTTCCCACCGTGGTTTTTCCCCTTATAGGGTTTCCACGTACAAACATTGGTGTTATGAGTTGTGGATGTTATTTTCTTTCTATTTCATGCATTAATCTTTATCGGTACTGCAATTAACTGATAAACTGTCTACCAGCATAAAGTTTGGTTAACTGATATTAAGCATTAAGTTTGGTTAAGTTGTTTTTGGTTTGAATTTGTTGGAAAACTGATTCACCCCCCCCTCTTAGTTGTCTCTGGGACCTAACATTGTCTTTCGGATCCTCATCACAATCATCGGTGACTCGTTCATCAGCAAGGTAACAAGATTTGTCTCTATTCTTTTTAAATTTGTATCTCTAATATTCAGGGTTAGGCTTGTATGTTCTTTTAGTTTCTTCTTTCAATCTTGCATGTCTATTAGGACACCTAGACGCCATATGACCAATCTTATTGCAGTTAAAACATTTAAAGGGTGCCTTACTTTCATACTTACTTCCAATAGGACCTTTAGGCATTTTCCTTGCAAATAGTGCTTCAAGTTCTTCAAGTTCTTCATTTTCTTTTCTGATTTCTTCAAGTTCTCTTGCATAAAAGGATTTCCAATCAGATTTATCAAATGATGATGATGATGTAGATGATGTTGATTCCTTAAAAGCTAAATCTGACTTTATAGTACCAACAGGACCAAATTTCTCAATTTCAAAAGCTGAAAGTTTTCCAACCAAGGTATCTCTAGTTATTGATGCATTAGGCATTGTTCCCAATTCATTTATAGCAGTTACTTTCATTTTGTATGCCAGTGGCAATGCTCTTAAAACTTTTGAAACAATTTCATCTTCACTTAAGGTTCCTCCATAACATTGTATACCCAAAACAATTTCATTTACTCTTTCCATAAAAGAAGAAATTATTTCATCCTCTTCCATTTTCAGATTTCATACCTGACCCGGAAGGATTCAAGTTTTGCAATTTTGACTATGGTATCACCTTCAATCAATGTTTCCAATCTATCCGAAATAGATTTAGTAGTAGACCTATCTGATAACCCCATGATTTGTTGATCTGATAATGCACTCAAAAGTGCTTCTCTTGCTTTGAAATCATTTTCCTCATCTTTTGTCAGATTTGGTGGATTAGGCTGACCTTGAGTAGGAGCAGTATAACCATTCTTTGTAACTTCCCATATGTCCTTTCCAATGCAATTTAGATGAGTCACCATCCTCATCTTCCATATTCCATAGTTATTTCCATCAGTTTAGGATTGTCGTTCTTGAAATAGTTAGAAGACACACTAGTACATTTGGGTCAAGATTTCGACAGCCAATCGTCAGAATTCTGACCACATTTCATCGCACTACCGAAAAAAAAGGCCATCGAAAACTTTGTGTCTGAAGTTTCGACTATCCTTGTTGTCGTCGCAATTTTGACATTACCTCCAACCTTTCCAACGACCACCATGCATGCTCATTCCTCGAACGAATACCGTCACCATCTCGAGCTATCATCAGATGCACAACATTCTTGTCGGGCATTTCATTAGTGGTTGTCAGAATTCTGATGATGAGAGATGATGCGGTTCAAACGGTTTTGCCGTTGGTGCATGAAAGCATTGATCGAGTTCTACTTTTAAAAATTATATGAAACATTTTTAATTTATTTGATTCAGTGTTATTTGCAAAAAATGATTATCAATGATGTTTCCTTTCTCCAAGAATTGTCTAGGATCTTTCCATCAGATAAAATGTAACATCGAATGACTAAATCTTTTCATTACAAATGCTTATTTTATTTAATTATTATCTGAGAGTGAATTAAAATTTATATCTGTACGGAAGTAGAACATACAAGTTCAAGAGTCTCTTGCATGCAAATTTCCTAAAAGAAAGCAAGCAGGCATTATCTTGAATGACATGGAAACAAGCTCATCAACTACCCAGAAGAGAACAATTGGAGAATGGCAGAGGAAAGTGTTTAAGGGTGATAAATAGATAGATAGTATGCAATACAAACAAACAATGTTTGGAGTGTCTGATGTGATGTCTCTAATTTATGTCCGGAGGGTCTAACTGGTTTTGGAGTTCCTGCGAAACCTATTGGGCCACACTTGGAGGAAATCAATGTGTTCATGCAAGGAGCACCTTTTTTCTATTATGAGAATGATACTTTTGCACCTAGGGATATTTGGAAGTCAATATCCAAAAATTTCTATAGTGTGGAACAAGAGTTGGCGGACTCAAAGTATAATTGTCAGCTTTTAGAAGACCAAGAGGTTATGTACACAATCTCCCAATAGAAGAGTGACCACAAGAATTACCTCTCCCCCCCATGACTATTCAAGAAGCACTTCTTCAAACAAAGGACTATTGGCCTCCATGGGATCAAAGAAAAATATTAAAGCATAGACTCTAGATGATGTGGTGGCGTCCTCTGTGAAGAACTCTACACTATAATTGAAAATTCATGAGGGAAACTACAAGATAGTGAAGAGAAATACAATATTGAAAAGTGGGAAGAATGGATCTTGGTTTGGGTGGGGCCAAGTCAGGTGGCTCCTCTAGAGGTTGACAAGATAGAAATCATATTAGGATTTGAAAAAGATCACACTCGTGGAACTTTGTGTACGAGTGATCGATTGTGGTGTTTGGGTAATGCATTCCAAATAGATACAGTTGCATTCAAAATGGGTAATGTCTTGATGGCATGCAACTATATCTATTTGGAATGCAACTATATCTATTTGGAATGCATTACCCAAACACCACAATCGATCACTCACACACGAAGTTCCACGAGTGTGATCTTTTTCAAATCCTAATATGATTTCTATCTCGTCAACCTCTAGAAGAGACACCCGACTTGGCCCCACCCAAACCAAGATCCATTCTTCCCACTTTTCAAGATTGTATTTCTCTTCACTATCTTGTAGTTTCCCTCTTGAATTTTCAATTATAGTGTAGAGTTCTTCACGAAGGACACCACCACATCGTCTAGAGTCTATGCTTTAATTTTTTTCTTTGATCCCATGGAGGCCAATAGTCCTCTATTTGAGGAAGTGTTTCCTGAATATTCATGGGGGGGAGAGGTAATTCTTGAAATTTCTCTTCTATTGGGAGATTGTGTACATAACCTCTTGGTCTTCTGAAAGCTAACAATTATACTTTGAGTCCGCCAACTCTTGTTCCACACTATAGAAATTTTTGGATATTGACTTCCAAATATCCCTAGGTGCAAAAGTATCATTCTCATAATAGAAAAAAGGTGCTCCTTGCATTAACACATTGATTTCCTCCAAGTGTGGCCCAATAGGTTTCGCAGGAACTCCAAAACCAGTTAGACCCTCCGGACATAAATTAGAGACATCACATCAGACACCCCAGACATTGTTTATTTGTATTGCATACTATCTATCTATTTATCACCCTTAAACACTTTCCTCTACCATTCTCCAATTGCTCTCTTCTAGGAAGCTGATGAGCTTGTTTCCATGTCATTCAAGATAATGTTTGCTTGCTTTCTTTTAGGAAATTTGCTTGCACATGACTCTTGAACTTGTATGTTCTGCTTCCGTACAGATATAAATTTTAATTCATGCTCAGATAATAATTAAATAAAATAAGCATTTGTAATGAAAAGATTTAGTCATTCGATGTTACATATTATCTAATGGAAAGATCCTAGACAATTCTTGGAGAAAGGAAACATCATTGATAATCATTTTTTGCAAATAACACTAAATCAAATAAATTAAAAATGTTTCATATAATTTTTAAAAGTAGAACTCGTTCAATGCTTTCATGCACCGATGGCAAAGCCATCTGACCCAGACCATTATGCATAATAGAACAAATCAGTATAATAGGCTATTATAAAGAATATATACAAAAATATGAAAGAACATTAAATTACCATTACAAACCCATAAACCATTAAATAGTGAAAATAGATATAAATTTTTAAATGTCTCCCTATAAACACCACAACCATAACCAAAATTAAAAAAATTCTTACCCGCAAAAACTTAGCTGGTGAGTTGCAAGTCTACAACATCTCTCAGATGATCAAACCATTTCTTAATTTTTTTCTTCTGGTTAGTCAATGGATTTAGTTGCATGTTCAAGTTTACTATTTGAAGCCTTCTGTTTCCCTATATTTGAGACATAATAAAATTCTTGTGAGTAGGAAATTGATTCAGGAGTTACGTGTGAAGAATTTGGCAAAGTAAATGATGACAATCAAACTCAAATTTTATCTGTCTTGATTAAAGACTTTTATCCTAATGGCATTAAATTAAAGTTCTTTCTCTATTTTTTGGTGATCTCTAGAGCAGAGGTTGCTTTGCATCGACCTGGGATACATTTAACTTGTGTTGTATCTATGGAAATATGTATCCTAGGATGATGCAATGCAACCTCTGCTCCACCAATACCAGATAGAAGAGAAAGTACTTTAATTTAAAGCCATCACAATAAAATGCTTTCAAGACATATATTAGGTATAAAAGGAAGCCTACCCTGTCATTTGAAGGGGTTTACCTACAATTCAAGTGATCTCTTAATTATAAAATCAATTCAATTCCAAGTGAACGTGAAATCAAGCATTCATCAAGAATTGAAGGAGAAATCAAGTTAATAAAGATATTTAATAAAGCTATCATCTTTTAAATTAAGAAATGGGTAGGAGATTAAGAATACAAACCTTCCATATTGCACACTTCAAGGTATATTAAAATCAGTTTAGAGTGTATTCATTTAGGGACCTTTCATAAAATATTCTCAACTTACATATCATAAAAGGATCTGCTCCACCAATACCAGATAGAAGAGAAAGTACTTTAATTTAAAGCCATCGGAATAAAATGCTTTCAAGACATATAAAATCAAGTGATCTCTTAGTTATAAAATCAATTCAATTCCCAGTGAATAGGCAATCAAACATTGAAGGAGAATTCAAGTTGGTGCAAGTGAATTTGGAAGACAAAAGGACTCAATGAAGCCATTAAAGACTTTTGAAGGTCTTAGGAGTGAAGAGCCAATCAATTATGCACACAATGAAGCCATTAAAGACAATCACCATTAGCATAGATTGTAGGATATGCACAAGATGTGTTTGAAATGGATTTAGAAACTTCCAACCAAATGTGATTAGTGAGTATAGATGTTGTAGTGCAACTACCCAGGTACACATGCATGCAAAATATGTAAGCTTAGATAAGGCACATGAACTATTTGACATAATGCCTCAAAGATCACCCAATATCCAATGATGGTTGGGAGAAAGAAAACATCAATTTTTTGATAATCTTAAATATTTCTTTATTCATCACTATAAATCAATTATGAATATAGTCTCAATATTGCAGAAATTTATTCTATTATGAATGCAATATTTAGGGATGTAATCTTTATATATTTTTTTTAATTAGGAAAAGGTCCTAATACAATCCCCAACTAATTAATCTATAGAAAGATACCACTAAAGAAAGAAATTCAATCCTCACCATTATGGTCTTGAAGGCTTTTAAGACACTTGGATTCCTATTTTGGCCCGCTTTTCCTTGACCCTATGTTAAGATAGTAAACTAGTTTGAGAGAATCTATTGGGTGGGAAATTGTGTATGGTTGCAATTATTTTCATGCATGGAAAGTGATTTAAAGTTTGGACCAATAGAGGATAAGTATTTCTTGAACCTTCAAGGACATGTGTAGAGCACCGCATGGATGTCTCTCCATTATTGAACTCTTTGAATATGTAAGTAAATTATTTTTGGTTGATGACACAGTAAGTGTGGTATTTGTCTTTTCGATATGTTGTGGATAATATTAATCAAATATGGAATTTTTTTGATGCTATATACACTATGTTTTGGATTGAATTTAGGTAAGCGAAGAGGTAATGGAAGAATAAAAGAGGTACACAAAGGAAGAAGAGTGAAATAGGTGTTTGGGATGGAGGTTACCTCATCAACATGAATGAATGCCTCATCTCCAGAAGTAAAAGGTACCTCTAATGGTTTCAAAAAATTTCAAAATAGTTATGATATACCAAATAATCAAGTGGAATATCCTTTAGGTAACTAATATTATCTTCAAACTATTTATTTTGATTTTCATCATATCCTTTCCATGTGCATTTCCCTTGGTTTTAGTCCCATTTTTTCTTTATTTTATATATATTCAAAACAAAATTTATAGATGCCTCTACTTGTCTCACCACTCATTAATTGTTTGGGATTTTCATTCCATTCACCAAGGTTGGAATCTATTCTAAGACTTTGTGTCATGGCCAAGCTAAATTATTATTCTCTCCATCTTGTTAATGACCATTTCATTAATGAATCCTTCCTCATAATTTTGGATAAGTGAGACAATGTTAGCTCAAGGAATCTTTTCAATCCTCTTTCAAGATTCTTTCCCAAGTAATAATCTTGCATATTGGAAAATAAATTATGCTTCTATTTTTCCAAGCTACTCTTCCTTATAATGTTTAGATTTATTCTAAAGTGCTCATTGTGACTCATGTTTACTACTCTTCTTATTAGTCTCATTCCAATATCTCCTACAAAAATATGGAATGATTACATTTATATTTTATTTGTGTCTCCTAAATATCCACAAAATTTGGAACAATAATACAATTTTTCAATAATACTATGAGCATTACTTTGATGAAATGAGTACTAAGTGATCCATTCTTATGAGGGGTTCATAAGAATTACTCATGAGAATGGGTCAGCTTGACTCTAAAACTATGCAAGTGAATCTTGATATAAATATCATAGTATGAAAGTCTTGTGAAAACACTCATTCTTCTAGCATTGAAAGTTGTGAGAGAGTTATTAAGGGGATTCTCGTGTGTATAGATTCAATGTATAAGTTCAAGATAGATTTTGAGGTGATATTTCTTTCCTTTTGGTACATCTATCTTTAAATTGGATGTTCTTTTGCCTTCATGGTAGGGAGTAAGTAATTTTTATGTGGGTTCCTTTTTTGATTCTTGGATTATTAAGGAAAACATAGTTTGTGAAGAGGAGGTTTTGCTTGTTATCTTATAAAAAAATTGGGTATTAGTTATTATAATAAATGATAGACAAAACAATGTCCTCTAAGGATGTTGAAAAGAAATATCTATATGATGGATTCTCTTCCCAATTTATCTTCAAAGTTATTTAGTAAATATTTGGGAAACCAAAATAGGGTATGTTGATTTGCAAAGGAAGAACTAAATCTCCCAAGCTTGTTCCAACAACCATAAAATTTTATGATTGGGATGCAAGGGAGATTAGTGGATTTGATGGGTTGGCTTTGGCTAGATTCACCTAAGACAATTGATGATTTATTAGGCATTGTTGTCGTCGATGCATTGTTAAGGTTATTATTGTTGATTATCAAAGCTAGTGGGATTCAAATATAGAGGCGTGTTTAAGATAATTCTTATCATTGGTTGGTTAATAAAAATATGGTTTCAAGATTGATGCACAAACATATTAGAAGGGCACTTTTATGATGTATGTGAAATAATCACATTATTAAGCAAAATAATAGGTAATCTATAGGCAAGAATACTCCATATATAGATATTCTATATGAGGGACATGACTAATTCCACAAACTATAAGATTGACTAGGCTTTTCTCATTAGTGGAATAATATAATAGCTAGTGTGTATTGTTGGCTAGATGCATGAATTTGTAGTTTCCATACAACTAAGAAATGATAATGTTTCTAAGTACAAACCAAGTGGGAACTATAGACCCACTAATCTAATTTGTAACCACTCACCATGACTATATTATGATAACTCTCTTATTGATAATAGAGAGTATCTAATGCATTTATTAAGACCCTGATTATGGTCATGGTAGACCACACAAAGAATGACTTCCATAGGAGGCTAAGAAGGTGATCCATGAACAAGAGTTTGTTTCATTCAATCCTTAACATTAACTATCATTAAGGTGGAGAAATTTTTGAGGTGAGAAATTTAGTGAAATATTACTTAATATTCTAACTGGGGATATTACATACTAATTATGAAGTGTGAGTTCATATGACTCACTGATATATAATGATAAAGTATTACATAATTAAAATTGTAAAAAACACTACCTACTTGATATTAAATTTATTATTATTCTAATGTGCAAAGAATAAACAAGATTATCTAGGAATTAAATCTGTTACGGTTTCATCATTAATAGATGGATGGATTGAATGAGTGATTGGTGAAGTAGTTGAATTTGTGCCTATAATTCTAGAGGTTGGAGAGTTTAAAAGCATTGCATGTACATCGATCATTGACGGCTGAATTAATGCATCTACTTATGTACATAAAAGGCCCACATGAATGCATCTTAAAACTTACTCATTGGATATGCTTTCTACTATTGCTTTGTCAATCACATCCACAATATTTCCTCTTGCAAAAGATTTCCATACCTAAACAAGAATTACTAATACTCATCTTGATGAGATATATAATATAATGTACCTCTCTATCTGGATTCTCTGTATTACACAGGGAGAAATGGGGGTGATGTGGGAGGAGATTACAATCTTGTATCAGGATGTAGATTTATTTTTTGACCATATTAATGTAACGAAAATGAACCGAAAATTATCTTGATTAATCTGTTCTAATACCCTAACTAGCAAGGAATTTTGTTAATACAACTATAGCACAAGTTCAAGAAAATTTCACCGCAAAAATAGCAGTCCTCAAGAGCGCTCGCATCCATAAATATTTCTCAAAGATGACTTCTTCCTCCGTCCGTAGCTCTTATTGCTGTTGACGGAGGCCCAGGCATTGCCGTTTACATAGACCATTTTGCACTCCCTTGCAGTCATCCTCGCTAGTTATGTGCCAGCCCTTGGCACTTTATGCCCGTGGCACTTCGTTCCCCTGTTCCCCGCTATGGCCGTGCTTGTCACCAATAATCGCTACAGAGGCGGGACGAATGAGATAGGCGGGATTTTGTAAAGAGGCGGGATTTTGGTCTTTTTTTTTTAAGTAATGCACGCGTTCGTCAAAATTTCGACGAACATGGGCACTTTTTCAAAAAAACCCTAATGTCATTGGATTATCGTCGGAATTCCGATGAAATCGGGCATTTTTTCAAAAAAAAATCAAGTTTGATCACAAAAAATACCTTCTTCGTCGAAATTTTAGGCTAAATTTATTAGTGACATTGGATATCCTCAAGCTGTTAAACTTCTGCAAAAAGAGGACTAAGCTCTGATACCAATTGTTAGGTCCCGGGGACAACTGAGAGGGGGGGTGAATCAGTTGTCCAATAAATTCAAACCAAAATCAACTTAACCAAACTTAATGCTTAATACCGGTAAACTAAGCTTTATGTCGGTAGACAATTTATTAGTTAATTGTAGTACCGGTAAAGATTAATGCATGAAACGGAAAGATAATAACATCCACAATACATAACATCAATATTTGTACGTCAAAACCTTATAAGGGGAAAAACCATGGTGGGAAACCTTACCCTTAATCAGATGATACTACTGCAGATAGTATGTGTGTACAATATGGGGTCTGCACATGCAGAAATACCAAGCACCTAGAGCTCACTACTCAATCACAAATGGGAGTCACACTGACTACAATTGGATGATTAAATCCAATGATAATTTACTACTCAAAATAACATCTCCATATGCTGGATTCAGTACCGGTTTAGCTCTGATATGCCTTCTTCAAACCTTTCTTCAATCTTGAATGATGTTTGCATGTATAGCTTTGCTAATATTCACATATACTGAATTACAATCCTTTTTTTCAATCGCATATTAATCTCACAAATGAGATCTTACATTTATACCATAACCTAAGACCAATTAAGTAGGTCGGCTCACTAAAAGATATTACAATAAAATCAATTACAAGTAAAGTAATATCTGATGCATGATGTTGGCTCAATTCATTTTCAATAACAACAAAATCATCTTCTTGACGCGAAGTGCTGATCTGGAATAGATAACCCTATCGGTGTATATCCTGGACCTAGTTGTCGGTAAGAGCAAATATGAAAACTCGAATAAGCCAATGATAAAATCACCAAGACAAAGTGTCCAAACAATGTCTTTGATATAACCAAGTAGTCTTTAGGTCTTTCCAAGTTCCGGTGAACAATATATCCTATCGACGAACCAAATACCGGTGATTGTGCGTAAGTCACTTGCTTGCCAGTGAACATAACCAATTCTCCAAGTGCTGATAAGTTGACAAGTGTTGACAGGTGTTGACATCAATGAAAAAACCATATCAACATATCCAAAATACCAACATTATCAACATTTTATTTCCAACTTGTACTAACCCCTCTTAACCATTCTTCTCATCGAAGCGGCTTCTTTCAATTTTGATGCTAACAAAATTTTGAGTTTTTTAGTACCTATATATTTTCACACCAAACACTGTAGTTTTTCACTGAGCACTATGGGCATGGTTGATGTTCACCTAGTTGACCTCTATGACCTCTATAGTATGATTTTTTGAGGTAATTAATGCATTTAATGCACTATATTAATTTAATGAACATATTCTTTTAAATTTGTTTAGTGTACCCAATCCCTTGATTCAATCAATTCACTGAAGTGGGGGCAACATATAGTATCACAAATTACACCCATTGAATTTATGATAATTTTATATTGAGCCCAATGCATTTATGATGAAAATTCATGATTAGGATTTTATCATTGTAACATCATGAATCTTAAAGATGATGCAGTACTAGACACCCCTGAGCCAAATTTGGGATTAGTTTGATGAGATAGGAGAATGATGCATAGACATTTGCATAATACACATTTATCTTAATAATATTGTAGATTCAAATGAGCATATTCCACATCATGCCTTTGTTGATGCATGTTGGGCTTGGCTTGGGCACATACAAAATGGCCACTCTTGCCCATTTTGAGCAACACAACTCTTCTTTCTCCTTCATTTTTCAAGAACACTCACTCTTGACTCTCTTTCTATCACTATCTTAGTGAAACTCTGTCCAAATATATATACAATTTTGTAGTATCTTAGTCCTTTCTCAAAGCACAATCATATTGGCATCTCAAGAGAGGGGTCTCTATGTATAACATTCTACCTCTCTTTTATCTCTCATATATATTGCATTGCAATACTATCTTTTTTTATCAAATCTCTATATGCATCTATTATCTAGTTGCATTTAACTAGTTGCATTTAATATATTTATCATTGTATCTTTTGTAATAGGGATTTCTCCATTAAGCAAGGTTTGTTTCTATTACGTTATCTATTTCATCATTTTATCTAATCTAACTATCTAGATGTCCATGGAGATGGAAACACCAAAACACGTCAAACCCCAATATGTTTCCTTGTCTAATTATGTGTAGACAGTGAACTAGTTCAGAGAGTGTGAAGCTGATTTTTGAGTTATCTCTGGTGTTTTATGTTCTCTAATCATACATACAATAGCTTAATGTTCATATGTCTTTGTGGCACGCAGGTTGTCTGAGGCTAAGGCTTTATCAAATTGATGCTAAAATCTACGTTTCATTAGATTCCATTTCCCATAGTTAGAATGTTTTTCACTTTTATGCTTCTGTTATTCAGTAATTTCCATTTGTAAGTTTAGTATAGTTTTCTATCTTTTTTTTTTTTTCCCTAGCTCATCAAAGCCCTAGTAATGTGAGGTAGCGAAGGACAATTTGTTCCTTGATATCTCATCATCTCAAGGGTACAAAATCCCCTCATCTACACAAATGAATTTATAAAGTTAACTTCAATGAAAAATTGAGTAGAAAACACACACACACACACACATAAATGAAATAACTTTGTATACAAATGAAGTAATAAGTAATAATATGGAACAGGATATGGAGTTTATGAAATTTTTAAGATTAACAAAATGTCTTGACCTATTTGACAATAGTTTTCCAAGCAACATTCCTCAAAATATTTGATCACTCAATGATTTGGTTATTCTCAATATTTCAAGATATCTTTTCAATGGAGAGATTCCTAGATCCATTAAAGATATGATACTACTATACAATAACTTGATCTATCTCAAAATAAACTATTAGGGTCTATTCCTACCAAGCTGTAACTTTTGACATCCTTGAATTACTTTTATTTGTCCTATAATAACTTATTAGTGATGATGCCACAAGGAGGACAAATGATGTCATTTGATTCTACATCTCTAATAATCTAGATCTATGTGGCCTAAAAATCTATAAGCTATTCTCAATAAATCCTCCTCATTCCCCAAAGGCACATGAAGAGAATAATTAAGATTTAGAAGATGATATTGTAATGGTGAAAAATTAGGGTTTCCACCATTAGATGTATGAAAACTGCTAATTTTTTCTTGGGTTGACCATTCCATTCAAAAGAGGGGGAATCCAATAGGTTCAGTCAATAATCAACAAATATTAAGACTAAATGTTGATTGGATTCCTTTAGGGTTTCCTCTATTGTGACTTGAAATGTTGAATTAAAGTAAAATGCTGAAAATTGAAGGTAAAACTGAGAAAATAGTGAGCTATAAGATACAAGATATTTGCACGCACCTAGATCTGAGAAGTATATGCAGATTTAGATCTAATCCTTGAAAAAGCTCCAAAATTGTAGGTACCAGTGGGCATGTTGTCCTAGTCCTCCTACTTTTTCGCTTGCCAAAGAGGGTTGATTTGTCTCTGCAAATAATGCTTATTCTGAGAATCATAGCTCCATACCTATTTCTTACACATAGAAAGAAAGGGAAATAGGTTGGGAATAGGGGCTTTCCTTAGGTCAAACACATGTTTTGGAATTAACCATGAAATTGAGATAAAGATAATTGAAATTGTT
Organism: Cryptomeria japonica; assembly: GCF_030272615.1. Lineage (NCBI taxonomy): Eukaryota > Viridiplantae > Streptophyta > Pinopsida > Cupressales > Cupressaceae > Cryptomeria > Cryptomeria japonica. The sequence continues at coordinate 221,394,057 of NC_081409.1, forward strand.
GTAAATGAAGGTTCTCCTTTTGAGGGAGATGTTGAATAATGACTAAAAATCAAGTGATATACCTCCTTGTGAAGTTTTGTTTGTCTCCACACAAAATTAGGGCTTGATGAAGTCTTCAATAAAATAGGATGAATGATGTCCAATTGAATGCTTGGATCTTCACTTTATTGCAACTCTGAGGCTTGAAGGAAGACTGATTAATGCTCAATTGCTCTTGAATAATTGAATTTATGATCTCATGTGTGCTTGATTTCATGTCATAATGCTTGTGTATGTTCAAATGAGAGGGGAATCGTTCTTTTATACTTGCCTATCAGATAAATTGCTAATTTCCCAACATGAGTGCCTGACATGGAGCAAGAAATCTCATTCAAATTTGAAATAGGACAATGGGTTTAAAGGGGGCCCAAATCAGGGGGGACCAGGGCATGGCGCCCTAGTACTACCCCTTTTAAGGGCTAGGATCAAGTGCAAAATGCATGGGAGAAGTAAAAAAATCATGCGATACTTTAGATGCATGACCATAATCGGGTCCCAATTAGGCCAACACATGCAAACGCTAAGGTAGGGACCCAATGCAGTCAAAATTGTAAAAGGGTGCAATTTTAGGACACTACAGATATATGGTGGGATATAGTAATGACAATAGACTATGTAATTAACTTTCCCATTGAGTGGGAATGTTCTGGCTCAACAAAACATGGAACTTGTCACAAGCTTAAAATTCATGGATGGAATTACTATTTCTCTATTTCAAACAATAAGAGAGAAATTTTACTATTAAAGGTGGGATCATATATTATACTTTTGATTAATAAGTGTAGACACATAAATTTTTCCACTAGATTAAATAAATATTTAATATTTATTTGATACACTAATATTCCCCTATTATTTAATTTCACATTTAATTAATTCATTCAATCCCCATTCTGCTATTTTAATTAAATAAATTACATAAATTTATTTAAATTAAAAATCGTTATCTATAACCTAGTTATTAAATAAATCTAATTTATTTAATTTCCCTCATTCCTCTCATTTAAATAAATCAACATTTATTTAAAAACACAACTCAAATTCCCCTTTTAAGTAAATCAATATTTATTTACAATCCCACCCCACTTGCATTTTCCTACAAATGCAAGTTGCACCAATAAATAGATTTTATTTCTAAATAAAATCCTATTTTCTCTCACCCACCAAACCCACTTGCCCACTTATCCCCTTCTAGACTCTTCTAACCCCTTCTAATTAGCCTAATCCCCCTTCCTAATCATTTGCACATTCCCAAAACAAAGGTCACTTCTCAAAAATGCCTCAAAGTCTTTGAAATACATTAAAGACTTTTATTCTTCAACAAGTTAACCCCCAAACTCTTCCAAAGTCTTTATGGCTCTTACATAACCATTAATGGTTAACTCAACTTACCCACAATGGTTAGAGACTTTCCCTCTAACTCAACCCTCATTTAACTCATGGGTCTCTTCAAGCATTATTTGCTTTGACCATGGTTATCCCCATTAACTCTTGCACAAGATTTTATCCATTGGATAAAAGTAATTACCCTTGGATAAAAGCTTTATCCACTAGCTCAAGCCTAACCAAACCCTCCTAGGGTAACCTTCATGTCATCTCAAGCATTTAATTCTTCTTCCCTCTCCTCTCAAGCCATCTCATGTTGACACTTTCCATCATGGGATTAGGTTGAAAGCCATCACATGGATCACAAACCCATCAATCCTAGCCCTTCACAAGCCCATTCAATCTTGGCCATTCAAACAACATTTTTCCCTACAAATGGACCTCATTCCTCAAGCAAAAGGAGAGTATTAGGAAGCATTTTTCATTGTTACTATACTAAGATTCACATAGATATTAATTAGGGGCTTTCTCATATCAAATCATTTGCACTTGCATAAGCATTTGTTTTCATTTTTACAACCATCTTGAATATTCATATGACATCCATGGATAGTGTTAAAAGCTAAGAGCTACACTCATGTGGTAGTTGGAGAGGAGAGAAATAAGGGAGGAACATCTATGATCATCTTTGGGAGCATCTTGGGGGGTCTTCTTTCTCTCTTTTGTTTATGTATGCTTTATATCTCTCTTGATATGCATCTTAATGTTTTTGAGTTCATTTGTATTTTGTTTTAGCTGGAACTAATCTACTAATGTTTGAACCTGTGTTTGTGCCTTATGCCCCTTTTTCCTTGCATCATTTGGTGAACCTGACGTGAACCGAACACGCAACCTTCTGATTTTTGGTTCTTAACTTTTTTGAAATTGCATGCTTTTCATGCACATGATAGCATTTTTGTTCTTTCATCACGCACAGTAGCACTTTTGTCCTGAATTAGCACCTCTGATTTCTCTGAATTATAGCACTTTTGGGTGTTTAGTATAGGACTTTTGGAATATTTTAGCGATTATGTTCTTTGTTATAGTGCTTTTAGTTCATTTTGGCACTTCTGTGGTTTGTTATAATGCTTTTTAATTCTGTTAGTGCTTCTGTATTCTAGCAGATTAGCACTTTTGTAATAGACAGATAGCTAAAAATTGTAAGAAAAATAAAAATTTTAGGGTTGTCAAGCCCACCATCTTAGCTAACCTTTTGAGTGATTTTTTTTGTAGGTTTAACAATTTGTTGCAGGTTTTGGAGGAGTTAAAATTAGAAACATTTTTTGAGTCTTTTAGTTTAAAATTAATCTTTCATGTTTTTCACACAAAAGGATTAAAATGAACATCATAGTCTTTTTGGTAAAACTAAAAGAAACTTCACTTTTACTTTGGTGCTTAAAACAAACGTAATATTTCTTTTTTTTTCAAAACAAAGGGATTAAAATTAACCTCATAGTCTCTTTGGTGAAACTAAAGTAAATCTCATTTTCCCTTTTAGTGCTTAAAACAAACTTCATTTTTCTTGCTTTCAATAAAAGGGATTAAAAATCTACTTCATTTTTTAGTTTGGTGCATAAAAAGAACCTCACATCTACATTTTTTGCTACAAAGGCTACATGATTTCATTTTGTTGGCCACGTTTATTTTTAGTTTGTCAAGTGTCTGAAACAGTTTTTATCTTGGCTAAAAAGATCACCATATATGTTGGAGGAACATCTCCACGTAGCAAATAGATCACATTGTAATAAAAAGGTTAAAAATAACAAGTGTCTTTTGTGTTTGGCACGCTTGTGCAAATTTGTAAAGTGGTCCCAGTTCTAACACACACTATCCTCTCCCTTGGCTCTCGTGGTCCTTGGTGCAAGAGAAAAGTGTTAGTAACACTCTAAATTTTCTATTTTTAAGAGATGCTTGCCAAGAGACACATCACTCTTGGGATGACCTTGCGTGGTAAATCTTTCTAGCCGCTATAGAAATCAAGTGAGAGCGAAAGTTGTAGCCTTGGGTGTAGCTGTTCCTATAGTGTAACTTGCCGAAAGGACATATGGGCCCCACCGTGAGTTACACAGATCTTAAGTGAGTCACTGCAGAATGAACTTATGTGCAAAGACATTGAACATTACTAGACACCTCTTATTTTAGAAACCCACTCGTTCTATTGATTGAGGATATTTGTGAAAATTTTAGTGCAAGAGCATAGATGGTTTTTCTCCCAAGATACTCACCATACATATTTCCTTGAGTAGAAATAGGGCTTTTTGAAAGGCTACTTGTAGCTTGATAAAATGGTGACTCCCCTATCATAGGGATCACCTATCTATTATGCTCATGCAAGACTCAGTATATTACATCCTTGCCAACCACAATGGGATACATAAGGTATTTAGTACCAAAGTCTAAGAAATATCAATTTGTGGGCTAAAAATATCGTAACTGGCCATTAACTGTCAGGGATAACTTTAAGAAACCACCCCCCAGGCAAAAGTGTAAAATCCTAGTGAATTAGACATTATTTTTGGGGCAAAAATTTCAAATTGATGGCGAATTTTTTTTCAAATTTGGAAAAAAAAATTGATTTGTATTGGCGATTTTATTTTTAGGGTTTGAAAATTCCATAAAATCCTGGCGAATAATTCATTATTGTGTGGGGAAAATATATAATGGAGGAGGCGAATGTTTTTCATTTAAAGGAAAAAATATATGTGTATGGACGAAAAATTATACTCCTAAGGAAAAATTATTTAAGTGTAGGGGATTTTTGTTATCTATTAATAACCATTTTTGTTATCTAATTAATGCAACATCATGTCGAGTCCATAATCTACATGATGTATTGATAAGCGCGACTTCATCAACACATCACACATACCTAAAATCGCTCAATGATTTAAAACCATTCAATGATCGCATATCAATGGCTGAAGTTTTATTTCGGCCCAAATTTCTGAAGAGAACTTAGTTCTCCAAAAAGTCCACGGAATGGAATTGGGGACAGTAGGCACGAATCAAATCTTATCCTAATCAAGTATTGAAATTTATTAACATCTTATCACTGACATTCTCTAACTGTGATCCACTCGGCATGCATGACTTCCAATCTAGTAATTGGTAGTGGTTTACGGTTGTTTCCAATTTCACACACTCGTGCATTTATGAGAAAGATTTACTAAGAGATACGCTTCTACAAAATAGTAGGTGAATTGATTCCCCCTAGCCAATAAATATTTATATGGCTATTGGTGAATTATGTTCATCTATTAAGATAACCTCAGAAAGTGTAGGCGAAAATATTGAATTTACTGCGTGGGAAATGTAGATTCTATTGGCGAAATCTTGATAGAGATACAATTAAATACATAAAACAATGGGCGATTGGGCCATGCATTTTATGAATATTTATAAAGTTTGGGAAACATGGCCACCCTCGATCGATGCAATATATTCGCCATTTTCTAGGTCGCCGATGTGAAATATTCGCCATTGGCGAATATTTGCCACTAAATTAAACCCTATTAATTGTAGGGATAAAAAGTGTTTGAGTTGTCTTCGTCTTGTTTCAGACTAGTAAAAATTTGGGCTGACTTTAGGCTTGGGAACATACATACATTTATAAGGGTCAGAAAGTTCATGATTCGGTTGATTTAGACCCACACCTGTTGTGCCTTTATTGAAAAGTGGCAAGACTATGTGTTTGTGTGCTTGACGCATTTTCTTGTCAAAAGGATTCAAAACAATTGAAACAAAGTATCCATCCAACAAATCTACATAAACATTGATCATTTTTGTATATGACCATCACTCATATCTTGAGAAAAAGAAGTCTTCATCAAAAGACTAAGTTAAAGAAGAGACAAATTGGTTCAAGGTATCTTATCAAGAAAAGGAAATTTCTCTGTATCAATAGACAACTCTTTCTCTCACATAGAGTATTCTTATGTCATATGTGCTTGTACCTTCAGGGGAAATCCAACGAATTTGACAAAGATTCTTTGAGAAATAGATCTCTCACTCAGTATAGAGTATTTGATTATCAAAACAACAAAGGGCGCAAGATCAATCCCGCTTTCTTTCCTAAAATTTGTATCACATACAACGAAGTTCGAGAGGAACCACCAACAACTATAAGAGAGGAAGAAGTAGAAACCCCCTTCATAATGGAAGAATTTTATTGAGATACATATCCTATCCACTTTCACATCCAAACATCACAACTTCACTCAACTCTCAAACACAAAGAGGTCTTGTCTTTGGTTCTTTCAGATATTGCTTAAACAAACCAACAAATCACTTTTAGGGTGTCTCTACATCTAGGATCAATCATCCTAAGAGACATTTCTACACATCTAGATAGGTTAAAAATAGTTTATAAGTGCATCCTGGTGATGGGGAACCTCTTCAATAGGCCATTCATGTATCAGAGGATGACGATGAGGATAATTTCACATGTTTTTAGTTTATGCATTTTCATGTTTTGAATAAGGACCCCACCTTGTAAACCAATGTCCCAAATCAGGTATCCTGATAAGCCAATTTGGACAATTTGGTAAATAGGGGTAGACTGATCTTTGTTTTCATGTTTGGAAGGATTTTAGGGTGTGTAGGTAGTGTTTTGTTGATCGAAGTTTTGTGGATCCCAAACTTGGTTTGGTTGACAACTTTTGTAACAAATGCAACTTTTTGAAACAAAAGTTCAACATTTTGACTTTCAATTAATGTAAGCCTCTCAACAACTCCAACCTCTTCAAAATTAGGTTGGAAACCATTTGGAGAAGGTATATATACCTTGTGGACATGATTCCCAAGGTTGGTGTGGTTGGTGATTGAAGTTTGAAATCATAATAAGACAGAAAACTGAGTTTTTCCCTGAAATTCTGAACTTGTTGTGGTTGTATGTCATTGTACGGATTGATTCTAACAAATTTGTTCATGGTCCAGTTAGAGGATTGAGTCACCTCTGTTTTGGTAGTAGTTTGAGGTCTTGATCTTCTGTGACTAGTGAGAACCCCTTGTTTTACTGACTGTAACCCAAAAAGCAAGGGTTTGGCTAGGGTTTTGACAAAAAATGGCCATATCTTGCATCTCCCCCATCTAGAAGTTCTTTCCTTTGGTGGAATGCAATATTGGTCAGTGTAATTTAAGGTTTTCATGGAATTTTGTAGGGGAGGCTTCACTGTGAATAATATGATGAAAATCTAGGTAGGCATCTCCATGTGACTACCTTGGACAAAATTAGGACAGTCATCCTAAAATATCATAGCGGTGGATTCCAAGCATGCAACCCTGGAATTAGAGGTTATTTATGATCTCCCACATGCTCATGAACTTTTTTTTAACATTGAGAAACTAGAAATTGGAGTTACTTTATAAATTAGGCCTAATAGCCCTAATTAGGCCTCTCAACTTCTAAAGAGATCAGACCCTTAGATTGTAGATCTTGCCAATCCATTTTGGTAATATGTGTAACTCCATAAAGGGTATCTAGAATGATGAATATTTTTCCAATTTGATTTCAATATTTTGGAGTTAAGGGCAAAATACCCGTTGCATGGGGCTAGCCAAGGGGGTAGGTTTCCAAAGGAAGTATAGGGAATTGATGCCAAAGTCCAAAATCAATGTTTGGAATAGTTCCTAGGTGTCATAAATTAACCAAATCCAAGGCCCCCAAGAGAAAGATTCATGGTGAGGCATGTTGGAGATGTTGAAGCCATTACTCATCTTGAGTAGGTGCTAGTCTTGAGTAGTTGAGAGTAGTTCAAACCCTTAAGGTGTGGAGTCCCATTGTAGGGTCCTTTCTATCTTTTGAAGGGCCTAAACCAAGCCTTTTGGACCTATCCTTATGTGTGAGAAGGGCTCTGCATCAAGTGGTATTGGAGCTTAGGAGTTTCCTTTGGATCAAAGAAGAAGACACGATGTCAGAGGAAGAGGGATCCAAAGATCTCCCATCAAGGATGACCAATGCTGAGTTGGTTGTCTTGGTGAAGAAGTATATGGCATAGAAGAGGGCATTCAGGGCTGAGAATCAGGCCTTGAGAAATGAAATGGACCAGTTGAAGGGCAAAGTGGAGAGGGGAGAGAGAGAATCTGGAGGAGTTGAAGAAGGGGATGAAGAGGAGATCCCTAGATAGGAAGAACTAGAGGTTCTTGTGGACCAGAGACTCCTGATGAGTGTCCTCAAGTACATGGAAAGGATAACAATGGATGTGAAGTTGGATCTACCAGTGTTTGCAGGTAAGATGGAACCTGGTACAGTGATGGAGTGGATAGACTCCTTAGACAATTTCTTTGAGAGTGAAGACATACCAAAGCACCAAAGGGTGAACATGGTCCAATCCAAAATGAAAGGGGTTGCACTGACTTGGTGGACTTTCATCCAAGATGAGAGGGTGAAAGAGGGGAAGAGAAGAGTTTCTACTTGGAAGAAGATGATGGCTTTGGTGAAGGAAGCCTATGTTCTAGTGGACTATAATGTGCGGTTACACAAGAGGAGACAAAACTTGAAGCAGAAGGAGATGGATGTGAGCTCCTACATAGAGGAATTCATGAAGTTGTGTGTGAATACCAAGCTAAAGGAGAGTGAGGATGAAAAAGTGGTGAGATATCTCAATGGACTGAGATTTTCCATCCAAGAAGATTTGAATCTCCACACCCCGGAGATAGTCTAAAAATGTTTTCAGTTGGCACTTAAGGTGGAGGAGAAGCTAAAGAGAAGGCAGGAGAAAAATAGTAGAGGCAAAGGGAGACAACAAAGAGGGGGAAGAAGCCCTTTGAGAGGCAAAGTAAATGGTTATGGATACCAAGGTGAGTCTGGTCAAGAAGGCACTAGAGGAGAGAGAAGTTACAACCAAGGAGGAGGCTACAATCAAAGAGGGAACTTTAGGGGAAGAAGACCATTCTTTAGAGGAAGGTCCAAAGGCAGAGGACCTCCTAGATGTTACAACTACAACCAAGAGGGGAACATGGCCAATAGGTGTCCAAAGAAGGCTACAAGCTCCATGAGAGAAAGGAGGAGCAACTTGGTGCAAGAATTTGATTTCCAAAGTGTGGCAAGTGCAAACACCTATCAAAGTGTCAATGTTCTTGATAGCTATGGCTACCCTAAAAGAGTATAGGCTCTAATGATGAGGAGAGAAGTGACCCACCATGAAGGTACCTAATACGGATCCCCCACAAAGAAAGTCTATTTTCAAAACTACCCGCAGGGTAGGAGGAAAGGTATGCAAGGTCCTAATAGATTCTGGATCTACTGAGAATTTTATGTCACTTGAAATGGTAGAGAAGCTTAAGTTGAGAAGGTTGCAACATCCTTACCCCTACAAGGTCTCATGGCTCACCCAAGGTCACCAAGCAATGGTATAAGAGAATTCTTGGGTATAGTTTCAGATTGGATCCTACAAGGATAGGTTGCTATTTGATCTAGCCAAGATGGATGAATGTCATCTCCTATTTGGGAGACCATGGCAGTTTGATTTGAAGGCTCATCATTATGGGGTCAGAAACACCTATTCAACCAACAAAGATGGTAAGGTGATAGAACTTTTACCTCTGATGGAGAATGAGATAGAACCAAAGGGGAAGGATTCCAAAGTGTTGTTGGTAGAAGGAAAGCAGTTCATGAAGGAGATTGTAGAAAACAATGCAATTTTATATGCCTTCATTCCTAGTAGCAAGGTGACAAAGAAGGAGAAATTTGTAGAGAGGAAGGAAGAAGGCCAAAGGCACATAGACCCTACAGTCAAACAGTTACTTGACAAGTACAAAGTAATCATCTCAGATGGAATGCCAAGGTCACTACCACCGGTAAGAGATATAAGTCATTGCATAGATATGATCCCTAGATCTACCCTACCAAATAAAGAAACATACAAGCTTACTCGAGACCAGAATGTAGAGATGGAAAGACAAATTGAGGAGTTGCTAGAATTAGGGCTAATTGGCAAAAGTCTAAGCCCATGTGCAGTACCTATTGTCCTTGCACCCAATAAATAAGGCACTTGGAGGCTTTGCACAGACTCAAGGGCCATCAACAAGATAACCATAGGTATAGGTTTCCAATCCCTAGGATAGAGGATTTACTTGATTGCTTGAGGGGTGCCAAATATTTCACCAAAATGGATCTAAAAAGTGGATACCATCAAATTAGAATAAGGTTAGGGGATGAGTGATAAACAACTTTTAAGACCAATGAGGGGTTGTATGAGTGGAAAGTCATGCCATTTGTGTTGTCCAATGCCCCTAGTACCTTCATGAGGTTGATGAATGAGGTCTTGGTGGAGTTTATAGGCAAGTTTGTAATAGTGTACCTAGATGATATCTTGATCTTTAGCCACACAAGGGAAGGGAACCTCAAACATGTAGATATGGTCCTCAAAAGGTTACATGAAGAGAAGCTAATGATAAACTTGGACAAGTGTTTGTTCATGCAGGAGGAGATCATTTACTTGGGCTTTGTAATCTCACGAGGTGAGTTGAAAATGGACCAAGAGAAGGTAAGTGCTATACTGTCTTGGCCAACACCTAAAACCATGAATGATGTCTGAAGTTTCCATGGCTTAGAAACTTTTTATAGGAATTTTATAAGGGGATTCAGTCATATTTGTGGACAAATGCTTGACACCATAAAAGGAGGACAAAAGTACAGGTTCAGTTGGACCAAGGAGGCAGATGACTCATTTGAGACTTTGAAAAAGAAATTTGTAGAACAACTAGTCCTTCCCCTACCAGACTCTAACAAGATATTTCAAGTGGAATGTGATGCAAGCCACATGGCTATTGGGGTAGTACTTAGTCAGGAGGGAAGGTCAATTGTATTTTTTAGTTAAAAACTAAATGATGCCAAGAGGAGATATTCATCCTATGATTTGGAGATGTATGCTTTAGTTTAGTCATTGAAGAAGTGGAGGCACTAATTATTTCCAAAAGAGTTCATATTTTTCATTGATAATCAGGCTCTAAGTTTCATAAACAGTCAAGAGAAGTTAAATCACAGGCACATGAAGTGGGTAGAGACCCTACAAGCCTTCACCTTCAACTTCAAACACAAAAAGGGGGTCAAGAACAAAGTTGCAGATGCCTTAAGTAGGAGGGTCCTAACCATCAGCCAAATTAAGATTTAAAGTGTTGGTATTGACTCCTTGAAGAACATGTATGATGATGATGAAGATTTTGGAGAGATCTACAAGGTATGTGAGTCTTTTGGTGAGAGGTATCATGTTGAATTTTCTGATTTTTTGATCTAAGAGGGATTGATATTCAAAGGTGGATAGTTATGCATACCTAAGTGTTCAATGAGACTGAATATTATTAGGGAGAAGCATTGCAGAGCAATGACAGGTCATTTTGGCCTTGACAAGACACTTGACCTTGTAAAAAGATACTACCACTAGCCTAAGTTGCAGGCAGATGTTAGGAGGTTTGTAGAAACATGTGTGATCTATCAAAAAGCCAAAGGGAAATCCACCAATGCAGGTTTGTACCAAACCTTACCCATTCCTTCTAGGCCATTGGAAAGCATAAGCATGGATTTTGTGTTGGGTCTGCCTAGGACTAGGAAGGGATATGACAATGTCTTTGTAGTGGCGGACAAATTTAACAAAATGGCTCATTTCTTGCCATGTAAAACCTCTTGTGATGCCTCATATGTTGCAGACTTGTTTTTCAAAGAGATAGTCAGGATACATGGGTTACCCCCAAACATAGTCTCAGACAAGGATGTGAAGTTCATAGGGCATTTTTGGAGGACCCTTTGGAGGAAGTTGGGGACCCACTTAGCTTTCTCCCCATCCTACCATCCCCAAATGGATGGACAAACTGAAGTTGTCAATGGGTCCTTGGGGAACCTAGTAAGATGCTTGAAAAGACAATATGGAGAAAAATGGGACAACATACTGTCACGGGCAAAGTTATCATACAATGACACCATAAATAGAAGCACTAGGAAATCTCCTTTCCAAATTATGTATGGCATCCACCCAAGGGGTGTGTTGGAGTTGAGGGATTTACCTAAAGAAGAGTCCATTAGTGTAGGAGGTGAAGCTTTTGCCTCAGCCATCAAGGAGGTACATGATCAAGTGAATTCTCATCTCCAACAATCTACAAAGAAGTGCAAGGCTCATGCTGACAAGAAAAAGAGGGATGTGCAGTTTGATGTTGGGGACTTAGTATGGGTGCATTTGAAGAAGGAGAGACTCTTAAAAGGTAAACACACAAAGCTCATGCAGAGGAAGATTGGACCATGTCATATTGTGAAGAAGTATGGGTAAAATTCTTATGAAAACCAATTTCCTCCTGATCTTGGATTGTCACCCATTTTCAATGTATGTGATCTACCACCTTACAAAGGAGATGGTAATTTAGGGGAGGAACCAATGCAGGTTGCAGAAGATGATGATATTCCAAAGCATGATCCACCAAAATTGAGCAAATGTTCTGGAAACTAGAGTCACAAAGAGAACAAAGAACAAGGAGTACATAGAATATTTGGTGGCTTGGCAAGGCAAACTAGATTCTGAAGTAGTTTGGATGATAGAAAACCAAATCTCCAACCATGTTGTAGGACCTCCAAGCCTCGATCTCAAGTGGGCTTGAGATCTCTTCTCCCAGGGAGTATGGTGTAGGGGAACCTCTTCAACAGGCCATTCATGGATCAGAGGATGAGGATTAGGAGAATTTTTCATGTCTTTAGTTTATGCATTTTCATGTTTTGAATAAGGACCCCACCTTGTAAACCAATGTCCCAAATTAGGCATCCTGATAAGCCAATTTGGAAAATTTGGTAAATAGGGGTAGAGTGATGTTTGTTTTGATGTTTGGAATGATTTTAGGGTGTGTAGGTAGTTTTCGGTTGATCCAAGTTGTGTGGATCCCAAACTTGGTTTGTTTGACAACTTTTGTAACAAATGCAACTTTTGCAAGCAAAAGTACAACATTTTGACTTTCAATTTATGTAAGCGTCTCAACAGCTCCAACCTCTTCAAAATTTGGTTGGAAACCATTTAGAGAAGGTCTATATACCTTGTGGATATGATTCCCAAGGTTGGTTTGGTTGGTGATTGAAGTTTGAAAGCATAATAAGACAGAAAACTGAGTTTTCCCTGAAATTCTGAACTTGTTGTGGTTGTACATTATTGTATGGATTTATTATAATAAATTTGTTCATGGATAAATTAGAGGATTGAGTCACCTTTGTTTTGAAAATGGTTTGAGGTCTTGATCTTTTGTGAGCAGTGAGAACCCCTTGTTTTACTGACTGTAACCCGGAAAGCGAGGGTTTAGCTAGGGTTTTGACAAAAAGTGGCCATATCTTGCATCTCCCCCATCTAGAAGTTCTTTCCTTTGGTAGAATGCAATATTGGTTAGTTTAATTTAAGTTTTTCATGGGTTTTTGAACGGGAGGCTTCACTGTGAAGAATATGATGCAAATCTAGGTAGGCATCTCCGTGTGACTACCTTGGACAAAATTAGGATAGTCATCCTAAAATATCATAGCGGTGGATTCTAGGCATGTAACCCTATAATTATAGGTTATTTATCATCCCCCACATGCTCATGATGTTTCTTTTGAGATTGACAATCTATAAATTGGAGTTTCTTTATAAATTAGGCCTAATAGCCCTAATTAGGCCTCTTAGTTTCTAAAGGGTTCAGACCCTTAGATTGTAGATCTTACCAATCCCTTTTGGGAATATTTGTAACTCCATAAAGGCTATCTAGAATGATGAATAATTTTCTAGGTGGAGTTCAGTATTTTGGAGTTAAAGGCAAAATACCCGTTGCATAGGGCTGCTAGCCAAGGGGGTAGGTTTCCAAAGGAAGTATAGGGCTTTGATGCCAAAGTCCAAAATGAATGTTTGGAATAGTTCCTAGGTATCATAAATTTACCAAATCCAAGGCCCCCAAGAGAAAGAGTCATGGTGAGGCATGTTGGAGATGTTGAAGCCATTTACTCATCTTGAGTAGGTGCTAGTCTTGAGTAGTGGAGAGTAGTTCAAACCCTTAAGGTGTGGAGTCCTTTTGTAGGGTCCTTGTTATCTTTTGAAGGGCCTAAACCAAGACTTTTTTACTTTTCCTTAGGTGTGATAAGGGATTTGCATCACATACTCTCATTAAAAAGTAGCTTGGATTATAACACATCTCAAACCTTGCTATACCTCATCACATCAAATTGTTGAAAAACATGAAAGCAATTAACAAAGAACTCTGTTGACATCGAACCTTCAGTATTAGAGATCTTTCTTCCACCAAAAATTTCAAAAAACTTGTCTTCCATCAACCATTTCATCACCCCCTCATAGTCAATTTTCACAACATCAAACTTTTAAAACATGGCTCAAACCAAAGCAATGAAAAACCGACAACTAGAAAATTGAAGAGGAGGATGAAAACCTCAATGATTTGCATGAGGCCTTTGGAGGAGGAAATAATGATGAAGATCCCAACACTCCAAATCCAAAAGAATTAGAAAGAGCACAACATAATCCAAAATTCAACAGATTCTTTGATGAAATTCTTAAAAACAATGCCAATGCTCATTTCTTGAGACTCGCTCAAGAGGGTGCCAAACTTCCCTCCAATTTCGATACAACACAATTATGACAAACATCCGAGCAACATAGCCATCATGATGGTGGAGGAGGTAGATACTACTTTCTCTATGACCCTAATCATCAAGGGAATCCTCCACCTCCTCCTCCTTCATAAATAGACATGTTGATGCAACAAGTAGAAAATATCGCCCAACAACTAAACAATGGTGTGAAGAACAATCGATTATCACTTAACAACATTTGCCCATATCCATTTGATAGGAACATTCTTATACCACCTTTTTCACGAGGGTTCAAAACACCAAAATTTGAAAAATATAGAGGCAAAGGAGATCCCAGAGACCATGTGTGAGAATTTCACTTCTCTTGCTTAGAGGTGGCCTATGAGGGCACATATCTGATGCACCTCTTTCCTCAAAGTTTGGGAGGCACAAGCACACAATGGTTTGCACGACTATCAGGTGGTATTAGAAAATTTGAAGAATTGGTCCAAAAATTTATCGCTCATTATGCACACAACATAGAACATGATGTCACCATGGTAGATTTGTGCAACACAAAACAAAAACCAGGGGAGTTGTTCTCAACTTTCCTACAATAGTGGAGACAATTGTCTAGCAGACTCTCCCTTCATCTACCTGAGCAATAATTAGTGGAAATTTTCATTTCCAACTTAAATGATGAAATGGAATATCATTTGGACATGAAGGGCAAAAAATCCTTTGAAGAAATGATAACTCAAGGGCTCAAATGTGAAGGTGCCCTCATCAAAAAGGGACTTATCAAAATTTATAATGAAAACAAAGATGGTCCTCCTCCACACTATAATAGCGACAAACCAAAATTTTGGAACAAAAACAAGAACGTTCCCAATGATGAGATAGTGGATGCAAGAACAATGAAAACAGCACAACTTATGGTTAGGTTTGCAGGTCAAAATCCCCCTCCTAACAACAAAACCAACAATAATTCACAAAATCAAGGTCACAATACACAACAAGAGGAACCAAAACAAAAGCATCAAAACTACAAGCCAAAATGCACATATACACCTTTAGGGGAACTTATCAAGATGATCTTATGCCAATTAATATCCTCCAATCTCGCGACCTTACCAAAAACATCCAATTATGAGCCTCAAGTCAAGCCTCCATGGTGGCGAGATCATGAACATTGTGAATTTCACCAAGGAAGAGGTCATAAAACAAGCAATTGCCATTGGCTAAAATATCTTGTTCAGGATCTTATCGATAGAGGAGAAATCAAAATTGAGGGACATGACCCAAAAACATCCAATGATGATCACTTAATGTTCAAAAATCCACTTCCATCACATGATCAAAGGGGTCCTTCAACCTCAGGGAGAAACACATATACCACAACCAATTACACACAAGCCGCATACAATTATACTGTGAATCACCTTTATGAAGTGAATGAACAAGTTGCAACTCTTACCATAAAAGATCAAAATCCTACATGCAACGGTGTTACGTGTCATAGCAAGATTACTATTCGAGGGGCACCACCAGGAATGACACCCCTCCCCAGATAATATAATCTTGTAGAGAAATTGGATAAGAAGTCAACCCTCATGTCCATATTAGATCTTTTATGCTTATCCCCCTCACATAAAACAATCTTGGACCAAGATCTCCAAGAAGCGTCTCTCCCTGCCAACCTCAACATAGATCAATTTCAAGCCATGGTTGGTAGTCTAAAATCATCACCATGTCTCACTTTTACCGAAAGTGACAACACATCCTTCCAACAACCCCATAATGTCTCCCTCCATATTGAAGGGTTCGTAAGCCAACATAAAATCAAGCGATTACTAATTAACAATGGAGCCTACTTAAACATATGCACCTTACAATTAGTCACAATATTGGGTTATGTAGTAGAATCAGTGGATGCCAAAGAGAAGATAACCATCAAAGCATATGATGATGCAAAACGTTCTTCCAGAGGAGCTGTTACTTACCCATTAGGGTTGGGCCAGTGGTGAAGCTTATAGTTTGTCAAGTTATAGACCTTCCTTTTCCATATAATCTCTTGTTAGAGAGACCTTGGATACATCCCATGCAAGCAGTCTCATCTACCTATCACCAATGTATCAAGTTTCCACATAATGGGGTAGAAATTACAATCCTTGGTGATGCTAATCCATTTGCTTATTGTAATAATATTCACCATCAGCTAGACATCACCGTACCTAACAATAGGGAAGTTATCCCTTCCTCATCATATGTTAATCCGACCTCTCTTTCTAGCTTAACAACCCCTACACCAAAATAGGAGAAATTAAAAATGAAAATGGCTGAGGAACATCTCGGTGAATATAATCTTAGCCAACTCTTTTGTGTTGGACAGTTACTCACATCCCCTAATACTCATCGCAAACCCTAAGGTTTACTTCAATCACCACTGGGAAAAAGAACTTGCACTTTGGCACAATTCACCCCTGGTAAAAGTCAAGAGGAGGAAACGATGGATGAAGACCTGGCATAATAGATCTACACAAACCCTCTCAATAAAGAAAGCACGGAGGCTAAGCTTCCCACTGACAAATATGGCAAAGGCTTCACTATAATGAAAAGAATGGGCTATGATTGCCATAGTGCTTTGGGACCTTGCAAGTAAGGATGACAAGAGCCCTTACAACTTGAGTTGAAGCCAAGAGATAAAACTAGACTAGGTTTTCAAAGAGCATATGTTCCTAAGCTTCGATTCAAAGGAAAACCCAATAAATCTGTGCATCAACCAATTACTCCAAGGATGCAATCCTTGACTATATTTGAAACCCCAGTAGCACCAGCAACCCCACCTCCAATAGTACATAAGCCAGTAAATAATGCACTATTCAATTCAAAAGACAGCCTAGTTTGGTACAATAATCAGATGCTAGAGAGTGATTTTGAGACAGACTCACATGAGTGGGAATGGGATTCAGTGCATTTAAATACTTCAGACGAGGAGGAAACATTACCTCCTCCACCTCGTAAGGATATACCAATTTATGGAGAAGCATGGATTAAAACTTTTTGGAATCGTGAGCTAGAATAAACTTCCACGGTCCCTACATCAAATCCTATGCCTGAATTTGACAAGGAGAGTACCATCGATGAACTTCATGCCTCCATATTAACCCTCACTATGCCTCCTACAAACTTAACTTAATTAATGAAGTAATGCATATCATTCATCACAAACTCATTGAATGGAACCAGCCAAATCCCCCATGCCTTAACCATTTCCAAAATGATGAGGCACTCATAGACATTCTAGAATTACGGGATAACATACCAAGCAAAGATCACAAAGCTGGGTTTTCCATTGAACTTAACAGCACAACATACTTTGGGGTAGATTCCAAACCTTTCAGCTACAAAAATATTACAATAAAGCATGGATCTTCTAGTGAAAACCACACAGTGGCACTTTTTGATCCATGCCCCCCCCAAAAAAGGAATGTATCCAAAGGTGAAAACCTCTTTGAGGCACCTGAGGATGAAAGGTTTGACATCCCCCCCTTTAGTACAAACGAGGAAAGATCAACCATCCCAATAGAAGAAACAAAAGAATTCAATTTGGGGACCCCTGAGATGCCTCACAATATACATTCGGCATATCTATTAACTCCTAAAGAGGAGCCAAAATTTGTGGAATTCTTCCAAAAGGGATAAATCAACTTTTCATGGTCTTATGCATACATGCCCAAATTAGACCTAGATTTGGTCATGCATCACCTAATTGTAGCAGAAGGAGATAAACATGTCAAACAAAAGCTTAGAAAGATGCACCCATAAATTTTTGTTCTTGTCAAGGCTGAACTTGAAAAGATCTTGGATGCTAGTTTCATCAGACCAATTGATTATGCAGAGTGGATCTCCAATATTGTACATATTGGTAAACCTAATGGGGGCATCTGTATTTGTACGAATTTCAGAGATTTAAAAAAAGCATGTGCTAAAGATGACTTTCCCTTACCAAACATCGACATGATTGTCGATCTAAAAATAGGTCATGCGATGCTTTCTCTTATGGATGGCTTTTACGGAAATAACCAGACTAAAATTGCTCTAGAGGATCATCACAAAACTGCTTTCCCATGTCCATGGGGAGCATACTGTTGGAATTTAATGCCATTTGGTCTAAAGAATGTAGGGGAAACATATCAAATAGCCATGGCTACCATCTTTCACGACATGATGCACACCATAATGGAATATTATGTGGATGATTTACTAGCTAGGTCATTAACAAGAGAGGGTCATCTTGTAGTACTGGATAAAATATTCAACATATTGGAACAATACCACATCCATCTCAATCCAAAGAAATGTGTCTTTGGAGTAACTTTTGAGAATCTCTTAGGCTACATTTTCTCAAGTAAAGGCATTGAGGTAGATCCTGTGAAAGTCAAAGCAATCATGGACATGCCACCTCCAAAGAATATCAGTCAGTTGAGGACATTACAAGGGTGACTACAATCAATTTGGTGGTTCATTGCACAATTGGCTGATAAATATCATCCCTTCATCCATCTATTACATAAAAATATCTTCTTTCAATGGGATGCAAAATGCCAGCAAGCATTCCAAATGCTTAGAGACTACCTAATGAATACACCATTGTTGATTCCACCAGATCCAAGAAGACCTTTATTGTTATACATTTCAGCTACAGCCACATCATTAGGAGTATTACTTGCACAACATAATGCAGAAGGAAAATAATGTGCTATCTATTACATCTCTCGAACACTGGTAGGCTATGAACTCAATTACACACCTATTGAGAGAGCTTGCCTAGCAGTTATCTTGGTAGCCACCAAATTAAGGCACTACATGTTAACGCATAAAGTACAAATTATTGCCAAGATAGATCCACTCAAGTACCTACTCAGCAAGGCGACATTGATAGGCCGCTTGGCCAAATGGGTTATGATCCTGAGTTAATTTGATATTGAGTATGTGGATCACAAAGCTATCAAGGGATAGGTTATTGCAGATCAGTTGGCTGATGCACCACTCAAAGACGACCATCCTCTTATTTCCAACTTTCTAGATGAGGAAATTTTCATGATCACAACTACACAACTCTGGAAGCTATATTTTGATGGCTCATACACTAGACATGGCTCGGGGGTAGGTATTATTTTTATGACACCTCAAGGTGATAGTATTCCGTTGTCATACAAACTCACTTTCCCATGCACAAATAATATAGCAGAATATGAGGCCTTGATCACAAGACTCAGATTGGCCATACAATGGAATCTAAAAGAGCTACAAGTACATATGGAGATTCCTAGCTGGTCATTTGACAAGTCACTGATGAATAGCAAACAAAGGATGATAAGCTCATGCCATACAGAAGGATGGTGGATAGTTTCAAAGAATCATTTACAACTATAACATTTGAGCAAGTACCAAGATATCAGAATCGAGCTGCCGATGCAATGGCTACAATTGCATCTCTCTTGGATCTTCCACAAAATTTGACACACCATGAGTTCTTGGTAGAATAGCTTTGGATCCTCGCTTATAATATCGCTAAATTTGAAATGATATGTCGCCTTATCAATTTTGACTCCCCATGGTACGGTGAGTTTTTCACTTACCTACGTGACCACACACTTCCCCCTAACTAATCAAACAACCAAGGAAAAACCTTTATCCGCCAAACTGCTAGATAGACCATCATTGCCAAAACCCTATACAGACAAAGTCTTGATGGTACTCTCCTTCGATGTTTGGAACAAGATGAGATAACAAAAGCCTTGGAAGAGGTACATGAAGGAATTTGTGGGGCTCACTCAAGCGGTCCATCACTAGCAAAGAAAATCATGCGAGTCGAATACTATTGACCCTCCATGGAGAAGTACTCCTATTATTTTGTCAGAAAGTGCAAGAAGTGCCAAGTTCACAGAGATCTGATACATGCACCAGCAGAGGAAATACAACCTATCACAACACCATGGCCCTTTTGTCAACGGGGAATTGACCTTGTGGGTAAAATCCATCCATCTTCATCCAATGGTCATAAATTTATCACTAGCACCACATAGTACTTCATAGAGTGGATCAAAGCCATTCCACTCACCCAAGTCACTGGAAAGTGGATCGCCTCATTCATCCTCAATTACATCATCTGTCAGTATGGTGTACCCATGTCCATCATCACAGATAATGGGATCCCTTTCAAAAATTAAGATGTCCGTGAACTCTGTGAGAAGTTTCATATCCAACACTATTTTTCCACCCCATATTACCCACAAGGCAATGGTCAAGAAGATGCATCTAATAATAATATATTGAGGATCCTCAAAAAAGATATTCAATGATGTTGGCCATGATTGGCACATTCATTTGAATCCAACACTATGGGCATATCAAACTAGCATTCGAACCCCTAAAGGTGCAACCCCCTACTCACTGGTTTATGGAGCAGAAGCCATCTTTCCTATTGAGGTTGAATTGCCATCTCTATGAGTATCCTTGCACAATCTAATAAATGATGAAGAATACTGAGTCTCACGTCTTCAAGACTTGGAATTGCTTGATGAAAAGCAACAAGCTGCCTACAATCACCTAAAAGCCTATCAGCAGCGCATGAGCATAAGCTACAATCATAAGGTCAAACCTCACACATTTGAAGTAGGAGATCTTGTTCTCAGGGAAAATCCTCACAATCAACCAAACAGAGAACATCGAGGAAAATTTGAATCCAATTGGCTAGGTCCATATGTCATCACTGTCGTCTTTGGGTCTGGGGCATATCAGTTAGCAGCTTCAGAAGGAGAACCACTAGTAGATCTGGTCAACAACATGCATCTCAAAAGGTTTCATACATAAGCTATGCAGAGCATCAGGCTCATCCAATATCATAAAATACCAAAAACATTCAGAAAATAGTCTTGAACAAAATACAAAAATACAAAAAATCAAGAAAATAGTAAAGAAAAATCATTCATCCAAATGATGAAAACCACTTCGGTGGTGAAAATGTGATAAACAGGTGCCATTCGTAAAGGTTATGGCTTCATTGTCTTTCAGACTTGTTGCAATCATATCCATTGCATCCATTAATCCATCATTTATACCATGGCTTGTTATTGATCTGCAATCAGGGTTCTTACTTCATGTGTCCCGCATCACGCTTTCATAGCAACATCAAACTAGGGTCAATGCTCTTAACCTACTGATGGGAGTGGATTCTCCATGCTTGTGATACATTGAGTTTCTCATTCAAAAACTTCTTGAAATAATACTAAAAATATGATAGAAACATAAAAAATCAATCAAAAACATTGCAAAGTATATTATTCCTTGTACATACACATTGCAAAAGACACAAAACAAAATTTTGAGCTACTCAAATGATGATCACCTATCAAATCAACCAACCAATCAAAACATCCGCACATGACCGTATTCACAAGGATGCATCATTCCCCATAGACAAGACGTGGTAACATTTTCTTTGACAAGAAAATTCTATTTGGCTAATAAGGAGTTGGTTGATTTTATTTATTTATTTATTTATATCAAGTTCCTACACTACTCCAAGATATTCACAAGTGATTAGAGTGGTTGGGATGGTTCCTGATATCTTTTTTTTTGTTTGTTTGTTGTTTGCGGATTGTTCCAATGAAGTTATAGGGCATATACTAATGGTGTCTACGTGGGAAGTTCACTCAACTACGTGATCCTATACAAAAATATAGTCATGGATCACTATGTTTTACTGACTACATGTATGCCTTGACCATTTATACATGAACCATAATGGAGCGGAACTTTCCTTGTCTACGATGTTTTCTTACAGGTGAAACACTCAAACTTGGTTTCTACTACCTCGGCCAAGATCGATACTACCATGCTCGATGATGAAAATTAAGCACTGTGAATAAGCCATGGATCGCCAGTTTCATCTCATCTATTTATATTGCATTCCATCCATCCATAAATCCATATCATTGCATATCATTCATACATAGTCAGTGCAATGGATACTCTATTTTTTGATCCTCTTCCATAGGAATGAGTCCTACGTCCTCAATACCTTCTATCTAATATTGAATCCCCCCTCACCCTCCCCATCTTGATTATTAGTATCACATACCCTACATCGTGTCCCATCAACCCAATCAATCCACGTTCATCACCGTCCATCTCTAGCATGAGGGGCTGTGTTTCCCATCCTAGGTCATCCTATAAGAAAAGAAAGTTACTCTATCTACACAGGAACATCGACTCACGCACACCTAGATTATCAACAGATACTTTTTGATCAAGTATCTTCGAATCTCAATAGGTAATCAATATGGGAATCCTAGACTACAACATGCATTTACATCAATTGCCTAGTCTCAATAGGTACACTAAGTCCAGCAAACGCCCCAAACAAATTAAAATGAAAACACTATCAATTGATCAACTAATCAAACACAATCAAAACAGACAAATTACATTAATTGTCTAAGTATCAACGAGTATTTTGCTTCAAATACCTTGACTTCATCGGGCAATTACATCAATTGTCTAAGTCTCATCAGGTCAATTTGACTCACTCAGACTTTATCCTATCCAAGCGAACAACTGACATTAACTGTCATGCTTTGACTCAACCGGGGCAATCCAACCGATTGCACCAGATTGTCCAACCAATTTTGATCAATTGTATAACATCACTCAAAAGAACAATACTACATTTGCACCATATCTCCTTCATGACCTAAGGGTACTCACTGGCTTACCCTTCTCCTCCTTCATTCCCAAATCCTCCATTCTATTGTTGCCTAATTTTCTTGAAATTTTTGAGAGATCACCCGAATTGTTGAAATTTTATCTCATCTCTCGAGGGGGTATACCTAACCTCTACCTTGGTTCATACTGGGGCACACACTATGCTTACTTGTTTTTCTTTGAAACGATGTAATAAACCACACCATCTCAAAGAGGGGCAAATGTAGACACATAAATATTTCCACTAGATTAAATAAATATTTAATGTTTATTTGATACACTAATATTCCCCTATTAATTAAATTTACATTTAATTAATTCATTCAATCCCCATTCTGCTATTTTAATTAAATAAATTACATAAATTTATTTAAATTAAAAATCCCTATCTATAACCCAGTTATTCAATAAATCTAATTTATTTAATTTCTCTCATTCCTCTCATTTAAATAAATTAACATTTATTTAAAAACACAAATCAAATTCCCCTTTTAAACAAATCAATATTTATTTAAACTCCCACCCCACTTGCATTTTCCTACAAATGCAAGTTGCAACAATAAATAGATTTTATTCTAAATAAAATCTACTTTCTCTCACCCACCAAACCCACTTGCCCACTAATCCCCTTCTAGATTCTTCTAACCCCTCCTAATTAGCCTAATCCCCCTTCCTAATCATTTGCACATTCCCAAATTAAAGGTCACTTCTAAAAAATGCCTCAAAGTCTTTGAAATGCATTAAAGGTTTTTATTCTTCAACAAGTTAACCCCCAAAGTCTTCCAAAGCCTTTATGGCTCTTACATAACCATTAATGGTTAACTCAACTTACCCACATGGTTAGAGACTTTCCCTCTAACTCAACCCTCATTTAACTCATGGGTCTCTTCAAGCATTTATTGCTTTGACCATGGCTATCCCCATTAACTCTTGCACAAGAGTTTATCCATTGGATAAAAGTAATTAGACTTTTATACTTATCCGTGAATCATTTGAACTCATGTGACCGTCCATCCCCATTTATTCACTTGTGTTGACTAAACTGATAGAAAAATATTGCACCATAGAAAGCTATAAAGTGAAGATGATATTTTATTTAGTCATTGAGCCGATAGCAATACACATACATAGCACTTTGGTGTTTTGTGGACCGACAATGAATGAATTTGACGTGAACAATAAGACAGAGAGTTTTAGCGCCTCATTCACGCTCTCTATTTACTCCTTCACATGTGTTCTTGTTTTTTTTCCTTCAAAAAGATTCGAATTTCACGCTCTCAATTGTACTAGGATATTTGTGGCTCAAAAAAACATGAAACTTGTCACAAGCTTCAAATTCATGGATGGAATTATCATTTCTCTATTTCAAACAATAATAGAGAAATTTTACTATCAAAGGTGGGATCATATGTATTAAATTTAGTTACCATATATATGTAGCATGTATTAAATTTAGTTACCATATATATGTATTTTACTTTTTATTAATAAGCTAATCATGTAACATGTATTAAAATTTAGTTATCATATATGTATTATACGTTGATCAATAAGCTCAAATTATACAACATATTGTGTGTCAAGTTTCATAAAATTCGATTAACAATTGTTCAAGTATTTGTATTTATAATTTGAACTTTTTTTTTAATGTTTTTACATGCGATTGAATTGATTTATATTGATCATATATTATTTCTTGCATTATTATTACTTAATGGTGATACTAATTTTAAAAGGAAGCTAGTAGATATTTAGTTTTATTATTTGCATGTAATGATATATTTCATTTGATCTTTATATTTTCTTTTAATTATTGATAGTAAAGGTTTACAAGAACAAGAAATAGTTTAAGTGGGACATTAAAGTTGGAATTTTTATCCAAATATTCACTCCTTGTCACTTACAACAAGCAAACTCTTAACAATTTAAAATGATTCAAGCACGACATCACCAATATATTATATATTATAATATAGGAGAGTACATAGGTAATAGCCACCATAGTTATAAGAACATTTGAATACATTAAAAATGGTTATCGAACATTATATACGATGTATGAGATCCATATTTTTTAACTAAGGTGCATTATGTTAACACCAAAATCCACAAGTTAATAATCTCTTTGATAGTATTTCTAATTTTTAGATATTTGAGAGTAGATACATGCCAGAGGTACATAATGAAATAATATTTGTAAACTAACTCACTTCATCTACTTTAAATAATATAAACGTAATAAATTTACACAAAATTAAATATATAAATTTTACAATTATCACTATCAATAAAATATACATATATTTATAAAATGCTTTAACCATTTTTCTCAATTGTTAAATATTAGAAATAAAATTTTACTATGGAAAGTTATTAAAATTAATATTTTTATAAATTTGAGATGTCATGCTTGACGTCACCAAACATTCAAGTAAACAGTCTGCTTGTTTTAGACTTATCCGTGATTCACATAAATTGTTTAAACTCACGTGACCGTCCATCTGCCCATTCATTCAATTGTGCTCATCCTTAAATATCTATTTCAACATCTAAATTTTCATTGAAGGGAAGACTCTTTAGAAGTTATGTATTCTTTTAATATTTTCTGTTTTCAAACATAAAATTATAAGATTATTTGGGTTTTAATAAAATTATGTTATTTTAACATTTAAATAAAATGGATATTATTAAATTTTAACATTATTTAATTCTAGTTTATTTAATCAATTATCAAATAAATATCAAAAGAGATTAGAAATAAAGAGATAGAGTTGAATTTTCAAAGAGATGATTCTAAATTCACAATAGAAACAAATTAGTTATGTAACTTCTATAAAAAAAAATCATCATCAAACAACTAATTATTGATGTGCATTCTTGAATGATTGATAAAATTCGTGCACACTACACGCCTGAAATATATAACCTATAAATCACTACAAAGATTTAGCAACTTGATAAATTTTGCAAGCTTGAACATCAATCAAATGTTGTCTTCATGGATTATCCTTAGTTGCATGTTCACCTTGACGTCTTGCTTCATCACAACAAATACAAATTTCAAGGCCAGATACTATTGCATTTATTGAATATTTTTTTTCATTAGTTTAACTAGTGATTACATATAATTCAAAATTTTGAGCAAAAATTCTATAAATATATTTTTTCTTTATTTTTATTGATTTATGTTGAAAGCAATAAGTGGAAAAAATAATTTTCAAAAATCACTTAATTTTCCTAAAAATAATCAATCTTTGTATGCATTTAATTTATTGTCAGTAATATTAGATTCCTACAACTTAATATTACTACAACAGAAGTTGTGCATTTTCTCTCCCTATCCTTTACTTGTTCCTTAAATTGGCCTATCTCTTTCTATCTTTTACTTGTTTCTCGACTATGATTAATAGTTTTATATATGTGACATCTCCCTTCACTACAGAAACAATTGAATTATCTAGATTTATTTAGACACATTATTATTAGTTTGTGGTACAATTGACATTTTTACCTAATTGATACCACCTATTACGCAAGGTTTATTTAGGTTTCAAGTTAGTGAATTCTTTTATTTTTAAAAAAAAAAAATTTGTTGCTTTTTTATTTTCTAGAAAATTTACCTTTGCTCTTAAGCTTTTAATATTTATATGGAAAAGTCATTGCTTAATGCATAGTTCATGTTTGCTACAATGTTTTGATTTCAAAGACATGAGATATTTGTCAAGGGTTCATGGAATTTTGTACTCCTTAGGTAGGTGGTGTTTTCTTATTTTTAAGTTTTGAAAGTAGTGTTTATGAATTTTCCCTAAAGAGTTTTGGGAGTTTATTTATAGTTTTTATTAAATATCTTCATATTTATTTCAAAAATATATTTTTAAATATTTCATTTATTTAAGAAGTAATTTATTCAATAAAATTATTTTAAATCTTTTAAACTTACATTTTTAGATTTATTTTAATTATAACATTATATTTAGAAATTTTTAAATATTATTTTTAATTTAAATATTTCAATAATTATTATATTACTAAATATATAATATATAAATAGTTTATATATATATAATCCTATTATTTGAAAAAAAAAAAAAATTTAATTCTAGGATTTTGTCATAAGAGATTGTGATGGTGAAGAGGGCCTAAATATTTATTTATTTTTTATTGGAAGAAGAAATAGAACCTAAATATGATGGTCATGCACTATTTTATATGTAAAATACAAACAAAACATACAAATTTCCCTCTACATCTATCTCACTCACATGAGATAGAGCAAAGGAGAGAGAAAGAGAGAAATAGTGGGATATAGAGCAAGGGAGAGCGAAAGAGAGAACTAGATATACATGGGGAGAGAAAGAGAGGGAGAAAAAAAGAGAGAGATAGAGATACATGGGAATAGAAAGAGAGGGAGAGAGAAATAGCGGGAGATAGAGAAAGGGAGATAAAAAGAGAGAGCTATAGAGATACATGGGAAGAGAAGAGAGAATAAATGGGAAGATAATGGGAGAGAGAGGTAGAGTGATAAGTTGATAGGAAGTGATATAGATGGAGGCAAACATAGAGAGATAGAGAATGATAGGGAGAGAGATAGAAATAGATAGGGAGATAGAGGTAGAGAGATATAGATACAAAGAGAGAGAGGAATGAGAGGGAGATAGAGAGAAAAGTAGGGAGATATGGTTATAGTGCAAGAGAGATGGAGTAAATAAGAGAGGGGAGGGAGAGATAGGGAGATAGATATAGAGGGTACAAGAGTGAGAGAGAAAGAAATTTATATAGAAACAAATAATAGAGAGGGAGAGGCATAGAGGGAGAGAGAGAAGGGGATGACAAAGAGGTAGAATAAAGATAGGCATGGAGAAAAAAAGAGTACATCAATAGAGAGAGAGAGAGAGAGAGAGAGAGAGAGAGAGAGAGAGAGAGAGAGAGAGAGAGAGAGAGAGAGAGAGAGAGAGAGAGAGAGAGAGAGGTAAGGAGATAGATACAAGGGAGAAAGATAGAGGAAGATAGAGATGTACAGATGGATATGGAAGAGAGAAAAGGGTGGTAAAGATATTGAACAATATAAGAATCTAGTCAATGAGGTGCATATAGATCATATTGTCTCTCTAGATTTGGGCACCCAAATTCTTGTATACATTCTATGTTCCTAGCAATGGAGGTTTTGCAAAGACAATAAAGGTAGGAATGTTGGCTCACTTTAAAAAATTTAAATGCGTGCAACTTAAAAGAATCATCCTACTTGTAGGTGAAAAAAAAATGACCAATATGAAAATATATCCAACAACTTCAAATATTACAATCATCTTTTATCTATCTCCATTAAGATGGATTATTGTTTTCAAAAACTAATTGATTTATTTTAAATATAAAACTCTTTTGATGTAATTAATATTTAATTAATTTTTAAATTATTGTAATGTGGGGGGGAATGGGGTTCACTAGTCTAATGCATGCAAATTAGGAAACTTTGCCTATTTCCAGTTTGATTATATTTTGAAGGAGAATGATCCACTAGGCTCAAGATGGATCAAGCACAAAGTGTACGTAGCGGTCCTTCATTATTGACTTGAAAGTGACAATGAAAATTGTAAGGAAGAATGCATGAATTAGGAGAAAGTAAGCTAAAATGATATTTTTTTGCATGTATGGGAAGACAACTGACTCAAAACCCAATTCTAGAAAAGTATGTGAAAGTATAGACTATAACTAACCCGTTGTCAAAATTTGAGGCAAAAGTGCACAGACTTAGTTTCCCATCTCAACCCACTCTCCAGACTAAATTGCTCAGCTCAGATTGCTCCCACAAGTTTCAACTCTGATGCATTTTAGATTATATATCTTTGTCTAATGTTTTTGCAGCTCTTTCTATAGCTTCGTCACCTATTACTGCATATAGAAAATAGATAAAATGTTGGATAGATAGGGGTTTGTCTATGCCAAATCTTGATTTATGAATTAACCTTGAAACTGAATTGAATTGGAATCAAAATTGAAAGTGTCTTGTTAGGTAGAAAAGGCTAGAAGTGAAAATAAAATTCTTATACCTTCATAGGCCTTTTTTATGTCAAAATTCTCATGAAGATGCTTGATGTTGACTTTTAATTGACTTAGAAAGAGAAGATCATGGAGGCCATCACAAATGCATATATATACCACAAACTCCTAGTCTTCAATGCCTTGATGCTTGATCTCTTGCTCTTGAGAACTCGAGATGCAAAATTGATATCATGACATCATATTACTTGAGTAGGTTACCCAAAATGAGGAGGATGCCTTAATTATATACCTCTCCCAATCATTTTTAGGTATAAAACATAGACTAGGTTGACATGGGAAAATATTTCCTACTAAATAAAGTTTATCATTGTGTGATTTCAAGTTGGGGCCAAACTAAAAGAAGTGGGGCACCCTAGGCATGATGCTCCCTCTAAAGAAAGCCCGAATTGGAACTTGAGGTCCTGACTAGGGCAAGGAAGTTTAAAACATATACTAAATTGAGTTGGGTCAAGCATGTTGAGCATGGAAGTCCAAGATCATTAAAATGGGATCTAGATAAGCATGAATTATCATAAGGGTGCAATTTCATAACACTATATTTAGTCCCCACTTTAGAAAGAGTATGAACCTACATTCATACTCACAATAAAGGGGATCAAGACATATGAAACTTTCATCAGGGTCAAAGAGATAAGGATTGCCAAGCCCCCAAGTGACTTAGGTCCTTATTAATTTAAAACCAAGATAAAAGGAGTAACACATTCCACAGAGAGAGAGAGCATGACCATACTATCATAGTAAGGTTAAAACTTACTATAAGTCATGTAAAAAAATAATGCAAAGAATAATTGAAATAGTCTATCAAATTGTGTTATGCTAGTCAATTCACCTTAAGAATTACCAAGAAAAGAATTATATCCATGGAAATCCACTAATAGAGAAAGTTACAAAGAAAAAGGCATATTTGCTAAGTAATTTGAAAAAAAATGACTACAAAAATTGATCAGCAATGTTTGTATAAATTGTAACAAAGAGAAAAGTGTATGCCCATATTGGCAACCAGCAACAAACTGAGAGGGGGGGTGAATTAGTTTGCACAAAAACTTTCTGCAACTTATACCATAAATCAGATCTGATAATTAACAATTAAAACATGAAACAACACCACAACAATATCACACATAACACCAAGATTTTTTACGTGGAAAAGATGGTTAAGGGACAAACCATGGTGGGAACCTACCCACAATGAGATAATAACTTGTTATGAGTAAATGAAATATTACAATGGGGAATGCACATGCTTTTAGGCACACGACCTAGAGCTCATTGCTCAAACAAGAAACTTGAAAAGGCTACAACCTTAAGGGAAGGATCACTGCCTTATAGGAAGTGTCACTAACTTACAAAAGCATGCAGACAACAATCTAGGTTACATGAACTATGAAAATAGCATCTCCATGTACTTGGATAGAATTTCGGTTAAGCACACAGTCTACTCTGCAACAATTCTCTTCTCTCCTTCACTTTCGAAAGATAAAATCACTCGTTCACACATACAAATTGATCATACACTCACTCAAGAATCGTAGACCTTGGATCTTACATGATTATTACATTTATTTATACAAGACATTTACCTATATTTCAATGTGGGCCAAACCTTAAATATAAATTACAAAATAATAACCTCACACACTACAACAACATATGTGGACCAAAATAAGGTTGGCTAAGAGATAGTCTAGACCCAAATAAACACCACAAACACGCAACACCTCCAAAAATTATGCCTCGATCATCTGCAACACACTACAACCACCAAGAATGTCGCATAACATGAAGAACATCATCAGACCAAGAAAATATTCAATAACATGCATAACAATCAATGCGGACCACCAATATGCAGAGAAGATGATCTAGAAATATTCAAAAGCAACGTAAATTGCACCACAACAACTTCTACAACTCAGATTATTAGAATCATCACCATCTCACCACCAGAGCTCAAGAACATAAAAAATGGCTGATAACATAAAATATACACTTGTGGTCATCCAAATCATGAACCAGTTGAATTGAGGATACACACCAACATCCCGAACACATCCCATACATTCATAACTAAAGATATAACAATTCCAAAGAAATTTGAAGCACAAACTAGAATACCGAATAACACGAACAATTGAATATCAGTCTCAATGCTAGATCTCATAACTCGATCAAAACATCACGCAGACCACTAAAAATTATACTGAATCAACTGCAAATACTTATCTCAAAACTCATTAAACTACATCAACTCAACTACAATACATTGACCAAACCAACTCAATTAATCTGACTGCAACACTAGAATACACAGAAGAATATGTTAACATCAATGACAACACATTATTCCAACAAACTCTTAGCAACATTCAACAACCCCCACATTAAAACAATTTCATATGCCTTATCGAGAGAAATTGCTTTAGGGTAGAATACATGCATCCAAAAGACAAGAATATTTTAATTTTCTATCTTCTCATTTTTTAGGTCTTGCCTTACTTGTACAACTCAAATTTGTATGTTAGTTGTCTATATATAGTTTTATATATATATATATATATATATATATATATATATATATATATATATATATATATATATATATATATATATATATATATATATATATACTTATACGTACATACATACATACATACATATACTCCTTACTATAATTTCAAACCTTACTAAATTAGTTTTTTATGGCTATCAATAGATAGAAATTGACAGATGTTCTAGGAATTATTAGGGAAGCAATCTCCTTTTATTATAGTATGTGTCAAGCATAATTTTTTCAAAAATAAAAATGTTCTTGATAGGATCATCTAAAGGTTCCCCTTTAGGTGTGGCAAGTTGATAAGCTCCAAATCCATAGCCAATTGTAATGTAAAGAGTCTTAACTAGTTAGGTTCCAATTTTTCTTTCTTTTGTTGGTCTTGTTAGTTAGTTTGATTTTATCTTAATACTAGGTCACCCACTTCAAATTTATGAGTTTTGATCTTATTTTAAATATCACAAAGGTAATTTTGATAAGCTTGCAAATGATTTAGTGCATTAAAGAATCTTTCATCTAGTAATTTCACCAATAATATACATTTTTAAGCATTTAATTTTACAGCTGGCCTAATTTTCTTCAAGAAACTCAATTTTTTTTTAATATGCTAAATATTTCAGATTTTATTTCCATTATATGAAACCAATCCATTCTTGTGTAGACATCTAAAAAATTAATGAAGAAATTTAGACCCACCAATTAATGTATTCTCCATCGGGCCAAATACATTCGAGTGCACAAGCTCCAATGGTCTTGTCTTCTTGTTTGGTCCCTTGGTAGATAATCTAATCCATTTTCATCCCACCAAAGTGCCAATGTAGACCCACCCCCTCATGGACACATGGTTGTTGGCCCCATTATCTTGTTTAGGTACATGCTCATTAACTGGCTTTAGTGAACATACCAGGTTTTCATTCAGTATGAACATTACATGCCCACCACACACAGTTATTTATATATATTTCATTTCTTTTGAGTTTGGTATGTTATCAATATGATAATCAAGTTTTTTATTTGTGAAAAGTTTGAAATGCAGTGTTTAAGCTATTTGCATGTAGTCAGCCTAACTATGCGATGCTTACCATAAGATATTAAAAGATTAATCTTGCCAATGAGATCAAGACCTCATATAGAAAGAAGAGTCATGGAGTGGTAATGATATAAAGAGCTTGCAGGAGTACATGAATAAGGTTCCCATGTTACTAATAGTGAAATTAATTTATCCTTCACTAGCCTTTGTAAGATAATATAATACCTTTCATTTAGTTTGGTAAACTACTTTTTTCTCTTAGATGACAACACGAAAACCTTTGGAGCTTGTGGTATGCTAATTAAATTAGCTTGGACAAACAATTTATTCTTTCTATCTCTTCTACTTCTAGGACATCAACTCCTAAAAGAATTAAAATGTTTTGCAATGGACAAATCTCATCCTATACAATGAACTTAAATTTTCACTAGGATGCATATCCTTCACAAATACATTAAGATTAAATGGTAATATTTATATCCTCTTAAATCCCAATTTTATGTTTCTAATATTCAATTATTTCTTAAATTCTTTTCTACCAATGTCTACCATTTCTACCTTCTTAAAATTCTATATTAGTGAAGAAAAGTGTAAGTTCAATGCTCATTAAGAGTTCCAAGGTGTATCAAGATGGTAGATGATAGCTTGATGGAGACAAACATTGTGAGCATCTTGGATGTCTTAATCCTACTCCCACCTTGCCTATAATATTTGAAAACAACTCCTACATTTCAAGAGACATAATTATCTTTGGAGGAGATATCTTTGTCTTCGGATTGTGCTCTAAATCAATTTCTATAATATTCTAGGTTTACATCTTCAATATTGTGACCTAAAACACAGGTGATTTGATTGCGACAACTTTTAACATGTTAACATGGAGACCACTGAGTGGAGTTTATAAACATCATTCATTTTTATTTTTCTTCCTGCATATTCCTTTGAAGAATGAGGATATCTCACACATACTCGTTTAGTATTATTTCTTCCTAAGGGGAGGAATATTATTCAACAATCATGGACTATCTTCTACACCTAGTTTTGAGCACCTGCCATCAGTTATGTACCTTGTGGAGGGATTTTCTTAGTCCTTCCACTTATTTTCTCTCTCTATTTATATTGGGGCATACTTCCTTTTTGTGGGAGGCGAATTCTTCTTCTTTGGGGTTATTTTCTATCTACATGAGTACCTAACATGACTTCATTTACCAAGACCCATCATCATCTTTTCACCCACCTAAACCATGCATAAGGGGGGTTTGGGTTGTTGTGTAGGTTTTTATTTAATTATTTTCCCTTAAGTTCATAGATTTTTCATATACTTTTCTTATGTTTTTTAAAATCATTGAAGTGGTTTTAATTAATCAATAACTAGGATATGATATTGAGGTGTACCCATCTTTAAAGGAAGAAACACCTACTATTTTAATCACTTTATTTAATATAAATGATTACACACTATTACCTATATTTTTCACCTCCATCCTCTCCCTAATACTATATAAAATCACTACCTGGCTTGTATTTATTATTCTAGACTTGAGATACTCTTGAATTGTTGTAAGTGTTCATTATTGTGTAGCTTTTCTTTGGGCTCTTAATGCAATCTTGTCATCTTGACATTTGCACATATCTTGGAATCACAAGTCTATAATTTCTTTATTCTATTTATAATTTTTTAACAATTGTACTTTTTGGGTTGGTCACTTGTGAGAAATGTAAGGATTGTAAACTTTTTATCTTGACAAAATGATGTATTTAAATGTTGATTTTAGATGGGGAGATTTATTAGAGATGGTAGGCCAGAAGTGCTCCAAATGAAAACAAAAAATGGACTCAACTATATGTCTTGAATCAAAAAAGAGGCAAATAGATTTTCGGGAACAAATTCTAGTGTTGTAATTGAAGGTGTGTTAAGAAATTTTTTTGGTAGCGCTATAGGTTGTGAGCATGGTTTTGGGAAAACAAAATAATTTCTTTGACCCATACACACATGGTTAATATAAATATTTCTTAAATGTTTGTTGTAGTAGTGTTAGACTTGGGTGAGCCAAAAGAGTGCACTAGGATGATGGTCAAAACATTGATTATGTTGAGATGGTGTGGTGGGTTGAAAAAAGTGGATGGTGTAGTGCTAGGGCTTGGGTTCCTTCATGTTCAAGGTGTTTGGTCCTCAATGTACCCACACTATAATTGTATGTGGGTTCTTTTCTTAATCCTTGCAATGAGAAAAAAAATGATGAACACGAGAACAATACAAAGTTGGGTTTGGAATTTGTAAAGGTGGTTCTTGGGGCTTCAAATAAATAAATGATGGTGTGGACTAGTCATTTGTCATGGATGAAGATTTTGACATGGAGGAATAAATTGGAGAGGTTTCATTGGAGTGATAAAAGTAATAAGAGTGAAGCTTAAATTATAGTTAAAATATTATAGAGATAGAATTGTTATGTTGATATGTAATACATGATATATAATGAATATTGATCATTGTATAAAATAATAAATACAAGCTTCAATCATTGGAGCTTTCAGGAAACTCATTAAGAGGTAACATCCCTACCTTTGGTGGACCTCTTCCTTTGTGGATTATTTATCTTTCTGACAATAATTTGGAAGGTTCTCTTCCCTCCTCTTTAGGTGGCCTCTCAAAATTGCAGTTTCTCGATCTTGATTCAAACAAATTGAATGGCAGCATTCCGTCTATTCTAGGTAATCTCCCAGCCCTAAGTGATCTTGTTCTACAGAATAACTCTTTGAATGGTCCGATCCCAACTTCCTTTGCAAGGTTGTCCAAACTATATGAACTTGATATGGCCAACAATAGGTTAAATGGAACTTTCTCATTTTTTATTCTAAACAATTGCCCCAAACTTCATGTTCTGGATCTCTCAAGCAATATGTTGACCGTCAAAATTAGCACCTCTATCATTCCCAAATTTCAGCTCGAGCTTTTAGCTTTACATCAATGTAATATTGGAGGAAATTTTCCTGCATTTATTTCAACTCAATATTTCATTAGGTATTTAGATTTATCAAATAATTTTCTTACTGGTTTTATTTCAAATTGGCTTTGGGAAATCACAAACCTTGTACATGTAGATCTATCTAATAACTTATTTTATGGATCAATCCCAAAATATATACATCTTAATTTTCTTTCATTGGCCAAAAATAATCTTAGTGGCTCTATTCCAAATTCTATTTTTGAACGGGAGGGTTTGAATATTTTAGTCTTGTCTAATAATAGGTTAAGTGGTAGGATTCCCCAATGTCCAAAGAATTGCTCTAACTTGTTTACCTTAAATCTAGAAAAGAACACATTAATTGGTAAAATACCAAATATATGTAAGAAAATGAACTCTCTTGAGGTATTGAAACTTGGAGAAAATGCACTTGAATTGCAAGTTCCATCATCACTTGGAGAATGTAAGAATCTAAAAATCCTTGATTTGAGAAACACTAGTTTGGAAGGGAACATTTCAAATTGGGTTCAAAGCTTGCACAATCTCCAAATTTTAATGTTAAAAAATAATAATTTTAAGGGTAAAATACCATTACAATTAACAAAATTACAAAATCTTCAAATTTTGGACATGTCAAACAATAATTTTCCAGGGGTCATTCCAAATGACTTTATGAAGTTAATTGCAATGGAAAATCAAACAGAAAACACAAAAACCCTTGCACAATTTTCTAATGAACATGAGTTATTTACGGATGAAAGTAATTTGTATATAGATGAAATAATTATTAAGAATAAAGGACAAGATATGGAGTATGTGAATTTTTTAAGATTGGAAAAATGTCTTGACCTCTCCAACAATAGTTTATCAGGCAACATTCCTCAAAATATTGGATCACTCAAAGGTTTGGTTATTCTTAATATTTCAAGAAATTATTTCAGTGGCAAGATTCCTAAATCCATTGGAGATATGATACTGCTGCAATCACTTGATCTTTCACATAATAAACTATTTGGGACTATTCCGACTGAGCTGCAACTTTTGACATCCTTAAGTTACTTTGATGTGTCCTACAATAACCTATCAGGGTTGATACCACAAGGAGGACATATGATGACATTTGATTCTACATACTTCTCATACAATCTAGACCTATGTGGCCTACAAATCTATGTGTCATGTGTAAGTAACCCTTTTGATTCTCCAAAGGCACATCAAGAGAATAATGAAGATTTAGAGAATGATATATGGTGGATATAGGAATGGCAATAGGCTATGTGATTAGCTTTTCAATTGTAATGGGAAACTTGTGGCTCAACAAAACATGGAGTGTCCCATTCTTCAAATTCATGGATGGCATTATCATTTCTCTATTGATAAGAGAGAAATTTTATTGTTAAAGATGGAATCATATGTATTATACTTTTTATTAGTAAGCTAATAATGTAACATATATTGTCATATTTTGATGTTTTGCAATGTATTATAAAAAAATGGAGTATAGTGTGGAAAATTTTCCTAAATTTTGGTTGATAATTGTTCAACTATTTGTATATTATAATTTTGAGATTTTTTAATATTTCAATGTGATGTTGAATTGATTTATGTTGATCATATATCATTTCTTGTTGTACCATTATTTGGTGATGATAGGTCATATTTAAGAGGAAGAGCTAGTAAATATTTATCTTTGATGATTTGTATATAATAATACCTTTTTGTTTGGTCTTTCTATTTTCTATTTTCTATTAATATTAATAGTTTACAAGCACAAGGGTCGGTAAATCTTGACTCGTATATTGTTAATAGATATTATTGATAATTAAATATAGAAGAATGAGTGTTATTAAATCTTAAGCTCCATAGAAACAAAATAATGGGACGTTTTTCAACACATGCAATTATTTTTCCTAAGGAACCTTTGGGTCAAAGCGTAAAGGTGTTTCCCACTTTTTTGTCTAAGTGGGACACTCAAATTAACATTCTCACTCTTTCTCACTTACATCAAGCAAACTATTAAGAATTTGAAGATGCTATAAACTTGTATTTTTTTATAATTTGAGTGTAGATTCTATTTATATAGTTTTAAAATTACCTATCCTCGAAATATTTGTTAACAAATTTCTTCATAAACAAGTTATTTTATCTTTCATAAGTAATATTTTTTCTATATTGCATAACTTAGCTAATTTCTTAAACATATGCCATTAACACTAATATCTATGGAATAAATAGTTTATTATAATTTTTGTTTCATTTTTTATTACATTTTTATGGTTGGCTAAAAATCTATATTCACTATAAAATAAGAAATAAATATTATAATTATTTTAAAAGTTATACATTTTGAGAAGATTATGTTTAAGGATGTGATTGTGTTAAGAATTGTGTCATTCTAATTTTATTTGATTGTAAAATGCGTGCTCCCAATCAACATTTTCTCAAATATAAGATGAATGAAACACCTAAGGGCCACATGTATAAGAAAGTTCAAATGAAGGTCATATTGGTGATAAATGTCAACTTACAATAATTCTAGGATGCTCATTGAAGAATTTCTAGAAAACTTTAATGTTTATAGTCAAGTTTAAAAGAAAAATATCATTCAATGGTTAAAAATTTGGCTAACGAGAGTGGATTCAAACTCCTTTACACTTTGAACTCTAAAAAACCAAGATGGTTGTCATTTAATAATTTTAGCACATGAATCAAATTTTTATGAAGAATTATTGTAAAGTGAAACTAAATCATAAATTAATAGTCCTAGACCAAAATTGTTCATTACTAGCTTATATAATACTAGTAACATGTAGAGTTGCAACTAGATATATTTAGATTGGTAGAAAGTAAAAAGTATCCACAGCTAAAATGGGAAAAGTTATTACAACTAAAGAAATGTTTATTACCCTTTGAACTCTTAAGTTTCCTCTCTATTCAAACATAAATAATTTACAATTTAAAAATATACAAATAGAATCTGCACTCAAAATATAAAAAAGTACAAGTTTATAGAATCTTCAAATTATTAATTAAATGAAATATAATTGAAATAAACCTCATTTTCAAATGTTTCATTATGATATTATGAGGTTCACCTATCTATTAAAACACTAGTTCCTTGTTACGTGCTTGCATGGGACATTCATGCTTTGAATTCTCTTAACTATGTGTGTTTTGCCATCCTATCAATTCATTAAAAAATTTCAAGTCTACCTTAATTATAGTGATTTATTGCTATATTATATCATGGAGAACAAAAAGGTTTTGTAGAATTACTAAACTAGCCTATTGTGTGAAATACCAATGAAGCTAGTTTTGTATTTAAAAATATTCAATCTATTTATCATCATTTTAACATGCTCAATAATAGGGTAGTTAAATTTATAATATCACCTTACATATCTCAAATTATGACTAATCTTCCAAATGAAAGTAATTTACCCTTATGTCTATATTACTAGGTCATGGTTGTTATGACACAAATAACACAAAAGAGAATATAATATGAATATGTTGCAAATACTTGATTATTTAATATGCCACTTTGTAGGGAAATCTTCCAAACACCGTATTAATGTTAAGGATTATCACCTAGGACAACTTAGCTAACAATATATATGCCCTAGGATTACCTATATAAATAACAATATAATAATGTTTAAGATAGGCATAAGGTGACTAACCATAAGTAAATGTACACACTCTAGAGTTAGGGACATAACAATAGTGATTAATTAAATTGAGTGATCTATGTCACCATCCCTTTTCAAATTGGTTAATAGTATAGAATCTTGATATGCAATAAATTTATAACACATACTACCATACAAGTCATTAGTTTCCCTTATGATAGATGTTTTGATTCAATTAGAATTAACAGTTATCTCCCAAAGATTTATTACTTTTGGATTAAAAAATTATATTTTTCAAACCCTACATCTAATTTTGTAGAAGCATTCAAGAAATTTACTTTCAAAATTATCTTTTTAGTTCCATTTTTTTTATATAATCTCATGAATATGATCACTATCCTTTGATATTGTGATATTAATTCTTTCAACAATACAATTATTTGAAAACAATACATCTTAGAATTTTGGTAACATGTTTTTTATTAATGTTTAAAAAAATAATTTTCTATATTTATTTTATAATTTAAAAAAAGGAGTTAGGGATTAAAAAATTCAAAATTAAATGGATCTATTTTTAAATGGAAATTACTTTTGATTATATTGAGTTAATAAATTTTGATGATTTTTTTGGTTTTATTCATATATGACTTAATTGCTTTCAATTATTGTTTTGGCTTTTGGTACTTACGATAAATACAACATGATTCATTACACACAGGTTCATAAAATGATCATTTAGATTTGATGTTTAGTACATACTCTTTATTGCCCCATTAACCATTTTCTTTGACCATCACAAAATTTGCACAAGTGATATAATACTTTTGCACAAATGCCCTAGTAATCATGAGCTATTGGTCCCAGTAAAGATGCAAAGTTCCTTCTAATTATTAACTTTTTTTCCAATGGGTGGCTATTAGCCCACTAGATGATTTTTTAGAGGGTTTTTAATTAGATAAATATAATATATTATTACTAGAACATGAACAAAAATCGGACCCCTTACCCTATATCATTAAAGTTTTGGTCATCTATTTATTCTGTGTTGTGTGCAATTTTTAATGTGTTCATTCTTTTGAAGTATTTTTTGGTTGTTTCTATATTTGTATTAAAACGTACAAATGTTTTCCCTACTTTGTTCATTATAAGGATTTCTATTTATATTAGAACAATTCTTACAAGGAGGGTTTCGAATAAAAGAATGTTTGTCTAATCAAATATATTTATGTGAAGTTGTTAGTTTCTACTTTATACCATCCAATTTATGTAGGAGTCAGGGTATAAATGAATGAATGAAATTTTTTAAAGTTGTCCATGAGACTAAACAACCTAACGGATTGAGAAAAACATCCTTAATTTATCTTCATGCTCTTTTCCACGTGCATATTGTCGACCTTCTATCCCTCTTTGTATTAAGTATGGCTATATTCATATGATGTGCATTCCATGATGTAGTGCCATTCTTCTAGAGGATGTTGTTGAGTTCTATTAGGACTCTACTTCCTCTAGGTTGAGACACTTGTCTCAACCTTATCCATGCTTCCTATCAGCTCTTGCCTATATAAACATGCTACCTTGCTTGTATTTTCATATAGTTGGAGAGATTAATCTAATGCTATTTTGCCTTGGAGCACTTCACATTTGTTTTCTCTCAGTATCATTGTTATGTTGTTCATTTTGTTTTGCATTTATAGTTTATTTGATCTATCTCTTTCAATTCAATTCTGGGTTGTAATTTGTTTCTCATATTTTAACATGGTATCAGAGCCTGTTTTGGAAGTGTAGATTATTTGTAGAGATCTTGTAAAATCTTGTTGTGTTTTCTCTTGCATTTTGTACGATCTAGAGAACCAACAAAGGTTTATGAACATCCAGTAATCCTTGTTCTTGCATGTTGTCTTTCTCTTGATCTAGGTGATTTCAGAATTCTAGAGGATTTTGAGAGCATTTCTAACCATTTCATTGTGTTTGAAATGTACAAGAAAGTCAAGATTGATTTTTGTTTCACCAAAATCAGAGATCATTTGTTGTAGTTGTGAAACGAGGGTTTGCAGCTCAGATCTAGAAGACAACTTTCAAATGAGGCATTTTGAGGCCAAATAAACCTTTTCATTGTGTTTGGAAGGCCCAAAAACACCCATTTGCATATAAAGATTGACATTATTTGGACACTAGAGTCTCTCACAAAAGTTTCTTTTTTGGAGGGGTGTTTTTCTTTTCACAACATTATTTTTCCTCAATTTTGTGGTGTATTCTTGTTGTTCGCAACCTAAAATGGTTGCTTCGTAGCCCTGCTATAGCCCAGGGATCATTTTGCCAAGTTTATTGACCATTTTTGGCAAATATAAGGCACAAAAATCTGTTGCTTTTGTTTAGGCGTGAATACTAGAGGTTTTATTTCTCTTTTTTTCACCTGTCAAAGACATAGATTGAGGCTCAAGTTGGCAGGAGGCCAATTTCACTTTACAAATCATGTCATTGATTCTATATTCCACCCCAATTCCAACAAGTGTCTAGAAGGATATCTTTGTTATTGGGAAAATGCAATTTTTTATTGTTTAAAGTGCTCATATATTAAAATAGGCCATTTAATGGGAATTTGTTTTAGTTGTAACTTTTGATCGATAACTCGGAATTGAGTGTCTTTTTTTGCAAAAGTGCATAATTTTTCATTTCCCATCTAGTGGTTCTATTTTTAATTGTTAACAAACTAAATTATAAAGTGCCAATTTTTTGTGGGGGCGTCATTTTGATTGAGTGAAAGGGTGGGAGTGCCTTGTGTTTTGCATTGATCTTTGCTCTTTTTTTTCTACACAAAAACAATCTTACTTTCTGCATTAAAATGGATCAAACTACAATACCAATACTCACACCCTATAACTACTGATGTCATGGAAATGGGGACAAGGCAACAACAAAGTTCAATGTTAATAAGTTAGTTTCAACCATAAAAACAAAACAAAGAACTAAAAACCATTCCAAACATATCAAGAGAGATTTCAAAAAGCATGAAAGAAGTTTAACAAAATAAAAGAAAGGAGAAGAGCCTCCCTAAGATGCTTCCATGATGCCTTTTGATGCTTCTCCCTTGTTTCTCTCCTCTCCAAGTCCCAAATGAGTGTAGCTCTCAGCTTTTAGCACTAGCCATGGATGCCATATGGAGATTCAAGATGGTTGAATATGATAAGCAAATACTATGCAAGAGTAGATAGTGATGCTATGAAAAAGCTCTATGCTAATGCCAGTATAACAACAATACTCTAATGCTTCTTTTTTTTGCTTGAGGAGAAGGGTTCTATTTATAGAAGAAATGGAGAAATGAAGGGTTAAGATTGAGTGGTTTAATCAAGGGCCAAGTTTGAAAGTTGGGGATCCATGTGCACAATTGGCACCAATAAAATGGTGACAAGTGTCAACATAGGATTGGGTTGAGAGAAGAGGTTGGAGGCATTAAAAGCCTGAGAAGACCTCATGGTTATCTAGAAGGTAAGGGTCAAGTATAAATTAAGATTACCCATTGGATTAAGAGTTAATCCAAGGATAAACCTTTGTGCAAATGATTAAGAGATAATCATGGTCAAAGCATTAAAGGCTTGATGAGACCTTTGGGTTGGGTAGAGGTTGAGTCAAAACAAATGTTTTAACCATGTGGGAGGGTTTGAGGTAACCATTAATGGTTATTGGAGACTTTGGGGATTAAGTGGTTGAAGGTTGAAAGCCTTCAATGGTTATCAAAGACTTTGAGCCATTTAGTGGTTGAAGGTTGGAAGCTTTCAAAGGTTATCCAAGACTTTGAGACATTTAGTGGTTGAAGGTTGAAAGCTTTCAAAGGTTATCCAAGACTTTTAGGCTTTGAGAAGTGACTCCATTTTGCTTAGGAATGTGACAATAATTAGGGGATGGATTAAGTTAATTAGGAAGGGGTTAGAAGAATCTAGAAGGGGATTTAGGCATACAAGTGGATTTTGTAGGAAAATGCAAGTGGGAGAAATTTTGGTATTTTCAATTAAAATAAAATCATTTATTTCGATTAAATGGTGTAATTTGCATTTGGATAAATATTCAAATAAATATTAATTTATTTAAATGAGAAAAATGAAGATAAAGCATTAAAATGCTTGAAGACTTTGAGGGAAACCATTAAAGGCTTGAAGACTTTAAGGAAAACCATTAAAGTCTTAAGAAGACTATAGAAGGAAGCCATCAAGTTTGAAGACTTTAAAGCCATCAAGTTTGAATACTTTAAGGGAAACCATTAAAGGCTTAAGAAGACTATAGAAGGAAGCCATCAAGTTTGAAGACTTTAAAGCCATCAAGTTTGAATACTTTAAGGGAAACCATTAAAGGTTTCAAGTGGGTGAGGATAAATAGGATTTTAAATAAATAATTTATTTAAAATAGTTGTGCAACTTGCTTTTGTAGGAAAATACAAGTGGGTGGAGGATAAAGGTGATTTAAATAAATTATTTATTTAAAATAATTGTGCAACTTGTATTTGTAGGAAAATGCAAGTGGGTGGAGGATAAAGGTGATTTTAAATAAATGATTTATTTATTTAAATGTGAGAGGTGGGATTTTGGGGGTTTTAAATAAATATTAATTTATTTAAATGTGAGAGAAGATTTAATTAAATAAATATGATTTATTTATTTAATTAATGGTCTGAATTTGGTTAAGTGGATTAAATCAAATAAATTGAATAATTTATTTAATTAATAGGAGAAGAGGGTTAAGATGAATTAATTAAATATTAATTTAATTAATTATTAATTGATGGTTAAATAATCAAATAAATACTAAGTATTCATTTAATTAAGTGGATAGATTTATGTGACTACATTTGCCCCTCTTTGAGACGGTGCAGTTTATCGCGTCGTTTCAAAGAAAGAAAAATAGGTGTGAAGAAATGCCCCATAAAATGTAAATTTAATGGGTGGTATGCCCCCTCGAGAGATGGGCCGAATTTTATTTATTTATTTTTTTTGAAAAATCGAGCGATCTCTCGAAAAAGAATGAAAAGTGGAGGGGAGGTAGAATAGAAGAATTTAGAACTAATGATGAAAGAATGGGAGAAAATGGAGTGAATATGAAGAAACAACAAGCCAGTGGGTACCCTGAGGTCATGCAAGAGATACATAGCAGATGTAGTGTGGGGTTTGGATTGATGCTATACAATTGATCAAAATTGGTTGGACAATCTGGTGCAATAGGTTTAATTTCCCCGGTCAAGTCAAAGCGTGACAGTTGATGTCAGTTGGTTGCTTGGACAAGATAAAGTCTAAGTAAGTGAATCAAAGTGACCTGATGAGACTTAGGCAATTGATGCAATTGCCCGATGAAGTCAAGGTATATGAAGCAAAAATACTCGTTGAGACATAGACAATTGATGTAATTGTCCGTTGGATTGTGTTTGATTGGTTGATCAATTGATAGTGTGTGCGTGTGATGGATGGTTGTGGGGAATCATGGCAACCCCGTTGAGACTAGGTCATTGTGATAAATGCCTAATGTAGTCTAGGATTACCATAATCGATGACCTGTTGAGACCTGAAGATACTTGATCAAAGTATCTGTTGATAGTCTAGGTGTGTGGGAGTCGATGTATCTGTGTAGATAGAGTAACTGGCTTAATTTTGTGGATGAGTGAGGATGGGAAGCGATGAAGGGATTAGGATGATGTTGATGATCAAGATAGGGAGGGTGAGGGGGGATTTGATGTTAGATAGAAGATATGGAGGACTAGGATCGAGTCCTATGGAAGAAGATGAGTAAAATAGAGTATGCATTATTATGACTACGTATGCATGATATGCAGCTATTATGAATGTATGGATGGGTGGAATGCAACGAAATGCAATATATACAAATGAGATGGAATGACGATCCATGGTGCTTTATTTTTCATCATTGAGCTTTAAAATGTTGTAAGAAAATACAAGCAACTTGACATAAAGATTCAAGATGACCAGAGT
The DNA here is from genome assembly GCF_030272615.1 of Cryptomeria japonica. Classification (NCBI taxonomy): domain Eukaryota; kingdom Viridiplantae; phylum Streptophyta; class Pinopsida; order Cupressales; family Cupressaceae; genus Cryptomeria; species Cryptomeria japonica. The sequence continues at coordinate 221,438,967 of NC_081409.1, forward strand.
ATTTCTTACATGGATTTTTATATAGCAAGTTAATACAAGCAACTTGATATAATGGATCAAGTTGACCTGAGTATTGCTTGCGGAACAGATAAGGATTATCTCCTTTCATGCATGACTTGGAACGTCCTCCTTGATCTTAGGCTGATCATATCCTGAGACAAGTGCATACCGTAATAAGAGATAAAACCTTTATCCAGTTTGGATGAGGTAGGAGGAACCAAAGAAAGAGAATTGTACCTGCAAACAAATAGTATATACATAAAGAATAAAGAATATGGATCCTTGGTAATGGTTCATGCTCATATGGTCGAGGTATATGCTGTACTCAGCAAGCCGTAGTGATCTATGACTGCATTTTTCATAAGATCATGTAGCTTGGTGAACTTCCCACGTAGACACCATTAGTACATGCCCCAGTACTTCATCAGAAGTAATGCGCAAACGATACAAAACAATGCTGAAAGATCCCGATACAGATAAACAAATGATTGTACTCATAAATCAACCAAGTATTTGATAGCTTAACATAATTTTCTTGTCAAAGAAAATGTCATCTTGTCTTTGTTTTGATAAGGAAGGATGCATCCTTGTTTAAGACAGTTTGGATTGTTGATGTTGATCGTGTTGGTCGAGTGATAAGTGGTCATTTGTGTGAGTATTTTGTATCTGATCGGATGAATATGTTCAAGGCGTTGTCATGTTTTTTGGGTGATTTTCGATGGTTTTTCGATGTTTTTGGATTTTGTGTAATAGTTTTTGAATGTTTGTGGATTTTGTGAGTCATTTTTGAATGTTTTTGATATTTTGCGAGACATTTTTGAATGTTTTTGTATTTTGCGAGACATTTTTGAATGTTTTTGTATTTTGCGAGACATTTTTGAATGTTTTTGCCAATGAATCACCAGTAATGTAGAATCCACTTCCATCATCTAGATTGTAAGGGCATTGCCCCCAAGTTGGACATGATTTATGAAAAAGCGGGATGCTAGACGCATGAAGTACTTTCTTGGATGACAGATCAAATAACAAGCCATGGTTAGATGGATGGATGTGTGTATGTATGAATGTGATCGCAATGAGCCTGAAAGATACTGGAGCCATTGCCTTTACGAGTGGCGCCTGTTTGCCAGGTTTTCGCCATCGTACTTACCCAAGGTGCCACTGGAGTGGTTGTTCACCGTTTGGATGCATGATTTTTCTTTACTTTTTTGAATGTTTTTGTATTTTCTTTAGGACATTTTTCTGAATGTTTTTGCTATTTTCTTTAGGACATTTTTCTGAATGTTTTTGGTATTTTCTGATATGTAGGGGAGCCTGATGCCTTGTACACCTTAGGTATAAAACCGTTTGAGGTGCATGCTATTGATTGGATCTGCAAGTGGTTCTCCGTCTGATGTAGCCAACTGATATGCCCCGGACCCGAATACAGCAGTGACAACATATGGGCCCAACCAGTTTGATTCAAACTTGCCTTGATGTTCTCTGTTTGGTTGGTTGCGAGGATTTTCTCGAAGAACAAGATCACCTACCTCAAATGTACGAGATCTAACTCGGTGATTGTAGCTTCTACTCATGCACTACTGATAGGCTTTGAAGTCATTGTATGCAGCTTGTCGCTTCTCATCTAGTAACTCTAAGTCCTGAAGATGAGATACTCTGTATGCTTCATCATCGATGAGATTGTGCAATGAAACTCGTAAGGATGGTATCTCGACCTCAATAGGTAAGATAGCTTCAGCACCATAGACCAATGAATAAGGAGTTGCACCTGTAGGGGTCCGAATGCTAGTTCGATATGCCCATAGCGCTGGATTCAATTGAACATGCCAATCACGGCCGACATCATTGACTGTCTTCTTTAGGATCCTCAATATGTTTTTATTGGATGCTTCGGCCTGACCATTGCCTTGTGGGTAATAGGGAGTGGAAAAGCGGTCTTGGATATGAAATTTCTCACAAAGCTCATGAACATCCTGATTTTTGAAAGGAAGACCATTATCTGTGACAATGGACATGGGAACACCATACCGGTAGATGATGTAATTGAGGATGAATGAGGCGATCTGCTTGCCGGTGACTTGGGTAAGTGGAACAGCTTCAATCCACTTGGTGAAATATTCGGTGGCGGTAATAATGAATTTATGGCCATTGGATGAAGATGGATGGATTTTACCCACAAGATCAAGACCCCATTGACAAAAAGGCCATGGTGTTGTGATTGGTTGCAGTTCTTGAGCTGGTGCATGTATTAGGTCGCCATGAACTTGACATTTTTTACACTTCCTGACAAAGTAGTAGGAATCCTTTTCCATAGATGGCCAATAGTATCCAGCTCGCATGATCTTCTTGGCTAGTGATGGACCACTTGAGTGAGTCCCGCAAATTCCTTCATGTACCTCTTCCAAAGCCTTTGTTATCTCACCTTGTTCTAGACATCGAAGGAGAGTACCATCAAGACCGCGTCGGTATAGGGTTTCGGCAATAATGGTATATCGAGCAGTTTGGCGAATGAAGGTTTTACGTTGGTTATTTGATTGGTTGGGAGGAAGGGTGTGATCACGGAGATAGGTGTAGAACTCACAGTACTATGGGGATTCAGAACCAACAAGGCAACATATCATTTCAGATTCGGGGATATCATAAGCGGGGATCCAAAGTTGTTCTACCAAGAACTCGTAGCGTGTTGAATTCTGTGGAAGATCTAGTAGAGATGCGATGGTAGCCATAGCGTCAGCAGCTCGATTCTGATCTCTTGGTATCTTCTCAAAAGTGATAGTAGTAAATGATGTCTTTAGATTGTCCACCATTTGCTTGTATGGCATGAGTTTATCATCTTTGGTCTGATACTCATCTGTTGCTTGTTGAATGACTAGTTGGGAATCGCCATATACTTGCAATTCTTTTAATTTCCATTGTATGGCTAATCTGAGTCCTGTGATCAAGGCCTCATACTCTGCTATGTTGTTTGTGCATGGAAATGTGAGCCTGTAAGACTTCGGGATGCTATCACCTTGAGGTGTGATAAACAGAATGCCTGCCCCCGAGCCGTGCCTAGTGTACGAACCATCAAAGTATAATTTCCATGACTGTGCTTCTGTAATCATGAATATCTCTTCATCTGGAAAATTGGAAATGAGAGGATGATCACCTATGAGAGGTGCATCGGCCAACTGATCTGCAATAACCTGACCTTTGATAGCTTTACGGTCCACATACTCAATATCAAATTTACTTAGAATCATCACCCATTTGGCTAAGCGACCTATCAATGCTGCTTTGCTAAATAAATACTTGAGTGGATCAATCTTTGCAATGAGTTGCACCTTGTGTGTTAACAGATAGTGCCTCAGTGTAGTGGCTGCCAAGATTACTGCTAGGCAAGCTCGCTCAATAGGTGTGTAATTGAGTTCATAGCCCACCAGTGTGCGAGAGATGTAGTAAATAGCACACTCTTTTCCTTCTGCATTATGTTGTGCCAGTAGTACACCCAATGCTATACTTGTTGCTGAGATATAGAGCAATAATGGTCTACTTGGATCTGGTGGCATCAGCAATGGTGGATTCATGAGATAGTCTTTAAGCACCTGAAATGCTTGCTGGCATCTATCATCCCACTGAAAGCGGATGTTCTTGTGTAGCAGGTGTGTGAATGGGTGACACTTATCAGCCAATTGTGCAATGACTCTGCGGATAGATTGAAGCCGTCCTTGTAGTGTTCTTAGCTGACTGATATTCTTTGGAGGTGGCATGTCCATGATTGCTTTAACCTTTGCTGGATCGACCTCAATGCCTTTGCTTGAGACAATGTATCCTAGAAGCTTCCCGGAGGTCACTCCGAAGACACATTTCTTTGGGTTGAGTCGAACATGGTATTGTTCCAATCTATCAAAGATTTTATCTAAGATGTGAAGATGTCCTTCGCTAGTAAGTGATTTTGCTAGTAAATCATCCACATAATCTTCCATTATAGTATGCATCATGTCATGGAAGATGGTGGTCATTGCTCTTTGATAGGTCGCTCCTGCATTCTTTAGACCAAAAGGCATTACATTCCAGCAGTATGTGCCCCATGGACATGTGAAAGCTGTCTTATGTTGGTCCTCTGGTGCGATCTTTATTTGATTGTATCCTGAAAAGCCATCCATGAGTGAAAGCATGGCATGTCCTGCTGCCAAATCTACTATGATGTCGATATTTGGTAGAGGGAAGTCATCCTTAGGACATGCCTTATTCAGATCTCTGAAGTCTGTACAAATGCAGATGCCCCCTTTTGGTTTGCCAACTGGTACAATGTTGGAGATCCATTTTGCATAATCAATTGGTCTAATGAAACCAACATCCAGGAGTTTCTTGAGTTCTGTTTTGACTAGCATGGCAATCTGAGGATGCATCTTACGAAGCTTCTGCTTGATAGGTTTGGCTCCTTTTGCTACTGTGAGATGATGCATGACTAAATCAGGATCAAGCCCAGGCATGTCTGCATATGACCATGCAAAGTTGATCTGACACTGTTGGAAGAACTCTATAAATTGAGGATGTTCCTCTGGAGTGAGAAGAGATGCCAGATGTATGATATGAGGGTTTTCAGGAGTCCCCACATTGTATTCTTTAGTCTCGTCAATGAGAATCGTCGATCGTTCCTGTTGTGTACTAGCAGGGAGAATGTCAAACCCTTCATCCTCAAGTGCCTCAGAGAGGTTTTCACCGTTGGATACGCTCTTTCTTTTTACTTTTGTTGGATCAAACAGTGCCACAGTGTGGTTTTCACTGGAAGATCCATGTTTTAATGTTATATTTTTGCAGCTGAAGGGTTTGGCATCCGCTCCGAAGTATGCTGCGCTATTAAGTTCAATGGCGAATCCAGCTTTGTGATCCCCGCTTGGTAGATTATCCCTTAATTCCAAAAAGTCAATGATAGCCTCATCGTTTTGGAAGAGGTCAAGACATGGGGGATTTGGTTGGTTCCATTCGATGAGTTCAGGGTGGATAATGGGCATTACTTCATCGATTAAGTTAAGTGCGGGAGATGTATCAGTGAGGGTTAAGACAGTGTGGTGAAGGTCGTTGATGGTACTCTCCCTATCAGAATCCGGCGTAGGATGAGACGTAGGGTCTGTGGAAGATGTTTCCAGCTCAGGTACCCAAGTGGTCTTTATCTGTGCTTCTCCGTAAACAGGAATGTCTTTGCGTGGCGGAGGTGGTGACGTGTCTTCCTCATCTGAAGTGTTAAGCTGTACAGAATCAAATTCCCACTCATGTGAGTCGGTCTCTGAATCACTTTCCAGCATCCGATTGCTATACCATACTGGGATGTCGCTGGAGTTGAATACTGCAGGTGTGATTGGTTTATGTACCTTTGAGGTGATCAGTGCTGCAGGAACTGTGATGGGGTTTAAAGGTTTTGTCACTGGAAGTATCGACAGGGTTGATTTAGTGGCTTCTATTGGAACGGCTGGTGCCATAGATGCTGCTACGGGTTCCAATATAGTTGCTGCTATGAATGGTTTTATTGATGTGATGACTGCTGTGGATGGGATTACTAGTTCGATTGGTGGGATTTTTGGCACTGATGATGGTTGCGGTGGGTTTGTGAGCCTCGATGGGGCAGTGACAATATTGCTTGATGGTGCTTTGATTATGAAAGGTGTCCTCTTTACAGTAGGTGGGCAAAATGGTTTGCTAGGTTTTCCTTTAAATCTGAGTTTAGGAAGGATCTCTTTTTCAAAGCCTAGGCCTGTATTACCTTTGGGCTTGAACTCTGCCAGCAGCGGTTCATGTCATCCTTGTTTGCAGTATCCCAAAGCACTCTGACCATCATATCCCATTCTTTGCATAATGAGGAGGCCTTTGCCATACTATTCTGTAGGAAGTGTAACTCGCGGTATGTCAGTGGTGATGGGATCTTTATAGATCCAGTCCGCTAGGTCCTCATCTTGTGTTTCTTCCTGTAGACTCCTTCCAAGGATGAAAGGCGTCCAAGCACATGCTGGCGTGATTAGTCGTTGCTAGAGTAACTGCTGTGGTTTACCATGTGTTTTAGGAGAAGTGGGCATTTGTCCCACACAAAAGAGTTGACTTAAGTTATATTCCTCGGGACCTTCCTCTGCGACTTTCATTTTAAGCTTTTCTTGCTTGGGTATAGGGGTGTTCAAACTGGCAAGAGAGGTGGGACTTACATATGATGTAGAGGAAATGGCTTCCCTATTATTAGGAACAGTAATTTCTGGTTGATGGCTGATATTATGGCAAAATGCAAAGGGATTTGCATCACCCAGGATTGTGATCTCTGCACCATTATGTGGGAACTTGATACATTGATGGTAGGTAGATGGAACGGCTTGCATGGCATGTATCCAAGGTCTTCCTAATAATAGATTATATGGCAGAGGAAGGTCCAGAACCTGACAAATTATGTGTTTTACCACAGGGCCCACTTCGATTGGTAGCACCACCGCTCCTTTGGATGAACACTCTGCATCATCATAGGCCTTGATGGTGATCTTCTTGCGAGGATCCACTGATTCTATTGCATATCCCAATGCTGTGACAAACTATAGTGTACAAATGTTTAGGCCTGCTCCATTATCTATCAAGACTCGCTTGATCCTGTGTTGGTTGATAAAGCCTTCAATGTGTAGTGAAGCGTTATGAGGTTGTTGGAAGGAAGAGTTGTCACTTTCAGAAAAAGTGAGACAAGGTGATGACTTTAGATTTCCAACCATGGCTTGAAATTGGTCTGTGTTCAGGTTTGCAGGGACTGACGCCTCTTGGAGTGCTTGATCCAAGATTGTTTTATGAGATGGCGATAGGCGCAATAGTTCTAAAATGGATATGAGCGCAGGCGTTTTATCTAATTGTTCCACAAGATTATATTGCTTTGGGACGGAGGTGGTGCCCTGTGGAGCTGCCTTGATGGTGACCTTGCCACGACGTGTAACAACATTGCAATTTGAGGTGGGATTTTTGAAGGTTATAGTTGCAATTTGTTCACTGGCATCATACAGGTGATTTACAGTGTAGTTATACGTAGCCTGCGTATAATCAGTGGTATCAGTGCCTCGCCGGGAAGTGGAAGGACCCCTTTGACCTTGTGATGGAAGTGGATCCTTGAACATGAGATGATCATTATTGATCGTTTTTGGGTCATGTCCTTCAATTTCAATTTCTCCTCGATCAATAAGATCCTGAATGAGATCCTTCAATCGGTGACAATTACTTGTCTTGTGTCCTCATCCTTGATGGAACTCGCAGTGTTCAGTATCTCTCCACCATGCTGGTTTGACTTGAGGCTCATAGTTGGATAGTTTAGGTAGAGTGACCAAATTTTGAGAAAGGAGTTGTCGCAACACTGTTTCAATGGGTTCCCCTAAGGGAGTGTATGTGCGTTTTTGTTTTTGTGGACGAGGTCTTGGTTCATCATGAGATGTGATGCGACCTTGATTAGGAGGAACATTTGTGTTATTTTGAGGTGGAGGATTTTGTCCTGCAAACCGAACCACAGGTTGTGCATTTTGGATAGTTCGAGCATCCACAACCCCATCGTTGACGATATTTTTATCCTTGTTCCAGAAGTTTGGTTTATCATTATTGAAGTGCGGGCGACGACCATCTTTTGGTTCATTAAATATTTTGATGAGTCCTTTCTTGATGAGTGCCCTTTCACATTTTATACCCTTGGTGATCATATCGTTAAAGGAGTCCGTGTCTTTGACATCCAGGTGAAATTCCATTTCTTCGTTTAAGTTGGAAATGAAAATTTCCACTAGTTCTTGTTCAGGTAACTGAAGAGAACGTCTGCTAGACATTTGGCGCCATCGTTGCAGGAATACTGAGAATAATTCACCTAGTTTTTGTTTGGTGTTGCATAGATCAGCCATGGTGATGTCGCGTTCAATGTTATGAGAGTAATGAGATAGGAACTTCTGGATGAGTTCCTCAAATGTTCTAATGCCACCTGGTAGTCGGGAAAACCATGATGTGGTGGTTCCTCCCAAGCTTTGGGGAAAAAGGTGCATTAGGTATGTGTCCTCATAAGCCACTTCAAGACAAGCGGAATGAAATTCTCGGACATGATCACGGGGATCCCCCTTTCCTCTATATTTTTCAAATTTGGGTGTTTCGAACCCGCGTGGAAAGGGTGGCATATAAAGATTCCTATCAAAAGAATAGGGACAGATGTCGTTAAGTGAGAATTGATTGGTCTTAACACCACTATGAAGTTGTTGGGCGAGATTCTCGACTTGTTGCCGCAACATCTCTATTTCATTTGGAGGAGGAGGTGGTGGGTTACCTCGAGGAATGTTATATCTGATGTGATTTCTACCCCTTTCCTCCTCATGGCGACTTTGTCTTTCTGATGCTTGTCTTAATTGGGCAAGATCAAAGTCCGAGGGGAGTTTGGCTCCTTCTTGAGCGAGTTTTAAGAAGTGAGCATCCGCATTGCTCCTTAATATTTCATCAAATAATCTGTTGAAGTGAGGGTTATGCTGAGCCCTTTCGATTGTTGAAGGAGTGGGAGTACTTGGGTTTTCATCAGTTATAGTTCCTCCAAGTGCTTCTTGAAATTCATTGAGGTTGTCTTCTTCTTCCTCAATTTCTATTTCTCGTTGCCTTGATCGCGATCGGGTTTGAGCCATTTTGTTTGTAAGTTTGTGTTGAAGTTGATTGAAGATGATGATGAGTTATTGATGAAAGATTGATGATTGGTGATTTGTATTGTATGGGGATCTCTAGCACTTTAAGGTAGATGTAACCGAAATTCCTTCTTTGAATTGCTTGTTTGTTTTGAGGAGTTTGGATGTGATAAGGTGTAGAGAAATCTGAGATGTGTTACAGATTTTGACTACCTAGCAATGAGAGGATTCACTCATGAACTAGTTTTAACCTGCGTAGATGTGTCTCTTAGGATGAGCTTTTCCTAGATGTAGAAACAATCTAAAAGTGATGTGATGTGTTTGATTTCAAGCAATATCTAAAAGAGAACTTGGGACAAGAACCTCTTAATGTTTTGAGAGTTTTGGGATGAATTGATGATGGAAAAATGATGTATGAATGAGATGATGGATGTTTTGTTTTCAACTTCAATAAAAACTTTGTGTTACAAATGGAACAAACTCTACTTCTTCCCTTTCAGGCGTTGGTGGCACTTCTCGAGCTGTGTTGTAGGTGATACAGATGTTTGGGAAGAAGTTGGGATTAATCTTTCCTCCTTGATTTTTGTGATAACTCAGAGCTCTATATTGCATAAAAGCTCTGCGGTTCAATGATTCGGAATCAAATTCGTTTGTTTTACCTTGAAGATAGAGACGTATGCGATGTAGAAAGACTCTATGTGAGACAAAGATTTGTCTATTGAGATAGAAGAATTTCCTCCTTTTGATCAAAGCCTTTGAGCTTAATGGTCTCCTTCTTAAGTTGATATTCTGATGACACTTCTTCTTTCGCAAGATGTGAAGAATGGTCATAAAATTTGTCTCTTTGTTGTTTGCACTTTGTTTTTGGTATTTTTGTTTGATTTTCAGAAATGTTGGATGAATACTATGTTTTTGGGATTGATTTTTTTATTTTTCTTTGACAAGAAAACAAAGCAAGCACACAAACACAAGAATGTTGCCTCAAAGGCACAAATGAGTATGGGTCTAGATCAACCCAATCCTTGGACTTGTTTTTGACCCTTCCTTTAGATTTATTTTAAGGTGTATTTCCAAAGCCTGAAGTCGGCTCAATTTGCACTAGGTCTGTAAAACGAACACACTTCAAACACTTTTTATCCCTAAGGTCAAATGGCCAGTTGTGATAAATTTAGCCCACATCTTGATATTTCTTCGACTTTGGTACTACATACCTTATGAATCCCGTCGTGGCAGGTAAGGATGTGATATACTAAGTCTTGCACGAGCATAACAAATAGATGATCCCTATGATGGGGGAGTCACCACTTTTATCAAGCCACAAGTGACTTTTCAAAAAGCTATGTTTCTACTCAAGGAAATATGTATGGTGAGTATCTTGGGAGAAAAACCATCTATGCTCTTGCACTAAATTATATCTCAAATATCCTCAATCAATAAAACAGGTGGGCTACTACTTAAAGGTGTTTAGTCATGTTCGATGTTTTTGGACATAAGTTCATTCTGCAGTGACTCACTTAAGAGCCTTGTAACTGGTGGTGGGGCCCATTTGTCCTTTCGGCCAGTTACACTGTAGGAACAGCTATACCCAAGGCTACAGCTTTCGCTCTCACCTGATTTCTATAGCAGCTCGAAGGATTTACCGCTCGAGGTCGTTCCCAAGAGTATCGATCCCTTGGCAGGCCTCTCTTAAAAAGATAAAATGTGAGTGTTACTAACACTTTTCTCTTGCACCTAGGACCACGAAAGCCAAGGGAGAGGATAGTGTGTGTTAGAAGTAGGACCACTCGACCAACTCTTTGCACAAGTGTGCCAAGCACGAAAAACACTTGTTCTTTTTAATCTATCATTGCAATGTGATCTAACTATTTGGAGATGTTGCTCCAACAATCATGGTGTTCTTTTTAATTTTCAAAGGCAATTGTTTGAGTAAACTAGAATTTGAAAATCCTGGTCAACTTAATGAAAAACACGTTTGCATGAAGTAAAATTGCTTTAAAAATGAGACAAGTTGATTGTGAATTTTATTTGCACCAAAAATGGAAGTGTGGATTGTAAGTTTTATCTTGATGCAAGAAATAAAATTTGCCTTGTTGATTTTAAGCACCAAAAGAATTTGTTCCTAACTTTGCAACAAAAAAAATTTGCGTGTTTGTTTTTGTGATTCTTTTTAACTTTGAACAAGTGTGATTCTTTTTTAGAGCTCCAAACGAAAGATATGGTTCTTTTTAAAACTCCAAATGAAAATGTAGTTGATTTTAACCCAAAAGGAAAATGAATTTATTTTATCCTAACTTGAAAGACAAAGTTAGCAATATGAACAAATTTATTTCCTAAGCTAAAATTGCTAAAAATAATGCTATTGTAGGGGTTAGTTAAAACCTGCACAAAAGATAATTAGTTAGAAAAATCTGCATGTTTTGGTGGGCTTCTACAAGCCTAAAATTTTTGGTTTTCGGTTACAAGGAATTTTCTTACAACTCTTTGTTACAATAGCTCTACTCTGTGTGAAAACAGAAGTGCTATTTAACATGAAAGAGGAACATTATAGACAATAGAGTTAAAGTATCAATTTGCGAAGGTGCTAAATTGAGAAGAAAAATGCAAGAGAATGACCTGTGTGTCAATTAAAACATTCAAAAGTTAGTAGTCTTCAAAATGATTGCTCTTTGATTCACGTCGGGTTCACCAAATGATGTCATGGAAATGGGGACAAGGCAACAACAAAGTTCAATGTTAATAAGTTAGTTTCAACCATAAAAACAAAACAAAGAACTAAAAACCATTCCAAACATATCAAGAGAGATTTCAAAAAGCATGAAAGAAGTTTAACAAAATAAAAGAAAGGAGAAGAGCCTCCCTAAGATGCTTCCATGATGCCTTTTGATGCTTCTCCCTTGTTTCTCTCCTCTCCAAGTCCCAAATGAGTGTAGCTCTCAGCTTTTAGCACTAGCCATGGATGCCATATGGAGATTCAAGATGGTTGAATATGACAAGCAAATACTATGCAAGAGTAGATAGTGATGCTATGAAAAAGCTCTATGCTAATGCCAGTATAACAACAATACTCTAATGCTTCTTTTTTTTGCTTGAGGAGAAGGGTTCTATTTATAGAAGAAATGGAGAAATGAAGGGTTAAGATTGAGTGGTTTAATCAAGGGCCAAGTTTGAAAGTTGGGGATCCATGTGCACAATTGGCACCAATAAAATGGTGACAAGTGTCAACATAGGATTGGGTTGAGAGAAGAGGTTGGAGGCATTAAAGGCCTAAGAAGACCTCATGGTTATCTAGAAGGTAAGGGTCAAGTCTAAATTAAGATTACCCATTGGATTAAGAGTTAATCCAAGGATAAACCTTTGTGCAAATGATTAAGAGATAATCATGGTCAAAGCATTAAAGGCTTGATGAGACCTTTGGGTTGGGTAGAGGTTGAGTCAAAACAAATGTTTTAACCATGTGGGAGGGTTTGAGGTAACCATTAATGGTTATTGGAGACTTTGGTGATTAAGTGGTTGAAGGTTGAAAGCCTTCAATGGTTATCAAAGACTTTGAGCCATTTAGTGGTTGAAGGTTGGAAGCTTTCAAAGGTTATCCAAGACTTTGAGACATTTAGTGGTTGAAGGTTGAAAGCTTTCAAAGGTTATCCAAGACTTTTAGGCTTTGAGAAGTGACTCCATTTTGCTTAGGAATGTGACAATAATTAGGGGATGGATTAAGTTAATTAGGAAGGGGTTAGAAGAATCTAGAAGGGGATTTAGGCATACAAGTGGATTTTGTAGGAAAATGCAAGTGGGAGAAATTTTGGTATTTTCAATTAAAATAAAATCATTTATTTCAATTAAATGGTGTAATTTGCATTTGGATAAATATTCAAATAAATATTAATTTATTTAAATGAGAAAAATGAAGATAAAGCATTAAAATGCTTGAAGACTTTGAGGGAAACCATTAAAGGCTTGAAGACTTTAAGGAAAACCATTAAAGTCTTAAGAAGACTATAGAAGGAAGCCATCAAGTTTGAAGACTTTAAAGCCATCAAGTTTGAATACTTTAAGGGAAACCATTAAAGGCTTAAGAAGACTATAGAAGGAAGCCATCAAGTTTGAAGACTTTAAAGCCATCAAGTTTGAATACTTTAAGGGAAACCATTAAAGGTTTCAAGTGGGTGAGGATAAATAGGATTTTAAATAAATAATTTATTTAAAATAGTTGTGCAACTTGCTTTTGTAGGAAAATACAAGTGGGTGGAGGATAAAGGTGATTTAAATAAATTATTTATTTAAAATAATTGTGCAACTTGTATTTGTAGGAAAATGCAAGTGGGTGGAGGATAAAGGTGATTTTAAATAAATGATTTATTTATTTAAATGTGAGAGGTGGGATTTTGGGGGTTTTAAATAAATATTAATTTATTTAAATGTGAGAGAAGATTTAATTAAATAAATATGATTTATTTATTTAATTAATGGTCTGAATTTGGTTAAGTGGATTAAATCAAATAAATTGAATAATTTATTTAATTAATAGGAGAAGAGGGTTAAGATGAATTAATTAAATATTAATTTAATTAATTATTAATTGATGGTTAAATAATCAAATAAATACTAAGTATTCATTTAATTAAGTGGACAGATTTATGTGACTACATTTGCCCCTCTTTGAGACGGTGCAGTTTATCGCGTCGTTTCAAAGAAAGAAAAATAGGTGTGAAGAAATGCCCCATAAAATGTAAATTTAATGGGTGGTATGCCCCCTCGAGAGATGGGCCGAATTTTATTTATTTATTTTTTTTGAAAAATCGGGCGATCTCTCGAAAAAGAATGAAAAGTGGAGGGGAGGTAGAATAGAAGAATTTAGAACTAATGATGAAAGAATGGGAGAAAATGGAGTGAATATGAAGAAACAACAAGCCAGTGGGTACCCTGAGGTCATGCAAGAGATACATAGCAGATGTAGTGTGGGGTTTGGATTGATGCTATACAATTGATCAAAATTGGTTGGACAATCTGGTGCAATCGGTTTAATTTCCCCGGTCAAGTCAAAGCGTGACAGTTGATGTCAGTTGGTTGCTTGGACAAGATAAAGTCTAAGTAAGTGAATCAAAGTGACCTGATGAGACTTAGGCAATTGATGCAATTGCCCGATGAAGTCAAGGTATATGAAGCAAAAATACTCGTTGAGACATAGACAATTGATGTAATTGTCCGTTGGATTGTGTTTGATTGGTTGATCAATTGATAGTGTGTGCGTGTGATGGATGGTTGTGGGGAATCATGGCAACCCCGTTGAGACTAGGTCATTGTGATAAATGCCTGATGTAGTCTAGGATTACCATAATCGATGACCTGTTGAGACCCGAAGATACTTGATCAGAGTATCTGTTGATAGTCTAGGTGTGTGGGAGTCGATGTATCTGTGTAGATAGAGTAACTGGCTTAATTTTGTGGATGAGTGAGGATGGGAAGCGATGAAGGGATTAGGATGATGTTGATGATCAAGATAGGGAGGGTGAGGGGGGATTTGATGTTAGATAGAAGATATGGAGGACTAGGATCGAGTCCTATGGAAGAAGATGAGTAAAATAGAGTATGCATTATTATGACTACGTATGCATGATATGCAGCTATTATGAATGTATGGATGGGTGGAATGCAACGAAATGCAATATATACAAATGAGATGGAATGACGATCCATGGTGCTTTATTTTTCATCATTGAGCTTTAAAATGTTGTAAGAAAATACAAGCAACTTGACATAAAGATTCAAGATGACCAGAGTATTTCTTACATGGATTTTTATATAGCAAGTTAATACAAGCAACTTGATATAATGGATCAAGTTGACCTGAGTATTGCTTGCGGAACAGATAAGGATTATCTCCTTTCATGCATGACTTGGAACGTCCTCCTTGATCTTAGGCTGATCATATCCTGAGACAAGTGCATACCGTAATAAGAGATAAAACCTTTATCCAGTTTGGATGAGGTAGGAGGAACCAAAGAAAGAGAATTGTACCTGCAAACAAATAGTATATACATAAAGAATAAAGAATATGGATCCTTGGTAATGGTTCATGCTCATATGGTCGAGGTATATGCTGTAGTCAGCAAGCCGTAGTGATCTATGACTGCATTTTTCATAAGATCATGTAGCTTGGTGAACTTCCCACGTAGACACCATTAGTACATGCCCTAGTACTTCATCAGAAGTAATGCGCAAACGATACAAAACAATGCTGAAAGATCCCGATACAGATAAACAAATGATTGTACTCATAAATCAACCAAGTATTTGATAGCTTAACATAATTTTCTTGTCAAAGAAAATGTCATCTTGTCTTTGTTTTGATAAGGAAGGATGCATCCTTGTTTAAGACAGTTTGGATTGTTGATGTTGATCGTGTTGGTCGAGTGATAAGTGGTCATTTGTGTGAGTATTTTGTATCTGATCGGATGAATATGTTCAAGGTGTTGTCATGTTTTTTGGGTGATTTTCGATGGTTTTTCGATGTTTTTGGATTTTGTGTAATAGTTTTTGAATGTTTGTGGATTTTGTGAGTCATTTTTGAATGTTTTTGATATTTTGCGAGACATTTTTGAATGTTTTTGTATTTTGCGAGACATTTTTGAATGTTTTTGTATTTTGCGAGACATTTTTGAATGTTTTTGCCAATGAATCACCATTAATGTAGAATCCACTTCCATCATCTAGATTGTAAGGGCATTGCCCCCAAGTTGGACATGATTTATGAAAAAGCGGGATGCTAGATGCATGAAGTACTTTCTTGGATGATAGATCAAATAACAAGCCATGGTTAGATGGATGGATGTGTGTATGTATGAATGTGATCGCAATGAGCCTGAAAGATACTGGAGCCATTGCCTTTACAAGTGGCGCCTGTTTGCCAGGTTTTCGCCATCGTACTTACCCAAGGTGCCACTGGAGTGGTTGTTCACCGTTTGGATGCATGATTTTTCTTTACTTTTTTGAATGTTTTTGTATTTTCTTTAGGACATTTTTCTGAATGTTTTTGCTATTTTCTTTAGGACATTTTTCTGAATGTTTTTGGTATTTTCTGATATGCAGGGGAGCCTGATGCCTTGTACACCTTAGGTATAAAACCGTTTGAGGTGCATGCTATTGATTGGATCTGCGAGCGGTTCTCCGTCTGATGTAGCCAACTGATATGCCCCAGACCCGAATACAGCAGTGACAACATATGGGCCCAACCAGTTTGATTCAAACTTGCCTTGATGTTCTCTGTTTGGTTGGTTGCAAGGATTTTCTCGAAGAACAAGATCACCTACCTCAAATGTATGAGATCTAACTCGGTGATTGTAGCTTCTACTCATGTGCTGCTGATAGGCTTTGAGGTGATTGTATGCAGCTTGTCGCTTCTCATCTAGTAACTCTAAGTCCTGAAGATGAGATACTCTGTATGCTTCATCATCGATGAGATTGTGCAATGAAACTCGTAAGGATGGTATCTCGACCTCAATAGGTAAGATAGCTTCAGCACCATAGACCAATGAATAAGGAGTTGCACCTGTAGGGGTCCGAATGCTAGTTCGATATGCCCATAGCGCTGGATTCAATTGAACATGCCAATCACGGCCGACATCATTGACTGTCTTCTTTAGGATCCTCAATATGTTTTTATTGGATGCTTCGGCCTGACCATTGCCTTGTGGGTAATAGGGAGTGGAAAAGCGGTGTTGGATATGAAATTTCTCACAAAGCTCATGAACATCCTGATTTTTGAAAGGAAGACCGTTATCTGTGATAATGGACATGGGCACACCATACCGGCAGATGATGTAATTGAGGATGAATGAGGCGATCTGCTTGCCGGTGACTTGGGTAAGTGGAACAGCTTCGATCCACTTGGTGAAATATTCGGTGGCGGTAATAATGAATTTATGGCCATTGGATGAAGATGGATGGATTTTACCCACAAGATCAAGACCCCATTGACAAAAAGGCCATGGTGTTGTGATTGGTTGCAGTTCTTGAGCTGGTGCATGTATTAGGTCGCCATGAACTTGACATTTTTTGCACTTCCTAAAAAAGTAGTAGGAATCCTTTTCCATAGATGGCCAATAGTATCCAGCTCGCATGATCTTCTTGGCTAGTGATGGACCACTTGAGTGAGTCTCGCAAATTCCTTCATGTACCTCTTGCAAAGCCTTTGTTATCTCACCTTGTTCTAGACATTGAAGGAGAGTACCATCAAGACCGCGTCGGTATAGGGTTTCGGCAATAATGGTATATCGAGCAGTTTGGCGAATGAAGGTTTTACGTTGGTTATTTGATTGGTTGGGAGGAAGGGTGTGATCACGGAGATAGGTGTAGAACTCACCGTACCATGGGGATTCAGAACCAACAAGGCAACATATCATTTCAGATTCGGGGATATCATAAGCGGGGATCCAAAGTTGTTCTACCAAGAACTCGTAGCGTGTTGAATTCTGTGGAAGATCTAGTAGAGATGCGATGGTAGCCATAGCGTCAGCAGCTCGATTCTGATCTCTTGGTATCTGCTCAAAAGTGATAGTAGTAAATGATGTCTTTAGATTGTCCACCATTTGCTTGTATGGCATGAGTTTATCATCTTTGGTCTGATACTCATCTGTTGCTTGTTGAATGACTAGTTGGGAATCGCCATATACTTGCAATTCTTTTAATTTCCATTGTATGGCTAATCTGAGTCCTGTGATCAAGGCCTCATACACTGCTATGTTGTTTGTGCATGGAAATGTGAGCCTGTAAGACTTCAGGATGCTATCACCTTGAGGTGTGATAAACAGAATGCCTGCCCCCGAGCCGTGCCTAGTGTATGAACCATCAAAGTATAATTTCCATGACTGTGCTTCTGTAATCATGAATATCTCTTCATCTGGAAAATTGGAAATGAGAGGATGATCCACTATGAGAGGTGCATCGGCCAACTGATCTGCAATAACCTGACCTTTGATAGCTTTACGGTCCACATACTCAATATCAAATTCACTTAGAATAATCACCCATTTGGCTAAGCGACCTGTCAATGCTGCTTTGCTAAGTAAATACTTGAGTGGGTCAATCTTTGCAATGAGTTGTACCTTGTGTGTTAACAGATAGTGCCTCAGTGTAGTGGCTGCCAAGATTACTGCTAGGCAAGCTCGCTCAATAGGTGTGTAATTGAGTTCATAGCCCACCAGTGTGTGAGAGATGTAGTAAATAGCACACTCTTTTCCTTCTGCATTATGTTGTGCCAGTAGTACACCCAATGCTATACTTGTTGCTGAGATATAGAGCAATAGTGGTCTACTTGGATCTGGTGGCATCAGCAATGGTGGATTCATGAGATAGTCTTTAAGCGCCTGAAATGCTTGTTGGCATCTATCATCCCACTGAAAGCGGATGTTCTTGTGTAGCAGGTGTGTGAATGGGTGACACTTATCAGCCAATTGTGCAATGAATCTGCGGATAGATTGAAGCCGTCCTTGTAGTGTTCTTAGCTGACTGATATTCTTTGGAGGTGGCATGTCCATGATTGCTTTAACCTTTGCTAGATCGACCTCAATGCCTTTGCTTGAGACAATGTATCCTAGAAGCTTCCCGGAGGTCACTCCGAAGACACATTTCTTTGGGTTGAGTCGAACATGGTATTGTTCCAGTCTATCAAAGATTTTATCTAAGATGTGAAGATGTCCTTCACTAGTAAGTGATTTTGCTAGTAAATCATCCACATAATCTTCCATTATAGTATGCATCATGTCATGGAAGATGGTGGTCATTTCTCTTTGATAGGTCGCTCCTGCATTCTTTAGACCAAAAGGCATTACATTCCAGCAGTATGTGCCCCATGGACATGTGAAAGCTGTCTTATGTTGGTCCTCTGGTGCGATCTTTATTTGATTGTATCCTGAAAAGCCATCCATGAGTGAAAGCATGGCATGTCCTGCTGTCAAATCTACTATGATGTCGATATTTGGTAGAGAGAGGTCATCCTTAGGACATGCCTTATTCAGATCTCTGAAGTCTGTACAAATGCAGATGCCCCCTTTTGGTTTGCCAACTGGTACAATGTTGGAGATCCATTTTGCATAATCAATTGGTCTAATGAAACCAACATCCAGGAGTTTCTTGAGTTCTGTTTTGACTAGCACGGCAATCTAAGGATGCATCTTACGAAGCTTCTGCTTGATAGGTTTGGCTCATTTTGCTACTGTGAGATGATGCATGACTAAATCAGGATCAAGCCCATGCATGTCTGCATATGACCATGCAAAGTTGATCTGACACTGTTGGAAGAACTCTATAAATTGAGGCTGTTCCTCTGGAGTGAGAAGAGATGCCAGATGTATGATATGAGGGTTTTCA
Organism: Cryptomeria japonica; assembly: GCF_030272615.1. NCBI lineage: Eukaryota > Viridiplantae > Streptophyta > Pinopsida > Cupressales > Cupressaceae > Cryptomeria > Cryptomeria japonica. Next base: position 221,457,965 of record NC_081409.1, read on the forward strand.
GGAGTCCCCACATTGTATTCTTTAGTCTCGTCAATGAGAATCGTCGATCGTTCCTGTTGTGTACTAGCAGGGAGAATGTCAAACCCTTCATCCTCAAGTGCCTCAGAGAGGTTTTCACCGTTGGATACGCTCTTTCTTTTTACTTTTGTTGGATCAAACAGTGCCACAGTGTGGTTTTCACTGGAAGATCCATGTTTTAATGTTATATTTTTGCAGCTGAAGGGTTTGGCATCCACCCCAAAGTATGCTGCGCTATTAAGTTCAATGGCGAATCCAGCTTTGTGATCCCCGCTTGGTAGATTATCCCTTAATTCCAATAAGTCAATGATAGCCACATCGTTTTGGAAGAGGTCAAGACATGGGGGATTTGGTTGGTTCCATTCGATGAGTTCAGGGTGGATAATGGGCATTACTTCATCGATTAAGTTAAGTGCGGGAGATGTATCAGCGAGGGTTAAGACAGTGTGGTGAAGGTCGTTGATGGTACTCTCCCTATCAGAATCCGGCGTAGGATGAGACGTAGGGTCTGTGGAAGATGTTTCCAGCTCAGGTACCCAAGTGGTCTTTATCTATGCTTCTCCGTAAACAGGAATGTCTTTGCGTGGTGGAGGTGGTGACGTGTCTTCCTCATCTGAAGTGTTAAGCTGTACAGAATCAAATTCCCACTCATGTGAGTCGGTCTCTGAATCACTTTCCAGCATCCGATTGCTATACCATACTGGGATGTCGCTGGAGTTGAATACTGCAGGTGTGATTGGTTTATGTACCTTTGAGGTGATCGGTGCTGCAGGAACTGTGATGGGGTTTAAAGGTTTTGTCACTGGAAGTATCGATAGGGTTGATTTAGTGGCTTCTATTGGAACGGCTGGTGCCATAGATGCTGCTACGGGTTCCAATATAGTTGCTGCTATGAATGGTTTTATTGATGTGATGACTACTGTGGATGGGATTACTAGTTCGATTGGTGGGATTTTTGGCACTGATGACGGTTGCGGTGGGTTTGTGAGCCTCGATGGGGCAGTGACAATATTGCTTGATGGTGCTTTGATTATGAAAGGTGTCCTCTTTATAGTAGGTGGGCAAAATGGTTTGCTAGGTTTTCCTTTAAATCAGAGTTTAGGAAGGATCTCTTTTTCAAAGCCTAGGCCTGTATTACCTTTGGGCTTGAACTCTGGCAGCAGCGGTTCATGTCGTCCTTGTTTGCAGTATCCCAAAGCACTCTGACCATCATATCCCATTCTTTGCATAATGAGGAGGCCTTTGCCATACTATTCTATAGGAAGTGTAACTCGCGGTATGTCAGTGGTGATGGGATCTTTATAGATCCAGTCCGCTAGGTCCTCATCTTGTGTTTCTTCCTCTTGACTCCTTCCAAGGATGAAAGGCGTCCAAGCACATGCTTGCATGATTAGTCGTTGCTGGAGTAACTGCTGTGGTTTACCATGTGTTTTAGGAGAAGTGGGCATTTGTCCCACACAAAAGAGTTGACTTAAGTTATATTCCCCGGGACCTTCCTCTACGACTTTCATTTTAAGCTTTTCTTGCTTGGGTATAGGGGTGTTCAAACTGGCAAGAGAGGTGGGACTTACATATGATGTAGAGGAAATGGCTTCCCTATTATTAGGAACAGTAATTTCTAGTTGATGGCTGATATTATGGCAAAATGCAAAGGGATTTGCATCACCCAGGATTGTGATCTCTGCACCATTATGTGGGAACTTGATACATTGATGGTAGGTAGATGGAACGGCTTGCATGGCATGTATCCAAGGTCTTCCTAATAATAGATTAAATGGTAGAGGAAGGTCCAAAACCTGACAAATTATGTGTTTTACCATAGGGCCCACTCGGATTGGTAGCACCACCGCTCCTTTGGATGAACGCTCTGCATCATCATAGGCCTTGATGGTGATCTTCTTGCGAGGATCCACTGATTCTATTGCATATCCCAATGCTGTGACCAACTGTAGTGTACAAATGTTTAGGCCTGCTCCATTATCTATCAAGACTCACTTGATCCTGTGTTGGTTGATAAAGCCTTCAATGTGTAGTGAAGCGTTATGAGGTTGTTGGAAGGAAGAGTTGTCACTTTCAGAAAAAATGAGACAAGGTGATGACTTTAGATTTGCAACCATGGCTTGAAATTGGTCTGTGTTCAGGTTTGTAGGGACTGACACCTCTTGGAGTGCTTGATCCAAGATTGTTTTATGAGATGGCGATAGGCACAATAGTTCTAAAATGGATATGAGCGCAGGCGTTTTATCTAATTGTTCCACAAGATTATATTGCTTTGGGACGGAGGTGGTGCCCTGTGGAGCTGCCTTGATGGTGACCTTGCCACGACGTGTAACAACATTGCAATTTGAGGTGGGATTTTTGAAGGTTATAGTTGCAATTTGTTCACTGGCATCATACAGGTGATTTACAGTGTAGTTATACGTAGCCTGCGTATAATCAGTGGTATCAGTGCCTCGCAGGGAAGTGGATCCTTGAACATGAGATGATCATTATTGGTCATTTTTGGGTCATGTCCTTCAATTTCAATTTCTCCTCGATCAATAAGATCCTGAATGAGATCCTTCAATCGGTGACAATTACTTGTCTTGTGTCCTCGTCCTTGATGGAACTCGCAGTGTTCAGTATCTCTCCACCATGCTGGTTTGACTTGAGGCTCATAGTTGGATAGTTTAGGTAGAGTGACCAAATTCTGAGAAAGGAGTTGTCGCAACACTGTTTCAATGGGTTCCCCTAAGGGAGTGTATGTGCGTTTTTGTTTTTGTGGATGAGGTCTTGGTTCATCATGAGATGTGATGCGACCTTGATTAGGAGGAACATTTGTGTTATTTTGAGGTGGAGGATTTTGTCCTGCAAACCGAACCACAGGTTGTGCATTTTGGATAGTTCGAGCATCCACAACCCCATCGTTGACAATATTTTTATTCTTGTTCCAGAAGTTTGGTTTATCATTATTGAAGTGCGGGCGACGACCATCTTTTGGTTCATTAAATATTTTGATGAGTCCTTTCTTGATGAGTGCCCTTTCACATTTTATACCCTTGGTGATCATATCGTTAAAGGAGTCTGTGTCTTTGACATCCAGGTGAAATTCCATTTCTTCGTTTAAGTTGGAAATGAAAATTTCCACTAGTTCTTGTTCAGGTAACTGAAGAGAATGTCTGCTAGACATTTGGCGCCATCGTTGCAGGAATACTGAGAATAATTCACCTAGTTTTTGTTTGGTGTTGCATAGATCAGCCATGGTGATGTCGCGTTCAATGTTATGAGAGTAATGAGATAGGAACTTCTGGATGAGTTCCTCAAATGTTCTAATGCCACCTGGTAGTCGGGAAAACCATGATGTGGTGGTTCCTCCCAAGGTTTGGCGAAAAAGGCGCATTAGGTATGTGTCCTCATAAGCCACTTCAAGACAAGCGGAATGAAATTCTCGGACATGATCACGGGGATCCCCCTTTCCTCTATATTTTTCAAATTTGGGTGTTTCGAACCCACGTGGAAAGGGTGGCATATAAAGATTCCTATCAAAAGGATAGGGACAGATGTCGTTAAGTGAGAATTGATTGGTCTTAACACCACTATGAAGTTGTTGGGCGAGATTCTCGACTTGTTGCCGCAACATCTCTATTTCATTTGGAGGAGGAGGTGGTGGGTTACCTCGAGGAATGTTATATCTGATGTGATTTCTACCCCTTTCCTCCTCATGGCGACTTTGTCTTTCTGATGCTTGTCTTAATTGGGCAAGATCAAAGTCCGAGGGGAGTTTGGCTCCTTCTTGAGCGATTTTTAAGAAGTGAGCATCCGCATTGCTCCTTAATATTTCATCAAATAATCTGTTGAAGTGAGGGTTATGCTGAGCCCTTTCGATTGTTGAAGGAGTGGGAGTACTTGGGTTTTCATCAGTTACAGTTCCTCCAAGTGCTTCTTGAAATTCATTGAGGTTGTCTTCTTCTTCCTCAATTTCTATTTCTCGTTGCCTTGATCGCGATCGGGTTTGAGCCATTTTGTTTGTAAGTTTGTGTTGAAGTTGATTGAAGATGATGATGAGTTATTGATGAAAGATTGATGATTGGTGATTTGTATTGTATGGGGATCTCTAGCACTTTAAGGTAGATGTAACCGAAATTCCTTCTTTGAATTGCTTGTTTGTTTTGAGGAGTTTGGATGTGATAAGGTGTAGAGAAATCTGAGATGTGTTACAGATTTTGACTACCTAGCAATGAGAGGATTCACTCATGAACTAGTTTTAACCTGCGCAGATGTGTCTCTTAGGATGAGCTTATCCTAGATGTAGAAACAATCTAAAAGTGATGTGATGTGTTTGATTTCAAGCAATATCTAAAAGAGAACTTGGGACAAGAACCTCTTAATGTTTTGAGAGTTTTGGGATGAATTGATGATGGAAAAATGATGTATGAATGAGATGATGGATGTTTTGTTTTCAACTTCAATAAAAACTTTGTGTTACAAATGGAACAAACTCTACTTCTTCCCTTTCAGGCATTGGTGGCACTTCTCGAGCTGTGTTGTAGGTGATACAGATGTTTGGGAAGAAGTTGGGATTAATCTTTCCTCCTTGATTTTTGTGATAACTCAGAGCTCTATATTGCATAAAAGCTCTACGGTTCAATGATTCAGAATCAAATTCGTTTGTTTTACCTTGAAGATAGAGACGCATGCGATGTAGAAAGACTCTATGTGAGACAAAGATTTGTCTATTGAGATAGAAGAATTTCCTCCTTTTGATCAAAGCCTTTGAGCTTAATGGTCTCCTTCTTAAGTTGATATTCTGATGACACTTCTTCTTTCGCAAGATGTGAAGAATGGTCATAAAATTTGTCTCTTTGTTGTTTGCACTTTGTTTTTGGTATTTTTGTTTGTTTTTGAGAAATGTTGGATGAATACTATGTTTTTGGGATTGATTTTCTGATTTTTCTTTGACAAGAAAACAAAGCAAGCACACAAACACAAGAATGTTGCCTCAAAGGCACAAATGAGTATGGGTCTAGATCAACCCAATCCTTGGACTTGTTTTTGACCCTTCCTTTAGATTTATTTTAAGGTGTATTTCCAAAGCCTGAAGTCGGCTCAATTTGCACTAGGTCTGTAAAACGAACACACTTCAAACACTTTTTATCCCTAAGGTCAAATGGCCAGTTGTGATAAATTTAGCCCACATCTTGATATTTCTTCGACTTTGGTACTACATACCTTATGAATCCCGCCGTGGCAGGTAAGGATGTGATATACTAAGTCTTGCACGAGCATAACAAATAGATGATCCCTATGATGGGGGAGTCACCACTTTTATCAAGCCACAAGTGACTTTTCAAAAAGCTATGTTTCTACTCAAGGAAATATGTATGGTGAGTATCTTGGGAGAAAAACCATCTATGCTCTTGCACTAAATTATATCTCAAATATCCTCAATCAATAAAACAGGTAGGCTACTACTTAAAGGTGTTTAGTCATGTTCGATGTTTTTGGACATAAGTTCATTCTGCAGTGACTCACTTAAGAGCCTTGTAACTGGTGGTGGAGCCCATTTGTCCTTTCGGCCAGTTACACTGTAGGAACAGCTATACCCAAGGCTACAGCTTTCGCTCTCACCTGATTTCTATAGCGGCTCGAAGGATTTACCGCTCGAGGTCATTCCCAAGAGTATCGATCCCTTGGCAGGCCTCTCTTAAAAAGATAAAATGTGAGTGTTACTAACACTTTTCTCTTGCACCTAGGACCACGAAAGCCAAGGGAGAGGATAGTTTGTGTTAGAAGTAGGACCACTCGACCAACTCTTTGCACAAGTGTGCCAAGCACGAAAAACACTTGTTCTTTTTAATCTATCATTGCAATGTGATCTAACTATTTGGAGATGTTGCTCCAACAATCATGGTGTTCTTTTTAATTTTCAAAGGCAATTGTTTGAGTAAACTAGAATTTGAAAATCCTGGTCAACTTAATGAAAAACATGTTTGCATGAAGTAAAATTGCTTTAAAAATGAGACAAGTTGATTGTGAATTTTATTTGCACCAAAAATGGAAGTGTGGATTGTAAGTTTTATCTTGATGCAAGAAATAAAATTTGCCTTGTTGATTTTAAGCACCAAAAGAATTTGTTCCTAACTTTGCAACAAAAAAAATTTGCGTGTTTGTTTTTGTGATTCTTTTTAACTTTGAACAAGTGTGATTCTTTTTTAGAGCTCCAAACGAAAGATATGGTTCTTTTTAAAACTCCAAATGAAAGTGTAGTTGATTTTAACCCAAAAGGAAAATGAATTTATTTTATCCTAACTTGAAAGACAAAGTTAGCAATATGAACAAATTTATTTCCTAAGCTAAAATTGCTAAAAATAATGCTATTGTAGGGGTTAGTTAAAACCTGCACAAAAGATAATTAGTTAGAAAAATCTGCATGTTTTGGTGGGCTTCTACAAGCCTAAAATTTTTGGTTTTCGGTTACAAGGAATTTTCTTACAACTCTTTGTTACAATAGCTCTACTCTGTGTGAAAACAGAAGTGCTATTTAACATGAAAGAGCAACATTATGGACAATATCGTTAAAGTATCAATTTGCGAAGGTGCTAAATTGAGAAGAAAAATGCAAGAGAATGACCTGTGTGTCAATTAAAACATTCAAAAGTTAGTAGTCTTCAAAATGATTGCTCTTTGATTCACGTCGGGTTCACCAAATGATGTCATGGAAATGGGGACAAGGCAACAACAAAGTTCAATGTTAATAAGTTAGTTTCAACCATAAAAACAAAACAAAGAACTAAAAACCATTCCAAACATATCAAGAGAGATTTCAAAAAGCATGAAAGAAGTTTAACAAAATAAAAGAAAGGAGAAGAGCCTCCCTAAGATGCTTCCATGATGCCTTTTGATGCTTCTCCCTTGTTTCTCTCCTCTCCAAGTCCCAAATGAGTGTAGCTCTCAGCTTTTAGCACTAGCCATGGATGCCATATGGAGATTCAAGATGGTTGAATATGATAAGCAAATACTATGCAAGAGTAGATAGTGATGCTATGAAAAAGCTCTATGCTAATGCCAGTATAACAACAATACTCTAATGCTTCTTTTTTTTGCTTGAGGAGAAGGGTTCTATTTATAGAAGAAATGGAGAAATGAAGGGTTAAGATTGAGTGGTTTAATCAAGGGCCAAGTTTGAAAGTTGGGGATCCATGTGCACAATTGGCACCAATAAAATGGTGACAAGTGTCAACATAGGATTGGGTTGAGAGAAGAGGTTGGAGGCATTAAAGGCCTGAGAAGACCTCATGGTTATCTAGAAGGTAAGGGTCAAGTCTAAATTAAGATTACCCATTGGATTAAGAGTTAATCCAAGGATAAACCTTTGTGCAAATGATTAAGAGATAATCATGGTCAAAGCATTAAAGGCTTGATGAGACCTTTGGGTTGGGTAGAGGTTGAGTCAAAACAAATGTTTTAACCATGTGGGAGGGTTTGAGGTAACCATTAATGGTTATTGGAGACTTTGGGGATTAAGTGGTTGAAGGTTGAAAGCCTTCAATGGTTATCAAAGACTTTGAGCCATTTAGTGGTTGAAGGTTGGAAGCTTTCAAAGGTTATCCAAGACTTTGAGACATTTAGTGGTTGAAGGTTGAAAGCTTTCAAAGGTTATCCAAGACTTTTAGGCTTTGAGAAGTGACTCCATTTTGCTTAGGAATGTGACAATAATTAGGGGATGGATTAAGTTAATTAGGAAGGGGTTAGAAGAATCTAGAAGGGGATTTAGGCATACAAGTGGATTTTGTAGGAAAATGCAAGTGGGAGAAATTTTGGTATTTTCAATTAAAATAAAATCATTTATTTCAATTAAATGGTGTAATTTGCATTTGGATAAATATTCAAATAAATATTAATTTATTTAAATGAGAAAAATGAAGATAAAGCATTAAAATGCTTGAAGACTTTGAGGGAAACCATTAAAGGCTTGAAGACTTTAAGGAAAACCATTAAAGTCTTAAGAAGACTATAGAAGGAAGCCATCAAGTTTGAAGACTTTAAAGCCATCAAGTTTGAATACTTTAAGGGAAACCATTAAAGGCTTAAGAAGACTATAGAAGGAAGCCATCAAGTTTGAAGACTTTAAAGCCATCAAGTTTGAATACTTTAAGGGAAACCATTAAAGGTTTCAAGTGGGTGAGGATAAATAGGATTTTAAATAAATAATTTATTTAAAATAGTTGTGCAACTTGCTTTTGTAGGAAAATACAAGTGGGTGGAGGATAAAGGTGATTTAAATAAATTATTTATTTAAAATAATTGTGCAACTTGTATTTGTAGGAAAATGCAAGTGGGTGGAGGATAAAGGTGATTTTAAATAAATGATTTATTTATTTAAATGTGAGAGGTGGGATTTTGGGGGTTTTAAATAAATATTAATTTATTTAAATGTGAGAGAAGATTTAATTAAATAAATATGATTTATTTATTTAATTAATGGTCTGAATTTGGTTAAGTGGATTAAATCAAATAAATTGAATAATTTATTTAATTAATAGGAGAAGAGGGTTAAGATGAATTAATTAAATATTAATTTAATTAATTATTAATTGATGGTTAAATAATCAAATAAATACTAAGTATTCATTTAATTAAGTGGACAGATTTATGTGACTACAACTACTATGAGTGGAAGTAAAAAATTACAATCTATCTTAAGAAGTTGGGGTTGTTTAGAGTAACTATGGGTCTTGAAACTGAACCATCACTACTTGCAGAAAAGCCAAAATGGTTAAAAAAATGTGATGAAGCTTATGGTACTTTATGAATATCTATATCTCTTAATCTTCTTTTTCATGTTGAATACGCTACAACTCCAAATGATGTATGGACAACTTTAGAAGGGTTATTTGGTAAACAAGATGAATTAAGGAGACACCAATTGGAGAATGAGCTAATAGGGTTAAATTCATGTAATTTTGATACAATTCAGGACTTCTTAACAAAACTAAAGGCTATAAGATTGCAATTGAAGGCATGTGGGATAGACAAGAAAGATTCACAATTGATTCTAAGTATTCTTTCCAAACTTAGTCCAAACTATTCAGTTTTTGTTTCTACATTCTATGCCACAAAAAGTGCCTTAGGAGCTAGCTATAAAATTCCTTCTCTTGATGATTTTGCTAATGAACTCACAAAAGAATAAGATAATCTAATTCAAATGGGCACAATTAAGCCCTCTAAATCTCATGCGTTGGTTGCAAATCAGGGCACCAAAGATCAAAAAGGGCCTTCTAAGAAAGAAAAGAAACAAAAAACCAAGGAGAAAAGAAACAAGAACAGAAACCAGCTGCACCAAAAGCAGCTAATGATGCATCTTCTTCAAAAGGTGATAAGCCCAAGAAGGAGAAAAATAAGTTTTCCAATTGTAAGAAGAATGGTCATGATGAACATAAATGCCTGGAGAAGCAAATTGATCACTTGTCTCATCTTCTTGAAAAGAGCAACATCAAGGTGCCTGATTCTGTCAAACCAAGTTCATCTCAGGAATCTTCAAAGGACACTAGTAAGGGTAAAGTAAAGGGCAAGGCCCTAGTTCCTATTGCTTCACAACCTGATTCTTGGATTATTGACTTGGGTGGTTCACACCACATGGCTTCATTGAAAGATAGTTTTTCCTCCTTGGAATCATGTTCTATGCCATCTATTCTATTGGGTGATGACACTCTTTCTGAAGTACATGGGAGAGGGTCTGTTGACGTGGGTGAAGGAATATTTCAAGATGCCCTTTGTGTTCCATCTTTGTCAACTAATCTCCTATTTGTTTATCATATCACTCACATTGGCTCTAGCAAACAGGTTGAGTTCACTCCAAACACAGTTGTAAACAGAAAGATACACAATGGGTCTACAATTACAATGGGAAAGGTAGATCATTAGTCCAGACTGTATCACTTTTCTCACTTTGTTCCTGATTCTCCTTCACTTGCATTTCTTACTCACTCAGATGAGGTGAGTCATTTGTGGCATCAGCGGTTTGGCTACTTGAATTATCGCTACTTGCAATAGCTCAGTGAGAAAGACATGGTTATAGGGTTTCCTTCTATTAGATTTTTTGATGGAGTTTGTCAATGATGCATTCTTGGCAAGCATCCTGAAGAAAATTTTGATAAAGGAAAAGCATGGCAGGCATGCAGCTTTTGGAGCTAGTTCACAGTGATTTGGCAGGATTGTTTCCACATCCTTCTTTTAGTAGGGCCAAATATGTCTTGACATTCATTGATGATTTTTCCCGGTACACCATTGTATATTTTCTCAAACAAAAGTATGAGGTCTTTGAGTCTTTTCACGAATTTAAAGCCTTTGCAAAGAAACGATCAGAGAAAACCATCAAAGTTTTATGCACCAATAATTGGAGGGAATATGTCAAGCAGAGGTTTGAAAAGTTCTATGTCTCAGGAGGCATTGATCTTCAACACACGGTTCCCTACACTCCACAAAAAAATGGAGTTGTAGAACATAAGAATTGATCTTTGAAGGAAATGGCTAATTATATGATTCACTCTAGATCATTGGCACCTAAGTATTGGGAAGAGGCCATCAACTATCCATGTTATATCCAGAATTGGGTTCCTCATCGATCTGTGAAGGGGGTAACTCCTTTTCAAGCTTGGACTAGTCGGAAACCCATATTCAAACACTTTTGAGTGTTTGGATCTCCTACATGGGCCCATATTCCAATAGAGAAACACAAGGTTATGGATCCACAGAGAAAGCCTTGCATATTTGTTGGGTATCTAGATGGTGTCAAAGGCTACAGGCTTCTCCATCCTACCACACATGAGATTTTCACTAAGAGGAGTGTTCATTTTGAGGAGGATACTTCCACTTCTTCTTTTGCCACTTATCCATCTTTCATTTCTTTGGAGACATTGCGACTTCATGATGATAGTTCTTGTATAGATTTTAATCCTCCCGATTCTTTTGAGGAGTCTTCTTCCTCCACTTCAGATGATGATGATGAGGATTGATCTTCCTCCTCTCTTAGTCATCATTCAGAGGGTGATTATTCTCCTCCAAATTATCCTCATTCTCTAGCTACTGGGCCTCTTTGGGCTCATGAGACACTGGAGTTAGTGATGGTATGATGAAAGAGTAAGGATCCGATCAACTACTAAGAGGGGGGGTTGAATCAGTAGATAGAAAACTTTATACACTCTCACCAATCTCAAAATCAACCTCTGAAGACAAATACTAAACTGACTGGTTTCAACACTGAACTTCAAATGCAATAACATAGACAAGATAAACTAGTTGACTATTATAATAGATTAATAGTAAAAACAACTTGAAACTCACAAAACCTTTTATCTTGACCATCCAAATACTTTACTGATATAAATTAAAACATATTCCAGTTTGCTGTTGGTTGTCATAACATATCAAAGTTGATTTAGCAATCAAGAAATTCAACAATAAACATAACCACAAAAGCATTCACCACTTGACACAATATTTTGATGTGGAAACTCAAATGGTAAAAACCATAGTGGGGATGAATACCCACAAGTATTTTGAACTCTTCCAAATTTTGCCCTGTTAGGAGCCTAGCCTGTTAAAGCTTTACAAAAATTCCTTTTAAGAATAGATCCTCTTAGGGACCACCTGGTTAAGGGATTGACTATAATTCCCTATTAAAAGCAATACCCTATTAGGAGTAACCTTAGTAGAGGGTTTAGAATCCAATTTAATGGATCACCTAGTTAGAGGATTTGAATAAAGAAGCTTGTTAGAGCTTACCCAGTTAGGGGATTTAACAATTGTAATTGTTAGAAAACAATAGGGGTTTGCTGATTTGTTTGAATAGCACTACACTTGCTTGTTCAGATCCTTTTCATGATCCTATCTGCCATTACACATACTATAGATACATTATCAGGTTTGGTAATCACTCTCTCACTCTCAAGAACAAGTTTTCCAACTCTTCAACAAAAACAACTCATCGATCTTATAAACAAATCATCAAGTCGATAACACAACACAAACCTAAAAATCTCATAGAGATTACAAACAAATCGGTTCAAGTATGATGGATGGATTACATAGAAAATAACATAGAAATCAATGCACATCACTCAAAATATCCTTGACCGCTCCTTGATCACTGCTTCATCGAACTCTATAACTCATCAGATGGTTCACATTATATGCAATAAACTTTCTCATTCCCAAGACAAAAACCGTTGTCTCTACACACCAAGAAACATTTAAAACATTCTCCATTCAACATGCATACATGTCATAATCTTTTTCATTTGCCATTTGATCATAAACCAATGCAACTCCATCGGTTAGGGTTTATCATATCAATAGGTAGGGTTACTGGTTCAACTCTCCATTTCATATTACCGGTTTCCTCCACAAACTCTCCTACCAGTTGCAATTCCCTTCACTAGATCTACTTACCAGTTCAAGGCAACATAAACAACATCATTAAAACATTTTAACTTAACATCATAACTTGACATCATAACTAGTTAATTGACATCAATGACAACATAACATATCATTAATACAATCTTCAAGCAAATGCCAACAATCTCCCCCTTTGGCATTGATGGCAATACAAATAACAAAACCCTTGATTGTGATGATGTGTATAGGAATCCTAGTTTACATTTTACCATAATAATATAATACTCCTCATAGTCTTCTAGTTCTTCTCCCCCTTTGAGAGCAATTCCAAAGTGAAAGTAAAACATGCAATGTCAAACTTCACTATTCAGTATCATCAACCAGCAACTTGATGCTCCCCCTGTGGAATAGCTTCCACTCTACACCAATCCAGCTATAAAATTTTGCAAGTAGCTCTGGGACTGATGTATTCCTACATCATGCTTAATTGACCTCATGAAGGGGTACAACCCCTAGCTGACCTCTAAGATACTCAAAAGTAGTCTTAGGTAGAGGTTTAGTAAAGATATCTGCAAGTTGCTCCTTTGTAGAAACATGCTCCAAAATCACATCTTTACTCTACACTTTTTCTCTCAAGAAATGATACTTTAATTCAATATGCTTGGTCCTAGCATGCAACACCGGTTTCTTTGAAATATTTATGGCACTGGTATTGTCACATAAGATCTTTATTGGTTCAAAAAACTTCACCTTGAATCGCTCCAAAATGTGTTTCATCCAGATAGCCTAGGTACAATTCATATGAGCTACAGCATACCCAGCTTCAATAGTAGACTGAGATATGCAACTCTGCTTCTTGCTACTCCAAGATACAAACCTTCCTCCAAGAAATAATACTCCACCGATTGTGCTTTTTTTGTCATCAACATTACCTACCCAATCTGCATCTGTATACACCTTCAAATCAAAGTTACCTACATACGGATACCATAAACCATAGTCAATAGTACCTTTCAAATTTTTGAATATTCTCTTGGTTGCTATCAGGTGTGTTTCTTTTGGATTCTTCTAAAATCCTGTAACTAAACCAATTGCATGAGCTATATCCATTCTGTTATGAACAACATAGTGCAACTTCACTATCATTGACCTATACTCCTTTTCACAATAGATTTGGCTTCATCTTCCTTAGACATTTTACAACATGTAACCTTTGGTGTCCCAACTAGTTTGTAGTCACTCATACCAAATATCTTTAATACCTCTTTCACATACTTAGATTGTGTGATAGAAATACCACTCTTCATCTGCTAAATTTGCAAGCCTACGAAAATTTTTATTTCTCCCACAAGAGACATTTCAAACTCATTTTTCATTTCATTTGCAAAGTCATTGCTCATGTCATCATTTCCTCCAAATATGATATCATCTACAAACACTTCACTCACCAGTATCTTATCTCCTTCGGATTTGATATATATGTTGATGTCTTCACTGGTTCTCTGAAAACCTATCTTCATCAAGTGTGAATGTATCCTGTCATACCATGCTCTCAGTGCTTGCTTCAAACCATATAGTGATTTGTGCAGTTTACATACCATATCTTTATCATTGATCAAAGCATAACCATCTAGCTTCTCAATGTAAACTTCTTCTTCCAGTATCCCATTTAGAAAAGTTGACTTTACATCCATCTGATATAGTTTGAATCCCTTATGAGCTGAAAAAGCAAGTAAAGTCCTGACACCTTCAACTCTAGCAACTAGTGCAAAAGTCTCACCATAGTCTTCTCCTTCTTCTTATGCATAACCTTTGCAAACCAATCTATCTTTGTTTCAGACTACTACACCATCTTCATTTAGTTTGTTCCCAAACTACCTATCACATTCTTATTTACCAGTTTGGGTACTAGGGTCCATGTGTTGTTCTTCTCAATTTGATCAAGTTCCTCCTCCATAGCTTTGATCGAATGATCATCTCCAAATGCTTCCTTCGCAATTCTAGGCTCAATAGTGGAGATCATGCAAGAATTCTCTCTAATTTTTCTTCTGGTTAACACTACAACATCCTTATCTCCAATAATCTGGTTAGGATTGTGATTGAGTCTCACATACCTCAAAATATCATGATCATTATCTTCTGGTTCTTCTTCTTCATTATCATCATCTTCTTCTGAGTCTACCTATTCCAGTTGAACTGGCATAATAGCATTCTCTTTACTAGTTTCAAGTTTCACCAATTCTGGTTAGAAAATCAAAATGCAAGGCTCTTCATCCTTTTTCTCCACACTAGTTTCCCTTGAGACTTCAAGATTCTCATCCACTCAAACATCAGCACTCTCAGTGATCCTTTGAGTTAGGTTGTTGTAACATTTATAGGCCTTACTCTTGGTGGAGTAACCAATAAATATACCTTCATCACTCTTAGCCTCAAATTTGTTGACATAGTCACCTCTCTTAATAAAACATTTACTTCCAAATATCTTAAAATAACTGACATTAGGTGATCTACCATACCAGTATTCATAAGGAGTTTTGTCCTTAACTCTTTTTACCAGTATCAAGTTCATAGTGTTGATAGTTGTACTAATAGCTTCTCTCCAGAAAGTCTTTGTTACATGTCCTTGAATGAACATCATTCTAGAAGCTTCAACAATTGACCTGTTGTTCCTCTCTGCAATACCATTCTGTTGTGGTGTCCTCGGTGCAGAAAGATGCCTTTTGATACCATTTTCTTTACAATACCTAGTGAATTCCTCAAAAGTAAATTCATCGCCTTGATCTATCCTCGAACACTTTATCTTCATGCCACTTTCCTTCTCATCTAAGGCCCTGAATGCCTTGAACTTACCAAAAGCTTCTAACTTATCTTTCAGAAATGTGACCCACATCATCCTTGAATAATCATTAGTGAAGATCATAAAATATCTATCACCTTGAATACTTTTAGTCCTTATGGGTCCGAAAAGATCTGTATGAACCAGATCTAACAAGTGTTCAACTGAAAAGGACTTGCTCTTGAAAGTTGAGGTCGTCATCTTTCCCAACTAGGATTCCTCACATAGATCATTAACCAGTTTGTCCAACTGAGGCAATCATCTCATGGACTTGAACTTACTCACTTTAACAATGTTATCAAATTTTATATGACAAAATATCATATGCCAAAGCCAACTATTAGCTATCTTAGCAATTAAACAGTTGTTGACTTTAAGATTCAGGTGAAACAAGTTACCTTTAGTCAGCTTGTTGGTTGCAATCAGTTCACCTTTGCTACCATAGATTTTGCACATACCATCCTTAAACTCCAATGGATAACCTTTTTCATTGAGTTGTGCAACACTCAAAAGATTGTGCTTTAATCCTTCAACCCAATAGACATCATTTGCACTACTCTTTCCATTCAGAGAAATAGTTCCCTTATCTTTTACCATGCATGGTGAGTCATTACTGAATCTCACAACTCCTCCATCAAATTCCTTCAAAGAAATAAATTTTCTTCGGTCATCGGTCATGTGGTGTGAACAACCACTATCAATGATCCAATCATTAGAACTATCCATGCGAGACACTAATGCCTTTTGATCAGATGTCTCCTCTTTGATGGCAACAAAGACAATGTCTTCATTAGCATCACCCTTAGATTCCTCATTAGTGATACCACCATCAACTATAATAAGACACTCTCTTTTGCCTTTTCCTTTGTACTTCTTGAACTTGTCATGCTTATGCTCATTATCACCATTAGGATAATTAGTTGCAATGTGTCCAATCTTGTTGCAAGAAAAACATTTTAAAGGTAGTTTACCTCTGTAATTACCGGTACCTCTTGGAAACCACTTACCCAAAAATGCTTCAAGCTCAACTAGACTGTCTTCATCATCAACATCTATGCTGGATCTAGATTCATAACTATGATTGACATCTCTACTTTTCCTCATAGATGGGTTAGAAACAAATGCTCTAAATGCAAATTCAGACTTCTGAACACTACCATCATAACCATTTAATTCAAAAGAAGTAAGTTTACCAATGATGGAATCCAGAGTTACCTTAGTTTTATCAATTGATTTTAGCTCCTGAATGGCTACAAATCGGATAACGTAGACCAGTAGCAGGTTTCTCAACACCTTGTTGATCATTATGGCATCTTCAACTTTACCACCAACACTCTTGATCTCACTGACTATCTCTTTTATCCTCTGACCATACTATTGGATATTTTCACCTTTATCCATCTGCATGTCATCAAATTTTCCTCTTAGACTCTCTTCTTTGGCAATCTTCACATGCTCATCACCATTGTAGATTTCAAGTTTCTTCCATACCTCATAAGCAATCTCTAGACCATGGACATCAACATATTCTACATCAGACAAAGAACTAATAATAGCCTCTAGTGCTTGATTGTTTTCTTGTTGCTCTTTCTTTTGATCATTAGTCATAGTCCCATTAGGTGCAACATATTGAGTAACAACATGTTCCCACTATTGACTTCCAAGACTTCTGATATAAATTTTCATTCTATCACTCCATATCATGTAGTTCTCTCTGTTAAACTTCAAACCTTCCTTCTTCATCATGATCTACAAAATCTTTACCTCAAGCTGTAAGGCTTAGACCTTAGAGGACCTAAAGCACTCTGATACCAATTAATGGTATGATGAAAGAATAAGGATCCGGTCAACTACTGAGAGGGGGGTGAATCAGTAGATAGAAAAATTTATACACTTTCACCAATCTCAAAATCAACCTCTCAAGACAAATACTAAATTGATTGGTTTCAACACTGAACTTTAAATGCAATAACACAGACAAGATAAACCGGTTGACTTTTATAACAAATTAACAGTATAAACAACTTGAAACTCACAAAACCTTTTACTTTGACCATCCAGATACTTTACTGACATAAGTTAAAACATATTATAGTTTGCTGCCGGTTGTCATAACATATCAAAGTGGATTTAGCAGTTCAGCAATTCAATAATAAACACAACCACAAAATCATTCACCACTTGACACAATATTTTGATGTGGAAACCCAAATGGGAAAAACCATGGTGGGAATAAATACCCACAAGTATTTTGAATTATTTTGAAGTTCGCCCTATTAGGAGCCTAGCCTATTAAATCTTTACAAAATGTCCTATTGAGAATAGATCTTGTTAGGGACCACCTGGTTAACAGATTGACTATAATGCCCTATTAAAAGCAATACCCTATTAGGAGTAACCTCAGTGGAGGGTTTAGAATCCAATATAATGGATCACCTGGTTAGAGGATTTGAATAAAGAAGCTTGTTAGAACTTACTTGGTTAGGGGATTTAACTACTGTAATTGTTAGAAAACAACAGGGGTTTGCTGATCTATTTGAATAGAACTACACTTGCTTGTTTAGATCCTTTTCATGCTCCTATCTGCCATTACACATACTGTAGATACATTATCAGGTTTGACAACCACTCACTCTCTCACTCTCAACTACAATTTTTCCAACTCCTCAACAAAAGTAACTCCTTGACCTTATAAACAAATCATCAAGTCGATAACACAACACAAACCTAAACATCTCATAGAGATTACAAACAAATCAGTTCAAGTATGACTATTGGATTACATAGAAATTAATGCACATCACTCAAGATATCCTTGACCGCTCCTTGATCACTGCTTCATCGAACTCTGTAACTCATCACACAGTTTGCATTACATGCAATAAACTTGCTCGTTCCCAAGATAAAAACCGTTGTCTCTGTGCACCAAGAAACATTTAAAACATTCTACATTCAACATGCATACGTGTCATAATATTTTTCATTCTCCATTGGATCATAAACCAATACAACTCCATCGGTTAGTGTTTATCATATCAATAGGTAGGGTTTACTTGTTCAACTCTCCATTTCATAGTAATACTGGTTTCCTCCACAAACTCTCCTACTAGTTGTAGTTCCCTTCATGAGCTCTACTTACCAGTTCAAGACAATATAAACAACATCATTACAACATTGTAACTTAACATCATAACTTGAGATCATAACTTGTTAATTGACATCAATGACAACATAACATATCATTAATGCAATCTTCAATCAAATGCCAATATTTAGTAGGTGATTGGTTCAATGATCCTTTAGATGAGAAAAGAACAAGGTCACAATTTGATCATTCTCTACATCTCTTCTTTGTTGTAGCTTTTGATCCACATTCCTTTCGAGAAGCTTCAAGTGTCCCTAAGTGGGATAGTGCTATGCAGGAGGAGTTCAATTTCTTGGAGAGGGACCATACAGGGGATTTAGTCCCTCTTCCTAAGGGAAGGAAACTTGTTCAGTGTAAGTGGATCTATCAAACAAATTTTTTTGCAGATGGGTTGGTTGATAAGCATAAGGCTCGCCTGGTCGCCAAAGGGTTCTCTCAGGCTCTTGGGATTGACTGATTTGAGAATTTTGTGCTAATTACCAAGATGATTTCCATCTGACTTGTTCTTGCTATTGCTGTATTCCATCACTGTGAAGTTCATCAGATGGATGTGAAGAGTGTCTTTCTTCATAGTGAACATCAGGAGGAGATATGTATTGAGCAGCAACAAGGGTTCATCCAGGATCGTTCACTTGTTTTCCACCTTCGAAAGTCTCTCTAATGGCCTTAAACAAGCCCCTTGAGCTTGGTATGCCAAGATGGAATCCTTCCTTCTATCATTTGGGTGCACTTGGTGCCATTTTGATTTGAATGTCTATTTGTAGCAGGCTGATGCTCTCACTAACCTTGTTCTCTATGTTGATGACTTGTTGATCACAGGGAGTTACTCATCCCACATCAAGGAAGTCAAAACTACCCTTCATGATCATTTCTTGATGTCTAACTTAGGCTTACTCCAATACTTCTTAGGGATTAAGATCACTCAGTCAACTTCTGGTATCTTCATTGGACAACCTAAGTACGCTCTTGATAAGCTCTCCAAATTTTGCATGGTTGACTGTAAGCTTGCACCGACTCCATTTCTATCAGGGGTCAAACTTGAGGCTTCTTGTTCTTCACTCTTGGTGGATGCTAGCTTGTATTGCTATTTGATTGGAAGCCTCATATATTTGACTCACATGAGGCCTGATATTTCCTATGTTGTGAGCCTAGCCTCTAGGTTCATGCAAGAGTCACATGAGCTACATTGGAAGGCAACTAAGTGGATTCTTCACTATGTATAGGACACTCACAGTTATGGGATTCACTATGCAGCGGGCATAGATATTGACTTGTTGGGATATAAAGATTCAGGTTGGGCAAGTGATTCCCATGATCACAAGTCTACTTCAGGGTATTGCTTCTCTCTTGGCTCTGGTCCAGTTTTCTGTTTGAGCAAGAAGCAATCTGCTATTTTTGTTTCATCTACTAAGGCTGAGTATCGAGGAGTAGTTAATGTTGCTACTGAGGCCATTTGGCTTCAGAAAATTCTAATTGAGTTTGGCATTTCCTTTCAAAATCCTACAGTCATCTTTTGTGACAACTAGAGTGCTATCCTGATTTATCGCAATTCGGTCCATCATCAGCAGACCAAACACATTGAGATTCACATGCACTACATACAGGAGTTAATTCATGAGCATGTCCTTGACCTTCAATACTATCAGACATCTGATTAGACTACAAACATCTTCACCAAACCCTTCACTGAGAGCAAGTTCATTCATTTACGTGGTTTGCTTGGGGTGCAATAGGTGTCTCCTTCTACTAGAGTTTTTTAGCCTCTTATTTACTCTCTTTTGGAGAGGATTTTTGTCCCATTGGGTTTTCTCATTTTTCTCCACCTTGTGAGAGGTTGCATTTTAGTTTTACGTGGGTACCTAACATGGCTTTTGTTTCCAGGACCCATAAGCTATGTATTGAATTATTGTCCTCCCTAAGTTGCACTTAAGGGAGGGTGTTAGAGTAAATGGTTCTTTTCCATTCCACTCTTGACTTAAGTTTACTTAGGTGAACTTATTGATTAGGAGGATATTATTTATTTAGATATTATTTTAGGGGGATATTGTTGAGTCCTACTTTGACTCTAACTCCTCCTAGGATATAGTTGAGTCATACTTGAACTCTAACTCCTATGATATGGTTGAGTCCAATTTGGACTCTCACTCTTCTAGAGGATGTTGTTGAGTTCTATTAGGACTATAGTTCCTCCAAGTTGAGACACTTGTCTCAACCTTGTCCTCGCTTCCTATCAACTCTTGCCTATATAAATATGCTACCTTGCTTGTATTTTCATATAGTTGGAGAGAATAATTTGATGTTATTTTTCCCAGGAGCACTTCACATCAGTTTTCTCTCAGTATCATTGTTATGTTGTTCATTTTGTTTTGCATTTATAGTTTATTTGATCTATCACTTTCAATTCAATTTTGGGTTGTAATCTATTTCTTAGATTTTAATAGGTTGTCCATGTTTTCAAATTTTTTTGAATAAATTACCAACCAGGTTATCACCAACACCTCCAAAGGAAAATTTCATGCTTCAGCTAAAAGAACTTCATATGGGATTTGTGGTTCTAACTTTGAGATTGATTATGATTATATATTTTTGGATTTCTAACTACCTCTAACTACAGTTTGGCATGTTGCTTTCCCATACTTCACAACCATAAAGGACAAATGGTGTGACTGGTAAGACAAAAATGTTATTCTTAGATTTCCAATCTGTTGTCCTCAATTTCAGCAAGGTTGAAATCATGAGGCAGCCATACAAAAAAGGTCAATTTTGTACCTCACATCCTTTGGGATAGGTTAATCGACTTCCTTGATTAATCACCTTTTACTTTTTATCATTTGTTCTTGTCATTTTTAAGTTAGTTGATTTTACAGTTTTACCTACAAATCAGACTGTGTTTTTTTGGTTTAAACTGCACATCAAACTTTAAAGTCCGATGTGTAGTGATTTGCAATTTTTAACCTGCAGGTCAAATTTTAAAGTCTGACCTACAGGGGAGTCATGCTTTGGCTTGACTGCACATCGGACTTTAAATTCTGATGTGCAGTCTTGTTGAGTTTTCACTGTAGGTTGGGCTTTAAAGTCCGACCAGTAGGGGTTTTTAGCTATAGGTCAGACTTTTAAGTCTGACCTGTGTGGTGCGCAGTCGCATTTATTGTGACTTTAATTAGGGTTTATGACTTTAAATTAAGTTTTAAAGATATTTTTGTTCATTTGGTAGTTGTTTTATTCTCTGCATTCCTTGTTTGTTGTGTTTTTCATCGCAGATTTGTCATATTTTTGTGCCCCTGTGATCTCCTTTGTCAATCTGCATTTGGTAGGTTAGGTTAGGTTTTCATTTTTGCTTGTGTCTCTAATAGTTTCAGTTCTCTAGTTTAGAGTTTTTTGGATTTTTGGTGCTTGCCTTCTCTTTCTCTTTCTCCCACATATCAGGTTTTAGAATCCAATA
The DNA here is from genome assembly GCF_030272615.1 of Cryptomeria japonica. NCBI lineage: Eukaryota > Viridiplantae > Streptophyta > Pinopsida > Cupressales > Cupressaceae > Cryptomeria > Cryptomeria japonica. The sequence continues at coordinate 221,479,784 of NC_081409.1, forward strand.
TGTGGGAGTAGTTTTACTTTGCGGATTTCTTCCCTGATTGGCATGTCGGACTTTGAAGTCCGACTTGTCAATCTGTTGTTCTTTCATGTCTCGGCAGATTGGACTTTAAAGTATGACATGTCGAGGAATTGTCTTTCCCTCACTTGCACATCGGACTTTAAAGTTTGATGTGCAAGTCACTTGTTCTACCCATGTTAGCCACATGTCAGACTTTAAAATTTGGCCCATGGACAATGTTCCTTGAGCTACAGGTCGGACTTTAAATTCTAACATGTAGCTCCCTTGCAAGTTTTTAACTTGCAAGTTGGACTTTAATGTCCGACCTACATATGATCTTTGTTTAACTTGCAGGTCGGACTTTAAAGTCTGACCTGCAAAGATTGTTCTTCCCACTTGCACATTGGACTTTAAACTCTGATATGCAATCTATGATATATTTTTTTCTCTGCACATTGGACTTTAAAGTCTGATGTGTGAATCTTGTTTTCTAACTTGCAAATCAGACTTTAAAGTCTGACCTGCAAGTTTTTGTTTAGTTTTTTTCAAAGTCTAGTTTAGCTCTAAATTCTTGTTCCAATTGATAAAAATTTCTCTTCTAATGGTGATAATTTTCAAAACACTAATCCTTGGTGTTGAATGCAATAATTTGTAAATGTCAAAGCCTACTCAAGGAAAATCAAAGCCTTCTTCAAGTTAGTTACAATCCTCACCAAGCAAGCCATCTGTGAAAAAAAATGAAGTACAAGTATGATAAATACTTGAACATGTTTCCAAAAATCACGGTTGACTCTAATGTTAAAGAGACAAGAGATACAAAGATCAGTCATGTGTACATGTAGGAGGTCATTGATCAAGTTGAGAGATATCTTCCCATATGGCCAACCTAATCAGATTAGAGTTGTGTGAGTATGCTTATTTCCTAGTAGCAACTCATGATCTGGATTTTGTACTTGCAGTGGCAAATCATTTTGATCCACATACTAGGCAAGTGAAGGATGTTAATCAGAATGTTGTCATGACATTAGACAGTGTTTACTTAAATAGTGTGTTTAAAGGTTCACCAGTGGAAGAAGTAACAGATATAACCAAAGAAAGTGCTCAAGAGTATTATGAGAAGAATGAAGCAAAATGTAAGAAAATGATCAATACAATTTTCCTATCTTTAGCTAGAGGATCTACCACTTCAAGATGGCCCAAATACTTCTATAGGAGTGACTTTAATGAAGAATGCAATGATATGGTCATAATGCTAGCACAAGTGAAAGGTATGAGAGATTCTCATTACTTTCAAAACTAGACTGGATGTGCTATTACATGAGCATAATCAGGAAAGGGAGTACCAAAATAGATTGGGGTGAGTAGATTAGTGATGCACTTTGTGCATAGTTGAAAGGGGTCAAAACAATGTTGAAGTTCTATATGACCTCATACGTTGTGTATGCAGTCACCTCTATGAGGCAATATCTAGGTTGGTCTACAAAGGGTGATAGAAGGTTAATACATGTTTGGAACTATTATGATCAACTCAAAATCAATAATCAGAAAATTCATTTTAGAAGGGTCAATGATGGCTTCTTTGTTGTCTGGAAATGTATGTTTGATAAAGATTTAGAGAAAAGAAGACTTTCTGAAGTGGCTTATAACATAGTTTCTTTCTTTGGTTGTGTATTCCTTCAAATGTTATGCAGGTGAACCATTCATGCTACCAAGGTATCCTTCAGATAAAAATTTTCTCATGGAGTTATGTCAATAATTGATCCATGTGCATGAGAAGCAGTCACAAGCTCATAACACTGGCTTAAAATTTCTAGAATCCATTGGCCGATATTTAGTAATGACCAACCCAAAGGCCAAACATATGGAAGAGGAAATGCAATGGAACACCATGAGGAGGTTCAAGGCTTGTAATAATTTTAATTTTCATGGAATGAAGAACAAAATTAAGAGGATCTATACACATGTATATAGGCTCGAAGATGTTTGGGAAGACTGTAAAAATGGATTTCAGTCATCTCACTTTGGAACAAATTGAGAACCTAGATTTGGCTAGAATCCCAATGACAATGGAGGATACTGATGATATAGTAGATCCGATCTATTTTGAATGGAAGATTCTTGATCCTCCATTGTCGCCCATTCAATGGTCAAAAAAGAAAAATAAGTCCATTACTAAAAGAATTGCCCCTATTTTGGCCAATACTAATGCATGGTTATTGAAAAATAAGATCAGAATGAAGCAACTTCCTTCTAGTTCTAGGGATGATGATAATATTAATGGTCCACTTGGTAAAATAGCTGAATTGAGAACCAAAAGCAAATCAAATGTGCAAGCGCCTCCATCAATGCCTTCAACACAATCTAAGGGAAAATGACCTAAAATCAAATTCACTATAAAAGGGTCAAAGAAAGGTGAATCATCATCAGTTGCACAAGTGACACAAGAAAAAGAGCCTGAGCAACAAGCTGTTGAAGAGACTGAGAAAGAAAAAGAAGAAGGAGAAATTCCTCATGAAGAGGAAATGCAGGTTGAAGAATGAACTCATCAAGGTGAGAGTGACATCCCCACAACTTCATAGGTGTCAACTCCTACACAAGTTATTATTCATTCTATTGAATTACATTCAGATCAAGAAGAAGAAGAATATAATAATGAAGGGTTGAATACCAAACTACCACAATGGGCGGGTGATCAACAATATATTACATTGTCTAGTCTCTCTAGTTTTGATGATGTTCCCACATCCATTATTGAGTCTTCAATTTTGGATTTTACTGAATCTATGGAGCAAGTAATTGTAGAGCAATAGTCAGTCGTCCTACCTTCCATAACAATCATGGTTGAAGCTCCACCTAGTGTGAGTACCATTGTTACCACTAATGCACCATCCATATGTTATTATTTACTATGTTGTCATTAGTTTTATATCCAAAGTCATCCTACATACTCTAGTCGGTTGATACTACCGAAATATTTAGTCGGTAAGCACTAAAGCAGTCGGTTACAGAAGAAAAGAGTCACAAAGCTAAGTATACACCGAGCTTTCTATCGAGTAACGTTCTATGTCTACCGAGCAGCAAAGAAGGTATACTGAGTAATCTGAACCGAGTAGAAACGTGTTACCAAATTAATGAACTTGGACACATATGTGAAAGGTGTTACAAAACTCAAGAAGATCTAACCGTTATCACATAGGAAATTGCACTTCAAGATTTTGTATGATTTTGAGGAAGTTTATCCAATGAAATAATTTTCTATGTTTATTCATTCAATGAATCTTGTTTGTAAGATCAAAGCATGAATAGATCATTGTCCCAGAGATCTATGTATACAGAATGATTTGAGAATCAAAAAGAGACGTGTGATAAAAGAGTTGAAAAGGAAAAATCATAAGAAGAGACAATGTGTTGTGACTGCTAAGACTAACAGAGATATTCAAAGGTCACCAAGAAAGTCTTTAGAGAACAGTTTATGGGACAGAGTAAATAGAAGGGTTTACCGAGTTGATTTATCAATTACTGAGGTATGCTATGAGCAAGGTAATGTCATATTGAGCACATAGAGTTTGCTATAGCATTTCAGATGTAAAGTTGCAAATATTTGTAAAGATTTTGATTGTATTATTTGAGTTGTAATAGAAACCTTTAACAGGGTAAAGGACTCTAATAAAGTCTATAAATTGTAAAGCCTTTAACCTGGTGCATCATTTAGTATAAGTGTTGTAAAATCCTTTAGCAAGGTAGAGCTAAAGATCTTGATACTCCTAACCGAGTAAGCTATCAGAAATAGCTAAACATGTAGCTCTAACCGAGCAACCTTTATTATTGCAGTAGTGAACTTGTGGGTGCCATCCCCACCATATTTTTTCTCTCTAACAAAGAGTTTCTGCGTAACCAAAATATTTGTGTTATGGAGTGAAATGTGTATGAATGTTATTTCTATGATTATGTTTCCGCATTATATATTATGAGATCTACAGTATTCATTTTATGTTTATCAGTAAAATTATTGTTGAAGAAAAGTTTTGAAGTACTGATTCACCCCTCCCCTCTTGGTACATTAGCTTTCCTAGTTGGACCTAACAATTGGTATCAGAGATTTACTCTTGGAAAAGGGTTTAACAACCTAAAGAGAAAGATCTTATCAATGGAAGGCTACAAACAATCTCGAAGAATTGTGAATCTTCAAGAAGAACTGGATCATGGTAATCAAGTGATTGCAGACATGGAAAGACAAATGCAAAGATCACTGAAAGTCAGAAGAAGGTTGTCTGATGATTTACAGGACTCATAAGAGTTGGTGGAACAAATTGAGACATCATCTGAGAACAACATATCAAAAGAGACTGAAAAAATGATTGGAGAATTGAAAGAAAAGAACAAAGCACTGAATGAACAGCTAAAAGCAATGAAAAGAGAACATGAGTACTTCAACACATAGATGACTAAAAATCTTGATGCATTGAGAATAGCTAAGGATAACATAAGAGATATGGAAAGGGAAAAACAACAACTAGAAGCATTTGGTGTTTGAAAAGAATGATGAAATCACAAGGATAACTGAAATTCAAAGTAATCTGTCTGATCAATTGGGTTATGCACATCATGAAGAAAATCTAAAGGAAAATGAGAATCAAGCATTGAAACTTGAACTGTCAAGATTTACCGATGAACTTGAAGCAGAAAAGAAGTCAAAAGAAACACTAAAGAAAAGTTATGAAGCATCAAGGATGTTGGATGAGCAACTAACTACAAGAAGACCCAACAAAGATGTAGGACTCAGTTACAGAGGAAAGAACTACACCAAGAAAGGGATCAACACCACTGAGAAAGGACAATCATCAAAGCAAGCTGGAAACAAAGATAAGATGAAGGACAAGAAGCCCATTTGCAACTGCTATGGAAAACAAGGTCATACTACCAACATTTGCTGGATCAGAAAAGGTAAGCAACCGAATGTCACTAGGTCTAATAGTTATTGTTACAATTGCAATAAGTATGGTCACACATCTAACCAATGTAGGACTAGGTCGGTTAACAATTATCAGAAGGCAAAATTCAAGGGGTTTCGCAAAAACTGCAATAGATATGGTCACAATATCGAGAAGTGTTGCTTTAAGTAGAAAAACTATATGTGGTCTCCACACCGAGAAAATGCTAGAAGCCACCGAACTCACACAGATCTTAACTGACAGTATACTGTAGTACCATTGGATTACAATACAATGATATGGTGTGAATGTTGTGGAAGATATGGACATATAAGTGTCAACTATATGATAAGGTTTGGAATGAACAACCGGAGATCATGGAGAAATCCTAGAATGGCATGCTTTCATTGTCACAAAGTTGGACACTTGGCTAAAGATTGTAGAGATCAACCCAGAGGAGATACTGAGGAGATAAGAAGCACATTTCAAAAAATTTGGAAAAAGAAAGAAAGTGTGTCAACAAATGAAGAAAGCACCTTACCTACCGAGTTAGGTGCATCTACTTAAAATTAACCAGTAAAGGTATGAAGGGACTGCATTCTCTCAAGGTTAAATCTTAACAGTTCCTATTTTATCTTATACTTAATTTCAAAATCTGCATAAGTTAAGCTACTTTAGCAAGTTTGAAATTCTATCTAGTCTTGTGAAGTACCAGAGAAGTCGGTATATATAGGAAGCCTATCTAGTTGGTAAAAGAGTAAAAGCGAAGTTAATCGGTTAAGTGGAACCAGGTGCATTTAATGCATTCTTACCTAATTGCACAAAACTCAATAAAGTAAAATGTGTACTTAAAGTGTTTCATGCAGTCATTTTACACTCACCACTTATCAAAGAGCAGAGCTAAGTGATTCAAAGGTGATCAAACATCTCCCGAGCGAATTTCAAGGTATTTATACAGCAATCTCAAATGCTTTTTTCTAAGCCAGTTAACTAGGCAATATCAGTTGTGAACATCTGCATTATAGTTACTAAGTCAAAGAGTGTTTTCGTCAAGATAAAACCCTAAGCTCTTTCGTTAGTAGAAATCCAAGTTAGAAATGGCTCCAAAGTTACAAGACCCAGTTGTAGTTAAGACCATTGAGAAGCCATCAGTAAAGTATTCCTTACCTCCTAAGGTAGCATCTGAACCCAATGATAAAACTGCATTTTCTCTCATTCTGGATAGGGTTCTATTGGTAGAGGATGTCAAATTCTACACCAAGTGTCGTGTTGAAGAACTAGGTCATACCAAGATCAAGGACATGTATGATGAGTTATGCACCGATGGTATCCTAGATAGCAAGTATGAGCATAACAAAGTCAAAGGATTGACCAAAGCCCTAAAATACCCTCGAGTCTTCAAACCCCAATGGGTTAAATTTGTTTTGAGCAGAGTTCATGATGACTTTATGTGGTTAGAGGAGCAACCGTTCAAAATCACCAAGGAGATTATTCACCTAATAACCGGATATCCTATATCTGACCATGCTCGAGCACATAAGATGATTTCATAGAAGGAATTGATAACTTTAACTGGAGTTGAGTCTGACTATAGAGGTCTTAAGTTGAATAATGTTATAGATGTAGAGCTAAAATTTGCAATTAGAGTCATTGGTTATTGTTTCTTTCAATCGGCAAGGGAAAACAATGTATCGTGTGCAGTTGTAGATTTGGCCTACAAGATTGTGAAGAAAGGCATGAAGATTGATCTATGTGAAGTGTTGTTGAAAAACCTATTTGAAAATCTCAACACCATAAGGAAACCCAAGAAGAATAACTCGGCAAACACACTAAAATTTGGGTCACTCTTAGTGTGCATATTTTTCTATTTTTAGAAATTCTTCCCATCAGTTGGTAACATAGTCTGGGAGTTACACTGACCAATCACCCATCAAATAAATGATTATATCAATCAGGTAGGTGATAATTTCAATGAGATAATGGATGATTACTTCAGTAAATTTCAAGAAAAGATGCATAACAGGTACAGGATCCCACCTCAGCTAGTGGAGAAATATAAGGATGATATATGTTTTGAATTAGACACTGACTACAGCTATGTCAATGCAGTAGAACCTAGAACTCAATCCTTACCACCTATGGGTTATGAGATTGATTTTGATATTTCTCAACAACAAATAGATGCCTATCTGGCACTTCTAAGGCACTCTACCAAGCTCAAATATGGTACCTATGAAGAGGTAAAACAGAAGGTAAAATGAGCATAGTAGTACTGAAGGCTACAAGAAAAGCCACAAAAATGATAAAAGACTTAACTAAAAAATTTGGAGAAGGGTCTACCTCCACACCTAATAAGTCAATAGGTGAGCTACTTTCAATTGAAGAAGAATTTGAAGCTCAAGAAGCAGCAATTACTCTGAGCACTGAGTTGCCAAAGGGCAAAATCTTGAAAAGGAAGAAACAAGATACACCTAAGGTTTCACTGACTCCACCAGTGAAAAGACCTAACACTAGATCATCTGCAGTGTCACCTGGCAAGAGGCAGAAAAATGTTGAATTGCCTAAAGTTACAAAGACTTATAGAAAGTCAACCAGGAGACTCATTTTGAATAAGGAGTCAAGTGACATAGAATCTGAAGACAAAAATAAATTTCAGATTGTCAAAAGCACAAAGGAAGATGTACATAGTGTTGACAACTTTTGTGCCAAATTGAAACAATATGGAGGATTTGGGACATTCAGGTATGTTAAATATGATTCTAGGACAGAAGAAGAAAAGAGGCAAATAGAAGAGTCAGTTGTATGTACACTTCTTAAATTCTGAGTAGTTCCATTGGAAGTAACTAACTTTCTTCCAAAAGCATTATATTCTCATATTGACAACAGATGGAAATATGCTATGGACTCGGAGAAGCAAATAAGAGAAAGAGTTTTGGTCCATCTCTTTCCAGACATGTCGGTAGAAGATATAAGAAAACATTTGAAAAATTGCTAGACAAACTTTCCGGTGAAGCAAAGAGCCCTGAAAATGATGAATGGACTATATCTTGAAGTAGAAAAGGAGACAAAAGAAAAATGGCAAGAAATCTTCAGAATTCAGACTAAAGAGTCTCAAGGTGAAGTGGAAATTGTTGAGATCACCGAGAAAGATCCTGTTTTAACTATTCAACAAGATGAGGATGTCATGGACACTGAGGCATAGGAACAAGAGATGATAGAAAGAAATGCATATGCCAAACTGGTATCAAGTGAATCGGTTTTGGAACAATTCAAGTCCTATCCTCTGGTAACTCAGCAAGCTTCAACTGAGCAACCTTAGGACACTGATCAAGGCAAAGGGGGTCAACAGTCTACAAAAGGAGAATCTACTTCGTAGGCCACAAAGGAACAGACTTCTCAAGCACATGCATGCACTAAAACTATTGCTACTAAGACCCCAAGCAAGGAATCACTGAAGGACTCATCAGAGGCTAAGGGAATCGATAAAAGTGTTGTCTCTACTGAGAAACCTATCGAGGATGAACAAGCCTCCAAAGCCATTGGACTGGTTCAACTGGTGAAAGCCTCATCATATAAAGAAAAGAAAGTGAACAAGCATAGTTTCAAGGTAGATCTATCTAAGCCTATTGTGTTGCCTAATTTTGACATCTCAAAACTGAAAGGGCAAGCACTTATTGAATCAAAAAACTATGCAAAGCCAAAGCAGAACAAGAAAGACAAATGGCTATTCAGAAGAAAAATTGAGTACTTCAGAAGGTAAAAGAATTACCAACCGACATGCTACCTGAAGCTACCGTGAATAAAGATGCTGCCATCCATATGCAACTGGATGAACTACTCACTAAATTAGAAGCATCAGGAGTAGACACATCAGAATACCTTAGCAAGTTGAAAGAAAAAGAGCTAACTACCAAAATGATTGAAGAAGTGTAGAAGGCCATTGCTATCGGTAAAGTCAAGCTTTTTGGATTCATTGTTGAGTTGTCCCCTCAACTCAAGCACATTATTTATTTATTCCAGAAATTATGTACATTTTCATTATTTATTAAGGATATCAAGCATAAGACCGAAGTTATTGAAAAAGAGATCATCGATCTCTCCAAGAAATTGACCACCGAGCCAAATTCTATTCAAAATTTCTATACCAAGCTGCAAACTCTTATGGCTCAATAGTTGGAACTTCGGAATGAAGAGCACAAAATAAGAATGGATATCATGACTCTTCAGACTTTATTTATTCCCCATCTATCATCAGTCCAAGAGTAGATCAACCGAGCTACTCATCTATCCACTCAAGCTGAGGGAAGCACATTAGATGGTCTGATTTCACTGTTAGCTGATATTACAACTCAGAATTCTTTAATGGAAAGTGTCAAGGGTGCACTTACCAATACTCTCACCGATGCTTGCACTAAGTACAAATCTATTTTTGATCAGTTGCCCCCACCGAATGGTAACTAGTTTTGATGTTTGTCAAAAAGGGGGAGTGTACTGAGTATAAGAGGGAGTGTACCGAGTAGAACAGAGTATCTGAATGTACAGTTAATTTGATAGGGGGAGCATAGGAGCACAGAGTAGTGAACACCAAGCATTGATCATAGGAGCATGCAATTAAGTTATGTACAGTATATTGATAAGGGGAGTATATATTTGAGTATGCTACTATTTATTGACAATTGTATATACTATCATTTTAGTCAAATTTGTAAGTATATAGATTTTGAGCTATGACTTTGAAAGGAGTTTTGTCAAACATACCAAACTAATGTCAAAAGGGGAGATTGTTATTATTCACTAGGTTGTCATTAGTTTTATGTCCAAAGTCATCCTACACACTCTAGTCAGTTAATACTACCAAAATATTCAGTCGGTAAGCACTAAAGCAGTTGGTTACAGAAGAAAGGAGTCATAGAGTTAAGTATACACCGAGCTATCTACCGAGTAACATTCTATGTCTATCGAGCAGCAAAGAAGGTATACCAAGTAATCTGAACTGAGTAGAAATGTGTTACCAGATTCAATGAACCTAGACACATATGTGAAACGTGTTACAAAACTCAAGAAGATCTAACCGTTATCACATAGGAAATTGCACTTCAAGATTTTGTATGATTTTGAGGAAGTTTATCCAGTGAAATAATTTTCTATGTTTATTCATTCGATGAATCTTGTTTGTAAGATCAAAGCATGAATAGATCACCATCCCAGAGATCTATTTATACAAAATGATTTGAGAATCAAAAAGAGACATGTGTGTTAAAAGAGTTGAAAAGGAAAAATCATAAGAGACAATGTGTTGTGACTGCTAAGACTGATAGAGATATTCAGAGGTCACCGAGAAAGTCTTCAGAGAACAGTTTATGGGACAGAGTAAACAAAAGGGTTTACCAAGTTGATTTATCATTTACCAAGGTATGTTATGAGCAAGGTAATGTCATATTGAGCACATAGAGTCCGCAATAACATTTCAGATGTAAAGTTGAAGATATTTGTAAAGATTTTGATTGTATTATTTGAGTTGTAATAGAAACCTTTAACAGGATAAAAGACTCTAACAAAGTCTATAAATTGTAAAGCCTTTAACCAGGTGCAGCATTTAGTATAAGTGTTGTAAAATCCTTTATCAAGGTAGATCTAAAGATCTTGATACTCCTAACAGGGTGAGCTATCAAAAATAGCTAAACATGTAGCTCTAACTGAGCAACCTTTATTATTGTAGTAGTGAAGTTGTGGGTGCCATCCCCACCATAGTTTTTCTCTCCAACAAAGAGTTTTCGCGTAACCAAAATATTTGTATTATGGAGTGAAATGTGTATGAATGTTATTTCTATGATTATGTTTCAGCATTATATATTATGAGATCTACAGTATTCAGTTTATGTTTATCAGTAAAATTATTGTTGAAGAAAAGTTTTGAAGTACTGGTTCACCCATCCCCTCTCAGTACATAGTTGCAACCATGGTTGTTTCAAAGGAGGCATCAATAATGGCTATTATTTCTCCTTTAACAAAAACATCATCTGTTGCCACATCCCTAGTACCTGTAATTCCATCTTCCGCTACTGCAAATTAAAGTCAAAATGTTCCTTAGATGTCAGTTTCCATTTAGAAGGATGCCATAACTCCATCTACTAAAAGAGATTTACCACCATGGATGGATATAGTAGCACCAAAAAGGAAGAAATGGGTAATTTCACCAAATGAATTTGATTTTGAAAAGTTGGCTCCTCCCAAATCCAAAAGCACTAAAAAGCCAAAGACTGTTTCTCAGGTGCTGGTGGATCCTACTATAAAAGGGAAATATGTTGAGGTCATGATACCATCTTTAGATAAAAACTAGGAGAATATTCAATGTAAATATTATACTATGCAGACTGTAGAATTTGGAGTGGAAACACATGAGAGTGTCAAGTTAGATTCTCAAATTGCTTTCAACTCTCTTATGCGAAGGTTGTAATCAAGAGAGAGATGAAAATAATGAGTTGAAGTAGAAATGTGATTAGTTCAACAGTAATCTTCTCAAGGTCACACAATCTTAACATGAATTTGAGCCAATTGTTTCCTCAATTGATACTGAAGCTCTCAAGAAAGTGGAATGGGTGGGCATCAAGAGTCAAGTAGTTGATGAATGGATTGCTCATTTGAGATCAGAAGGTTCTCATCTTCTGGATTCAAAAATTAAGTTATTGTTTGACTTTGAAGTTGTTCAAAGTCAAATGCAAGGTGTCAAAACTTCCTTATCTCAAGAGGTAGAAAATATTGAAAAGAGCATAATTCTTTGGGGTAAAATGGAGGATTTCAGAATTGACGTCTTTATAGAAAATAAAGTGATTTCAACAAGACAAAAATAAATCCAGTTTCTATCATTATTATCTCATAAGAGGGAAATAATAAGGTCAATGATTATGGAGCTAGATCGGGAGAAAAAAGAAGGTGATGATGAGATTGATCATATTTTAGCAATGGTAGCTGAAATTCCTTGTTATTTGTATGATGATAATCAAAATCTTGTGACCAGTAACACCATAATACAAGAATTTCTTTCCCTAATAGATCATTGTACAGAACAAGATTTCACATTGAATGCATTTGATAAGTTGCTAGAAATACAAGTCAGTTTTGAAGTTCTTGCATCAATGTTGAAAGATGGAAGGAAGAAATACATGAAGGCTAAAGATGCAGTTTCTCGTGTTTGTGTCATCACTGGTTCTACCAAAATGTCAGAAAAAGCCAAGATGGAAGTTGTTTTGGTCAAGTTCGAGGAATTCCAAAAATCCAATGAGCAGGAGAAAGATGAATAAAGTGTCCCCCTTTGACACTTTCTTTTCATGTACTTGCATTCGTAGTCACTACAAATTTTCTTGCAGTTACATTTTCATTTCATGTAGTAGTTGTAGTCAAGTGGGACTGTATAGTTGAATTAGTCAATTGTGCCCACATTTTTCTCCACTCTTTTCCCATATAAAGAGGACCCTCATTTCTACATATTTATATTTTTTATGCTTAGCAAAACTCTGCCAAATTTTTATCTCAACAAAGACTTTGTGCTTTTTGATGTAAACGTTGATTCAAGGAAATAAAGATGGCAATTTGATAGTTTCCAAACTTTGTGTTGGACTGAAGATTTTGATTGTTATTGGAATCATTCTTATGTTTAGTTCTCATAATAATTTCTTATGAACTTGAATCTCTTTGGTGAAATTGTGAAGGTTTATGAAAGAACTTTCTAATTGTGAAAATAGACTTTGTGCTATTTACATATTTGGGAAATCTTCTGATAATTAAGTAATTACGTAGGAAGATTTGTATTTCTTCAAATTACTTGTAGTTTTAGGAATCATTAATCACATCTTGGAGACTTTCAGCTACAAGTTGAGATTTAAGCTGAAATAGTGGTGATTAAAGTGGTTACACTTTTGTAAGACTGTGTGCTTGCAAGATTGTCTAGATATTAAGGATCTTTGTCAAAAAGTTTAATTTAGTTGTTAAGTTTATTGAGTTGTAAGAAATATCACCAGGTGAAGGGAAAATACATTAATTCTGAAAAAATAGAATTGCATGCCCTAAGCTTACACCCAAATTTGGTTTTGTATGAGTTGTAATACCCAAAATTCCAATAGGGAACCTCCCCTTGATGAGAGGAAATATTTTGTCTTATCATAGCTGTGTGTTAAATATATATTTTGTCATTGGTACGCTAGTGACAAAATATTACCAATGACAAAATATTCACCCAACACAATCCTTAAATTTATCTTTCTTGCACCTATTTTGAAGCAATTATGGGACCTTTCATCCTCCTTGTATCCTCTCTATTCTACAAGTCTCCTAACTGAGCTTATAGTGATATTCCATCATAAGATATTTGTATTCTTTCACTATTTCAAGTGGGCTTCCTTTAAATAGAAAGTTAATCTGCTAATCTTTTTTATTTAATGATAAAATCATGATTCTACTCTTAGTGATGTTCACTTGTATCTCAAACTCTTGACAAAAGTGTTCTAAGGCCTTCAGATGTTCCCTCAACCCATTAGCCATTTTTAGAATTAAGATAAGGTAATCCGCATATATAAGTAGCTTCACCACTTAAAATACCAATTGGATACCTTCCCCATTTTTCTTGCTTACTCATGCTTCCAACTTATCAATATATCATCCAAATGGTATGGGAGATAGAGGGAAGCCCTATTTCACCCCAATCTCGCTACCAAAAAACTCAAGCATACCTTCACTAGTTTTGGTTTTAGCTATAACCTTCTCATATAGCCTATGAGCAACAACTTTGAATGCAGTTTGGATGCCTAACTCTTTCCTTTTGTTCCACACTTTATCTTTGTGTATCATGTCAAAAGCATTCTTAAATTCCACAAAGCATAAGTAAGCATCCTCTCCTTGATAGTCCCATTATTTTTCAATGAAAAGCCTAAGGGTAATGTAGTTTTCAATGGTAGAGTGTCTAGGTCTAAATCTTGCTTTCCTTTTTGTTCTTTTACCCTCATTTTTTTCCCAGCTACTAATTCTTTGTTCTATCATACTCACAAAGAGATTTCCAAGGAGGGGATTGACCATAAATATGCAATATTAAGATGGGTTATTGATATCACCACTAGATATAACAATGAGCATTGATGAGGATGAACTTAGGGTTTATGACATTGAGATGTCGGTGATCATTGCTTTCATGATGTTGAGTAAATGCTAGTAGGCAATAAATATTAGTGTAATTGTTTTTTAAATGTACTTACATTTAAAATATATGGCTCATATTGACGAGCATAGTATGTTTCCAAAACAACTATGCAATTTTATTTTGCATCAATGTTTTGGACTATGAGGAGAAAAATTATGGGCTTGTTACAAAAAGTGGATTTCTAAATACCGGGTGAGGGCAGAGGATGGGAAGAGAGTGTAATCACACTGATGGTATGATGAAAGAATAAGTATCCAGTCAACTATTGAGGAGGGAGGGGGTGAATCAGTAGATAGAAAAATTGATACAAACTTGACCAATCTCAAAAATCAATCTCTCAAAGTAAACTTAGAACTAACAATGTAATACCTCTATCAAGATAAAAGAATCATAAGATAAACCGGCTAACTGTTACAACAAATTAACAATAAACAACTTCTTCATTTCTCAATACTTCCGGTTATCATGACTTATCAAAGTAATTAAGTAAATCAACCACGAAACCATAACCACAAAAATATTCACCACTTGACACAAATATTTTTGACGTGGAAACCCAAATAGGTAAAAACCACTATGCATTGAGACTCACAAGATAACTATCTTAACTCTTCTTAAGTTCACCCTATTAGGAGCCTAGCTTGTTAAAGCTTTACAAAAGTCCTGTTAAGAACTGATCCTGTTAGGAATCACTCGGTTAAGGGATTGACTAGAATGCCTTGTTAGAAGCAATACCCTATAAGGAGTAACCTCGGTAGAGGATTTGAAAATGCAATCTAATGGATCACCTTGTTAGAACTTACCCAGTTAGGGGATTTCAATTCTATTGTAATTGTTAGAAAACAATAGGAGTTTAATGATCTATCTGAATATCACTACACTTTCTTGATCAGATCCATTTCATGCTCCTATCTGCCTTTACTCAAACTATAGATACATCATCCAGTTTGGCAACCAAACACTCAATTGATCTTTGCTAACTCTTTGCCAACTCATTAAACTAAACAACTTCATCGACCTTATAAACAAATCAGTTAGGTCAGTAACACAACAATAACCTAATTCTCATAGAGATTACAAACAAATCGGTTCAAGTATGACCATTGGATTACATATCAATCTTTGCACATCTATCAAGAAAACCTTGATCGCTTCTTGATCACCACTTCATTGAACTTAGTAACTCATCACGCGCTTTGCATTAGATGCAATACATTTTCTCATTCCCTAGACAAAAATTGTTACAACAACTCGCCAAAATCTCTTGGAATTGTCTTCATACAATAATCATATGTGTCATAATCATTACCGCTCATCGTCAAATCATAAACTAGTATAACCAATAACCAAACTTAATCGGTTAGGGTTTATCAAAAACAACAGGTAGGGTTTACCAGATATATCAATAGATAGGGTTTACACCGGTTACCAATTCTCCTCACAAATTCTTCCTACTCGTTACAGTAACAATATTACAACAATATCAACAATATAATTACCAGTTAATTGACATAAATGACAACATAACATATCATTAATGCATTTTTCATGCAAATGCCAACAATCTCCCCCTTTGGCATTGATGGCAATACAAATATCAATACCATTGATTGATGCGTGATTGTGAATAGGAATCTTGGTTTACATTACCAAGTTGGTGGAGGAGAACCTAACCCAAAGGTACACTAGGAGTTTAAAGATCATGTCATGAGTCATTTCACTCATATTTTTGTTTTTATGGTCATTTTAATGTATTTTGAGTCATTATGAGGTCATATGTAAGGCTAAAAGAGCTGATTGTAATGAGTTGTCCAAGTTGTCCTAATAAGGTCTTGATTGGGTTTATGAGGTCAAATTTGTATAAACAAGTCATGAAAGGGTAAAAAGGTTGTAAAAGGTTATTTTAAGTCCATTTTGATGTATTTGGAAGGTCCATGTCAAGTCTTACAAGTTAGGAGTTCATATTCATCAAATTTGTCATTTGTGGTATTAAATATTGTCAAACAAAAAACTCATGTTTTGCAAGGTTGTAGAAGGGTGGTTGATTGGTCTAAAGGTGGTTGAGTCATTTGTAACTACCAAATATCTTATAAAAGGCTGAAATGGTCAAATTTGAGGTAGCAGAAAAGTTGGAGGAGGTGTTGCAAAGTTAAATCCTCAAAAAAAACCTCTAACTGTCACATTATTCTACAGGATAGATGACAGTTCAGAGTTGTAGGTCAATTGTTTGGATGAAAATATCCATGTAACGATAATAGAAGGCATGGAAAGGGATGTATGTGACCTATAATTCATTTTCAATGTATTTTTATTGGAGTTTCAATGAAGGAAGCTAAGGTTTTTGTTCAAATGTCATTCATTCTCTTTGTAGCAACATGTTGTTTCCCTATTTCAATGCATGTTTCTATAGATAAATGGATTAAATGAATTATAAAATTGATTGGAATATGTAGCACAATGAATCTACTTTTTTTTTAACCAGATTTGAGCCCTAGTCATGAAACATGAAGGGAGAATGGATGAGTTTTCATAGAACTGTCATAAAACCCTCCAAATTGGGGTTTGTGGAGAGTTTCACTAATATCTTTTGATTGCACCATTGGAAATAGTTGTAAACTTGGTATTTGCTAGAGTTTTGAATTATCGTTCAAACTAATTCAGTTTTAATGTGATTGGTTGAGTATTTTCTGAGATATTTGATGCCCTAGGAAGACTGGGCATGCACATTTCTTGTTTTTTTTGTAATAGTCAAAATGGTCTTGGTGCAGAGGGCATAACTCTTAACTCCACCATTGGATTGTTTTAAATTTTGGATATGTTTTAGTAAGCCTAGTTATCTACCCCTCCACTAGAGAGATTGAAAACATATTGTCTAGAAGGAAAGATATGAATAACATAATCAAAACTATCAAAATAGGGACATTCAAGTTTGTCATTTTTGTTACTAGTCCAAAACATTTGCAAGTTGGGGATGATAAATGGGATGTAATAGGCCATTGTCGATCAGGAATAATGCTTGAATGCAGATTTAATTTCTCATACATTGAAATGTTGATTGGTTGGTTGTTGGGATAATATGTTAAGGATGTTGATAATACCTCTAACTGATTGAAGAATTGTGTTGATACATTGGGCTTCATGGATGTAGAAGAGTCGGAGAGTGTGAGGAGTGACAACTCACACCAGGACCTAGCCAAGAAGGATTTGTTATTTAGTTTTTTCTAATGAGTTTTTGGTTTCAAGGTGCTCATCCATCTAGCTACAAGAAGGCAGACAAGGAAGGTCTTTGAAGGGCCATGGGATGGTCCATTGATTACCAAAAGAATAGGGAGAGAGGCAAAGAGGAGAACTCCTAGGTGAGGCATAGAGGTTGTTGGTGAGTTGATGCAACATGGAGAGGTGGACTTATGGTTGGTGAAAGCACCCATGGAGCAGCCATTACAAACTCCATTAATAGGACTAATAGAGGGATTGTTTCAGGATGAAGATAGCAGAGGCAAATGATGAAGGAAGACAAGAGGCATAAAGAGGCAAAGGTGAAATGAATACAAAGATGAAGGTTTCAGTCTAATTTTTTTTCAAGAAGGTTATTATTCCTATGTTTCCAAGGGACTTGGAAAGCTTTCAAGGTTGGTAGTATGGTGTAGAAGCACCTAACCCAAAGGTACACCAGTAGTTTAAAGATCATGCCATAAGTCATTTCACTCATATTTGAGTTTATATGGTCATTTTAATGTATTTTGAGTCATTATGAGGTCATATGTAAGGCTAAAAGAGTCGATTGTAATGAGTTGTATAAGCTCTCCTAATAAGGTCTTGATTGGGTTTATGAGGTCAAATTTGTATAAATGAGTCATGGAAGGGTAAAAAGGTTGTAAAAGGTCATTTGAAGTCCATTTTGATGTATTTGGAAGGTTCATGTGAAGTATTACAAGTTTGGAGTTCATATTCATCAAAGTTGTCATTTGTGGCATTAAATGTTGTCAAGCAAAAAACTCATGTTTTGCAAAGTTGTAAAAGGGTGGTTGATTGGTCTAAAGGTGGTTGAGTCATTTGTAACTACCAAGTATCTTATAAAAGGTTGAAATTGTTGAATTTGAGGTGGTGGCAAAGTTGGAGGAGGTGTTGCAAAGTTAAATCCTCAAAAAAAACCTCTAACTGTCACATTATTTTGTAGGATAGATGATAGTTATGAGTTTTAGAGTCATTGTTTGGATGCAAATCTCCATGTAAGGATAATAGAAGGAGTGGAAAGGGAAGTATGTGACCTATACTTTATTTTCAATGTATTTTTGTTGGAGTTTCAATAAAGGAAGATAGGGCTTTTGTTCAAATGTCTTTGATTCTCTCTATAGTAGCACG
This sequence comes from Cryptomeria japonica, assembly GCF_030272615.1. NCBI lineage: Eukaryota > Viridiplantae > Streptophyta > Pinopsida > Cupressales > Cupressaceae > Cryptomeria > Cryptomeria japonica. Next base: position 221,498,264 of record NC_081409.1, read on the forward strand.
TTGTTGTTAGACATAATGCACCATTGAGAGGGGGAGGGGGTGAATCAGTGGTTCTCAAAATTGTCCCTTTAGCTATCCTATGTGATCATACCAATTATTAGATCTAACTATGAACAAACTTTCCAATTAGTGAGGAGATTAACTCAATTACAAACACACATAAGGGGACATCACATAACACTAGCATATACGAGGAAAACCCAAGGTGGGAAAAACCTCAGTGAGAAATGTTGCTGCAATCTACTGCTCCAATCTAGTGTCACAACCAAACCTTTGTTACAATGTTTAGGGCACTAACTCAAGGAGATACAACCCTTGCCTTGTTTATGGGCTACAACCTAAAGGAACTAGACTCACTGATTTAGGGCACCAACCCAAGGAGCTACAACCCCTACCTGATTTATGGGCTACAACCCAAAGGAGCTACAACTTCTACAATGAGATACAACTCAATGATCACAATGAAAACATCAAATAGAAAAGTAGTAATCTAGCTACAAGCGAATCTTGTAACAACTCAATAAAATCTACCCTATCGGTAAGGTATCTCCTCATCTTTACCAGTTCTCTACTCACTCTAACTGAATCTTCACCAACTCAGTCATTTTCTTGTTGGACCTTCTCTTCCTACTCACTGCTTTTTCATCTCACTACTGCTTCTTACTAATTCACCTTCCTCTCTATCAATTCTCACTCTCTCCTACTCACCATGGATACTATACTTAGCTGGTTATATGCCTGCCTACTCTGTAACTTCTTTCACCTTTGCTCTACCGGTATGGACACTACTGATTCTGCTCTTCTACCAGTTGAACATGTCAACCTGGTTCTTTGTCACTCTTACTCTCTTCTTAGATACTCCTTGAGCACTTGGTTGTTTTTCTCTCAACCATAGAAGTAACACTTAGTCACTTTGCAACAACACAATCTTCTACCATTTAGCAGCGCAATCTATCTCTTAGTCTCACATAAATATAACCCAGACTTCCCACCAAAAAACAATTCAAACTTGACACCTTAGTGTTTTCTCCACTGAGCATGAGGCACACTAAATCCAATCAAATCTGATCAGATCACAACTCAGAGATGTCTATATGTACATATTCTTCATTTACGTGCCTTTTAGAACATGCCTTCCTACTTCAACAACCTGCAATCAATCTATCGGCATAATTCATGGTCAATCACCATTAATGGCATGATGAGTTTCTTCAACTACTTTTATATGCTTGATCAGTCTATCCTCAATCTTTTCTTGTCCATTTAATCTTGAGTTGCACACTTCTGCAACTTCACCTTGAACTTTGCAATCACCATTAATGTCAGACCAATCAAAACTACCTCACCGATCTCACTTCACCAACTTGTGCATGTTTCATCTACCACTTCATCTTTACATGGCACCACAGTCGATATCCACATCATCACACTACTCTATCATTTTATCTTGGTCACCGACCACCCAAATAACTAGTTTCATCTATTGGTAAATAAACCCTACTAGCATATGACACCTTGCCAGTTGTCCTTCTTATCATGACCTTTCCTGATTTGTCGATACAACCCTCAAACTGGTCTTCAGACATGTCAATTCAACACATGCACATTCTCATCAGGTAGGATTCTTCTACACCTGCATGTTGTCCATATTACTGATGGGCTTTCATATCGGTTACTACTCTTGATGACATCATGTCATCAACATTCAATGAGCTCCATCTTTATCAGGTGAGAACCTTATCATCCTTGTCTCTTCTCTGATGTTTCACTAGTTGACATAACCTATCAACTATCACCAATGCAGATTCTAGTAAATGTGTCTGCTATAGGGCAACATGCTTTCCTTCTTGTCGGTGAGACACACTGATGACACCAAGTCATCACACTCCAACTGTTTTGCATCAACCTATCTTTAGTATTCCGGTATCCCATGTATATTCTTGTAGACTCTCCATCATTCTTCTTCATCAGCCTAATTCTACTCTTATCTAGTTTGTCAAGATGATAAACACATCATCTCAACTCCTCATTCATCCTTCACTATCCTGGTAGCACACCTTGCATGTCCAATGTGTATTTCTGATCTCATACTCTAAAGGCTTCCTCATCTTCCACTTATACAGCCAGTTTCTGACATATGTCATCCTGCACACTGAGGGAATATACTTTTTTAACCTATCACCAAGCCTATGATAGCTTCTTCATCCAGTGAGAGTACTTCTATTTATCCTTACACTGGCACTCTGGTGGCCTACTCATACTTCTACTTCTCCTCTGGTGTACCAAGTAGTATTCTGCCACTTCAGCATGACCAATGCTCATCATGTAATCTCTTCACCTTGGTTGTATGCAACATCATAACAAAAACCTCTTGTTCACTAGCTAGCATCAATATTAGTGATAATGGTAACATCCTATACCGGTTGACATCAATGACAATACAATGCCAACAATCTCCCCCTTTGGCATTGATGTCAACACATGTAGTATTTGGTATACTATAGTAACTTTCTCCCCCTTTGACAAAAAAGGACAAGGGCACTGTCAGGATAACAATCCTCCTTGTTTCTATAGAGAACTGATGGGAATATTTCTCCCCTTATTACCGGGTGCATCTCCCTCTTTTAAGATTAAGCACAACATCATCTCAAACATCAACACTTGAGATGGAAATCTTAGGTACCAATCAACCCTTTATAGTAAACACTGGTCTCTCTCTGTCTTTAAGAATCTAATTGATCTTCTTTTGTGTTCAGTCTATCTGATGTCAATATGAGGATATAGCTCTGAACTCCCCCTAAACCACGGACTTCTGGTCTTCATTTATCATCTGCCAGATTTCAAAATGGTACTCACTTTAGTACCCATGACATCTATCATCATGACCACAATGCCGATTGTCAAATCACATATCCAACCTATTGACCCATTAGGTTATAGTATACACATAAGATTATCCACTAGACCACCATAAGTCATTCGAGTCCTTTTCAATTATCACCTGAGATGTAACCTCATCCATCCAGGCTACCGGAGTTACTGCAATGATCCCTCAATCATCATTGACTTACATAACCTACAACATTGAGCAACATCCATGCTGATAACATGTTGCACCTATTGGTCTCTTGTTTCTTTAAGGACACTTTCCTCTTTACTTTTATCTCCTAGTTCCAAATACCTTTGCTACCATTCCTTTTTCTTGTAGTAGTAAACCATCTTCCATGTGCAGTCAAGGCAGCAACTACACACACACTGCCATTACATTTTCTTCCTCTTGTTGGTAGCAGCTTGTTCATCTCCTTGACCACATTCAAATAAGCGGTGAATGATTTGATCAATATGTGACTCCCCCTAAGTCCTACATCTCCTTTAACCTATAGGAGATAACATTTGTGCATTTAATGCACAATTCCGGATCATGGTCCTATTTTCCTACTTCTTCCTCCATGTCTTCTTGGTCTCGCTTTTCTTCCCCTTTTCAATCCAGGGAGTAGGTTTCTTCTTCTCCTATTGATTGATTCTAGTACTTCTGGAATCTCCATTACAGCCAGAAGTAGTGATATACTAGCACACAACATCCATCCCAACCTCATGATTGGGGAACCTATTGGCATTATGTGAACCGGTATGTGGACATAATGACATTGTATGTTGTCATTGATGTCAATATGTTGAAGAAGTATGAACCAGTATATGTGAGAACCGGTATAACACTATGAACCGGCATTTGTGCCAAAGTGAAGTGGTGTGCTTGTTCAAGATGCACCGGCATATGGTTATGGGAATCGGCACATGGAAGCATTGTATGACTATCGGTTGGTAGTCTCAACTTCATAGTTTCTGGTTGAAGTGCTTCAAGCCTGTATGGCTCAACCAGTGATCTTTGTGTAATGAGTAACCAGTATATCAAAGAACAGATCGTGTTGCCACGTCAGCCTTGCGTGCGTGAAGGATCTTGCATGAAGAAGACTATTCCTATCTACCTTGGGAATGTGCGAAGTTTGTAAATGGTGAAAACGCATGATGGATTATCAGCCACCATGAAATTGGTGGATAATGAACAATGGAGAATGTCTTGAGATTTATTCAAGAGCTGTTGCATTTAATACAGTATGATCAACGATTAGGGTTGAACTATTTGAATTCCTTAACCTAACAGGTCTAGGGTTTAGGGTTTATGCTACAGACCTATTTGTTGTCCTATACGGTCGATGTTGTGATTCTTTCAGAGGTGGTTGGCAAAAGTTGTGTGTGAGTATCCAAGAGAAGGGATACGAGATCCTTGCCAGACCAAAAGAGAGAAGTGATACCTATAGAGTGTAAGTGCAGAAGGTGAAGAGGAGCTTAAGTGGATCTGTATTGGCATTGAGTGCTGTTACCAGATCATTGTAATACCTGTTGATCTCTAACCACCTCAACAGTTGGAAAATTCCCTAACAAGGTAGCCTTAACCAGCTTGCTGTAAATCCCTTAATAGGGTAACTCAAAGTTATTGAGATCTGGAAAGCTAGAGAGCTCTGGAAATCCTTTAGCTATTGAGTTCTTGAAATCCTCTAACAAGGTACCCTTAATAGGGTTTAACCCTTAACCAGGTGATCTCTAACAGGATCAGTTCCTAGCAGAACCTTTTGTAATGTCTTTAACCGGACAAGGCTTCTAACAGAGTGGACTTCCAAAGAGTTCAACAACAAGCTTGTGGGTATTCATCCCCACCATGGTTTTTCCCAGTTGGGTTTCCATGTAAAAAATATGTGTGTCATGTGTGATGCTTTGTTATTACTTGTTAAGCATATGATGGTTCTATGTTTTATGCCTGTCAATAAAACATGTTGAACTAGTTGTTGTGAAGATATGATGATAGATTACCTATTCATACATAAGGGTGAAATGGTAGTGTAGTTTTGAGTTGAGTGGAAAGCTCAGTGAGTAACCGGTTTATGATTGTTTTAGTTGTTTTGAGTTTTACCAGTTGCACTCTGTTTCAAACCAGTGTCACTGTTTGCCAGTCATTTGGAGTGATTGCTACTGAACCGCTTTAGGTCTGTATTTTGTCTGTACTGATTCACCCCCCCTCTTAGTACTAGTTTGGTACTATTCGTTCATCATTGAGTTATCAACTAGTATCAAAGCACTCTAGGTCCTATGTGTTGTAAGCTTAACCACTTGAGGTAAAGATCCCAGTCAAATGATGAAGAGGGAAGGTCCAAAGTTTAACAGGGAAAATTTTGGTATATGGAAAGATAGGATGAAGATATTCATTAGAAGCATGGGTGCTCAACACTGTAGTTATGTTGAGAATGTCTATGTTGTCCCTACTAGTACTGTCATCGATGACCAAAACTGAGAGATACAAGAAAATGGGCAAGTCATGGAAGCCCTTATTAGTAGTCTATCTGATATTGAGTTTATTAATGTTCAGGACAAGGTAAATCCCAAAGAGGTATGGGATGCTCTTGAAAATATCTATGGTGGTGATGAACATGTAAAATAGGCTAAGGAAGAAAGCTTGAGAGGGAAGTTTGAAGATATGCAGAAGGTTGAAGGTGAGACCACTCAGCAGTATGGAATAAGAATCAAAACAGTTGTTGGAGAAATCAAGAGTGCGGGTGGTAAAATAGAAGATTCCACCATGGTAAGAAAAGTCCTTAGATCCCTATTGTCGGTCTATGCAATAAGGGTTGCTGCTATTCAGGAGCTGAGATCAATAGACAAGACTAAGGTATCCTTGGACTCCATCATAGCCAAGTTGACAACCTATGAGCTAAATAGTTTTGATGGCAGTGTTCAAAAGACTAAATCATCTTTTAAAGCCTCTACTATACCATCCAGAAAAGGAAAAGAAGCTAGCACTAGTGGTGAACCTAGACAGAGTAGAGAAATTGATGATGAGGAGATTCTGATGGCATTTGAAGCTCTCCTTGCCAGGAAGCTTCCTAAAGGAACCGGTAAATACAAAGGTAAGCTACTTTTGAAATGCTTTTCTTGTAATCAGATAGGACATATTGCCATAAACTATCCTAAAGGTGATAACAAGGACAAACTAGAAAGGTTCAGGAAATTCAAAGGATGAAACCAGAGAAACTGTTTTGTGGCAGTTGATGACATATTGTGTTTTTTGCTGTCAAAGAAGATGTGTCAGACAAGAAGGCTCTTATCTCCTGGTTTGATAATTCCAATGAGTGGATCATTAACAGTGGTTGTTCTCACCATATGACTGGTGACCGGAGCAAGTTTCTATCCTTGGAGGAGTATGATGGAGGTGTGGTTCGCTTTGGAAATGATGCACCATGCATGGTCAAAGGCAGAGGGTCCATCTCTCTGAATGGAAAGAGTAGTGGTGACAATGTGTATTAGGTTGATGGTCTCAGACACAACCTTCTAAGTGTTGTCCAGCTGAATGATAGTGGCCTCACTCTGGAATTCAAGAATGGAGTTTATATAATCAAAGGAAAAGATGTTGAATTGGTGGCCACCGGCATGTAGACCAAAGGTAACCTATTTCATCTGAATGCAAATATAAGTACATGTCTTATGGATAAGTTTGATGATAGCTAGATATGGCATAGGAGACTCTACCATGTAAACTTTGATAACATTGTGAAGGCTAGTAAGATCAAGGCAGTTAGAGGGTTGCCTGTGCTAAGCAAACCGGATAATACCTTGTGCAGAGAGTGTCAATTGGGGAAAATGTCTTCCTCAACCTTTAAAGGTAAATCTTTCACTGCTGACAACTTGCTTGATCTTGTGCATACTGATTTGTGTGGTCCTATGAAAACTAGAAGTGTGCAGGGTGATTGGTACTTCATGATTCTCACTGATGACTACTCAAGAATGATGTGGGTCACATTCTTGAAAGACAAGTTTGAAGCCTTTGTGAAGTTCAAAGCTTTCAGAGCATTAGTGGAGAAGGAAAGCGGTAAAAGGATCAAGTGTCTCAGAACTGATCAAGGAGGGGAATTCACTTCCAGTGAATTCAACAAGTATTGTGAAGAATTTGGCATCAAGAGGCAACTGTCTACCCCCTGAACTCCACAGTAGAATGGCCTAGTAGAGAGGAATAACCAGACTGTGGTTGAAGCAGCTAGAACCATGTTGATTCAAGGAAAGGTAGCTCACACCTTTTGGAGAGATGCGGTGCACACTGTAGTCTACACAATGAACCGGGTACTCATCAAGAAAGGTAAGGACAAAACTCCTTATGAGTATTGGACCGGTAAGACACCTGTGGTTAGCTACTTTAGGGTATTTGGTAGCAAATGTTACATCAAGAGGAGTGAACATCAGGGCAAATTTGAATCTAAATGCGATGAGGGAATATTCCTAGGATATTCCACCAAGAGTAAAGCTCTCAAGTGTTACAACAATAGGACTCAGAGAATTATGGAAAGTATCAATGTAAGAGTTGATGAATCCTCTAACAAAACTGAGGAAACCAGCAGTGAGCAAGCTGTAAATGAACCAGTTGCAACCTTCTAGGAACCGGTTGTCAGTCAACCAAGTACCAGTAATAGTGTTCCTAAACCGGTGAATGCTGATACTGATGAAGATGAGGATGAAGAGGAAAAGCAAGAAGAACTAGTCAAGACCATTCCTCGGTATGTCAAGCTGAATCATGAACCTAAGCAGATCATAGGAGATAAGGATGCAGGAATCCTTACAAGAAGAAAGATTAGAGAAAACTCATGTATGATCTCTGAATTTGAGCCTAAATCATTCAAAGAGGCTCATAAAGATGAAGACTGGATCAAGGCAATGGAAGAGGAACTTGACCAGATAGAGAAAAATGGTACATGGTCCTTGGTACCTAGACCAGAGCATAAAAATGTCATTGGCACCAAATGGGTGTTCAGAAACAAGCTGAATGAGGATGGCACAGTGATTAGGAATAAAGCCAGATTGGTGTGCAAAGGATATGCTCAAGAAGAAGGAGAAGACTATGGAGAAACCTTTCCTCCTATAGCCAGATTGGAAGGAGTTCGTATGCTTCTTGCATATGCAGCTTTTCAAGGCTTCAAAGTATATCAAATGGATGTAAAATCTACTTTCCTAAATGGTGTACTTGAAGAGGAGGTGTATATTGAGCAACTAGATGGGTTTTCCCTATCTAAAGACAGTGACATGGTATGTAGGCTACATAAAGCCTTATATGGTCTAAAGCAAGCACCTAGGGCATGGTATGAGTGCCTACATTCCCATCTTGTGAAGATTGGATTTGAGAGAACAAGTGAAGATAGTAATATCTACTTGAAGTCTGAAGGAGATCAGATCCTGATCTATGAGGTATTTGTTGATGACATTATCTTTGGTGGTGATGACAAGATGAGTCATGAGTTTGTTGATGAGATGAAGGAAGAGTTTGGGATGTCATTCATAGGGGAGATTAAGTTCTTCATTGGACTACAGATTCAACAGATGAAGGATGGAATATTTATCACTTAGTCCAAATATGTCAAAGAGGTGTTTAAGACCTTTGGCATGGAAGATAGCAAACTGGCTGGTACACCGATGGTGGCCAATTGTAAACTATCCAAAGAGGATGACTCTACAGTGGTTGATGAGAAGGAATATTGATCAATGATTGGTAAGTTGCATTATGTAATACATAGCAGACCGGATATTACACATGTAGTTGGCATTACTGCAAGGTTCCAGAAAAGTCCAAGAGAATCCCACTTGGTTGCAGTCAAGCGGATTCTTAGGTATCTGAAGGGAACTGTTGACTATGGATTATGGTATCCATATAGCAAGGGCTTCAAGTTGAAAGTGTTCACAGATGCTGATTGGGCTGGTAATGTAGATGACCGAAAGAGCACAACTGGTGGTGCATTCTTCCTTGGTGGTAGACTGGTCTCATGGATGAGTAAAAAGCAGAGTTGTATCTCTTAGTCTATAGTGGAAGCGGAGTATGTTGCAGCTTTCATGAACTGCACTCAGACAATTTGGATGAAGCATGTACTGAAAGGCTTCAAAATCCCTGTACCTGAACTGGTAAGTCTATTCAATGATAGCACAAGTGCTATCAATATTTCAAAGAATCCGGTTTTACATTCTAGAACCAAGCGCTTTGAGCTTAAGTATCATTTCCTAAGGGAAAAGGTTCAGAACAAAGAGATTGCACTGGAGCATGTGTCCAGTAAGGAGCAGTTAGCAAACATATTCACCAAGCCTCTTCCAAAGACTACATTTACACACTTAGGAGTTGAATTAGGGGTACTGCCCCTTCAAGAGGTGAACTAAAGGTATATTCTCCACATCAGTCATGTATTGCATAGTCAAATCTTTCTTCAGGATTAATGTGTTGAAGGATGCTATTCCTCAGGGGGAGCAGCATAATGGAACCGGGAAGCTTGTGCCTCCACTTTAGCATTGTTGTCAAAGGGGGAGAAGATGTCAAGCAGAGAAGATATCTGTAGAAATTGGGGGAGAAAATGTGAAGCAAAGAGATATCTTTGTATATTGCCATCAATGCGAAAGGGGGAGATTGTTGGCATTATGTGAACTGGTATGTGGACATAATGACATTGTATGTTGTCATTGATGTCAATATGTTGAAGAGGTATGAAATGAAATATGTGAGAATTGGTGTAACACTATGAGCCGACATTTGTGCCAAAGTGAAGTGGTGTGCTTGTTTAAGATGAACCAGCATATGGTTATGGGAACCGACACATGGAAGCATTGTATGACTACCTGTTGGTAGTCTCAACTTTAGGGTTTTCGGTTGAAGTGCTTCAAGCCTGTATGACTCAACCGGTGATCTTTGTGTAATGAGTAAGCAGTATATCAAAGAATAGATCATGTTGCCACATTAGCCTTGTGTGTGTGAAGGATCTTGCATGAAGAAGACTATTCCTATCTACCTTGGGAATGTGCGAAGTTTGTAAATAGTGAAAAAGCGTGATGGATTATCAGCCGCCATGAAATTGGTGGATAATAAATGATGGAGAATGTCTTGAGATTTATTCAAGAGCTGGTGCATTTAATATAGTATGATCGACGATCAGGATTGAACTATTTGAATTCCTTAACCTAAAAGGTCTAGGGTTTAGGGTTTATGCTACTGACCTATCTGTTGTCCTATAAGGTTGATGTTGTGATTCTTTCAGAGGTGGTTGGCAAAATTTGTGTGTGAGTATCCAAGAGAAGGGATACGAGATCCTTGCCAGACCAGAAGAGAGAAGTGATCCCTGCAAAGTGTAAGTGCAGAAGGTGAAGGGGAGCTTAAGCGGATCTACATTGGCATTGAGTGCTATTACTAGATCATTGTAATACCTGTTGATCTCTAACCACCTAAATAGTTGGAAAATCCCCTAACAGGGTAGCCTTAACCGGCTTGCCGTAAATCCCTTAACAGGGCAACTCAAAGTTTTTAAGATCTGGAAAGCTAGAGAGCTCTGGAAATCCTTTAGCCATTGAGTTCTTGAAATCCTCTAACAAGGTACCCTTAACAGGGTTTAACCCTTAACCAGGTATTGTAGCCATCCCTTAACGAGGTGATCTCTAATAGGATCGGTTCCTAGAAGAACCTTTTGTAATGTCTTCAATTGGACAATATGTGTGTCATGTGTGATGCTTTGTTATTACCTATTAAGCATATGATGGTTTTGTGTTCTACGCCTGTCAATAAAACATGTTGAACTAGCTGTTGTGAAGATATGATGATAGATTACCTATTCATACATAAGGGTGAAATGGTAGTGTAGTTCTGAGTTGAGTGGAAAGCTTAGTGAGTAACCAGTTTATGATTGTTTTAGTTGTTCTGAGTTTTACTGGTTGCACTCTATTTCAAACCGGTGTCACTATTTGCTAGTCATTTGGAGTGATTGCTACTGAACTGCTTTAGGTCTGTATTTTGTCTGTATTGATTCACCCCCCCTCTCAGTATTGGTTTGGTACTATTCGTTCATCATTGAGTTATCAAAACCTTCTAACATATCGATTGACTCTTCTTCTTCTGACCATGTCATTTTGACTTGTTACTGGTTTCTTAGAATTCCTTGCATGTGTAGGAGCACTTTTCATGTTGTTCCATGCAGGTCTTTGTTTCTCATATATCCTATAACTATGGCTGAGTTGATTAGGATGGTTCCACCATTTTCCATTGGAAGGTGAGTTCTTTTTCTTGCATCCATAATTTCTATGGCCAAATCCGTTGCAGTCATAGCATACAACATTTGCATTTCTAGGAGCAGTAAGTGGATTCTTGTTAGCATAACTGGGAGTGGGCATATGCATGTTTTTACATTCTGATGTTTTATGCTCAAATGCATTTATTCTCTTGCAATCTAACATGCTATTCCTAGGAGGAATACCAAGTCTATTCTTAGGCCTCATTTTACATTCATCTTCCCTATGACCAAATCCTTTACATTTAAAGCAATAACCAAACAAAGGTGGCTTATTACTTACAAATTTGTTCTGCTAGACATGAAGTGATTTTATCGGTTTGGCATCTGCATTTTTCCTTCTCCGGGAATGGATCTAGGGTTTTCCATTCTTTGCATATCTTTCATTTGTTCTCTTCTTCTTCCATGCTTGTCTTGATTTGGTGGTAGCATCATTTCTTTGTCTTCTATCGGTAAAAGGTCTTCTCCTATTCATTCTACTAGTAATAGTGTCTTCCCTCATCTTCCCTTTTCCTTTCAGATCTGCATTGTTTCTCCATGCAGTATGATTCTTCATCCTTAACTTTAGCTCATCTTGACATTTCTCAAGTTCTTTCTCGAGGAACTCCATTTCAACTGTTATCTGCTAATTCTCTTTATCCTTTGTCTCTATCTCATCCTTTAAGCCTTTGCACCTGCATTCCTTGGTGTCTTTTTGTTGAGTCTTTAACTCTGAGATATATTTCTCGGATTCTTCAAGGCATCTAATCAACTAGTTTTGCTCAAAAGCTGCAACATTCTTAAACAAGTTGTATTCATTTCTTATATTCTCCATTTCACTTCCCTTGGAGTCCAAGACTGATTTAATATCATCAGTCAATCTTTTTGTCTCTTCTAGTTGAGTGGTCAATAAGCCAACCTTTTGGTTTGATATTTCAAGGTAGATTCTCAACTAGCTGCAATCCTCATGATAGTTTTAAAAATCATTTCTAACATTTTGAAGCTCTTCTAGAGAACTTACTAGTTCACACTCAAGATCTACTTCTGCATCTTCTTCTTCTTCATCATCACTTCCAAATAGATCTTGCTAGTTAGATCTATCTACCTTGTCTCCTTCCTTTTCTATGTTGTTGTTAAACACATCATACCGGTGGGATCTATCTGCATTATCTCCTTTTGATGTGTGACCCTCAATGTCTATCTCATGGGCCATGAAAAGATGAGTCTCCTCATCAACATTGCAGCTACAGCAATCTGAACTGCCTTTGTCATCGGCACACAAATATGTTGTAAAGTTCTTCTCACTCTCACAAGTTGATTCAGTGGTGCAGGGTTCATTTCCATATAGCTTCTTCAATCTATCCCATAGACTCTTTGCCAATTTTCATCTATCCACCTGTGAGGGAACATCACCAGTGAACCCACTGACTATGGCCTTCATGGCTTCTTCATTACATAAGTATCTTCTTTCATCTTTAGATCCAGAGGATGGGCTAGCATACCTAGGAATATCATTAACAATTTCCATTCATACATCATAACCCAGGGAGGAAAGGAAGACTTCCATTCTGCACTCCAAATGACATAGTTTGAGCCATCCAACATTGGAGCAGGGATTGACACTACACAAACCATAGTGTCCTTCAACCAGAATCTATCCAAGCTAAAGAAAGCTCATCTAACTAGGAACCTAGGCTATGATACCACTTGTTAGACATAATGCACCACTGAGAGGGGGAGGGGGTGAATTAGTGGTTCTCAAACTTTTCCCTTTAGCTATCCTATGTGAGCATACCAGTTATTAGATATAGCTATGAACAGACTTACTCGTTAGTGAGGATATTAACTAAATTGCAAATATACATAAGGGGACATCACATAACACCAGCATATACGAGGAAAACCCAAGGTGGGAAAAACCTCGGTGAGAAATGTTCTTGGAGTCTACTACTCCAATCCAGCCTCACAATCAAACGTCTATTACAATGTTTAGGGAACCAACTCAAGGAGCTACAACCCAAACAAACTACAATCCCTTATTTAGGGCACCAACCCAAGGAGCTACAACCCCTACCTAATTTATGGGCTACAATCTAAAGGAGCTACAACTCCTGCACTAAGCTACAACTCAATGATCACAATGAAAACATCAAATACAAAAGTAGTAATCTAGATACAAGTGAATCTTGTAACAACAAAATACAATCTCCTGTGTCGGTAAGGTATCTCCTCAGCCTTACCAGTTCTCTACTCACACTAACTAAATCTTCACTAACTCAGTCATTTTCTTGATGGACCTTCTCTTCCTACTCATTACTTTCTCATCTCACTGCTACTACTTACCGGTTCACCTTCCTCTCTGTTGCTCACCATGGATACTACACTTAGCCAGTTATATGCCTACCTACTCTACAGTTTCTTTCACCTTTTCTCTACCGGTATGGACACTACCATTTCGTCTCTTCTACCGATTGAACACTTCAACCTAGTTCTCCCTCACTCTTACTCTCTTCTCAAATACTCGTTGAGCACTTGGCTATTTTGCTCTCAACCGCAAAAGTAACACTTAGTCACTTTGCAATAGCATAATCTTCTACCACTCAACATCATGATCTCTCTTCGGCTCACATATTTATAACCCAGACCTCCCACCAAAAAAAATTCAAACTAGGAACCTAAGGGTTTTCTCCATTGATCATGAGGCACACTGAATCCAATCAAATCTAATCGGATCACAACTCAAACATGTCTATCTATACATATTATTCATTTATGTGCCTTCTAGAACACACCTTCCTACTTTAGCAACCCACAATCAATCTGTCAGCATACTTCATGGTCAATCACCATTAATGGCATGATGATTTGCTTCAACTGCTCCAATCTGCTTGATCAGTCTATCCTCGATCCTTTCTTGTCTGTTTAATCTTGAGCCACACACTTTTGCAACTTCACCTCGAGCTTCATAGTCACCATTAATGTCAGATCAATCACAACTACCTCACCAAACTCACTTCACCAACCTGTGCATGTTTCATCCACCACTTCATCTTTACGTGGTACCATAGTCGGTATCCACCTCATCACACTACTTTGTTGGTTTATCTTAGTCACTGACCACCCAAATAACCGATTTCAACTACCGGTAAACAAGCCCTACTGGCATATGACACCTTTCTAGTTGTCCTTCTTATCATGACCTTTCCTAATCTGTTGGTGTAACCCTCAAACTAGTCTTCTGACATGTCAATTCAACACATGCACATTCTCATCAGGTAAGAGTCTTCTGCACCTGCGTGTTGTCCATATTACCGATGGGCTTTCATACCGGTTACCACTCTTGATGACATCATATCATCAACATTCAACGAGATCCATCTTTATTAGGTGAGAACCTTATCTTCCTTGTCTCTTCTCTAATGTTTCACCAGTTGACATCACCTGTCAACTATCACCAATGCAGATTCTAGTAAATGTGTCTATCGGAGGGCAACATGCTTTCCTTCTTGTCGGTGAGACATTGATTACACCAAGTCATCACACTCCAATTGTTCTGCATCAACCTCTCTTTAGTATTCCAATATCCCATGTATATTCCTATAGACTCTCCATCATTCTTCTTCATCAACCTGATTCTACTCTTATCTGGTTTGTCAAGATGACAAACACATCATCTCAACTCCTCATTCATCCTTCACTATCTTTGTAGCACACCTTGCATGTCCGGTGTGTATTTCTGATCTCATACTCTAGAGGCTTCCTCATCTTCTACTTGTACAACTGGTTTTTGACATATGTTATCTTGTGCACAGAGGGAACATACTTTGTCAACCTATCACCAAGCATGTTATAGCTTCTTCATCCGGTGAGAGTCCTGCTAGTTATCTTTACACTGGCACTCTGGTGGCCTACTCATACTTCTACATCTCCTCCGGTGTACCAGGCAGTATTCTTCCACTTTAGCATGACCAATGCTCATCATGTAATCTCTTCACCTCATTTGTATACAACATCATAACAACAACCTCTTGTTCACTAGCTGACATCAATGTCAGTGATACTAGTAACATCCTATACTGGTTGACATCAATGACAATACAATGCCAGCAGTTGTTTCCCTATTTCAGTGCATGTTTCTATAAATAAATGGATTCAATGAACATCAAAATTTATTGGAATATGTATCACAATGAATCTAATTTGTTTTGAACCAGATTTGAGCCCTAGTCGTTAACCATGAAGGGAGAATGGATGAGTTTTCATAAAATTGTCATAAAACCTCCCAAAATGGAGAGTTTCACTAATATCTTTTGATTGCACCATTGGAGATAGTTGTAAATTTGGTATTTGCTAGAGTTTTGAATTATCTTTCAAACTAATTCAGTTTCAATGTGATTGGTTGAGTATTTTCTGAGATATTTGATGCCCTAGGCAAACCGGGCATGCACATTTCT
Source organism: Cryptomeria japonica (assembly GCF_030272615.1). NCBI lineage: Eukaryota > Viridiplantae > Streptophyta > Pinopsida > Cupressales > Cupressaceae > Cryptomeria > Cryptomeria japonica. The sequence continues at coordinate 221,513,826 of NC_081409.1, forward strand.
TGTTTTTTCTATAATAGTCAAAACGGTCTTGGTGCAGAGGGCATAACTCTTAACGCCATAGTTGGATTGTTCTAAATTTTGGATATGTTTTATTAAGCCTAGTTATCCAGCTCCCCACCATAGAGATTGAAAACATATTATCTAGAAGGAAAGATATGAATAACGGAATTAGAACTATCAAAACAAGGACAATCAAGTTTGTCATTTTCGTTACTAGTACAAAACATTTGCAAGTTGGGGATAAGGTGTTTGGGGATGATAAATTGGATGTAATAGGCCATTGCTGATCAAGAATAATGCTTGAGTCAGATTTAATTTCTCATACATTGAAATGTTGATTGGTTGGTTGTTGGGATAATATATTAAGGATGTTGATAATGCCTCTAACTGATTGAAGAATTGTGTTGATACATTGGGCTTCATGGATGGTTTGGAGTCCTAGAATGGGTTATGGTAGATGTTCTACATCACAAGTATTCACATGCTCTCCATGTCTTCATCTTGTCGCTAGTTCTCCTTCCCATAATCACATAATTCTTCTCCCCCTTTGACAACAATGTCAAATTTAAAGTAAAACATGTAATGTCAAATTTCACTATTTATCATCAACAATCTGCAACTTGATGCCTCCCTTGTGGAATAAATCCACTTCTACACCAATCCTTCTATAAAATTTTGCAAGTATCTTGAGGACTGATGTAATCTACATCATACTTAACTGACCTCATGAAGAGGTACAACCCCTAACTGACTTCTAATATACTCAAAATTAGTCTTAGGCAGAGGTTTAGTAAAAATGTTTGCAGGTTGTTCATTGGTAGAAACATGCTCCAAGATCACATCTTTACTATGTACTTTTTCGCTCAAGAAATGATACTTCAATTCAATATGCTTGGTTTGTGAATGCAAACCAGGGTTCTTGGAAATATTTATGGCACTTGTATTATGACATAAAATCTTTATAGGTTCTGAAATCTTCATCTTAAAACCTTCCATAATGTGCCTCATCCATATAGCCTGTGTACAATTCATGTAAGATGAAACATACTGAGCTTCAGTAGTAGATTGTGAAATACAACTATGCTTCTTACTACTCCATGAAACAAGTCTTCCTCCAAGAAAAAATGCTCCACCAGTTGTGTTTTTCTGGTCATCAACATTTCCTGTCCAATCTGCATTTGTGTACACCTTTAAGTCAAAATTTCCTCCATATGGATACCATAACCCATAAACAACAATACCTTTCAAGTATCTAAAAATTATTTTGGTTGCTATCACATGTGTTTCCTTAGGATTCTTCTAGAATCTAGCAACTATGCCAACTGCATGAGCTATGTCTGGTCTGTTGTGAACAACATAGTGCAATTTTCCAATCATTGACCTATATTCCTTCTCATCAATAGATTTGGACTCATCTTCCTTAGGCAACTTACAACCTATAATCATAGGTGTCCCAACTAGTTTACAGTCACTCATGCCAAATGCCTTCAAGACCTCTTTCACATACTTAGACTGTGTGATGAAAATACCATTCTTCATTTTTTGTATTTGCAAGCATATGAAAACTTTTATTTCTCCCACTAAAGACATTTCAAACTCATTTTTCATTTCATCTACAAAATTATTGCTCATGTCATCATTAACTCCAAATATGATATCATCAACAAATACTTCGCTGACTAGTATTTTATCTCCTTCAGATTTGAGATAAATGTTACTATCATCACTGGTTCTTAGAAAGCCTATCTTCATCAGATGTGTATGAAGCCTTTCATACCATTCTCTTAGTGTCTTCTTTAATACATATAAAGCTTTATGCAATCTGCATACCATGTCTTTCTTATTAGTTATAGCATAACCATCTGGCTGCTCAATGTATACGTCCTCTTCTAGTATCCCATTCAAAAATGTTGACTTAACATCCATCTGGTATACCTTGAATTTCTTGTGTTTTGCAAATGCAAGTAAAGTTCTAACACCTTCCAGTCTTGCCACTGGTGCAAAAGTCTCACCATAGTGTTCTCCTTCTTCTTGTGCATAACCTTTGTAAACCAACCTAGCTTTGTTGTGAACTACAACACCATCTGCATTTAACTTGTTCCCGAATACCCACTTAGTACCTATCACATTTTTATTTACTAGTCAAGGTACTAGGGTCCATGTGTTGTTCTTCTCAATTTGATCTAATTCCTCCTCCATAGCTTTAACCCAATGATCATCACCAAATGCTTCCTTAGCAGTTCTTGGTTCAATAGTGGAGATCATGCAAGAATTCTCTCAGATTCTTCTTCTGGTTGGTACTCCAGTATCCTTATCCCCAATAATCTGTTCAGGATTGTGATTCAGTCTCACATATCTTGGAATAACATGATCATTATCTTCAGGTTCAACTTCGTCATTATCATCAACTTCTAAATTTATCTGTTCCGTTTGAACTGGTACATCAGTATTTGCTTTGCCGGTTTCAAATTTCACAGTTTCTGGTTCCAAAAACAAAATGCAAGGATCTTCATCCTTTTTCTTTGAACTAGTTTCCTCTGAGACTTCAGGATTTTCATCCACTCAAACATCAAAACTCTCAATAATTATCTATGTCTAGTTGTTAAAACACTTGTAGGCCTTACTCTTGGTGGAATAGCCAAGAAATATACCTTCATCACTTTTAGCCTCAAATTTGCTAATATAATCACCTCTCTTAATAAAACATTTGCTTCCAAATATTCTCAAATAACTAACATTAGGTGATATTTCATACCAATATTCATAAGGATTGTTGTCCTTACCTCTCTTTACCAGAATCTGGTTCATAGTGTAGACAGTTGTGGTGACAGCTTCTCTCCAGAAAGTTTTCACTACACCTCCTTGTATCAACATCGTCCTAGCAGCTTCAACAATTGACCAGTTGTTTCTCTCTATGATACCATTCTGTCATGGTGTCCTCGATGCAGAAAGTTTTCTTTTGATACCATTTTCTTCACAATACCTAGTGAATTCCTCATAAGTAAATTCACCGTCTTTATCTATCCTCAAACACTTTATCTTCTTGTCTCTCTCCTTCTCAGCTAAGGCCCTGAATGCCTTGAACTTACCAAAAGATTCAGTCTTGTCCTTCAAGAATGTGACCCACATCATCTTTGAGAAATTATCAATGAAGATCATAAAATATTTGTCACCTTGAATACTTTTTGTTCTTATTGGTCCACAAAGATCTATATGAACCAAATCTAACAAATGTTCTAGTGAAAATAATTTTCTCTTGAAAGTTGAGGATGCTATCTTTCCCAACTGACATTGTTTGCATAGAGCATTAACCGATTGTTCCAACTAAGGTAAACCTCTCACTATCTTGGACTTAATCACTTTAACAATGTTATCAAATTTTATATGATAAAATCTCCTATGCCAAAGCCAATTATCATCTATCTTTGCAATTAAATAGTTGCTTGCTTTAGGATTAAGGTGAAACAAGTTAACTTTAGTTTTCTTCCTGGTTGCAATCAGTTCACCTTTGTTGTCATAGATTTTTCACATACCATTTTTAAACCCCAATGGGTATCCTCTATCATTGAGTGGCGCCACACTCAAAATATTGTGCTTTAAACCTTCAACCCAGTAGACATCATCTACACTACTCTTTCCATTAAGATAAATAGTTCATTTACCTTTAACCATGCAGGGTGATTCATTACCAGATCCTACAACTCCGCCATCAAATTCCTTCAGAGAAAGAAATTTTCTCCGATCACTGATCATGTGATGTGAACAACCACTATCAATGATCCAATAATCAGAGTTATCCATCCTGGATACTAATGCCTTATGGTCTGACATATCTTCTTTAATGGTTGCAGACACAATGTATTCATTAGCATCACCATTGGATTCCTCATCACTGATACCACCATCAACAACAATAACATAATTTCTTTTGCCTTTACCCTTGTACTTCTTGAATTTCTCTTGTTTGTGCTCATTATCACCATTAGGACAGTTAGCAGTAATGTATCCAATCTTGTTGCATGCAAAACATTTCAAAGGTAATTTACCTCTATATTTACATGTACATCTAAGCAACTTCTTTTCCAACAATGCTTAAAGCTCAACTAAACTACCTTCATCATTAGCTTCTCTACTAGATCTAGATTCATAACTGTGACTAGCATCTCTACTTTTCCTTACAGATGGGTTAGAAACAAAAGCTCTAAATGCAGACTCATATTTCTATACACTACCATCATAACCATTTAATTCAAAAGCAGTAAGCTTGCCAATGGCAGAGTCATGATTTACCTTAGTTTTCTCAATGGACTTCAACTCCTAAATAACTACAACTCGGATAGTGTAGATCGGTACAAGGGTTATCAGTACCTTACTCATAACTATGGAATCTTCCACTTTACCTGCTACAATCTTATTTTCACTAACTATATCTTTTATCCTTTGACCATATTGCTGGATATTCTCACATTCAGCCATCCACATGTCATCAAACTTTCCTCTTAAACTATCTTCTTTATAAATATTAACATGTTCATCATCGCTATAAATCTCTTCAATTTTTTTCCATACCTTATATGTAGTTTCAAGACCATGAACATCTACATACTTTGCATCAGACAAAGAACTGATAATAGCCTCCAATGCTTGATGATTTTCTTGTTGCTCTTTCTTCTGATCATCAGTCAACATCCCAGTAGGTGCAACATACTTAGTATCAACATGTTCCCAATACTGGCTTCCCATACTCTTGATATAAATTTTCATTCTGTCACTCCATATCCCGTAGTTCTCTCTATTAAACTTCAGACCTTCCTTCTTCATCATGATCTTCAAGATCTTTACCTCAAGATGTTAGGCTTAGACCTTAGAGGACTTGATTTTCTCTGATACCAATTGATGTTATAATGAAAGAATAAGTATTCGATCAACTACTAAGAGGGGGGTGAATCACTAGATATAAAAATTGATACAAACTTCATCAATCTCAAAATCAATCTCTCAAAGTAAACTTAGAACTAACAATGTAATACCTCTATCAAGATAAAAACTCATAAGATAAGCTGGTTAACTATTACAACAAATTAATAGTAAACAACTTCTTCATTTCCCAATGCTTCCGGTTATCATGACTTATCAAAGTAGTTAAGTAGTTCAGTAAATCAACCATGAAAATGTAACCACAAAAAATTCACCACTTGACACAAATAATTTTGACGTGGAAACCCAAATAGGTAAAAACCATGGTGAGATGAGACTCACAAGATAACTATTTGAACTCTTTTGAAGTTCGCCCTGCTAGGAGCCTAGCCTGTTAAAGATTTACAAAAGTCATGTTAAGAACTGATCTTGTTAGGAATCACTCAGTTAAGGGATTAACTACAATGCCTTGTTAGAAGCAATACCCTGTAAGGAGTAGCCTCGATAGAGGATTTGAATAACACCAAGCTTGTTAGAGCTTACTTGGTTAGGGGATTTCAATTATGATGTGATTGTTGGAAAATAATAGGAGTTTGTTGATCTGTCTGAATAGCACTACACTTGCTTGATCAGATCCATTTCATGCTCCTATCTACCTTTACTCAAACTATAGATACAACATCCAGTTCAGAAACCACACACTCAACTAATCTTTGCTAACTCTTTTCCAACTCATTAAACTAAACAACTTCATTGACCTTATAAAGAAATCAATTAGGTCAGTAACACAACAATAACCTAATTCTCATATAGATTACAAACAAATCAATTTAAGTATGACCGTTGGATTACATAGAAATCTCTGCACATCTATCAAGAAAACCTTGATCTCTCCTTGATCACCACTTCATCGAACTTAGTAACTCATCACATGCTTTGCATTAGATGCAATACATTTGCTCATTCCCTAGATAAAAACCGTTACAACGACTCGCCAAAATCTCTTGGAATTGTCTTCATACAATAATCATATATGTCATAATCGTTACCACTCATCATCAAATCATAAACCAATATAAACAATTCACCAAACTTAATCGATTAGGGTTTATCAAAAACAACAAGTAGGATTTACCAGTTATATCAATAGATAGGGTTTATACCAGTTACCGGTTCTCCTCACAAATTCTTCCTACCGGTTATAGTAACAATATTACAACAATATCAACAATATCATTACTGATTAATTGACACTAATGACAACATAACATATCATTAATGCAATCTTCATGTGAATGCCAACAAACCCACTCAACTTAACCCAAAATTTCCACTAATTTTTTTATTTATTCTTACTTGTGTTTGATTCACTCACATACTCAAGTACTTCTATCAAAATGAGATAGGCATCCATCTAGCTGGGATAGGAATCTAACCATACAATTAGGCATTTGTCTGTATGGGACAAGGGGTTTCATCTATTCAATTTGGGACAAGCCTTTACTCGAACAGGGTAGGCATCTATTCATAAAGAATAGGAAATTCTCTGGCCAAAAACTTAGACTCATCGAGACCATCTGGGTCTTGAGTCACTCTCTAAATACTACACTCCCCTACCAAGAGTGCACTAAGATCATCATCCTTAGGAGTATATAAAAAATAATTATATAATCAATCTTGAGTTTTGTCTCGAAATTCGACCTAAAGCCTCGGGAAGTCAAGCAAATGCATATGGGATTCCTTCCGAGTATGCATTGAATTAATTTTAGTCTTTTAATTAATAGTATCTACATCCTTTAATTGAAGGGAAACGGAGCTTAAAAAACCAACAATTCATCCTTAACCAAATCCTAATCCCCATCCTGAACACTTGAGTACAACTCCATCCCTAGATTGCCTACATACCAATTTCAACATAGGATCAAGGCGTAAAATATGGAGTTTTAGTTTCTACTTATGTTTAATGTAATTTTTTTGGTGGGTAAGCAACCCTTTCTAGGGTCAATATCCTAGACATTTTCTCTATGGTTTCTTCCCACGATGTTAGCTCTATAGAAAAAAGGCTCAAGGTGGCCTTCTGCTTATGGCCTAAAATAGCTAAGTCCTGTTTCCTATTGTATACACCTAAAATTGATCCAGAGATAATTAATTAAATACGAAGTGATTTAATTAATTAACCTTTATCCTTCTACTTGTAAATACATCTAAGGATTTATTTATATAGTTCATAATCCCTTTGATTAATCACAAAATCCCTATGCATCATAATTTATTTCTTCTATTTCCATAATGAGCACATGGCTCCCAATCCTAACCATATTCTAACCCAACCCATCCTATCTAATCTTAGGTTTAACTAACCATATTCCTCCTAACCTAACCCTCTAATGCTTTAATCAAGGTTATCCTAACCTCTTGTGGGTTGTTCACCCTCTCTTGAGGACACATGGCACTTTTTCCAGTTGTCCCTCCTCCTCTTGACACTTGCCCTTTTTATTGGAATTTGTTGAGGAATTCTTGACACTTGTCTTTCCAGCAATGACATGTGACCTCTTCTTCAACCTCTTTTCCAACTTCTTCATTTTCAACCATTGATATCTCCAAATCAAATCCTAATTGTTGATTTGTGTCACCTCAACCTTGGTCTTGAAAAATATATAAATAGCTCTATTTCTAGTCATGAGCCCCCTTAGCATTTTTTTAGCATTCTCTTAGCATTTTCAGCAATCTTAAGATCATCTTTAGCAGCATAATTAGCTCTCTTTGTATCATAATTATCTTATCATTTAGTATCATTTTGCATCTAGAATATAGCTTTCATTGTTATTTTCATCATAGTTTAGAATTGTGTTGTTCATCATATAGATCTTAGTATTGCAATATATCATACTCATTTCTTGAGTTGCCATCTTGCGATCATGCATCTGAGAGCCATCATATAAACACCTGAGGTCCTCAAGAATAGAGAACAATGGAGCGATTTGAGGAAATTGTTTAAATTTTTTTACTTATTTTTACTCTTTCATATAACGCTTCATTGAATGCTGTATATTTGATTATTAAAGGATTGACACAAATTTTTCACTACATTTTATGGCGCCCACTGTGGGGCACTTGCCCCGAATTTTAACATTATTTCTTGTAGGTTTTTATTGCTAGGTACATTCAAAATTTAGTCTGGAATTTTGGTAATTCACATGAGTGTATTCATCTTCTGTTCTAGTGTATCCCTCTTCTACATTAGCATTTTTTTTTTGACAGAATCTAGTGTTTTGATCTTTTTACTAGCATTTTGCTTTGATAATTTAGCGTTTTCAACTCATAGAATAGCATTCTAGTTGGATAGATTAGCACTTTGATTTCATAGTTTAGCATTCTGATTTCATAATTTAGCATTCTGGTTTCATATTTTAGCATTCTGGTTTTACAAATCAATGTTTTGGGTCTACAAAGTAGTGTTTTCATAGCACATAATAGCACTTCTATGAGTTTCTTTAGCTTTTGAGTTTTGTTTCCAGAATTTCATTTTCCAGAAACTAATTTGCAGGCACCTTTCACACTATCAAAGACCGGGAGTTACAAAATATTTTGTAGCCAAAGACATTCATTGGAAAATACTAACACTTGTTTGTAGTCGTGGGATTATTGCACTTTCTTTTGTTTAATTTAGGCACATAGTATAACTAGAGGATCAATTAGCATCATGTCATAGGTGTCTGAGATGATAGGCAAGTATTCTCTCCCCTTCACTGGGTGATCAGAAAGATAGACTCATCATTCTTGCATTTCATTAGTGTGATATCTTTAGTGGGCCTACCCTCCCGAGTAGCCCATAAGGTTGGGTGAGAGGGGAACGACCAAAGTGAGAACAACTACTACCAAGTTTATCTAACCCACTCTAAAATAAAAGTGATTTCGATGAAAATCGGTATCAATGGTAGTGCTTGGGAATAGATCTCCTTCATACCTTCAGGTTTATCAAACTTTGGTTTTCAAAGCTGGGAGACCTCTTAATTGAGTTTATATCTTGACGCTTCGAACGAATGTGCTTACTATTAGCCCCATTATGGAAAGCTAATGTACTGAAAGGGGAGGGGTGAATCAGTACTCCAAAACTTTTCTTGAATAATAACTTTAATGTTATGCATAAATAGAATAGTGCAGTAACATAAAATAAAGTTAAAACAAATAGATAACAATCATACATGATTCACTCCATAACACATATATTTTGGTCACGCAAAAACTCTTGGTTAGAGAGAAAAATTGCGGTGGGGATGGCACCCACAACTTAACTACTGCAATAATAAAGAATGCTCAGTTAGAGCTACATTTATCTATTTCTAATAGCTTACCCTGTTAGGAGTAACAAGATCTATTAGATCTACCTTGCTAAAGGATTTTACAACATTTATTCTAAATGCTGCACTTGATTAGAGGCTTTACAATTTATAGACTTTATTAGAGTCTTTTACCCCGTTAAAGGTTTCTCTTTCAACTTCACAATATTACAATAAAATCATTACAAATATCTGCAACTTTACATCTGAAATGTTATAGCAGATTCTATGTGCTCAGAATAGATTACCTAGCTTATAGCATACCTAGATAACCCATATAGTAACTCGATAAACCCTTCTATTTACTCTATCCTTCAACTGTTCTCTGAAAACCTTCTCGATGACCTCTATGTCTTTGTAATAGTCTTCTTTTATGCATACATACACTTAACTCATGCTGTATAAATAGATCTCTTAAAATAGTGATCCAATTCATTGCTTCGATCTTGCAAACATGATTCCTCGAATGAATAACTAAACAGAATATTTTATTGGTTAGATTGATCTTGTAATCATACACAATCTTCTAGTGCAATTTCCAATGTAATAACTGTTAGATGTGACTCGATCTTGTAACACATTTTCTGTTGGCAATATAACAAGGATATTGAGAAGGTTGTTGATGATTATGGACATAATTGATTAAAGATGTTTTACTGTCTTGATATTATTATTTTGTCATTGATGTCAAGAAATTGATTTTCTAATTTAGTATGATGTTGCCATATCTTAAGAAATATGATATGAAGATTATAAAGAAGTCGGTAAAGACACAGGAAAGAATATGATGAATAAAGGGATAAGTTATTCAATGGGCAACTCTACCAAGTCAAACAATGATGAGATCTTGTTGTTTTAGATTATTTTAACATCATACATATGTTGTAAAATGTAAAGGTTAATACTACACTATGTTATCAGGCAAAGAACCTAGTCAGTAAACCCTAAGGAACCTAGTCGGTAAACCCTAAGGTTATCGCAGTCGGTTAATGAAGAAAGAATGTCTACCTAGTAAAGTTTAGTATTCACTGAGTTGTAACCGAGCTATAACAGAATGCATTAAATGGTTACATGTGATATTTAATGAAAGAAGCTGATGAGCTGGAGCAGATCAATGATTGGCAAGCCGTGGAAGAAGTTTGTTAACAAATCTAAGGCAATGGAATGTCGGCAAGAAGATCTATAGCTCAGATTTAACCGCATTACCCTAACACAAGTTCCAAGATGATTGTGCAAGTTTCGAGGCAGGGTAAAACATTTTTCAGATCATAAGATACAATGAACCTGGACAAGATTGAAGATCTGATGGCTATGATTGATCATGGGAAATGTGATCAAGGAGATTAAGTAGTTAGATGATTGTCTATAAATAGGAAACTATTGATAAACAATGTATGCGGGCAAGTGTATGCATAGGGATGCTACATAGTGATCACCGAGCATAGAAGTTTGAAAACCTATTGGAATAATAGAGTATTGATGCCCAGCAGATAGACCAGAATAGTTCTATGTCTAGATTGTGTTGAACAAATAAGAATCTTCTTTAGCATTTTAGATGTAAAGTTGCAGATACATTGTATTACTGTTAGCTTGTGAAAGTAATAGGAAATCTCTTAACTGAGTGGACTTAACAGTCTTATAAGTAAATCCTCTAACAAGGTGACATTCTAAATGAGTGTTTGAAATCCTTTGACAAGGTCACTTCTAACAAAGTGAAGATCCTAACAGATCTGAGGGAAATCCCTTAACCGGGTCACATCTAGCAATGTGTTTTGTAATCTTTAATAGGATTGGCTTTTAACTGAGCATACTCTAGAAGAGTATATTTCTTAGTGGGTCCAAAATCCCACAATGATTTTTCCCTATTTGGGTTTCCACATTAAATCTGGTGTTATGAGGTTTATATTCTTCATATGCTTTTGAGTTTGCATGTTTGACAGTTTTTATTCTATGACTAATATATGTTATCGAGGTTGAATCTGATGTTTTCATTAATGATTAAGTTTGTATGATTCACCCCCCCTCTCATCTTGTTGGCTATCAGATCTGTACTTATATTAAGTATCAGAACTATCAATTGGTATCAGAGCTTTGGACTCCGAAAGGAAAGTTTAAAGGAACTTGAGTTAAAGATCCAAAGATGTATAAGAGGGATGCACCTAAGCTGAATAAGTCAAGTTTCTCTACATGGCAGAAAATGATGAAGCTACATCTATCAGGAGTTGGAGAATATGCTATATACTATCTGGAGAATGATTTTGTTGCACTGAGCACCTATCCATTGACTATGGAAGAGATAAAGGCAAAGAAAGAACACATTCAAGCAATGATTGAAATAATATCTGCATTGATCGATTCTGAGTTTAATGATCTAGAAGGCTGCAATGATGCGAAGGCTATGTGGACTAAGCTCATATCTATATATGGAGGAGATGAACATGTTCAAAGAGCAAAAGTTGATAGTCTAAGAGGACAACTTGAATCTATGAGGATGAATGAAGGTGAGAACATAACCAAGTACAGTACAAGACTAAAGGAGATTGTAAATCAAATCAAAGTAGCAGAAGGAAATATTGAAGAAAAGGATGTGACAAGTAAGTTGTTAAGAACCCTTCTACCTACCTATGCAATCCGAGTCTCTACAATCAATGAATTGAGGTCTGTACCTAATATGCCAGTTTCCTTGGATGCTACTATTGGTAAGCTACATGCATTTGAGTTAAGTAATTTTGGTAACAGTGGGTCATCGGTAAATAAAGTTGAATATGCATTTAGTTCTTTTCATCTGAATGAATCTAATGATTACAATGAAAGAAAGTATAAGCACTCTGAAGGAGATCATAGTGGAGCAAGTGAAAGATTTCAGAAGAACATGGAGGAGGTACACAAACTGTATGAAGAAATCAGAAAGCAAGAAGAGTTTGAAGCACTATTGGCCAAAAGGTTACCAAGAGGCAAAGGTATGTATAAGGGAAAACTACCCTTGAAATGTTTCAATTGTGATGAGATTGGACATATGGCTTCTAACTATCCAGACAAAGATTTCACTGAAAAGAGAGATTACCGAGATGATAGATAGAAAGATAATCATTACAGAGGTCACCGAGACTTCAGAAGAAGAGATAGAAAGACCTGCTTAATTGCCGATGAGGAATCTGAAGATGATAAATTAGATGAGACTGATACAAAGGAAGTTGTTTATGTGGCTATCAAGGATGGATCAGATGAAGAAAGGTATGAAGAAAAAGCCCTAATATCTCACATAAACACTAATGATTCTTGGATTATAGATAGTGGATGCTCACATCATATGACAGGAGATAAACACAAGTTTGTTATGTTAGAAGATTATGATGGAGGCTATGTTAGATTTGGTAATGATGCACCATGTCCGGTAAGAGGTAAAGGATCCATAACACTTCTTGATAAAGCAAGATGCAATGATGTTTATTGGATTGAAGGTTTGAAATATAATTTGTTGAGTGTAGCACAGTTAAACAACATAGGTTACCGAATAGAATTTCAGAAAGGAATTGTCAAAGTTCATGACAAGAATGGAAAGTTAGCTGCTACCAGGACACAAACAAAAGGTAATACATTTCACCTTGACTCAACTCACAACAAGTGTTTGCATGCAAAGATTGATAGCACCTAGTTATGGCATAAAAGGTTTTGTCATCTTAATTTTGATAATCTAATCAAGATAAGTAAGAAGCACAGAGTAAGAGGTTTATCGAGTCTTGAAAAACCTGAGAATGCTATGTGCCGAGGATGCCAAATGGGCAAGATGACAAGATCCAGCTTTACAAGTAAGTCCTACACTTCTAAGGGAATTTTAGATCTTGTACACACTGATCTTTGTGGTCCTATGAAAGTTCAAAGTTATTATGGTGATAAGTATTTCATATTATTTGTGGATGATTATTCAAGGATCATGTCAGTAATGTTTTTAAAAGAAAAATCAGAAGCTTTTCAAATGTTTAAGTGGTACAAGGCTAGAGTTGAAAATGAAATAGGACGACAACTAAAATGTTTTAGATCAGATAGAGGAGGAGAGTTCACATCTGATGAGTTCAACCTATTTTGCAATGATCATGGTATTAAAAGACAAGTCTCTACACCGAGGACTCCACAACAGAATGGAATAGTTGAAAGAAGAAACAGATCTATTGTGGATTGTGCTAGAACACTAATGATTGAGAAGAAGGTTCCACAAACATTTTGAAGAGAAGCAATAAGCACAACTGTTTACACCTTGAACCAAGTTCAATTGAAGAAAGGTACTTTGAAGACACCTTATGAAATCTGGTATGGCAAGAAACCTAATGTAAGTTATTTTAAGATCTTTGGAAGATAATTCTATGTTCATAAAGATGATAGAAATGGCAAGTTTGATCAAAAAAGTGAAGAAGGAACATTTCTAGGATATTCTTCTAGAAGCAAAGTATTTAAATGTCTGATCAAATCATCTAACAAAATAGTAGAAAGTGAAAATGTAAAAATTGATGAATTTGCAGAAAGAATTGACGATAGGAATTCCAAAGAAACAGAAGACTATGATGAATTTATCTATGTGCAACCAAAAATTCCTACCGAGATAACTGTTGAAGGAAGTGAGGAAGCTATCCAGTTACCGAGTGATGAAGAGGATCATACAGAGCCTACCGAGCCTATATTAGCCAAATATGTCAGAAGACATCATGCACCAAGTCAGATTATAGGAGATAAGGATGATCCAGTGATGACAAGGAACAGACTGAGACAGAACACATGTTTGATATCTGAATTTGAACCAAGAATAGTAAAAGAGGCATTCAACAGTGAAGATTGGATAAATTCTATGACTGAAGAGATTGATCAAATCAAGAAGAATGACACATGGACACTAGTCCCAAGACCTAAGGACAAAAATGTAATCAGTACAAAGTGGATCTTTATAAACAAGCTAAATGAGAAAGGAGAGGTCATTAAGAACAAAGCAAGATTTGTTTGCAAAGGTTATGCCCAAGAAGAAGGAATTGATTATGGTGAGACTTTTGCACCTGTTGCTAGACTTGAGGGAGGTAGAACATTGTTGGCATATGTTGCTTACAAAAACTTCAAGGTATATCAAATGGATGTCAAATCTGCATTTCTGAATGGAATATTAGAAGAAGAAGTTTTCATTGAACAACCTGAAGGATTTGTTGAAGACAATAATAAAGATCAGGTATGTAAATTGAACAAAGCTTTATATGGTCTAAAACAAGCACCTAGAGCATGGTATGAAAGACTGCACTCTTATTTGATTAAGATTGGTTTTATAAGGACAAGTGAGAACAACATGTACATGAAGAATGATGAAAATAGAATACTAATCTCAGCCATATTTGTTGATGATATTATATTTTGTGGAAATGACTCTTTATGCAAGAACTTTGGTAATGAAATAAGCAAAGAATTTGAGATGTCATTAATTGGTGAGATAAAGTATTTTATAGGCTTACAGATACTGCAAATGAAAAATGAAATTTTCATTACTCAATCCAAATACATAAAGGAAATCTTGAAGAAATTTGGAATGGAGGATTCAAAGCCAGTAAGTACTCCTATGACTACAAACTACAAACTATCAAAGAATGATGAATCTACATCTGTTGATGAGACACTCTACCAATCCATGATTGGAAAACTACAATATGTTGTTCACAGTAGGCATGATATAGCACATGTAGTAGGTATTGTTGCAAGATTCTCTGCAAATCCTAAGGAAATACACATGACAACAATCAAAAGAATTTTCAGATACTTGAAAGGCACTGAAGATTATGGCTTAGCATATCAGAAAGGAAATGATTTTGATTTGAAAGTCTATACTGATGCTGATTGGGCAGGCAACATTGATGACAGGAAAAGCACAAGTGGAGGAGCTTTCTTCCTAGGAGAAAGAATAGTGAGTTGGCTTAGCAAGAAACAAGGATGTGTTTCTCAATCAACAGTCAAAGCTGAATATGTTGTTGCAGCACTGAATTGTACCAACATTGCATGGATCAAACAATTGTTGGAAGGTATAAATGAGAAAGTTACTGAGCCAGTAATTATATTCTGTGACAATACTAGTGCCATTAATATTTCAAAGAACCCTGTTATGCACTCTAAGACAAAGCACATATCTATCAAATATCATTATCTTAGAGAAGAAGCTCATGAAAAGAAAGTGGTGTTGGAATATGCTAACACAAAGGAACAAATAGCTGATATCTTCACCAAGCCACTACCAAAGGACACTTTTGAATATCTCAGAAGTAAGTTAGGGGTCCTACCCCTATCTCTTACTCACTGACCGAGTTCGGTGAAAGCATCACTTCGATGAATCTATTGAATATCTTTTAGGAGCTGATGCTAGAGTGATACACTTTAAGAATGCTTTTCTAAAAGTGTACTGGAATAATATTGGGATAATACAGAAAATGATACAGGGAACATGAATTGTAATCAAATGCTTTGACCAAGACTCAGTTGATACACATCAGCAGGAAATAACTTCTTACAGAAACAACTTATGTTTTAGTTATTTTCTTTTTGGCATTGTTGTTAAAGGGGGAGAAGACTACAAGGGGGAGAAGACCTACCCAAGGAGGAGAAGACTACCAGGAGGAGAAGACCTGAGAAGATTGAGAGAAAACTAGAAGAGAAGTCTGATGTATGGGGGAGAGCATTTCAGAATCATAGCAATCCAAATTCTTAATGGTCAAATCAATTGGTTTTGCCATCAATGCCAAAGGGGGAGATTGTTGGCAATATAACAAGGATATTGAGAAGGTTGTTGATGATTATGGACATAACTGATTAAAGATGTTTTACTGTCTTGATATTATTATTTTGTCATTGATGTCAAGAAATTGATTTTCTAATTTAGTATGATGTTGCCATATCTTAAGAAATATGATATGAAGATTATAAAGAAGTCGGTAAAGACACAGGAAAGAATATGATGAATAAAGGGATAAGTTATTCAATGGGCAACTCTACCAAGTCAGATAATGATGAGATCTTGATGTTTTAGATTGTTTTAACATCATACATATGTTGTAAAATGTAAAGGTTAATACTACACTATGTTATCAGTCAAAGAACCTAGTCGGTAAACCCTAAGGAACCTAGTCGGTAAACCCTAAGGAACCTAGTCGGTAAACCCTAAGGTTATCGCAGTCAGTTAATGAAGATAGAATGTCTACCGAGTAAAGTTTAGTATTCATCGAGTTGTAACCAAGCTATAATAGAATGCATTAAATGGTTACATGTGATATTTAATGAAAGAAGCTGATGAGATGGAGCAGATCAATGATTGGCAAGTCGTGGAAGAAGTTTGTTAACAAATCTAAGGCAATGGAAAGTCAGCAAGAAGATCTACAGCCCATATTGAACCGCATTACCCTAACACAAGTTCCAAGATGATTGTGTAAGTTCTAAGGCAGGGTAAAATGTTTTTCAGATCGTAAGTTACAATGAACCTGGACAAGATTGAAGATCTGATGGCTATGATTGATCATGGGAAATGTGATCAAGGAGATTAAGCGGTTAGATGATTATCTATAAATAGGAAACTGTTGATAAACAATGTATGTGGGCAAGTGTATGCATAGGGATGCTACATAGTGATCACCGAGCACAGAAGCTTGAAAACCTGTTGGAATAACAGAGTATTGATGCCCAGTAGATAGACCAGAATAGTTCTATGTCTAGATTGTGTTGAACAAATTAGAATCTTCTTTTGCATTTTAGATGTAAAGTTGTAGATAGATTGTATTACTATTAGCTTGTGAAAGTAACAGGAAATCTCTTAACCGAGTGGACTTAACAGTCTTATAGGTAAATCCTCTAACAAGGTGACATTCTAAATGAGTGTTTGAAATCCTTTGACAAGGTCACTTCTAACAAAGTGAAGATCCTAATAGATCTGAGGGAAATCCCTTAACCGGGTCACATCTAGCAATGTGTTTTGTAATCTTTAACAGGATTGGATTTTAACCAAGCATACTCTAGAAGAGTATATTTCTTAGTGGGTCCGAAATGCCACAGTGGTTTTTCCCTATTTGGGTTTCCACGTTAAATCTAGTGTTATGAGGTTTATATTGTTCATATGCTTTTGAGTTTGCATGTTTGAAAATATTTTTTCTATGACTTTTATATGTTACCGAGGTTGAATCTAATGTTTTCATTAATGATTAAGTTTGTATGATTCACCCCCCCCCTCATCTTGTTGGCTATCAGATCTGTACTTATATTAAGTATCAGAACTATCATTTTCATATGCATGTCTAGGTTCAATGTATCTAGTAACATGTTTCACTTGGTGAATATCAACTCAGTGTGTCATCTTTACTGCTCGATAGTCATAAAAAGATACTCCATAGACAGCTCGGTGTGTACTGCGTTTTGTGACTACGTTCTGCTATAACTGGCTAGACTGTGCATACCAACTTCTCTGTGTGTACTGACTACATGATTCGATATTGCTAACCAACTAGAATGTATAGTATGACTTTGAATATAAAAACTAATGGCAACTTGATAAGTAGTAACAATCTCCCCTTTTGACATTAGTTGAGATGTTTGACAAAAACTACTTTCAAAGTCATAACTCAAAAATCTATATACTTTGCTAAATGACTATACTTGACAATATATACAATAGTCAATAAAATAGTATATTCATATATACTCCCCTTAGCATTATTCTGTACATAACTCTAATTTTGTATGCTCGGTTCTGTGCTTGTGTGCTCTACTTGCTCTGCATACTCTGCATACTCTGCTCGGTATACTCCCCTGTATACTATACTCTGAATACTGTATCAAAACTGTATCTCTTCAAATATATTATATTACTCCCCCTTTTTTGACAAACATCAAAAACTTAATTTCCATCCGGGGGCGGTAACTGATCAAAAATAGATTTATACTTCTTCTGGGCGTCGGTGAGAGCAACTGAGAGTGCATCCTTTACACTTTCCATTAAAGAATTTTGTGCTTGAATATCAGCCAATAGTGATATTAAGCCATCAAGAGTGCTTCCCTCTTGTGTAGTAGATAGGCGTGTAACTCAGTTAATCTGTTCTTGAACTGATGAAAGATGAGGAAGAAATAATGTCTCGAGTGTCATTATATCCATCCTGATCTTATGTTCTTCATTTCTGAGTTCTAACTGTTGAGCCATGAGCTGTTGAAGCTTGGTATAAAAATTCTGAATTGAATTTGGCTCTATGGTCAACTTAGTTGAGAGATCAGTGATCTCTTTCTCAATTGCATCAGTTTTATTCTTGATATCTTTAATGAATAAGGAAAATGTACAAAGTTTTTGAAATAAATAAAGAATATGCTTGAGTTGAGGGGACAACTCAGCAATGAATTTGACAAGCTTGACTTTTCCAATAGCTAGAGCTTTTTGTACCTCTTCTATCATTTTTGCAGTAAGCTCTTTGTCTTTTAGCTTGCTCAAGTACTCAGATGCATCAACTCCAGATGTTTCTATTTGATTAAGGAGTTCATCCTGTTGAATGTGGATGGCTGCATCGGTTGACACTGTAGCTAAAGGTAGCATATCTCTCAGCAGTGTCTTTACCTTCTGTAGTACTTTATTCTACTTTTGAATGGCCATCTATTTTTCTTATTTGGCCTTTGCTTTGCATAGTTCATCGAAATCAATAAGTGCTTGCCCCTTTAATTTTGAAATATCCACATTGGGCAACACTATCAGTTTAGTTAAATCAACTTTAAAACTATACTTTTTCACCTTCTTCTCTTTACCTTTGGTTGGTTGTACCAAGACAATAGCTTGTGAGGCTTGCTGACCCTCGGTAGGTTGCTTGGTGGAGGCAACACTTTGCTTGATTCCTGTAGCCATTGTGGTGTCCTTTGGTGTCTCAGTACTGGGTGTCTCAGCTGTAACATTTTCAGTGATTGACGGTGCTTGAGAGGTCTTTTCTTGAGTTGTACCTTCTGCTGCTTCAAACTGGTGACCTTCGGTGCCTTGTGTTGTATCCTTAGGAGCTTCGGTAGAGACAGGTGGCTTGACCAATGGGTAAGGCTGAACTTGTTCTAAAATAGACTCACTAGATACAAGTTTTGCATAGGTAGTGCCTTCTATCATTTCCTGCTCCGGTGCTTCTACATCCATGACATCTTCATCAATTTGAATAGTGTCAGCCGGGTCTTGCTTGGTAGCATCAGGACCTTTCTCGGTGACATGAGGATCATATCACACATCAGGATCATGCTCGATGACATCAACAATTTCAAATTGAGATTGTTCACTGACATCTTTTATTTTGAATATTTCCTACCACTTTGCTTTTGTCTCATTTTCTACATCAATGTATAGCCCATTCATCAATTTTAAGGCTCTCTGTTCGACAAGAAATTTAGAATTGTAGGTTGTCAAATGCTGCTTTATTTCTGCTACAGGCATATCAAGAAATAGATGGACTAGACTTCTTTCTCTAATTTGTTTTTCTAAGTCCATTGCATATTTCCACCTATTATCAATATGTAGGTAAAGTTCATTCGGAAGTGACTTTACTAGTTCTAATGGAGCTAGCCAAAACTTTAGAAGTGTGCAAATAACAACTTCTTCAATTTGTCTCTTCTCATCATTATTCCTAATCTCATACTTGACATATCTAAATTTTGCAAATCCACCATATTCTTTTAGATTGGCACTGAATTTGTTTAAATCATCAGATTCTATATCACTAGACTCTTTTGCCAGAATGAGTCTCCGAGTAGATTTCTTGTAGGTCTTGGTTACCTTGGGAGCAATAACATTCTTTTGTCTCTTACTCGGTGATGCAGCTGATGCTCTAGTGTTAGGTCTCTTTGTTGGTGCAGTCGGTAGGGCCTTTGAAGTGTCCAGTTTCTTTCTTTTTAACATTTTACCCTTAGGCAACTCGGTACTCAATGTTATTGCTGCCTCTTTTGCTTCTGATTCCTCTTCGATAATGGCAAGAGTGCCTTTGACAGGTGAAGAGGAGGATTCTTCTCTAAATTTTTCAGATAAAACCTTTATCATCTTTGTAGCCTTTCTTGTAGCTTTGGGTACTAAAATGCTCATTTTAACTTTTTCTTTAACTTCTTCATAAGTTCCATATCTTAGCTTGGTAGCATGCCTTGGCAATGAAAGATAGGCATCAATTTGCTATTGTGTGATATCATAGTCAATCTCGTAACCCATTGGTGGCAAAGATTGAGTCCTCGGTTCCATAGCATTCACATAATAGTAATCGGTGTCTATCTCAAAGCATATATCATCCTTATATTTCTCTATCAGCTGTGGTGGAATCCAGTACCTATTGTGCATCTTCTCTTGAAATTTGCTGAAGTAGTCATCCATGATATCATTAAAATTATCTCCCAACTTCTTGATAAAATCATTAATTTGATGGGTGATTGGTCGGTGTAGCTCCCAAAATACTTTACCGACTGAGGGAAAGAAATTCTCAAAGTAGAAAAACATGCATACAAGAAGTGAGCCAAACTTCGGTGTATTTGTCGAGTTGTTCTTTTTCGGCTTCCTTATTGTGTTCAGGTTCTCAAACAAGTTCTTCAGTAGCACTTCACATAAATCAACTTTCATTCCCTTTTTCACTATTTTATAGACTAAGTCAACTGCGGCACATGGTACACTATTTTCCCTTGTAGATTGGAAGAAACAGTAACCAATTACTCTAATTGCAAACTTAAGTTCTGCATCAGTGACATTATTTAGTTTCAGTCCTCAGTAATTAGATTCTACTCCAGTTAAACTGATTAACTCCTTCTATGATATCATCTTCTGTGTTCATGCATGATCATAGATAGGATACCCGATGATCACATGAATGATTTCTTTGGTGATTTTGAATGGTTTCTCTTCTAGCCACATGAAATCATCATGAACTCTGCTCAAAACAAACTTAACCCACTGGGGTTTGAACACACGAGGGTAGGTTAGGGCTTCAGTTAATCCTTTGATTCTGATGTGTTCATACTTGCTATCCATTTTTCCATCGGTACATAGCTCATCATATGTGTCACTAATCTCAACATGACCGAGTTCTTCAACACAACATTTGGTGAAGGATCTAACATCTTCAACTAACAAGACTCGATCTGGGATGAGTGAAAAGGCAGTTTTGTCATCTAGTTCAGAGGCGACTTTAGGAGTCAAAGTGTATTGCAGTGAGGGCTTCTCCACATTCTTGACAACTATGGGATCTTGGATCTTGGGTGCCATTGTAGATTTTAGGTAAAACTTAGCAAACTATCCTTAGGGTTTGACGGTTTACAAATGACAGACGCTTCACACTTGGTAGATAATAGCAATTTGACAAGATCGGTAAACTAGCTTGACAATGCGATGAGATTTGATGTAAATACCTTGAAATTTTCTCTAAATGAAGTTTGATCACCTTGATTCGCTCTGCTCTACTTTTTTGAAAACTTGGTGAATGAAAATGACCACGAAAATGTTTTTAAATACACAAAGTACCTTATCGGTCTCTGTGCGGGCTAGGTCAAAACATTAAATGCACTCGGTTTACCTTTAACCGGTTTACTCTCTTTTCTTTCATTTTAACCGAGTAACCAAATTTCCTTCATTTACCAACTTGACAGGCTTCCTATATACACTGACTTGACAGGTTTCCTGTAAAGTAATTTTGATAGAATTTCAAATTTACTAATGCATCTTAACTATGCAGATTTTGAATTTTGTACATAATAGAATAGGAACTGTTATGATTTTAACTTTCAGAGAATGCAGTCCCTTCATACCTTTTCATGATTAATTTGGAATAGGTGCACCTAACTCGATAGGTAAGGTGCTTTCTTCATCTGACATGATTTCCTTCTTTTTCCAAATCATCTTGAATTTTTCTTTTACCTCTTCAGTGTCACTTCTAGGTTGATCTCTGCAATCTCCAGCTAAATGTCCAACCTTGTGACAATGAAAACATGCCATACCAGGATTTCTCCATGATCTTCAGTTGTTCATTCCAAATCTTATAAAATAGTTGGCACTAATATGTCCATAACTTCCACAACATTCACACCATATCCTTGTGTTGTAATCCCATGGTACTGCTGCATATTATCGGTAAGGATTTGTGTGAGTTCGATAACCTCTAGTGTTTTCTTGGTGTGCAAACCACATGTAGTTCTTTTGCTTAAGCCAGCACTTCTCAGTACTATGTCCATATTTATTGCAGTTTCTACAAAACCCTTTGAATTTTGCTTTCTGATAGTTGTTAACAGACTTTGTCCTACATTGATTAAATGTGTGACCATATTTATTGCAATTGTTACAATAATCATTGGACTTAGAGATATTCGGTTGCTTACCTTTTCTGATTTGGCATATGTTGGCAGTATGACCTTGATTTCCATAGTAGTAGCATATAGGCTTCTTTCTTTTGATGTTAATCCTATTTCCAGCTTGCTTTGATGATTCTCCTATCTCAATAGTATGAATTCCTTTCTCGGTAGAGTCTTTTCCTTTGTAACCGAGTCCCGCATCTTTGTTGGGTCTTCTTATATTCAGTTGCTCATCCAACATCTTTGATGCTTCATAGCTCTTCTTCAGTGTCTCTTTGGATTTCTTCTTTGTTTCAAGTTCATCAGTCAACCTTGATACTTCAAATTTTAATGCTTGATTCTCATCATTCTTCATAATTGCTTCATGATGTGCATAACCTAGTTGATCTGTCATATTTTGTTGAATCCCTATCAACCTTATGATTTCATCATTTTTATCAGATTCTAAGACTTCAAGTTGTTGTTTCTCTCTCTATAGAACTATTGCTTTATCCTCATTTGTCCTCAATGCATCTAGATTTTCAGTCATCTGTGTACTGAAATGTTCATGTTCTTTTTTCATTACTTTTAGTTGATCAGACAATGCTTTGTTATTTTCTTTCAATACTCCAATCATTTCTTCAATCTCTTCAGATATACTATTCTCAGATGATGTCTCAATTTGTTCCACTAACTCTTGAGAATCTTGCAAGTCATCAGATAATCTTCTTCTTACTCTTAGAGATTTTTGCATTTGCCTTTGCATGTCTGCAATCACTTGATTAGCATGATCCAGCTCTTCTTGCAGATACACAATCCTCCGAGATTGTTTATAGTCTTCCATTGATAAGATATTTCTCTTTAGGTAGTTAAACCCTTTTCCAAGATTCAAGCTCTGATACCAATTGTTAGGCCCAATATGGAAAGCTAATGTACTGAGAGGGGAGGGGTGAATCAGTACTCCAAAACTTTTCTTGAATAATAACTTTACTATTATGCATAAACAGAATAGTGCAGTAACATAAAATAAAGTTAAAACAAATAGATAACAATCATACATGATTCACTCCATAACACATATAT
Organism: Cryptomeria japonica; assembly: GCF_030272615.1. Classification (NCBI taxonomy): domain Eukaryota; kingdom Viridiplantae; phylum Streptophyta; class Pinopsida; order Cupressales; family Cupressaceae; genus Cryptomeria; species Cryptomeria japonica. The sequence goes on from NC_081409.1 coordinate 221,537,477, forward strand.
TTTGGTTACGTAGAAACTCTTGGTTAGAGAGAAAAATTGCGGTGGGGATGGCACCCACAACTTCACTACTGCAATAATAAAGAATGCTCGGTTAGAGCTACATTTAGCTATTTCTGTTAGGAGTAACAAGATCTGTTAGATCTACCTTGCTAAAGGATTTTACAACATTTATTCTGAATGTTGCACCTGGTTAGAGGCTTTACAATTTATAGACTTGATTAGAGTCTTTTACCCTGTTAAAGGTTTCTCTTTCAACTTCACAATATTACAATAAAATCATTACAAATATCTGCAACTCTACATCTAAAATGTTATAGCAGATACTATGTGCTCAGAATATATTACCTAGCTTATAGCATTGTAGACACCTAAAAATGGTCAACGCTTGCGAGGTCATACTTTAACATTTGCGCATTGCCTCATTTTAGGTTTTTGCGTCACATTAACATTTCTCCTATGTCACGCACTTGGTTTTTATCATTTGTGAACATCGAGTCATTCTTCTACATTCTTCCTTTGTCTCGTGTTTGAATTTGGTCTTGTCAACAATAATCTTCAGTCATGATTTTGGTCGATCTTTGTCCTTGTCAATCTTGTCATATTGCGATCGATTCATCATCGATCCTTGTCCTTTCCAATCATGTCAATTTGGTCAATTTGTCATTAATTTTTGTCAACCAATCTCAATCAAATCATTTATCAACACTGGTCATTTATCAATTCAAAATCATGATCGAATCAATATCAATGATCCTTTGTCAAGACCTAATTGTCGTCCTTGTATTTCTAATTCATCTTCCAAGGTTTTATGATTTATTCATTTAATCTTGTTTGGCATTTTCCCTCTAGGTTAAATAATTTATTTATTTATCCTAAGTCTTCTCATTACAATTAAATCTTTATTTAATTGGCTAATTATTCTTCCTCTTGTAAATTAATTAATAAATGACAAATTATTAATTAATTTACCTAATTTCTTCTAGTTCCTAATTTCCTATTTTTCCATCAATTTCTAATTCCTAATTGTCATCAATTTCAATTTTCTAATTTTCTTAATTTCCAATTTCTTTTCCCTCCTATTTCATCTCCTAATTCTATGGGAATGACATTTCAATTTGTCATAAATTGTCATAATTGATAATCAATCAATTTTGACATAGAATGTGTCATAATTTGTCATCAATTATCAATCAATCAAATTGTGCATGGAAAGTGCATAATTTGTCATATTGATTTGCAATTTCCATTTGAATTGCATCATGCTAATCTTGTCATTTATCCAATTCTTCTATAAATTGGATGATTTTCAATCAAAGCTAATCCCGAATCCCTAATCAAACTATCGAACTTATACTTCTAGTACTCTTGATCAACAAACCAATATCAATCTTGCTTTCAATTGTATGTTGTGCACTTGTAGGTGAGATCCACAAATCCATTTGAAGAGGAAAGAAGAAAAATGGAGCCGCATGGAAGAAGCATCCAAATCGTCATCTGGTTTGCATGAATATTTGCTTTTGAATGCTTTGTTTTTATGTCTCTATTGAGTGTGCTTAGGATTAGATCATTGCAATGTGTGTTTGGGATTGAGCTAATAATGAATAATATGTCCTTTTATATATTGCTTTGATGATTCCTAATTCCAATGCTACAAGCATATCTCGGTAACCCATATAGTAACTCAGTAAACCCTTCTATTTACTCTATCCTTCAACTGTTCTCTGAAAACCTTCTTGGTGACCTCTATGTCTCTGTAACAATCTTCTTTTATGCATACATACACTTAACTCATGCTGTATAAATAGATCTATTAAAATGGTGATCCAATTCATTACTTTGATCTTGCAAACATGATTCCTCGAATGAATAACTAAACAAAATATTTCATTGGTTAGATTGACCTCGTAATCATACACAATCTTCTAGTGCAATTTCCAATGTAATAACGGTTAGATGTGCCTCGATCTTGTAACACATTTTCATATGCATGTCCAGGTTCAATGTATCTGGTAACACGTTTCACTCAATGAATATCAACTCAGTGTGTCACCTTTACTGCTCGGTAGTCATAAAAAGATACTCGGTAGATAGCTCGATGTGTACTACGTTCTGTGACTGCTTTCTGCTGTAACCGACTAGACTATGCATACTGACTTCTCTGTGTGTACCGACTGCATGATTCGGTAGTGCTAACCGACTAGAATGTATAGTATGACTTTGAATATAAAAACTAATGGAAACTTGATAAGTAGTAACACTTACTAGTACCTCTTTTTATTTAGAAGCTACCCGGTTTGAACCTCCGAACACTTTTATTCTCTCAATGCAGGGAGAGGGAAGAATCTCTCCCAAAGACACTCACCATATGTCCCTCTTGAGCATATGTGTGAACTCCCCTTTTGAGTACTTAGTGCAAGGCTCCTAAGGGGATTCCACTAGCTCTCACAAAGGCAAAAACACGAGCGCCCTTTAGAGAATGATAAGGTTGTGTGAGTTGAAAGGGTACCAAGATGTGGGCTAAGAAATAATAGTGAAGCCAAATTTCCTTAGGATAAAACTGCTTGGTGTGTCTTTTTTTAATATACCCATGGAAACTTGGGCTTTGTTCAAAGCCTCGAACATACACTTGATGTCTAGATCTTAGGGAAAAGACAACTTCTTGAAATTTTGTCTTTTACATTTTCAGATCATTAATTAGACATATCATCCATTGAAACATACTCAGATTCGGACAAAATTAAACATCACAGTGTCAAACTATCTCACATTAAATTTCATAGAGTATAATAGTGTTTCACTATCACAAAATAGAGTTTTCATTTCAAACATTAGCATATAGACAGATTGGAATAACACATCAATTCAAAATGCTACAGTTCTGAGGTTAAACTCTAGTGTTTTGAGGTCAAACTATAGCATTTTGAGGTCAAACTTTAACCTTCTTGGATTAAAATCTAGCATTCTGAGGTCATACTAAAGCATTCTCAAGTTCATAGAGAATAATAACACTTCAAGACATAGAATTAGTGTTTTAGTAGGATGGGGTGGTGTTCTCATAAGACAACATAGCACATCTAGGGTCTAGAGTAGCACTTTGGTGGAGTAGTTTAGCATTCTCAATCTCAGTTTTAGCATTTTTAGAGTTTGAGACCTTGGACAAAGAGAAAATTTGGACTTTTTTCAAAAATTTAATCATATTTTTGGATACCCTTTTCAAAGTAGATTATTTCCCCATCACTCTCAGACCAATTCAAAACTACTAAAAAAAGGCTTCAGGAGTGAACTCCTATTAAAAGTGTAGATCAAGATGTCCTAAGTGCATAATTCTCAATCTTTGATATCTAATTTCTTAGCATGGTTTTTTCATCAAGATTTATCATCCTTACCTAAGAAACAAAGGCTTTAAAATTAGATCAGCTTAGTCATATCAATAGGATCTTTCCTATTCGACTTAGTTGGATCCTATTACACTAGCACTTCAAACAAAGATCGAAGCTTAATCATCTTCAATCACTTGTATGTCAGTTTTGACTAGAAATCAAAAGAAGAAAATTAGTAGAAACAAAAACAAAAATCTACAATGGCTGAAGAAAATCCTTTCTATAGACCCCATAATCAAGATGATGATGAGGAAGAAATAACTGAAGAAACTATTAAAGTACAATAAGACCCAAAAATTGGTAAATTCATGGAAAAAGTATTGGAAATGAACAAAGAGAAATACTTCCTCATGTTAGCACATCAAGAAGCTAAGTTGCCTCCAGACTTTGACATCACATGATTGAAACAAACCGAAAGAAAAAGTGAGACTTGAAATGATACTAGTGAGACACATAATGAAAGAAGACGAGACAACAAAACAAGGAACAACATGGATAATCCGCTTTTGGCACTCACTCAACAAATGCAAGCTCTTCAAACATAAATTCAAAATATGAAAAGAGGAACCACAAAGAGGTACTTGTTGCAAGATATTTGTCCTTATTCATTTGACAAAAATCTAAACATGATACCATTCCCTCCAAACTATGAAATCCCTAAATATGACAAATATAATAGTAGAACTGATCCGTAAGACCATGTAAGGGAATTTTGTGCAATGAGCATGAAATTTTCCCATGAGGACACCTATCTATGAGGTTATTCCCAAAGAGTTTAAGCGAACAAGCCATGGAGTGGTTCTCTAAACTTCAATCTGGTATTAGAACGTTTACTAAATTGGTGGATAAATTTGTTTCTCAATACTCATATAATATCCAACATGAGATCACCATGCTAGACTTTTGCAACACCACATAGAAAAATGGAGAACCATTCATAACCTTTTTACAAAGGTGGCAATGATTGTTTGCAAGATATCCTTGTCTAGCGCTTGATAATGAAAAGATGGACATGATATTGCAATGCCCATCAAGTTTTGAGAAGATTATTTAAAATAGAATCAAGATTGAGGAAGCTTTGATTAAGAAAGGAGTGTTAAAAATTTATAAAGAAGGGGCCAATTCTTCCAATAACACTAATAACAACAATGACAAACCCAATTTTTGGAACAGGAATAGAAACATCATCAATGATGGTGTGGTAGATACCAACAACTTAAAACCAAAACAACCCATTTTCAATCTATTGAGTCACATTGCGGTGGTTAATCAAAATGACAATAAACCTAAACCGTTTCTTTCTAATTTTCATAGAAAATTTACTAACATTTTCATCCCACCAAAGTTCCAATGTAGGCCAACCCCCTCGTGGACACACGGTTGTTTGCCTCACTATCTGGTTTAGGTACATTCTTGTTGATAATATGAAGGTTCCTCTAATGGACTTTAGCAAACATACTAGGTTTTCATCTACTACATACATCACATGCCCACCACACTCCACAGGGTTATTTATATATATTCTAAGAAAAGTAATTCTCTAAGTGTATCAACTTGATTTTAATAAGAATAATATTTCACATTCCATTTCTTTTGAGTTTGATATGTCATCAATATGATAGTTGAGTTTTATCTTTGTGAAAAGTTTGAAATGTAGTGTTTAATCTATTTGCATGTATCCAGTCTAACTGCTTGATGATAATAATAAGAGATTAAAAGATTAATCTTGAAAATGAGATCAAGGCCCCATATAGAGAAGAGCCATGGAGCGGTAATAAGCTAGAGAGCTTGTAGGAGTGCATGAATAAGGTCCCCATGTTATTGACAGGAAAATTAATTTATCCTTCACTAGCCTAAGTTGTAAGATAATATAATAGCTTTTAGATATCTTGGTAAACTACTTTTCTCTATGAGATGACAACACAAAAACCTTTGGATCTTATGGTATACTGATTACATTAGCTTGGTTGGGAAATTTATTCTTTTTATCTCTTCTACTTCTAAGACATCAACTCCTAAAAGACTTTTTTTTTACAATGGACAAATCTCATCATATACAATGAACTACAATTTCACTAGAATTCATGTCCTCCATAAGTGCATTAATATTAAATGGTAATATTTTTGTCCTCTTAAATCCTAATTTTATGTTTCAAATTGTTAATTCTTTTTTAAATGCTTTGCTATCAATGTCTACCATTTCTACCCTCTTAAATTTTATATTAGTGAAGAAAAGTGCAGGGTCAATATTAATTAAGAGTTCCAAGGTTTATCAAGAGAGTAGATGATAGCAAGATGGAGACATATATTTTGAGCATGAATCTCTTAATCTAACTCCCACCTTGCCTATAATGCTTGAAAATGACTCCTACAATTGAGGAGACATCATTGTCTTTTGAGGAGATATCTTAGTCTTTGGATTGTTCTCTACATTGATTTCTATAAAATTCTAGGTTTTCATCTTCAATAGCATGACCTACAACACCTGATTTGATTTTGACAATTTTTAACATGTTAACATGGAGAGAATTGAGTAGAGTTTATATACATCATTCATTTGATTTTTCTTCCTACATATTCCTCTTAGGAATGGGGATATCTCATACATACGCCTTTGGTATTATTTCTTGTTAAGGGGAGGAATATTGTTCGACAATCATGGACCATCTCCTACACCTAGTTTTGATCACTTGCCATTAGCTATATACCTTGTGGGGGAAGTTACTTAGTCCTTCCAATTCTCTTCTCTATCTATTTATAGTGGGGCATACTTCCTTCTTGTGGGAGGGGAATTCCTCTTATTTGGGGTTATTTTCTATGTGCATGAGAACCTAACATGAATTTATTTACCAAGACCCATCATCATCTTTTCACTCACCTAAACCATGCTTAAGGGGGGTGTGGGTTGTTAGTCTAGTTTTTTATTTTATTATTTTCCCTTACTCGTAGGTTTTTATATAATTTCTTTAAGTTGTTTAAGGTCAATGAAGTGATTTTATTTAATTAATAACTAGGATATGATATTAAGGTGTCCCTATCTTTACAGGATGAAACATTTAACTTATATTGATCACTTTATTTAATATCAATGGTCACACTAGCTATTGCCTAGTTTTTTCACCTCCATCCTCTCCCTAATACTATATAAACTCACTACCTAGCTTTTATTTATTATTCTAGACTTGAGATACTCTTGAATTATAGTACAAGCATTCATTCTTTTGTAGATTATCTTTGGGCTCTTAATGCAATCTTGTTATCTTGACATTTGGACATCTCTTGGAATCACAAGTCTGTAATTGCTTTATTCTATTTACATTTTCCTAACAATTACACTTTTAGGGTTGGTCACATGTGAGAAATGTAAGGCTAGTATACTATTTATATTGAAAAAATGATGAAGTTGAATGTTGATTTTAGATGGGGAGATTTATTGGAGATGGCAAGAGAAGTGTTCCAAACAAAAAAAATGGACTCAACAATATATGTCTTGTAGCAAAAAAGAGGCAAATATCTTTTAGGGTACAAATTTTAGAGCTACATTTGAAGGTTTTTTAATAAAAAAAATTGGTAGTGCTATAGGCTATGAGGATGGCGTTGGGAAAATTTTAAATTTCTTTGGCTCATACACTCATGGTTAATATAAATATTGCTTCAATTTTTATTGTAGTAGTGTTAGACATGGGTGAACTAAAAGAGTGCACTAGGATGGTGGTCGAAACATTGATTAAGTTGAGATGGTGTAGTGGGTTGAAAAAAGTGGACGACGTAGTGCTAGGGATTGGGTTCCTTATGTTCAAGGTACGACCCTCAATATACCCACACTATAATTATTTGTGGGTTCTTTTCTTAATCCTTGCAATGGGAAAAAAAGATGATGAACACAAGCACAATACAAAGTTGGGTTTGAAATTTCTAAAGGTGGTTGTTACGACTTCAGAAGTAGATGGTGGTGGAATTTGAAGATTTTGACATGGAGGAATAAATTTCAGAGGTTTCAATAGAGGGATAAAGTAATAAGAGTGAAGCTTAAATTATAGTGAAAATATTATAAAAATATAATTGTTAGTTGATAGCCAATACATGATATATAATGCATACCGATCATTATATAAAATAACAATTTTGAATTGTTAATTTTTTTATTAAATACTTTATGAGATACAAATCCCCTATGCCAATTTACTCATAAATAAATAAATATATGATACATAAAATAAATTATGGGTAAGTGCACAAAGATAGTGGTCAAAAAGGGGGGTATAAGTGGACACTTTTTTTTTGAAATCAGGTGAACCTGAACTTAGAGGCAAAATTTGAAAGTCATCCACTCAAGATATGAAGATAATCAAAGAACAAATATTGTAATACTCTGAATCTAGTTTCCAAACTACTAAAAATTTTCAAAATTGGAGAAGATTAAGGGGGTCAAATCCTTTGCGCATGAAAAACTGACCCTATTTTTTTTTTTCAAATATAACAGTGTCTGACGTGTGCATCAAAAAAGTCATAGTTAGATTTAGTATTTTGACAAATCCTTTGGCAGAAAGATAGTTAAGAGTGAGCACTAGAAGATGTGTATTTTTTTGTAATTTTTTGTTGAGTATATTTTTTTTATGATTCTTCCAATTGAGCACATCCTGAAAATTTAGTACCAGTTCGTGTACAAAGCATAAGTTGCACTAAACAAATCAAAAATACAATTTTATTTTTTTAAATTGTAAAGAATCAAGTGCACTACAATAATATATAAAGTTTTTTAAATTTGGATACGTATATCAAAAGTTATTCAAAAAATGGTGCACCTATGTCTGTGAGAACTATGGAGACACTAGTAAAAGAAATTCAATAATAATATGTTATTGTTGTTCAAATTGAAAACAAATTATATGGTTAGAAAGCTCAGAAGATGGGTGAAAAAATGGTGGCAATTTTAGAAATACCCACTTTATGAAGTGTAAACTTGATGATGAAAAAGTCAATAGACCAAGTTGATAAAATAAAATACGTCAAAAATGAGAGAAATGGAGGGAAATAAAACTTCCAATCCATAGCTTTGTCATCCAGGCCTATTTCCAAGCCTAAACAGTCAAAAGTGTGTACGGGGTACTTATGGTTTAAAAAGCGCATATGGGGTATGTATAGTGTAAGCAGTGCGTACACGCTTGTTTCCCTATAAACAACATGTACACGCTATTGTATAATATGATATTATATGTATAATATGTGTATATACATATAATATATGTAATATATAATATGTGTATAATATGACATTGTATATATAATATGTTTATATACATATAATATATTAAACATATATATACACATGTAAGTGTATCGTCTCTCTCTCTCTCTCTCTCTCTCTCTCTCTCTCTCTCCTTCTCCCTTCCTCCATACCCCATCCCTCTTTCTCTTCTTCTCTCCCTCCATACCCCACTACAATTGTGTCTGCACTTCTATAGAAGTAAGTGAATTTATTTCTTATCTGCAACTTCCTCTTTGATTTTTATCATGTATCCTCTCCTTAAAAAATTGACTGATGGATTTTTGTGTGTATATTGAATAGGAGGAATAGGGTTTGAAATTGAACCAGAGGTGTATTACTGTGACAAACAAGGAAACCTGTAGTAATATTCTTCTGGAATGTGTTTTTAATGAGCAGAGCATATGTGGAAAATAGTGTCAACAAAGCAACATGATGAGTCAGAGTACCTGCAATATGTTTTTCAAAAGAAAACAACAGGTAGGAAGAGAAAGAGGGAGAGTAACATAGATGATGTCCTATAGAATGATAGTGGTGGGTATGCGAGAGTTCCCATGTTGTTACACAACACCTACCACCTAAAGAAATTTAAGTTTGTTTTATGCATGGCAGTGGTAGTATATGATGATCATCACTTGTCAAATAGCTTGGAACGGTACATACCCATGAAAGAAATCAAGTGTGTAATTCCTATAGTCACAATTGAGATCAGTCTTATAACCTTGCAAATTTAATAGCATCATATGTTTTAGAACTTAGGCAGTACTCTTAGGGTTAGGTCAAGCTCTTGCACTTGCTTTTTAGTGAAGCCTCATTGTTTGCTCGCTTGGAGTCTCGTTGTATGATGTTCTATTCATAACTTTAAATTTAATATATCATTTTATTAGCCCACCATATGACCCGTTAGGTATCATTAGAGGTCGTATTGTTTCCTAAGAGCTCATATGGTATCCTATGACCCCTTAAGACCCTTCCTCTTTCCCTCCCCCCTACTCTCCCCCTCTCCCTCTCTCCCTCTCTCTCTCTCTCTCTCTCTCTCTCTCTCTCTCCATCTCCCTTCCTCCATACCCCTTCTTCTCTCCCAACCCCCCTCTTCTCTCTCCCTCTCCCTCCCTCTACCTCTCTCCCTCTCTCTACCTTCCCTCCCCCATCTCTCTCTCTCCCTCTCTCTCCCTCTCTTTCTAACTGCAATATGTTTTTCAGAAGAAAACAACAGGTAGGAAGAGAAAGAGGGAGAGTAACACAAATGATGTCTTGTAGAATGATAGTGGTGGGTATGCAAGAGTTCCCATGTTGTTACACAATGCCTGTCACCTAAAGAAATTAGAGGTGTCATTAGAGGTCATTAGAGGTTGTATTGTTTCCTAAGAGGTCATATGGTATCCTGTGACCCCTTAAGACCCCTCATGTTTCCCTCTCCCCTACTCTCCCCCCTCTCTCTCTCTCTCTCTCTCTCTCTCTCTCTCTCTCTCTCTCTCTCTCTCTCTCTCTCTCTCTCTCTCTCCTTCCCTCTCTCCCTCTCTCTACCTTCCCTCCCCCCTCTTCTCTCCTTCTCTCCCTCCCTCCCTCTACCTCTCCCTTCCCCCCATGTTCTCTCCCTCTCTCCCTCTCTCTCCCTCTCCCCTCTCCTCTCCCTCTCTCTCCCTCTTCCCTCTCCTCTCCCTCTCTCCCTCTCTCTCCTTCTCCCCTCTCCTCTCCCTCTCTCTCCCTCTCCCACCCCCCTCTTCTCTCTCTCTCTCTCTCTCTCTCTCTCTCTCTCTCTCTCTCTCTCTCTACCTCTCCCTTCCCCTCATGTTCTCTCCCTCTCTCCCTCTCTCTCCCTCTCCCCTCTCCTCTCCCTCTCTCTCCCTCTCCTCTCTCTCTCTCTCTCTCTCTCTCTCTCTCTCTCTCTCTCTCTCCCCTCTCCTCTCCCTCTCCCTCACTCTCCCCTCTCCTCTCCCTCTCTCCCTCCCTCTCCCTCTCCCCTCTCCTCTCCCTCTCTCTCCCTCTCCCACCCCCCTCTTCTCTCTCTCTCTCTCTCTCTCTCTCTCTCTCTCCTTCCTTCTCTCCCTCTCTCTCCCTTCCTCCATACCCCTTCTTCTCTCCCACCCCCCCTCTTCTCTCTCTCTCTCTCTATCTCTCTCCCTCCCTCTACCTCTCTCAAGAGCGTGTACGAGGTACTGAAACTATTAGTTCCCTGCCCTACCATAACTTTTTATAGGCTTAGTAGCACGTACGTGGTACTTATTACTCATAAGCGCGTAGAGGGTACTATTCCCATTATTTGATACCCTATGATAACATTTTTAGGCTTAGTAGCACGTACGCACTACTTATCAGCCCAACATGGGAAAAAAGAATATCGCTGGACTTGTCAATATTTTATGGTCTAACAGTGCATATGTGGTTATCAATGTAGCGTGTACGCGGTTTATAGACATATTTTTAGTTGCCCAAGAGCCTCAATGGCCTCAAAAGAAGTTTTGAGGTCATTGAAGGCCCCATTGGAACTATGTCTACACTTATATCACTGTTGTATACATAAAAGTAAGTGAATTTTTTGTTTTTGCATGATTTCAAATGATTGAATTGTTGTTTTTAGAAGTTTTTTGTTTTTGCATGGTTTCAAATGATTGAATTGTGATTGTTTAATAGTTTGATTCCAAAAAATAGTGATAAGATGCATATTTATGGTTATTTTTTTATTTATGAGCTTTTCTTTACATATATATGTAATATGATTCTATTTACGTCAACCGATCTCAACCATGGGAAAGAACAAGCGGGGAATGATGGAACAATGAGAGGCTCAAAAGGAAAGACAAAGGTAGCATATGAAGAAATTGCGTGACATAAGAACAATGGGAGAAGAAGGTATGTCAACCTCAACATATCAATTCGATTTAGTAAATGAATATAATGAACCTAATGCAATTGAAGAAGAAACATTTGATAATTTACCGTTTGAACCTAATGCAATTGATGAAGAAACATTTGATAATTTACCATTTGAACCTAATGCAATTGAAGAAGAAACATTTAATAATTTACCATTTGAACCTAATGCAATTGAAGAAGAGAACAATGAAGAAGGAAAAAATTACTATTTGTATCGTTGTGTTGAGCCTGAAAGAAAATTGACAACCACAATCATTGACGGAGAGGGTATTGAGTACCCAATAGGGTCTGTTGTCGTGATAGGAACATGGCTTTGGAGATACCCTATCAAGAATTATGATTTTTGGTTGTTCGAGGACTTTGAAACACATAGACATATTCTTCATTTCTCTAACCTTGTTGTTGCAACAAATATTAATTTGATGAAGTATTGTGGTAGACCTCATAACAAGATTTTATGGAAAGTTCGTGAATCTAACCATGAGGCAATACTTGACACAATATGAGTTAGAGTTGATCCTAAAGGCTCACTTGATTGATTCTATGGTTCAGAGTAGAATGATTTTGAGAATTTTGTATAAATCATTGACGAATTGTTCTATATTCGTCTTTTGTATATATAAATGCCCATGAGCTGATTTTTACATGTTTAGGGGCATAATTTTGTATATTTAAGTGGCAATGAGCTGATTTGTACATATGTACATGCCAAATTTTGTATATTAAAATGGCAATGAGCTGAATCGCACATATTGTAATGCCAAATTTTGTATAAAAGCCCATGAGATGATTTGTATATTAAAATGGCAATGAGCTGAATCTCATATACTGTAATGCCAAATTTTGTATAAAAGCCCATGAGATTATTTGTAAGACAATTTTTTGTATAATCAAATAGCCAAGAGCTGATTTGACCATATTTAGAGGCAAATTTTTGAATAATATGTGACAATGTTTTGTGACTATTTTGTGTTTCAATGTTTTGTGACTATGTTTTGAGTATATGTGATGTGTCCTTGGTCAATCATGAGCATTCTTGATTCTTGTATAATCATGCATAATTATTTGAGTCACTATCAGGTCATAGGGGTCATAGATTGAGACTAGATATAACTTGAGCAAAAATTGTCGTTGTTGTCAAAAAAATTGTCAAAAAAGTTGTCAAGCAACTTTTACATTATGTCAATAGGGTATGACTCTCGATGTTCTAGTGCTTTGGGATGCATGACAGGGCCATGCCTAGTGTAAACCTGCCCACTCGGACGCCCTCACGACGTCTGTTTGTGCACACGAGGAACATAATCAATTCTAGCCAATCTTGCAACTTTTCCTTGCAAGCAACTGACGATTTTTTGAGCAGGCGAGAAAATGCTACTAATTGAAAATGGCTCCGAGTCGTAGAAAAATGAGATAGGCCATTGTAGAGGAGCCTCATGTGACCCCACGGGATCAAACTGATCAATCGTATGTGTCGTGGATTGGAAGAAACAGTCCGTCAAATTTTAACAATTTTTTAGACTCATGGCACTTGAGAGATCTCACCAGTAGGGTATGACTCTCGACGTTCTGGTGCTCTGGGATCCATGATAGGGCCATGCATAGCGTAAAAATTCCCACTTAGATGCACTCATGATGTCGGTTTGTGCACACAAGGAACATGATCAATTCTAGCCAATCTTGCAACTTTTCCTTGCAAGCAACTGACGATTTTTTGAGCAGGTGAAAAAATGCTACTAATTGAAAATGGCTTCGAGTTGTCAAAAAATGAGATAGAACATTATAGAGGAGCCTCACACGACCCCACAGGATCAAATAGATCGGCTGTATGTGTCGTGGATTGGAAGAAACAGTTCATCAAATTTTGACAATTTTTTGGACTCAGGGCACTTGAGAGATCGCACCGGTAGGGTATGACTCTCAATGTTATGGTTCTTTGGCATGCATGACAAGGCCATACCTAGTATAAACATGCCCACCCAGACATGCTCGCAATGTCAGTTTGTGCACATGAGGAACATAATCAATTCTAGCCAATCTTGCAACTTTTCCTTGCAACTGACAGTTTTTTGAGTAGGCGAAAAAATGCTACTAATTGAAAATGGCTTTGAGTCATTGAAAATTGAGATAGACCATTGTAGAGGAGCATCATGCGACCCCATGAGATCAAATAGATTGACTGTATGTGTCGTGGATTGGAAGAAACAATCCATCAAATTTTGACAATTTTTTGGACTCAAGGCACTTGAGAGATCGCACCAGTAGGGTATGACTCTCGATGTTCTGGTGCTTTGGGATGCATGATAAGGCCATGCCTAGCATAAAAATACCCACCCAGACATGCTTGTGACATCGATTTGTGCACTTGAGGAACAAAATCAATTCTAGCCAATCTTGCAACTTTTCCTTGCAAGCAACTGACAGTTTTTTGAGCAGGCAAAAAAATGCTACTAATTGAAAATGGCTTCGAGTTGTCAAAAACTGAGATAGGAAATTGTATAAGAGCCTCACACAACCCCACGGGATCAAACAAATTGACCGTATGTGTCATGGATTGGAAGAAACAGTTCATCAAATTTTGATAATTTTTTGGACTCAGGGCACTTGAGAGATCGCACAGGTAGGGTATGACTCTTGACGTTATGGTGCTTTAGGATGCATGATAGGGCCATGCCTAGCGTAAACCTACCCACCCAAACATGCTCATGACATTGGTTTGTGCACACGAGAAACATAATCAATTCTAGCCAATCTTGCAACTTTTCCTTGCAAGCAACTGACGGTTTTTTGAGCAGGCGAAAAAATGCTACTAATTGAAAATGGCTCCGAGTCATCAAAAATCAAGATAGGCCATTATAGAGGAGCCTCACACAACCCCATGGGATCAAACAAATTGACCATATGTGTCGTGCATTGGAAGAAATAGTTTGTCAAATTTTGATAATTTTTTGGACTCAGGGCACTTGAGAGATCGCACCGGTAGGGTATGACTCTTGACATTTTGGTACTTTGGGATGCATGAAAGGCCCATGCCTAGCGTAAACCTACCCACTTGGATGCACTCACAATGTCAGTTTGTGCACATGAGGAACAAAATCAATTCTAGCCAATCTTGCAACTTTTCCTTACAAGCAACTGATGGTTTTTTGAGCAGGCGAAAAAGTGCTACTAATTGAAAATGGCTCTGAGTCATCAAAAAATGAGATAGGCCATTGTACAAGAGCCTCATGTGACCCCACATGATGAAATAGATTGACCGTATGTGTCGTGGATTGGAAGAAACAGTCCATCAAATTTTGACAATTTTTTGGACTCAGGGCACTTGAGAGATCACACCGATAGGGTATGACTCTCGATGTTTTGGTGCTTTGGGATGCATGATAGGGCCATGCCTAGCATAAACCTACCCACCCAGATGTGCTTGTGATGCTAGTTTGTGCACACAAGGATCATAATCAATTCTAGCCGATCTTGCAACTTTTCCTTGCAAGCAACTAACGATTTTTTGAGCAGGCGAAAAAATGCTACTAATTGAAAATGGCTCCAAGTCGTCAAAAACCAAGATAGGCCATTGTAGAGGAGCCTCACGCAACCCCACGAGATCAACTAGATTGACCATATGTGTCGTGGATTGGAAGAAATAGTCCATCAAATTTTGACAATTTTTTTGGACTTAGGGCACTTGAGAGATCGCACCGGTAGGGTATGACTCTCGACGTTTTGGTGCTTTGGGATGCACGACAGGGCCATGCCTAGCATAAACCTGCCCACCTAGATGTGCTCACGACATCGGTTTGTGCACACGAGGAACAAAATTGACCATTGCGAGCATGAGGGTGCTCTCGCACCAAACACATTGTTGTTTATATTCATATTGTTGATTTTTGTTGTTTATATTCATATTGTTAATTACATATGCAAATATTCATTTAAATTTATAAAAGGGTAGCCACCAAATATAGTGAATACACAATAATGAACTGAATACAAGGAGTTTTGTAGGGTTAATTCAACATTTTAGAAATTTTATCAAATCATATTCCACGATTGCAATGCTTTATATCATATATTTTTGTTGTTTATATTCATATTGTTGATTACATATGCAAATATTCATTTAAATTTATAAAAGGACAACCACAAAATACAACGAATACAAAATAATCAACTCATTACACATTTATTGGATTGAATATCGATATTTATATATATAAAAAAGGGCATGTCTGCCAAGTCAATACAAGTATTACAAAAATGTGGCATATGCCATTTCCAAATCGATATACAATAAAAATGTAGAATATATCTACATGTATTGGTCATTCTATGACCAAAACTAACACTATATGATCCTAAACTTGTGGTGGATCATCAAAATCAAGCCTCTTCAGCACAATATGTGGCTCTGTAGATGGCTGCAAAACCACAATTCAAAAGCCAAGTTAGAATTCTTTTGTAGAAAATTGTTCACAATTAACATCATAACTATGCATTTAACTTTATTTCCTTTGCAATTGAAATGTAGATTACCTCATCAGTTGATCCAGGAGCTAATGTCTTCGCTCTCCTCTGCTTGTCACTCTTAGGAGTTTTCTTGAAGACATACTTAAATTGATCCACGTTATGGCCGTACCGCGAAGGAGTCTATTGTAGATTAAATGTACAATTAATACAATGTACTAACATAAATATATCAAAAACACTTAAAAGCTATAATATAGAGAACAATGGCGTACCTGTGCTTGAGATGCTTCTCCAATGGACTGAGGATGGCTCACCATCGATGTAGAAACTGACACTATTACCTATACAAAAAATGTACAATGATTAAATACAATTAATATAATGATAAGTATTTAAGGTTGAAAACAATTAATTTTACATATCAAACAAAATTGTACTGGATCCTGAGATGCTTATCTAGTGCAAGGAGGAGGGTTCGCCATTAACGAAATAGGTATGGATATTTCCTGTATGAAAAAATTATAAGATTATAATATATCACAAGTTCACATGTACGCGTGCATATAATCATGAAATCAAGAAAATAACGTAGAGATACATACCTCCACCCTCTCTTGATCTGCGGGTGAATTAGGTGCATTCAACATATCCACAAAGCTCAATGGTCGTTGTACATGTAAAATAGACAAAAAACACTAATCAATCTACAAACCCCAACTAATACTTGATTTCAACATTTTCAAACAATTGTACAACTAAAAATGTGTTCAATTACCTTCTTCACACGTTTTGGCGTCTTCGAGGAATTCTTTTTCCTAGGACGAGCCCTAGATGTGGAGGGGGTACCCTAAAAACACAAAATTAACATGAGATATTAGTATAGATAATAAATTAAACATAATTTTAAAAATCTAAAATGAAATGACTTGCATATTCCATCAAAACAATACATAAAAAGAGTTGTACAAAATATGATACCGTATAGCCTTGTAGGCCAAAATTGATCGCTGAGAGCGTGATGTCATCAATCTGGGACATTTCATCCCCTGTCAACACCTACAAACCAAAAATTGGACCAAGCATTAAAGATAGTTAGTGTATCTTGTATTTTTTTGAATTCAAAGTGTACTATTCTATTTTAACATGTTACAAAATTTATACCTCAGACATCGAAGTTGCAGCTATGGTAACTGGGGGAGGTGTATGGGATACCGCTGCTACATCCTAAAATGCATATTATTTGTCTCAATTTAAATTGATGTATAAATGAAAATTAATTTATGTAATTACAAATTTAAAGTGACTGATAAATTTTTTTTTATGAATTCAAATCAACACACCTGTGTCTGTGGCTCATGGG
Organism: Cryptomeria japonica; assembly: GCF_030272615.1. Lineage (NCBI taxonomy): Eukaryota > Viridiplantae > Streptophyta > Pinopsida > Cupressales > Cupressaceae > Cryptomeria > Cryptomeria japonica. The sequence goes on from NC_081409.1 coordinate 221,554,821, forward strand.
CAAACGCCATGTCCATCAACTCATCTGTCAGCACGACATCCTCAACCATGTGAACCTAACATCTACAACTACAAATCATGCATAGATGATATGAGTATCCATTTGCACCGGCTGCATCATCTATGCCCAAGCATATCCCCAAGCAACTGACACACATATGCTCGATGGGCTCTCTATCTCCCTCTAACGGCTCATCATCCAATACAATTGGGTGTGCTAATGATGTCCCATGTTGGATGATGGCACTAGTCAATGTTGTGGCCGCCTGAAGAGTCTGTAGTTCCATCAAACTCTTTCAGCTCTAATGGGACAACCTGATGCACCTTGGGTTTGGGTGCTAGGGGGCGGTGACTCTCCATGGCTAATCGCCTACGGGCTCCAGGTCTATCCTAGGCAGAGCCACCACCTCTACCATGAAACTCTCTCATGTCAAAGTAGTTTGGCCGCACATTGAGCACAAACTCACAATATATTTTTCTCAAAAAATATAATGGCACCTCATAATTATTACAAGGTGGATCATCAAAGGCCATCCACCACCTCTACCAGAAAAGATTCTTCATCTGCACATTGGTACACCAATGTATGGGAAACCTCTTTGCATTAAGAGGTAATGACTGACCAGTTTTGGGATCAACAAAAAGGGCACATATTTGTGTTGGCATTTGGCATTATAACAAACAAGTAGAGATTGTTGGCATTTCATTAAGGATATTAAGAAGGTTGTTGATGATTATGGATATAACTGATCAAGGATGTTTTACGGTCTTAATATTATTATTTTGTCATCGATGTCAAGAAATTGATTTTCTAATTCAGTACGATGTTGCCATATCTTGAGAAGTATGATTTGATGAGTATAAAGATGTCAGTAAAAGACACAGAAAGAATATAATGAATAAGGGGAGAAATAAGTTATTCAATGGGCAACTATTACCAAGTCAGACAATGATGAGATCATGATGTTTAGATTGTTTTGATATCATACATATGTTATTGATTGTAAGGTTAATACTATACTATGTTACCGAGCAAAGAACCTAGTCGCTAAACCCTAGGGAACCTAGTCGGTAAACCCTAAGGTTATCGCTATTGGTTAATGAAGGCGAAATGTCTACTGAGTGAAGTTTAGTATTTAACGAGTTGCAACCGAGTAATAACAAAATGCATTAAATGATTACATGCATTATTTAATGAAGGAAGTTGATGAGCTGGCTATGATTAAATGATTGGTATGTCGTGAATAAAGTTTGTTAAAGAATCTATGGCAAAGGAAAATCGGCAGGAAGATCTACAGCTCAGATTGAACTGCAATACCCTAGCACAAGTTCCAAGGCAACGTAAAACATTTTCAGATCGGCGAATACATTGAACCTGGACAAAGTTTGAAGATCTGATGGCTATGATTGATCATGGGAAATGTGATCAAGGAGATTAAGCGGTTGGCAAATTGTTTATAAATAAGGAATTATTGATAAACAAGGTATACGGGCAAGTGTATGCACAGGGATGCTACATAGTGATTACCGAGCACAAAAGCTTGAAGACCTGTTTTGAATAATAGAGTATAAAGCCCAACAGATGGACAAGATGAGTCCTATATTGTATTGAGCAAATAAGAATCTGCTTTAGCATTTTAGATGTGAAGTTGCAGATAGATTTTTATTACTTTTATTTTGTGAAGTGACAAAAAATCTCTTAACTGAGTGGACTTAACAATCTTATTTGTAAAACCCTCTAGCAAGGTGACTTTTTGATTGAGTGTTTGAAATCCTTTAACAAGGTCACTTCTAACAAGGTGAAGATCCTTATAGATCTGAGGGAAATCCCTTAACCAGGTCACATCTAGCAATGTGTTTGTAATCTTTAACAGGATTTGCTTTTAACCGAGCATACTCTAGAAGAGTATATTTCTTAGTGGGTCCGAAATCCCACAGTGGTTTTTCCCTATTTGAGTTTCCACATTAAATCTGGTGTTATGAGTGTTATGATGTTTATATGCTTTTGAGTTTGCATGTTTAGCAGTTTTGGATATATTACTGAAATATATGTTATCGAGGTTGAATCTGATGTTTTAATGGAAGATTAAGTTTGTATGATTCACCCCCCCCCCTCTCATCTTACTAGCTTGGCATCTGTACTTACATTAAGTATCGGAACTATCAATTTGTTGTTTAGAAATATTTTTATTTTTTACTCCATCTTATGATAGCCCATTGGCATAGAATTGACGACACCTATCCCTAAAGCTTCCCCATTTGATAATTTATGTGGAAACAGTTATGGCACCACTAGCTAATGTTTCTAGGCTAGTGGCGAGGGATTGATGATGGTCAAGTTCAGAAGTTTTCAATTTTACAATCAGTCTATTGATTTTAGACGTATTTTGTCCTAACTAATTAATTAATTCTTCCTGTGTTTCAGCTGTGCGGTCAAAAGGAGGAATTGGGGGTTGTTCTTGTGTGTTTTCAGGAGGTGCATTTGGTTGTTCTTGTGGGTTTTCAGGAGGTGCATTTGGTTGTTCTTGTTCTGGATTAGAAGAATCTGGTTTTTGAAACAAAAAATGAAAAAACCTAATCAAAATTAATGAAATTAAATTCAAAATGTAAAATAAATTACATAAACTAGAAAGAAAGACAAAAATAAACAAAAACTAACCTTGATCCATAGCCTGGGCGACAAATTTAGCACCCCGCTCGTGGTTTAGGTTAGAAAATGGGGAAAAAATGAAGTAAAAAATGTGCTTTATGGGTAAATGAGACCCAGTTTTTTTTTAAAAACTTTTTTTACCAGGCACCGCGTACATGGTTTTATTTGGATTATTAGCGCGTACATGCTCATTTTCCTATAAGCAGCGTGCATGTGCTAATTTTCCTAGGTGTAGCGCGTACGCGCTCATTTTCCTAAAAGCAGTGCGTAGGCGCTACCTTTTCTAGGCTCGGGAAGAACAAACCTAAGCACGTACGCAGGAATTTGAAATTTTAAAACTGCGTACGCACTGCCTATTTTTCCAAGTTTTTTTTGGGTGGTGTCCACTTTTCTAACCACCATTTTTGTGCACACACCCTGATAAATAAAATAAATTAACATATAAAAAAATAGCAATTGCAATTATGGCGTAACTAAGTGGCAACAAAGGGTGAGATGTTTAAGATGTTTCGACTCTTAAAATATAAGAATTATAAAATAACTCTTAAGTAAACAAAATGACACTTCTTTCAACATAAATATCATGTAAAATTAAAATATAAATATAATTATCGTTTCAATGTTTAATAGTTTGTGATGTAAAAATTTTATTTAAAAATACTACTTTGGTGACTGGACAACATATTTGAGAGTACTTGGGCCTCTTTTGGAATAATCTCACTATGGCAGGAGATACTTTGTTGGGGAGCATTGCCTATCAGGATAATTTCCTCCCTCCTCTGTGAATCTCTCACGACTTCAATTGGTTTGACGTAACATCCCTACCTTTGGTGGACATCTACCTTTGTCATATCTTGATCTTTCGACACCAATTTGGAAGGTTCTATTCCCTCTAAATAATATTGTTAATAAATAATATTGATAACTAAATATAGAAGGATCAATGTTATAAAATCTTAAGCTCCATAGAAACAAAATAATGAGACGTTTTTCAACACATGCAATTATTTTCCTTAAGGAACCTTTGGGTGGAAGCATAAAGGTGTTTCCCACTTTTTTGTCTAAGTAGGACACTCAAATAAACATATTCACTCTTTCTCACTTATAGCAAGCAAACTATTAAGAATTTGAAGAAGCTATAAACTTGTAATTTTTTATACTTTGAGTGTAGATTCTTTTTATATATTTTTAAAATTATCTTACTTTGAAATATTTGTTAATAAATTGCTTCATAGACAAGTTATTTTATCTTTCACGAGTAATATTTTTTCCATATTAGGTAACTTGAGCTAATTTCTTAAACATATATCATTAACACTAATTGTAGGTCCCGGAGACAACTGAGAGGGGGGGGGGGGTGAATCAGTTGTCAAATAAATTCAAACAAAAAACTTATTAACCAACTTAATGCTTAATACCAGTAAGACAATTAAGTATGCCGGTAAACAGTGTTAACATAAAATTGCTATACCGGTAAGAATTAATGCATGAAACATAAGCACAAAGTCATCCACAACACATGACACCAATATTTGTACGTGGAAACCCTATAAGGGGAAAAACGACGGTGGGAAACCTTACCCACAATCAGATGATACTACTGCAGATAGTAAGTGTACAAAAAGGGGTCTGCACATGCAGAAAGGCCAACAGCCTAGAGCTCACTGCTCAATCACAAATGGGAGTCACACTAACTACGGTTTGATGGTTAAATCCAATAAGAATGTACCATACAAAATAGCATCTTCATATGTTGGATTCAGTACCAGTGTAATGCTGATATGCTTCTACAAAAACCTAACTTCACCTTCAAATGATGTCTTCGTGTATATCCCTGCTTGATCTCACATATACCCTTCCTTAAATCTTTTTCGCATTCCCCACTTGATCTTTCAAATAAGATCTTCCATTTATACCATACCCTAAGACCAATTTTAGTAGGTCGGCTCTACAAGATATTACAATAAAAACATTTTACAAATAATACGATATCCAATGCAATAACCGATTGAACATGTCGGCTTAATGTATTTACAACAATAATAAATCATATCCATAGCATGCCATGCTGATCTGGAAAAGATAAACCTGTCGGTGTAACCCTAGATAACCTGGACCTATTTGTCGGTAAAAGCAAATATGCAAATAAGAATATACCAATGATTATTACTTCAAAATAAAGTGTCCACATGATGTCTTCAACATTGCCAAGTGTCTTCCATGTCATTTCAGGTACTGGTGAACATTATATCCTATTGGTGAACATTATATCCTGTTGGTGAACATTATATCCTGTCGGTGAACCATATACTAGTAAATGTTGCACAATTTACTATTTGCCGGTGAATGTTGCTAGATCTCCAAAGTAGGTGTATTTAGTAGGTGTTGACATCAATGACAAAACCATACCAAAATACCAACACTAATATCTAGGGAATACATACTTTTTAATAATTTTTGTTTCATTTTTTATTAAATTTTTATGTTTGCCTAAAACTCTATATGCATTGTAAAATAGGAAATAAATTTTATAATTTTATTATAAAAATTATACATTTTGAAAAGATTATGTTTAAGGATATGATCATGTTAAGGATTGTGTCATTGCAATTTTATTTGATTGTAAAATACTTTCTCCCAATCAACATTTTTTTAAATATAGGATGAATGAAACACCTAAGGGCCACATGTATAAGTAAGTTCAAATGAAGGTCATATTGGTGATAAATGTTAACTTACAATAATTCTATGATGCTCATTGAAGAATTCAAACAAAACTTTGATGTTTATAGTCAAGTTTAAAAGCAAAATATCATTCAATGGTTAAAAATTTGGCTAGCGAGAGTGGATTCAAACTCCTTTACACTTTGAACTTTAAAAAATCAAGATGGTGGTCATTTAATAATTTTAGCACGAGAATCAAATTTTTATGAAGAATTATTGTAAAGTGAAAATGAATCATAAATGAATAGTCCTAGACTAAAATTGTTCATTACTAGCTTAGATAGTAGTAGTCTCATATAGAGTTGTAACTAGAAATATTGGATTAGTAGAAAATAAAAATTATCCAAAGCTAAAATGGGAAAAGTTGTTACAAATGAAAAAATCCTTATTACCCTTTAAACTCTTAAGTTTCCTCTAGATTCAGACATAAAGAATTTACAATTTAAAAATATAAATAAAATCTACACTCAAAATTTACAAAATTACAAGTTTATAGAATCTTTAAATTCTTAAGTAAATGAAATATAATTGAAATAAACCTTATTTTCAAATGTTTCACTATGATATTATGAGGCTCACCTATCCATCTTATGGTTACAAACACTAGTTCCCTGTTACGTGCTTGCATAGGACATGCATGCTTTAAATTCTCTTAACTACGTGTGTTTTTCTGTCCTATTAATTTATAAATTTTTATTCAAATCTACCTTAATTTTAGTGCTTATCGCAATATTATACCATGAAGAACATAAAGGTTTTGTAGAATTACTAAACTAGCCTATTGTGTGAAATACCAATGAAGCTAATTTTACATTTAAAAAATCTTTAATCTATTTATGGTCATTTTAACATGCTCAATAATAGGGTAGGTAAATTTATAAGATCACCTTACCTCTTTCAAATGATGATTAATCTTTCAAGGAAAGTAATTTACCCTTACATCTATATTGCTAGGTCATGGTTGTTATGAAATAAATCACTCAAAAGAGAATATGATATGAAATATGTTGCAAATAATTGATTATTCAATATGCCACTTTGATGGGAAACCTTCTAAACCCCTTTGAGGGGAATACCTCCAATAGTCTTCACCAATAACACAATACTCAAGATGCTGATAGTAAGTAACCTCTATCACCTACACACACCATATTTATGCCAAGGATATCACCTAGGACAACTTAGATAACAAGATATATGCCATATGATTACCTAAATAAATAAATAATAATATAATAATATTTAAGGTAGCCACGAAATGACTAACCATAAGTCAATGTACACACTCTAGAGTTACGAACATAACAATACTGATTCAAGAAGATTGAGTGATCTATGTCACCATCCATTTTCAAATTGGTCAATAGTGTGGGAATCTTGATATGAAATCAATTTATAACATATACTACCATACAAGCCATTAGTTTCCCTTATGATAGATTTTTTGATTCAATTAGCATTAACAATTATCTCCCAAAGATTTATTACTTTTTGATCAATAATCTTATATTTCTCAAACCCTACATCTAATTTTGTAGAAGCATTCAAGAAATTTGATTTAAACATTATCTTTATAGTTTCATTTTCTTTTATATAATCTCATAAATATGATCACTATCCTTTGAGGTTGTGATATTAATTCTTTCAACAATACAATTATTTGAAAACTATACATCTTAGAATTTTGGTAACGTGATTTTTTTTAATGTTTTAAAAATTAATTCTATATATTCATTTTAAAATTAAAAAAAGGAGTTAGGGATAATAAGCATTCAAGCTAATCAAGAAATCATTTGTCTCTAAATCTTTCTTAACATCATTTAGGGATGGTGGACAAGATGCAAGAGGAGAAAAAGAAAACACGATAGACAGGTTTACTACAAGTTTTAAACAAGGACCATGCTCTAATAATGTATCGCTTTCTTTGTCACAAGTAGCTAGGATTAATGCTTTTGAAAAGTGCGAAGATAGTTCATGAAACCTTAATCTTAAAAAGCTCATACATATCATCAAAACCATTAGGATCAACATCGTTAGCATGAACAACATTATTATCATCATTCATATCATCATCTAAATTAATCATAATAAGACGTTTAACAGGAAAATAAATTGAACCATCATTTCTCTTTAGAATCTTTTTATTTTAGTGATTCAAGTTGAACTTGCTCCCTAGGGTTATGCGAAGGTTGGACAAATGAGAATTTGGTGTTTTTGGGGAGGAAATGGTTCGTGAAGCAAGTTCACAAGCCTTGGCATGGCATCTTCATTAGTATTTTCTCACAAAATGATTTTTTTTAGTTTAATTGGAGACTTTTGAAGATTGAGGATCAACCAACATAAGATTCTTTTCTTCCCTTATACCTAGTCTAGGATGAGGAGGTGGAATATGATGAGTAATGATGAACAACTAATACCCTAACCGGTACTGAAAGGGGGGATAGGGGGGGGGGTGAATCAGTACACACAAAAACTTGCTTCAATATTTTGACACTCTCTAAACACAGATAACCATTTGTCTATACCACTGTACTTAACCATAGCAATACTGGTTAAATAGAAATACTTCATACAACAAAACTAGTTAACCAAAAGTACTTCAAACAACAGTCAACAGATCTCAGATCTTGATAGTTACTTTACCAGTTTAGTCATGCATGAGTTGTATCAATAATACCACAATCATTTAGCACTGCATGCATATTCAACTTAATCAAAAACTTCTCAATCATTACATGAAAACTCACAACCCATAACACAGATTTTTCACATGGAAACCCAAATGGGAAAAACCATGGTGGGGATGAATATCCACAAGCTTGCTTTTGAACTCTTTTGAAGTCTGCTCTATTAGGAGCCTAGTTCAATTAAAGACTTTACAATTAGGTTCTGTTAGGAACCGATCCTGTTAGGGATCACCTGGTTAAGGGATGGCTATAAACCCTGTTAAAGGTTGGAACCCTATTAAAGGTTACCTCTCCAGAGGATTTAATGAACTCAATGAGCTTGAGTCACCTAGTTAGAGGATTTGTAACAAACTTGTTAAAGGTCCCCGATGAAGGGATTTTCTTTCTATTGAAATGGTTAGAAGACAACAGATAAAACTCTGATCTGATAACAACACTACTTTCCTAAGGCAGATCCTTTCCAGTTCCTCTCTTCTGCAATCACACTTTGCAGACTCCTTACTCTAGTTTGGTAAGTATCAAGTCTCCAACACATAGACATAAACACAACTTTTGCCAACACAAACAATAACAAACATCATCGACCTTATAGACAACAATTAGGTCAGTAGCATAAACCCTAAACCCTAAACATTTAGGTTTTTAGTTACAAGCGGTCCGATCCTGACCATTAAAATGCATTGCATAGAACTAAACAATCTGAGAAAGATCTCAAGTTATTATGCATCATCCAATCTTTACCGCACTTGGAAATCAGTAACCCATCACACGTTCTTCACACATCAATAAGAGTAACACAGATTCCCGAGGTAGACATTCAATGCATTCGCTCTTCACACGCAAGATCCTCAAAGAGATCCTTCATGTGCACATAGCTAATGTGGCATCAAGATCCTTATCCTTGGTCTTAACTAACTCATCACAAAATGACATCAGTTGCACCGCACAATCCAAACCGGAAACCCTAGAGCTAAATCAGAGACTACCAACCAATAGTCACACTTAGTGAACCCCAACACCAGTCCACTCCATCCCGGTTGACCAAAACTGCTTCCAATCTTCATACCAGTGCATATTGGTTCCCCTGCTTGAGCACTTATTGACATCAATGACAACACCCATTATCACTGCTTCATCATATGCCAACAATCTCCCCCTTTGGAATTGATGGCAATACTCAGTGAATCATTGCTCAGTAAAATATATACACCAGTTGACACTATACCTATGCAACTTAAAAGATCACCATCAGCTAGACTGATCAGTGTGTACATGCTCAACATCATCTCCCCAAACAATATATCTTCTCCCCCTTTGACAACAATGCCAAAGTGGAGGCATAAGCTTCCAAGCTCCACCATGTTGCTCCCCCTATGGAGTAGCATCCTTAAACACATCAATCCTATAAGATTGGCCATAGTAGTACCTGACTGATGTGGAGCACACATCTTTAATGTATTTCATGAAGGGGTAGAACCCCTAATTCACCTCCCAAATAGGTAAATGTACTCTTTGGTAAGGGCTTAGTGAATATATCTGCTAAGTGCTCCTTACTGGAGACATGTCTTAATACCACCTCTTTATTTTGAACCTTATCTCTCAAGAAATGATACTTGAGCTCAAAATACTTTGTCCTAGCATGCAGTACTAGAATTTTGGAAATATTTATTGCACTAGTATTATCACAGAAAATACTCACTGGTTCAGATATAGTCACTTTGAAGCCATTCAGTACATGCTTCATCCAAATTGTCTAAGTGCAGTTCATAAATGCTACCACATACTCCACTTCAGTTGTAGACTGGGAAATACAACTCTGCTTCTTACTTGTCCACGAGAGTAGTCTTCCATTGAGGAAGAACGCTCCACCAGTTGTGTTCTTCCAATCATCCACATTACCTACCCAATCTACATTAGTAAACACTTTGAGATCAAAGTCACCATTATATGGATACCACAATCCATAATCAAATGTTCCCTTTAGATATCTAAGAATCCTCTTTACCGCTACCAAGTGGGATTCTCTTGGATTCTTCTAAAAATGAGTAACTATGCCTACTGCATGAGCAATATTCGGTCTATTTTACACCACATAGTGTAGCTTACCGATCATTGACCGATACTCCTCCTCATTCACCAATGCTGAATCATCCTCCTTGGTCAGTTTGCAACCAGTCACCATCGGTGTTCCAACCGATTTTCTCTCCTCCATGCCAAAGGTCTTCAATACCTCTTTGATATACTTGGACTGAGTAATGAAGATACCCTCCTTCATCTGCTGAATCTGTAGACCAATGAAGAACGTTATCTCTCCAATTAGAGACATTTCAAACTCTTTCTTCATTTCATCTACAAATGCATGACTCATTTAATCATCTCCTCTAAAGATTATGTCATCTACAAATACTTCACAGATCAGTATCTGATCACCTTTAGATTTCAGGTAGATGTTGTTGTCCTCACTTGTTCTCTGAAATCCTATCTTCACAAGATGAGAGTGTAATTGTTTATACCATTCCCTTGGTGCTTGTTTCATTCCATACAGGGTCTTGTGTAATCTACACACCATGTCACTATTCTCTAACAAATCATACCCATTTGGTTGCTCAATATACACTTCTTCTTCTAGGATTCCATTCAAGAATGTAGACTTCACATCTATCTGGTATACCCTGAATCCCTTGAATGCTACAAATGCAAGTAGCATTCGGACACCTTCTAGTATAGCCACTGGGGCAAAGGTTTCTCCATAGTCTTCTCCTTCTTCCTGAACATATCCTTTGCATACAAGTCTTACCTTGTTTCTTATCACTGTGCCTTCTTCATTTAGCTTATTTTTGAAGACCCATTTGGTACCTATGACATTCTTGTGTTCCGGTCTGGGTACCAAGGACCATTTTGCATTCTTCTCTATCTAGTATAGCTCCTCTTCCATTCCCTTTATCTGGTCTTCATCAGTAAGTGCCTCTCTAGTGGTCTTAGGCTCAAATTCTGAAATCATGCAGGAGTTTTCTTTCACCTTTCTCCTTGTGAGTATCCCTGCATCTTTGTCTCCAATGATCTACTTTGGATCATGATGTAGTTTTACATACCTAGGAATGACCCTAGCTGGTTCCCCTTGCTTTTCTTCTTCTTCTTCCACTTCATCTTCTTCTTCTCCTACTGTAGCTTCTACTGGTATAGAAACACTGAGGTCTTTCTGGTGTTTGCAACTTACTCCCTTCTCAATCGGTTCCCAGAAGACTACACCCGATTCATCTTCCGCTTTCTTGCTACTAGTTTCCTTGGGTTCCTCAAGGGATTCATCAACCCTAAAATTGATACTCTCAACAATTTTCTGAGTCCTGTTGTTGTAGCACTTGAGAGCTTTGCTTTTAGTAGAATATCCTAGAAATATTCCTTCATCACACTTAGCATCAAATTTACTCGGATGCTCACCTCTCCTAATATAGCACTTATTTCCAAATACTTTGAAATAACTTACATTAGGAGTTCTCTCATTCCAGTTTTCATAGGGGGTTTTTTCTTTACCTTTCTTAATGAGTACCCAGTTCATAGTATAGACTGTAGTGCTTACCACTTCTCTCCAAAATGTGTGAGCTACCTTTCCCTGGATTAGCATAGTTTTGGCCGCTCCACTAGAATCCTGTTATTCGTCTCTTCTATGTCATTCTATTGTGGTGTCATTGGGGCAGATAACTGCCTCTTGATGGCGTTCTCTTCACAGTAGTTGTTGAATTCATCAGAAGTGAATTCACCTCCCTAATCAGTTCTCAGGCATTTTATTCTTTTGTCGCTCTCCTTCTCAACCAATGTTCTAAAGGCTTTGAACTTTCCAAACGTCTCAGACTTGTCTTTCAAGAATGTGACCCACATCATTCTTGAGCAGTCAGTGGTAAGAATCATAAAATACCGATCTCCTTAAATACTTCTAGTTTTCATCGGACCCCACAGATCGGTCTGCACAAGATCAAGTAAGTTCTCTACTGAAAAGGCCTTACCTTTGAATGTTGAGGAAGACATCTTCCCAAGTTGGCATTCTCTGCACAAAGCATTCTCTGGTTTGTTCAGCAAAGGCAATCCTCTTACTGCCTTGATCTTACTCGCCTTTATAATATTGTCAAAATTCATATGACAAAGTCTCCTATGCCATATCCAATTGTCATCAAATTTCACCATTAAGGACTGACTAATCTTGGCATTCAGCTAAAATAGGTTTCCTCTAGTCTTCTTACCAGTGGTAATAAGTTCACCACTCTTTCCATATATTCTGCAAACTCCACCTTTGAACTCTAGAATGAGTCCTTTGTCGTCCAGTTGAGCAACACTCAAAAGGTTATGCTTAAGGCCTTCCACCCAATAGACATCATCCGCACTGCTCTTTCCATTTAGTGAGATGGATCCTTTTCCTTTCACCATGAAAGGTGCATCGTTACCAAACTAGACAACACCTCCATCATACTCTTCTAGAGTCAGAAACTTTCTCCAGTCACCAGTCATGTGGTGAGAACACCCGCTATCAATGATCCACTCATTAGAGTTGTCAATGCAAGAGACAAGGGCTTTCTAGTCAAACACCTCTTCCTTGACAGCTACAAACACTATGTCCTCACTCTCTTTATCCTTAGATTATTCATCAGTAACACCTTCATCCATTGCAACAAGACAATTTCTCCTACCTCCTCCTTTATACTTCCTAAACCTTTCCGGTTTATCCTTATTATCATTGTTAGGACAGTTAAAAACTATATGTCCTATCTCATTGCAAGAAAAATACTTCAGAGGAAGCTTACCTCTGTATTTACCAGTGCCTTTTGAAATTCTCTTGGCAAGAAGAGCTTCAAACTCCACCAGAATCTCCTCATTGTCCATATCTTTGCTTGGCTTGGATTCATATTGGTACTGACATCTTTTCCTTTTCTTGTCGGTGCAGAGGAAACAAACGCTCTAAAGGCTGACTCGATCTTCTGAACACTACCATCATAGCTATTCAATTCATATGCAGTCAACTTTGCAATAATAGAGTCTAAAGATACCTTGGTTTTGTCGATAGACCTTATCTCCTGAATAGCAACAACTCTAATTGCATAGACCGGTAAAAGTGATCTCAGAACTTTACTAACAATAATGGCATCATCAATTGTTCCACCAGTGCTCTTGATCTCTCCAACCACTGTCTTGATTCTTATGCCATACTGCTGAATGGTCTCTCCTTCAACCATCCTCATATGTTCAAACTTTTCTCTAAGGCTTTCTTTGTTAGCCTATTTGGCATGTTCATCACCGCCATAAATAGATTCCAGTTTGTCCCATACTTCTTTAGGAACTACTTATCTTGTACATAAATAAAATCTATATTAGACAAGTTGCTAATGAGGGCTTACATGACTTGCCCATTTTCATGTATCTCTCTTTTCTGATCATCAGATAGAGTGCCAATGGGGATCACATAGGAATTCCCAACATAGCTCCACTGTTGTGCACCCAAACTCCTAATATATATCTTCATCCTATCCTTCCATATTGTAAAGTTGTCCCTATTGAACTTAGGACCTTCCCTCTTCATCATTAAAACAATATCTTTTGCCTCAAGTGGTTAAGCTTATATCACTGAGGACCTGGAGGTGCTCTGATACAAATTGATGAATAATGATGAATAATTAATACCCTAACCAATACTGAGAAGGGGGGTGAATCAGTACACACAAAAACTTGCTTCAATATTTTGACACTCTCTGAACATAGATAACCGGTTGCCTATACCACTATACTTAACCATAGCAATATCAGTTAAATAAAAATACTTCAAATAGCTAAACTAGTTAACCAAAAGTACTTCAAATAGTAGTCAACAGATCTCAGATCTTGATAGTTACTCTACCAGTTTAGTCATGCATGAGTTGTATCAATAATACCACACTCATTTACCACTACATGCATATTCAACTTAATCAAAAACTACTCAATCATCACATGAAAACTCACAACCCATAACACACAGATTTTTGATGTGGAAGCCTAAATGGGAAAAACCACGATGGGGATGAATACCCACAAGCTTTTTTTTGAACTGTTTTGAAGTCCACTCTATTAGAAGCCTAGTCTGGTTAAAGACTTTACAATAAGGTTCTATTAGGAACCAATCCTATTAGGGATCACCTGGTTAAGGGATGGCTATAAACCCTGTTAAAGGTTGGAACCCTGTTAAAGGTTACCTCGCTAGAGGATTTAACAAACTCAATGAGCTTGAGTCACTTGGTTAGAGGATTTACAACAAGCCTGTTAAAGCTACCCGGTCAAGGGATTTTCTTTCAGTTGAAATGGTTAGAAGATAACAAATAAAACTCTGATCTGATAACAACACTACTTTCCTAAGGTAGATCCTTTCTAGTTCCTTTCTTCTACAATCACACTCTGCAGACTCCTTACTCTGGTTTGGCAAGTATTAAGTCTCCAACACATAGACATAAACACAAATTTTGCCAACACAAACAATAACAAACATTATCAACCTTATAGACAACAATTAGGTCAGTAGCATAAACCCTAAACCCTAAACATTTAGGTTTTCAGTTACAAGCGGTCTGATCCTGACCGTTAAAATGCATTGCATAGAATAAATCAATCTAAGAAAGATCTCAAGTTATTTTACATCGTCCAATCTTCACCACACTTGGAAATCAGTAGCCCATCATGCATTCTTCACACACCACTAAGAGAAATGCACATTCCCGAGGTAGACATTCAATGCATTCGCTCTTCATGCGCAAGATCCTCAAAGATATCCTTCCCGTGCACATAGCTGATGTGGCATCAAGATCCTTATTCTTGGTCTTAACTAACTCATTACAAAATAGCATCGGTTGCCTCGCACAAGCCAAAATGGAAACCCTAGAGCTGAATTAGAGACTACCAATCGGTAGTCACACTTAGTGAACCCCAACACCAGTTCACTCCATCCTGGTTGACCAAAACTGCTTCCAATCTTCATATTGGTGCATACTGGTTCACCTGCTTGAGCACTTATTGACATCAATGGCAATAGAATATACATAGGTTAAAGGTCTCTAGGTTTACTTAAGGCTGATATCATCTCATTTTTCTATTGTCACCGCTTCATCATATGGCAACAGAATATACATAGGTTAAAGGTCTCTAGGTTTACTTAAGGCTGATATCATCTCATTTTTCTATTTTTGATAAGATTAAAAAGTATTATTTTGAGGATTTAAATGTTTGGGTTGTTTAGACCAAAAGTAATCAAGGGTGAAATTTCCACACTTCATTGTGGGTTGGTAAAGGCCATGATTAATCATGATAATACTCAAATTGGAAGGGAAATTCAAACACTTATGGATTGTAGAGGGAATATCTTTGATGGAACAAAGCCAAGGATGTCCCAACTTCACATGAAATTGATTTGATGTAGGAACACTAATACATTTGGTCTATATTTTTTATGAAGGTTTCCAACGAAGAAGGTACATTGTCACCAAATTTGATTTTTTTTTGAAAAAATGCCCAAATTCGTCAGAATTCAGATGATATTTTGACATTTGGTTTCGACAAAGAAGGCATTAGTAATGAATTTTTATTTTTATTTTTAAAAAGTTCCCGCATTCATCAGAATTCTGATGACAACGGGCATTACTAAAAAAACAAAACAAAGGAGGGCAAGTCATATGTGTATTATCCCGTGTAGGTGTCCACTTTGACTTCAACCCCCAACTTGTGTTGCATTGCAATCCAACGCAAGAGGTAGGTTCTTCACCTTAATTTCATCATGCAAAAAAATACACCATTCAAGAGATTCTACAACTTTTTCTTTTATACATGCTACCTATGCCTGCATTATTGTGGGATATTGACCGATTGTGGAAGCAACTACTATCTATTGAAGAGGAATTCCACCCATATAATTGTAGGGGTCTAAGATACTACGATCTATGGAAGGGGTGGATTAGACCTTCCAGACCTTCCTTCCCAGAATCAATATTGTATTCTCAATGGTTATAACTCCCTAATTAGTTAAGGTCTTCTTCGATAAAGTTGTGTCTGGAACCAGGTAAGGTTGTCTACAATAAGGGGACTTTGATTTCCGCATCCCACTCCCTCGAGGGTGCACTCCAAGTCTAACTATTTGTTCTCTGATTCATCATTTGGCCAATATAATGATGTATGGATGGATAGTTGCATTAGTCCCCTTGAATTGGAGTTGGAGCTCAATAGAGTTGATATCCTCTAGTTGCTCATAGAATTGTAGGGGCCCATCCTCCATCAAATTATGGAGTTCCCATCCTAAGTAATATATGGGCAGTCCCGGGTCCATCAATCCTTGTTGGAACTCAATCTTGATCTCGTCCTCCATCCACCTAATCTCCTCTAAATAGTTGAGTGAGAGCATCCTTTAATTTGACTACTCTTCCATAATCCATATAGTAGGGCTCGACTAGAGCCATAATCCTCCATGCAAAAAAATCCAGGATCGACTAGTGAGTCATTCTCTTAAGGTGTTTGTGTTTGCCAAATACCATGCCCAAATAGGTTAGTCATCATCTAAAAGTAAGCATACTAGAATCTGTGCATTCACTTCATTTTTTTCCTCTCGCCACCTTCTAGGCAACATGCCTAATGTGGTGGTGCATATGTGCCACCCTTAGGTGCACATGATGGGTCTAATGTTGTTCATATGTGAGTAGACATTAGAGACATTTAGCATGCTTTCCAAAAAAAATTTTAAGGTTTGTGTTGTGTCCAAATGAGAGCATGATATTGGTATCAAAGATTGGTTTCATAAACTAGAAAATTTGGGTTGAATTTAACATGCACTTAATTAAAAATTTGGGATTATATGATGCTACACACAATGAGGATGGATCATCCATGCCCTAGTGCTTCAAGAGGAGAACCTTCACATGAGGGACAAGAAGAGTCATATCACTTTGAGATTTTTCACCAAGATGAGTAGCCCAAGTATGGACCTCAAGTCTTACAAGCCTTATAGAATTTAATTGGTGTGATACAGGATAGGTTTTCACCCACAACAGAGGCACCTCATGAGGATCCACTTGTAGTATAGGAGCATATACTTGAATCTTGGGAGCTTATTAGGATTCCGTATTGAATTTGGGAAATACACATAGAGGAGATAGAAGATTGATCAATACACATTACCTAGCCTCGTCATGCATAAATACAAGAGGGATAGACTATAGCAAGCACATATCATGAGCCAAAGGATCATATTCGAGAGTTTCTTCATCTCCAATCCTCTACATGTTTAAGATCCACAAATGGGGTTGAGGCTAAGTCTTGGTTACTTAGCTTGGGCTTATGCTTTGGGTTGCATCTATATGTGAGCAACCTAAAGGCATAATTTGCAATACAATTTTTGAGAGGACTTGATTTTACCTTGTGGTACTGGGAGGATAAAATGCACCAACTCATATTGGAAACCCTCTCATGGGATACCATTTTGGAGTTCTTCAAAGTGTGTTCTATTTCAAAATATTTTTGACAAAGATGCATAGATGAGTTTCACAATTTAAATAATGAGGTTTCGTAGTGGCTCAACATGAGAGTTAGTTTTTGGAGTTATTGTAGTTTGTAGATTACATTAAAGACAAGTTACTTTCAAATTATTTCATTAGGGGTGGAAAGCCCAAAAGTTTAGTTTTCCTACACATAGCCAATCCAAATGACTTTAGGGTTGCTATGGCAAAGTCTCTTATGGAAAAGGAGGTACATGGGAGGACACAAGAGGCATGAGAGAAGTTTTTAACCTTGATCAAGGGACTAAAGTGTCCATAGGCCTCCCCATCCTTCGAAGGAGAATTTAGACTTACTATAGGATTTCAAAGAAAAACCCAATAGTATTAATATTAGGGACAAAGGTCTAGAGCATAGTAGGGGCCATAGGGTAGTCACATGTAAACATCATCGACACAAGGATATTTTAGGTATGAGAGCCTATAGGGCTATCAAGCTAGGCCTTCTATGACTCAACAAACTTTTAGGGGAGAATCTAATATTTTTAGTAGTTAGGATCTTCTAATTATGGTGGGGCCTAGCCAACATAGGGTTATATGAGAGGCAAATGTTATGTATATGTTAGTATCAAACAGAGAGTTCCCATAAGGTTTTAGAGGAGGTGGACACCATCCTAGGATGTCAAAGTAGATAGTTGATATGTGGGTGAAACCCATAGATTTTTTGCAATGATTGGGAACTAGAAAATTGACTGTTAGTCCATGATCATCAAGGTTGTAGGTATGATTAATAGTGAATGAGTTAGTGTAACATTTGATTTTAGGGCATCTTATTCTTTTATTTTCCCATCTATAATGGAGTGTTGCAAGCTAGTGGGCATCTAGATAGGATAATAGGTGGAAGGTTGATTTATTCTCAAGGGATCATAAGGTGGTTGTAGATTTAGTGGTTAGGGTTTTCCAATTGGCTTTCAGGGGCATCACCATGTATTAGTGGATCTTTGAATTACAGCCTTGGGATGTTACAATATAGTATTCGACATGGATGGGCTTGATGCACATTAGACTATGGTTAATTGTATCTATAAGGTGAATTGGTGTTTTGATGATCATGGCATGATGATTATGATTTCAGGGGTGCATAGACCCATATCTCTTCATTTTTCTATGTAGTTTAAGTAGAGAATCTATAAGGGATGCTATATGTTTCCCCGCATTATGGCTCTAGTCGAACCCATATCTCTAAATTAATATTTACATTTATGAAACATCTTCTTTGTTATAATCAATTTGTGCATCTTTCGTGGTGATTGAGGTTAATAATGAACATGTGAATGAATAGTAGTAGTTGTTCTAGAGCTTTCCTTTGTCTCATTTTCATGTTAGAATTGGCAATTTTGGCATGATAAATTATTTACATACAAGGTTATTTCTAGATTTTGGTGATAATGTGGGTTTAGGTAATACTGATGATTCATTTTCTTGTAGCCTTGTTCTATCTTTTGCAATTTATTTTAACCTTTTAGCTTAGGCAGATTGAGAAATCAACATTTGAACTTGATTAGTGACATTTTCCCCTTGAACAAACTGGCCACATGAACACTTTGTTATCTTGTATCATTGTTACCTTGGGAGGTATGGCTTCTAGGGAAATGATAAATTATAAAGGTAAGCTAACTTAACTCAAGGGAATGAGATGGTATCCTACCATGAAAGATGATAGTTCTAAGCAAAAGACTACCTAGTGATATGAAAGTTGATGCAAGATAGTAAGGACAAGAAGGAAATTTATTTTGAACTTTGACAAGATTGAATCTTTGGGTGGAAGTTTGAATGGATTGATAGAGAAAAGGCATGGTGATGTAGAGAATCCAATAAACTCAACCAACTAGGGAGATATTTCTCCCAACACACCTATTAAATTAGGTGTCAACCCTTAACTGACTCACAAGACCCCTCATAAGGCCACAAGTTACTCAAAAGGATTCAATACCCAAAAACACACCCATACTCACCAACCCTCATCTAACCATTGAATCACACAAAAATAGGGCAAATAAACATGTCTAACTCACAATCTAACTCTCCAACATTCAATCACCACCAACACCCTCAACCCTTATTCACACAAATCCTCCTTCAATTGGGTCTTCTAATCCCCCCTGGTACTCAACTCACAAAATGTATTAGATATCCAATAACCAATGTACTTTTGAACACTCTTACAAGGATCACTCAACATATACCACCATGGGTCTTTACCCTCCCAACTGCCCAAAGGTCAAAGGAATATTCAATGCTACAAAACTCACTTTTTGTGACAGTCTCAAGCACTTAGGAAAATCAC
This sequence comes from Cryptomeria japonica, assembly GCF_030272615.1. Lineage (NCBI taxonomy): Eukaryota > Viridiplantae > Streptophyta > Pinopsida > Cupressales > Cupressaceae > Cryptomeria > Cryptomeria japonica. The sequence goes on from NC_081409.1 coordinate 221,574,716, forward strand.
TCCTTTCATGGGCATATTTCTTCACAAAACTCTCTAACATTAATTATAATGATAGTGTACCTCCTTAAACCTTACACTAACACCAAAATCAATACCAAACTCATTCCCAATCTTGCTAATGGACTAACTCAACTCACTGTCAAATTGTGACAGTCAATGCAAGGTTTAGGATAATCATACACCCTCATGGATTGATGGTATTTTATAGTCACAAAACACTTGGATTATATTTATAACCCCCTCACAAATTACCCAATCCCTTAACAAGACAATTCAAGGACCCTTGAGTCAATTACAACATCCTAAATCATATATTGTATGGTAAAACTGAGATATTCATTAATTGTGCTTAGTTACAATGCTCAAATGACCCTTGGTTATGGAGAGTTCCTTATTAAAAAACTCAAAATCCACCCTCAATGGTTAGAACCACCTTTTAAACTTGTCTCAACAAACTAACACCTAATTGCTCATAAAATGCACAAAACGTTGCTTTAACAATGTTGAAAATATTAGGAAATTTGTCAAAAATTGTTCCTAGACTCAACCCAAGACCATTATGACTCAAAAATGATATAAATAAGTTAAAATAGGTCTATAAAACCTTTACATATCATTAAACATCACATTTGACCCATTGAGACATATTTGCAACATAGTGACAATTTTGACAATATTGATCATCATGACTCCCACTAGGACTCAATACACCATCTAATGGTCTTAATGGAATTTATTACATGAAATATGGTCTTCTAAGACCTTATTCATAACCACACTCAAAAAAATTTACTTATTACTGAATTGGCTTCATGGTGGCCATCTTGTTCTAGGTTCTCTTTCCCAAAAGGATGATATGATATAGTGGAGAGAAATATGAGGGGGGAGTGGTAGGAAATATTAAGGGTAGTTGCTATGTGGAGAAAGAGGAGGGAATGGGATGTGTGGGGAAAGGGGGACATAGGGGATATAAATGATGGAAGAAAGAGATATGTGGGGGGGAAAGAGGTTTATGATGTGGGAGGTAGAAGGGGTTGGAGTTAGGATATGTTGAGGAATAAAGTGGAGTGGGAGGTATAAGGGGGTAATGAAAGGGCAAAGGGGATGTAGGTTATAATGGGAATTATAAGGGGTAAGGAAAAAGGGTAAGGGGGTAGGGTGTTAGGTTAGGATAGGGATATGATATGGGTAGGCTAGGATGGGGGTAGGTGATAAGGTAAAAAGGGTAGGTTAATAGGTGTGTGGTAGAGGTAAGCTTAGGGAAATAAAGGAAGTAAGACTTATGGGATGTGGGTTAGAATAGGTGATTTTGGGAGAATAAAGGGGTAAAGGGGTAGGTATTGTGGAGGGGAATATGAGATATAAGGTATGAGGGGAAGGGAGATGCTAGGATAGACTAGGGGTAGGGGTAAGGTGGAAAGGAAGTTAGTGGAGGGAGCTAAGGGTGTAAGATGGAAGGGTAGGTTTAAGTTAAGATGTGAAGGAGGTTAAGGCATGGGGTATGAAAGGTGGATAAAGGATAGAGGATAGGAAGGTAGGTGAGTTAGAAGGTATGGTAAATTCAAGTGAAGAGTGTTAGGGGAGGTGGAAATGGGAGGAAATGGAAACGGGAGTGATTGGGTTTGGGCACCCACTGATAGGATTGGCGAAAGTGGAAGGGATTATGCCTTGGTTGGGAAAAGGGAATGTTAAACCTCACTTCATTTCAAAGAGAAAGACTTGGACAGCTCCTAAGCAACTACGAACAAAAGGTTAACAACAAAGACTCGACAACAACCAACTAAGCTAAGACTACTAACCTAGAAAGCGAAAAAGTGGGGGTCCCCATTTGCAATGGGGCGATGTGTGAATGCATCACAACAGGATATCACTCTTTCCACTTACCTTTCTTTTTGTGAATATGCATAACACTATTTTGGAAATGATAATATAGATCCTCATCCATTAAAAAATAATTATAATGGTAAAATTTATAGTGGTAAAATTAATAGACATGTTGTAGGGTCCTTCAAGCCTAGAGTAAGGAGTTTGAAGCATAGATACATTGATTTGGCCTTGTGGCCATCAATGAGTGTTGACCCAATAGGAGATGTCTTGAGACTGGCAATTTTGGAAGTGTGGCATTGTTGAGAGCCAACACTTAAGTGTGAACCCTATCTTCACAAATTATGATTAGTTGCCATGAAACCTGACCCTATCCTCATGGTGTTAGCTCAATTCATATTAGTTTTCCCAAGCCTAGAAACCAAGTAATGTATCCAAGGGTGTCTAGAATAATGGAGTGTATGGTCATTGACTTTGTATGTTTAGACTATTATACATACCTCTCCATTGAGGGTATTGAAGAAGATTGGGAATAGTGTGTTTTGGTGAAGAAACATGATGTGAGAAGTTTGATGCAGAGGCAAGGGTAGAACTCAATATTTCATATTAGGATAACAACCACATTGATTGACAAGTCAAATAAGGTCTCTCTAATGTTTAGGATACACAAGGGCAACATTAGTCATGTAAGTGTGCATGAGCATGGGAATGGATAGTTACTTTCCTTTTAGACTAACTTGGGTCTATGACTCTCTATAACTTGGGTCTATGACTAACTCGGGTCTATGACTCTCAATGGGCATATCACGTACTCTAAATCACCACAAAGCCACTATATATGTTTTGAGATGAAAAAGAAGAGTTAAATGGTTTCGATTTAGTTTCCATAATTTCTATGTTCAAGTAATTTAATTTGGTATATTATACTGAAACGTGATTTCATAACTAACATTTCAACTTCTATATAACTAGTTCTATAGCCCGATTTTTTTGGCTATGAAGAAAGACCATGTCAGACAATATCAGCGAACAACAAAATAAGGAGACAATTGCTAGATTATGGTCTAACTTGAAAATAAAGGGTGATGTAAAATGTTATAGTCCCTGCAAAATTTGTATGAGGTTAAAGACTAGAAGATTTCTAATCAAAACACCTAAGAAACATTGTAGGCTGCATGGTCACATTGAAGGTGGACATGATTATCATCCATTGGTAAGTTTTTCATTATATCGTTTTAACAATTTATATACATAAGAAATCATTTGATGATGAGATCATGATCATGGTTTATTTATGTTTATCAATTTTATATAGGTCGAGCACCCTAGAGCACATGATATGGATCAAAACAACCTGATGAATATGGTTTTCGAAGTGGAGGAACATGGAGGTGTGAATATCAAAGCTGAAGATAACGATCACATGGAAGATGACGATCATGAGCCACAAAACACAATTGAAGATGATGGTACAAATACATTGATCCATGACACATTTAATACTGGCACAACTGATCATGATGATGAAGATGACCTTGATGTTGTTCATGATGTCCCTTTACTTGAGAAAGCATCTGAGGCCCTTTACGAAGGCTCCCAGACAACTCTTCTCTCTACTATATTGTTGTTGGTGAACTTGAAGGTTATGAATGATTTATCCAACATAGCAATCTCATGTATGTCAAGGTATGTCATATATTTCATTATAGTTAATAAATGGTGAATCATGTTGTACCATTAATATTCTTTATATTAACAAATTATATTTTTTTGGTTGTAGATTGATAGGTGAGTTTTTGTTACCACCATCAAATATTCTACCCCGCTCATACCGAGAATTATCTGCTATTATGAAAGATATTGGAATGGAGTATCAAGCAATATATGCTTGTCCCAATGATCATATTATATATCACAAACAACATGAATCTCAAACTGAATATCTTGAACATGTCATATCGGTAGATATCGAATAGATCAAATAACAAAAAGGGTTCCTCACAATGTTCTTCGCTATATTCCCATTATTCCATGTATGCAACGATTATTCAAGTGCACTAGCTTGGCACAATTTATGGATTACCATGCATGCAATAGAAGTTGGGATGGCATTATTTGAATGCCTATGTATGGTTCAACATTTATGGACAGAGGAAAAGTGACCATACTTTAAAGAACAACCTTGTAATCTCAGGCTTTCATTGGCAGCGGATGGTGTCAATTCATTTGGAGAGTTGAGATCTGTTTACTCAGTGTGGCTTGTTTTTGTTATCAAAAATAACATTCCTCCATGGATTTCAATAAAGAGGGAGCACATAATGGTGGCAATGTTTGTTCCAGGTATTTTATCATTTAATAGTCATCTAGATTTAATTATAAATATTGCAGTAAAATGGTCATAATAATTATGTAATGTTTTTGTTCATTCAATTAGGTAAGTACCAAGTTAAAGATATGAATGTATATATTGAGCCTCTTATCAACAAGTTGTTGGAGTTATGGAATGGTGTCACTATGTATGATGTCTCTAGACCAATAGGAAAAAGACAATTTCAATTCCATGCGATACTTGTATGGACAATACATTAATCCCTAGGGCTAACACATTTTTGTGGTATGTTATAGCGTTCAAGTTGCACATGATAATTTTATTAAAAAAATTAACATATTTAATCCAATTATACATTATCTTGTAGGTCTTCAAACAAAGGGAAAATTCGCATGTCCAATTTATGGTCGAAAGATGAAATCTCATCATTCAAAAAGTTTAGGAAAGCAGGTGTTTGATGAGTATAGGAACTTTCTCCACAAAAATTAGAAGTATTGAAATACTGAAAAACATCTTTTCAATGGGAAAGAAGAGAATACATCAAAGCCACGAAGAATGAAACCTCGCCTGTGGAAGTTGGAATATAATAGAATTAATCGTCAAGGTAATGTCATTTCATCTAATGGTTTATGTCATAAAAATCTTTTCTATTGTGTTTTGTTTATTGATGACGTGATTGATGATCATGAAGGTCGTCAATGCATAAATGACCACCTTCCTAAGGGACTAAAATGTTATCACTGACAATTTATTAGGTTGCCTTACTATGAACAGTTACAAATTGTGCATTTTGATACTATGCATATTGGAAAGAATATAATAGAGACATTATGGAAAATATTGGATCGAAGGCGTGACAAAGATAAAATTGTAGTGACATTCAAGATTCCAATCATGCAATGAAAAATTTCATCCAATCAAATATCCATGGAGACCAGATTAATATAAGTGACCTTCCTTGGTTATTAACAGACCAGCAAAGCAATGCTATAAAAGAAGTCATAGGAAAAATTCAATTTCCCACAGGATTTTCTACGAACATAAATAATCTCATATCAAAGAAAAGTGAATTTAAGCCAGGGATGAAAATGCATGATTGACATACCTTCATTAAGGTAATTCATGTTCTTGTGTTTTTACTATATATTTGTATACTGCACATATACTTTTCATTGTATTATGTTAGAAAAAAATGAAAAGATAATTGTATAATTGTTGTAGTATGTTCTACCTCTATCTCTCCCAAATGACTTCAACAATAATGTCAAGCAAGTCATATATGATCTTGGAAAATATATGAGGTAAGTAGTGATATTTGTTCAGTTCATTGTATAGATATTATATTTGTGATTTGTTTTACTTGTTATGTATGTTAGGACCCGGAGGTAACTGAGAGGGGGGGGGGGGTGAATCAGTTGTCTATTAATTTCAACCCAAATACAACTTAATTAAACTTGATGCATAATACCGGTAAACCAAACTTAATGCCGGTTGACAGTTTAATAGTTAATAACAATACTGGTGAAGCTTAATGCATGAAACAGAAAGACAAATAACATCCACAACACATAACACATATATTTGTATGTGGAAATCCTGTAAGGGGAAAAACCACGGTGGGAAACCTTACCCACAATCAGATGATAATACTGTAGATAGTATATGTGTACAAATGGGGTCTGCACATGTAGAAAGGCCAACTTCCTAGAGCTCACTGCTTAATCACAAGATTGGAGTCACACTAACTACAATTGGATAGTTAAATCCAATGATAATGTACTGCTCAAAATAACATCTTCATATGATGGATTCAGTACCAGTTAAGCTCTAATTGTCTTCTTCATACTTTCATTGAATCTTCAAATGATGTCTATGTGAATAGCTCTGCTTATATTTGCATATACAATATTTCCTTCCAAACCTTACATAATCTCACAAATGAGATCTTACATATATACCAAAACCTAAGACCAAATGTGTAGGTCAACTCATTAAGAATATTACAATTAAATCAATTACAAATGAATCAAGATGTGATGCATCATGTTGGCTCAATGCATTTACAATAATAACCAAACAATAAATCCTCTCCATAATGTGTCATGCTGATCTGGAATAGATAACGCATGTCGGTCTATAACCTAGACCAATTTACCGGTAATAGCAAATATGCCGACTCGATTAGACCAATAACCAAATCACCAAAACCAAGTGTCCAAACCATATATTCAACATAACCAAGTAATCTCTAGATGATAACATATCATCCTCAATTTTGGTGAAAAATATAACCTGTCAGTGAACCAAATACCGGTGACTGTGCATAAGTCACTGAACTTGTCAGTGAACATAACCAAAGATCTTCGAATGATAAGTGCTGATAAGTGTTGATAAGTGTTGACATCAATGACAAAACCAATGCAACACATCCATAATACCAACAATGTAATATATTTTTTTCTGTCTTGAATATCTTGTAGGTGGTTGTCATGTAAAGAAATTCATAAAGAAGATATAAAATATTGGAAGAGAAAAATTCCTCATCTAATGTGTGAAATGAAAAAATGTCTACCTTCATCTTTTTTCAATGCATAAGAAAACTACCTCATAAACCATGTTGAGAAGATTGAATTGTGTGGACCTGTACACACTAGGTCAATGTGGATGGTTGAGAGGCACTTGAAATTTTTGAAGGCTTTGGTTCAACAAAGAGCACATCTTGGGGGTTCTATGGTGGAGGGATATATGGTATACTAGACTATGGCACATACATTTATGAATATCTTCCTAAGTTTGTAGAAAATATCCATGTGGATCGCATTTGGGATCCCAACCCCATTAACAAAATCGAAGGGGATTACTTGATGGGGAAAGGTAGCTTTAGGAAAGTGAGAGGTAATTATAACATGTTATTGTAGTTAATTAATTATTAATCTTCAAAATACATCGGTTGTAAGACATCTATTTATTATTTGTACACTTGGTTGAGAGTGGGATGTACTACAATTGTATATTGCAAACAATCTTGATTGGATGACAGTATGGATTGAACGTTATCAACATTTTGCCTGCACATTAACATGGGAAGGTGTGGCTTCATTGGTTAAAGAAGCTCATCGTAATGGAGATTCCAATGTTATGCAAAGGGAAATTGATTTAGCATATGGTTTAAGAGATAAATAGGTACAATTAATCACCCATATATTTATCAACTCAAGATGCAATAGTTTTTACATGTTTGACATATCACAGGTCAAACACAACAATGCTATGTGCTACAATGGAAATAAATTTTGCATCAAAAAGTTGGATGACACAAAGAAAACTCGTGATTCTGGGATAACTGCAATCTTTGAGGTGACAAATATTTCATCAAGCAACGACATACATCCTCAAGAGTCTCAACATTGATACTATGGCATTTTGGATGACATACTTGAGTGTGACTTTAGTTCCTTCAAATTAGTTTTGTTTGTCATCAAATGGTACAGGCTACGATTGAATAAAAATGATCCCGATAGAACTGTTATTGAAAATGATAATGGTTTTACAATGGTTAATACAAGGTCATTTGAACTACTTGGGGATGAGCCCTATGTTCTTCCAAGCCAATGTGAGCAGGTATTTTACTTAGAGGTTCCACTAAACTTTGCACCGATGAACAAACCATTGGACCAATAGCATCCTCATCAGTGCAAAGTTTCTGGCAGCCATCGGAATTGCGATGCTAATTGAAGAAACCTCCGACGAGGATGCTATATGTCTGACAACACTTTCTTGTCGGATGCTTGTCAATGCATATCGTGGGGAGCGTTAGAATTTCGACGTCCATCCGATGACATTTATGGCTAGAGGAGCGATCATGGCCACTGTCGGTAGAGTTCAATATGTCATCGGAATTCCGACATTAAATGGCATCATCGATAATTCTGATGATGAGTTTTTGACAGCTTCATTTGTCGGCAGTCTGATGAAAAGTAGTCAAAATTCTGACAATAGGTTGTCAGAAATTAGTCATGAATGTATATGTGGAATAATGACAAAGGTAACATCTAAGCACTTGGTATCAATCTCAATAGGAAGAGAAATAGAACCAAAAGTAGAGCAAGAGAAACCATCATACACCCTAATCATATGTAACTTGATCCAATTGTTGAGTAAAATTATGTTCTCTAGTAATAACATTCACCATACATACTAAATAAATGAACACTCCTTGTGATCTATTGTCTTTAATATTCACAATAATGTGTAATGGTCCATCAGGTGCAATGATAGTCTCGCTAGGATAAAAGGTGATACATAATGTTGGTTTAGGTTTAGGTTTTACAATGAGGTTCACAACATTATTGCTCTACACCAAAGTCATTAGGAATGAACGTAAGTGGCTTAGACTCAACAACATTGGTAGAATAAGAAGTCAAAATATTTGTGATTATTTGGATGTTTTGATTAGAAGGTGCTATGTATTTGTTCCCTTTATCATTCACACCATCTATAGATGTAATATTGTTATCAATAAGGTCTTGAATCTTATATCTCAACTTATAACACTTCTTAGTATCATGACCTTCTTTAGATGGTATTGGAAAAGGGCTTTGTGGTCAAAGGAAAGTGATAAATGTTGAGAGGTATTTGTAGGTTTGATGGGAGGAAGTTACAACACATTAGCATTAATCAACCTCAAAATTATACTATGCAAAGACTTAGAAAGAGGAGTTAATTATTTCTTAAATTATTTGGATAAATGGGTCACACCTAGTGTTGTGGCTGCCACTCATGTGTTTATGTTGTAGGAAGAGATATTGAATTAAATTTTTGAAACCTTTGTTGTGTTTATTGAATTTTGGAAACAATTGTTGATTTCTCCCATTCTTATCAATTGGAGCCATTGAAGTAGATGATTCAAATTGGTTCTTTTGAAGGCTATAGTTATGAAGCATTGCACACAATTGTGTGAAAGAGGTAAATTCATAAAATAGAAGGTTATAATTAATATCCTTTTGTAAATTATTAATGAAAATTATTTGAACATCATGAACAAGCACAAGATAAACAATTTGTGAATGAAAATATTTATATCTACCAATAAAATCAGTCACTTTTTTTTAACTCCTTGCTTACAATTAATCAAATTAGCTAAAGTAATTTTAGGACCAATGTTATTTTGAAAATTTTGAATGAAAGCATTAGTCAATTGTTGAAAAGAAGTGATTGAATAAGGAGGCAAAGAACAATATAATTGCAAATATTTATCTCTAAATGTTCAAGTAAATTATTTTTCCACGAGTCTTTGATTGTGAGAGAAATCACTACACAAGGTTTGAAATATCTTCACATGAGTCAAGGGGTCACCTTTTCCATTGTATAACTCTAATTGAGGGATTTCCACATTCTTAGGAGCAACTACAAAAATAGTCGCATCAAATAGTAGGATTGCTACATCATATGTTGGAATATTGAATTTTCTGAGTGGGTTAAAGAGGTCAATTGTTGTTGTAGGGATGAAAAACTTTTAGCTAGGTTATTAATAGTGGCTTCAGTGGATGGATTGGAATTGGCAGTATTGGATTGTGATGGAGGAGTAATGTTATTAATAATTATAGGTAGTTGGAGGTTGAGGATGAGGGGAAACAATATGAGATGTTGGTATAGGAGATGGTTGGGAAACAAATGGTAGAATAACATAAGGAGGTATGTAAGAATATTGATTAGTAGGCTTGCCCCCATGAATAACATGTATAGGATTAACACTTTTTGTAGAGGTAGTCATGAAAGGAGATGTATATGTAAGCACACTAGGAAAGGATGTAGGTAGAGGAATGGAATGCTCAACTTGACCAGTAGGATGAGAATGACCAAGAGCTTTGGCACAACTTTTTATAGGTATAATATTAAACACCAATCACATCACTTTGAACCAATCTCTTCAATCCTTTAATCAATGTGATTGCCTCACTATTTGGGTGTTCTTGACCCATCCATCATTGATGTCTTTCCAACTCATGGTGAAGCTTCCCCAATTGATTAGTAGTAGCCCTATTTAGAGAGTCACATCCTCATCATGAGAAGTGTGAGGTGAATGAGGTTCCATCATGTTAGGTAGTGTTATGCCCTGCATAACACACCCTAAGTTTTCACTTCTTGAGCTAGGAGCCCCCCTCTGCTTCACTTTGTTTTCATTCATTTTCCTTTGTTTTCTTTGTTTCGCGTTTGTTGTCTTCTTATTTGTCTTGTGTTTTGGAGTCTCGAAACTCCGAGGTCTTGAAGTTCTCCTTCGAATCTCCAGACTCTTGTGCTTCCTTTGTGCCCTTGCTCATTCTTTCCCTTTGTTTTCTTTAGAATTCTGGAATCTTGGACTTCTGAGTTTGGAAGAGTTCTTCTTTCATTTTCCGGAATCTCAGAAATCTAGACTTCTAGGTTTCAAGGTTTGTGGTGACCTCGACCTCCTCACTCCTCGGAACCCCAAGATCCCGAGGTTCTAAATAAGCTGCAATAAATTTTAAATAAGCTACAATAAATTTAAAGTTAATTATTAAGTTAAAGTTTAAATTTAGCTTATTTATTTCATAGTTATCTTGAAATTTAAATTTTATCTAAATTTTGAAATTCCTTATAAATTAAATAAGATTAAATTTAAAAGTTAAAATTATGATTAATTTGGGAAATCAAATAAAATTAAACCTTTTTGTAAAGTTTAATAAATTAAATTTTGATTTATTTAAAATTTAATAAACTTTATAGTGATTTAGACAAATGATTAATGATATTTACATAGGAGTCTAAATTATTCTTATTAAATTCACATTAAAGTAAAAAATGTGTTTTATTTTAAATTTGTGAATTTATCAAATGAATGGATATATTTTTGATAATTAGGATTTGATTTATTCTTGATTTTAATGTGCAGATTCAAAATGGATTCAAAGGGGAAAGAAAAAACTGGACTCAAGTTGAAGTTGAACTCGATCTCAAAATAGAAAGTGTTAAGATTGGGGGCTTGATGTGCGGATGAACTGCATTTGAAATTGAGTTAAATTGGAGCAGACTAATTGGAAAGCTCCTTTTCACAAACAAGCTTACATAGTCAACTGGAGTTAATTTTGAATTGCAAAAGGAAACTTTGTGTTTGCATGCACACATTGGCGAGTTTTGATCTTATGTTTCCAAAGTGGATTTTTTGGAGAAATATCTATAAATTGGAGCTGAAAGTTGATTTTAAAGGGTTAGATACTTGAAATTTAGACTTTTCAAAATTAGGAATTTAGATCTAGAAATAGCTTAGGAGATAGAAATTTTTAGGAACTTAGCTAAAGGTCATTTCAGATTCTTTTCCATTGCATTTTCATGTTAATGTAGCTGAGAAAAAACTAATAGAAGGCAATAATTAGTAGTTCAGTGTGACATATTTGTTGGACAAGTGCCTTGTTCAAAGACGAATTTATAAACTTTAATGCAATTTCATGTTTCTTTGAGATGTTTTCTTTCATATGATGAATATTTGATATCATTTCAGTTGATTCAACTTCCTAAATATGGAGAGAGATATGTTCGTATTGCTTCAATCTACACATGCATATGGTGATTGATGTTAATGACAATATGATTTAGTCTTTATTTCCATCGAATCTAGCTTCCTTAGTATGTTAAATTTTTTATTTGCATGTTGATGTATGTTCATGTTCTGATTTCCTCTAGGTTTAGTTAATATTGTTAGATGAAATGTGTGTTGAATGTTCATCATCATCTTGCATCCCCTTTCTCTTTTGTTCTTTGTTCCTAGCTAGTTAGTTTAGACTTAGTTTTAGTTTTCTAACTTTTCCAAATAAATAAAAAATATTCGAATTGGTAGGCCCCTTAATAGGTATAGCTATGTCAAGCCGCTGAGTTACCCAACACCGTCGTGACCCAACTACAAATACGTTGGAGCTGTCTATCTTTCAAGATTGATTTCTTTTCAGGAGAGGTGGTATGTCCATTCATGTTCTACCTGTCTGTTGGTGAGTGTGTCAAAATACCCGTCAACAAGTAGGTCATGTGTTGGATTAAAGGAAGTACCAATACTCACATGGATTACTTTATTCAACTCGAGCTCCATATCCTTGGTATTTAAACTTTGAGAATCCCTAAGTCTATAAATTTTTCTCACTAGATTTTTAGATGTAGGACTAAGGGTAACAAAACTCATACACAAAGAGGAAATATTGAATGGGTAAGAGCAAGAAGTTGAGTTCACTTTATAGTGAAATTTTTACATAGCCAATTTTCACAAATTGCGTGGACAGCAATGGGATCCTGACCAAAATGAATTGGCATCCCATTTCTCTTTGGGATCTTGATCTGAAAAACAAAATGGGATCTCATTAGCAGTGGGATCATGAACCTAAAATTTAGGAACAAGATCCCATCTCAAACTAATCAGGATCCCATTTTAAATGAATCGGGATCCTATTTTGAAAACATTAAATTTTTTTAAAAAAAGGGATCCAGTTCATTTTCACCATTACAACAACTTGGGATCATGATTTAGAGAAAAGACAGCCACCTAGCAAGCCCTCCAAGTAGGCTTTTTCCTTTTTCTCTGCTTTAGTTTTTTAGTATTTTTTAATTTTAAATGAAAAAATATTATCTTGTTTAGGTTTTTATTAAAAATTTGATTTTAGGTTTTAATATTAAAGTAATTTATAATTTTACGTTTATTCATGTTTTAAAATTTATGTAGTTTATATTTTTTTGTAAAATAATTTTCTTTGCATAATCATAAAAAATGAAAACAAAAGTCTAAATGAAAACCAAAAGCAAAATGAAAACCACAACTAAAATGAAAACCAAAATCAATATCCCTATTAGATAGGGTCCCTTGATATCCTATTTGTTGGCAACAACAATGAAGGAAAACTGAGAAGGGGGGTGGGGGGTGAATTAGTTTTCATCGGATCTAACAATTTAAGCACAAATTCATATCTGATCAATTGTAGCAAGAAAAAAGATAAGCACAATAAAAAAAAACACATAACACTAAGATTTTGATGTGGAAAACTCGGTTAAGGGAAAAACCACGGTCGGAACCTACCCACAATAAGATGATACTTTGTATTAGTATATGTAAATATCACAATGGGAAATGCACATGCATTCAGGCACACTGCCTAGAGATCACTGCACAAAAAGAAGAAGGGATACAACCCTGAGGAAGGCTCACTACCTTACAAAGATTAGACAACAATCTAGATTAGATGAATTGAAAGAATAGCATCTCCAAATGCCTGATGACAATTCTAGTTAAGCATATTTGTCTGGCCTGCAACACTCTCTACTCTATGCTTCCCACCGAAAGATGAATTCATTTGTTTGCACATACACCACTCTCTAATAATGTAGACACAAGACTGATATCCAAATTACATGGATATAAGACCCATTTACACTACAAGGTTGACTCAACCCCTAAGACCTAATTGCAAAATTACATCGCATGATACATAGATCAACCACTAGACCAATACAATGCCAAGATGACATAGCATTGACCCAAATCAAATCCTCAAACATGCAACACCACCATAAATCTCACCAAGATCATCTGCAACACGGTACAACACCAAAAATGTTGCATAACATGCAAAACATCACCTAACCCATAAGATCCTCAATAATGCGCACAATGATCAATGTAGACCAGTAAAACAAATAGGAAATGATTAGGAAATACCAACAAGAATGTTAGATCCATCCGCAATAGTTGCACCAACACCACTTAATCAAATCTTCATCGATCAACATGTTGACACTCAAGAACACTCAATAGCAACAACTAGAAGTAGAAAGATAACTTACAGAGCACCAAATCATGAACCATCTGAATTGGAGATACACATGAACATCCTAAACACTCTCCCAAATCCACAACTCAACATATAATCATTCTGGAGCACAACAGATCAAATACCAGATCACTGCAGCACTGAACACTGGAAAACCAATCTTCATATCAGAATCCATAACCCGATCAAATCACCACATCATCATGAAACCAACACTGAATCAACTATAGATACTTCATTACTGAAATCACAAAACCATACAAGCACATCAATCAACTGAAATAACCAAACAAACTCTCTGCAATACTGAAACACAGGATACAGGAATATGTTGACATGAATGACAAAAACATAGCCTAGTATGAACAATATCCAACAAATTCCCTCTTTGGTATTGATGGAAACATATGAATGTGAAAAAAAATCAATGCAAAGAAATAAATAAACACCATTATTCTCCCCTTGAGATCATGCACACAAAGCTTCCAAGGTAATGCATTTTTTCACATGCTTCTCTCCCTCTTTAACAACAATGCCAAAGACACATACAAAACATGCATCTCACCCTCTAAGAAGGACAATGTCTCCCCCTTAGGATAAACTCACAAATATGAACATCTAAACCACACACTAACTACTCCCCCAGAGCAGCAACACCAACTCATCAATACAAATAAGAAGATAAGAGTATGGAGTCCACCAGAATGATGCATCTCAATGCATCTAGTTCTCATCAGGAGAGGTAGAGACCCCTAACTTATCTCTCACATATACAAATGCATCTATAGGAAAATCCTTAGTAAAGATATCTACAATCAGATCCTTTTTAGATACATACTCCAATTTGACTTCTTCACTAAATTTCTCCCTCAAGAAATGATACTTGATTGATATATGCTTTGTTCTAGAATGCAGTACCAGATTCTTGGAAATATTAATAGCACTTAAATTATCACAATATATAACAGTAGGCTCATCATAAATAACTCTAATCTCCTTCAGCTTTTGCTTTATCTAAACTACTTGAGTATAGTTGCTAGCAACAACAATGTATTCAACTTCTGCAGTAGATAGAGAAATAGCATCTTGCTTCTTACTTTCCCAAGAAACCAACTTCTTTCCCAAAATGAATGCACCACTGGAGGTACTCTTCTCGTCACCAACATCACCTAGCCAATCAGTATCAGTATAAGTACATAACATGAAATCATCATTCTTCAAATACCACAAGCCATATTCAACTGTCCCCTTCAAGTATCTAAAACTCCTCTTCACAATAGTAACATGACTTTCTTTAGGATCAACTTGAAATCTTGCACAAAGACAAACAACATGCATAATATCTGGTCTAGTCTAATTCAAGTATAGCAATCCACCAACCATATATCTATACAAGTTTTGATTAACTTTCAAATATTCATCATGTTTAGACAACTTGCATGCAGTCACCATAGGATTTCCAATAGGTTTTGGAGTCATCTAACCCAAACTTCTTCAACAATTCCTTCACATACCTAGAATTAGAAATGAAAATGCCTTTATCAGTCTGTGTAATCTGAAATCCTAAGAAGAATTTCATCTCACCTATCATAGACATCTCAAACTCTTTTTGTTTATCATCAGCAAACCTCATACTCAAATCATCATTTTCTCAAAAAATAATGTCATCAACAAAAACTTCAACAATAAAAATGTTATCGTTATTGTGAGATTTTACCAAGATCAAGGGCACAATGAAAAGTATAAAAATAGAGACAAAAGAATGACAAGAACAAACTGTATTCTCATCAATATGAAAATGATCAACTAGATTCACCAATACAATGAATATAGGTAAGGCCACATGGATGTACGAGCACACAATCATGACATGTGGCTCAATGAGAAACAAGGGTAGGTAAGAAATACTAGGGGTAGGTAGGAGAAATAATATAATATTCCACAAGAGGTGGACGACCCACCGAATGTGGAGTGTAACAACAAAACAAGACCACAAAGGGTGGAATTTCTCCTACAAGCTCTATCCCTGTGTGCACACTTCCCTAAGTGTCTCAAATCCAAACTACGAAGAGATGCATAATCCTAAGTTAACTTAAGTAAAGTGTAATAATATCCATAATGAATATTTATTTACACCAACACCCCCCCTTAAGTGAAACTTAGGGGAATGAAGACTTAAGTCAACAATGCAAGATGGGTCCTGACTACTAGGCCATGATAGGTACCCATGTACAATATGAAAATGCAAGAAAAACTATGAAATGCAATCTCTCATAAACAGAGAAAGGGAGAAAACCCAGTGGAAAAAAACTCTCCCCCAAAAGAGAGATGAATGTATAAAAGACTCTCAAAGAAGATGGACAAAACCTCAAAGAGGAAAAAGTCCCCCCATAAGAGAGGAAGGAGAAGTCAGCTGACCCCCCCTAGTGACACATCCCGCACCCCCAAGAGAGATTGCAACTACTGGAACTTACTATCGATGAAAGGTTTGGTGAATATGTCTGCAACCTGCTCCGCTATAGGACAATATTGCAAATCAATGACCTGCTCCTGAATCAGCTCTCGGATATAGAGCATATGAATCTTGATGTGTTTGGTCCGTTGGTGCTAGACTGGGTTCTTCGAGATAGCAATAGCACTTTGATTGTCACAATGTAGAACTGTCGGTCATGGAGTGGTGAACCCAAACTCTATGAGAATCTGCTGAAGCCAAATAGTTTTAGTCACTGCATTAACAACACCTCGATACTCAGCCTCAATCGAAGAAAGAGCAATAGCATGCTACTTCTTTCTCTACCAACAAATGGGGCCTGAACCAAGGTGAAAACTGTAACCGGAAGTAGACTTACGATCATCAAGATTGTCAGCCCAATCAGAGTTTGTGTAACCAACCAAGCGAAGTCCTGTGCCTGCTGCATAGTGAATCCCATAATGATGTGTACCCTGGATGTAATGAAGGATGCATTTGGCGGCTTTCCAATGAAGCTCATGTGGTTCCTGCATGATGCGGGAAACCATGCCAACTACAAATGAAATATCAGGGCGTGTATGGGTCAAGTAGATGAGACTACCCACAAGCTGACAATACAAAGTGGGATCAACTAGTGGAGAAGAACAATGAGCCTCAAGCTTGACTTTGGAAAGAAAGGGAGTCGGTGCAAGCTTACAATCAGCCATATGAAAGCATGAAAGTAGATCAAGAGCATACTTGGGCTGCAATAGTGTAATCCCGGAAGGTGACTGTGAAATCTCTATCCTGAGAAAGTAGTGCAAAAGACCCAAGTCAGTCATAGCAAATCTATCATGCAAAGCAGATTTGACCCTGCTAATGATGGATGCAGTACTCCCTGTAATGATCAAATCATCAACATAGAGAACAAGTATCAAGTGAGAGTCATCCTATCACAAAATATAGACATTCAAATTAGAATGACACCTGGTGAACCCTACTAAGAGAAGAAAGGAATCCATCTTGGCATACTAAGCCCTGGGGGCCTGCTTAAGGCCATAGAGATTTTTCCTTAGTCTGCAAACCAAGGAAGTATCCTGGATGAAACCCTATGGCTGCTCCATATAAATCTCCTCATCAAGATCACCATGAAGAAAAGCACTCTTCACATCCATCTGATGTACAACCCAACCATGAGCTGCAACAATAGCAAGTGTCAAGCGAATGGAGTTCATCTTGGCTATGGGCGCAAAGGTCTCAGTATAATCAACACCTGCAACCTGAGAGAAACCTTTCGCAACAAGCCAAGCCTTATACTTATCCACACTACCATCTGCTGCAAACTTGGTCTAATAGATCCACTTACATCGAACCATCTTTCTCCCCTTAGGGAGATGGACTAAATCCCACGTGTTGTTCCTCATCAAGGAACTATACTCTTCCTCCATAGCTTGGTCCCACTCAGGAACCCTTGATGCTTCACTAAATGTCTGTGGATCGGAAGCGGTGGCAATGAATGCATGTGGAAGATCCTGATGTTGTGATTGAGTTCTCCATGTATCTAAAGGATCCCCAACAAGAGAACCCACAGACTCAAGTGTCTATCGAGCCCAACAAGGTCTAGGTGGAGGTGGAGAAGGAGGCTCCTCAACTGCAAGTGGACCCTGTAGAGGTGTAACGCTGCGAGTCAGAGTTGAAGGAGTCTCATCATCTGAATCACTAGCATCACTATCCACAATGGAGGAAGGTGGAGGAGGTAGAGAGGCTAAGCTAGGAGAGCTTTCCTCAAAGTGAACACTCCTCTCACTGAACACCTCATGTGTCTCAGGATCCATCAATCTATATACCTTAACACCCTCAGGATATCCAACAAACATGCAAGGCCGACTCTGAGGTTCCAATGCCTTGTGTTTCTGTGGAGGTATGCGAGCCCATGCTGGACACCCAAAGACTCTAAAATGTCTCACAATCGGTTTCCTACCAGCCCAAGCCTCAAAAGGAGTAATACCTTGCAAAGATTTATGAGGAAACTGATTCTGGATGTGTGTGGCACAACTAATAGTCTCTGCCCAAAAGGCGGGATCAAGAGAATGTGCATGAATCATACAGCTAGCCATTTCTTTGAGAGTTCTATTGTTGCCTTCTGCAACTCTGTTCTGTTGTGGAGTGTATGCTACAGAATGCTGAAGATCAATCCCCTCAAATGTACAAAAATCCTCAAGTCTCTTGTTCACATATTCCCTTCCATTATCTGTATAAAGAATCTTGACCACTTTCCCGGATTGCTTCTCCACATGAGTCTTGAAGTCCTGAAATTTGTCAAATACTTCACTCTTATGAATGAGAAAGTAGACCCAAGTGAAGCAGGAGTGGTCATCAATGAAGGTGAGGACATAGTGGGCCTTACTAAATGAAGGGGCTAGAAATGGACCTGCTACATCACTGTGAACAAGTTGAAGAACTTCCAAAGCTCTCCAAGCTTTCCCTTTATCAAACTTTTCCTCGGGATGCTTGCCCATGGAACAACATGAACATACACCCTCTGAAAAACTGATTCGAGGTACACCTATGACCATGTCTTTAGTGCTGAGCTGTTGAAGATAGCGGTAGTTGAGGTGACCAAACTGCTCATGCCATAGCTTACTTTTAGAATTTGAATGAGTAAGCAAGGCCCTAGAAGGTGAACTTGGCACAAAGTGGGAGAATGAATAAAGCCTTGAGTTGTCATTGACTTGTCCCACTGCTACCAAGGCATCATCATCAAGTTCCTTTACCACAACTGAATCTAGTGTAAACTCAACCTTTTTCCCATTGCCATAGTGAGTGATTTGGTAGATAGAGAGAAGGTTGTTAAACAAGTTAGGAACATAGAAAACATTCTCAAAAGTTCCATCATCCATGTCAACTAAACCTTTCCCTTCAACTTCTACTTGTGTATCATCACCTATGTAAATGTGAGGTACCTTAGATGGCTCCAATGAAGAAAACTGCTCCTTTGTAGAACCCATGTGATATGAGGCACCCGAGTCAAGTATCCACTGTTGTGAAAAACCTGTTGTAGCCACAAATGCTTGCCCTTTTCCCTTAAAATGTGAGGAAGAGGAAGGAGATGAATCCTTCCTTGTGTAGGTGGATGGCAAGTTGATGTTGTTTTTCTTAAGAAGATTAGTTAACTCATCAACTTGCTTTGTGTGGCATCGATGCTCATCATGACCATACTTCTTGCAATATGCACAAGTTGGTTTATCCTTCTTAGGTGGTGTCTCCTTCTTGGAAGAGGATGAAAAATCACCTTGTGATGGAGAGGATGATTGTCCTTTTTCCTGTTGTGGCTGTGACTTAGATTGCTTCTTCTTGCTGTTGGAATCTTTGCCTTGACTTCCTTGATTCCCTTGATTAGCCACCAAATCCTTGGACTTTGAAGACTTGAGAAACCCCATGTTCAACAACTTAGATTGTTCCAATATCAACATTTCTATGAAAGCATCAAATGAAGGCATAACATAGGAAATCCCCACTGTCAAACGATGAGTTTTGAAGCTAGACATAAATGCTGCATATTCTAGTGCAAGCTTGTCCAACAAGTTGAATATCAATTGAGCATCCTTTTTGTCAATTCCACAATCCTTAAGCTTTTCTCTTAGCTCATTTTCTTTGGTGACATAATCTTGGATTGTATAAAAACTCTTGGGATCCAAGTTGGTGAGCTCATTGTCAATCTTATAACCTCTAATTTCATCAACTTAACCATACAATTTCTAAAACATATCCCAAGCATCTTTGATTGTAGTACACTTCTCAATATGAAAGATGAGGTCATCTGATACATACTTACGCAAAGTTCCAAGAGCCATGCAATTCTTAGTGAGCCATTCTAACTAAGCATTGGGATCAGCCTTAGGATCAAGTGGTGCTGCTATTGGTCCATCTATGTAATGTGTGAGACCTTTTTCCATTAATTTGGTCCATACTTTAATTTTTCATGATGCATAATTATGTGGAGTTAAAGGTGGAAATTTATGAGGACTCATTGCAAAAAAAATGAAAGAGCACAAGGAAAGAGAGGCACAATCACACAAGACACCCCTTCAAATTCACTCAATCAAAGAACCCCCCCAAAAGTGATGATTTGGCACTTTATACTTAGTGTGTGTACAATGGGCCACTTGTAAAAAATGGCAAAGTGGACTTCTGATTTCAATTTTACAACTGCCTCAATAAGGCCAAAAGAGACTCAAACTAATAATGCAAGAGATCTAAACTAAGATCCAAGCAATTTACAAGTACCAAATAGGCCAAATAAGACCAATATTTGAAAGTACAATTTCTACTTAAAATCTCTGAAATCTAATCATAGATTATGAAAGTAGATGAAAAAAAATGCACTTTCAAAACAAATGGCACCTAAAAAGGAGGTCGTATGAGCTCAAATGAGGCCTTTGAAGTTGCAGAATTGAGGATTGGACAGGTATAGCTAAGAGAATCTAAAAATTTCGAAAAACCTATGCACCAAAACTAGAAAATAACCACACCATTATGAAGAGTGCAAAAAATTAGCCCAAATCAAAAAAAAATTGCACCCAAAAAGGAGAAAAATTGAGCAAGTTATGGGCCTCCAAAGTTGACCCAAAAATCCAAACTGCTCAACGGAGAGGGGTCTAAAAATTTCCAAAGAAAATGCTGACTGTGTGCTGCTGACTAGGCACTACTGACTGAGCAGAAGTTCATTGGGTAGAAGGTATGGATCCCAAAACTAATTTTCAATTTTTTTTTTTTTTTGAAAAAAATCCAAAAATTTTGTATCGTAACACCCGAATTGGGCAGAAAATTTCCTCCACACCCAAAAATTGATTTTCACCAAAATAGGTCGAATTTATACTCAATTTTTATGGAAACGGCCTCCCGGATGCAATGGTGAGGTTGAAAATGCTCTAAGATGCCTCCAAAAAATGCAGTCCCTTAGATCCGAAAATAGAAGCCTTCCACGATGTCTCCAAAAACCAATCAATGAAGCCCCAATGGCTCTGATACCATGTGAGATTTTGCCAAGATCAAGGGCACAATGAAAAGTATAAAAATAGAGACAAAAGAATGACAAGAACAAACTATATTCTCATCAATATGAAAATGATCAACTAGATTCACCAATACAATGAATATAGGCCTTCTTATATAGGCAAGGCCATATGGATGTACGAGCACACAATCATGACTTGTGGCTCAATGAGAAACAAGGGTAGGTAAGAAATACTAGGGGTAGGTAGGATAAATAATATAATATTCCACAAGAGGTGGACGACCCACCAAATGTGGAGTGTAACAACAAAACAAGATCACAAAGGGTGGAATTTCTCCTACAAGCTCTATCCCTATGTGCACACTTCCCTAAGTGTCTCAAATCCAAACTACGAAGAGATGCATTATCCTAAGTTAACTTAAGTAAAGTGTAATAATATCCATAATGAATATTTATTTACACCAATAGTTATCAATCTTAAAGTATAAGTTACTATCAACACTACCTTTACAGAATCTCAACTTCATCAAATACTTGTCCAATCTAGCATACCAAGCTCTAGGGGCTTGTTTAAGTCCATACAGTGCTTTTTTTAATGTGCATACCATGTCTCCTTCATCTAATAATGAAAACCCATCTAGTTGATCAATATAGACTTCTCCTTCCAAATCACCATTCAAAAAGGCTGACTTCACATCCATTTGATATACCTTGAAATTCTTATAGTCAACATATGCAAGAAGTAATCTAACAACTTCAATTGTAGCTACTAGAGAAAAATTCTCCTCATAAACAATTCCTTCCATTTGTGAGCATCCTTTACATACTAATTTTCCTTTGTTTCTAACCACTTCACCGACTTCATTCAATTTATTTATAAATACCCATTTTGTACCAATCGCATTCCTGTCTTTTGGTCTCGAAACAACTTCCCATGTATTATTCTTCTCAATCTTATTTAACTCTTCTCCCATAGCTTTAATCTAATTCTCATCTTTACAAGCTTCAACAACATCTTTAGGTTCAATCTTGGAAATCAAACATACCTCTTCAGCAACAATCCTTCTCCTAGTCATCACACCTTTATTTTTATCACCAATAATCTGATTTTATGAATGATTTAATCTCATATACCTCAGAGTCTTCTGATTATTTTGATGCTTAGGTGCTTTAACTTCCTCACCAATAACAACAATATCTGGATTAACTATCTCTACTGAATCATTTTTCTTTAGGCTCTCAGTATGCACTTTCTTTGAAATAACATCCCGATCATCAAACTCATACTCATATTTGCATGCTCTGATCTTCTTTCCATGAAATTCATCAACCTTCACATTTGCACTTTCCACTATCTTTCTCAACCTGTTATTATAACACTAGTAGGCCTTTCTCTTAGTAGAATAACCCAAGAATATTCCTTCATCACATCTTGCATCAAAATTTCATGTATCCTTATCTCTTTTGATATAACATTTGCTTCCAAAAATTTTGAAATATCTTATTATAGGAACATGACCAGACCATAACTCATAAGGAATCCTACTGGAATCACCTTTTATATGCACCTGGTTGAATGTGTATACAACAGTGCTAGCAGCTTCTCTCCAAAAGATCTACAGAATATTCCCCTCAATCAGCATAGTGCTAGCAACATCCAAAATAGTTCTATTCTTCCTTTCAACAACTCCATTCTGTTGAGGGGTTCTAGGAGAAAATAATTGTCTTTCAATTCCATGTTTTTCACAAAATGAATCAAACTCACCGGATGTGAATCCTCCTCCTCTTTTAGATCTCAGACATTTCAGGTTTAATCTTGTCTTTGTCTCCACCTTAGCTTTGAATATCTTGAATTTCTCTAGTGCTTTTGATTTCTCCCTTAGAAAAGTAACCCACATCATTCTCGAATAGTCGTCAATCAACAACATGAGATATCTGTCACCCTACATACTTCTCACTCTTGTAGGACTACACAAATTAGTATGTACAATATTATATAATCCATTAGATTTATACTGCTTACTCTTAAATGAAATTTTTGTTTTCTTTCTCAACTCACACTCTTTACATACTGGATTAGAAGGTTTCACTATCTTAGGCAAATCTCTAATAGCTTGAGTAGAACTTATCTTAATCATGCATTCAAAATTAACATGACACGTCCTTCTATGCCACAACTAACTTTCATCTATTTGAGCAACCAAACAACTTTTCTCACCAGCATTCAAATGAAATATATTACCTTTAGTCTTAGTTCTTGATGCAACCTCTATATCGAAGGCATTCAAGATCTTCCATTTACCATTCTTGAATTGCAAATCATATCCCTTATCAACCATCTGTCCAACACTCAAAACATTATGCTTCAAACCTTCAACATATAAGACATCATTAGTATTATGCTTACCATCAAGAGAAATAGAACCGCTACCATGAATTACACAAGCTTTGTCATCTCCAAATCTCACTATATACCACCATCATACTTCTCCATATTCACAAATTTACTTTTATCACCTATCATATGATGTGAACAACCACTATCAATTACCCATTCATCTTTTTTGTCAATCTTAGTATCCAAAGCTTTCTCCTCAATAATGCAACTTGTAGAATCCACTTGTACTAGATTATCTTCTTTGATAGCAATAAATACAAGTTCATCTTCTGAATTCCCATTCTCAGACTCTTCATCTGTAACACCTTTATCAATAGCATAATAACATTTCTTCTGATATTTGTACTTCCAGATAGGCTTATAAGGCTTATCATGCTTCTCATATCTATCATGCTTATCAAATTTATCATTCCTATCATACTTTGACATTCTTTCAGGACACATAGAGGCAAAATGTCCTATCTTATTACAAGAGAAACATTTCAAAGGTAACTTCCCATCATACTTACCGGATCCCTTAGGAGATCTCTGAGAAATAAGTGCTTCAAGATCTTCCAACTCTCTTTCATGTTTTTCCATCTCTCTCATTTCTCTTTCATATCTGGAAACCCTAGATGAACTTTCTCTCAGATCATACTTATGCTTCCTGGATACAAAGCCTTTAAATGCAGTGTCAGATTTACCATGTGATTCTCCAAATTCACTCAACTCAAAAGCAACAAGTCTCTTGTCACAGTGGTCATAGTCCGGATTTCATCAATAGCAGCAACTTTAGATTTATAAGTAGGAGGAAAGGATCTCAACATTTTAGCAACAATCTCATCTTCTTCAAGAGTTCCACCGACACATATGATGTTCATGACAAGTTCATTCACTTTAGCCATAAAGGATGACATGTTCTCATCTTCTCCCATCTTCAGCATCTCATATTTTCCTTTCAAACTCTATAGTTTAAGAACTTTGACATGTTTATCTCCTTCATACAAGGTCTCTAACTTTTCCTAGATCTCATGTGTTGTCTGAAACCCCATCACATTTGTCATCTCTAAATCAGTCAGGACACTCAACAATGCTTCTTTATCTCTTATATTATGTTCTACATCCTTGATCTCATTTGTAGTAACAAGAACATTCTAAGGAAAATTGTAGGTATTCTTTCTAATCTTCCAATAATCATCTCCAAGACACTTCAAGTGACACTCCATTCGGTCCTTCCATACAATGTAATTTCTTCCATCAAATCTCAAAATTTCTTTCTTGAAAATATAGGTTTCCATCCCAGATCTCCTCAAGCAGTCAAGCTTCTTCCAAAGGATCTAGCTCTGATACCAATTGTTAGAAACAACAATGAAGGAAAACTAAGAGGGGGGGGGCGGGGTGGGTGAATCAGTTTTAACCGGATCTAGCAATTTAAGAACAACTTCATATTTGTTCAACTGCAACAAGAATAAAGATAAACACAATAACAACACACATAACACCAAGATTTTGATGTGGAAAACTCGGTTAAGGGAAAAACCACGGTGGGAACCTACTCATAATAAGATGATACTCTACAGTAGTAGGTGTAAATATTACAATGCGGAATGCACATACATTTAGGCACACTTCCTAGAGCTCATTGCTAAAAAATAAGAAGGGCTGCAACCCTAAGAAAGACTCACTGCCTTACAAAGATCGAACAATAATCTAGATTAGATGAACTGAAAGAATAGCATCTCCAAATGCCTAATGATAGTTCCAATTAAGCACATTTTCCTGCCTTGCAACACTCTCTTCTCTACACATCTCATCGAAAGATGAATTCATTTTTTTGCAAATACACACTCTTTGATAATTCATACACAACACCAATATCTAAATTACATGAATATAACACCTGTTTATACAAATCATCAACCTTGAGTATAATTTCAACTCAGCGCTTAAAACCTAATTACAAAATTACATCACATGATATATAGATCAACCACCAGACCAATACAATGTTAAGATGACATAATAAAATCCTCAAACACATAACACCACCAGAAATCTCCCCAAGATCATTCACAACATGCTACACCACTGAAATTTTTTGCATAACATGATGAACATCACCAAACCCATAAGATCATCAATGACACGCACAATGATTAGTGTAGACCATCAAGAAAAATAGGACATGATTAGGAAACACCAAAAGGAATGTTAGAACCATCCACAATAGTTGCACCAACACCACTTAAACAAATCTTCATCGATCAACATGTTGACACTCAAGAACACTCAACAACAGTAACTGGAACTAGAAAGATAATTTGCGAAGCACCAAATCATAAACCATCTGAATTGAATATATACATTAACATCCCAAACACTCTCCCAAATCCTCAACTCAAGATATAATCATTCCAGAGCACAACGGATCAAATACCAGAATACTACAACACTGAACACTAAAAAACCAATCCTCGTACTAGAATTCATAACTCAATCAAATCACCGCATATCATCATGAAACCATCACTCAATCAACTAGAGATACTTCATTACTGAAATCACAAATCTACACAAGCACATCAATCAACTAAAACAACCAAACCAACTCTCTCCAGTACTGGAACACAAGAATAAAGGAATATGTTGATATCAATGACAACAACATATCCAAGTGACAACAATTTCCAACACTATTAAATAGTACCTCTTGACATTCTCAATCATGACCCAGGCTTAAAATTTCATACTTGACATGTACTTAACAATTAGACATATAAATTCAATCATAACCCCTCAAGCTCCTTCAATGTGTACTTTCAATATTTAGGATTAGGACCTAGAGTTGAACAAGGACCCCTTAAGATTTTATTTATCTAATCACATTGAAATCCCTTTAAGCCATCCTATAATGATTTCCTTAGGATGCATGAACTATATCTTAACCCCTTAAGTATTTGCATTCTAGGATGGTCCTTGACATGTTCTAGGCTTAGGCTTTCATACTTGATGTATGCAACTTTAAAGTTTTGATTTATATAAGCTTGATCGTGACCACTTAATCTCTTTCATAGTTTTTACATGTATACTTGACAAATATTCATGATTAGGATCTCTAGCTAAAATAGGACCCCTTATTCTATATTCTCAATCGTGCATGTGACCCTTGTTGGGTGAATATTTTGTCACTAGTGTAACAATGACAAAATATATGATTCACTCACAGCTATATTGAGAAATTAATCTCTCCTCTCATCAAGGGGAGGTTCCCTTTGAAATCTCTTCTCTAATTAATAAGAAATTTAAATCAGTGGGTAGGTGTTGGGCATATAACTCTCTTTTTTCAGAGTTAATGTATTCTCCCTTCACTTTGTTACAATTTCCCTATCACTTTGATACTTAAGGAAATTAACAAATTTATCCAACAAAGTATATCAAGATTTTATAAACAAGAAGCACAAATTCTTTCTCGAATGTAACACCAAATAAACTAATTATCACAATGAAAAGAAATTCAACTTGTAGCTCAAAGTCCTCAAGTATAATTCCTTAATCCTAAAAAATACAAGCAATAGTAGCAATATAAAGCCTACTACTAATTACTTAACAATAGAAAATTTCTCAAATATTCAAGGAGCTCAAAGTCTACTTTCATAATTCAAGAGCTCTTTAATCCGCTTAACAGTACTTCATATATCAGGAAATTCAAGAACATATATAAGTCATGAACGTAAGAACATCAACTCATATAAGCAATTCTTTTTTAAACACAACACAAAGTTTGGGATCAAATAAAATTGTTGTCTTTATTTGCTTGATCAAATTTTCACAACAAAGCTCAAATCTTAGTTGAGGCAAAAATTTAGTAGATTTTTGCTTAGCATAATCCAAGATAAAAATATACAAATGAGGGTCCCCCTTATATATAAGAAAATTGGAGAGAAATGTGGGCACAGTTGACTAATTCAATTGCACAGTCCCACTTGACTACAACTATAGCAGAAAGAAAATATGCAGCTGCGAGAAAACTTGCAGCATCTAACAATGCAACTACATGGAAAGAAAATGACAAAAAGGGACACTTTATTCATTTTTCTCCTCCTCATTTGATTTGTTGAATTACTTGAACCTAGTCAGGATGGCCTCCATCTCTGCTTAGTTTGGCATCTAGGTAGAATTTGTGATCAAAAAAACATGGGAGATTGTATCCTCAGCCTCTACAAATTTATTTTTCCCATCCTTTAGCATGGATGTGACGACCTCAAAACTGACTTGGATTTCCAATAACTTATCGAATGCACCAAGTGAGAAGTCATGTCCAGTGCAGCGATCCATTAAAGACATAAATTCCCATGTGATGGCATCACTAGTAACGAGATTTTGATTGTCATCATACAAATAACAAGGAAGGTTAGCAATCCTAGCAGAAATGAGATCAATCTCATCATCACCTTTCTTCTGTTCTCGATCTAGCTCTGCTATCATCAACTTTATTGTCTCTTTCCTATAAGATAGTAGCGACAAGTTTTGAATATATTTTGCCCTTGAAGGAACCACTTTATTTTCAACAAGGACGTCTATTCTGAAGTCCTCCATTTTTCTCCAAAGGGTTGTACTTTTTTCAATATTTTCAATCTCCTGAGATAGTGAAGTTTTGACACTTTGCATCTGACTTTAGATCACTTCAAATTCTGTCAATAACCCAATTGTTGAACTTAGGTGATGAGACCCTTCTGACTTCAGCCATGCTATCCACTCATACACCACTCGGTCCTTGGATCCTACCTACTCAATTCTATTGAGAGCTTCAGTGTCCATTGAGGATCCTATGGGCTCAACTTCTTGAGAGGATTGGGTAACTTTCAAAAGAACATTAGTAAATTGTTCACATTTGTATTTTAATTCATTCTTCTCATCCCTCTCTTGGTCAAGTCTTTGTAAAAAAGAGTTTAAAGCCATCTAAGAATCCATCTTAACACTCTCATGCATCTCCTCCCCAAGCTCTATAGTTTGCAGGATGTAATTCTCAGGTTGTATCTCCTCCTTATTCTTATCCAATGATGGCACCATGAACTCAGCATACACCCTTTTAGAGGTCGAGTCTACTAATGCCCGGGAAATAGTCTTCGCCTTCTTTGTTCCCTTGGGCTTTGGAGGAACCAATGGCTCAAAATCAAACTCATCAGGCAAAATCACCTATTTCTTCCTCTTAGGTGCTACTACCTCCATCCAAGGTGGTAATTTAGGACTAGCTGGTGGAGTAGTAGCTTCTTGATGAGTGTCACTTGGTATTTCAAGATCATACTGGCTTGAACTAGCAGTGGTGACCGATATCATTGTTGAAGTATCTAGTGATATGCCTGTTGATGTAGCAATAGTTGCTGATGTTGACCCTTCTTCAGTTATGGCCATAGAGGAGAAAGTGGAAGGTGCAGTTGAAACAACTTGAGTAGTAACTAGGGGTGGAATTTCTGTTTTAACTACTATAGTCAAAATAACTTCAGTGCTTACCGTAGATGGAATTTCTATTACGACCATCATAGAAGGCAAAGTCATCATTTGTTGTTCCACGAACACTTGATGCATAGCTTCAGGAAACTCTAATATTGAAGATTCAATGGTGGTTGAAGGAATATCATCTAGGCTAGAAAAGTTGGATAGTGCGAAGAATTATTAAGCAGTCTTTGATTGTGTCATGCCCATGCCCGGGTCCTCATCATTGAATTCCTCTTCCTCTTGATCAGAATCAAAATCTATGGAATGGATAATCACTTGTGAATGAGTTGGTGTGTGTGAAGTGGCTGGAACATTAACTTCACCAAGATGTGACATTTCTTTAACCTGTGCTTCCTCTTGTTGAGGAATTTCACCTTCTTCCATCTATTTATCTTTTCTAGTATCTCTAGTAGTCTATTGTTCTAGTTCATTTATGGTTGTCTCCTATACTGCTGAAGATGATTCAACTTTCTTGGACCCTTTAATTCTGAACTTAATTTTGGGTCCTTTCCCCTTGGATTGCATTGTAGGAGCTAGGGATAATGCTAGTGAATCTTCTTTGGCCTTGGTTCTTGTTTCAGCTATACTTGTCTTACCAACTAGGCCATCACTATTATCATCATCTACAGAACTAGCCGGAAGCTATTTTATTCTAAGATTTTTTTTTAGCAACCATACATTGGTGTTTGCCAAAATAGGAGAGATTCTTTGAGTGATAGATTTACTTTCCTTTTTTGACCATTACACCAGTGGGAGTGGAGAGTCGGCAATCTTCTTTTCATAATAAACAGGGTCTATTATGTCATCAATGTCTTCCATGGTCATTGGGATCTTTGCCAAATCCAAGTTTTCAATCTGATCCAGAGTAAGACGACTGAAATCCATCCTTCTTATATCTTCTTCATTTTGACAGTCTGCTCATACATCTTCAAACCTATAGACATGGGTGTAACTTCTCTTGAGATTGTTCTTCATCCATGAAAATCAAAGTTTTTTCGTGTCTTGAATCTTCTCATAGTATTCCATTGCATTTGTTCCTCCATGTTTTTGGCTTTGGGGTTAGTTAGAACTGAGTACCTGCCAATTGATTCTGAGAACTTCAACCCAGTCTTATGTGCTTGCGATTGCTTTTCATTCACATAGATTAGTTTCCGACACAACTCCATGAGAATGATCTTGTTAGAAGGATACCTTGGTAGAATTAAGGGTTCACCTAAGAAACATCCGATTCGGATGTAAGTGAATTTTGGGAACTGAAGGAAAACACATCCTAAATGAGACACCCTATTATATGCAGCCTCTGATAATCTTTCCTTCTGCAGGCTCTTATCAAACGTGCACTTCCACACAAAAAAGAAGGCATCATTAACTCTTTGAAAGTGGCTACCTTGATTCTTGATCGTGAGTTGATCATAGTATTCCCAGACAGAAACTAATCTCCTATCACCTTTAGTAGATGAACCTGGATATTGCCTCATGGAAGCAACTGCATAAATCGGGTAAGAAGTCATATTAAATTTTAATGTCACTTTGACTTCTTTCAACTGTGCGCAGAGTGCATCATTGATCTTCTCACCCAAATCAATCGTAGTAGCCCCTTTCCTGATTATATTCATGTAATAACACATCCAACTTTGAAAGTAGTGAGAGTCCTTTAAACCCTTCACTCTTGATAACATGGTGACCATGTCATTGTACTCCTCATTGAAGTCACTCCTATGAAAATACTTGAGCCATCGCGAGGTGGTAGAATTTCTGGCAGCAGAGAGGTACACAGTATTGGTCACTTTCTTGCATTTGACCTCAATTTTCTCATAGTAATTTTGGGCACTTTCTTCAAAAATGTCAGCTACTTCCTCAACTGGAGAACCTTTGAAAACATTGTTGAAGAAAACACTATCCAAAGTTATGATGAAATTTTGATCAACATCCCTAACCTCTCTTGTATTCGGATCAAAGTGATCTGCTACTACAAGTACAAAATCCAGATCATGAGCTGCAACTGGGAAGGATGCATATTTATGCAACTCGAATCTGATCAAGTTTGTTAGGTGGGTAAGAGCTTTCTCAACTCATTCAACACTGAGGATTAGCTTCTTTGATAGTTGTCATCATCAATGAAATCAAATTTTATCAATCGGGTCAAAAAATTAGACTCAATATAGGCTTGGGAGCAAAACTGTCAAAAATAGCAAGTCGGGGAAAAAAGTTCAGTCTACACCTTAGGAGTCAAAATTTGCACATCGAAATTTAAAGTCCGATGTGCAAAGATAAAAATTTGTTTCTTGCATATCAGACTTTAAAGTTCGATGTGCAAGTTGGGGATAGATCATCGACACATCAGACTTAAAATTCCGATGTGCACATTAGGAAAAAATCATTAGCACATTGGACTTTAAAGTCCGATGTGCTGGGGAAGAACAACAGATTGACATGTCGAGTTTTAAAGCCCGACATGTCAATCTAACAATCTCTCCTCTCATATCAGACTTTAAAGTCTGATACACCAGGTTTACCCTCCTATATATCGGACTTTAAAGTCTGATATACAAGGGGATCTCTGCACATAGCCTGTGGATCGGGTTTTAAAACCCGTCTTGCAGGCAAGGAAAAAGAAGGATTAAAAGGGCAATCAGATTTTAAAATCCGATTTACCTCAACTAGATCAACAAGGTTCAAGAGAAATCAGATTTTAAAATCTGATTGCCCTTCAAAGACAATAACAAAACAGAAACAAAAATGAAGGCAAAAAGGAAAGGAAAAATGCGGAAAACAAATAAAAACCCTACCTGAATCCGAGCAGCCGAAGATGGAAATATGATGAAAAACCAACAAATACGCAAGGACAGTGAGAGAAATCAGAGGAGGAAGGAAGAGGGCACACGCAGAGGAGAATTCACAAAATGAAAATGAAGAATTAAACTCAAAAACTTAATAAATAATCCCTAAATTAGCAATTAATGCAAACATTAATTACTAATCACGCAGTGCATATTAGACTTTAAAGTCCGATATGCATGAGTAAAACCCTTGCAAGTCAGACTGTAAAGTCTGACATGCAACTTTAAGGCCAAACAACCTTTAGATCGGACTTAAAAGTCTGAACTGTAGGGGAAGGATTACTTGCAGGTCAAACTTTAAAGTCCGATCTGCAGGGGAAAATCAAACCTTTGCACATCGGACTTTAAAGTCTGATGTGCAATTCCCTTTGGAAAGAAGGAACCCTACAGGTCAGACTTTAAAGTCCAACCTGCAGGAAAAACTGCAAATCTTAAAAACCTAGAAAATAATAAAAAGAAAAGTGAAACGTAAAAATGAGCTAACCGACGAAGTCAATCAAGCTCTCCCGGAGGTCATAAGGTATGAAACTGACCAGTTTCGTAGGGTTGCCTCACGATTTTGGTCGCGCTAAAATCAAGTTCAACAGCTGGCTCTGACTAGGGAACAAGCTACACCACTTGAAGCTTGTAGAATCCAGAACTCTAAGTGCTTGTATCCATTGGGCTATAGAGTCAAGCGATGAAAATACTTAAAAAGAAAAGGCTATACAAATTTAAAATAAGTACAACTCCCTTTACATTTCTCTTTATTGAGTAAAGAGCTTCAAATGTCCTCCACTATGAGGTAGCAAAAATAGGGTACCATCCACATATGCAAGTAAGTAGCTATGCTCGCCACATATTTCATGAATAGTGAAGGGATCTCTCCATAAGGAGTCAAACTTTCCATGCAAACCCTTTGGTTCCCTCCTCTTGTCCCATAACAAGACTTGATCGCCAACTGAGAACTCATAGGAAGTTGTTTTCATATCAAACAACACCTTCACTTGGCTTTGGTGTGCAACAATCCTATCAACCACTTCTGCTCTTATTTCTTCCAACTGAGAAGGAAACATAATCTACTTATCCAGTGAATCTTGATAGGTTTCATCTTCAATGGCCTTGGAAAGCTTTAATGCTGAAAGTTCCACAGTGATTGGAATCTCTGCATTCAACCCATATAGAAGTTGAAAAGGTGACATACCAATTTCTCTTTTTGGAGTTATACGATCTACCCATAGCGCATCATAAAGAGCTTTATGCCAAGTCCATTGTCTCTCATCAACAAGCTTCCTCATAATAGTAACTAGATTCTTGTTGCTTGACTCGGCCTAATCATTTCCTTGCAGATAATAGTCAAATGAGTGTGAAAGAGTAATACCATGATCAAATAAAAAGTCAATGATCTCATAAGATGAAAAACATGAAGCATTATCGGCTACTATCTTATGAGGAACACCAAACCTTGAAACGATGTTTTCCTTCAAAAATTGACAAACCACCGCTGAGGTAGATTGCTTGGTTGGGATTGCCTCCACCCAATTGGTGAAGTAATCTATCACTGTGAGAATGTATATGTGACCTACAATAGATGTTGGATTGACAGGTCCGATGAAGTCTAATCCCCACTGTTGAAAGGGCTCTTCAATTACAATTGGTTTAGGCTTACCCACAAATTGTTGACATTGCTCACATTTGCGAACCCAACTGTATGTGTCCTTAAACAATGTCAGCCAATAGTATCTAGCACACAATATTTTGTGTGCAATAACAGGGGCAGAAAAATGTCCACCACAAGCAAGATCATGAAAATCTTGAAGTAATCTTACTTGTTGTTGTTTGTCCACGAAGCACAAGAAATTGTTGTCTAGACCTTTCTTATACAAACCATTGTCCCATAGGACAAAATTTACTACTTTAAGCTTTAGGGTTCGCCTTTCATTATGTGACAGGTGTGCAAGATAGACTCCATATGTTAAGAGATATGCCAAGTTAGAATACCACTCATCAATGGTGCTGACAAATAGAACCTTAGGAAGATCTTGATTCATACCTTCATTTTCTAGCACCACTTCATCAATTGATTTGTTGTCAACTATCAACTGACATAGACCTTTTCCATGAACCAACTTAGTGGGCTTCATTTCCATATCATATTCCTGAATCTTGGCAACGTAGTTGCCCCTTTTAGTTCGAAACTCTTGTTGCGTCAAAATTGACTTGACAACATCATCAAGAACAAGCGATGACATGTGAATTCGAAATATAAAACCCAAAATGTTTCACTGCTTTTACCATGACAAAAGCATTCTTCTCCATTTCTGAGTACTTCAACTCATGAGCCTTTAGCGGATAACTCATGAATGTAATAGGTGATTCCATGCCATCATGATTTTTCTGCATTAGTATGGCCAAGCAGGTATGATCTGATGCATAGCTATACATGAAAAACTCTTTTGTATAATCAAGGCATACCAAGACTAGGGCGTTAGCCATGGCCTCCTTGATTTGACGGAAAGCTTTCTTTCCTTTGGGAGTTCACTTGAAAAGAGAATTTCCTTTCATCATGTTAACTATATGACGAGTTTGTTTAGCAAAGTCTAGGATAAATCTTCGCAAGAAATTTACTTTGCTGAAGAAAGAATGAACAACAGTCTTACTTGTTGGCATAGAAAGATCATGAATAGGTTTCACTCTTTTGACATCAATTTTTATACCTTCTTTTGAAAAGATATGCCCAAGTAACCTACCTTCGGTAACCCCAAAAATAGATTTCTTGGGATTGAGGGAAATTCCATGCTGACGACACTTACTCAAAACTTGTTGCAAGTGATAGAAATGATCTTGACATTTCGTAGAATAAATAGTCAAATCATCTAAATAGACTACAATGAACTTACCAAGGAAACTGCGGAAGGCCAAGTCCATTGCGCATTGGAAAGTTGTTCCTATGTTTATCAATCCAAAAGGCATTATGTGATATGAAAAAGTGCCCCAAGGTGTGGTAAATGCAGTTTTATGTTGATCTTTTTCAAGAACCTTCACTTGATTGTAGCCTAAAAGCCTATCCAACATGGATATCATCTCTGATCTAGTAATAGCTTGTAGGACATGATCCATGACAGGTAAAGGGTAGTTATCTTTTAAGGATGCCTGATTCAAATTTTGAAAATCAACACATATCCGAATCTCACCATTCTTCTTATGTATAGGTACAATATTGACTATCCAAGAAGAATGATGAATGGGGAAGATTATCCTTGTTTTCAACATCTTTTGAACTTCAGCAAAGTTAGTATCGGAGATCTTTGGGTTGTATTGCCTTTGCTTCTGATAGAAAGGCATAATACCCAGTTTTAATGGAATGTCATGATGAAGTTCTTTGGAATGAAAAGACTTTAGATCTTCATATGAGTAGGCAAAGACATCAACATATTGCTGCAATAATGCAACAAATTTTTGCCTTTCTTCTTGTGAACAACACTTTCCAATGTTAATCATTTTTGGATTGGCTTCAGTCTCGATGTTTACTTGTTCATATTTCATTGATCCTGTAGTTGATCTTTGTTTCTTTTTAACAAAACGGTCATGTTTGTCAAAAAGCTTTTCTAAAGAAACTAGACCCTTAGGGATCTTGTTCCCTTTTAATTGCAGAAATGTTTCTCCCATTTCTGCATCAATACTTTCAATTGCATCCTTTGAAGGGCAGTAACTACCTTCAAAATATAGATCATCAAAATTGTTAGCTATCTACAAAAAAATAATTACATGATGATCATCATTAAACACTTGTCAATGATCAGAGTTGTCAGGAAAACTTGGTCGAAAGACCAATTCAACAATGTATGCTGATCCCAAAAAATCTCTGTGAGGAACCAAAGAGGTTGTTGATACTGCTAATGAGTCTGCCTTATCATTAAATTCACGAGAAACCACAAATATATCAAAAGCATCAAATGCCTCTATTAGATCCCATAAAAGGTTACGATAGTGTTATAGCCTATTGCGCCTCGTCTAATATATGTTCTGGACCTGGAAAACTATCAACTCGGCATCTCCTTGAGCATGTAAATTTTCAATCCCCTTCCTTTGGGCAACATTCATCCCCAAAAGAAGAGATTCATAATCGGCAGTGTTATTTGTGTTGCCAAACTGTAATTTGAAGGAGAAAGGGAAGAAATTTCCATTAGGAGAAACTAATAGAACACCAACTCCTGATCTAGTAGAAGAAAAACTGCCATCAAATTCTAGCATCCAAACATCATCTGGACTACCAATGATGATGGTATCAAAATCAATAATTTCTTCTTGTGAAGTTGAAGATCTTTCCGATTCTGTAACAATACTTTCACAATCAAATGGAACATCATTGAGTGGAATGGCATCTTCACTCTCAGGAACCACCTCCAAACCATCATCAACATGCAGGCAATAATTACCCATACCTGATGATTCGAAAATAATCTATGCTCGCTAATCATCAGACTTGACAACGATGTATTTTGATTCTTTTTTTGGAAGAAACTTTTGGATAACTCCTTTAATAGGAATACAAGACTCAGTCATATCCATGTTTAACTCACCCCCCACATCTCTGCAAAAATTTCTTCCCAACAATAGACCATAGGAAGCCGACACATCGGCTAATAGTACTGTCATCTTAATCTTCTTTTTTGGGATTGAAGCAAAAGCAAACTGCGCATCCTTGATCTGAACCATCAAGGGGACTTGCTTGTTATCCATAGAGAAACATCTTCCAAATGTTTTGGTCAATGGTAAGCCAAGGGCATTGGCAACTTTTGCAGCATAACATTATCAGATGCCCTAGAATTAATTACATAGTTACTAAGCTTATAACCATTTATCAACAAAGAGATATAGAATGGTTCTATCTTCTCTATAGGAGAAGGGGAAGTTACTAAGTTATTTTGAAGTAAGTTAGACTTAGGAAAATTACTAGGGGTAGTATCTTCTTCTTTAACAAACTTGACCAAACGGTCAAATTGATCTAGATTAGATCTCAAAAATTTAGCCTCAGACATTTGTATTTTGGTTTTCTTAGCATGGTCTAAAATATCAAATGACTGAAAGGAATTAATCAAAGATTGATTTGGGTTCTCATTTTGAGAACTTAAAATATTAGGTACACTAGTCTTTGATGCAGGTGTAGAAGAATTGATAGGTGCAGAAAAATTGACAATAGTTGAAGAATCACTTACGCTTTTATTTTTCATGATGTCCATTGAGATAACATTATCTTTTGTAGGATTTGGTATGGGAGTCCCACACTTTGCTATATAAATTGGCAAACATTGAGAATCCTTGATTTGAATAGGATCATCACTCTTTGCAATGACAGGTGGCTAGGCTGCCTGTGCTTGCGAATAGGTGAAGATTTCAAAGACATCCCCATCACGTGTGTCTGACGTATCATCTTCTTGATATTGCATAAACGTGATATTAGAGTCACTAGCTAGCTCTGCATCATCTTCTTGATGCAAATTGGCATCTTCTTCACCAAAAGGGGGAAGATCATTTTGTTCAGCTTCATAATATCATGTAGCTGAATTTTAGGGTGGTGCTTCCAACGCAAGCCTCTCTGGAGTGGGAGGCAATTTATTATGATTATGCATGGTGTAATTGGAAGCATTATTTGGATAAGTCCTTCTTGGAACATCATGATAAGAAGTATTTCCTTGTGAGGAAATTTTCTTCTTAAGTACTAACAACTCATTTGCTAACTTTTGTATCATGGGATCAACATAATTCATTGAAGGAATAGGTGAATCAGCAATTTGATTATTCCTAACCTTGTTAGGATCTCTCCTTATCTTACCGGTGAGGATAAGATCATCTTCGACTGATATAGCCAACTATTGTGCAGTGGCCAAATCTGTAGAATTATTCCTTTGCAAAAGAAAGCTCACCTCTGGAAATTGAGCATTGATAAAGAAGCATTTCAAGTTTCCAATGGTTGGTCGTGAAGCAACTGGAATGTGATTGTGAAATCTGTTGAACTTTGCTACAAATTCACGCATAGCTTCCTAAGGTTCTTTCTTCATTTAAGTTAACTGAGCCAGCAACACGTGATCGTCTTTGGCAAACTTGAACCTTGCTTCAAAAAGTGTTTTGAGAGTTGCCCAATTTGTGATACAAGCATTCAGAAGATGATAGAACCAATCAACAGTAGCTCCATGCAAAGTCTCAATGAACAATCTCATTGAAACGTCTCCATGCTCAACACCTAGGACTCCACATGTGATGTAGAAGGCATCAATGTGTTCATCCGGGTGTTGAGAACCATCCCCCAAAAAATTGGGTAAATTTTTTCGCGTGCCTTTGGGAAGTTCATGCAAAGGTCCAGTCAAGTTCAAGGGACCAAAAGCGGTACCCCAAGGTCCAGCAGCAGCCATCCTTAACAGATTATATGGTGGTACTACACAATGACTTGGAAGTGGAACAAATAAGACTTGCAAACTTGATGCCTCACTTGGTATGGGAGATCGCCGTGCAGAAGGAGGAAAACTTTGTGTCCGCTGCAAAGGAGTACATGCACGTGGAGGTGTCACAAAAGGAAAATTATGTTGTTGCAAAAACTCAAAAGTAGGATCAACAACTCCCGCTAATCGTTGCCCATGAGTGTAACTTCGATCAACTAGATTATGATTTTTGATAAAATCAGCAAAATGGATATTACAATGAAAAGAGCACTGCAACCCAAAGGGAAAAATACCGGTTGCACGTCGCTCCCCAACAGAGTCGCCAAAAAACTATTGGGTGAATATTTTGTCACTAGCATACCATTGACAAAATATATGATTCACTCACAGCTATATTGAGAAATTAATCTCTCCTCTCATCAAGGGGAGGTTCCCTTTGAAATCTCTTCTCTAATTAATAAGAAATTTAAATCTATGGGTTAGTGTTGGGCATATAACTATCTTTTTTCAGTGGTAATGTATTCTCCCTTCACTTTGTTACAATTTCCCTATCACTTTCATACTTAAGGAAATTAACAAATTTATCCAACAAACTATATCGAGATTTTATAAACAAGAAGAACAAAGTTGTAAAGCGGAAAAATCGCGATCGAACCCTAGTTGCTCTCCCCTCTTCCAACTCCAAGGAGAGAGAAGGGAGGTTCGCTAGGATTCAATGGTTTTCACTTAGGGGGGAGACTTTACATTCAAAAGAGGGGTTGAAACCCACAAGATCCAATCCCACGCAATGCAAGATTGGATGCTAAGTGAGTTTCAAGGGTTAAGACAGCAAGGCTACCCTCTTTTGTAAAGAATGTGCATAGAAGAATTGAGCTAAGAATGCATAGAGAGTGACAAAGATTCGCTTATAAACTGAGATAGGAATATAGTATGAAGCTACGGACCTGGAATTAGCAATAAAATGTCGATACGACGCTGTCCTGCAAATTTGAGCAAAAGTTGTCGGGACGATGGCGCCCGGCGCCACGGTCCTCCGAAAAATCCGCGAAACGAAGGGGGATCTGTTCGTCTCTGCACAAGGATTCCAAATCTTCAATCTCAGCCGCATACCTGCAACCTACACACAGAAAAGCGAAGACGATTGGGGGGTTAGGGATTAGGGGTTTGCCTTTAGGTCAAACCCCGGTTTTGGAATTAACCAAGAAATGAGAAAGAGCTGTAAATGTAAATGACTGTAAAACAAGTACTAATACCTTGTTCTAAGGATGTTTGTATCCTTATGTGCAAAGGTTTAGATGTTGTATGTTGTATGTTGTAGTAGTATGTGATCTCCTCTGCAATGGTTGAATCCTTGTCTTGAATGCAACACTTAGCCTTGAATGGAGACTTGAAATGATTAATTGCTTGAAGGAATGCTTGAATGCTTGAGTATAGTTTCCACGCTTTTTTTCGTCATGTATGTGTTATCTATCTCCCAAATGAGAGAGGAAAATGTAGTTTATATACTTGTCATTTAGGGCTGATACACTGATTTTCCCGACCTTAGGCCGACTAGGGAAGGTAATTTCCAAATTGCAAACAAAAAGACCCGAGACCCCTTAGGAGACCGGGCCCAAAATAGGACCCAGGGACCAGGGCGCTGGGCGCTCTGGTCCCACCTCCCAGGACATCAGGGTGCAAGGAGGTTCAGGCCAGGGTACTTGAGAAATGCAGTTTTTGGTGTCGTGAGCAAGTTTCGGGGTCTCCATTCAGGTTGCGTGTTGCGTCGCCATCGTGAAGACCGAAATGCAGTCGAAATTGCAAGTGTCGCAATTTTAGGACGCTACATTTAGCCCCCACTTTAGCGGGAGTATGTATGCTCATACTTCCGGTAAACTACAAGGAAACAACATTGAAAAACTTTCACCACGTCAAGGAGGCAAGACACACCAAGCCCCCAGTGGACTAAGGATCTTACGACTTGGATTGACAAAGTAAAAGGGAAGATCACGAGGGAGAACCATGACTGTCAGTAGTAAGGTTCCCTCACTATGAGTCATGCAAGAAAGATATCAAGAATTTTCAAGGCAAAGCTAAATTTGCCAAGAAATTCTCAAGTATCTTGAAAAGATATGAACGGGATGTATGCCCCCCTACGTTAAAGCGATCGCACACGCCTCACCGGGGGTGATTGTTTTAACGTAGTGACACACATAAGAATGAGAAAGGAAAGGAGCACGTTATAGCAAGGATTTAGCCTCCAAGTGTGAGATAAGCCCAAGGATAATAGACACAAAACACAAAGCACGAGGTGACTTCGCTTTCCTTGGGGTCAGTATGATGTATGATGAGTCATCTATATATATCATATGTATGTATGCATAATTGTTCTTCATTCCCCAATCAAGGAAGGTTACCTAGAAGAAGGGAACACATGTGTCTTTTGAGTCAACATGAGAGAGATCGAGAGATCTCAATGCTTTGCATCGTCCTCAAGTAGACAACACTAAGGACAACAAATAGAAGAATGAGAATAACATATAGAAGAAGTAACACAAGAGAGGAGGAGAGAATCTGCTATGCTAATGTAACTAGTCTAGCACGTCATCTACCCCCTGATCTTGCTGATCAATGTTTCGGGAAGGCAGGGAACACGCTAGAGGAGGAACATCCAACACAGCAGATGGAGCTATCACAAGATCCAAACAAGGGCTATGTTCATATTCCGAGCCACGTTGTTCTTGTCTAGGAGCTAGGATAAGTGCTTTAGAAAATTCATTAGATAAATGGTTATCAATATCAACAAGTTCATATTCACTATCAGAAGCAAGAGGAGTAACATTTTCATCATGAATAACATTTTCATCTATATCATCATCAAGATTTATAAAAATAGGATCTTTAACTCGCACAGGATCAAGACCATCATGCATCTTATGTTTAGGAGATTTAGGCTCAATGTTCGGCTGAGGAGAAAATGGAATAATGCTTGTTGAAGGTGTTTTTGGAGATTTCAAAGTTTGAGAAGTAGCTACTTGAGCCCTAAGACGACACTTTCGTCGGCGTTCACGTGCAGAACGATTTCATCTAGTCTTAGTAGGCAGTGAAGAAGATTGAGGAGGAGGAATGTTCTCATCCTTATCACTTGGGTGTTTAGGTTGTGGTCTCTTAGGCTGAATAATAGGAGAAGAAGAAGGTCTCTTCTCTCTATAAAAGGAAGGAGGAGGAACTGCTCCATATAAAGGAGGAATTTCTGGTTTAGGAAGGAGACCAAGTCCATCATGACGAGGAGGGATAGGTCTACTTTTAGGAAGTTTATTAGATATAGACATAGTCACATCCATAGGGATGGGTTGGGAATCTTCTTGAGGAAAGACATTAGTTTTATCTTTCAAAGGAAGAACTTCCTTCTCAAGAATGATAGGAATGTCAAGTTTAGGTGTTCTAGGTTCACTTAAAGATAGGATCATATCTGTTTTCCACTTTTGATAAGATTTGAAAAGATGATCACTTCGCGGAGGAAGGGATTGGAATTGTTTAGGCCAAAAGTAATCCAGAGGAACACTAGAGGTTCTTTCAGCTGGTTTAAAGAGGCTATGATTGACAGTAACAACTTCACCATTATGGGGAAATTTCAAACACTTATGAATAGGAGAAGCAATAGCCTTCATGGAAGATAGCCAAGGATAGCCAAGCTTCACACGAAATTGTTCGGAAGATGGAATAATAGCAAAGTTCACATCAAGGGATTTTTTATAGACCTCAATAGGCAATGTAATAGAACCAATTGCAGGAGAAGAAAATGCATCAAATAGTTTCACAATCACATCTGTTTTGTCATAAATCACTTGATTCAATTGCAAAGTAAAAAGAAATTCTTCAGTAATAACATTAACCATGCACGAAGGATCGATAAGCACTCCACGACAAGGTGTATTCTTGACTTTTGCAACTATGTATAAAGGACCATCAGGTGCCCTAATGGTTTCATTGGAATCAAATGTGATGGAAGGTTCTTTAGGGTTTTCTTGCTGCTCTACAAAGTTAATCACATTTGGAGTCATAGACACAAGACCATCGGATGAAAGAGAGGAATCATTAGTCTCAATCACATTAGAGGTATGAGAAGGTAATGGATCAGTGAAAATCTGAAGATTTTGATTAGGAGGAGCTACAGATGTATTGCCTTTATCATTCACTCTAGAAACAAAAATAGTATTATTATCAATCAAATCTTGAATTTTACCCTTTAAAGAAAAACATTTTTTAGTATCATGGCCAGGCTGACGATGAAATTGACAAAAGGCTTTGTTATCAAAATAAGGTGAAGTAATCTTTGCAGGATCAATTTGTCTTATAGGAGGAAGAGTAAGCACATTTTGTTCCAATAATTTATTCATAATACTATGCAATGATTCATTCAAAGGAGTATACTTTCTTTCTTTCTTGAAAAATTTAGAAATAGGATTCATTCAAAGGAGTATAATGTTTTCATTGAATTTAATGGACTCTCTGTTCGGTTTAAACTTCCCAAATGGTTGTTGACTGCTATCACCCTTATCACTCGGAGCCATAGGATTTGCTTGTTCCATTTGACTCACAGTCAGTTGATAATTGTGAAGAGTTGCGCACAACTGTTGGAAAGAAGTAAACTCAGAAAACAGGAGTTTTTCTCTAATATCTTTTTGTAAATTAGAAATAAAGATTCTTTGAATATCATTGTCAGGCACTGGAAAAGAAATTTGAGCATACAAATGCTTATATCGACCAATGAAATCAGTCACTTTTTCTTTAACACCTTGTTTACAATGCATTAAATCAATCAAAGT
Organism: Cryptomeria japonica; assembly: GCF_030272615.1. NCBI lineage: Eukaryota > Viridiplantae > Streptophyta > Pinopsida > Cupressales > Cupressaceae > Cryptomeria > Cryptomeria japonica. Next base: position 221,618,099 of record NC_081409.1, read on the forward strand.
AACTTTAGGACTTATATTGTATTGAAATTGTTGAATGAAAGCATTTGCAAGTTGTTCGAAAGATGTAATAGAACAGGAAGGCAACGAGCAATACCATTGTAGGGCTTTATCTCTTAATGTTCTAGTAAACAGTTTTGCAAGCAACCTTTGGTCATAAGCAAAATCAGTGCATATTGTTTGAAAGGTCTTAACATGTGTTAGAGGATCACCCTTACCATTATAAAGCTCCAAATGCAGAATTTCAACATGTTTAGGGGGGATAGCTCGAACAATGTCAAGAGAAAGTGGGCTCGCAACATCAAATGTGGGCACACTAAACTTAGATTGATTCATAGAGGCAATTTGTTGCTGTAAAGAAGAGACAGTTTGTGGAAGATTGTTAATGGTCGCTTCAGTCGAAGAGTTCATATTAGATGTGTTAGATTGAGATGGAGGTGTTATGTTATTGAAAGAAGGTAAAGAGTAAGGTGGTGGGACCCTATGATAATTATTCATAGGAGATGATTGGACAGGAGGAACACTACAAGGAGGAATGGAATGGTTAAACGAATTGCCCCCTTGCGTCATGTTCATTTGTGAAGATGTAATAGGAACACTCATTGAAGGAGTGAATGAAGAAGTCGGATTGAATGAAGGAAGAGGGTTAATTGAAAAGGAAGGATTGCCCCCATGACTAGTGATCACAGGAGGAATGTCTTGTGTAGAAGTATCCATTATGTTTGATGTAAAGGTAGGTATGCTAGCAATAGAAGTCATCAAAGGAATAGAATGATTGACTTGAGTAGGAGGTTGTGTATAACCTAAAGTTTCGGCACAACTCTTCATAGGCATCACGTTCGAATTCACAATGTGTGAAATACCACGCAAAATATCAATTCCATTCTTATCACTTTGAAGCATACGCTTTAGACCCTCAATTAAAGGAAGAGCTTGACTATCAGGGTATTCTTGAGACATCCATTGTCGAAAATCATCAAATTGGTTATCCAATTTCAAAAATTGTTCTTCAGAAACCTCATGGAGAGCTTCTTCATCATTAGGAGGATTAGAGGAATTACCCATGTCCTCGTTAAAAAGGCTATTCAAATTAGGTTCCATCTCCTCAATAGTTAAACCTCGGAAAGACTTAATTCTACGGCTTCGTCTAACGGGAATAGTGTAAGTAGGGCTTATTGTTGTAAAACTCATGCACTAGAGAAGGAGAGGAAATTTTGATTTTAGAGGTAGCAATTTTCAGTAAAATCAGCCAATCTTCTGGATTTAAGCTGTTAAATGCAATCACAACAGTCTCCCGAAACTTCGGAAAAAATGTCTGGGACCGTGGCGCTCGGAGTGCAACACGGTCCTTGCAACTTTTTTTGAAATTTGCAGGGATGAAAGGTATGATGATTTTAAAGCCAATCTGAAAAAATTGAGTGATTTTACGATCTGTAGATAGGCCAAATTAAAGTTGCAATCTCAAAATTGAACCCTACCCAGATTGTCGAAAAATGCAAAATTTGAATTTTGAAAAAAAAAAAAGAGGGAAACTGAAATTTTGAATTTTATGATTTTAGAGGGAATGTGAAAAGCAATGCAAGCTTTGAAATTCAAAAATTGACTCAATTTCATGCAAAATTCAATTTTGAAAGCGGAAATCAAAGTTGTTGTAATTAAGCACTTAATTTCAAAAGTCACAAAATGCAAGAATTTGAATAAAGCACTGAAATTTTTAATGAATGTTAACGCACTTCTCAGATTTAGGACAGTAAGAACACAATTTTGACACAAAATTTCAGTTTCAATGATTTTTGAATGTTTAAAAGCCTTAATCCAAGCAATCACAAGACCAACTTTGACTGTAATTTTGAAGGTGTTATAATTGATAAAATCAGCCAAAATTCTGGATTTTAGCAGGAAAATACAGTAAGATCTCGCTCCCAAAATTTCAGAAAAAATGTCGGGGACGATGGCGCTCGGCGCCACGGTCCTCGCAACTTTTTTCCAAATTTTCAGGGATGAAAGATATTGTGATTTTATTGCGGAATCCAAAGTTACAGCTGATTTGGAGATGTTTTGATCGGTGAAATTGTCGGACAAAGGTTGAATCAAGAGGGTTTCAAAAATTAGGGTTTTGACACTTAACCACTTAATTTTCAAAATTAAAACATAGATATGAATTGATAATTTGTAATAGAAGGATAGATCTGAAACAAGCATTAACAATTAAATATTTCACAAGCTTAATTACTAAAAAGAAATTTTAGGGTTTTTATGCAATCACCTCTAAAATTTTGCAAAAGATCAAACATGGAAATGTAATCAATTTTTTCAGATCTAAGCATGAAAAATCAGAAAGGATGTTCACGTCGGGTTCACCAAAATGTAAAGTGGAAAAATCGCGATCGAACCCTAGTTGCTCTCCCCTCTTCCAACTCCAAGGAGAGAGAAGGGAGGTTCGCTAGGATTCGATGGTTTTAACTTAGGGGGGAGACTTTACATTCAAAAGAGGGGTTGAAACGCACAAGATCCAATCCCACGCAATGCAAGATTGGATGCTAAATGAGTTTCAAGGGTTAAGACAGTAAGGCTACCCTCTTTTGTAAAGAATGTGCATAGAAGAATTGAGCTAAGAATGCATAGAGAGTGACAAAGATTCTCTTATAAACTGAGATAGGAATACAGTATGAAGCTGCGGACCTGGAATTAGCAGTAAAATGTCGATACGGCGCTGTCCTGCAAATTTGAGCAAAAGTTGTCGGGACGATGGCGCCCGACGCCACGGTCCTCCGAAAAATCCGCGAAACGAAGGGGGATCTGTTCGTCTCTGCACAAGGATTCCAGATCTTCAATCTCAGCCACGTACCTGCAACCTACACATAGAAAAGCGAAGACGATTGGGGGGTTAGGGATTAGGGGTTTGCCTTTAGGTCAAACCCCGGTTTTGGAATTAACCAAGAAATGAGCAAGAGCTGTAAATGTAAATGACTGTAAAACAAGTACTAATGCCTTGTTCTAAGGATGTTTGTATCCTTATGTGCAAAGGTTTAGATGTTGTATGTTGTATGTTGTAGTAGTATGTGATCTCCTCTTCAATGGTTGAATCCTTGTCTTGAATGCAACACTTAGCCTTGAATGGAGACTTGAAATGATTAATTGCTTGAAGGAATGCTTGAATGCTTGAATGCTTGAGTATAGTTTCCACGCTTTTTTCCGTCATGTATGTGTTATCTATCTCCCAAATGAGAGAGGAAAATGTAGTTTATATACTTGTCATTTAGGGCTGATACACTGATTTTCCCGACCTTAGGCCGACCAGGGAATGTAATTTCCAAATTGCAAACAAAAAGACCTGAGACCCCTTAGGAGACCGGGCCCAAAATAGGACCCAGGGACCAGGGCGCTGGGCGCTCTAGTCCCACCTCCCGGGACATCAGGGTGCAAGGAGGTTCAGGCCAGGGTACTTGAAAAATGCAGTTTTTGGTGTCGTGAGCAAGTTTTGGGGTCTCCATTCAGGTTGCGTGTTGCGTCACCATCGTGAAGACCGAAATGCAGTCAAAATTGCAAGTGTCACAATTTTAGGACGCTACAAAAGTCTTTTTCTAATATAACACCAACTAAACTAATTATCACAATAAAAAGGAATTCAACTTGCAGCTCAAAGTCCTCAAGTATAATTCCTTAATCCTAAAAACTACAAGCAATAGTAGCAATACAAAGCCTACTACTAATTTCTTAACAATAAAAAATTTCTTAAATATAAAAGGAGCTCAAAGTCTACTTTCATAATTCAAGAGCTCTTTAATCCGCTTAACAATACTTCCTATATCAAGAAATTCAAGAACATATATAAGTCATGAACGTAAGAACATTAACTAATATAACAAATTCTTTTTTAAACACAACACAAAGTTTGGGATCAAATAAAATTACTTTCTTTATTTGCTTGATCAAATTTTCACAACAAAGCTCAAAGTCTTAGTTGAGGCAAAAATTTAGCAGAGGTTTGCTTAGCATAATCCAAGATAAAAATATACAAATGAGGGTCCCCCTTATATATAAGAAAATTGCAGAAAAATGTGGGCACAATTGACTAATTCAACTGCACAGTCTCACTTGACTACAACTACAGCAGAAAGAAAATATGCAGTTGCGAGAAAACTTGCAACATCTAACAATGCAACTACATTGAAAGAAAATGACAAAAAGGGACACTTTATTCATTTTTCTCCTCCTCGTTTGATTTGTGGAATTCCTTGAACCTAGTCAGGATGGCCTCCATCTCTGCTTGGTTTGACACTCGGGTAGAATCTGTGATCACATGAACATGGGAGATCATATCCTCAGCCTCTACAAATTTCTTTTTCCCGTCCTTTAGCATGGATGCGAGGACCTCAAAACTGACTTGGATTTCCAGTAATTTATCGAATGCACCAAGTGAGAAGTCTTGTCAAGTGCAGTGATCCATTAAGGACATAAATTCCCGTGTGATGGCATCACTAGTAATTAGATTCTAATTGTCATCATACAGATAACAAGGAAGGTCAACAATCCTAGCATAAATGAGATCAAACTCATCATCACCTTCCTTCAGTTCTTGATCCAGCTCTGCTATCATCAACTTTATTGTCTCTTTCCTGTAAGAAAGTAGCGACAAGATTTGGATATCTTTTTCCCTTGAAGGAACTAATTTATTTTCAATGAGGACGTCTATTCTGAAGTCCTCCATTTCGTTCCAAAGGGTTGTACTTTTTTCAATATTTGAATCTCTTGACATAGTGAAGTTTTAACACTTTGCATCTCACTTTGGATCACTTCAAAATCTGTCAATAACCCAACTTTTGAACTTAGGAGATGAGACCCTTCTGACTTCAGTCATGCTATCGACTTGTCCACCACTCGGCCCTTGGCTCCTACCTGTTAAATTTTATTGAGCGCTTCAGTATCCATTGAGGATCCTATGGGCTCAACTTCTTGAGAGGATTGGGTAACTTTCAGAAGAACATTAGTCAATTGTTCACATTTCTATTTTAATTCATTCTTCTCATCCTTGTCTTGGTCAAGTCTTCATAACAAAGAGTTTAAAGCCATCTGAGAATCCCGCTTGACACTCTCATGTGTCTCCTCCCCAAGCTCTACGGTTTGCATGATGTAATCATTAGGTCATATATCCTCCTTAATCTTATCTGATGATGGCACCGTGACCTTAGCATACTTCCTTTTAGAGGTCGGGTCTACTAACACCCGAGAAACAGTCTTCGACTTCTTTTTTCCCTTGGGCTTTGGAGGAACCAATTGCTCAAAGTCAAACTCATTAGGCGAAACCACCTGTTTCTTCCTCTTAGGTGCTACTACCTCCATCCAAGGTGGTAATTCAGGATTGGCTGGTGGAGTAGTAGCTTCTTGCTAACTGTCAGTTGGTATTTCAAGAGCATACTCACTTGAACTAGCAGTGGTGACTAATATCAATGTTGAAGTATCTAGTGATATGCCTGTTGATGTAGCAATAGCTATTGTTGCTGACCCTTCTTCAGTTATGGCCATAGAGGAGAAAGTGGAAGGTGCAGTTGAAACAACTTGAGTAGTAACTAGGGGTGGAATTTATGTTATAACTACCATAGTAGAAATAACTTCAATGCTTACTTGAGAAGGAATCTCTATTACGACCATCGTAGAAGGCAAAGTCATCATTTGTTGTTCCGCGAACACTTTCTCCATAGCTTCAAAAAACTCCAATATTGAAGATTCAATGGTGGTTGAAGGAATATCATCCAAGTTGGAAAAGTTGGATAGTGCGAAGAATTGTTGAGCAGTCTCTAATTGTGTCATGCCCATGCCCGGGTCCTCATCATTGAAATCCTCTTCCTCTTGATCAAAATTAGAATCCATGGAATGGATAATCACTTGTGAATGAGTTGGTGCTTGTGAACTAGCTCTAACATTAACTTCACCAAGATGTGACATTTTTTCAACCTGTGCTTCCTCTTGTTGAGGAATTTCACCTCCTTTCGTCTCTTTCTCTTTTCCAGTATCTCTAGTAGTCTGATATTCTGGTTCATTCATGGTTGTCTCTTGTACTACTGAAGATGATTCAGCTTTCTTGGACCCTTTAATTGTGAACTTGATTTTGGGTCCTTTCCCCTTGGATTGCATTGTAGGAGCTGAGGATAATGCTAGTGAATTTTCTTTGGCCTTGGTTCTTGTTTCAACCGTAGTTGTCTTACCAACTAGGCCATCACTATTATCATCATCTCAAGAACTAGCCGGAAGTTGTTTCATTCTAAGATTCTTTTTTAGCAACCATGCATTGGTGTTTGCCAAAATAGGAGAGATTCTTTGAGTGATAGATTTAATTTCCTTTTTTGACCATTGCACTGGTGGGAGTGAAGAGTTGGCAATCTTCTTTTCATAATAGACAGGGTCTATTATGTCATTAGTGTCTTCCATGGTCATTGGGATCTTTGTAAAATCCAAGTTTTCAATCTATTCCAGGGTAAGACGACTGAAATCCATCCCTCTTATATCTTCTTCATTTTGATAGTCTACCCATACATCTTCAAACCTATAGAAATGGGTGTAACTCCTCTTGAGCTTGTTCTTCATGCCATGAAAATCAAAGTTGTTTCGTGCCTTGAATCTTCTTATAATATTCCATTGCATTTCTTCCTCCATGTTTTTGGCTTTGGGGTTAGTTAGAACGAAGTACCTATCAATTGATTCTGGGAACTTTAACCCGATCTTATGTGCTTGCAATTGTTTTTCATGCACATAGATTATTTGTCGACACAACTCCATGAGAATGATCTTGTCAGAAGGATACATTGGTAGAATGAAGGGTTCACCTGAGAAACATCTGATCTGGATATAAGTGAATGTTGGGAACTGAAGGAAAACGCATCCAACATGAGACACCCTGTTATATGTAGCCTCTGATAATCTTTTCTTCTGCAGGCTCTTATCAAACATGCACTTCCACACAACAAAGAAGGCATTATTAACTCTTCTAAAGTGGCTACCTTAATTCTTGATCGTGAGTTGATCATAGTACTCCTAGATAGGAACTAATCTCCTGTCACCTTTAGTAGACAAACCTGGATATTGCCTCATGGAAGCACCGCATAAACTAGGTAAGAAGTCATATAAAATTTCAATGTCACTTTGACTTCTTTGAACTGTGCGCAAAGTGCATCACTGATCTGCTCACCCCAATCAATCCTAGCAGCTCCTTTCTTGACTATATTCATGTAATAACACATCCATCTTTGAAAGTAGTGAGAGTTCTTTAAACCCTTCACTCTTGATAACATGGTGACCATGTCGTTGTACTCCTCATTGAAGTCACTCTTGTGAAAACACTTGGGCCATCGCAAGGTGGTAGATTTTCTGGCAGCAGAGAGGTACACAATATTGATCACTTTCTTGCATTTGACCTCATTTTTCTCATATTACTCTTGATCACTTTCTTGAGAAATGTTAGCTACTTCCTCAACTAGAGAACCATTGAAAACACTATTGAAGAAAACACTATCTAGAGTCATGATGACATTTTGATCAACATCCCTAACCTATCTTGTATTCAGATCAAAGTGATCCGCTACTGCAAGTACAAAATCCAGATCATGATGTGCAACTACGAAGGATGCATATTTATGCAACTTGGATTTGATCAGGTTTGTTAGGTGGGAAGGAGCTTTCTCAACTTGATCAATAAACTCCTACATACTGACATGTCCAATTTATATATCTTTGATCTCCTTGATGTTTGAGTCTACTGAACTTTCCAAGTACAAATTCAAGTACTTATCATACTTGTACTTCATCATTTTTGCTGTTGTTTTACCCGGAGAAGATTCCAAGTGACTCGAAGAAGGCTCTGATTTGTCATGGGAGGGATTTGAAATTTGCAAATGACTATATTTAACATTGAGCATTAGCTTCTTTGATATTTATGATCATTAATGAAATCAAATTTTATCAATCGGATCAAAAAATTGGACTCAAAACAGGCTTGAGAGCAAAATTGTCAAAAATAGCAGGTCGGGGAAAAAAGTCTGATCTGCACCTGAGGAGTCAAAATTTGCATATTAGACTTTAAAGTTCAATGTGCAAAGATAAAACATCTTTTCTTGCATATCTGACTTTAAAGTCCGATGTGCAAGTTGGCAAAAGATCATCGACACATTGGGAAAAAATCATTAGCACATCGGACTTTAAAGTCTGATGTGTAGGTGTAGAACATTGCAAAAAGACCAGCACATCGGACTTTAAAGTCTGATGTGCTGGGGAAGATCAACCAATTGACATGTCGGGTTTTAAAGCCTGACATGTCAATCTAACAATCTCCCCACGCATATCAGACTTTAAAGTTTGATACGCTAGGTTTACCCTCTTGCATATCGGACATTAAAGTCCGATATGCGAGGGGATCTCTACACACAACCTATGGATTGGGTTTTAAAACTTGTCATGCAGACAAGGAAAAACAAGGATTAAAAGGGTAATCAGATTTTAAAATCTGATTGCCCTCAACCAGATCGACAAGGTTTAAGAGCAATTGGATTTTAAAATCCGATTTCCCTTCGAAGACAATGACAAAACAAAAACAAAAACGAAAGCGGAAAGGAAAGGAAAAATGCGGAAAACAAATAAAAACCCTACATGAATCCGAGCGGTCGAAGATGAAAATATGATGAAAATCCAACAAATCTGCAAGGACGGCAAGTGAAATCAGAGGAGGAAGGAAGAGGGCACGTGTAGAGGAGAATTCACAAAACGAAAACGAAGAAATAAACTCCAAAACTTAATAAATTACCCCTAAATTAACAATTAATGCGGCCATTAATTACTAATCACGCAGTGCATGTCGAACTTTAAAGTCCGATATGCATGAGTAAAACACTTGAAAGTCGGACTTTAAAGTCTAACATACAACTTTAAGGCCAAACAACCTACAGATTGGACTTTAAAGTCTGAACTGCAAGGGAAGGATTACCTGTAGGTCAGATTTTAAAGTCCGATCTGCAGGGGAAAATCAAACCTTTGCGCATCAGACTTTAAAGTCCGAGGTGCAATTCCCTTTGGAAAGAAGGAACCCTACAAGTCAGACTTTAAAGAAAAACTACAAATCTTAAAAACCTAGAAAACAATAAAAAGAAAAGCGAAAAGTAAAAACGAGCTAACCGACGGAGTCAATCAAGCTCTCCTGGAGGTCGTAAGGTACGAAATGGACCAGTTTCATAGGGTTGCTTCAGGATTTTGGCCACACTGAAATTGAGGACAACAACCCCTTATTTAAGCTTTCATTTATACCTACAATCATGTTGAACTCCCCTTACTTGTCATCCTTAGGTTTGACATCATTAATATCTAGGATTATAAGTTTGATATACTTAACAATTATATCACCAATTAGGAGGTCTCTTAAAAGCTTCCATATACTTGACATCATGTACTAATATATAAGTTCGATCATGACCCTTAAGCGAGCTTTCATACTAAAACTTACTTTCAATGTATACCTTCAACATTCAATATTAGGACATCTAGCTGAAACATGACCCCTTAAGACATTAATTGTAACATGACCCCTTGTACTTTCAATGTTTGTAGTTGACATTCAGGACCTCTAGCTGAAATGTGACCCCTTAAGAGATTAATTATCACATGACCCCTTAAGACATTCATTATCACATGACTCCTTAAGATATTAATTATCACATGACCCCTTATACTTTCAATGTGTGTACTTGACATTCAAGATTTCATTAGGACCTCTAGCTGAAAGAAGACCCCTTAAGACATGAATGAGTACTACTAACATGCATTTATTAAAAGTTTGATAATTCTCAGTCATTATCCACTTAAACATCAAGAGTGCATTTATTTTTTAGTATGTAAATGTATTTTAAACTTGTAGTAAGATATCTTTAATATCATTCTAGGGTCTTGGTGGCAGCATGCCACAATAGAGGTTGGGGGTATGAGTTGACCCCAAATGACCCATCCCTCATCAACCTTTTGTGGATCATGCTTCTGTCATTGTTCCTATTCCTATTCGTCAGCTTTCCATGATATCGATATTAGGAGCATATAGAGTGTTCTCTTTGCTAATCTTAGCAAGCAGACTACTAATATGACAACTCATCATGATGATGGAGGAGCATCAAGAGGAGATGGTGCCAATAGGTCCACTCTATGTGTGTGAGAACCCCATTTTTTTACAAGTCTTAATTGATTATGCTATGGCCCTGGTGATGGTGTTGTTGAACACATAGAAGGGCTGAGAGGGGGGGGTGAATCAGTCTAGAAATTCAAAATAGATTAAATATAAATAACATCAACTCACTTAACAGCAACACAACAATCATCAACACATGAAAAATAGATTTAAATGGAAAAGCCAAACAAGGAAAAAAATGATTATAATCTAACTCAAAATATGAACAATAATGACTACAACATGTTAGGCTTAATACCAAGGAGCAACAATAGCTGAAAGACTTGCAAGGCTAAGGCACACCTCCTTAGGGAAAGATAAAAAATACTTGCACAACTGAGGCTCATTGCTTCAGGACAAGATACACATTGTTGCCAAAGGAATCATTGTCAATCAGCAACAAAGGAAATAGCTAAATTGAAACTAAGAAGGATTATCCTAAACATGAAATTGCCCTTGAACAATTGGATCAAGTGACCAACATGACAAACACCTTTAAAAACTTATATTGTCACAACACACTCTCTCACTAAATATATCACCTTCAAAGCTCTTCTGACTTTCACTAAATATATATTCCAATGAGAGGAGATATCCTCCTTTTATACTGCCTATCGAATAAATTGCTAATTTCCCAACATGAGATGACACGGAGCAAGAAATCCTGCTCAAATTTGAAATAGGACAATGGGTTTAAAGGGGGGCCTAAGTAGGGTTGAGGGGGGGCCAGGGCGTGTCGCGGTCCTACACCTTTTTAGGGCTAGGATCAAGTGCAAAATGCATGGAAGAAGTCAAAAAATGATGTAATACTTTAGGTGCATGACCATAATTAGGTCCCAATCAAGCCAAGGGGCATAAATGCTAAGGTAGGGACCCAATGCAGTCAAAATTGTACAAGGGTGCAATTTTAGGACACTACAGACATATGGTGGGATATAGTAATGACATTAGACTATGTAATTAACTTTTCCATTGAGTAGGAATGTTGTGGCTCAACAAAACATGGAACTTGTCACAAGCTTAAAATTCATGGATGGAATTACTATTTCTCTATTTCAAACACTAAGAGAGAAATTTTACTAGTAAAGGTAGGATCATATATATTATAACTTTGATTAATAAGATAATCATGTATTAAATTAGTAACTATTTGTCATATATGTATTATAATTTTTTTATTAATAAGCTCCAATTATAAAGCATATTGTGCGCCGAACTTCATAGCATTTAATTAACAATCTTTCAAGTATTTGTATTTTATAACTTGAGTTTTTTTTTATTAAATATTTTCACATAAGATTGACTTGATTTATGTTGATCATATATTGTTTCTTGGATTATTATTACTTAGTTGTGATACTAATTTTAAAAGGAAGCTAGTAGATATTTAGTTTTGATTATTTGTGTGTAATGATATATTTCATTTGATCTTTATATTTTCTCTTAAATATTAATATTAAATGTTCACAAGCACAAAAACTAGCATAACTTCACTTATCCATTGCCAACCAGTAACATTGAAAAATAATAACTTATTGGAGAAGGCATGCTAATAATATATTAAATTCAATATAAAGAAAACAATGGCACAATTAGAGATAATGAAATTAGTTTCCGTCATAAACCTTTGGGGTGGAAGCATAAATGTGTCACCCTCTTTTTTTGTTTAGGTGGGACATTGAAATTAGAATTCTTATCCAAATATTCATTCTTCACTTACAACAAGCAAACTCTTAACAATTTGAAGATGAATTTTTAGAATGATTCAAGTGAGATCACCAATATATTTTATATCATAATATAGGAGAGTACATAGGTAATGGCCACCATAGCTAGAGTAACGTTTGAATACATTAAAAGTGGTTATCAAGCATTATATACTATATCTTATAAGAATTATAGTACACATAAGATCCATAGTTTTTAACTAAGGTGTATTATGTCAGCAACAACAAAACTGATAAGGGAAGTGGTTAATAAAATCTCCCCTTTAATAATATCTTTTGTAATATTTCTTAATTTTGTAGGTGTTTGAAAGTAGATATATGATAGATGTATATAATGAAATAGTATTTGTAAACTAACTCACTTTATCTACTTTAAATAATATAAACATAATAAATTTATAGAAAATTAAATATATATAAATTTCACAATAACAATTATTAATAAAATACAAATATATTTATAAAACACACTTACTTTTATCTACTCTCTGAATTGTTGAATATTAGAGATAATTATGAAAAGATTAAAATTGCTATTTTTATAAATTTGGGATGTCATGCTTGACAGTTGGCTTGTTTTTAGACTTTTATACTTATTCGTGAGTCATTTGAACTCATGTGACCGTTCATCCCCATTCGTTCACTTTTCAGTAAACTGATAGGAAAATTTTGCACCGTAGAAAGCTATAAAGTGAAGATGATATATTATTTAGCACTTTGGTGTTTCGTGGAACGACAATGATTGATTTTGGCGTGAACAATAAGAGAGAGAGTTGTAGCGCCTCATTCACGCTCTCTACTTACTCCTTCACATGTCTTCTTGTTTTTTTTCCTTCAAAAAGATTCAAATTTCACGCTCTCTATTTAGTTGTTCACATGATATTTCATGTTGTGCTTGACTTCAGATAATGTCGTGCTTGACTGAAGAATATGACTTCCCCTTTCTTTCTCTCCATTCATTTTTTCTTCAAATCTTGTCTCTTCTTTTGTAAGGTCTTTGCTTACTCGTAAAGCTCAAAGCTATATGCCAATTATTTTGTCTCAATAGTTTTCTCAAGGATTTTAGATTAATTGTCTTACAAATTTCTTTTTTAAAAATTATGTTTTCTTCCAATATTTTCTGTTTTCAACATGAAATTTTAATATCATTTGAGTTTAATAAAATTATATTATTTTAACATTTATATAAAATGAATATTAATATAATCATATTTTACTCTAGTCTATTTAATCAATTATTTAGTAAATATCAAAAGATCTTAGAAATAGAGAGAGATTTTTTTTAAAGAGATGTTTCTAGATTCACAATGCAAACAAATTATTTGTATAACTTCTAGCTTAAAAAAACTCATCATCGTACAACAACTAATTATTGATGTGCAATCTTGAAGGGAATAATGAAAGATTGAATTTGTGCACATTACAAGTGACAAATATATAACCGTCTACTAAATAAAAACTACAAATATTTAGCAACTTGATAAATTTTGCAAGCTTGAACATCAACCAAATGTTGTTTTCATTAGTTATCCTTAGTTTCATTTCTACCTTGACATCTTGCTTCATCACAACAAATACAAATTTCATCAATTCTCTAGAAATAAGTGCCATGTTATTAATTCCTACCAAGGCAGCCTACTATTGCATTCATTGAATTTTAACCAATGATTACATAGGATTGCATTTTTTGAACCAAATTTATATAGTTTAACTTTAAGTTTTATTTTAAATGATTATTAGAAAAGTCATTTTTCCTTATTTCTATTGATTTGTGTTGAAAACAATAAGTGCAAAATTTATTTTTCTTAAAAAAATACACCTTTATATACATTAAATTCGTTGCCAATAAATTTACAAAGTTAACTTCAATAGAAAATCAAGAAAATACATAAATCCTTGCACAAATTTAGAAGCAATAATGATATATATATGAAGTAACTTTGTATATAAATGAAGTAATGAGTAATAATAAATAACAAGATATGGAGTTTATGAAATTTTTAAGATTAGTGAAATGCCTTGACCTATTTGATAATAGTTTGTCTGGGAGCATTCCTCAAAATATTGGATCACTCACTGGTTTGGTTATTCTCAACACTTCGAGAAATCATTTCAATGGAGAAATTCCTAAATCCATTGAAGATATGATACTACTAGAATAACTTGATCTATCACAAAATAAACTATTAGGGACTATTCCTACTAAGTTGTAAATTTTGACATCCTTAAATTACTTTGATGTGTCCTATAATAACTTATTAGGGATGATGCCACAAGGATGAAAAATGATATCATTTGATTCTACATCTCCAATAATCTAGATCTATGTGCCCAAAAAATTTATATGTCATGCTCAAGTAATCATCTCGATTATCCAAAGGCAAGTGAAGAGAATAATGAAGATTCAGAATATGATCTATGGTGGGATATAGGAATGAAAATAGGCTATGTAATTAACTTTCCATTTTAGTGGGAATGTTGTGGCTCACGAAAACATGAAACTTGTCACAAGCTTCAAATTCATGGATCATATGTATTATACTTTTGATTAATAAGCAAAGCACGTAACGTGCATTAAATTTAGTTACCACATATATGTATTTTACTTTTTAGTAATAAGCTAATCATGTAACATGTATTAAAATCTAGTTATCATATATGTATTATACATTGATTAATAAGCTCAAATTATAAATCATATTGTTTGTCAAGTTTCATAAAATTCTATTGACAATTGTTCAAGTATTTGTATTTATAATTTTAACTTTTTTTTTATGTTTTTACATGAGATTGAATTGATTTATATTGATCATATATTATTTCTTGTATTATTTTTACTTAATGGTGATACTAATTTTAAAATGAAGCTAGTAGATATTTAGTTTTATTATTTGCATGTAATGATATATTTCATTTGATCTTTATATTTTCTCTTAATTATTGATAGTAAAGGTTTACAAGAACAAGAAATAGTATAACTCCACTTATCTATTGCCAACTAATAACATTGACAAATTATAAATTATTAGAGAAGGCATGCTAATAATTTATTAAATTTAATAGAAATAAAATAATGGCACACTTATAGATAATGAAATTATTTTCCCTCATAAACCTTTGGGTTGGAAGCATAAAGGTGTTGCCCACATTTTTGTTTAAGTGGGGCATTAAAGTTGAAATTTTTATCCAAATATTCACTCTTTGTCACTTACAACAAGCAGACTCTTAACAACTTGAGATGAATTTTTAAAATGATTCAAGTGACATCGCCAATATATTTTATATTACAGTATAGGAGAGTACATAGGTAATAGCCACCATAGTCATAAGAACGTTTGAATACATTAAAACTGGTTATCGAACATTATATACTATGTCTTATAAGAATTATAGTACAGATGAGATCCATATTTTTTAACTAAGATGCATTATGTTAGCAACAACAAAATCCACAAGAGGAATGCCTAAGAAAATCCCCCTTTAATAATCTCTTTGATCTAATAAAATTTTACTATGGAAAGTGATTAAAATTAATATTTTTATAAATTTGAGATGTCATGCTTGACATCACCAAACATTCAAGTAAACAGTCCGCTTGTTTTAGACTTATCCGTGAATCACATAAATTGTTTAAACTCACGTGATCGTCCATCTGCCCATTCATTCAATTGTGCTCATCCTTAAATATCTATTTCAACATCTAAATTTTCATTGAAGGGAAGACTCTTTAGAAGTTATGTATTCTTTTAATATTTTCTGTTTTCAAAATATAAAATTATAAGATTATTTGGGTTTTAATAAAATTATATTATTTTAACATTTAAATAAAATGGATATTATTAAATTTTAACATTATTTAATTCTAGTTTATTTAATCAATTATCAAGTAAATATCAAAAGAGATTAGAAATAAAGAGATAGAGTTGAATTTTCAAAGAGATGATTCTAAATTCACAATAGAAACAAATTAGTTATGTAACTTCTATAAAAAAAAATCATCATCAAACAACTAATTATTGATGTGCATTCTTGAATGATTGATAAAATTTGTGCACACTACACGCCTGAAATATATAACCTATAAATCACTACAAAGATTTAGCAACTTGATAAATTTTGCAAGCTTGAACATCAATCAAATGTTGTCTTCATGGATTATCCTTAGTTGCATGTTCACCTTGACGTCTTGCTTCATCACAACAAATACAAATTTCAAGGCAAGATACTATTGCATTTATTGATTTTTTTTTTTCATTAGTTTAACCAGTGATTACATATAATTCAAAATTTTGAGCAAAAATTCTATAAATATATTTTTTCTTTATTTTTATTGATTTATGTTGAAAGCAATAAGTGGAAAAAATAATTTTCTTAAAAATCACTTAATTTTCCTAAAAATAATCAATCTTTGTATGCATTTAATTCATTGTCAGTAATATTAGATTCCTACAGTAGAAGTTGTGCATTTTCTCTCCCTATCCTTTACTTGTTGCTTGAATTGGCCTATCTCTTTCTATCTTTTACTTGTTTCTCAACTACGATTAATAGTTTTATATATGTGACATCTCCCTTCACTACATAAACAATTGGATTATCTAGATTTATTTAGACACATTATTATTAGTTTGTGGTACAATTGACATTTTTACATAACTGATACCGCCTATTACGCAAGGTTTATTTAGGTTTCAAGTTAGTGAATTCTTTTTTTTTTTTTTTTTTTTAAATTTGTTGCTTTTTTATTTTCTAGAAAATTTACCTTCGCTCTTAAGCTTTTAATATTTATATGGAAAAGTCATTGCTTAATGCATATTCATGTTTGCTACAATGTTTTGATTTCAAAGACATGAGATATTTGTCAAGGGTTCATGGAATTTTGTACTCCTTAGGTAGGAGGTATTTTCTTATTTTTAAGTTTTGAAAGTAGTGTTTATGAATTTTCCCTAAAGAGTTTTGGGAGTTTATTTACAGTTTTTATTAAATATCTTCATATTTATTTCAAAAATATATTTTTAAATATTTCATTTATTTAAGAAGTAATTTATTCAATAAAATTATTTTAAATCTTTTAAACTTACATTTTTAGATTTATTTTAATTATAACATTATATTTAGAAATTTTTAAATATTATTTTTAATTTAAATATTTCAATAATTATTATATTACTAAATATATAATATATAAATAGTGTATATATATATATAATCCTATTATTTGAAAAAAAAATTATTTTTAATTCTGGGATTTTGTCATAAGAGATTGTGATGGTGAAGAGGGCCTAAATATTTATTTATTTTTTATTGGAAGAAGAAATAGAACCTAAATATGATGGTCATGCACTATTTTATATGTAAAATACAAACAAAACATATAAATTTCTCTCTACATCTATCTCACTCACATGAGATAGAACAAAGAAGAGAGAAAGAGAGAAATAGTGGGATATAGAGCAAGGGAGAGTGAAAGAGAGAGCTAGATATACATGGGGAGAGAAAGAGAGAGAGAAAAAAAGAGAGAGATAGAGATACCTGGGAATAGAAAGAGAGGGAGAGAGAAATAGTGGGAGATAGAGAAAGGGAGATAAAAAGAGAGAGCTATAGAGATACATGGGAAGAGAAGAGAGAATAAATGGGAAGATAATGGGAGAGAGAGGTAGAGTGATAAGTTGATAGGAAGTGATATAGATGGAGGCAAACATAGAGAGATAGAGAATGATAGGGAGAGAGATAGAAATAGATAGGGAGATAGAGGTAGAGAGATATAGATACAAAGAGAGAGAGGAATGAGAGGGAGATAGAGAGAAAAGTAGGGAGATATGGTTATAGTGCAAGAGAGATGGAGTAAATAAGAGAGGGGAGGGAGAGATAGAGAGATAGATATAGAGGGTACAAGAGTGAGAGAGAAAGAAATTTATATAGAAACAAATAATAGAGAGGGAGAGACATAGAGGGAGAGAGAGAAGGGGAGGATAGAGAGGTAGAATAAAGATAGGCATGGAGAAATAAAGAGTACATCAATAGAGAGAGAGAGTGAGAGAGATAGAGAGAGAGAGAGCGGTAAGGATATATATATAGGGGAGAAAGATAGAGGAAGATAGATATGTATAGATGGATATGGAAGAGAGAAAAGGGTGGTAAAGATATTGAACAATACAAGGATCTAGTCAATGAGGTGCATATAGATCATATTGTCTCTCTAGATTTGGGCACCCAAATTCTTGTATACATTCTATGTTCCTAGCAATGGAGGTTTTGCAAAGACAATAAAGGTAGGCATGTTGGCTCACTTTAAAAAATTTAAATGCGTGCAAATTAAAAGAATCATCCTACTTGTAGGTGAAAAAAAAATGACCAATATGAAAATATATCCAACAACTTCAAATATTACAATCATCTTTTATCTATCTCCATTAAGATGGATTGTCGTTTTCAAAAACTAATTGATTTATTTTAAATATAACTCTTTTGATGTAATTAATATTTAATTAATTTTTAAATTACTGTAATCTGGGGGGAAATGGGGCTCACTAGTCTAATGCATGCAAATTAGGAAACTTCACCTATTTCCAGTTTGATTATATTTTGAAGGAGAATGATCCACTAGGCTCAAGATGGATCAAGCACAAAGTGTATGTAGTGGTCCTTCATTATTGACTTGAAAGTGACAATAAAAAATGTAAGGAAGAATGCACGAATTAGGAGAAAGTAAGCTAAAATGATATTTTTTTGCATGTATGGGAAGACAACAGACTCAAAACCCAATTCTAGAAAAGTATGTGAAAGTATAGACTATAACAAACCCGTTGTCAAAATTTGAGGCAAAAGTGCACAGACTTAGTTTCCCATCTCAACCCACTCTCGAGACTAAATCGCTCAGCTCAGATTGCTCCCACAAGTTTCAACTCTGATGAATTTTAGATTATACATCTTTGTCTAATGTTTTTGCACCTCTTTCTATAGCTTCGTCACCTATTACTGCACATAGAAAATAGATAAAATGTTGGATAGATAGGGGTTTTTCTATGCCAAATCTTGATTTATGAATTAACCTTGAAACTGAATTGAATTGGAATCAAAATTGAAAGTGTCTTGTTAGGCAAAAAAGGCTAGAAGTGAAAATAAAATTCTTATACCTTCATAGGCCTTTTTTATGTCAAAATTCTCATGAAGATGCTTGATGTTGACTTTTAATTGACTTAGAAAGAGAAGATCATGGAGGCCATCACAAATGCATATATATACCATAAAATCCTGGTCTTCAATGCCTTGATGCTTGATCTCTTGCTTTTGAGAACTCGAGATGCAAAATTGATATCATGGCATCATATTACTTGAGTAGGTTACCCAAAATGAGGAGGATGCCTTAATTATATACCTCTCCCAATTATTTTTAGGTATAAAACATAGACTAGGTTGACATGGGAAAATATTTCCTACTAAATAAAGTTGACCATTGTGTGATTTCAAGTTGGGGCCAAACTAAAAGGAGTGGGGCACCCTAGGCGCGATGCTCCCTCTAAAGAAAGCCCAAATTGGAACTTGAGGTCCTAACTAGGGCAAGGAAGTTTAAAACATATACTGAATTGAGTTGGGTCAAGCATGTTGAGCATGGAAGTCAAAGATCATTAAAATGGGTTCTAGATAAGCATGAATTGTCATAAGGGTGCAATTTCATAACACTATATTTAGTCCCCACTTTAGAAAGAGTATGAACCTACATTCATACTCACAATAAAGAGGATCAAGACATATGAAACTTTCATCAGGGTCAAAGAGATAAGGATTGCCAAGCCCCCAAGTGACTTAGGTCCCTATTAATTTAAAACCAAGATAAAAGGAGTAACGCATTCCAGAGAGAGAGAGAGCATGACCATACTATCATAGTAAGGTTAAAACTTACTATAAGTCATGTAAAAAAATAATGCAAAGAATAATTGAAATAGTCTATCAAATTGTGTTATGCTAGTTAATTCACCTTAAGAATTACCAAGGAAAGCATTATATCCATGGAAATCCACTAAGAGAGAAAGTTACAAAGAAAAAGGCATATTTGCTTAGTAACTTGAAAAAAAATGACTACAAAAATTGATCAGCAATGTTTGTATAAATTGTAACAAAGAGAAAAGTGTATGCCCATATTGGCAACCAGCAACAAATTGAGAGGGGGGGTGAATTAGTTTGCTAAAAAACTTTCTGCAACTTATACCATAAATCAGATCTGATAATTAACAATTAAAACATGAAACAACAACACAACAATATCACACATAACACCAAGATTTTTTATGTGGAAAAGATGGTTAAGGGAAAAACCATGGTGGGAACCTACCCATAATGAGATAATAACTTGTTATGAGTAAATGAAATATTACAATGGGGAATGCACATGCTTTTAGGCACACGGCCTAGAGCTCATTGCTCAAACAAGAAGCTTGAAAAGGCTACAACCTTAAGGGAAGGATCACTGCCTTACAGGAAGTCTCACTAACTTACAAAAGCATGCAGACAACAATCAAGGTTACATTAACTGTGAAAATAGCATCTCCATGTACTTGGATAGAATTTTGGTTAAGTACACAGTCTACTCTGCAACAATTCTCTTCTCTCCTTCACTTTTGAAAGATAAAATCACTTGTTCACACATACAAATTGATCATACACTCACTCAAGAATCGTAGCCCTTGAATCTTACATGATTATTACATTTATTTATACAAGACATTTACCTATATTTCAATGTCGGCCAAACCTTAAATATAAATTACAAAATAATAACCTCACACACTACAACAACATATGTGGACCAAAATAATGTTGGCTAAGAGATAGTCTGGACCCAAATAAACACCACAAACATGCAACACCTCCAAAAATTATGCCTCGATCATCTGCAACACACTACAACCACCAAGAATGTCGCATAACATGAAGAACATCATCAGACCAATAAAATCTTCAATAACATGCATAACGATCAATGTCGACCACCAATATGTAGATAACATGATCTAGAAATATTCAAAAGCAACGTAAATTGCACCACAACAACTTCTACAACTCAGATTATTAGAATCATCACCATCTCACCACCAGAGCTCAAGAACATAAAAAATGGCTGACAACATAAAATATACACTTGTGGACATCCAAATCATGAACAAATTGAATTGAGGATACACACCAACGTCCCGAACACATCGCATACATCCACAACTAAAGATATAACAATTCAAAAGAAATTTGAAGCACAAACCAGAATACCGAATAACACGAACAATTGAATATCAGTCTCAATACTGGATCTCATAACTCAATCAAAACATCATGCAGACCACTAAAAATTATACTGAATCAACTGCAAATACTTATCTCAAAACTCATTAAACTACATCAACTCAACTACAATACATTGACCAAACCAACTCAATTAATCTGACTGCAACACTAGAATACACAGAAGAATATGTTGACATCAATGACAACACATTATTCCAACAAACTCTCAGCAACATTCAACAACCCCCACATTAAAACAATTGCATATGTCTTATCGAGAGAAATTTCTTTAGGGTAGAATACATGCATCCAAAAGACAAGAATATTTCAATTTTCTATCTTCTCATTTTTTAGGTCTTGCCTTACTTGTACAACTCAAATTTGTATGTTAGTTGTCTATATATAGTTTTAATTTTATATGTGTGTGTATGTATAAATATATACATACACACACACACATATAATCCTTACTATAATTTCAAACCTATATTGGATGTAACTACAGATTTTACTAAATTAGTTTTTTATGGCTATCAATAGATAGAAATTGACAGATGTTCTAGGAATTGTTAGGGAAGCAATCTCCTTTTATTATAGTATGTGTCAAGCATAATTTTTTCAAAAATAAAAATGTTCTTGATAGGATCATCTTAAGGTTCCCCTTTAGGTGTGGCAAGTTGATAAGCTCCAAATCCATAGCCAATTGTAATGTAAAGAGTCTTAACTAGTTAGGTTCCAATTTTTCTTTCTTTTGTTGGTCTTGTTAGTTCGTTTGATTTTATCTTAATACTAGGTCACCCACTTCAAATTTATGAGTTTTGATCTTATTTTAAATATCACAAAGGTAATTTTGATAAGCTTGCAAATGATTTAGTGCATTAAAGAATCTTTCATCTAGTAATTTCACCAATAATATGCATTTTTAAGCATTTAATTTTACAGCTGGCCTAATTTTCTTCAAGAAACTCAATTTTTTTCTAATATGCTAAATACTTCAGATTTTATTTTCATTATATAAAACCAATACATTCTTGTGTAGACATCTAAAAAATTAATGAAGAAATTTAGACCCACCAATTAATGTATTCTCCATCGGGCCAAATACATTCGAGTGCACAAGCTCCAATGGTCTTGTCTTCTTGTTTGGTCCCTTGGTAGATAATCTAATCCATTTTCATCTCACCAAAGTGCCAATGCAGACCCACCCCCTCATGGACACATGGTTGTTGGCCCCACTATCTTGTTTAGGTACATGCTCGTTAACTAGCTTTAGTGAACATACCAGGTTTTCATTCAGTACGAACATTACATGCCCACCACACGCGGTTATTTATATATATTTCATTTCTTTTGAGTTTGGTATGTTATCAATATGATAATCAAGTTTTTTATTTGTGAAAAGTTTGAAATGCAGTGTTTAAGCTATTTGCATGTAGTCAGCCTAACTATGTGATGATTACCATAAGATATTAAAAGATTAATCTTGCCAATGAGATCAAGACCTCATATAGAAAGAAGAGTCATGGAGTGGTAATGATATAAAGAGCTTGCGGGACTGCATGAATAAGGTTCCCATGTTACTGATAGTGAAATTAATTTATCCTTCACTAGCCTTTGTAAGATAATATAATAGCTTTCATTTAGTTTGGTAAACTACTTTTTTCTCTTAGATGACAACATGAAAACCTTTGGAACTTGTGGTATGCTAATTACATTAGCTTGGACGAACAATTTATTCTTTCTATCTCTTCTACGTCTAGGACATCAACTCCTAAAAGAATTAAAATGTTTTGCAATGGACAAATCTCATCCTATACAATGAACTTAAATTTTCACTAGGATTCATATCCTTCACAAATACATTAAGATTAAACGGTCATATTTATATCCTCTTTAATCCTAATTTTATGTTTCTAATATTCAATTATTTCTTAAATTCTTTTCTACCAATGTCTACCATTTCTACCTTCTTAAAATTCTATATTAGTGAAGAAAAGTGTAGGTTCAATGCTCATTAAGAGTTCCAAGGTGTATCAAGATGGTAGATGATAGCTTGATGGAGACAAACATTGTGAGCATATTGGATGTCTTAATCCTACTCCCACCTTACCTATAATATTTGAAAACAACTCCTACATTTCAGAAGACATAATTATCTTTGGAGGAGATATCTTTGTCTTCGGATTGTGCTCTAAGTCAATTTCTATAATATTCTAGGTTTACATCTTCAATAATGTGACCTAAAACACAGGTGATTTGATTGTGACAACTTTTAACATGTTAACATGGAGACCACTGAGTGGA
Organism: Cryptomeria japonica; assembly: GCF_030272615.1. NCBI lineage: Eukaryota > Viridiplantae > Streptophyta > Pinopsida > Cupressales > Cupressaceae > Cryptomeria > Cryptomeria japonica. The sequence goes on from NC_081409.1 coordinate 221,641,601, forward strand.
GTTTATAAACATCATTCATTTTTATTTTTCTTTCTGCATATTCCTTTGAAGAATGAGGATATCTCACACATACTCATTTAATATTATTTCTTCCTAAGGGGAGGAATATTATTCAACAATCATGGACTATCTTCTACACCTAGTTTTGAGCACCTGCCATCAGTTATGTACCTTGTGGAGGGAGTTTCTTAGTCCTTCCACTTATTTTCTCTCTCTATTTATATTGGGGCATACTTCCTTTTTGTGGGAGGTGAATTCTTCTTCTTCGGGGTTATTTTATATCTACATGAGTACCTAACATGACTTCATTTACCAAGACCCATCATCATCTTTTCACCCACCTAAACCATGCATAAGGGGGGTTTGGGTTGTTGCGTAGGTTTTTATTTAATTATTTTCCCTTACTCAAATTTTTCATGTACTTTTCTTATGTTTTCTAAAACCATTGAAGTGGTTTTAATTAATTAGTAACTAGGATATGATATTGAGGTGTACCCATCTTTAAAGGAAGAAACACCTACTATTTTAATCACTTTATTTAATATAAATGATTACACACTATTACCTATATTTTTCACCTCCATCCTCTCCCTAATACTATATAAAATCACTACCTAGCTTGTATTTATTATTCTAGACTTGAGATACTCTTAAATTGTTGTAAGTGTTCATTATTGTGTAGCTTTTCTTTGGGCTCTTAATGCAATCTTGTCATCTTGACATTTGCACATCTCTTGGAATCACAAGTCTATAATTTCTTTATTCTATTTATAATTTTTTAACAATTGTACTTTTTGGGTTGGTCACTTGTGAGAAATGTAAGGATTGTAAACTTTTCATATTGACAAAATGATGTATTTAAATGTCGACTTTAGATGGGGAGATTTATTAGAGATGGTAGGCCAGAATTGCTCCAAATGAAAACAAAAAATGGACTCAACTATATGTCTTGAATAAAAAAAGAGGCAAATAGATTTTCGGGAACAAATTCTAGTGTTGTAATTGAAGGTGTGTTAAGAATTTTTTTTGGTAGTGCTATAGGTTGTGAGGATGGTTTTGGGAAAACAAAATAATTTCTTTGACCCATACACACATGGTTAATATAAATATTTCTTAAATGTTTGTTGCAGAAGTGTTAGACTTGGGTGAGCCAAAAGACTGCACTAGGATGATGGTCAAAACATTGATTAAGTTGAGATGGTGTGGTGGGTTGAAAAAAGTGGATGGTGTAGTGCTAGGGCTTGGGTTCCTTCATGTTCAAGGTGTTTGGTCCTCAATGTACCCACACTATAATTGTATGTGGGTTCTTTTCTTAATCCTTGCAATGAGAAAAAAAATGATGAACATGAGAACAATACAATGTTGGGTTTGGAATTTGTAAAGGTGGTTCTTGGGGCTTCAAATAAATAAATGATGGTGTGGACTAGTCATTTCTCATGGATGAAGATTTTGACATGGAGGAATAAATTGTAGAGGTTTCATTGGAATGATAAAAGTAATAAGAGTGAAGCTTAAATTATAGTTAAAATATTATAGAGATAGAATTGTTATGTTGATATGTAATACATGATATATAATGAATATTGATCATTGTATAAAATAGCAATTTTAAAAAATTGTTAATTCTTTTATGAAATAATTTATGAGATACAAATCCCTTATGCCAATTCACTCATAAATAAATAAATAAATGATGAACAAAATAAATAAATAATAAATTCAAAATTACAACTATTATATCAACTCTTAAAAAATAGTAACTATAAAATAAATCTTAAGTAAATAAAATGACCCTTCTTTGAACATAAGCATCTCAAAAAAAGTAAAATATAAATATAACTATCATTTCAATGTTTGATAATTTGTGATATAAATTTTTTATTTAAAAATAATACTTACTAATTTTTATTTTTATTTGTTTAAGTATATAATTATTTACTAATTTATTTATTATAATAGTAAAAGTAACCATTTCAATAAAATAAAATAAAAAATAAGAAAGAATTTCAATTATAAAAAAAAAGTACAATTAAAATAGCTACCTTCGTAATGATATTTTATATAGATTTTCTAAAAATAGATATACTAGCTAATAGAATATAATTATTTTTATCAAATGCACTTATGTTCTTCCTTTACATTATAAATTGTTGAAAATTGGAACATTAATTTTTTAACTTTGGTAAAATTAAATTTATAACACACATCCAAATTGCTTTGATAAAAATAAAATATCTTCTCAAATAAATAAATTTTGAGTCCACATTAATTTTAGTATGCCACAATTTAGCATGAATAATTTTCTTAATCAACTGCTATGATTAATCCTTTATTAGCGTGACAATGATTTATTTATTTATTTTGTGATTTTATTAAAATTTGAGATGACTTCACCAAACATTCCGTATGCCGTGTTGACCGATAGATGAACTTTCTCTTTCCTTCTCTCTACATTCACTTTCCTCTTAATTTTTCTTCAAATTTTCTATCTTGCCCACTGCCTTGCCCTATAAATCTGCCTCACCTTGCACATTCATTTCACAGAAGCCTTTGGGATTCACAAAGTGAGCTGTTTCTTCTATTCTCTCATACTGAGAATTATATTAGCTCGGCCTTTTTCTGGTCTTGGACCGCAATGAAAATGGGTTTGGGCATTTGGCTGGTGTTGCTGCTGTTGCCTATTATCAGCTGCTCTGCATGTTCGGAGGACGAGAGAATGTCTCTCTTGGATTTCAAGAAAGGTCTTAATTTTACTTATTATAGCGAGCATATTGGATTTGCTGCCACCCACGCACTGCCCATGTCCTCTCCTTAGATCTCTTTGGCTACGAATGGAGTGAAATTCGAGGGGGCCTATTCCAACTGCTGCATTTGGAGCACTTGGACCTCTCTTTCAGTTCCTTTAACCTTCTATCCATCCCTCCACAAGTTGGAGAGCTGAGGAGACTCAAGAATCTGCGCTTGTCTGATTGTGGATTTATTGGCCAAATTCCAAGAGAGATTGGTAACATGTCCACCTTGAAATTCCTTGACCTCTCCTACAATGAAGGTTTGCAGAGCAGCAACTTGGGTGACTGGATAACAAATTTGAGAGGGTTGGAGTACTTGGACCTCTCTTACAATAATCTCACTATGGCAGGAGACACTCTGCTGGGGAGCATCGCCTCTCTCACCAATCTCACCACAATTCGCATGTACGGTTGTGGACTATCAGGGGAAATTCCTCCCTCCTTTGCGAATCTCTCACGGCTTCAATGGTTGGGCCTTTCAGGAAACTCATTAAGAGGTAAGATCCCTGCCTTTGGTGCACCTCTTCCTTTGTCATATCTTGCTCTTTCTGCCAACAATTTGGAAGGTTCTCTTCCCTCCTCTTTAGGTGGCCTCTCAAAATTGCAGTCTCTCTATCTTTATTCAAACAAATTGAATGGCAGCATTCCGTCTATTCTAGGTAATCTCTCAGCCCTGAGAATTCTTTATCTACAGAATAACTCTTTGAGTGGTCCGATCCCAACTTCCTTTGCCAAGTTGTCCAAACTAGAGGTTGTCTTTATGGCCAAGAATAGGTTAAATGGAACTTTCTCATTTTTTATTCTAAACAATTGCCCCAAACTTAATGCTCTGGATCTCTCAGGCAATATGTTGACCGTCAAAATTAGCACCTCTATCGTTCCCAAATTTCAGCTTGAGTATTTAGCTTTACATCAATGTAATATTGGAGGAAATTTTCCTGCATTTATTTCAACTCAATATTTCATTAGTTATTTAGATTTATCAAATAATTTTCTTACTGGTTTTATTTCAAATTGGCTTTGGAAAATCACAGACCTTGTACATGTAGATCTATCTAATAACTTATTTTATGGATCAATCCCAAAATATATACATCTTTATTTTCTTTCATTGGCCAAAAATAATCTTAGTGGCTCTATTCCAAATTCTATTTTTGAATGGGAGGGTTTGAATATTTTAGACTTGTCTAATAATAGGTTAAGTGGTAGGATTCCCCAATGTCTAAAGAATTGCCCTAAGTTGCTTACCTTAAATCTAGAAAATAACACATTAATTGGTAAAATACCAAATATATGTAAGAAAATGAACTATCTTGAGGTATTAAAACTTGGAGAAAATGCACTTGAAGGGCAAGTTCCATCATCACTTGGAAAATGTAAGAATCTAAAAATCCTTGACTTGAGAAACAATAATTTGCAAGGGAATATTTCAGATTGGGTTCAAAGCTTGCACAATCTTCAAATTTTAATGTTGAAAAATAATAATTTTAAGGGTAAAATTCCATTACAATTAACAAAATTACAAAATCTTCAAATTTTGGATATGTCAAACAATAATTTTTCAGGGGTTATTCCAAATGACTTTATGAAGTTAATTGCAATGCAAAATCAAATAGAAAACACAAAAACCCTTGGACAATTTACTAATGAAGATGTGTTATTTGCGTATGAAAGTTATTTGTATATAGATGAAGTAATAGTTAAGAATAAAGGACAAGATTTGGAGTATGTGAAATTTTTAAGATTGGTAAAATGTCTTGACCTCTCCAACAATAGTTTATCAGGCAACATTCCTCAAAATATCGGATCACTCAAAGGTTTGGTTATTCTCAATATTTCAAGAAATCATTTCAGCGGCAAGATTCCTACATCCATTGGAGATATGATATTACTACAATCACTTGACCTTTCACATAATAAACTAGTTGGGACTATTCCGACTGAGCTACAACTTTTGACATCCTTAAGTTACTTTGATGTGTCCTACAATAACCTATCAGGGTTGATACCACAAGGAGGACAGATGATGACATTTGATTCTGCATACTTCTCAAACAATCTAGACCTATGTGGCCTACAAATCTATGTGTTATGCTTAAGTAACCCTCTTGATTCTCCAAAGGCACATCAAGAGAATAATGGAGATTTAGAGGATGATGTATGGTGGGATATAGGAATGGCAATAGGCTATGTGATTAGTTTTTCAATTGTAATGGGAAACTTGTGGCTCAACAAAACATGGAGTGTCCCATGCTTCAAATTCATGGATGGCATTGTCATTTCTCTATTTCAAATGATAAGAGAGAAATTTTATTATTAAAGATGGACTCATATGTATTATACTTTTTATTAGTAAGCTAATAATGTAACATATATTGTCATATTTTGATGTTCTGCAATGTATTGTAAAAAAATGGAGTATAGTGTGACAAATTCTCCTAAATTTTGGTTGAGAATTGTTCAACTATTTGTATATTATAATTTTAAGATTTTTTAATATTTCAATGTGATGTTGAATTGATTTATTTTGATCATATATCATTTCTTGTTGTACCATCATTTGGTAATGATAGGTCATATTTAAGAGGAAGAGCTAGTAAATATTTATCTTTGATGATTTGTATATAATAATACCTTTTTGTTTGGTCTTTCTATTTTCTATTAATATTAATAGTTTACAAGCACAAGGATCGGTAAATCTTGACTCGTATATTGTTAATAAATATTATTGATAATTAAATAGAGAAGAATGAGTGTTATTAAATCTTAAGCTCCATAGAAACAAAATAATGAGATGTTTTTCAACACATGCAATTGTTTTTCCTAAGGAACCTTTGGGTGGAAGCATAAAGGTGTTTCCCACTTTTTTGTCTAAGTGGGACACTCAAATTAACATTTTCACTCTTTCTCACTTATATCAAGCAAACTATTAAGAATTTGAAGATGCTATAAACTTGTAATTTTTGATACTTTGAGTCTACATTCTATTTATATAGTTTTAAAATTAGCTATCTTTGAAATATTTGTTAATAAATTGCTTCATAGACAAGTTATTTTATCTTTCATGAATAATTTTTTTTCCATATTGCGTGACTTAGCTAATTTATTAAACATATGCCATTAACACTAATATCTAGGGAGTACATAGTTTATTATAATTTTTGTTTCATTTTTTATTACATTTTTATGGTTGGCTAAAAATCTATATTCACTATTAAATAGTTAATAAATAATATAATTATTATAAAAATTATACATTTTGAAAAGATTATGTTTAAGGATATGATCATTTTAAGAAATGTGTCATTGCAATTTTATTTCATTGTAAAATACGTGCTCCCAATCGACATTTTCTCAAATATGGGATGAATGAAACACCTAAGGGCCACATATATTAGAAAGTTCAAATGAATGTCATATTGGTAATAAATGACAAACTTACAATAATTCTATGATGCTCATTGAATAATTTCTAGAAAACTTTGATGTTTAAAGTCAAGTTTAAAAGCAAAATATCATTCAATGGTTAAAAATTTGGCTAACGAGGGTGGATTCAAACTCCTTTACACTTTGAACTCTAAAAAACCAAGATGGTGGTCATTTAATAATTTTAGCATGTGAATCAAATTTTTATGAAGAATTATTGTAGAGTGAAACTAAATCATAAATTAATAGTCTGAGACCAAAATTGTTCATTACTAACTTATATAATACTAGTCTCATGTAGAGTTGCAACTAGATATATTTGGATTGGTGGAAAGTAAAAAGTATCCACAGCTAAAATGGGAAAAGTTGTTACAAATGAAGAAATGTTTATTACCCTTTGAACTGTTAAGTTTCCTCTAGATTCAGCCATAAATAATTTACAATTTAAAAACATATAAATATAATCTACACTCAAAATATAAAAAATTCCAAGTTTATAGAATCTTCAAATAATTAATTTAATGAAATATAATTGAAATAAACCTGATTTTCAAATGTTTCATTATGATATTATGAGGTTCACCTATCCATTAAAACACTAGTTCCTTGTTATATGCTTGCATGGGACATTCATGCTTTAAATTATCTCAACTATGTGTGTTAAATGTCATCCTATCAATTCATTAAAAAAAAATTCAAGTCTACCTTAATTTTAGTGCTTTATTGCAATATTATATCATGCAGAAGAAATGGTTTTGTATAATTACTAAACTAGCCTATTGTGTGAAATACAAATGAAGCTAATTTTATATTTAAAAAATCTTGAATCTATTTGTGGTCATTTTAACATGCTCAATAATAGGGTAGTTAGATTTATAAGATTACCTTACCTCTCTCAAATGATGACTAATCTTCCAAAGGAAAGCAATTTACCCTTATGTATATATTACTAGGTCATGGTTGTTATGACGTAAAGAACACAAAAGAGAATAGAATATAAGTATGTTGCAAATACTTGATTATCTAATATGCCACTTTGAGGGGCAACCTTCCAGACCCCTTTGAGGGGATACCTCCAATAGTCTTCACCAATAATACAATACTCAACATGATGATAATAACTAACCTCTACCATCTATATACATTGTATTTATGTTAATGATTATCACTAGAACAACTTAGATAACAATATATATTCCCTAGGATTACCTAAATAAATAAATAACCATATAATAATGTTTAAGATATGAACAAGGTGACTAACCATAAGTCTATGTACACACTCTAGAGTTAGGGACATAACAATAGTGATTCAAGAAAATTGAGTGATCTATGTCACCATCCCTTTTCAAATTGGTCAATATTATAAGAATCTTGATATGCAATCAATTTATAACACATACTCCATACAAGTAATTAGTTTCCCTTATGATAGATGTTTTGATTCAATTAGAATTAACAATTATCTCCCAAAGATTTATTACTTTTGGATAAAAAAAATTATATTTTTCAAACTGGTGCAGGGGCACAATTGGGTCCATGGGACCTATTTAGGATATTTGTTCTTGGTTTCATGTTTTGTTATTCATTTTGGATGTAATAAGGTCTCAAGGACCATTTTAAAACTTTTAAGTCCTTTTGTCTCATTTTGTAAGGCCTTAGTGAAAATTTGTTGATGTACTCAAATAAGGATATCTTTGTCAAACTAAGTCAATGCCTCCCAAAGTGTGGTATGGGGGTATCTCTGATGTATTTTGTGTTTATATACCCTATTTGAGATGTCTTCAAAGTTCCTAGGGATCATTGGTGTCAAAAATGCAAATTGTTCAATTTTGTAAAAGTTGCTTGACAACTTTTCATCGTTGTCAAAACACTTAGCACTCAAAAGGTGGTTGTATGGCTAACTAATTAAAATGGTTGTTATATAAATTTATTGTAGGGTATTTATAGACCCCTCATATGTTTGGAATGGATTGGTTGATGATTTTTTATGGAGAACTCCAAGTTTGAAGGCAATTCATGAACATTTTTTCTTTAATTTCTAGAAAAAACCCTACACTTTGTCTCATAACTCTCTATTTCAGATGAATTAGAACTTAAGGCTGGACTTTTTAGGGGGAGAATTCCCAATGGAAGAGGAAGGAATGGTGGTTCAAGAAGAGGATCAAGTACCTTTACCGATAGATGCTACAATTGTAACCAAGTGGGACATCTAGCCTTCAAATGTCCTGAAAAGAAAGCCTCTAGTTCTCATGGAGGAGACAAGAGGAATCAGCTAGTGCAAGAGGAAGATAGCCAAAGTATTGATGCACCACCCAAACCCACTGATCTAGAATATGGGAAGAGCCTAATGATGAGGAGAACACTTTTGAAGGTGCCAAGCACCAAGGAGCCACCACAAAGGAAGTCACTTTTTAGGACTTCTTGTAAATCCAGAAGGAAGGTATGTAAAATCATAGTTAGTTCAGGATCCATAGATAATTTGGTGTAAGTAGAAATGGTTGAGAAATTAGGATTGAAGAAAATTCCTCATCTTACCCCTTACAATGCATCTTGGTTGAGTAGGGGCCAACAAGTGCTTGTAAATGAACAATCTTGGGTAGAGTTTCAGATTGGGGGGTATAGGGATAGAGTTAGGTATGTGATGTGATTCCAATGGATGCTTGTCATTTGCTTCTAGGACACCCATGGAAGTATGATCTTAATGCTCAACATGATGGGAAGAAAAATACTTACACCATAACAAAAAATGGTGAGTCTTTCACTTTGAACCTTTTGCCAGATGAGAGTGGAGATAGGCAAGTTTTCTCTAGTGTCATGGTGGTAGGTGAGAAGGATTTTTTGGGAAACTTGAAAGAAGAGGATGGACAAGGGTTTTCCTTGATCTTGAAGCCAAAAGGTGAATCGAATTTGTTAATAAATAAGGGGAAAGACACTCCTAAAGAGGTGTTGCAATTGTTGGAGAGATACAAAGGTATAGTAGTTGATGAAATGCCTAATAATCTGCCTCCAATCAAAGATATCAATCATCATATAGACCTTATTCTAGGTTCCACACTCCCCAACAAGGCCGCCTATAAGATGACACCTTCCCAAAATGAATAAATTGCTAGGCAAGTGCAAGAATTGCTAGATAAGGGTTTGGTGAGGAATAGTTTGAGCCCATGTGCAGTACCCATTGTCTTAGCACCCAAGAAGGATGGTAAATGGAGAATTTGTAAAGATTCAAGAGCCATTAATAGGATCACTATCAGATATAGATTCCCAATGCCATGGATTGAAGACCTAATGGACTGTTTGTGGGGAACATGTTACTTTTCAAAGATTGATCTTAAGAGTGGTTACCATCAAATAAGGATTAGAGAGGGGGGTGAATGGAAGAGTTCTTTTAAGAATAAGAAAGGCCTATATGAATGGATTGTGATTCCCTTTGGGATATCCAATGCTCCTAGTACCTTTTGTCATCTCTAAGGGAAATTTGAAAATGGATCCTTCCAAGGTAGAGTACATTCTTAATTGGCCAACCCCAAGGTCATTTGGTGATGTTATAAGTTTCCATGGGCTTGCTAATTTCTATAGAAAGTCCATAAAGAATTTTAGTCAGATTTATGCACCTATGATAGATACTCTTAAAGGAGGAAGTAAATGTAAGTTTTCTTGGACTAATGAGGCTGATAGGAGTTTTGAGTATTTGAAGAAAAGGGTAGCACATCATCCTATACTTGTTCTCCCTGATTTTGATAAGATTTTCACTATTGAATGTGATGCTAGCAATCAGGCCATAGGGGCGGTGTTAATCCAAGAGGGAAGACCAGTGGCATTCTTCTCAAAGAAACTCAATGATGCAAAAAGGAAGTACTCTTCATATGACTTGGAATTGTATGTGACAGTGCAAGCTCTTAAAAAATGGAGACATTATTTGCTACCCAAAGAATTTGTTGTTTTTACTGATAACCATGCTCTTAGTTTCTTGAATGGATAAGATAAGCTTAACCATAGGCATATGAAGTTGGTTGAATCCTTGCAAGCCTACACCTTCACTATAAAGAACAAGAAAGGTCAAGCTAATAAGGTGGCAGATGCTCTAAGTAGGAGAGCCCTCATGGTGCAAGAAATTCAATTGAAAAGCATGGAGATAGATGCACTCAAGAGCATATACCATGATGATGCAGATTTGAAGGAGATTTATGAGGTTTGTGAACAATCCTCTAATACCTTCCACATTGAGTATTATGATTTTTTACTTCAAAATGGTTTATTCTTCAAGGGGAGTCAGTTATGCATACCTAGATGTTCAATGAGGGACAATATTATTAAAGAGAATCATTGTGGGAGTTTGGGGGGTCATTTTGGGCTTGAGAAGACTTTGGATTTGGTCAGGAGATTCTATTATTGGCCAAAAATGAAGGTTGATGTAAGGAGGTATGTTGAAGGGTATACCATATGTCAAAAGGCCAAGGGTACTTCCTTAAATGCAAGGCTCTATCAACCCTTACCACTTCCCAATAGGCCTTGGGAGAGTGTAAGTATGGATTTTGTACTAGGACTGCCTAGAAATCCAAGAGGTTTTGAAATTTTTTTTGTGGTTGTTGACTGGTTTAGTAAGATGGCACACTTTCTTTCATGAAAAATTACTAATGGTGCATCTTAGATTGCAGGTTTGTTCTTCAAAGAAGTGGTGAGAATTCATTGTTTACCATTGAATATTGTCTCTAATAGGGATTTCAATTTTATAGGTCACTTTTGGAGGACCTTATGGAAGAAAATTGGCACAAAATTGTCTTATAGATCAGCCTATCATCCACAAATAGATGGCTAAATAGAAGTAGTTAATAGATCATTGAGAAATCTCTTGAGATTTCTTACCAAAGAACATGGCCAGGCTTGGGATCTAGTCCTACATCAAGCGCAGTGTGCCTATAATGATTCCATGAATAGGAGCATTGGAAGGAGACCATTTGAAGTTGTTTATGGGATGCACCCTAGAGGTGTATATGAATTGATAGATCTACAAGGTATTCACAAGAGGAGTTCTCAAGGAGAAGATTTTGTTGTGGCAATCAAGGACATTCATCAACAAGTAAGAGAAACCCTTCAAAACAATATGGAAAAGTATAAAGAAAGGGCGGGTTTGAAGAGGAGAGACCTACAATTCAAGGTTGGTGATTTGGTATTGGAACATCTAAAGATAGAAAGGCTTCCCAAAGGAAAGTACACCAAACTGATGATGAAGAAGATAGGACCATGTCAGGTGGTTCACAAGTTTGGTTCCAATGCATATGAGATTGAGTTACCCCCTGGGGTGGCCATGTCTCCCATCTTTAATGTATTTGATTTATTTCCATATGGTTGTAGATTCTAATGTAGGTACAACATCAAATAAGGATGATGATTGGGTGAAGGAGTTGCCCCCTATCCAACCAATGAAGCTTGAGTGTATCCTTGACACTAAGGAGGTGAATAAAACTAGAAGAAAGACATACAAGGATTATTTGATCAAGTGGCAAGATCCCCCTGAAGAAGATGCTACTTGGATGACTGAGAATGATATTAAATAGCATGGTGTCTCAAGTGGGACTTGAGAATCTTCTTCCCCGAGAGCATGGTGCAGGGGCATAGTTGGGTCCATTGGACATATTCAAGATATTTGTTCTTGGTTTCATTTTTTGTTGTTCATTTTGGATGTAATAAGGTCTCAAGGACCATTTTCAAAATTTTAAAGTCCTTTTGCCTCATTTTGTAAGGCCTTGGTGCCAATTTGTTGAATGTACTCAAATAGGGATATCTTGGTCAAACTAGGTCAATGCCTCCCAAAGTGTGGTATGGGGGTATATCTGATGTATTTGGTGTTTATATACCCTATTTGATATGTCTTAAAAGTTCCTAGGGGTCATTGGTGTAAATAATGCAAATTATGCAATTTTGTAAAAGTTGTCAAGACACTTAGCACTCAAAACATGGTTGTACGGCTAACCAATTCAAATGGTGGTTATATTTGTTGAGTCTAGGGTATTTATAGACCCCTCAAATGTTTGGAAGGGGTTGGTTGATTATTTTGTATTCAGAACTCCAAGTTTGAAGGCAATTCATGAACATTTTCTCTGCAATTTCCAGAAAAAATACTGCTCTTTGTCTCATAACTCTCTATTTAGAATGAATTAGAACTTAAAGTTCGACTTGTTTTGATTAAGTAAAAATAGGTTTTTGAAAGGAACTCGAACCTTTTACATATCAAGAAATAGATAAAGCATTAAAGCATAATAGAACCATGCTTGATCACCTTAACAAAAAAATAGATTCCATCCCAGCCAAAAAGGGATCTCAAAACACATAGAGCTGCATAAAGATAGTAAAAGGAAAGCAAAAGGACAACATAAAGACAAGGACAGAGACCAAGACAGCTAAATATTTTTCATTATATCTTCTGCGTGAACCACCATCTGCTTCATGTTGTCTGTTAAGGTCTTCAAATCATCCAGCTCACGTTCCTTTATATCACCTTGATTCCTGGACTTGTTAGAAAGGTCTCTGAGTTACCTTTAATTTGGCACCATTTTGGATTTATTTCAATGGGTTTTGTGCATTCTACAAGCAATTATGTCCAGACTGGTCCAAAACCCTAGGTTTGGAGGGTTTTATCAAGAATTATGCATATCCACTCATTCCACTAACGACTTGACTCAAGACTTGGTGGAATGATGGGTATTAGGGTGCTGCAAGTTGGTCTTGAAGAATTTTTGCAAAGGAGGATTTAAAGTGGGGTTTTGAGCAATTGAAGGCCTAATATCTCCATGTATTAGGTCGGTTTGACAAGGTTGAGTGATTTGTTGTTGGTTTAGGTATCAAAACAGCCAAGGAGGCCTTGAAAACTATTTTATACATTAATTTTTTAAATCCCCTTACCTTCCAAATTTGTTGTGTAGGGTAGTGGAGAGTCTAAGAGGCGGTTGTAGTGTTGTTGGACGACTAATTAGACTTTTGTGGGACTGTAACAATCTGATTTTGAGCACCTTGGTCCAAAGTATCCCACCTTGGTTTTCACATATGTTGAACAAATTCCAAAAGGGTATCTCAAAAAAAGTTCATTTCAACCCTTGTGTCAGTGAGTCAAAAGATATGAGGTATTTTTTTCTCGGAACAGGGCTACTAGAGTCTAGGCCCATAGGGTGCATTTGGTGTTGGATGGTCTAGCAGGGCTTGATACAAAGGTTTTGATTGGTGTTTTTGATTCCAAATAGGGAAGAGGACATGTTGTAACTCCTTCCCAAAGTCCCTCTTGTGCCCTTTGCTATGATGTCTCATTAGGCCTATGTGAAGCGTTGTCTAGGCTATAGTCTTGGTTGAGCATTCAATGATCAAATGGTGGTGGGGTTTATAATTTGACTCCTGATTGTTGTAAGACCTCTGAGAACCTCTTCATTACAAACCCTACATCTAATTTTGTAGAAGCATTCAATAAATTTTCTTTAAAAATTATCTTTTTAGTTCCATTTGTTTTATATAATCTCATGAATATGATCACTATCCTTTGAGGTTGTGATATTAATTATTTCAACAATACAATTATTTGAAAACTATACATCTTAGAATTTTGGTAATGTGATTTTTTTTAATGTTTAAAAAATTATTTTTCTATATTTATTTTATAATTAAAAAAAAGGAGTTAAGGATCAAACAAATTCAAAATTAAATGGATCCATTTTTAAATGAAAATCACTTTTAATTATAGAGATAATAAATTTTAATAATTTTTTTGGTTTTATTCATATACAACTTAATTGCATTCAATTATTGTTTGTCTTTTGGTAGTTAGGACTAACACAATCGAATTCATTATACACAGGTTCATAAAATGATCATTTAGAGTCAAGATGTTTAGTACATATTATTTATTGCCCCATTAACCTTTTTCTTTGACCATCACAAAATTTTCACAAGTGATATAATACTTTTGCACAAATGCCCTAGTAATCATGAGCTATTGGTCCTAATAAAGATGCAAAGTTCCTTCTAATTATTAACTCTTTTTTTCTAGTGGGTGGCTATTAGCACACTAGATGATTTTTTAGTGGGTGTTTAATTAGATAAATCTAATAGATGATTACTAGAACATGAACAATAATTGGACCCCTTACCCTATATCGATAAAGTTTTGGTTGTCTATTTATTTTGTGTTGTGTGCAATTTTTAATGTGTTCATTCTTTTGAAGTACTTTTTGGTTGTTCTCTATATTTGTATTAAAACGTACAAAGTTTTTCCCTACTTTGTTCATTCTAAGTCTTTCTATTTATATTAGAACAATTCTTACAAGGAGGGTTTTGAATAAAAGAATATTTGTCTAATCAAATGTATTTATGTGAAGCTATTAGTTTCTACTTTATACCATCCAATTTATGTAGGAGTCAGGGTATAAATGAATGAATGCAATTTTTTAAAGTTGTCCACGAGACTAAACAGCCTAGTGGATTGAGAAAAACATCCATAATTTATCTTAATGCTCTTTTCCACATGCATATTATTGACCTTCTATCCCTCTTTGTAAAAAGTATGGTTCTATTCATATTATGTGCATTCCATGATGTAGTGTCATTCTATTTCTACCACTCCCTTATTGTAGAATATGTAAAGCTTTTCTTTTCAAGATTCCTTGGGTATCTTCCACCTACCGATCTTACACCTAAGATGCTGTGATCCCATCCTCAATTTTGAAAAGTTAACATCCTTTCTTTCCCATTAATAGCAATCACTAAATATGTTTTTTCACCATGGTCCTTAGTTGGGTAACTATTTAATGTCGTATGCCTTTTTTTCACCCATTCTACTTTGTCCACATGGCAATTTTAAAGTTTTCAGTCACATAACTTTTTATTTCTTTATTAATGTTAGGACATTCTTGAAAGTTGATGCCCCACTTGTTCATCCAATTGTTGTTTCGCTTCATACAGATTCCAAGTTTTCTTCTTGTGGTCTAGAACCTCCTTCAAAAGGATTTTGTCCCAACGATGGTTATCCATGTTTTCAACATTTTTTGAATAACTTACCAACTAGGTTATCACCAACACCTCCAAAGGAAAATTTCATGCTTTAGCCAAAATAATTTCATATGGGGTTTGTGGTTCTAACTTTGAGATTGATTATGATTATATATTTTTGGATTTCTAACTACCTCCAACTACAGTTAGACATGCTTCTTTCCCACACTTCACAACCACAAAGGACAAATGGTGTGACTAGTAAGCCAAAAATGTTTTTCTTAGATTTCCAATTCTTAAGTTTATCTTTTTTGCACCTATTTTGAAGCAATTATGGGACCTTTCAGGCTCCTTGTATCTTCTCTATTCTAGAAGTCTCCTAACTGATCTTATAGTGATAGTCAATCCTAAGATATTTGTATTCTTTCGCTATTTCAAGTGGGGTTGCTTTAAATAGAAAGTTAATCTGCTAATATTTTCTATTTAAAGAGAAAATTAGGATTCTAGTCTTAGTGATGTTCACTTGTATCTCAAACTCTTGACAAAAGTGATCTAAGGCCTTCAGACATTCCCTCAACCCATTAGTTATTTTTAGAATTAAGATAAGGTCATCTGCATATATAAGTAGCTTCACCTTTTAACCTACCAATTAGATACCTTCCCCATTTGTCTTGCTTACTCATGCTTCCAACTTATCAATGTATCATTCAAATAGTGTGGGAGATAGAGGGAATCCATGTTTGACCCCAATTTGGCTACCAAAAAACTCAAGCATACCTTCACTAGTTTTTGTTTTAGCTATAACCTTCTCATATAGCCTATGAACAACAACTCTAAATGCATTTTGGATGCCTAACTCTTCCATTTTGTTCCATAGTTTGTGTCTAGTTATCATGTTGAAAGTATTCTTAAATTCTACAAAGCAATAGTAAGCATCCTCTCCTTGGTAGTCCCAATTTTTTTCAATGAAGTGCCTAAGGGTAATGCAGTTTTCAATGGTAGAGTGTCTAGGTCTAAATCTTGCTTGCCTTTTTATTCTTTTACCCTCATTTTTTTGCAACTACTAATTCTTTGTTCTATCATGCTCACAAAGAGATTTCCAAGAAGGGGATTGATCATAATTGTCCAATAGTTAGATGGGTTATTGATATCACCACTAGATATAAAAATGACCATTGATGAGGACGAATTCAGGGTTTATGACATTGAGATGATGGTGATTGTTGCTTTGATGATGTTGAGTAAACGCTATTAGGAAATAAATATTAGTGTAATTTTTTTTAAATTTAATTACATTTAAAATATATGGCTCATATTGATGAGCATAGTATGTTTCCAAAATAACTATGCAATTTTATTTTGTATCAATGTTTTGGACTATGAGGACAAAAATTATGAACATGTTACGAAAAATGGATTTTTAAATACCAGGTGAGGGAAACAGGATGGGAAGAGAGTGTAATGACCCACTCAACTTAACCCAAAATTTCCACTAAATTTTTTATTTATTCTTACTTGTGTTTGATTCACTCACATACTCAGGTACTTTTATCCAAATGAGATAGGCATCCGTCCAACTGGGATAGGAAACTAACCATATGGTTAGGCATATGTCCATATGGGACAAGGGGTTTCATCTATCCAATTTGGGATAGGCCTTGACCCAAAGGAGGTAGGCATCTATTCATAAAGAATAGGAAATGCTCTAGCCAAAGACTTATACTCATCGAGACCATCTGGGTCTTGAGTCACTCTCTAAAGACTACACTCCCCTACTAGGAGTGTACTGAGATTACCATCCTTAGGAGTATATAAAAAATAATTATATAATCAATCTTGAGTTTTGTCTCGAAATTTGACCCAAAGCATCGGGAAGTCAAACGAATGCATACAGGATTCCTTCTGAGTATGCATTGAATTAATTTTAATCTTTCAATTAATATTATCTAGATCCTTTAATTGAAGGGAAACATAACTTAAAAACCAACAATTCATCCTTAACCAAATCCTAATCTCCATCCCCAAACACCTTAGTACAGCTCCGTCCCTAGATTTCCTACATTCCCATTTTCACACAAGATCAAGGCATAAAATATGGAGTTTTGGTTTCTACCTATGGGTATGTGTAGGATCATGGTATGCCAAAATAGGCCCTTAAGTGGCAATGAAATTTCAGAAAATCAGAGTTATGCAACTTGACATGACAATTTGAATAAGTTGTGAACATTATTTTTAATATTTTGAATGATTGGCTTTGAGTATTAAATTATTTGATAATAAATATTTATTTATTTTATGTTGTTTAAAGATTTATTTAATATTTATTGTTTAATCCCTATTTGAGGTTTTGATCTTTATTTGATATTTATTTATTTATTTGATTATGTCTATTTATTGCTTATAGTTTTATTTATTTATTTAATGTTTAATATTTTATTTGGGTCTTTAATTATTTTTTGAGCTTTGAGTTATTTATTTATTAATTTTTTATTTGGATTATTTATTTATGGCTTATGATTTATTTATATAGTTTAGCTTCTAAATTATATTGGGGTGTATAAATACCTTGTGGTAAATAATAATAATATTCCCCACTTGATTTTGTATAAACATGTATTATATTTTCTACCTACCCTTTACTCTCATTGGATGAATTTGAAATGGGAGTAAAATTATATTATATGGTGGGTTGGTAAAATATATTCCAAAAAGGAATATTTTGATTGGTTCTCATGGAGGCTAGGGTTTTAGTTTTTGAATGGATTTTTATTTTGTTTGTCAAGCTTGTTTTCAGCTTGCTTCTTGGGGTATGTGCAGGATCATGGTGTACAAAAACAGGCCCTTAAGTGGCAATGAAATTTCATAAAATCAGAGTTATGCAACTTGACATGAAAATTTGAATAAGTTGTGAACATTATTTTTAAAATATGTAAGAAGAGATTATATAGAAAATTGAATTTAGTTTCTAAGCTACTAGTTGTTTTTTGGAAAAAAAAAATCCTATTTGATGAAAATTTCAAATTTCAATGCAGTGGTACTAAGATTTCAAGAAAAAGATAAGAAGTAGACGTATATCTGACCACCCTAATCACAATCAAATCATAATATTTTTTTATAATATTTATAATATAAGTATTAGACTCATCTTTGGATGTGACACATATTTTTTTATAATAAAGTAAATAATTATTTATGATTTTTTTACTACAAGTTTTCATAAATTTAGAAACTCCTACGTCTAACCACCTTAACTTGGTCAAAACCTTATGAAATTTAATTTTTTTTAATTTTTCCCTATAGTAGACAAAGCATAGGATGTGATGCATGTTTCGGATTCAAAAAATGTTATACAGTTTGAAAGTTATGAATGTTTTTCAATTATAAAATAAATAATAATTATTTATTAAAGTTGAAATAAGACAAGCCTTATATTGTTGGAAAGCTGAGAACATCCTTAAATAACCCTTTTCGTTTTATCAATTTTGGCTACAAAAAAAGTCGTCAGCCACCAGTGTAAATTCTAGAAAATCAAGAAATACTGAAAAACACGTTTTTCAGTTCACTTTCAGGCTTGTCACTTCCAAGCCAAATCCCAAAGCATTCCCGAGTGGAAATTTGAAATTTGAAAATTTTACAACATGAATCGGATATCTGATTTTAATAAGTAAATTCACTAACTAAATTTGCACATAATTAATCTAATGTTTATTAATATATTAATATATAATATTTTAATATCTTAATTTATAAATAAATTAGTATATGATATTAGGGAGAGGGAGAGGGAGAGGGGGGAGTGGGGGGAGAGAGAGAGAGAGAGAGAGAGAGAGAGAGAGAGAGAGAGAGAGAGAGAGAGAGAGAGAGAGATTAGGAGAGAGAGAGAGAGAAGGAGAGGGAGAGAGAGAGAGAGAGATTAAGACACCAAATTGTGTCATTATGGGTCATACGGTGTCCTAATGGGTCATAGGACACAATATGACCCCTTAGGACACCATAGGACCCATAGTGACCCAATATGGTGTCATAAGGGGTCATATGATGTATTAAAGGGGTCATATGACACAATATGACCCATTAGGACACAATATCACTCATAATGACATAATTTGGTGTCTTAAGGGGTCATATGGTGTCCTAAGGGGTCATAGGATACAATATGACCCCTTAGGATACCAATGGACCTATAACAACTCAATATGGTGTCTTAAGGGGTCATATGGTGTCCTAAGGGGTCGTAGGACACCATATGAAACTAAGGACACCATAGGACACCTTCTGACACCATATCGTGTCATTAGGGGTCATATGGTGTCCTAAGGGGTTGTAGGACACAATATGACACCATAGGACCCATAAGGACCCAATATGGTGTCTTAAGGGGTCATATGGTGTCCTAAGGGGTCGTAGGACACATATGACCCCTATGGACACCATAGGACCCCTTATGACACCAAATTGTGTTTTTAGGGGTCATATGGTGTCCTAAGGAGTCGTAGGACATAATATGACCCCTTAGGACACCATAGGACCCATAACGACTCAATATGGTGTCACAATGGGTCGTATGGTGTTCTAAGGGATCATAAGGGTTCATGGGATACCATATGACCCCTAAGGACAACATATGACCCCTTATGACACTATATGGTGTCGTTAGGGGTCATATGGTGTCCATAGGTGTCATATGCTGTCCTAGGACACCATATGACCCCTTAAGACACCAAATTGTGTCGTTATGGGTCATATGGTGTCCTAAGGGGTCATAGGACACAATATGACCCCTTAGGACACCATAGGACCCAAAGCGACCCAATATGGTGTCATAAGGGGTCGTATTGTGTCCTAAGGGGTCATATGATGTCTTAAAGGGGTCATATGACACAATGTGACCTATTAGGACACAATATGACCCATAACGACACAATTTGGTATCTTAAGGGGTCATATGGTCTCCTAAGGGGTTGTAGGACACCATATGACCCCTATGGACACCATAGGACCCCTTATGACATCATATGGTGTCATTAGGGGTCATATGGTGTCCTAAGGGGTCATCTATTGTCCCATGACCCCTTAGGACACAATATGACCCATAACGACATAATTTTGTGTCTTAAGGGGTCATATGGTGTCCCATGACCCCTTATGACTGCTTGGGACACCATATGACCCCTAACGACACCATATGGTGTCATAAGGGGTCATATGGTGTCCATAGGTGTCATATGGTGTCCTAGGACACCATATGACCCCTTAAGACACAAAATTGTGTTACTATGGGTCATATGGTGTCCTAAGGGGTTGTAGGACATAATATGACCCCTTAGGACACCATAGGACCCAAAGCAACCCAATATGGTGTCATAAGGGGTCATATTGTGTCATATGGTATCATAACAGGTTGTATGGTGTCCTAAGGGTTCATGGGACACCATATGACCCCTAAGGACAACATACGACCCCTTATGACACCATATGTTGTCATTAGGGGTCATATGGTGTCCATAGGGGTCATATGTTGTCCCATGACCCCTTAGGACACAATATGACCCATAACGACACAATTTGGTGTCTTAAGGGGTCATATGGTCTCCCATGACCCCTTATGACCCCTTAGGATGCCATATGACCCCTAACGACACCATATGGTGTCATAAGGGGTCATATGGTGTCCATAGGGGTCATATGTTGTCCTAGGACCCCTTAGGGCATAATATGACCCCTTAAGACACCATATTGGGTCATTATGGGTCATATTGTGTCTTAATGGGTCATATTGTGTCATGTGACCCCTTTAAGACATCATATGACCCCTTAGGACATAATATGACCCCTTATGACACCATTATGGGTCACTTTCGGTCATATGGTGTACTAAGGGGTCATATTGTGTCCTACGACCCCTTAGGACACCATATGACCCATAACAACATAATTTGGTGTCTTAAGGGGTCATATAGTGTCCTAAGACACCATATGACCCCTATAGACACCATATGACCTCTTATGACACTATATGGTGTCGTTAGGGGTCATATGGTGTCCTAAGGGGTCATAAGGGGTCATGGGACACCATATGACCCCTTAAGGCACCAAATTGTGTTGTTATGGGTCATATTGTGTCCTAAGGGGTCATGGGACAACATATGACCCCTTAAGACACCATATAACCCCTAACGACACCATATGGTGTCCTAAGGGGTCCTATGGTGTCCTAAAGGATTGTAGGACACAATATGACCCCTTAGGACACCATAGGACCCAGAACAACCCAATATGGTGTCTTAAGGGGTCATATGGTGTCCTAAGGGGTCGTAGAACAACATATGACCCCTATGGACACCATAGGACCCCTTATGACCCATAACAACACAATATGACCCATCTCTCTCTCTTTGCCTCTCCCCTAATCTCTCTCTCTCTCCCCCTCTCCTCCCTTCTCTCTCTCTCCCCTAATCTCTCTATCCCCTCCCTTGATCTCTCTCTCTCTCTCCCCTAATCTCTCTCTCTCCCTAATATATATATATATTTCCCTCACTCCCTCTCCTTCTCTCTCTCTCTATCTCTCTCTCTAAAATATGAGTAATAAAATCAGATATCAGATTTTATCGGATATCCAATTTCTGTCATTGCCATTAAAATTTGGGACCACAAATTTATACATTAAAATTGGATATTCGAATTTTGTAAATAAAAAAGAGCCTTGTGGGCCATTTTGTGGATTCCATCGGCCCACAACCTACATATTCTTTTTTTTGTCGATGATCACGGGTTTTCAAACAGGTTGAGACAAATTTGTGCTTTTGGGAGATTCTTAAAGTCAAATCTTACATTGTCAATTATTTAGGAGCATCTTTGTGGAGGTAAATGGGGAGTAGTAGTCGTCGAAAGTCTAAAAGAAAAAGAAAAATTTCAAATGACCAAATTGAAGTGTATAGAGAAAGAGATAGAGAAGGTCATAGGAGGAGAAGACAAGGTATGTTAAATATTGCTAATGTTACTTCAAGTGAAGAGGAAATTGAATTTGATAATGTGTCACAAGTTATTGAAAATGAAAACGTAGATTTTGAAAGTGAAAATGTTGAAAATGTTGAAAATGTTGAAAGTGATAATGAAAATGATCAACATGTGGAAAATTTTGACATAGGAGGTGAAAATATGGAAAACTTTGACATTGAAGGTGGAATTGCTCAACCAAGGGAATCATATGTAACACCTAATTACTTTAGAAATGAAGACCCTCTCATGGATGAAAGACAAATTCCAAATCCAAGACCTTCAATAACTTCAAAATGGTTATTTGAAATCGATGAGAACATTATTACGAATCTTAAAGGCAAGAGGTCAACAAGAACCATTCAGTTGTGGGCTACACAACTTTTTGACCAAAATTTTACGAATAAGACATTGACCGAGCAATGCCAACTCTTTGTTTAATTGATAAAGATGATAAAGATGAGATCATTGCTAAACAAATTGAATATTCGTATGAACAAGAAGATGGAGATAAATTCTATTATTGCCAAAAATCTATTTGACGCTCTCAATTCTATTGGAAAGAATACCAAAGAAAGAGATAAGAGAGTCACTCGAAGAGTGATTACAATATCCTTAGTAAGCCATCAATTGAGGAAGGCTCGTCAAATGAGACAAACTTGTGTTGATTTTAACATAAACTGTAAAACTTTGGATAGAACACTTGCACAAAGACAAAGACTTGACGATCCACTTCAACAAGATACATGGGCTTTTGGTGGGAGGCTTCCACATGTTGATATAAAGTTGATTGACAATGTGGACGAGGAGATTCAACAATTTTGGCACTCTGATTCTAGAGTGTCACCCAATGTAAAATATGTTTTGAAATTAAGAATCAGCAACCGAGACTGCACACTGCATCCTAAACATTTCTTGGAATCAAGCCAAACAATGTTGTGCAAAAAATTTTGTGAAGTACATCCAACTTTGCAAATATCACAAAGGGCCTTTGAATCTTTGAAACCATTTTATTGTGCTCCTCTTAAGATTCACAATACTTGTTGTTGCAAGTACCATGTGGAGTTTTCAATGTACCATGAACTTTTATGTCATATCCATTCTACGATGCATACTAATGAGATGTTGCAGGAGTGTGGTGCAATGCTATTTCCGAGATCATCAAGAGACTTTCAAGATCTATTTTTATGCCCTTGAGATGATGGCTGTTATTTCTATAGAAATGATTGTTTTAATGAGAAGTGCTCAAAATGTGGTGAGTTGTCAAAGTTTGTTTCATGTTTTCATGAGGGCAGCAAACATGAGTTTGGAAAGAATTATGTTGAGACAAAAAGATATGAGACACTGAAATATACTTTGAAGAGTGGAGGTGAAGGTTGTAGATGCTAATTAGTCTCAAGAGAAGTGAGTATTGCTGATTTTATTTTGGATTTTAAGGAAAATCTTTTCTACAAGTATGCAAGGCACACCCATAGGTCTCAATGGTTGGATCAACAGTTCAGGATGTGTAAGAACTCTTTCCTGATTGGCACTATTGTATCGGTGGTTGATTTTGCAGAGAACTATACATTGCAACCACAGAATGAGGTACAGTCTCAGTACTACAATTCAATCCATATTGCTATTTTTTTTCACATTACATATAGACATGCTCCTAATAGTATAGAAGAGGATAGGAAGATAATTAGGGAGTATCATTTTTATATGAGTGATGATAGATCACACTCCTCCGAGTATGTGCAACATTATTTCAATAATTTTTTTGAGTTCTTGCATGAGAAAGATATTGCAATTGATTAACACATCATATGGTCAGATAACTGTACGGTTCAATTCAAGAATGCCCGTATATTTTATTGGTTGAGTAGAATGCATGTAGAGAGGCCTATACCTCATATTTGGTGTTTTTTTTAGGCAAGGCATGGGAAGGGGGAGCATGATGGAGAAGGTGCATGTTTGAAGAGAGCTCTAGTTAAGGATCAATTGAGGATTTTAGGTGCAAATTTCTCTGATGCACATTCTATTGTTGATTGGTGTAGTTCAAAATTGTCACATGGAGGTACTCTTGATTCAGTAGTGACCAAATTCTTTTGGTTGGTTAAGGAGGGAATAGTGGGAGATAGATTGGATTGTCAAACAATTAAAGATTCTTCAAAGATGCATTCATTTCTCAGCTCAGATGCAAGTACATGGACCATTTGGACATGAGTGTTGGCTTGTTTTTATCAGAGTTGTGTTCAGTGTGATTGGGATTAGTGCAAGTCAAGTGAGTGGGTTGATACGTGGTTTCCCCAATATCTAACTATTTTATCTCAAATAATATCCTTGTCAAATGATGACATGGAAAGTTCACTTGAGAATGACCGTCTATCAGATCTTGTACAACCAAGACATGTTTTTGCAGTTGTTGCACTACAAGGTAATGAAGAGAGATCAAAATATTGGTTGGCATGATCTGTACAGGAAAAAAAAAGCTAACACAACTGGTGACAGATGATGACATGCTCACATATCCTATAGGTTCAGTTGTTGTTGTGGGAACTTGGTTGTGAACATACATGATTAGAAAGAATGACATACCTACATTTGAAGACTATGAGAGACACATAACCATTATAATATATTCACACCTTATTATAGATACAAATGTCAAGTTGTTGAAGAATCAAGCAAAACGGAAGACCAAAGAGCTATCGACAGTGACTACTATTGATCATGAAGCAATATTGAATACTCTTCAGCAAAGAGATGACCCTTCAGGCATACTTGAGTAGTAGGGCTTTAATGGTACCTTATTTTTTTTATCATGCATTAGATTTCAAACAATGATCATTAATTGAGAAATTGGCCATGCAACAACATTCAATTGAATGAGACTGACAATTTTTTCACAAACCAAAAAATTGCTGCCCTAATAAAACCGTAGGGAAAATTGAAAAATTGAGATAGGCTTTTGTAGGGAACCCTCTCATGTCCCCATAGGTTTAAACTAATTTTTTATAGGTGCCATGGATTTCGAGTTAGGGCCCGTCAAAGTTTGACAATTTTTAGCACTTAGGGTGCTCAAGGGACGACGTCGGTAGGGTATGACTCTGAGCGTTCGACTAAGTGGGGGGGAAAAATAGGAGCATGCATAGGGTAATAATTCCTAAATGGATATGTCAGAGCTGACAGTTTGTCATCACAATGAGTAGAACGAGAAATTGGCCACACGACAACATTCGATATAATGAGACTGACAATTTTTTTGCCAACCGAAAAATTACTACCCTAATAAAACCGTAAGGAAACTTGAAAAAATGAGATAGGCTTCTGTAGGGACCCCTCTTGTGGCTCTATAGGTTCAAACCAATCATTTGCAGGTGCCATGGATTCTGAGTTAGGGCCCGTCAAAGTTTGACCATTTTTAGCACTTAGGATGCTTAAGGGACGACGTCGGTTGGGTATGACCCTGAGCATTCGACCGAGTGGGGGGGAAAAATAGGAGCATGCATAGGGTAATAATGCCTAATTGGACATGTAAAAGCCAATGATTCTTTATCACGATGAGTAGAATGAGAAATTGGCCATGCGACAACATTCAATTATATGAGACTGACAATTTTTTTGCCAACCAAAAAATTGCTGCCCTAATAAAACCGTAGGGAAACTTGAAAAATTGAGATAGGCTTTTGTAGGGACCCCTTTCATGGCCCCATAGGTTCAAACTAATCATTCACAGGTGCCACGGATTTCAAGTTAGGCCCCGTCAAAGTTTGACAATTTTTAGCACTTAGGGTGCTCAAGGGACGACGCCGATAGGGTATGACCCCGAGCGTTCAACCGAGTGGGGGGGGGGAAAATAGGACCATGCATAGATTAATAATGAATTGTCATCTAATGAATTGTATTGTATTGTTCATTAAATGAATTGTATTGTATTTTTCATTAAATGAATTGTATTGTTCATTATACAAACAACACTTACGATGAAATGAAATGAATTGTATTGCTCATTAAATAACCATTATTAACCATTGTTAATTATTGGAATGAAGATTAAATATTTCCATGATAACACCATGCATAGATGAGCAACAATTTATATGATCGAATATCAACTTTTGTATATATAAAAATGTCAAATGATTACAAATGTATGTCCATACAAAAATATGGCATAACGCCAACTCAAACAAAATGTATGTCTAAATATGTGAATGTATGTCCATATACAAAATATACATGCCAACTAGACATGTAAGCACCCCAAAACTATCTATAACATCCTAAGCTGCTAATGGATCATCAAAATTGATCCTCTTCACCGCATTGCTTGGCTTTGAAGGATCCTACACAAGAAAAAAAACCACGATTAATATTAGGTATATTATATAATTCATATTCGAAAAGTTAACATAAAAATGAACTATAATTGAACTATTCATGTTTACCTCATCTCCACGTTTTCTCTTCGGCTTTGCAGGACTCTTGATGTATGTCTTCGGTAGAGGAGGTACGTTTTCAATATTTTCATACACAACCTACATATGTTCAGAAATATGAGATTGATACAAGTTAGCATATAATTGTCACTGATAATAACAAATTATATCTACTAAACACAAAATAAAATAAACACACATCTACTCGAGGCATATCTTCTAGTATACTAGGTGTAGTCATCAAGGATGTGAAGCCAAGAATTCTCTGTACATATACACAACAAGTATATGAAACTATCAATCTATGTCTAGATATGTATAATCACTATAAGTTATTTAAACTATTCATTCAATTATATTTGCATTCAATTACCTTTCCCTTGTCTCCAACTGCACTACCAGATCCGAAATCACACTGCCCCGCACTCATGTTGCTTGTGCCCTACAAGAGTAAAATAAGATATACATGCAAGTTACTACATAATCTAATTAATACTAATATAAATGATAAGCATGTAAGTACAATAAAATACAAATGACTAGGTGCAATAATATATGTATCGTCAATCTATCAAGGCCAAATGAAATGGTTGACAAGGTGCCCTCCTGAATCTGTCTCAACTCCTCCTCAGTCGTCAACTATTAAATAGGCCATGTAAATAAAAATTAGTACTTAATATTATCTAGATTATAAATATTCATCTAAAATATAGCATGAACTATGAAAATACAAATCTTACCACTACATCATCAATGTATGATTATGGTGCCTCGTCGCCTCTAGCATGCAAGGACTCCCCAGGGTATCCTCTAGTCCATGTCATAACATCTAGTGCATCATGCATCTCATGCACCTCATAATTTGCACTGTCTGTAGGAGGATCAACAGGCTGTCCAACTGGACCCAAGCATACGTGCCCACACATGACACAACTATGGGGCACACATATGTGTGGAGTCAAGGATGACGTATCAGCGCCACCAGATGCACCACTACCATCAAAATTAAGATGAGCTACTGACCCAGCCTAAGAAACCAAAAGGCTACTCAAAGAGTGAATAGGTGATATGCTTTTTGAAGCTGCCTCACAAATGATATCTGGATGCTACACTAGATGTGGGGGATCAACAAGAGGAGGGGGGACATATGGGCCCTGAACTACTCTGACTTCCCTAGATCTATTTTGGGGCATACCTAAACCCACACCCTGGAAAGGTTGGATGTCAAAGTAGTTCACATGTTTGCCTAAAACAAACTCAGCACACAATTTTTTTATGAAGTAGAAGGGGACATCAAGATTGTTGTTGGGTGGTTTGTCGAAAACCATCCACCAACGATCCCAAAAGTTTTTCACAATACAATCATTTGTGCACCATTTAATAGAAAGTTTTGTTTTTTGGGGGTCTACGGGTTGACCAGTGCGGGGATTCACAAACAATGAGGTGACATCAACTTTCGATACCTCAAGATCCTTGATCTCCTTATATGACAAGCCATCCACATATTGTTCCCTCATAGAATCTTGCCACAAAAGGGCAGCATTGTGCTCCTCAATCATGGTTTCCATACTCTTTATGATCGACATGAGAGGATCAAACATTAGGTTCAGATAAGGGATCCTACGATATACATCTGCAATCCCTCTCAATTCATTCAAATTTTGTGCAATCAAATCCTGAATTGAGGGGGGGTTTGGCAAAGGAGGGTTTGGTTGTTGCGGTTGTGGTTGATCAATGTTTTCATTGTTATCTCCCATTTTTAACCTAATTGAATGTAAACAATTGAATTTAGTTAACAAATTTAAACAATTTTGTATTTGATATAAAAAAACCTAGTTTTCATGAAAAAAACCATATTTTCAATGAAAAAACAAATAAACATTAAAAAAATTACAAAAATTGAATGAAAATGATTGAAAACAATAAAAATCTTACCTTTCAATCTATTTTTTAGCAATTTTTGGGCAAAAAACCGGATATCGAATGCAATCGGATATTGGATTTCTATAAAATCGCATAGCCCATGGGTTAAAAATAACTCACGGGTTGTCACAGTCGAAATATATTGTCTCAAAAAATCATATATCTAATAAAATTGAATATCTGATTTTTATACTTAAATTATTTAAAATAACATTATATTATATAATACAATAATATATTATAAAATATATTATTATATTATATAATACATATTATATTATATTATAACATATAATTATATATAATATAATATAATAATATAATATAATAATATATTATATACTACATATTATATAATATATTATATTATATTATATTATATATTATATTATTATATAATATAATAATATATTATATAATACGTATTATATAATATGTGTGCATGTAAAATTCATCTTATAAAATATCAATTAGAAGAAAAGGGAAATCACGAATCCCTATCTAATCAAAGAATTCTAACAAACAGATAATGAAATAACACAATCAAACAAAATAGGAACTATAAATGAAATCAATTAAAGACTCCTTATTTCGTGATTGCGTATAACTTCCATTGCTCTTCTCTTCTCTGTGGTATGATGGCTCTCAGATATTGCGTTGGTAACCTGCAAGTGACATAAAGATTCAAAATTCATGATTATTGAAAATGGAGATTGGATGCTCAGATATTTGGATGAGATTGATTGAAAAGGTGGAACAAATTGATCAAGAGGTGGAACTCAGGTGAGCTCAAATGAAAATTGATAGTTGAATTGTTGACTTGGAGGTGAAACAGAATAGATTGAATAGATTAATTAAGTCAACTGATTGAGAAAAAGCTAACTGAAGGAAGGAAAAGGATGATTGGAGGAAATAAAGAGGATGAAAAAGAGAACTCGAAGATGAAAATAGAGACTAGAGAGATAATGAATTAATTAATTAATTTAGCATGTGCTTGCATTTAGACTTAGATTTTCAATTTAATGTTTGCATGAGATTTTAATTCAAATGTTTGAATTTATTTTAATTCAATTTAGCATTTGAATATATTTAGAACTTGACTTTGATTTTCAATTTGGTTTTTTAAATCATGCACATGTATTTGAATTTGGATGAAATTAGAAGAAATTGAAATTAAATGAAATTAGAAGAATTTAAATAAAATGAAATTAGAATTTGGGGATTTGGAATTTGAATTAGAAGAATAAATTAGTTAATTAAATAATTTAAAGAAACTATTTAATTATTTAGAAATGGAATTTAATTAAATAATAAAGATTATTTAAAATAAAGGAATTAAATTACAATTAATTAAATAATAAATATTTAATTAATTTTTAGAAAAGGGTTGATGATTAGATGATTAGAGATAGAAATTGAGAATTAATTTATTTAAATAATAAAGATTATTTAAATTGGGGAATTAACCATAATTAATTAAATAATAAATATTTAATTAATATTTTGAAAATGGTTAAAATGATTAAAATGATTAAATGATGATAGAATAGGAAATAGCAAATTAGTAAGATGATGAAGAAATATGAAATTAGAAGAATAAGATTAATTAACTTAATTGAAGAATTATTTAACTAATTAGATGAATAAATAGTACATGATCAATGAGATATTTTTAGGTGTCTACATAATATATTATTATATAATATATTATTATATAATATTTTATAATATAATATTATATTATATATTATGTATTATATATTATATAATATGTAATATAATTGAAGAGGGAAAAAATAGTCTTAAAAGGTAAACTGATCAAAACATAACGAAATAAACATGCAGAATGCTAAAATATCATAAAAAGACCATTTCACCTAGCTATTTTACCTTCTCCTTCGGATTGAGCTTGATGAAGTGAAGGCGCCCCTTGATAATGCTCCACTTGATGTGCTCCTTTGATTGCCGGATGTGGATGGCTCTCCAATATTATGCACAAATGATAAGGATGAATGATAAGGATGAGATGATCAAATTGCCAAGATGATTTCCCGGGCTCAAAAGGGCAGCATAAGCTTACTGAATTTCAAGATGTTTTGAATGAAGGGATGGAACCCTATTTTATAGGAAGAGGAGAGGAAAACGGATGGCTAGGATGAATTCGAGATGAAGGGCTAAGATTTACTTGTGAGGTCACACAAGGTCCAAGAGAGGGTGTGGAGACCAAGAAATATGCCTTAAAGGCATTTCGTATCTCCACTCTCTACAAGATGCATTGGAGGAATTAAAAATTCTCCAAAAATGGATATTATGGGGATTAGAAGAATAAAAAGGAATTAAAAATTCCTTGGGAGAGGGAAATGCCTAGAGGAATGTAAGATTTCGAAAATCTTACATTCATCTAGAAAAAGAGCATTTAAAGCTAGTGGCTGGATGAAAGGACAAAGAGTTGACTTTGTGGCTAATCATGATGATTAGCCATTAACGACTCATTAGGAGGGGAATTAGAGGAAATGTTAGGTGGGATTTATATTTGTAGGAGAATTTGACTAAAAGAATAATGTTAAGTGAGTTTAGGGAGTTTCTAGAAGAATTTATTAGGTTAATGATGATTTAAGAAGATGATTTGTAGGAATCATGTAAGTTAACTAATTAATTGAAATTAATTAGCTAAGAGGAAGATTTGTGAGGATTTGATTTTTTAGAAGAATAAAGAAAGGGATTGATTTATTGATTATATTAATCATATGCTATAGTGACAATATTAATTATATTTAATTAATATTGAGAAGGATTTTAATTAACATAATTAATTAATTAATTATGTGAGGAATTAAAAAATAATTATTTTTAAGTGTCTACATTTTTCTCCTCTTTGAAGTGAGGTGTGATGACACATTGATTCAAAGAATAATCTTGTTTTGATGTTGATATTGGTTTGATAGGATGCCCTGGCTCTTGATTTATAAATTACAGTATGGTGATGCCCCCTCAGGAGATCAATTGAGGTATTTGATCTTTGGAGTTTTGCGAAATTGATATCCCAATAGATTTGATTTGATTCATTTGATAAGATCTAGATTCAGTTTGGTTTCAAGAAGAATTCATCCTATATAAGACAAAGATGATCAAAGTGTCTGGTTTCAGGAAGGATTCATCCTGTATAAGACATGATTGATCACAACATCTGGTTTTAGAAAGGATTCATCCTGTATAAGACATGATAAGAGCGTTTGGTTTCAGGAAGGAATCATCCTGTATAAGACATGATAAGAGCGTCTAGTTTCAGGAAGGATTCATCCTGTATAAGACATGATCGATCACAATGTCTGGTTTCAGGAAGGATTCATCCTGTATAAGACATGATCGATCACAACGTCTGGTTTCAGGAAGGATTCATCCTGTATAAGACATGATCAGAGCATCTGGTTTCAGGAAGGATTCATCCTGTATAAGACATGATCAGCTCGTCTAGTTTCAGGAAGGATTCATCCTGTATAAGACATGATAAGAGCGTCTAGTTTCAAGAAGGATTCATCTTGTATAAGACATGATCAATCACAACGTCTGGTTTTAGGAAGGATTCATCCTGTATAAGACATGATCAATTACAACGTCTAGTTTTAGGAAGGATTCATCTTGTATAAGATATGATTAGAATCAGAATTGATTATGTGAGGAAAAAAAAAATAGAGGAAGAAAAATTAGGGTGGAAGGGATAAATGAGGAAGATATATGAAGTAGTCGTGAGGTATTTGGAAAGAAGAATAAGAGATGCGAGACCACGAAGGAAAATGAGGGCAATTGAAAACTCCCTGAGATTATTGAGTTTAGGATTTGATGGAATGATGGTGAGATTTTGTGCACAACAAATGTGGAGAGCCAACCTAGTTTGATGTTGCCCTGAGTGACTTGCACCACTGCTTATAGAAATCAGGATGCCATGAGAAACCCAGGGCATGGACTGACTCTATAGACAAACGGGAATTTCTTGCACACAACAATGCAAGTGTTAAGAAACACTAATACAAATTTGTGGGTTTGTGCAAGGAAACCCTCAAACACACCGATGCCTCTTGTATACGAGAAGGTAAGTGTTGATAAACACTAGTACCAGGCCGCCGGTTTATACAAGAAGGATCCAAACATGCCATACTATGAAATATGCCCCAGTATGCACCTATCAGAACATACCTAGATATGGAAGAACCCAGGCAGTCATAAATAGTTGCATTTGTAGGGCAAAAGATGCAAGCCTATATGAAAAAAAAAAAAATCTAACAAAATCTAACAAGTCTCTTCCTTGTGACCAAATGATACCTCTTGCCAAGAGTAGAACTAGGATGGACTTGGGATTGTTTCTCAAGACTTCTTGAAGCTTATACAGAGACATGAAAGCTCAGTTTCACTGGGACATTTCTTGTTCATGACTTAGGCGGAGACTCATCATCATACGCATGTTTTATTGGGAGGCGGAAAAGAAGGAATGTTGTGCATGGGTGGGCTGGATGGCAGATGATTTGTAGTATCGACCTGATAGACAGTGGATCTGGTTATTTACCTTGGCACCCGCACAGAGGTTTTCACCAAGATACTTGCCCATAGCGCCACAAATTTTTTTTCTTTCTTTTTTTCT
Source organism: Cryptomeria japonica (assembly GCF_030272615.1). Classification (NCBI taxonomy): domain Eukaryota; kingdom Viridiplantae; phylum Streptophyta; class Pinopsida; order Cupressales; family Cupressaceae; genus Cryptomeria; species Cryptomeria japonica. The sequence goes on from NC_081409.1 coordinate 221,674,768, forward strand.
TTTGTGATTTTTTTATTTTTATTTTTGACAATTTAAGACTTTCTGAGGACTAAGCATAAAACCTTTTGAGGTGCATGATATTCATTGGATCATCCAAAGGATCGCCTTCAGGAGTAGCCAACTGATAAGCTCCTGATCCATATTTTGTTGTGATTACATATGGTCCAAGCCAGTTAGGCTCAAACTTGCCTTTCTTTTCTTGTTCTTGTAGATTTTTTTGATTCTCCATGAGGACAAGATCACCAACTTGGAATTCTCAGGTTCTGACTTTTTTATGATAACTCATGCACAGACGGTTTTGATATACTCGGAGATGATTCAAGGCCTTGAGGCGCCTTTCATCTAACAATTCTAGCTCTTGTGAGCGGGCAATTTTGTTTTCGTCCTCTGGTAGGATGTTTTGCAGTGATACCCTTAGAGAGGGGATCTTGATTTCAAGGGGAAGGATAGGTTCAGAACCAAATACTAGGGAATAAGGAGTGGCGCCTGTGGGAGTGCGGATGGAGGTGCGGTAGGCCCACAATGCAGGATGGATTTGGAGGTGCCAATCACGGCCCGCTTCATTGACTATCTTTTTGAGGATTTTTATTAGGGTTTTATTAGAAGCCTCAGCTTGGCCATTGCCTTGGGGATAATATGGAGTGGAGAAGCGGTGTTGGATGTTGAATTTTTGGCAGAGTTCTTTGACATCCTGGTTTTTAAATTGTTTACCATTATCTGTGATGATAACTTTTGGGATGCCATATCGGCAGATTAGGTAATTCAAGATGAATTTGGATATTTTCTTGCGAGTGGTGAAAGTAAGAGGGATAGCCTCTACCCACTTGGTGAAGTATTCGGTGGTGGTGATAATGAATTTATGTCTATTGGAAGATGAAGGGTGGATTTTCCCAATGAGATCGAGCCCCCACTGTGAGAAGGGCCATGGTGTAATGAATGGCTACAATTCTTGAGATGGTGCATGAATCTTGTCACCATGTTGCTGGCAAGGGATGCATTTCTTCACATAGTTGTATGCATCTTCTTCCATTTTAGGCCAATAGTATCCTGTTCGCAAAATTTTTTTAGCCAATGTGAGTCCACTTGAGTGTGCACCACAGATGCCCTCATGTACTTCGCGTAATGCCCATTCGGCTTCTTGTTTATCTAAACACCTTAGGAGGGAACCATCAAAATGCCTTCTGAACAAGGTGTCTACAAGGATGATGTAACGGGCACATCGGCGGATGAAAGTTTGTTGTTGGGTTTTGGTGAGATGTGGGGGAATGGTGTTGTCTTTGAGGAAAGAAAAGGTTTCTTGGTACCAAGGGGACTCTAGACCAACGAGAACACACACCATTTTAGATTCTGGTAGGTTGTATGCCAGTATAAACAATTGCTCGACCAAGAACTCGCACTTTTGACTATGTGCTGGCATTTGAAGGAGGGAGCCAATGGTGGCCATTACATCTGCAGCCCTATTATTTGTTCATGGAATTTGATCAAACTTTTGCTATGAAATGTTGCTTAATATCTTCAACCATGGTATGGTAGGGAAGGAGTTTATCATCTTTTGTCTGGTATTCATCATTGACTTATTTTATGATGAGCTGGGAATCGCCATAGACTTGTAATTCCTTTATTTTCCAATGAATAGCCAAGCGTAAACCTGTGATGAGGGCCTCGTATTCTGCTATGTTATTAGTACATGCAAAGGCTATCTTGTATGATTTGGGGATGCCATCTCCTTGAGGTGTGACCAATAATATCCCTGCCCCCGATCCATTTTGAGTGTAGGAGCCATCAAAATACAATTTCCATGTGGAGGATGTGGTAACAGTCATAATGAACTCATCTAGTAATTTTGTGAGAAGAGGATGGTCGCCTGGAAGTGGAGCTTCAGCCAGTTGATCTACAATGACTTTTCCCTTGATTGCCTTTCTATCTACATATTCAATGTCAAACTCGCTTAAGAGCATGACCCATTTAGCCGTTCTGCCAATGAGAGCAGCTTTTGACAGGAGATATTTAAGTGGATCAATTTTAGCAATTAATTTTGTCTTGTTGTTTAGCATATAGTGTCGTAGTTTTTGTGTGCTGAATACTAATTCCAAACATGCTCTTTCAATGGGGGTGTAGTTGAGTTCATATCCTACTAGCATCTGACTAATGTAGTAAATGGCGTGTTCCTTCCCTTGATTATCTGTTTGCGCTAGCAATGCCCCCAATGCCATTGTAGTAGCACATATGTACAAAATAAGGGGTTTTCCAGGGGTAGGTGGCATCAAAACTGGAGGTGATGCTAGATATTCTTTTAATTTTTCAAAGGCCTTTTGACAGAGGCAATCCCATTTGAATTTTGTGTCTTTACGTAACAAATGTGCAAATGGATGGCACTTGTCGGCTAGCTGTGAAATGAAACGCCTGATAGACTGGAGTTTTTCCTGGAGACTGCATAGTTGTCTGAGAGTTTTCGGCGGAGGCATTTCCATAATAGCTTTTACTTTTGTGGGATCAACCTCAATGCCTCTGCGGGAAACAATGAATCCTAGTAGTTTTCCCAATGTGATGCCAAACACACACTTTTTAGGATTTAGGTGCAGCTTGTATTTTTCCAATCTTTCGAAGATCTGTTTTAGAATAGGGATGTGCTCTTGTCTTGTCTTGGATTTGCCTAATAGATCATCCACATAGTCCTCCATAATTTTGTGTAAGAGGTCATGAAAAATTGTTGTCATTGCCCGTTGATATGTAGCTCCAGCATTTTTAAGGCCAAAAGGCATGACCCGGTAACAGAAAGTACCCCATGGTGTTGTGAATGCAGTTTTATGCTAATCCTCATCTCCTATCTTGATTTGGTTGTATCCAAAAAACCCATCCATTAGCGATAGCATTTCATGTCCTATTGTAAGATCCACAATCATATCTATGTTTGGAAGTGGGAAATCGTCTTTAGGACAAGCTATATTTAGATCTCAGAAATCTGTGCAAATGCGGATGCCCCCAGTAGGTTTGCCGATAGGCACAATGTTGGAGACCCATTCAGCATAGTCTATGGGTTTGATAAATTCTGCATCTAACAACTTTTGAAGTTCTGCCTTGACCAAGAGAGCAATATGCGGGTGCATTTTGCGGAGTTTTTGTTTTATAGGTTTTGCATCTGGGCGAACAGTGAGATTGTGAACCACCAAGGCAGGATCCAACCCTGGCATATCGGAATAGGACCATGCAAAATTGATTTTAACCTCTGTAAGGAAGTTGATGAAGTCTTGTTTCTCAATTTCGGTGAGGGATTTGGCAATGAGCACATTTTTTGGAATGACTTCAGTGCCCATGTTGATGCTGTCTGTTTCTTCTATCAACAAATTTGATTTGTCTTGTGGAAGGTAACCAATGGTAGGGAGGTCAAATCCCTCATCATCAAGTGCCTTTTCCAGGTTTTCACTTTCAAGTATGTCCTTTGTTTTTATTTCTTGTTCATCCAAAGGCACCTCAGGGAGGTGTTCACCTAGGAAATCATATCTTTTTCTTTTATTATCTTTTTTGTGGATAAGGGCATTGACTTGACTACCAAAGTATCCCTTTTCGTGTAGTTGAATACCCTCAATTCTATTACCATCTTCCATATTTTGCATTGTTAGGAGAGCAATGAGAGCATTATCATTGACGCAGATATCTAAATTGGGTTTGTCTCGTTGGCCCCAGTCAATGAGTTTAGGATGGACAAGATGTAGCTCATGTGAAGTGGGAGGGGTTACGGGGGTGATGGTATTGATGTAAGCATCGAAGAAGGTATCTTTCTCGTATTCATAAGGCATTTCATGGAATTCCTCTTCATCAGCGCTTTCGATATCCAAAGAAGGACTAGAAGGGGCACCAGCGATAGTAATCTTAGGCACCGGGGTGTACCCCAAGCCTCTGTTGTATCTGTAGGAGATAGGATTTATGGGTGCTTTTCTTCCTTTCTCCTCTTGTCCTAGACCGTGTCCTTTGTAACCCATTTTTTCAACTATGGCAAATGCTTTTGGATACATTTCTTTGGATATTCTTGTTGGATCATCGTCCTCTTCCTGGTACAGCCATGAAAAGATATCTGCTTCAAGGTTCTCATTATCAAGTGGGCCCCATTGCTGGAAGGTGGTGCTTTGGCATTGCATGACTGGTTTCGGGTCTTTTTTTAGCTCTTTTGGTTTGCCAAATGACTTAGGAGAGAGAGGGAGGTTTCCTATTAATAAGACGTCCTCCAATTTGTATTCTCCATAGCCATTATCCAAGATCTTGATTTGATTATTTGGTTGGGATGATGTGGAGGCAACATTTGATGTGTCAGATGGAAGCGTTGGCGAAGGTCTATTTAGTGGGCAATGATATGGATGCTTCCCCTCTAATAGTTTGCAATATTGAAAAGGTTGGGGATTACCTTTGATAGTGATCACTCTTCCATTATAGGGGAATTTGATGCATTGGTGATAGGTGGAGGGTACAGCCTGCAAGGAATGAATCCATGGCCTCCCGAGGAGAATGTTGTAGGGGAGATCAAGATCTAGTACTTGGCAAGGGGTTTCAATTGTAATGGGGCCCACTTGAAGAGGTAAGGTGATCACGCCCTTTGAAATTCTTTCTGCATCATCATATGCCTTTATTGTGATCCTTCCTGATGTGTCTATCAGATCCTCAGAAAGTCCCAATTTTTTTATCAATTTGTATGTACACAGATTAAGTCCAGATCCACTGTCTATCAGGATTCGTTTGACCTTGTGATTGTGGATGAGAGCTTCGATGTGCAAAGGTTTGTTATGGTCCTCATCTGCGGGAGCATCTTTGGAGTTAAATACAATGTGTTGTTGGGCAACAAGGTTTCCAATGAGGGTTTGAAATTGGATGGCATTGATGTTATCAGGAACGCGTGATTGGAGAAGGGCTTGTTCCAAAATTTCTTTATGGACTGGAGAAGTCTTGAGAAGTTCCAAAATGGAGATCTGCGCGGGTGTCTTCCCAAGTTGATCAAGGAGGTCATATCGGCGGGTGGAAGACATGGGTGGAGGGTTTGGTAGGGGAGGAACTCCTTGGATGGTGACTCTTCCTCGACGTGTAGTTGCATTACAGTCATTCTGGAAATGGGAGGTGGAAGGCGTGGCACCTTGAATGACTATTCTAGTCGGGTTTGGTCTACTTTGGGAAGAAGGAGGATTAACTCCTTGGATGGTTATGACATTGACATGATTGTCTGCAGGTTCAATGCGACTTATTAAAAAATCAAAACCGGTTACATGATTAGCATAGTCATAATCCATTATGTTAGATGATGAGCCTTTTCTTTTATCATGCTTTGGGAAGGGTTCTTGGTACATTTTGAGTTTGTCATTGTTATTACTAGGTTTTGCATTTGCTACCTCAATCTCACCTCTATCAATGAGATCTTGTATGTAGATCTTCAGTTTCATACACTTTTGTGTATCATGTCCCTTGATACGATGGTATTCACAATACTCATTTTCATTATACCATCTTGGTTTAGGTTGATTGGGATCAAACGGGTGAGTGATTGGAAAAACCACTATACCTGCTTGGACAAGTTTTTGAAACACCACTTCAATAGGCTCAGCAAGAGGAGTGAAATCTCTTGGAGTCCTGTTATTCAATCGGGGTGGTCGTCCTTGGATTGAGACATTGTTGTGAGGTTTTTGAGATTGACTTGAATTATTTTGATTGTTGAATTGATGAATATTGGTGGTGGATTTTGGGGGAGTGGCCACAGTTTGGACCCGCTTCACATCAGTTACACCATCATTGACCATGTTTTTATTTTTAGACCAGAATTTTGGCTTGTCGTTATGATAAGAGGAAGAACTTTGTGATGACTTCTGGTAATGTTTCAAGGTTCCTTCCTCCAACAAGACATGTTCGAGGGTGAGGCCCTTATCGGTCAATTTTTGGAAGGATTTGATACATTGAGATATTAAAGGTCTTGAAAGTTCAGGCACCAAGTTCTTTTGAAATAGTTCAATTTGATGTTGTTCTGGCATGTCCCACTAGAATTTTTTGATAAGCTGTCGCCATCTTTGTAGGAAATTGGCCAAGGTTTCTCCAGGCCTTTGTTTTGTATTACATAGGTCCATCATAGAAACATCATTACCCAAGTTGTATGCATAGTGGGCCACAAATTTTTCTGCCAAGTTTGGAAAAGAGACAATGGAACCTCATGGTAAAGATGAGAACCATGCCAAGGCATCTCCCGTGAGACTCTTGGGAAAGAGTCTGTGAAGATAAAGGTCACTATAGGAGACTTCTTGGCATAAGATGTGGAATTCGCGGACATGGTCGTGGGGGTCTCCTTTGCCTTCATACTTGGTGAATTTAGGGATCTCAAATCCTGGGGGATATGGTGCAACTGATATAGATGGGTCATAAGGACAAGGTCAAAACTCTTCAAATGAGTAAGCTTTCCTTTTATTAGTCTTTTCTTTCATGTCTTGAATTTCTTTGATGAGGTCTTGTTGTGGACTTTGATATTGATGAATTGTATCTGCCCCAAGCATTGGATGAACTAAAGAAGGTGCACCACCACCAATATATTGATATGATGAGGAAGTGGGAACGTGGGATGTGATGACCGATGTTGCTGGGGTTTGTGTGATGGTTGTGATCCGCCAACTGTTGTGACGGAATTGAATGCGGTCTAGATAAAATTTGCGACATTGTTGGGAGAAAGGGAAGTTTGTGGAATAGAAATATGTGGTTGAATAGAAGGAGGTGGTATAGAAGTTTGTTAGAGAATGGATGAGATTGGATTTGATAGTGGTATGGATGGTAAGGAGGAAGAAGGTGGGATGGAGATCGTGGTGGGAGGTGTCGCGAGTGGCATTGATTGGGCTTGGATGATTGATGGGGCTGCAATTGATTGAGTTTGAATAGTAGGTGCAGCACTTTGTGTGAGAGCGAGGTCTCCTTGTGGTTGTTGGATGAGAGTGAATCTATTAAATTCAGGTGGAAGTTGAGCTCCATGTTCAAGAAGAGTTTTCAGAAGTGCAGTAGGATTGTGTTTAATAAACTTTTCTATCATCTCTTGGTTATAAGAATCCGCTAGGAAAGTTTGCTCTTCCAGACAAAGTTCATCTTGGTTAACCATGTCAAGATTTTGGCTTTGATCTTGATCGCTTGGTTGCCCACTTTGTGTATGATCTTGCATGGGATCTTCATATAGGACACCAATGTCTGGCATGCCATATTGTTGATTAGCCATCTTTTTCTTTTGGGATCGAGTTGCGACCATACACGATATTTGTGATGAAAAGACTTAGGAAAAATGTGATGAAATGACTTAGAAAATTTGTGATGGAAGGATTTTAGAAACTTGTGATGAAAGGACTTAAGAAATTTGAGAATGAAAGGACTTAAGAAGTTTGAGGATGAAAGGACTTAAGAAATTTGTGATGAAAGGACTTAAGAAATTTGAGGATGAAAATAATTAAGAAATTTGTGATGAAAGGACTTAAGAAATTTGTGATGAAAGGACTTAAGAAATTTGTGGATGAAAGAACTTAAGAAATTTGTGATGAAAGGACTTAAGAAATTTGAGGATGAAAGGACTTAAGAAATTTATGATGAAAAGACTTAAGAAATTTGAGGATGAAAGGACTTAAGAAATTTGAGGATGAAAGGACTTAAGAAATTTGTGATGAAAGGATTTAAGAAATTTGTGGATGAAAGAACTTAAGAAATTTGAGGATGATTGATGAAGAAGGTATGGTAGTGATGGTTTAGAAGAAAACTTGATGACTAGGTTGTCTTTGGCATGAACATGAAGGATATATTTAAATGGCAAGTTGTATGAAGGGATATGACCACCCTGATTTGGATGATAGTAGGTGTTTCAAGGGACAAACTTGAATGTTGACGTAGAGGATAAACTCTTAGCTTCTCTCTTAGGCTTATGAAAAATGGGACGGATGGAGTTTTGACACGATTTTGAACTTGGTGTGGGTAATAACTTGGACAATTTGTTTGTGTCTTGACAAATATTTTTGCAAAGTTTTTTGGGGATAGTGATGTGTTTTTAGTCTACTCTTGGCAAGTATGTATCAAACAAAGCAAACACAATGATTAAATGCATATTATCTCAAAGACACTCATGCTCATATACAACATTCTTAAGGCTGGCAAGGACAATAGTCATTGAATCCCAATTGGTTTCCCATCTATGCTTACCCAGAGCGAACACTTAGATGCTTGACCCCACTGGCTCCCCTCCACGACACTCACTTCTCGGGGCAGCCAAGCATCAATTCCCATTAAAACTCCTCATGGCGAACTTTGTGTCTCTACTAAGGGTCGTAAGAATATGGGCTGCTTCAGAGGTCCGACCTCCTGCACCAATGACTAGAGGGTTTTTGGCCACTATGAACAAGGTGTTTAGTAAGTCTTCCCGTTAGGAGCTACCCTTCGAAGTTGTGCAAGCGCAATTGAAGCCTATAGCCCAACGAAGCACCAAGAACTTAGTAGTCACACAAGCATGATTGAGATCTCTAGGATCCTACTAAGCACCCAATGTGAGAGTGAACTCTCATATAGCCCCAACCATTAACCCTTTCGTAGTCAATGGCCTATTTATTATAGTGAGTTGGGAACCCTAGGTCCGGGTGTACTCACTTGGGTCATTCCCCTCTTACCTTCTCAAAGAGCAAGTTGGGAGGGCAGGCCCGCTAGAGATAAACACACAATCAAACAAGAAAAGGTTGGAGGGTTTGGATTTCTGATCGTCTAATAAGACAAGAGCATACTTTCCTACCTTTACGCTTTTCTTAAAGACACATAAGAAAATGGTTCATTCCATTTTAATTAATATCTAGGTGCCTAATTTAAATAAATGCACAATATTTGGTTGAATCAGCTAGGCAACCTGCAAAACCACTTGATTAGTAGTTTGAAAAATGGAGTCTTCAAAAAGCGTCCTGCAAAACAACTTGATTAGTAGTTTGGACAAAATAGTCTTCAACAAGCGTCCTGCAAAAAATCAACAAAATGACAAAAATATTAATTTTTTTTATTTTTTGGGAATAAATAGAAAAATATGAATAAAAACTTTTTTACTAATGACAAATGTGGATTTGAAGAAAGCTTTGATGGGTAAATGGGGTTTGATTAGGTTTTTACCACTTTCTAAGGGATACGCAAGTGAAAAAAATGGGGATTTTGGAGGAGAGATGAAGGAATGGGAAAATTTGTCCAAGAGGGACAAAGAAGCAAAAGTTGAAGATGGATAATATTGGAAAAATTTGGAGGTGATTGGATGAAAAGGGAAGAAGTTATGGCAAACCCTAAAAATAGAGAAATATGGGATTTTGGGCTTCAAAAACTAGATTTTTGAGATAAGGCCTCCAAGGAAGAAAATGTGGAAAATGGCAATGTAGAGAATATGGTGAAGTTTGAAGGGAAATAGAGTCAAGATAAAGAAGATATAGCGAAAAAATAGAAAAAAATTTACTTTTTTTTAGATTTAACGGAACAGAAACCCTAAATTTAATAAAACAGAAACCCTAAATTTAACAAAACAAAAACTCTATATTTAACAGAGTAGATAGAAACCCTAGATTTAACAAAACAGAAACCCTATATTTAAAAGAGCAGACAGAAACCCTAGATTTAATAGAGCAAATTGTCGCACTAAACAGAATAAAATAAAAATGTCAACGGTCCGGATTTCTGATTGTCCAGATAGACAAGAGCATACTCTCCTACTTTCACACTTTCCTGTGGGCGGACAGATTATATTTAAACAAAGCAGATAACAGGAAATAAATAAATTAAATGCAGACTACAGTTAACGCCTACAATTTTTAGACAGATTAACAAAGCAGACAGTAGCACTACATAGATAGAAAAGTGTCAAAGGTCCGGATTTCTGATTGTCTAGATAGACAAAAGCATACTCTCCTATTTTCACACTTTCCTGCAGTCAGAGCATACAGTCATGCTAAATAGAATAGAAAAGTGAAAAGTCTGGATTTCTGATTGTCTATATAGACAAGAGCATACTCTCCTACTTTCGTACAGATTATACTAAAATAGAATAGACAACAAATCAAATAACCAATCAGATAACAGAGTTGTCGTGCTGCAATAGAAACAGAAAAAAAAAAGAAAGAAACAACACAGAATAAGGAGGAGCTATCATGCAGAAATGCAGAGCCATGATTCTAGAACCTGCGAAAAAGATATATATATATATATATATATATTTATTTCTGCAATCGTGCTATTCTGGAACCTGCTTCTCACAACTCATAAAAATCTTTAAAAAAAAACAACAACATTAGTTCTCAGGGATGTGAGTCCCACCGGGCGTGCCAAAATGAAGAGGGAAAAAATAGTCTTAAAAGGTAAACTGATCAAAACATAACGAAATAAACATGCAGAATGCTAAAATATCATAAAAAGACCATTTCACCTAGCTATTTTACCTTCTCCTTTGGATTGAGCTTGATGAAGTGAAGGCGCCCCTTGATAATGCTCCACTTGATGTGCTCCTTTGATTGCTGGATGTGGATGGCTCTCCAATATTGTGCACAAATGATAAGGATGAATGATAAGGATGAGATGATCAAATTGCCAAGATGATTTCCTGGGCTCAAAAGGGCAGCATAAGCTTACTAAATTTCAAGATGTTTTGAATGAAGGGATGGAACCCTATTTTATAGGAAGAGGAGAAGAAAATGGATGGCTAGGATGAATTCGAGATGAAGGGCTAAGATTTACTTGTGAGGTCACACAAGGTCCAAGAGAGGGTGTGGAGACCAAGAAATATGCCTTAAAGGCATTTCGTATCTCCACACCCTACAAGATGCATTGGAGGAATTAAAAATTCTCCAAAAATGGATATTATGGGGATTAGAAGAATAAAAAGGAATTAAAAATTCCTTGGGAGAGGGAAATGCCTAGAGGAATGTAAGATTTCGAAAATCTTACATTCATCTAGAAAAAGAGCATTTAAAGCTAGTGGCTGGATGAAAGGACAAAGAGTTGACTTTGTGGCTAATCATGATGATTAGCCATTAATGACTCATTAGGAGGGGAATTAGAGGAAATGTTAGGTGGGATTTATATTTGTAGGAGAATTTGACTAAAAGAATAATGTTAAGTGAGTTTAGGGAGTTTCTAGAAGAATTTATTAGGTTAATGATGAATTAAGAAGATGATTTGTAGGAATCATGTAAGTTAACTAATTAATTGAAATTAATTAGCTAAGAGGAAGATTTGTGAGGATTTGATTTTTTAGAAGAATAAAGAAAGGGATTGATTTATTAATTATATTAATCATATGCTATAGTGACAATATTAATTATATTTAATTAATATTGAGAAGGATTTTAATTAACATAATTAATTAATTAATTATGTGAGGAATTAAAAAATAATTATTTTTAAGTGTCTACAATAATATTACATTATATACTATATAATATATTTTTGAATTTAAAATTATAAATAAAAATCGGATATCCTTTATTATCGGATATTTGATTTTATCTGATATCCGATTTGCTTACGTAATTACCATGCCAAGGTGTACTGACACCCAGGCCAAGCAAAAAGTCAACATGGATTTTCGCATTTTTAGGTGAGTGGAGAAGGCTATTTTTTTCACATCACCACTTTTTGGCCACCCATGATCCTGCACTAACCCCTATGTTTAATGTAAATTATTTGGTGGGTATGCAACCCTTTCTAGGGTCAATGTCCTAGACATTTTCTCTATGGTTGCTACCCACAATGGTAGCTCTATAGCAAAAGGGCTCAAGGTGGCTTTCTGCTTATGGCCTAAAATAACTAAGTCCTATTTCCTATTGTATATACCAGCTAAAATCGATCTAGAGATAATTAATTAAATGTGAAGTAATTTAATTAATTAACCTTTATTCTTCCACTTGTAAATAAATCTAAGGATTTATTTATATAGTTCATAATCCCTTCGATTAATGAATGGTTTGCATTAGTGGGATTATTGCACTTTCTTTTGTTTAAGTTAGGCACATAGTATAACTAGGGGATCAATTAACACCATGTCTTATGTGCTTGAGACGATAGGTGAGTATGCTCTCCCCTTCATTGGCTGATCAGAAAGATAGACTCATTGTTCTTTCATTTCATTAGTGCAATATCTTTAGCGGGCCTACTATACCGAGTAGCCCATAAGGTCGGGTGAGAGGGGAATGACCCAAGTGGGAATGACTAACACAAAGTTCATCTATTCCACTCTAAAATAAAAGTGATTTCAATAAAAATCAATATCAATGGTAGTGCTTGGGAATAGCTCTCCTTTGTACCTTCAAGTATATCAAACATTGATTCTCAAGGCTGGGAGACCTCTTAATTCAGTTTATATCCCAACACGCCAAACGGATGCCCTTAATAGTACCTCTTTTTAGCTAGAAGCTACCCGGTTTGAACATTCAAATACTTTTATTCTCTCAATGCAAGGAGGGGGAATGATCTCTCTTGAAGACACTCACCATATATCCCTCTTGAGTGTATGTGTGAACTCCCCTTTTGAGTACTTATTGCAAGTCTCCTAACAAGATTCCACTAGCTCTCGCAAAGGCAAAAACATGAGCACCCTTTAGAGAGTGACATGGGTGTGTGAGTTGAAAGGGTACCAAGATGTAGGTTGAGAAATAATAGTGAAGCCAAATTTCCTTAGGATATAACTGCTTAGTGTGTCTTTTTTTATATACCCATGGAAACTTGGGTTTTATTCAAATCCTCAAACATACACTTGATGTCTAGATCTTAGGGCAAAGATAGCTTCTTGAAATTATGTCTTTTGCATTTTTCAGATCATTAATTAGACATATCATCCATTGAAACATACTCAGATTCAAACAAAATTAAATATCACATTGTCAAACTATCTCACATCAAATTTCATAGAGTAGAATAGTGTTTCACTATCACCAAATAGATCTTTTATTTCAACCATTAGCATATAGATAGATTGGAATAGTGCATCAATTCATGTGATATTTTGCCAAGATCAAGGGCACAATGAAAAGTATAAAAGAGAGACAAAAGAATGACAAGAACAAATTGTATTCTCATCAATATGCAAATGATCAACTGAATTAACCAATACAATGAATATAGGCTTGCTTATATAGACAAGGCCATATGGATGTACGAGCACACAATAATGACATGTGGCTTAATGAGAAACAAGGGTAGGTAAGAAATACTAGGGATAGGTAGGAGAAATAATATAGTATTCCACAAGAGGTGGATGACCCACCGAATGTGGAGTGTAACAACAAAGTAAAACCACAAAAGGTGGAATTTCTCCTACAAGCTATATCCCTATGTGCACACTTCCCTAAGTGTCACAAATCCAAACTAAGAAGAGATGCATTATCCTAAGTTAACTTAAGTGTAATAATATCCATAATGAATATTTATTTACACCAACACCCTCCCTTAAGTGCAACTTAGGGGAATGAAGACTCAATTCAACAATGCAAGATGGGTCCCAGCTACTAGGCCATGATAGGTACCCATGTACAAAATGAAAATGCAAGCAAAACTATGTAATACAATCTCTTAGAAACGGAGAAAGGGAGGAAACCCAATGGGAAAAAACAGCCCCCCAAAAGAGAGATTAATGTACAAAAGACTCTCAAAGAATAAGGACAAAACCTCAAAGAGGAAAAAGTCCCCCCCATAAGAGAGGAAGGAGAAGTCAGCTGATCCCCCCTAGTGAGATATCCCACACCCCCAAGAGAGCTCGCAAATGCTAGAACTTACTCTCGATGAAAGGTTTGTTGAATATGTTTGCAACCTACTCCGCTATGGGACAATACTGCAAATCAATGACCTGCTCCTGAATCAACTCTTAGATATAGTGCATATGGATCTCGATGTGTTTGGTCTATTGGTGTTGGACCGGGTTCTTCGAGATTGCAATAGCACTCTGACTGTCACAATGTAGAATTATTGGTCGTGAAGTGGTGAACCCAAACTTTGTGAGAATCTATTGAAGCCAAATGGTCTTAGTCACTGCGTTAACAACTCCTCGATACTCAGCCTCAGTTGAAGAGAGAGCAATAGCATGTTGCTTCTTTCTCTTCCAACAAATGGGGCCTGAACCAAGGTGAAAACTGTAACCTGAAGTAGACTTATGATCATCAAGATTGCCAGCCCACTCGGAGTCTATGTAACCAACCAAGCAAAGTCCTATGCCTGTTGCATAGTGAATCCCATAGTGATGTCTACCCTAGAGGTAATGAAGGATGTGTTTGGTGGCTTTCCAATGAAGCTCATGTGGTTCCTGCATGAAGCGGGAAACCATGCCAACTACAAATGAAATATCAGGGTGTGTGTAAGTCAAGTAGATGAGACTAACCACAAGCTGATGATACAATGTGGCATCAGTTGGTGGAGAAGAACATTGAGCCTCAAGCTTGACTCCTGAAAGAAAGGGAGTCAGGGCAGACTTACAATCAGCCATATGAAAGTGTGAAAGAAGATCAAGAGCATACTTGGGTTGCGAAAGAGCGATCCCAGAAGATGACTGTGAAATCTCTATCCCAAGAAAATAGTGCAAAAGACCCAAGTCAGTCATAGAAAATATGTCATGCAAAGCAGATTTGACACTAGTAATGATGGATGTGGTGCTCCTTGTAATGATCAAATCATCAACATAAAGCACAAGTATCAAGTGGGAGTCATCCTATCACAAAATATAGACATTCAGATTGGATTGACACCTAGTGAACCCTGCTGAGAGAAGAAAGGAATCCATCTTGGTGTACCAAGCCTTGGGGGCCTACTTAAGGCCATAGAGAGATTTCCTTAGTCTACAAACCAAGTAAGTATTCTAGATGAAACCATGTGGCTTCTCCATATAAATCTCCTCATCAAGATCCCCATGAAAAAAAGAACTCTTCACATCCATCCGATGTACAACCCAACCATGAGCTGCAACAATAGCAAGTGTCAAGCGAATGGAGTTCATCTTGGCTATGGGTGCAAAGGTCTCAGTATAGTCAACACCTAGAACCTAAGAGAAAGCTTTCGCAACAAGTCAAGCGTTATACTTATCCATACTACCATCCACTGCATACTTGGTCTGATAGATCCACTTACATCGAACCATGTTTCTCCCCTTAGGGAGATGGACTAAATCCCATGTGTTGTTCCTCATCAAGGAACTATACTCTTCCTCCATAGTGTGGTCTCACTCAGTAACCCTAGATGCTTCCCAAAATCTCTGTGGATTGGAAGCGGTAGTAATGAATGCATGTGGAAGATCCTGATGTTGTGATGGAGTCCTCTATGTATTTGAAGGATCCCCAAAAAGAGAACACATGGAATCAAGTGTCTATTGATCCCAACGAGGTCTGGGTGGAGGTGGAGAACAAGGCTCCTCAACTACAAGTGGACCCTGCAGAGGTGTAACCCTGCGAGTTGGAGTTGAAGGAGTCTCATCATCTGAATCACTAGCATCACTACCCACAATGGAGGAAGGTGGAGGAGGTAAAGAGGCTAAGCTAGGAGATCTTTCCTCAATGCGAACACTCCTCTCAATAAACACCTCATGTGTCTCAGGATCCATCAATCTATATGCCTTAACACCCTCAGAATATCCAACAAATATGAAAGGCCAACTCTGAGATTCCAATTCCTTTCATTTCTACAGAGGTATGCAAGCCCATGCTAGACACCCAAAGACTCTAAAATGTCTCACAATCTATTTCCTACCAACCCAAGCCTCAAAAGGATTAATACCTTGCAAAGCTTTGTGAGGAACCCAATTCTGGATGTGTGTGGCACAACTGATAGCCTCTGCCCACAAGGCAAGATCAAGAGAACATCCATGTATCATACAACTAGCCATTTCTTTGAGAGTTCTATTCTTGCGTTCTACAACTCCGTTCTGTTATGGAGTGTATGCAATAAAATGTTGAAGATAAATCCCCTCAAATGTACAAAAATCCTTAAGTCTCTTGTTCACATATTCCCTTCCATTATCTGTACAAAGAATCTTGACCACCTTACCGGATTGCTTCTCCACACAAGTCTTGAAGTCCTAAAATTTATCAAATACTTCACTCTTATGAATGAGAAAGTAGACCCAAGTGAAGAGGGAGTAGTCATCAATGAAGGTGAGGACATAGCAGGCCTTACTAAATGAAGGTGCTAGAAATGGACCTACTACATCATTGTGAACAAGTTGAAGAACTTTCAAAGCTCTCCAAGCTTTCCTCTTATCAACCTTCTCCTCGGGACACTTGCCCATGGAACAACCTAAACATACACCCTCTGAAAAACTAATTCAAGGTAGACCTATGACCATGTCTTTAGTGCTAAGCTACTAAAGATAGAGGTAGTTGAGGTGACCAAATCACTCATGCCATAGCTTACTTTTTGAATTTGAATGAATAAGCAAGGCCCTAGAATGAGAACTTGGCACAAAGTGGGAGAATGAATAAAGCCTTGAGTTGTCATTGACTTGTCCCACTGCTACCAAGGCATCACTATCAAGTTCCTTTACCACAACTGAATCAGGTGTAAACTCAACCTTTTTCCCATTCCAATAGTGAGTGATTTGGTAGATAGAGAGAAAGCTGGTAGACAAGTTAGGAACATAAATAACATTCTCAAATGTTCCATCATCCATGTCAACTAAAACTTTCCCTTCAACCTCTACTTGTGTATCATGACCTATGTAAATGTGTGGTTCTTTACATGGCTCCAATGAAGAAAATTCCTCCTTTGTAGAACCCATGTGATAAGAGGCACCCGAGTCAAGTATCCACTATCATGAAGAACCTATTATAAACAAAAATGCTTTCCCTTTTCCCATAGACTGTGAGGAAGAGGAAGGAGATGAATCCTTCTTTGTGTAGGCAGATGGAAAGTTGATGTTGTTTTTCTTAAGAAGATTTGTCAACTCATCAATTTGCTTGGTGTGGCATCGATGCTCATCATGACCATACTTCTTGCAATATGCACAAGTTGGTTTATCCTTCTTAGGTGGAGTCCCCTTTTGGAAGAGGATGATTGCCATTTTTCCTATTGTGGCTTTGACTTAGATTGTTTCTTCTTCTTGTTGGAATCTTTGCCTTGACTCCCTTGACTCCCTTGATTAGCCACCAAAGCCTTGGACTTTGAATACTTGAGAAGCCCCATGTTCAACAACTTATATTGTTCCAATATCAACATTTCTGTGAAAGCATCAAATGAAGGCATAATGTAGGAACTCCCCACAGTCAAACAATGAGTTTGGAAGCTAGACACAAATGCTACATATTCTGGTGCAAGCTTGTCCAACAAGTTGAATATCAACTAAGCATCCTTTTTGTCAATTCCACAATTTTTAAGCTTTGCTCTTAGCTCATTTTCTTTGGTGACATAATCTTGGATTGTATCAAAACTCTTGGGATCCAATTTGGTGAGCTCATTGTTAATCTTGTAACCTCTGATTTCATCAACTTGGCTATACAATTTTTGAAATATATCCCAAGAATCTTTGATTGTAGTACACTTCTCAATATGAAAGATGAGGTCATCTGATACATACTTACACAAAGTTCCAAGAGCCATGCAATTCTTAGTGATCCATTCTAACTGAGCATTAGGATCAGCCTTAGGATCGGGTGGTGCTGCTATTGTTCCATCTATGTAATGCGTGAGACCTTTTTCCATTAATTTGCTCCATACTTTAATTTTCCATGATGCATAATTATGTGGAGTTAAAGGTGGAAATTTATGAGGACTCATTTCAAAAAAAATGAAAGAGCACAAGGAAAGAGAGGCACAATCACACAAGACAACCCCCCAAAAGTGACGATTTGGCACTTTATACTTAGTGTGTGTACAATGGGCCACTTGCAAAAAATGGCAAAGTGGACTTCAGATTTCAATTTTACAACTGCCTCAATAAGGCCGAAAGAGACTCAAACTAATAATGAAAGATATATAAACTAAGATCCAATCAAATTACAAGTACCAATTAGGCCAAATAAGACCAATATCTGAAAGTACAATCTCCACTCAAAATCTCTGAAAATCGATCATAGATTATGAAAGTAGACAAAAAAATACGCACTTTAAAAAAAATGGCACCTAAAAAGGAGATCATATGAGCTCAAATGAATCCTTTGAAGTTGCAAATTTGAGGATTGGACATGTACAACTGAAAGAATCCAAAAATTCCAAAAAACTTGTGCACCAAAATAAAAAACTAACCATACCACTACGAAGAGCATGAAAAACTAGCCCAAATAAAAAACAAAAGTACCAAAAAGGAGCATAATTGACCAAGTTATGAGCCTCCAAAGTTGACTCAAAAATCCAAACTGCTCAATGGAGAGGGGTCTAAAATTTTTTTGAAAAAATGTTGACTGTGCAAAAAAATGCCAGGTGGTGCTAACTGGGCAGATCTGCCGATGTGGTAGGTGACAGGACCTGCTGGTGATGTGGCAGGTAGATCTGCTGACATAGCAGGTGACTGGACCTACTAGTGACGAGGTAGGTAGAGGTGGCAGGTGGCTATCTATGTGTTGGGTGGAGGTGGGCCTTGTTGATGATCGTCGAAGGTCAAGTAGGTAGCAGCTAGAAAACTATCGATGGATGGAAAGCGGTTGCCGGAGGAATGATGATGGCTGCTAGAGCAAAGGGTCGGGTTGCTACCGGTAGTGGTGTGGTTGTCAAGGTCCAATTGCTAGTGGCGGTGCTGTCGTTGGGGGTTGGCGGTGGTGGTGGGAGGCATGTCCAAAGCCGACGGGAGGGAAGTCATCGATGCTACTACAGGTCGCGATGGCCGAGGGTGGTTGCTGCACTACACGACTGCCAAGGGTAGCTGCGAGTATGTCCAAGCCTATAGAAAGTTACGGTGGGGTAGGCGGGGGTTCTACGGACCCCCCAAAAAAACTTTTTATTTTATTTTATTTTTATTTTTTTTAAATAAAAAACCCTTTTTGCCTTTTCAAAAAAAAATTAATTTCTTTTCAAAAACCAGAAAAAAAAAATTCAGATTTTTGATTTTGAGATCCGAAAATTCCATACCATACCGCCCAAATTGGGCAAAAAATTCCTCCAACACCCAAAATTCGTTTTTCACCAAAATAGGTTGAGTTTATACTCGATTTCTATGGAAATAGCCTCTCGGACACAATGGTGAGGTCAAAAACTCTCTAAGATGCCTCCAAAAAGTGTTGTCCCTCATATCCAAAAATAGAAGCCTTCTAAGATGTCTCCAAAAACCAATCAATGAAGCCCCAATGGCTCTAATACCATGTGAGATTTTGCCAAGATCAAGGGCACAATGAAAAGTATAAAAGAGAGACAAAAGAATGAAAAGAACAAACTGTATTCTCATCAATATGCAAATGATCAACTAGATTAACTGATACAATGAATATAGGTCTACTTATATAGACAAGGCCATATGGATGTATGAGCACACAATTATGACATGTGGCTCAATGAGAAACAAGGATAGGTAAGAAATACTAGGGGTAGGTAGGAGAAATAATATAATATTCCACAAGAGGTGGATGACCCACCAAATGTGGAGTGTAACAGCAAAATAAGACCACAAAAGGTGGAATTTCTCCTACAAGCTATATCCCTATGTGCACACTTCCCTAAGTGTCTCAAATCCAAACTACGAAGAGATGCATTATCCTAAGTTAACTTAAGTGTAATAATATCCATAATGAATATTTATTTACACCAACAATTCAAAATTCTAGTGTTCTAAGGTTAAACTCTAGCATTCTGTAGTTAAACTCTAGTGTTCTGAGGTCAAACTATAGCATTTTGAGGTTAAACTTTAACATTCTCAGATTAAAATCTAGTGTTCTGAGATCATAAAAAAGAATTCTCAAGTTCATAGAGAAGAATAACACTTCAAGACTTAGAATCAGTGTTTTAGTAGGACAGTGTGGTGTTCTCATAAGACATCATAGCACATCTGGGGTCTAGAGTAGCGCTCTGGTGAAGCAGTCTAGCATTCTCAGTCTCTGTTTTAGCGTTTTGACAATTTAAGACCTTGGACAAAAAGAAAATTTGGAATTTTTCCATAAAGTTAATCATAGTTTTGGATACCCTTTTCAAAGTAGATTATTTCCCCATCACTCTCAAACTAATTCAAAACTAGTAAAAACAAGTTTCACGAGTGAATTCCTTTTAAAAGCATAGATCAAGATGTCCTAAGTGCATAATTCTCAATCTTTGATATATGATTTCTTAGAATAGTTTTTTCATCAAGATTTATCATCCTTATCTAAGAAACAAGGGATTTAAAATCATATCAACTTAGTCATATCAATAGGATCTTTCCTATTTGACTTAGTTGAATCCTATTACACTAGCACCTCAAACAAAGATCGAGACTTAATCATCTTCAGTCACTTGTATGCCGGTTTTGACTATAAATCAAAAGAAGAAACTGAGACAATAGAAACAAAAACAAAAATCTATGATGGCTAAAGAAAATCCTTTCTATAGACCCCATAATCAAGATGATGATGAGGAAGAAATAATTGATGAAACTATCAAAGAAGCACAACAAGATCCAAAATTTGGTAAATTCATGAAAAAAGTTTTGGAAATGAACAAAGAGAAATACTTCCTCATGTTATCACATCAAGAAGCTAAGTTGCCTCCGAAATTTGACATCACGCGATTGAAATGATACTAGTGAGACAAATAATGAAAGAAGTCGAGACAATGAAACAAGGAACAACGTGGATAATCCCCTTTTGGCTCTCACTCAAGAAATGCAAGCTCTTCAAACACAAAATCAAGATATGCAAAGAGGAACCACAAAGAGGTACTTGTTCCAAGATATTTGTCCTTATCCATTTAATAGAAATCTAAACATGATGCCATTCCATCCAAACTATGAAATCCCTAAATATGACAAATATAATGTTAGAACTGATCCGCAAGACCACGTAAGGGTATTTTGCCCAATGAGAATGGAATTTTCCCATGAGGACACCTATCTAATGAGGTTATTCCCAAAGAGTTTAAGAGAACAAGCCATGGAGTGGTTCTCTAAACTTCAATCTAGTATTAGAACATTTAGTAAATTGATGAATAAATTCGTTTCTTAATACTCATATAAATCCAACATGAGATCACTATGCTAGACTTGTGCAACACCAAATAGAAAAATGGAGAACCATTCATGACCATTATACAAAGGTGGGGATGATTGTTTGTAAGATATCCTCATCTAGTGCTTGATAATGAAAAGATGGACATTTTTATTAACAGCCTAAAAGAGGAAACGAGCTATAGACTAAAATTGCAATGCCCACCAAGTTTTGAGAAGATTATAGAAAATGGAATCAAGATCGAGGAAGCTTTGATTAAGAAAGGAGTGTTAAAACTTTATAAAGAAGGGGCCAATTCTTCAAATAACACTAATAATAACAATGACAAACCCAAGTTTTCAAACAGGAATAGAAACATCATCAATGATGGTGTGGTGGATATCAACAACTTAAAACCAAAAAAACCCATTTTCAATCTATCGAGTCACATTGCGGTGGTTAATCAAAATGACAATAAACCTAAACCATTTTTTTCTAATTTTCACATAAAATTTACTAACATTTTTATCCCACCAAAGTGCCAATGTAGGCCAACCCCCTCGTGGACACACAGTTGTTTGCCCCACTATCTAGTTTAGGTACATTCTTATTGACACGATGAAGGTCCCTCTAATGGGCTTTAGCAAACATACTAGGTTTTTATCTAATACATACATTAGATGTCCACCACACTCCATAGGGTTATTTATATATTCTATGAAAATTAATTCTCTGAGTGTATCAACTTGACTTTAATTATAATAATGTATCACATTTCGTTTCTTTTGAGTTTGATATGTTATCAATATGATAGTTGAATTTTATATTTGTGAAAAAGTTTGAAATGTAGTGTTTAAGCTATTTGCATGTAGCTAGTCTAACTGCTTGACGATAATAATAAGAGATTAAAAGATTAATCTTACAAATGAGATCAAGGCCCCATATAGAGAAGAGTCATTGAGTGGTAATAATCTAGAGAGCTTGCAGGAGTGCATGAATAAGGTCCCCATGTTATTGATAGGAAAATTAATTTATCCTTCACTAGCCTAAGTTGTAAGATAATATAATAAATTTTAGATAGCTTGGTAAACTAATTTTATCTATGAGATGACAGCAAAAAAACCTTTGGATCTTGTGGTATACTGATTACATTAGCTTGGCTGGGAAACTTATTCTTTTAATCTCTTCTACTTCTAAGAAATCAACTCCTAAAAGATTTTTTTTTTTACAATGGGCAAATCTCATCATATACAATGAACTAAAATTTCACTAGAAAGCATGTCCTCCATAAGTGCATTATTATTAATGGTAATATTTTTATCCTCTTAAATCCTAATTTTATGTTTCCAACAGTTAAGTCTTTCTTAAATGCTTTTCTGCCAATGTCTACCATTTCTACCCTCTTAAATTCTATATTAGTGAAGAAAAGTGTAGGGTTAATATTCATTAAGAGTTCCAAGGTGTATTTGTTGGCATTGTGTTTTCATTAATGTCAACTGGTATAGGATGTTACCGGTATCAATGACATTGATGTCAACTTGTGAACAAGAGGTTGTTGGCATTAGAGTTTGATGTCAACCAAAACAGGAGATGAATCGGCATGTACCGGTATGCTAAAGGTGCAATAAAGTGACCACTTAGTAAAAGGGTTGTTGATATGGTGTTGCACACAACTAGAATGAAGAGACTACATGATAGGTATTGATTGTGCTAAAAAGGTGGAATGCTATTTGGATCGCATCAATACCGGAGGTGAAGTTTGTGCAAGCCACCAGATTGCTAGTGAAGGATAACTAGCAAGACTCCCACCGGATGAAGAAGCTATCATGGGCTAGGTGATAGGTTGAGAGAGTATGTTGCCTCTGTGTGCAGAATGAAATATGGAAAACCACAGGGACATATGTCATGTTGAATATGTATCCTCCCCTCCATAAAGTTACACTTGTACCGGTCGAATGATTCCCTAAGATAGGCAGGTGATTGAATGCAGAGACCAGATGTATAAGTAGAAGATGAGAAAGCTTCCAGAGTTTGAGACCATGTTATGCCTCTAAAGAGTGTGATAAAAGATACACACAAGATAAGCATGTGGAAACAAGGTGTACTACTAGGACATTGAAGGAAGAATGAGATGTTGAGATGGTGTGTTTCTCATCTTAACAAACCAGTTGAGAGGAGAACTGGTTTGATGAAGAAGGCCGCTAGTGATTCTATAGGAATATACACGGTGATACCGAGATGCCAATGAAGGTTGATGCAGAATAGTTGGAGTGTGATGACTTAATGTCATCAATGTGTCTCACTAGCAAGAAGGAAAGTATGTTGTCCATCGGCAAACACATCTACCAGAATCTACATTGGTGATAGTTGACATGTTATGACAACTGGTGAAACATCATAGAAGAGACAAGGAAGATAAGGTTCTCACTTAATAAAGAGGAGTGCAGCAAACTGAAGGATAAGGAGAGTTGTCGGTAGTTTCTATGGTGTCGGCAAGTTAACATATTCATAGAGGTGTTTCACCAGAAGAGCAGTGAAGTGCAAACATAAGGGTTACATCGGCCGTATAGAAAAGGTGATGGCAGGAAGGATAACTGACAAGGTGATTTGTGCTAGTAGGGTCAGTGAATTGGTATGTGTGTACCAGTTATGTGGGTGGTCGATGACTAAGTTGAACTGACAGAGCAGTGTGCCAAGGTGGATACCAACAGTAATGCCATGTAGAGGTGAAGTGGAAAACTTGCACAGGTCAGTGTAGAGTATCGATGAGGTAGTTGGTAGTTGGTCCAACATTAACAGTGATTGTGAAGTTTGAGGGATGATTGCAGAGGGGTTCTAGCTCGAGGAAGGATACATTTGACCATATCCATGGCATGCACTAATAGATGCAAATTTTTTAGATGTAGATCGAAGTTGTTGAAGAAATCCATCGAGGCCATTAATGGTGATTGACCAAGGGGTATGCCGAAAGATTGAGATTAGGTTGCTGAAATAGGAAGGCATGCTCTAGAAGGCACAAAATGGTGGATATGTGCAGGAAGTCATCTCTAACTTGTGATCTGATCAGATTTGATTAGATTCGATGTGCCTTGTGATCAGTAGAGAAAAACCTAACCTCTTGTGATTTGAATTGACTTTTGGCAGGAAGATTGGGCTATAAATATGCAAGCTAAAGATATTGTTTAGTGTTGTTGGTTGAGAGAGTGTTGTTGTTGCTGAAGAAGAGAAAACAAAGCTACTACAAAGTGCTTAAGTGTTGCATGAGAGAGATATACCAATCAGAGGGAAAATAGCTAAGGATAGCAGTGATTGAGGGAGTGAAGGTTAAATCGGTATGGTTTGAGCAACCGGTACAACAACTAGAGTGCATCTGAGGAGATAACCAATAGGAGTTTGTACCAGCATGAAGATAGTTCAGAGGGCTGAAGAAGAAAGCAGGGAGGAGGAGATCCAACAGAGTAGAAGAAGAGTAGAGGTGAACCGGTAGAGTTTACCAACAATGCAGCAACATATAAGAGCAACAGAAGAGTGAGTCAGTACAACAGAGAAGGTGTCTCATCGATAGAGTGAGGTATATGAAATGGTTACAAGATTCACTTGTAATAGTATGATTAATTTTATATTTGAAGTTATCATTGAGATCATTGATTTGTAGCTCAATGCAAGGGTTGGTACTCCTTGGGTTGGTGCCCTAAATTAGGGGTTGTAGCTCCTTTGGGTTGTAGGCCATAAACAAGTCAAGGGTTGTAGCTCCTTGGGTTGGTTCCCTAAACATTGTAATAGAGATTTCATTGTTAGGCTAGATTGGAGCAATAGAATCCAACAATATTGCTCACTGAGGTTTTTCCATCTTGGGGTTTCCTTGTACATGCTAGTGTTATGTGATGTCCCTTTATGTGTGATTGCATTTGTGATTAGTCTCCCAACTAACCAGTATGTCTTCATTGTGTTAGATCCCATAATTGGTATACACATATAAGTTAGTTAAAGAGAAAAAGTTGAGAACCACTTATTCACCCCCCTCTCAGTGGTGCATTGTGTCTAACAATCAGTATAAGAGCCTAGGTACCCTGTTTATCAAGATTTATCTTGCTTGGGTAGATTCTGGCTTAAGGACACAATGGTCTATTTAGTGTAAATCCCTACTCCAATTTTTTATGGTTCAAATTATTCTATTTGTATTTTTAGGATGGAATTCTACTTGTCCTCTCTTTGGTTTGATGTATGGATGTCAGTAGTTAATGGTCTCCCTAGGAATGTCTTTCCTCCCACCAGCTCTAAAGAAGAAAGAAGATGCAAGTGCAACGATGAAGCCATGAAGGCCATTTTCAGTGCTCACTGGTGATGTTCCCTTATAGGTGGATAAGTGTAGGTTGGCAAAAATTCTATGGGATAGACTAAAGAAACTCTATGGAAATGAACCCTCCACCACTAAATCAACTTGTGAGAGTGAGAAGAATAATGCAGCAAATACATGTGGAGATGACAGAGGTAGTTCAGATTGTTGTTGTAGCATTGGTGATGAGGAGACTCATCTCTTCATGGCTCATGAGACAGATATTGAGAATCACACATCAAAAGGGGATAATGTAGATAGATCCCATTGGTATGATGTGTTTGGCAGTGACAATGAAGAAGATGAAGAGGAAGGAGACAAGGTAGATAGATCTAGCCAACAAGATCTATTCGGAAGTGATGATGAAGAAGAAGAAGATGCATAAGTTGATCTAGAAGGTGAATTGCTAAGTTCCCTTGATGAACTAGAAAATGTTAGAAATGAGCTTAAGGATTACAAGAAATTAGTTCATGTAGAATGCGGCTAGTTGAGAACTTGCCTTGATGATTCAAACAAAAAGGAAAGTTTTTTTGACCACTCAACTAGATGAGGAAAAAAGAATGGCAAACAATTTGAAATTAATCTTGGATGCCAAGGAGAGAAGATGGGAGGAATTTCTGCTAGACATGAAGTCTAGGGACAAAGGATGTTAGGACCTAAAAAGTGAAATGGAGAATCTGAGAAATGAATACAAGTTGTTTAAGAATGTTGCGGTTGTTGAGAAAAACCGGTTGATCAGATGTCTTGAAGATTCTGAGAAATGTATCTCAGTGTTGAAGACTCAACAACATGACACCATGAAATGTATGTGCAATGATTTAGAGTCAGAGTTGGATGCCCAAAAGAAAATATGTGAGATGTTGCAGCAAAATGTGGAGACTAAAGTAAGTGAGTGTCCTAATCTTAAGGATAAAGTTGCAAAGCTCACTTTAGAACTTGAAAAGTGCCAAGATGAGATCAAACTAAGAAAGAAGTATGATGGTGGCACTAAAGCCTTGGATAATATTTTAAGCCAACTGAAACATTCCAGGGACAATGGAGGATTAGGATGTGGTACTGGTGAATTCTCTACAAGCAGGGAGACCTCCCACAAAGATATTTAATTTTTTCTCCTCAAATGGGCATGGAAAGGGTCAAACCTTCACTGTTAGAAATGCTCCAAAGAAAAGGATAGATCTGACTACAACCAGTGAGGACATCTAGATGAGGATGAAGAATGGTGATACATGGAGGAACATTGCAAATCTGAAAGGAAAAGGGAAAATAGGAGAAGATAGCTTCACCAAAAGAAAGAACATGAGAAGGCATCTTGGAAGGCCTTCCACCAGTAGAGGACAAGGAGATGTTGTTTCCCATACATCAATTCAAGTGTGGAAGAAGAAAGGATCTGATGGAAGACTTGTAGAGAATGGAAAACCCTAGATCCATACCCGAAAAAGCAGAAAAGGAGATGCCAAACCGGTAAGATCACCTCATGTTTGACAGAATAAATTTGTAAGTAATAAGCCTCCTTTATCTGGTTATTGTTTTGCATGTAAAGATTATGGCCATAGGGCAGAAGAGTGTAAAATGAGGTCTAGGAATAGATAGAGTGTTCTTCCTAGGTATAATAAATCAGATGGTTATATATTTCATGCATATAAGAAAAATGTTTCACAGAGTAGAAACATGCATGTTCCCTTTCTCGTCTATGCTAACAGGAATCCATGCACTACTCCTAAAAATGTAAACATTGTGTGTTATAACTGTAATGGATTAGGTCATAGAAATTATGAATGCAGGAAGAAGAATATGCATTCCTATGGCATTCAGAGGATCAATCATTCTTAGTGTGAGAGTAGTTACAGGGGATATGAGCAGCATAGACCTGCTTGGAACAAAAGGAGAAATTCTCCTGCACAATCAAGAAATTCAAGGGAATCGATAACTAGCCACAATGGCATGATAAAAAAAGGAAGAGCAAATCTGTATGTCACAAGGTTCCCCAATCATGAGATTGTCATGGATGTTGTATGCTACTATAGCACTGCCTGCAAAGAGAGGACCAATGAGGAGAAGAAGGTTGACACTGCTCCCAAGAGTACAAATGTGGAAAGGAAAGAAATCAAGCAGACAAGGAGGAAGAAGCTGAAAGATAAGAGTATGGACCGGCATTGTGCACTCAATGCATAGGTGATGTCTCCTATGGATTAAAGGAGATATTGGGTTCAAATGGAGTTACATATTCACCAAATCATTCACCCCTTAGTTGAAAGGAACAAAGGAGATAAACAAGTTGTTGTCTATAAGAGGAAGAAAATGAAATAGAAAGTGTGTGTGTAGTTACTGCCTTGACTACACATTGAAGATGGTTTACTACTACAGGTAAAATGAATGGTAGTAGAGGAAATTGGAACTAGGAGATAAAGGTAAAGAGGAAAGTGTCCTGGTAGAGATAAGAGATCAGTATTATGCGGCATGTTACCGGTAGGAATGTTGATCAATGTTGCAAGTTATGTAAGTCAATGATGTTGAGGGATCATTACAGTAACTCTGTTAGCTTGGATGGATGAGGTTGTTAGAATTGTGTTGTCATTGATGTCAACCGGTATGGGATGACCACGAATAGAAGAGATGTATGTGCAACACTTATATGGAGGAGTAGAGGATGTGATATCTTGGATATCACCTTGTGTCGTAGAACACTAGTAAGGTAAGGAAGATGACCTCAGGAGTCACCTGTACATGAGTTAGTGCCTAACTTGTGTGATGAGATAGAGAGGTGTTTGAGCGGTTATTTTTGATGAAGAGGCAAAATGTTATCTGAATCACATCAACACCGGAAGAGAAGATTGAATAGGTTACTGGTATGCTATGAGGTTGTAGAGCAATAGGACTCCCACTGAATGAAGATTTGGTCATCATGAGAAGCAATGACTGACAGTGAATGTGCTCACATCAGATCACATGTGTCTATCTAAAGAGATGCTGCACAAACAAGGAAGCCACATGAAGTGCACTGCAATATATAAAAGACAAGGTGTTACTCCACCGGTAAGTGGAGCTTATCTCCTATTATGCATTGTGTGTATTATAGTTTGGTGAGATAAGAGTGAAGAGGTAAAGGCAAGTACTTGAAGGTTCACACTGGATCTACCAGTGAATTGAGGGAATGCCTTAAGTGCATGAGATCAGGGTTATGCACTGTACCGACAGAGAAGGCATGTTGAGATGCTGACACAGAAGAAGTGATGTGTTTGTCAACTTGACAAACTGGCTGAGATATGGTCAGATCTTATCAAGGAGAAGGCAAGGATGAGCAAGGAAGTGGCCTGACTAAAGATAATGCCTATTGAAGGTTGATGACTTATGTCATCAAGAGTGCTTACTGGTATGTATGTTTACCAGTAATATGGACAAGGTATAGATGCAGAAGACTTCCCACTTGATGGGAATGTGCATGCTTAGGTTAGTCATGTTTGAAGACCAGTTTAGGTATTCCACCTTTAGTATGGCAAAGGGAAAATCTGAGGAGTTAACTGGTAGAATGTGAGATGCTGACAGGGTTAGTAAACCAGTAGAAAGGAAGAACTGGTAGAATGTTTGGTCGGTGATCCTATGTGGACCAACATGAAGAGTCAAGGTGGCAGAGCTAGTTGACTTGGATACCACATGGAATCAAGGTGGCAAACCTACATTGGATGAAGATGGAATGTACACTGACGGGGTAGTTGTAGATTTGTTTGACATTAATGGTGACTGCAAAGCTCAAGGTAAAGTTGCAGAGTTGTGTGGCTCGAGATCTAGGAAATATTGATTGTGCGGATCAAAATAGGCAAAGGAAACAACTGAGCCATTTATGGCGACTAATTAAGCAAAGCTGACACATTGTTTGCAGGTTGCTGAAGAAGGATGGAAGAGTTGTGTAGATGGATTTCAGGGAGATCAGATTGAGCAAGATCTGATTAGATTTGATTTGCCTCAAGGATGGTGAGGAAGCCCTAACCACCTAGATTTTGAATTGGGCTTTGGTGGGAAAACCTAGCTATAAATATGAAGGCAAAAGACATTGTTAGATGTTGCTACTATATAGAAGAATATTGTGCTATTGCAAAGTGTGATACTTCTGCATGTAAGACAAAATAATCCAAGTGCTTAATAAGCATCTGAGAAGTGACTGAGAGTGACGGAGAACTTTGTTGAAGTGTTCAACCGGTAGGAGAGAAGGTAGATAGAGAACCAACAAAGTGTTATATCGGTGAAGAGAAGAGAGTAAGGTGGAGATCCAACATAGAGGAAGAAGAGGATAAGTGTACTAGTGGAGTTTACTGACAATTGAGCAGCAAAAGAGTGAGTCAATGTGGCAGAGATGGTATCTCACCGATAGAGTAAGATATATGATAAGGTTACAAGATTTACTTGTAACAAGATAACTACTTATGTATTTGATTTTTATATTGTGAACACTGAGTTGTAGCTCGGTGCAGGGGTTGGTGCTCCTTGGGTAGATGCCCTAAAGCTAGGGGTTGTAGCTCCTTTGGGTTGTAGCCCATAAAGTCAGGGGTTGGTGCCCTAAACATTGTAATAGCTTTCATTGTGAGGCTGGATTGGAGCAGTAGACTCCAGCAGCATTGCTCACCAAGGTTTTTCCCATCTTGGGTTTTCCTCATACATCCTAGTGTTATGTGATGTCCCCTTGTGTGTGTGTACTTGAGTTAGTCTCCTCACTAATTGGTAAGTCTGCATTGTGTTTGATCCATAAACTAGTATGCTCATAAAGTTAGTTAAAGAGGAAAAGATTTGAGAACCACTGATTCACCCCTTCCCCCTCTCAGTGGTGCATTGTGTCTAACCGAGGTAATGTCTTAGGTGATATAGGAAAGGACCTAAATGACATGTGTTGGTTTGGTAGCTAATCTTATAAGCATACTTCTTTATGTATCAACCGATTGGATATGTGACCTGCAGTTGCCATTACAGTCATGATGGTGGATGTCATGGGTATAGATGTGAGTCTCAGCTTAGGGCCTGACTAAATAGATGAAGATTAGAGGTCTATGTTTCACGGGGAGTTCGAGCCATATTTTCAAATTGATATAAAATATAATGAACATAGAAACAGATCAAGAGGATGCTTAATAATACTAGAAAATAAATTGCTCATTTGACTATGCGTCATTAGTTGAAAGTAAGAGAAGTTTTGAAAACTGGTAGGACCACATGCACAAGAGAAGAAATTCATTCCTCAACTGGTTCTAAGTGAAAGAAGGAGAGAAACTGATGTGTGTTGCTAAGGGTTGTTTGGTACCTGAGCTTTCCATCTCAAGTGTTGATTTTTGAGATGATGTTGTGCATTATCTTCGAAAGGGGAGACACACCTAGTAAAAAGGGGGAGAAATAATTTTGTCAGTGCCCAGTAGATACAAGAAGGAATGTTATCTTGACAATTCCCTTTGCCATTGTTTTCAAAGGGGGAGAAAGATACTATAGTGTTAGGGTTCCCACAGATACTGAGAGGGGGGGGTGAATCAGTATTTGACCGGTAATGTAATTTTCTTAAAGCTGAATATGCAGAATATAAAGTAACAATATACTGGTATGCAAGAATTAATGCAAATAATAGAATCAAAAGCATCCACATGAAAAGAACACCATAACACAAGATGTTTAACGAGGAAACCCGGTGTGGGAAAAACCTCAGTGGGATTTGTGACCCACAATATTCACTTACTGGCCAATAAGAGAATATTACTTACAATAGGGGCCTGCACATGCAGGAAGGCCAACTGCCTAGAGCTCACTACTCAATAAGAAGTCGCACTGACTTACAATTAGGATTTACAAAAATCCAATATTCTGTACTACTTTACAATAGCATCTTCAATGCCAGATTTAGTATCGGTTCTTGCTCTGTTCTTTACACATACCCTTGACCTACAATTCACACATTAGGTCTGCCTTATAATATATTTATTGCATTCTATCCATGTCCTACAAATGCCTACAATGATCTCTTTTATATACAAGAGTCATTTTACAATTTGCCAAGTCGGCTTACAATGATAAACAAAATATTACATATCAAAAACCTTGTTGGCCTCTGTGCCGGTATACATCTTTTCTTCTGTGCCGGTGTACATCTTCTGTGTCGGTGCCGGTGTAGATTAATCTTCTGATGCTGGTGCACTATCTTGCCTGTGTTATACTTTGCTCGTATAATGTCTTGCCAGTGCCATAGGATTGCAAGGTTGTCTGTATAATGTTTTGCCGGTATAATGTCTTGCCGGTGCGATAGGATTGCAAGGTTGCCTGTATAATGCTTTGCCGGTATAATGTCTTGTCGGTGCCATAGGATTGCAAGGTTGCCTATATAATTCTTTGCCGGTATAATGTCTTGTCGGTGCCATAGGATTGCAAGGTTGCCATCAATGACAAAACCTTCAATCACACACACAATGTCTCATTGGAGTGCCCATATGCCAACAATCTCCCCCTTTGGCATTGATGGCAACACTCATGAGAAATTTCAAAAATATATCCAAAAATGTGTATACCAAAAAATGTTACCAAAAATGTGAGGGCTCCCCTTGAGCATGTGATCCCTGTGTTTTAAATTTTCTCATCTACTACTCCCCCTTTGGCATCAATGACAAAGGTTAGTAGATTTTGTAGTTGTACCAATTCATAACCTCAACCTTGTAGTTGGGTAGTTATTATCTGAAGAATGTCTCCCAAAATTAAGTTTATACCATCCATAAACTTCTTGCTCTCCTTTATTGCTATCTCAGTTCTGTATATTGTACCAGTGAGATGCTGCAAGTGCTCTGCCGGTGTCTTGCTACCCTGAGTTAGTGCCTCTGAGATTTCCTTATGTAGAGATGCTAAATAGTCCAATCTTGGACTTAGTTTAGATCTCAAAAATTTTGCCTTGTTTATTATTTTCTCTTTTTCTCTCTCTAATTTGAGCAATTCTTCCTCAAAATTTGTTATCTTTTCCTCAAAAACTGATAGTGTATCGGGAAAGTTAACAAAATTATCAACCAGCTTATTAATCTCTTCATGTACCTTGCTCATCTTTTTGTCTACATCCATGGTCAAATAGTTTATCTTACAGGTGTCTTTATACAGAGTTTTGTATTCTTTCAACAAATTACACAGTTCCAGTAGAAGTGTGTCAAATTCCTTGTTACACTTCTTTATTCCTTCCTCAAAGAATTTTTGTTTCTCTTTTTCTATACTTTCCTTTACAGTTTCTACCTTTGTTTGCTCAAAATTTCTAGAAATATATTTACAAAGTGTATCCAACTGGCCTAAAGAATCTTTGTTGGCTATATTACTATTTGGAGCTATTAATTTCAAAACTGGAATTGAATCATCTATCGCTTTATAGGCTTGTGAGCTATAATCAGTTATTTTCTTGATAGATTTGAGCAATACCTCTGTTACATTTGATGGTGACCCAATAAACTGAGTGCCAATGGAGGTGGCCATGCTAGTATTGACCTCTGGTAGGTTTGTTTGTGTCTCCATCTCTTTAAGCACAGTTTTTCCTACATCATTTCTTACTGGTGGCGTCTATTCTGGAGCCTTTAGCTTTGTTTGTTGCTCTATTTGTGTTCCAGAAACCATCTTTTTCTCTAAATCTACTGTCGGTTGCTCTTTGTTACCTGTTGCCGGTTGCTCTTTGTTATCAGATTTATCTGTGGTATCCTTATCTACCACTATGTTGATTTTTTGAGTATCAACATTCACAGTATATAGGACTTTAGGATTAGGATTATTATCCTCTGTGTCCATGCTCTCAGCTGCTGGTTGATCTTCTGTAGTTTTTGTTTTTACCAGTGGAGTATTTACAGGAGGTGGGGGTAAGTTGTCTCTAATCTTAATACTTGGTAGTCCACCAACTTTACCTTTCCCTTTGTCCTTTTGATATACCAAAATGGGCTTGGGATTCATATATTCTTCTTGTTTTTCTTTTTCAACCAAGAATCTATCCCAACCATCTTCTATTTCATTTGAAACTTCAGTAACTCTACCTACCATTAGTGATATTTGGCGGTGTGCAGTGGAAAAGATTGTTCGGTTGGCCTGAGCTATCAAATCATCAATTTCCTTACGTGAGTTGACCAGGTATACTGCAAGTAATTTTTCTATCTTAATTTTCTTATCTGACTCAATTATTCCTTGCCTTCTGGCCTCAATTCTTTTATATAATTCATCAGGAATTTCATTTAGGACTTGTATCAAAAACTTTTTATACATGTCCATGTGTAGTATAACACTTTCCTCAACTTGTCCTTTCTCATCATCTGATAGAGTCTCATAGATTTTCCCTATGTTTTTCAATTTACCTTCTTCTATGATCTCATTCAGCAATATGTCAAAAGGGGCCAAGTCAGTGTCTGTCTTCTTCTTCTTTTTGGGGGTCAACTTTTTCTTAGGTGTGGCTTTCTTGACCAGAGACCTTACAACTTGTTGCTTCTATCTTGTCCTTCTAGGTGAAGGAGTGGATACCAATGAGGGGTCTCTTTTTCTAACAACTCTTTTGAAAGTTGCTGGCATATCTCCTTCTGAGGAGGTATCTACCGGTGATAGATGAGTTTCAGGTTGTTGGGCTGCCAACTCTTCTTCTCTTATGCCAGTTTTCTTTAATACATCATCTTTTAAGGCTTTTATTTGCTTGGTTCCTCTTCTCACAAATGCCTCAACTTTCTTTACTCTCTTTTTAGATTGAATTTGAATACTTCTTCCTTTGGTTCATGGGGGGCTTCCAGAAGTGCTTTGGCATAAGTTTCCACTATGTGGTCATCTGTTTCACACCCCATCTCTATAACCCAGATTGTTCTTGGGATGACTGCTTCCATCCAGATCTCATCCTTTTTTATTACAAAACATATATCATCCTTGTATTTGTTGACAATTTCCTGTGATAGTCTAATCCTCATATTCATTTTAACCTTTAGTGCTTGAAAATACTCATGGATATTCTTTTCTTTGTTTTCACCCATGTTGTTGAATAAGTCAGACAATTATTTTCCTACCGGTATGTCAAATCCAAAATCCTTGTTGCCTATACTGGGAGCCTGTTTGGTTATATGTAGCATCAAGCATACAAGTAAATTTCTAAATCTAAAGGTTCCTTTCTTATCCTTCTTGATTTTTGCCAAATTGTCAATTAACTCATCTTTTAACCATTCACAGATATCAATTTTCACATTGTCCTTAACCATGTTATAAGCACTCTTTATGCATAAACTGGAAATAGAGTTAAGCCTATTTGCATGAGTTGCTTTGTAACCTAGAATCATGCTAACAAATCTAACATTTGTATCGGTCACATCATTAACCCTTAATGATCTTTTGTTGGATGTTGCACCAGTTAAGTTTGTTACTAGGTCATTGGAGACCTTCTTGGTTTTGTCAGGTCGGGTACCGGTGGAGGGTAACCTTGTTACTGCTTTCACAGCTACCTTGGTAATTTTATGCACTGAGTCAAGCCAAAAGAATGAGCCATATACCCTGCTAAGAACTATCCTAACCACTTCCTTGGGAAATTCAGGAATGCAGAGGATTTCAGTGAATCCTAGGGTTTCAACAATTTTATGTTCAGGTTTCACATTTCCGGCATTGTCACATATAACAGATTTATATACGTCTTTGATTTCTTCATCACCTAATTCCTCTATGTTGCAATGAATATACATTCTAGGGTCTTCTGCATAAACAACACCCTTTGGAATTTGGGAAAATGCACCTGTGTTGTCATCTTTCTTAGCTACCTCAGGAACTAGCTGAAACATGGGCCTAGGTCATTTTATAACCTCAACTACTATAGGGTTTGCTACGAATTCAGGTGCAAAGGAGGATGCCATGATGATAAATACCTTTTTCTTCCTTTGGATGGATTGATTGCTGAAGTACTTTGCCTCTTTGCTCGGAATGCCTTAGCTCAGAAATCTTCGCCCTCTCTGAAAGTTTGAATTCATGGTGAAATGAAATGGAGCCAAAAACCTTATTTTATAAAGTCTTTCCTATCACCTACCACATTAATTGTCTTTCGGTAATGTATTAACTCAACTTTATTTGCCAGTAATGAAGGATTTTCAACTTCTTTTCTCTAATTGAGGGAATAATAGCACGTGTCATTAAATTGCCAAACCCTCAAGATAATTTTCTTCATTTTGATGAAGAACATCTTGTTAGTGGAGCATTGCTTTGTCCTACCGGTGGAGCATCATATTGTTCTGCTGATGAAGAATTTGTTGATTCTACCGGTGGAGGAGTAACCCCAATATTTAGATCACCTTTTCTAATCCATTGCTTTGAAAATTCTTGCTTAACCTCTTCAACCTTTTCGTTACCTTTCAAGCTAGTACTTTTGTTATCTACCGGTGTACCTTTACTTCTATAGAATTTAGCAATATGACCAATCTTGTTACATGCATAACAAGTTACATTATTTTTCTGAATAATTTCCCATAACCTATGCCAGTTTGTGTTCTGCATTTAATTGATAAATGGCCAAATCTTCCACAAACATAACATCTTACATTCATTCTACAATTTTCAGAGTTATGACCAATTTTGTTGCATTTGGTGCATTGACTGGTGGGAGGATTGATGTTCTGATAATTCCTAGATCTACATTCATTTGCCCTATGACCATATTTATTACAGTTAAAGCATTTTCCATTGAATTTGTAAGTATTAGAGGGTCTTACCAGTTTGCTTTGATCCTGGGTATTTGCAGTACTAGAGCTTTCTCCAACTTCAAATCCAACTCCAGAAGTCACCTTTGGGTTTTTGATTCTTCAATAAGATACCAAGTTCTTCTGAGCTTCTCTAGAATTTTTCTTTGTGTTGATTTGCAGTTTCCAATTCCCTTTCCAAGATCTCTTTTTGTCTCATTAGTTCATTCGAATCATTTTGAGTATGCATCATATTTGTCTTCAATATATCATTTTCATAGCTAAGTTTTGTGTTCTCATTTGCTGCATCAGTTAGTCTTTTGGTCAATTCTTCTTCATTCTTCTTTCTGTCCTCAATCCCTTTGCAAAATCTCATAGTCATATCTTGCATTTCATTTTTTGTTGTCATGATCTCTTGTTTCAATTTGCTTATCATATCATTTAGTGATTCCTTTTCATCATTTTCATTTTGCAATTTTTCACAAAGTTATCTTCTCTTGTTTCTTGTAACAGTAATATTTTCTTGAAGTGCCTGAATAATGTCCTGAGCTGCTTTTAAATCATCTTCTAATTTCATATTTTTCAACTTCTCTGCATCATAGTCAGTAAGAGCTCCTTCAAGTTGCTTCATCAGATTTTCCATCTTTACCGGTGTCAAGATCTTCCTCAAGCTGTTAGGCTTCTAAAAATAGAGGACTAGGCTTTGATACCAATTGTTAGGGTTTGCATAGATACTAAGAGGGGGGGGTGAATCAGTATCTGACCGGTAATGTAATTTTCTTAAAACTAAATATGCAGAATATAAAGTAACAGTATACCGGTATGCAAGAATTAATGCAAATAATAGAATCAAAAGCATCCACATGAAAAGAACACCATAAAACAAGATGTTTAACAAGGAAACCCGGTGTGGGAAAAACCTCGGTGGGATTTGTGACCCACAATATTCACTTACTGGCCAATAAGAGAATATTACTTACAATAGGGGCCTGCACATGCAGGAAGGCCAACTGCCTAGAGCTCACTACTCAATAAGAAGTCACACTGACTTACAATGAGGATTTACAAAAATCCAATATTCTGTACTACTTTACAATAGCATCTTCAATGCCAGATTCAGTACCGGTTCTTGCTCTGTTCTTTACATATACCCTTGACCTACAATTCACACATTAGGTCTGCCTTATAATATATTTATTGCATTCTATCCATGTCCTACAAATGCCTACAATGATCTCTTTTATATACAAGAGTCATTTTATAATTTGCCAAGTCAGCTTACAATGATAAACAAAATATTACATATCAAAAATTCTGTCGGCCTCTATGCCGATATACATCTTTTCTTCTATGCTAGTGTACATCTTTTGTGTCGATGCCAATGTACATTGATCTTCTGATGCCAGTGCACTATCTTGCCTGTGTTATACTTTGCCGGTATAATGTCTTGCCGATGCCATAGGATTGCAAGGTTGCCTGTATAATGTTTTGCCGGTATAATGTCTTGCCGGTGCCATAGGATTGCAAGGCTGCCTATATAATGCTTTGCCGGTATAATGTCTTGCCGGTGCCATAGGATTGCAAGGTTGCCTGTATAATGCTTTGCCGGTATAATGTCTAACTGGTGCCATAGGATTGCAAGGTTGCCATCAATGACAAAATCTTCAATCACACACACAATGTCTCATTGGAGTGTCCATATTCCAACATATAGTATATTGGATACTACATGTGTTGACATCAATGCCAAAGGGGGAGATTGTTGGCATTGTATTGTCATTGATGTCAACCGGTATAGGATGTTACCAGTATCACTAACATTGATGTCAACTTGTGAACAAGAGGTTGTTG
This sequence comes from Cryptomeria japonica, assembly GCF_030272615.1. NCBI lineage: Eukaryota > Viridiplantae > Streptophyta > Pinopsida > Cupressales > Cupressaceae > Cryptomeria > Cryptomeria japonica. The sequence goes on from NC_081409.1 coordinate 221,712,696, forward strand.
GCATTAGAGTTTCATGTCAACCAAAATGGAAGATGAACTGACATGTACTTTATGATAGAGGTGCAATAAAGTGACCACTCAGTAAAAGGGTTGTTGATATGGTGTTGCATACAATCGAAATGAAGAGACTACATGATGGGTATTGATTATGCTGAAGAGGTGGAATGCTATTTGGATCCCATCAACACTAGAGGTGAAGTTTATGTAGGCCACCAGATTGCTAATGTAAGGATAACTAGCAGGACTCCCACTGGATGAAGAAGCTATCACAAGCTAGGTGATAGGTTGATAGAGTATCTTGCCTCTATGTGCAGGATGACATATGGAAAACCACCGAGACATATGTCATGTTGAAGATGTATCCTCCCCTCGGTAAAGTCACACTTGTACTAGGAGAATGATTCCTTGAGAGAGGAAGGTGATTGAATGTAGAGATGAGATGTACAAGTGAAAGATGAGAAAGCTTCCAGAGTATGAGAACAAGTTATGCCTCCAAAGTGTGATCAAAGATACACAACAGATAAGCATGTGGAAACAAAGTCTACTATCGGGACATTGAAGGAAGAATGAGATGTTGAGATGGTGTGTTTGTCATCTTAACAAACCAGTTGAGAGGAGAACCGATTTGATGAAGAAGGATGCTAGTGAGTCTGTAGGAATATACACGGTGATACGGGGATGCCAATGAAGGTTGATGCAAAACAATTGGAGTGTGATGACTTGGTGTCATCAATGTGTCTCATTAGCAAGAAGGAAAGTATGTTGTCCACTAATAGACACATCTATCAGAATCTAAATTGGTGATAGTTGACATGTTATGACAACCGGTGAAACATCATAGAAGAGACAAGGAAGATAAGGTTCTCACTTAATAAAGAGGAGTGCAGCAAACTGAAGGATAAGGAGAGTTGTCGGTAGTTTCTATGGTGTCGGCAAGTCAACATATTCATAGAGGTGTTTCACTAGAAGAGCAGTGAAGTGCAAACATAAGGGTTACATCGGCCGTATAGAAAAGGTGATGGCAGGAAGGATAACTGACAAGGTGATTTGTGCTAGTAGGGTCAGTGAATCGGTATGTGTGTACCAGTAATGTGGGTGGTCGGTGACTAAGTTGAACTGACAGAGCAGTGTGCCAAGGTGGATACCAACAATAATGTCATGTAGAGGTGAAGTGGAAAACTTGCATAGGTCGGTGTAGAGTATCGATGAGGTAGTTGGTAGTTGGTCCAACATTAATGGTGACTGCAAAGCTCAAGGGATGATTGTAGAGGGGTTGTGGCTCAAGGCATAATGGATCTAACCATATCCATGGCATGCATTGATTGATGTAGATTGTCTGGATGTAGATCAAAGTTGTTGAAGCAATCCATCGAGGCCATTAATGGTGATTGACCAAGGGGTGTGCCAACAGATTTATTGTAGGTTGCTAAAATAGGAAGGCGTGTTCTGGAAGGCAAGAAAATGGTGGATATGTTTAGGAAATCATCTTTGAGTTGTGATCTGATCAGATTTGATTGGATTCAATGTGCCTCATGATCAGTGGAGAAATCCCTAACTGCCTATGATTTGAATTGACTTTTGGTGGGAAGACTGGGCTATAAATATGCAAGGTATAGATATTTTTAAGTGTTGCTGGCTGAGAGAGTGTTGCTACTGCTGAAGAGGAGAAAATAGAGTGGTTACAAAGTGTTTGAGTGTTGCATGAGAGAAATAGATCAGTCAGAGGGAAAATAGCTAAGGATAGCAGTGAATGAGGGAGTGAAGGTTAAACCGGTGATAGGGTTTAATGGAGAGTTAACCGGTATGGTTTGGGCAACTGGTATAGTAGCTAGAGTGCATCTGAGGAGATAACTGGTAGGAGTTTGTACTAGCTAGAAGATAGTTGAGAGGACTAAATAATAGAGTAGTGAGGAGGAGATCCAGTAGAGCAGAAGACAGATACTTCAAACACTTTGTCATATCAATATAGAGAAAACTACTTCAAACACTTTGTCATATCAATACACAGCTAATTGGTTGTCTTCACCACTATACTTAACCATAGAAATACCGGTTAATCATAGATACTTTAGATAGCTATACCATTTAAACAAAAATACTTTAGACAACATTCAACAGATCTCAGATCTTGATGACTACTTCACCAGTATAATCATGCATGAGTTGTATCAATAATACCACAGCCATTTAACACTACATGAATATATAGCTTAATCAGAATTACACAATCATAACATGAAAAACTCATAACCCATAACACACATATTTTTCATGTGGACACCCAAACAAGAAAAACCACGATGGGGATGAATACCCACAAGCTTGTTTGTGAACTCTTTTGAAGTCCACTTTGTTAGGAGCCTAGTCTGGTTAAAGACTTTATAATAAAGGTTTTGTTAGGAACCGATCCTGTTGGGGATCACCTGGTTAAGGGATGGCTATATACCCTATTAAAGGTTGAAACCCTGTTAAGAGTTACCTCACTAAAGGATTTAAATAACTCAATGAACTTGAGCCACCTGGTTAGAGGATTTACAACAAATCCTGTTAAAGCTACTCGGTCAAGGGATTTACCTTCTATTGAAATGGTTAGAAGACAACAGGTAAAACACTCCAATCTGATAATAACACTTCTTTCTAATGTAGATCCTTTTCAGTTCCTCTCTTCTGCAACCACACTCTGTAGATTCCTCACTCTGGTTTGGCAAGTATCAAATCTCCAACACGCAGACTCAAACACAACTTTTTCCAACCACTCCAATAACAAAACTCATCAACCTTATAGACAACAACTAGGTCGGTAGCATAGACCCTAAACCCTAAACATTTTAGGTTTACAATTACAAGCAGTCCAATCTTGACTGTCAAAACATATTACATAGATTGAAATGATCTAAAACAGATCTCAAGTCATTCTGCATCATCCAATCTTCACCACATCTGGAAAACAGTAACCCATCATGTGCTCTTCACACATCGTGAAGAAAAATGCACATTCCCGAGGTAGACATTCAATGCATTTGATCTTCACGCGCAAGATCCTCAAAGAAATCCTTCACGTGCACACAACTGATGTGGCATCTTGATCCTTATCCTTGTTCTTAACTAACTCATCATAGAGCATCATCGGTTGCACCGCACAAGCCAAACTGGAAACCCTAGAGCTGAATTGAGACTACCAATCGGTAGTCACACTTAGTGAACCCCGACACTGGTCCACCCATCCGGTTGACCATAACCGCTTCCGATCTTCATACCAATGCATATCGGTTCACCTACTTGAGAACTTATTGGCATCAATGACAACATACATTATCACCGCTTCATCATATGCCAATAGTTTTGAGAACTCGCCATTAGCTATTTACCTTGTCGGGGGAGTTTCTTAGTCCTTCCAATTCTCTTCTCTCTCTATTTATAGTCAAGCATACTTCCTTGTTGTAGGAGGGTAATTTTTTTTATTTGGGGTTATTTTATATGTGCATGAGTACCTAACATGAATTTATTTACCAAGATCCATCATCATTTTTTCACCCACCTAAACCATGCTTAAGGGGGGTGTGGGTTGTTAGTGTAGGTTTTTATTTTATTATTTTCCCTTACTCATAGGTTTTTCATATACTTTTCTTAAGCTTTTTTTAATTAATTAATAACTAGGATATGATATTAAGGTGTCCCCATCTTTACAAGATGAAACATTTAACTTATTAATCACTTTATTTAATATCAATGGTCACACTAGCTATTGCCTAGTTTTTTCACCTCCATCCTCTCCCTAGTACTATAGAAACTCACTACCTAGCTTGCATTTACTATTCTAGACTTGAGATACTCTTGCATTCACTTGAGATAGTCTTGAATTATAGTACAAGCATTCATCCTTTTGTAGATTTACTTTGGGCTCTTAATGCAATCTTGTTATCTTGACATTTCGACATCTCTTGGAATCACAAGTCTGTAATTGCTTTATTCTATTTACAATTTCTTAACAATTACACTTTTAGGGTTGGTCACTTGTGAGAAATGTAAGGATAGTACACTATTTATATTGAAAAAATGATGAAGTTGAATGTTGATTTTAGATGGGGAGATTTATTGGAGATGGCAAGAGAAGTGCTCCAAATGAAAAAAACGGATTCAACAATATATGTCTTGTAGCAAAAAAGAGGCAAATAGCTTTTAGGGGACAAATTTTAGAGCTATAGTTGAAGGTGTTTTAAGAAAATTCTTTGGTAGTGCTATAGGTTGTGAGAATGGTGTTGGGATAATTTTAAATTTCTTTGGCTCATACACTTATGGTTAACATAAATATTGCTTCAATGTTTGTTGTAGTAGTGTTAGACTTGGGTGAACTAAAAGAGTGCACTAGGATGGTGGTCAAAACATTTATTAAGTTGAGATGGTGTGGTGGGTTGAAAAAAGTGGACGATGTAGTGCTAGGGCTTGGGTTCCTTATGTTCAAGGTGCAGTCCTCAATCTACCCACACTGTAATTGTTTGTGGCTGTTTTTCTTCATCTTTGCAATGAGAAAAAAAGATGATGAAAAAAAGCACAATACAAAGTTGGGTGTAGTGCCTCTCCTTGATCTAGTCGATGTGACACTCACAATGGGCATTGCAAGGTTCCAATATGGTGTTTCCAGCTAAGGCTAGGATTTCGTGTATTTCAGTTGCTTAGTGTGACACTAGACATTATGCGAGTTTATGTTGTTCGATGATTGTACAGATGACAGTGTAACTCTGCTAACCATATGACTTGTTAGATTCTATACAATGTTCGTGTGTCGATAGATTATGTATGCTTTGTTATGATGATGAATATGTTTAGATTTTATTTGACCTATTTGATGTAAAGGATTAATTTATTTAATTGGTGATACATGATTTATTGCGATTGAGCAATTGTTTAATAATAATGTATGATTTTATTTGTGGTAGCATTATTTTAATTTATTAAGATTTAACAATTTTTTTCTATTCAATTATTTCTCGCAATTGAGTTTAAAGTAATATTTATTTGGATTAGTGATATTTTATTTAATAATTAATGTTTTTAGTTGATTTGATTTATTGAGTTATTTATTTATTTCGCTTTATTAATTTTATTTACTTATTGACAATTTTAATCTTTAATTAATTATTTACTTTGATTACTTTAATTATATTATTTATTTAATGTTGAATTTAGTTTCTAGTTAGCTATTATGGTGGAGTTCAATTATTTAATTAATCGATCTATTTGACTATTTAATCAAGTTTATTTATTAGTATATTTTAATAAGTGGAAATAGAATAATAATGTCAAAAAGGGGGTGAATTATAAATAAATGTCCTATTTTTATATCCTAATGTTCGATTTTTTATTTTGATTTATTTTAAAATCTCATGAAAGAAAATGGGAAACTAGATTTTCAAATTTCATTAAGTTGGTAGTAGGGGAATATTTTTTAATCGAATATTCCCATTGGTGGTTTTTTTTGGCTAGGGTTTTAGTTGCTTTCCCTTTGGTGATTTAATTCTACCCATGAATGCAATTCAGTTTTGTTGGCCATTTGGTAGAATTGATTATGTGTTGCATTGATGTTTTGTTGTTGATGCCAGCACTAGTTGTCTGGATGCTTTACCAACACCAATCTGGTCCCAGTAGGTTGAGTGGTTTCTGGTTAACTTGGATCTGACATGATTTGGTAGGCTCTAGTATAGTTTGGTGATGGAATTGTCTTGTTCATGATACTCATGCTCATTTTTGGACAGTTTGGTTTGGTGCAGTGATCAAATGCTATCCTACTTGCTTAGAAGCTTAGTTTCTGGTTCCTGCGAGGGTTTCACCGACAGAGATTTTGGTGGAGATCTTTGATGAATTGCATAAGTGGTCTTGGTGCATCTTCTGGTAGAGTTTCAGGATGTTGTTGATGATCATGCTCGAGACTTGGGGGATGGAGATCATTGTTGTAGCATGTGGACCTATACTGGGTCCCGATTGATCTAGGTTATGGACCAACTTTAATGTAATGTATGGATATGACCTATTGATGTATTTTCAAGATGTCTTATGTGTTGATATTATTTGTTTGGTCTAAGGCCGACATGGTTTGTAATTATGTAATTGATTTATTGTCTAGTGGTCGACCAGATTGTTTATGATCGAGGGTTTGTAAATATAGGTGTAAGATCTCATTGTAGATCATCTTGGTTATTATTAGAGGTCATGGTCAAGGAATGTAATGTGTGAATAATGCAATATCATTCAGGCAAAGGAGTTGGTTGATCATTGGAGATAGAATTGGGTTTATGTAAGAGGATTTAGTCCTCTAGTATTGAGCTTAAACTGAAACTATAGGAGATACTATCTTTTGCAGTTCAACACTTCTCCCGATCGTAGCTTGGATTTATATGTAGTCAGTGAGGCTCCTTTTGTGGTGAGAATTGCACTCTAGGCTGGTGGACTTCCTACAAGTGTAGGCCCCTCAATTGTAACTCACATACTTACTACAAAAGTATTATCTGACTGTGGGTACGATTCCCACTATGGTTTTTCCCTTTACCGGGTTTTCCACGTACAAATCTTGGTGTTATGTGGATGGTATTTATTCTATGATTATTTTTTACGCTTAATTGGTTTAAATGCTATTTTGATATTAATGTTTTGGGTTTTGGTACTAAAGTTTAAATTTCCTATGGTTCCGATAATCTGTGACAACTAATTCACCCCCCCTCTCAGTTGTGTTCTAGTTATTTGAACTATCTAACAATTGGTTTTAGAGCTTTGGTCCTCTTTGCAAAAAGATTAACCACTTGAGGAAGATCTTATGGTGACTAATAGCTCAAGTTCATCCAATTATTCTGGAGCTATCTTTCAAAGGGATATTCTGAGGCTTGATGGAACAAATTACATAGTATGGAAGATTCAGATGGAGACTCATTTGAGATGTCTTGGCAAGGAGATTTGGGAGATCACACATAATGGTGTCACACCCTATAATTCGGGATCTAGTAATCCTCCTCTGGTAAACTTGAACAAGGAGCTTGAGAATGATTGTAGAGAAAGAGAAGCCCTCTTGTGTGCACTTTCTAATCAGCAAATAATGGGATTAATCGACAAATCATCTGGAAAGGCTATATGGGATAAGTTGGAGACTCTTAATGAAGGTGACCCTACATTGAAGATTGCTAAACTTGATGGTTACTGGGTGAGATATGAAAACCTGAAGATGGAAGAAGATGAAAGGATTACTGCATTCATGGAAAGGGTAAATGAGATTGTTATGGGAATTCAATGTTGTGGTGAAACTCCTAGCAAAGATGAAATTGTTTCTAAAGTCCCGAGAGCCCTACCATTGGCTTACAAAATGAAGGCTACTTCTATTAATGAGTTGAGAACAATGGCTAATACATCTGTCAACATAGATATTTTGGTTGGGAAACTATCTACTTTTGAGCTTGAAGAATTTGGACCTTCTGGAGTTGTGAACTCTGAACCTGGTTTTCATGCATCTACATCTACAACCAGCAAGCGAGACTGGAAAGCTTTATATGCAAAGGAATTGGAAGATATGAAAGAGAAGATGATGAGTTTGAGCAACTTGAAGCACTATTTGCTAGAAGAGTACCTAAAGGACCAACAAGACATAAGTATGAAGGAAAAACACCTTTTAAATGTTTTGTATGTAATAAGATTGGTCATTTTGCATCTAGATGTCCTAAAAGAAATTCAAGATTTGAAGAAAGAGTTAGAAGATCATTTAAGCCCTAGATATCAGAACAAGTATAAGTACAAGAAGAACATAGACAAATCATGCTACATAGCGGATGAGGAAGACACTACTGATTCTGATGATGAACTGACACATGACTCTGATAGTGGATCCAATAATGGGAAGGAATGGGTGTTCCTGGCTATCAAAGAAGATGATCCAGCATTACAAGAGAATGTACCTAAAGAGAAGGCACTTGCTACTAAAATTCAAGACAAAGATAAATGTGTAATTGATAGTGGTTCTTCACATCATATGACTGGAGATAAAGGGAAGTTTTTGTCTTTGCAATAATTTGATGGTGGTCTAGTTAGATTTGTACATGACAAGGCATGTATGATCAAAGGAAAAGGAACTATATCATTGGATGGTAAGAACAATACTAATAATGTTTATTATGTTTAAGGTTTGAGGCATAATCTTTTGAGTGTAGGACAATTGGTAGATAAGGGATTTCAATTATAGTTCAAGGATGGAAAATGCAAAATCATTAACAGATCTGGTTTGGAGATACCAACCGGTACATAGACAAAAGGTAATATATTTCATTTGAACTCTGGTGAGAAGACATGTTTGATTACACAGATTGATGAGAGTTGGCTATGGCATAAAAGGCTGTGTGATGTGAATTTTGATTGCATTGTGAAGATCAGCTCAACTAAGGCAGTTAGGAATATACCTAAGATTATGAAGCCCTATAATCTGGTATGCAAAGAATGTCAAATGGGTAAGTAGTTCAGAACCTCTTTTAGGAGTATACAAGACAAATAAAATGATGTTCTTGATCTTATTCATACTCATTTGTGTGGCCTTGCTAGATGTTAGTGAACAGATTTTTGTCCTTCTTCTAATTGAATTGATTCGAAACTTTGTTACCCTCTTTGAAAGACAAAATTTCAACTAAAGAGTTGGGTAAGTGTGGCATACATCACTTCCCTCTAAACTTTTGATAGGTATAGCTCCCTCCATTAGTTATTTAGGGAATAATCTAATTAAATAAAAATGGTATGCTTTTAACCTGAAAGCACATAAGGGTGCCTACTTCATTCTTAGATGAGAGTCTAATAGTTTACAAATATTTTGGAAAAACTATTCTTCAAGACGCATCACCATGAAAATTAGAGGTAATCGAAACAAAGTTCAAAAACACCAATTCAACACTTCATAAAAATAAGCAAGAGAAATAAAGTCTCTTTTCAAACATATATCCTTTTAAAACAACATAGAAAGGAGCTCCAGATTAATGATAACATCTACCATCAGAAAGGTAATCACAATAATTTTAATTAGATTAATATTTGCAAATAAATACCACTCCATGGATTTGAAACTCAAATATTTTTCCTCTCAACATGCATATGATCTTTATATATATGTATTTCGTGCAACAAAGACACAACAATACACGTATAAGTTCTTTCCAATTTTAGATTTTGAAAAATTGATCACTTTCTTCCAACCAAAAATAGAACTTCAAAAACAAAATCTAAGTATCTTATTCTAACCCCTTCTCTATCTATCTTAATCTAATTTATAGTAGTCCTTAAAGAATAGAGGAGGTCTCCCTCAAAACCCGACCTCCTTCGAAAAAGTTATAAAAAGCAACAGAGTATTTAAGGGACAGATGTCCCGAAGTCATTGCAAGATTATGAAAAGCATATAAAATGAAAACAAAGCATTATCATCATGTTATGCTTCTTCTCCATTGTCATTCTCTCCTCCACTTTTCTAGGCATCGTGGGCGATTGCAAGCTCCTAAATTATAGACAGACTCAGATTTTTCATGGCATTGATCTTTACTTTTGCGGCTTCCTTATCCCACCTGTGTTTCACCATTTTCTCAGCATGCTTAGGTATCTGATCATTGCCAATAAATGTCATGGATTCAATTCGGGCAACTTGTGTTATATCTTCAGGAGTAAAATTACCTTTGGCCTTAACTTTCTCCATGTGCAGCTTAAATGCCTTTACTGCGTCCTGTGTGTTCAGCCCACAAAGTCCTAGTTGCCAATCATGGTCTGGGTTAACCACTTTATTGTCATTGACCAAGCTACATAGAACTTCCTGAAGCTCGTAAACAGAGGCCTTGGCATCAGAAATCACAAACTTGAATGTGATTACTGGCCATGCTATAGTTTTCTTCAATACGAAGAGCTGGCACTCATCAACTACCAATTTAATTGAATTTTTTGATAAAAACTTTGTGGCTCTGTACTCTTCTATCTTGGTGAGCATGGATAATACATTTTCCATTTTATGCTCTTCTTTTTCCCATGACACAATCTGACTTTGAATCTCTATAGTGAGGTTTTGCATTTCATCGCATAGCTTCCTGGAGTCTGTAATATATTTTTCACCATCTCTAATCACACCTTCAATCCATTTCTCTATGGCCCCTGCAATGCTCTTGGCTTGTCGAACTTGATTCATTAGTTTCCTGTTCTCTGGTGAAGTAGGGTCAAAGCTTTCTGAAGCATGTGATAGGGGAAGTGCTCTAAAATAGCCCATGCTATCAATGAATTGACCAAGAATCTTGATATGTCATTTCAGTTCTCTTTTCTCATGTCCATCTTTTTCTGATCTGGTGAGCATCTTCTTAGCCGTCACTTTGAAAAGGTGATTGTTGAAGTCTATTCTCATGGTCCCGAGTTCCACTTTTGTGACTTCAAAATCCTCCGCATTTATTTCCTTATCCTCATCCTTGGGCTTATAAGAAGCAATTTTGGCAACCCACCTCTCGGTCTTTTCATCAGCATCCAATCTGGCAGTTGTTTTGAACTTCTTCTATTTGGGACCCTTCTCCATGTATTTGACCACCATGTCTTGAATTGGGATGGATACTGGGATGGAGCTCTATTTCTTTCTTACTAAAGTAGTTAACCATTTGGGAGTCGTACTTGAACTAGTTGTTCCTTCAGTTACTTTAGGTGAGGGTGTCATGGCTACAACGATTGCATGAGAATCCATGGTGTTGAAAATGTCACTATCAAAGTCCTTGACCTAAAAAATTTAGGTATCAAGGATCTTGTCTTTAACATCTATGTCTTTGACTTGGTCCATTTTCCTCTATGCAACACTCTATGACCTTTTATTTTGAGGGGCATGAAAGTTCAAAGAAGGATTAGGCTCATGCTTAGTGTGAGATGACTTCTTAATTTTACCTGCATGAATAGGCATAGAAGTGGGGTTAGAAAAATATTTTGGGGAACGTAGAGAAACCACATTATCTCTTGCAGGATCAATCTTGATGCCTACTTTCATTGCTCTTTTCTTATTAACCCAATCTGCAGTTCTTTCCAAGACTCTCTTTGTTCGAAGTTGTATATCATCCTCTTCCTCCATATCCCAATTAATGCAGGATATTTAAAGTTTAGCTTGGCCTAGATATCCAGGTTCAAAAAGCTCTAGATAATCCTCTTCGAGCCTACTTATATCAAGTTTCACCTGCAGTGAAACTACCTGTTCCAGAACCATTCTCATATTTGCTCTTTTGAATACTTCAAGTTCATCACTGCAATCTTCCCAAAAGTCCTCCAAATGTGGGATTGGAAGGTGCGGCATCAAGCCAAGACTCTGTGAGAAACCTTTATTATCAAAACCCTTCCATTCATGATACAGTGAAAAATTGAAATTCTTCAAGTCAACTCCTATGCTCAACGCATTTGACATTGAACTACAAGATAAAATGCCCAGTTGAATAGGAAAATGATCCTCCCATTTATCTTTGGGTTGAGATTTCTTAATTACGGTAGCCAACTGCCTATAGATCTTAGCAAGAACAAAACAATCTGAACAAAAATGAGGAAGTCTGAAAGGCTCTTCTTCAAAACCACCTACCCTTATGTAATAGAAACGAGGAAATTGAACAAAGAAACTACCATATCTTTTCACTAATGCCTGAGAATCTTTAGATATCCTTTTAGATTTCATATTCTACAACTCATAACACAAGTCTCCCAAGAAAGCATTATGCACTCTCCTAAAATCTTGCAATGTATTATCTTTTTGCAACATGGGGTAAAAGTTGTATACAAAAAAATCTCCTTCAGCAAGTTGCCTATGAATTCCTATTATTTCTTTGACACATGCCAGGCAATATATCAAATGTGAGGACATAAATAATTTTTTCTTGAAATTCTTTGGCATGCTCAGTTGTTCCCTCGTGGAGTCAGCAATAAGCTTTGCCCAGTCAAGATACTGCTTCCCTTCCAACACCAGTTGCACATAACAGTAAATCCAATCATCAAAGCTGTAGGCCTCAGTTGAACCTCTAACTTGGTGTAACAATAGCAGAACATCATGAATGTGGGGAAGCATGTGATTTTTGTTGGGATATTTAGGTAACCTTGAGCCACCCCTATGAGGAACCTTCAACCAATGCTTCACTATATTATTCCGGTGTCCAGTTTTACCTGCATTGAACTTAGTGACTGATTGGACGGGAGAAAATTTTGAGAACTTATAGTCAAGAAATTTGAAAATAGAAGAAATAACTTCCCTGTTAATTGCGAGGAGGGTTTCACCATTATCTCTCTTGATATTTTTAGAAATAGGATCATACCTCGTGATGCACTCCCTAACTAATTCTAGGCAAGGGATAGCAGGAGGAAAAGATGATGCCTCTATGAGACCACTACTTAAAATTTCTAGACCAAAAGAACCATCAATTCCTTTGAATAGCCTTTCCTTCAAAGCCTCTAAATTCTCTCCCTTCAGGTCTATATCACTAACAATGGGTTTTGTGCAAGTAAGACTAAAAATATTTCTGAAAAGGTGTAGAGTGGACTTCATAATTCATAAATAACAACCCTTATTTCTTCCAGCAAATTTTATTATGAGAGAGAAAAACAGCTAAAAATCACTGGAGAAGATAGGAATCAAAACTCACCTTCACAGTTGAAACCAATTGAATAATTTCTAGCAGACAAACCTTCTATCAAACACTCTGCAACAAACAAGAACAAGTTTCAGAAATTAATCACTTCATACCTTATAACAAGCGAAGTGATAAAAACTCATTTAGTACATTAATTTTGGCTATCAACTCAAATGTGCTGAGCATTGGGATTTGACATCACGCGTGTGTATTGAATGCATGGCGGCATTTTTGGGGTAACTGCCAACTCCCAAAAATGATTACTTGCCTTAAAAAATCGGCCAGTTGACGTCACCCGAGATATGGTTCAATCTTCATCATAGTTATCAATAAATGCACCATCATGTCGTTTAGTCCATGGGACCCACCTGATTTGAACATGCATGAACAATTTGAACTAACTTCATGAGGGTTTAGGTAGTTCAAAGCATACGCCATGCCAAGGAAATTTTACTTTGAAAAGATCAACTTTTGTTAACTGTCGCTGGCCTTCAAACTTTATCAAACATGTTGAACATCGCTGAACTATTTGAACTAAGTTCAAATGGTTCACAGTCTAGAGAAAGAGGATATGAAACATCATCCGTGACCGTAAAATAGAACTGCTGCAAAACACTTGAGTGAACGTTAGCCTGAAACATTCTAGACACAACTTAGAACCTGTGGTACCTAAATGAACATTATGAACTCCCTTCAAAATGGTTCAATGAGTTCATGGGGTTCAAACAGACCATTAAAACTTGGTGTTACAGATTAAGAGATGATTTACAAGTGGATAAAGGATTGAACCAAGGAATTTTCAACAAGATAAAGAATCAAACAAAATTTTGTAGGGTGAATTACTCTTGTTATGAAGGATGAATGACAAGATAACATTGGCTCTAACTGGAGATTGTATTTTGTGAAAAATGCAAAGAACTCTAAATCTCTGGTTTAGCACAACAAAGATAGAAAGGGGACAAAACGATGCACACCAAAAAGACACAAAACAAACAACTAACCTACTATTTACAGGAACTCTTTATCATAGATTTCAGAGCTTATAGAGCTTCAAGTCTTCCCCATTATAAGTATAGGGCATAACCATTCCATTAGAATAATTCAGTTTGAATGCATTCAGTCCCACTGCTTCATGGATCTTGAATGGACCTTTGCATAATGAATCAAATTTTCTATGGGCACCCTTTGGTTCTCTTCTCTTGTCCCACAATAATACTTCATCTCCTTTTAGAAACCCTCTTGGTTGACCTCTCATATCGAAGATTCTCTTCACCCTATTTTGATGTTCAGTAATTCTATCCACTAACATCTCTCTTTCCTCTTCCAACTTCATCAAATACATGACTCTCTTTTCTAGAGAATTTTGGAAAAAGGAGTCCTCAATCATAGTTTGAAGCCTCGTTGCTACCAATTCCAGAGGTAATGAAACTTTTGCACCAATCCCATACACCAGCTCAAAAGGTGCCATTCGAATCTCTCTTTTAGGGGTAATTCTATCTGCCCATAAGGCTTCATATATCTTTTTATGCCAGTTTCGGGCATTATCATCAACTAACTTCTTCATGATTGCTACCAGGTTCTTGTTGCTCAATTATGCCAACCCATTACCTTGCAGAAAGTAATCAGAGGAGTGTGAAAGAGTAATTTGATGTTCATAATAGAACATAGTCAATTCTTCAAAGGAGAAATATGATGCATTATCTGTGACAACCTTCTGAGGGACCCCAAATGAACTAAAAAGCAATCTTTGAGAAAATTACATACTACCTCTGAGTTCCCCTTCTTAGTGAGAGCAGCTTCCACCCACTTAGTAAAATAATCTATTGCTGCTAGAATATACATATGGCCAGCGCTGGAATGAGGATTTATTGGACCAATGAAATCAATACCCCATTGTTTGAAAGGCTCGTCCACTACCACAAGCCTTAATGGTAGGGCAGCTAAATGTGGTTTTCCAAAGAAGAGTTGACATTTTTCACATTCCTTAACATAAGTATATGCATCAAGAAACATACCAGGCCAATAAGAACAATTTCTTAAAATCTTAAAAGCAGTTACATAGGATGAGAAACATCCACCGTAGGCTTCATCATGATAAACTTCCAGAAGCTTTTGTTGTTGAGGCTTATCTACACATCTCAAATAGGTATCATCTAAGCCTGTTTTGTACAAAACATCTTGCCAAATAACATACTTAGTTGCTTTTAGTTTGAGATTCCTTTGTTCTTTAGTTGACAAATGACTCGGGCAACTACCATAGGTCAAATAGTAGGCTATATCAGAAAACCATGTATCTTGCAACCCAATGAATAGAGTCAATGGTAGCTCTTTTTCTGTCTCCATCTTATTCTCTGCTATCAATTTGCATAAGACCTGTCCTTTAACCATCTTTGTAGGATGAATATCCAGATCATATTCCTAAATTTTGGTTACCCATGTCGCTCTTTTATTGAGTCCAACTTCCTACTAAGTTAAAATACTTTTCACTGCAAAATCTGGAACAAACACCATAGAATGAGAATGCAAAATATAATAGCAGAATTGGTTTACAGCTTTAACCATGATGAAGGCTTGTTTCTCTCAGAGTGAATACTTAAGTTCATGTTTCTTAAGAGGGACACTCATGAATGCTATAGGTGCTTCAATCCTAGATTCATCTACCTGTAATAATATTCCCAACATTGTATGTTCTGAGGCATAATAGTATATGACAAAATCCTTTTTAAAATCTGGGTTGATGAGGGTTGGTGCATTGGCAACTAAACTCTTGATCTTTTCAAAAGATTCTTTGGCTTCATCAATCCATTTAAAAGGTTACCTTTCACTCAACATGCTAATGATATGCTTAGTAGTTTCTGCAAATTCGGGTACGAACCTTCTTAGGAAGTTTACCTGACTGAAAAATGGCCTTACTCCAGTCCGATTTGAAGGTAGGCTGAGATGTTGGATTGCATTGACTCTATCAGGATCAATCTTGACACCTTCTTTCGAAATGATGTGCCCCAAAAATTTGCCCTCAGTTACATAGAAAACTGACTTTTTTGGATTCAAGTAAATACCATGCTCTCGACAACATTGTAGAACTGCCCTCAGATCTTTGAGATGATTCTTCCTATCTTTAGAAAACACAGTCAAGTCATCTAGGTAAACAACGATAATTCTATTACGGAAATCCCTAAAAGAAGAATCCATAGCCCTTTGAAAAGTTGCTCCGGCATTAATCAAACCAAAAGGCATATGATTATATGCAAACGTTCCCCAAAGGGTGATAAATGTTGTCTTGTGCTGTTCATTTCTTGCAACACTAATTTGATTGTAACCAGAAAAACCATCTAACATTGACATCATTTCCAATCCAGCTACTATTTGCAAAATATGATCCATATTGGGTAAAGCATAGTTATCCTTAAGACTTGCCTAGTTCAGATTGTGAAAATCTACACAAATCCAAATTTCCCCATTTTTCTTCCTCACCGGCACTATATTGGCCACTCAAGTGGAGTGATGAATTGGATATATAATCCTAGCTTTTAACATTTTATCTACCTCCTTGAAAATCACCTCTACCATCATGGGATTGAAATTTGTCAGTCTTTGTCTAAAAGGAGAAACACCAGGTTTCAACAGAATTTAATGTTGAAACTGACCATTCCTAAATTCCTTCAAATCATCATAAGACCATGCAAACACATCAATATATTCTTTCAATAACTCAATGAGCATTCACTTCTCCTCAAAAGAACAACATTTTCCAATTGTTACCATTTTAGGATCAGATTTGTCACCAAGATTGATCTTTTCACAACCTCCCTTACCATCATCATTAGGAGTTTTCTTGCCAGTGAACACATCATTACGGGTGAAAAACCTCTCTAGAGTCACCAAACCTTTCAGGATTTTATTCCCTTTCAGGTGAATGAAATTCTTATCAGAATCAATACCAGGGTCTGGACAAAATTCTTTGCAACTATCTTTAGAACCCTCAAAATATGATTGGACAAAGGAATGGGTACACTCCAGAAAATATTTAATATGAGCATCTGTATCAAAAACTTGCCAATGATTCACATTGTAAGGAACACTAGGTCTGTAAATCATTTCAATCCTATAAGAACCATTCTTAAAGTCTAGGTGTGGTAACAAGAGAGAAGCTGACATGACCAATGAATCCACCCTAGTGTTTTGCTCTCTTGGTATAGCTTCAATTGAGAAAGCATCAAAAAACTCTATCTCATCCCAAACTCTATTTCTATAATGTTTTAGTCTATCATTCTTAACTAAATAAACATTTCTTACCTGTTTAACAATCAACTTTGCATCACCTTTTACCCTAAGCAATTTTATACCCTTACATTTGGCTTCATTCAACCCTAAAAGTAATGCCTAATATTCCACAGTGTTATTTGTATTCTTGAAATCCAACTTGAAAGAAAAAGGAAAAACGTTACCATTGGGAGAAAGAAAAACTACCCCTACTCCTGAACCAGAGTTGGGGCAACTTCCATCAAATTCCATTTGCCACAATTCATCTTGTTCATCAACTGCTTCTAATTATTTTTTATCGGGTGCAAGAATGAGATAATTTCCAAATTCAAATTCTTGGAACAAAATCTAGGCTTTGGGATTATCAGAGGGAAAGATTGTAAATTTATTTTTCAGTTCAGGTTCAAGTTTGATCTTTTGTTTTCCTAGTGGAATGATAGCTTCTAACCAGTCCATCTTGATTTCACCTCCAAGATCTTTACAAAAACTCCTACTTAGAAGCATCTCATAACTTGCAAGAATGTCAGCAACCAAAATGGTCAGTTTTACCCTTTTATCAGGACATGCTGCTAGCACTACCTGAGCATCCTTTACCTACCCAATGAGAGGAACCTGCTTCCCATCCATTGAGTAACATCTCCCAAATGTTTTTGTAAGTGTTAAACCTAAAGCTCTAGCAACAGATGATGGCATTATATTATCTGATGCCCCCGAATCTATAATAAAATTGCTAAGCTTCTGACCATTCAGGAGGAGGGAGATATAAAAAGGTTCAGGCTTCAGAACTTCAGTGTCAAGTTTATCTTCAGCATTGTGAAAAGCACAAGGATTAATCGAATCGGTGGGAGGACAAGAAACAGATGTGGGTTTTTCAGTAGTAAACAAATCACTATCAACCACACACTTATGCACTGAGGACTCTGAGGTAGAATCTCCTTTTACATATTTGACCAGCTTCTCTAATTTCTTCGGGTTCAGTTTCAAATATTCAGCAGTGGAAAGTTGAGTAGTTGAAGCTTTACAAAATTCAACTATGTCAAAGGAGGGAGTAAGAGAAGAATTATTTTTACTTTCAATATTTCTTTGTAAAATCTTAACCTCAGGAGTCTTTGCATGATAGGAAAAATCATTACTTTCAGGATCCTTACCCTTGAAATTAGCTCCAGAAGAGTTCGCAAAAGGAGCAGGTTGGGAGGTTTGTTGATTCCTTGTAAGGATATCACATGCAGGGTCTTCAAGAGTCACCAAAATATTACCACCTCTTTCTAAATCTGATTCATATTCAAGGTAAAATGATCCAGAGTCTCTAGGTACTTCTTGAATCTTGTCTGCTTCAATGAACTCACCTAGTTCATCGTTTGTGCTTTCCATTTGAACATGCCTTATCATATGAGGACAATAACTCCCATCATGATCTATAGTAAGGTGAAAAGAGCACATAGCACCTTATCAGGAGAAGCCTCTATTTGCAATCTTTGTAGGGTAGTGGGCAGTTGCAAAGTTTGCTCATAATTATACTGGTTTGGTTATTTTCTACTTATATCTTGATAGGGATGTGGGTAGGAAACTCCAGGTTTTAGAATCTGCCTCTTCAAAGCAATCATATCATTGACTAGTCTTTGAACAACTGGATCAGTCGAAGAAGTGGAAGCTTGAGATTGACCTTGAGGAATTTGCACATCTTTTCTCCACTTCCTAGCTGTTATTAAATCATCTGCAAGCTCTATAGCCTAATTTTGTGCAGTATCAAGATCAACTAGCCTATTTCTTCTAAGATGGAAACCAACATCAGGAGGCATAGAGTTGATAAAGAAACATTGTTGGTTATCAGCAGTTGGTCTTTTATCCTGGAGAATTTTATGGATAATCTTATTATACCTAGCTACATAATCTCTCATTGGCTCATGAATCTCCTTCTTCATTTGTGTGAGTTGAGCCAAAAGTAAGTGCTCATCATCAGCACTCTTGAACCGTTTCTCAAAAGCAGTTTTCATTGTTTGCCAATTAGTTATAGATCTGGCCTATAGATGACTGAACCAATCTGCTGCTCCCTCGGTAAGAGTTTGAGTGAAAAGCCTAATAGCCACATCTTTGTGTTGTACTTCCAGTATCCTAGTAGCTACATTAAAGGAATTCAAATGTTCTTCAACCAAGATTTTCCCATCTCCATTAAACTTATGTAAAACATCCCTAGCCCCTTTTGGAAGAAAATTATGGGCACCAAGAGCAAGAGGTCCGACTGCGGCACTCCATGGCTGGGCCATGATGAAAACAGGATAAATAGTTACAAGGGGAGGAGCTTGAATTCTAGAAAGTGATAATGTTTGCTAGTGGCTAGAGGAGAGAGGTACTTTGGGAGTAGTTTTCGTAGGAGAAGAAGGGCTACTTTTAGCGTTCCTCTTGGGAGTGAAATTTGGGGAAAATGATAACCCTTGCAGTTCTTCAAAACAATTGTCAACAACTCCCTCTCTCCTTTGTGATCTGGTATAAGGATGAGAATCCAGTGTTGTTCCTTCTAGGGTCCCTAAACAACTCTTTCAACCATAGCAACGTTCTTGGGTTATGGGAATTCTTCTCAACCATTCACCTTTTTTTTCTTTATCTCTTTCCAAAACAAAGCAAACTTGTTGATAATATTGATTATGAGCTCAATTATAACAAGCATGTAACATACTGATCTATTGAATGTTGATGCTTTACCTAGCAGAGTCGCCAAAAATCTGTTAGTGAACAGATTTTTGTCCTTCTTCTAATTGAATTGATTTGAAATTTTGTTACCCTCTTTGAAAGACAAAATTTCAACTAAACAGTTTACAAATATTTCAGAAAAACTATTCTTCAAGATGTATCACCATGAAAATTAGAGGTAATCGAAACAAAGTTCAAAAACACTGATTCAACACTTCATAAAAATAAGCAAGAGAAATAAAGTCTCTTTTCAAACATATATCCTTTTAAAACCACATAGAAAGGAGCTCCGGATTAATGATAACATCTACCATCAGAAAGGTAATCATAGTCATTTTAATTAGATTAATATTTGCAAAGAAATACCACTCCACGGATTCGAAACTCAAAGATTTTTCCTCTCAAAACACATATGATCTTTATATATATATGTATTTCATGCAACAAAGACACAACAATACACATATAAGTTCTTTCCAATTTTAGATTTTGAAAAACTGATCACTTCCTTCCAACCAAAAATAGAACTTCAAAAGAAAAATCTAAGTATCTTATTCTAACCCCTTCTCTATCTATCCTAATCTAATTTATAGTAGTCCTTAAAGAATAGAGGAGGTCTCCCTCAAAACCTGACCTCCTTCGAAACAGTTATAAAAACCAACAGAGTATTTAAGGGATAGATGTCCTGAAGTCATTGCAAGATTATGAAAAGCATATAAAATAAAAACAAAGCATTGTCATCATGTTATACTTCTTCTCCTTCATCATCCTCTCCTCCACTTTCCTGGGCATCGTGGGCAGTTGCAAGCTCCTGAATTATAGTCTGACTTGTATTTTTCATGGCATTGATCTTTGCTTTTGTGGCTTCCTTGTCCTACCTATGTTTCACCATTTTCTCGGCATGCTTAGGTAAGTGATCGTTGCCGATAAATGTCATAGATTCAATTCGGGCAACTTGTGTTATATCTTCGGGAGTAAAATTACCTTTGGCCTTAACTTTCTCCATGTGCAGCTTAAATGCCTTTACTGTGTCTTGTGTGTTTAGCCCACAAAGTCCCAGTTGCCAATCATGGTCTGGGTTAACCACTTTATTGTCATTGACCAAGCTACACTGAAGTTCTAGAAGCTCGTAAATAGAGGCCCTGGCATCAGAAATCACAGACTTGAATGTGATTACCCACCATGCTATAGTTTTCTTCAATACAAAGAGATGTCACTCATCAGCGACTAATTTAATTGAATTTTCTGCTAAAAACTTTGTGGCTACGTACTCTTCTATCTTGGTGAGCATGGGTAATACATTTTCCCATTTATGCTCTTCTTTTTCCCATGGCACAATCTGATTCTGAATCTCTGCAGTGAGGTTTTTCTTTTCATTGCATAGCTTCCTAGAGTTTGTAATATATTTTTCACCATCTCTAATCACTCCTTCAATCCATTTCTCTACAACCCCTGCGATGCTCTTGGCTCGCTGAACTTGATTCATCAGTTTCTTGTTCTCTGGTGAAGTAGGGTCAAAGCTTTCTGAAGCATGTGATAGGGGAAGTGCTCCAAAACAAACCATGCTATCAATGAATTGAGCAAGAATCTTGATATGCCGTTTCAATTCTCTTTTCTCCTGTCCATCTTTTTCTGATCTAGTGAGCATCTTCTTAGACGTCACTTTGAAAAGGTGATTGTAAGAGTCTCTTCTCATGTTCTCGAGATCCAATTTGGTGACTTCAAAATCCTCTGCATTTATTTCCTTATCCTCATTCTTGGGCTTATAAGAAGCAATTTCGGCAACCCACCTCCTAGTCTTTTCATCAGCATCCAATCTAGCAGTTGTTTTGAACTTCTTCTATTTGGGACCCTTCTCCATGTATTTGACCACCATGTCTTGAATTGGGATGGATACTGGGATGGAGCTCCATTTCTTGCTTACTGAAGTAGTTAACCATTTTGGAGTTGCACTTGAACTAGTTGTTCCTCCGATTACTTTAGGTGGGGGTGTCATGGCTATAGTGATTGCATTAGAATCCATGGTGTTGACAATGTCACTATCAAGGTCCTTGACCTCAAAAATTTGAGTATCAAGGATCTTGTCTTTAACCTCCGTGTCTTTGACCTGGTCCATTTTCCTCTGTACAACACTTTGTGACCTTGTATTTCGAGGGGCATGTAAGTTCAAAGCAAGATTAGGCTCGTGCTTGGTGTGAGATGACTTCTTATTTTTACCTGCATGAACAAGCATAGAAGTGGCGTTAGAAAAATGTTTTGGGGAACATAGAGAAACCACATTATCTCTTGCAAGATCAATCTTGATGCCTAATTTCATTGCTCTTTTCTTATTAACCCAGTCTACGGTTCTTTCCAAGACTCTCTTTGTTCGAAGTTGTATATCATCCTCTTCCTCCATATCCCATTTAATGCAGGATGTTTAAGGTTTAGCTTGGTCTAGATATCTAGGTTCAAAAAGGTCCAGATAATTCTCTTCGAGCCCGCTTATATCAAGTTTCACCTGCAGTGAAACTACCTGTCCCAGAACCATTCTCATATTTGCTCTTTTGAACACTTCAATTTCATCACCACAATCTTCCCAAAAGTCCTCCAAATGTGGGATTGGAAGGTGCCGCATCAAACCAAGACTCTGTGAGAAATCTTTATTATCAAAACCCTTCCTTTCATGATACAGTGAAAAATTGAAATTCTTCAAGTCAGCTCCTATGCTCAACGCATCTGACATTGAACTACAAGATAAAATGCCTAGTTGAATAGGAAAATGATCCTCCCATTTATCTTTGGGTTGAGCTTTCTTAATTACGGTAGCCAGCTGCGTACAAATCTCAGCAAGAACAAAAAAATTTGAACAAAAACAAGGAAGTCTGAAAGGCTCTTCTTCAAAACCACCTACCCTTATGTAACAGAAACGAGGAAACTGAACAAAGAAACTACCATATATTTTCACTAATGCCTGGGCATCTTCAGATATCCTTTTAGATTTCATATTCTCCAACTCATAAAACAAGTCTCCCAGGAAAGCATTATGCACTCTCCTAAAATCTTGCAATGCATTATCTTTTTGCAACATGGGGTAAAAGTTGTATACAGAAACATCTCCTTTAGCAAGTTGCCTAGGAATTCTTATGATTTCTTTGACACATGCCAGGCAATATATAAAATATGAGGACATAAAGAAATTTTGCTTGAACTTCTTCGCCATGCTCAACTATTCCCTCATGGAGTCAGCAATAAGCTCTGCCCAGTCAAGATATTGCTTCCCTTCCAACACCAGTTGCACATAATAGTAAATCCAATCATCAAAGTTGTAGGCCTCAACTGAACCTCTAACTCGGTGTAACAATAGCATAACATGATGAATGTGGGGAAGCATGTGATTTTTGTTGGGATATTTAGGTAACCTTGAGCCACCCCTCTGAGGAACCTTCAACCAATGCTTTGCTATATTGTTCCGGTGTCCAGTTTTATCTACATTGAACTCAGTGATTGATTGGGCAGGAGAAAAAATTGAGAACTTATAGTCAGGCAATTTGAAAATAGAAGAAATAACTTCCTTGTTAATCGCGAGGAGGGTTTCACCATTATTTCTCTTGATAGTTTCAGAAATAGGATCATACCTCGCGATGCACTCCCTAACTAATTCTAGGCAAGGGATAGCAGGAGGAAAAGCTGCTGCCTCTACGAGACCACTACTTAAAATTTCTAGACCAAAAGAATTGTCAATTTCTTTGAACACCCTTTCCTTCGAAGCCTCTAAATTCTCTCCCTTCAGGTCTATATCACTGACAATGGGTTCTGTGCAAGCAAGACTGAAAATATTTCTGAAAAGGTGTAGAGTGGACTTCATAATTCATAAATAACAACCCTTATTTCTCCCAGCAAATTTTATTATGAGAGAGAAAAATAGCTAAAAATCACTGGAGAAGATAGGAATCAAAACTCACCTTGATAGTTGAAACCAGTCGAATGATTACCAGCAAACAAACCTTCTATCAAACACTTTGCAACAAAGAACAACAAGTTTCAAAAATTAATCACTTCATACCTTATAACAAGCGAAGTGATAAAAACTCATTTAGCACATTAATTTCGGCCGTCAACTCAAATGTGTCAAGCATTGGGATTTGACATCACGCGTGTGTATTGAATGCATGGCGTTGTTTTTGGGGTAACCGCCAATTCCCAAAAATGATTACTTGCCTTCAAAAATCGGCCAGTTGATGTCACCCGAGATATGGTTCAATCTTCATCATACTTATCAATAAATGTGCCATCATGTCGTTTAGTCCATGGGACCTACCTAATTTGAACATACATGAATGACTTCATGATGGTTTAGGTAGTTCAAAGCGTATGCCATGCCAAGGAAATTTTACTTTGAAAAGATCAACTTTTGTTAACTGTCGTTGGCCTTCGAACTTTATCAAACATGTTGAACATCGCTGAACTGTTTGAACTAAGTTCAAATGGTTCACAGTCTGGGGAAAGAGGATATGAAACATCATCCGCGACCATAAAATAGAACTGCTACAAAACACTTGAGTGAATATTAGCCTGGAACATTCTAGACACAACTTAGAACCTGTGGTACCTAAATGAACATTATGAACTCCCTTCAAAATGGTTCAATGAGTTCATGGGGTTCAAACAGACCATTAAAACTTGGCATTATGGATTAAGAGACAATTTACAAGCAGATTAAGGATAGAACCAAGGAATTTTCAACAAGATAAAGACTTAAACAAAATTTTGTAGGGTGAATTACTCTTGTTATGAAGGAAAAATGACAAGATAACACTAGAATTAAAAATTTTCAAGGTGATAGATATTTCATGCTAATCACTGATGACTATTCTAGAATGATGTGGGTTATTTTTCTGAAAGAAAAATCTAAAGCATTTGAAAATTTTAAAATCTTAAGGCTAAAGTGGAAACTGAGACAAGATTGAAGATCAAATGTTTGAGATTAGATCATGGTGGTGAATTCACATCCAGTGATTTTAGTAACTTTTGTGACAAGCATGTTATAAGAAGATAATTTTCTGCTCCCTAGACACCTCAACAAAATGGAGTTGTGGAAGGGAAGAACAAAACTACCTTGGATGCTGCTAGAACAATGATGATGGAAGCTAGTCTACCTCATATCTACTGGAGAGAAGTAGTGATTACATCGGTTTATACATTCAATAGAGTACATATCAAAGGAGAAACTGATAAGACACCTTATGAATTATGGTTTGACAATACTCCTATAGTTAAGTATTTCAAACTTTTTGGTAGTAAATGTTATATTAGGAAAGATGATATCATTGGGAAATTTGATCCTAGATGTGATGAAGGCATATATCTTGGTTATTCTAATGAAAGCAAAGAATATAGATGTTATAACAAGAGATTGTAGAGAACTATGGAGAGTGCTAATATCAAAGTAGATGAGTTGAACAAAAGTCAAATAAGAGTTTATGAGAAGGAACTGGCAGGGGAAATGATTATATTTGAACCGGTAGTGCCTTTACCAGAATATAGAGTTGAACCAATTACTCTAGCACTATTTGAGAACTCTACAGTAACTGAAGAACAGGGAAGAGGAACATAAAGTCAGAAGACTCCTAAGTATATGGGATTGAATCATTCAGAAGATCATATCATTGGGGATTAGAGAAATGGAGTGATGACAAGAAGAAGAATGGCAACTAATGAGCTATGTTTAATTTCACAAGTTGAACTGGTATCAGTAATTGAGGCATGTAAAAATGAATATTGGTTAAAAGCTATGGAAGAAGAATTAGATCAGATTGAGAAAAATAACACATGGACCTTGGTTCCCCGGCCTAAAAATAAATTTTTTATTGGAACAAAATGGGTTTTTAGGAATAAATTGAATGAGGATGGTCAAGTTATAAGGAATAAGGCTAGATTGGTTTGTAAAGGATATTCTCAAAAGGAAGGAATTGATTATGGAGATACGTTTGCCCTTGTAGCTAGGATTGAAGCTATAAGATTATTTCTTGCCTATGCTACTTATAAAAACTACAAGGTTTATTAGATGGATGTTAAATGTACATTTTTGAAAGGGGATCTTGATGAGATAGTTTATATTGAGAAACCTGATTGTTTTTCACTATCAGATGATACAGATATGGTTTGTAGGTTAAGGAAAGCTTTATATGGATTGAAACAAGCACCTAGAGCTTGGTATGCAAGGTTGGATAAATATCTTTTGAAGCTTGGTTTTACTAAGGGTAGTGCTGATAGTAATTTATATTATAAGATCACTGATGATGATATACTGATTATTGAATTATTTGTTGATGACATTATTTTTGGAGGTGAAGATAAGTTATGCATAGAATTTTCTAAGAATATGGAGAAATAATTTGAGATGTCTATGATTAGTGAGATAAAAAATTTCTTAGGTTTGCAGATTACTCAAATTCACAAAGGTAATCTCATCTATCAAACTAAATATGCTAAGGAATTGTTAAAGAAAATTGGTATGGGAGATTCTAAAGTGATAAGTACTCTTATGGTTACAAGTGAGAAATTGACAAGAAAATATATTTCTGCAATGGTAAATCCTACAAGATACAAATATATGATTGGAGGTCTTCTTTATTTGACTTAGACTAGGCCTGACATTATGAATGATGTTTGTATTGTTTCAAGATTTCAGAGTGATCCTAGAGAAAATCATGAGATGGTGGTGAAAAGGATTTTTAGATACTTGCAAGGTACATCAGAATATGGCTTGTGGTACCCTAAAGATGATAACTTTACTTTATGTGCATATACAGATATTGATTGGGCTTGAGATGTTGATGACCAGAAAAGCACTTATGGTGGAGCTTTCTTTCTTGGAAAGAAGTTGGTTTCATGGATCAGTAAGAAGCAGTCATGTACTTCTTTATCTACTACTGAAGCTGAGTATGTTGTTGCTCCTACTAACTGTATACAAGTTTTATGGATGAAGCAAATGTTGAAGGATATAAAAGTGGATTGTGATGCACTGGTAGTTATTCACTGTGATAACTCTTCTACTATTGATATATCAAAGAATCCAGTATTTCACTCTAAGACTAAGCAAATATCTATCAAGTATAACTTTTTGAAGGAGAAGGTGGAAGCAAATGAAGTTAGACTAGTTTATGTGAACACTAAAGAGCAGATTGTAGATATTTTCACTAAACCTTTGCCCAAGGAATCATTTGAGTACCTGAGAGACAAATTGGGAGTTTATGCCACTTCGATAGAGACTTGATTGATGCGGTTTCACATTAGTATGACATGCATTATCAAAGATACTTTTCATTCTGGCACTGATTTGGGATGCTACTACTCAGGGGGAGTAGTCATCTTTGTGATTCAGTGGTTTATGTTTTTGTTTTGATTTTTTATCAAATTTTTGACATTGATGTCAAAGGGGGAGTGATATTGATGTAAAAAAGAAAGATAAATTCAGAGCTTTACAGAGATATTATTCATAGGGGGAGTGATATTGATATTCAAAGTTGTATGCAGGAGATTGTTGATTGTTTTCCATTGGGGGAGACTTGTTTGTCATTTCTTGGTACTTAGATGTTTTTCACATCTAGTGTTTCCATAAATGCCAAAGGGGGAGATTGTTGTCCATTTGGTGGAATTGATTATGTGTTGCATTGTTGTTTTGTCATTGATGCCAACACTAGTTGTCTAGATGCTTTACCAACACCCTTCTGGTCCTGGTAGGTTGAGTGGTTTTTCATTAACTTGGATCTGACATGATCTGGTAGGCTCCAGTATAGTTTGGTGATGGAATTGGCTTGTTCATGATACTCATGCTCATTTTTGGATAGTTGGTTTTGGTCTAGTGATCAGATGCTATTCTGCTTGCTTAAAAGCTTAGTTTATGGTTCCGACGAGGGTTTCATTGACAAAGCTTTTGGTGGAGATTTTTGATGAATTTCATAAGTGGTGTTGGTGTAGCTACTGGTGGAGTTTCAGGATGTTCTTGATGATCATGTTTGAGACTTGGGGGATGAAGATCATTGTTGTAGCATGTGGACCTATATTGGGTCTTGGTTGATCTAGGTTATGTACCAACTTTAATGTAACATGTGGATACGACCTATTGATGTATTTTTGAGATGTCTTATGTGTTGATATTATTTGTTTGGTCTAAGGCCGACATGGTTTGTAATTATATATTTGATTTATTGTCTTGTGGCTGACCTGATTGTTTATGGTCGAGGGTTTGTATATATATGTGTAAGATCTCATTGTAGATCATCAAGGGTATTATTAGAGGTCATGGTCAAGGAATGTAATGTGCGAAAAATGTGATATCATTCAGGTAGAGGAGTTGGTCTATCATTGGAGATCAAATTGGGTTTATGTAAGAGGATTTAGTCCTCTAGTATTGAGCTTAAACTAGAACTGTACTTAGGCATAGGAGATGCTATCTTTTGTAGTTCAACACTTCTTCGGATTGTTGTATGGATTTCTATGTATTCAGTGAGGTTCCTTTTGTGATGAGAAGTGCTCTCTAGGTTGTTGGCCTTCTTGCAAGTGTAGGCCCTTCAATTGTAATTCACATACATACTGCAGAAGTATTATCTAACTATGGGTAGGCTTCCCACTGTGATTTTTCCCTTTATCAGTTTTTCCACGTACAAATCTTGGTGTTATGTGGATGGTATTTATTCTGTGATTATTGTTTATGCTTAATTGGTTTAACTGCTATTCCGATATTAATGTTTTAGGTTCTCGTATTAAAGTTTAAATTTATAATGGTTCCAGTAATTTATGACAACTAATTCACCCCCCCCCCCCCCCCCTTCTTAGTTGTCTTTCAATTATTTGAATTGTCTAATAGGTTTCAAGGGGCATTCATTTTTACCTCTATGCAATTATTCTCTCTAGCTGAAAAATTTGGAGAATTTGGGAAATTTTGGTTTGGCTGGCAACTTTTTGGAGATTTGGTTGGAGAAGAGATTTTTGTTGTTGTTGGAGGCTGTGAGCAGGGCCTTCATCAGATATTTCTCGTCCATCACACTGCGAAGAGGTTGGTCTTTGTTTTCTTTTCCTCTTTCTATATTTTCAAATTTAAAAACTTGATGTGCATTCTCTGTGACTGTGGGGTTTATGCCTTGTAATGTGAATTGAAATTATTGGGGGTGATGTTATCATGTGTGTGTTTCCAGTAATTTTAATGGTAATTGGGTGAATACACTGTATGTGAAATTTGCAATTTGTTATAGTTTTCTCGATTTATGATTTGGAATCAAAAGAAATGTGAAATTTGGGTTCTCTATCACCTATGTTTGCCAGTTTGTAAATTATAAGTTATTTTGTTTGTAGAATACTTGTTACTTTTTGAATTGTTTCATATTACATTACCCATATTCAATGGGCTTGTGATTTGAAACACCCATTTACTGTGGGTTTTTTTTTGTAAACCCTGTAGTTATATTGTTGTTATAATTTCTTTTTTTTTAATTCATTGGGCCAATTAATTTATGTTGCACTCATTTTTGTGGGGTTGCAGGCTTAGTATCTGGCAACACCCCCCCCCCCCCGACCCCCCCTTTATTATTTTTTTTCTCTGTTGTTTTTTGTACCCATGACATTGAGTCTATCCGGATTATTATCACATTTTGAATTTTATCTCCCTTTCCTTTGCTTCGAACCCGACACTAAAATGAATTTGAGTTCTTCTATTGTTGATGGTGGATATATATTAAGAGTGATAGTATATGCTTTCAGATTGACTGTATCATGAGTTTTGTGATTGTGAAACATCACGTCTACATGTATAAAGACCCGCAAATTACATAATGTTTTTAAGTTGTTGTGAGTGTGTTCTCAATTCATTGTGAGAGTCTTGTAGTAATTAGAGTAAGAATTAATTGTTTAAATGTAGGTTCACCTGTGAATTTATGAAAGCCCGCGAGTTATAGCGTGGGCTAAGCCTAATATGATCACTGCCCCAATTTATCTAATTGTTCTTCATTGTGAAATTCGCTTTGTAATGTGTCTTGTTCTATTTTGATACCGAAGGTTGTTTGTATTTGTTGTGTTTTAAATTAAATTTTAGTTCAGATTTGATGCCATTGTTTTTGATTAAGGTAAAAATGGGTTTTGAAGGGGCCTTGAAACCCTTTACAAGTGAAACTTAACAGAAAAAGGGACAAGAGACAAAAAGGAATAGGCCATCGAAAAGCTAGCAGAAAACCAAAGAAAACCGGCCAAAGCCCCACAAAGCTAGCAAAGCTAGCCAGACCCCAGAAGAGAAACTAGTTGATTTTTTCCAGCACGTTCGCCAGGGTGTTGCTAATTCCATGCAGCTCTTTGATGTTATCCCTTAGATTAGGGAGATCCTTTGCAGAAGCAGCCACAACTTTCTTGACACTCGCCCTGGTCCTCTTCGTAGCCCCACCAACCGGAGTAGCTTCACCGCTACCAGTTTGGATAGTCTCTTCATCCATTTCAAGTTCCACTACCGGTTTAGGAGAGCTGGTATGATCAAAGACCTTAGCAATATCCTCCAAGTTTTTAGTGATAGCTAACAGGATATTCGGGATGATGCCCAACAGATTTTTCATTGCCTCTCTCCCTTCTTCCAGCGATTTAACTTTCTCCTCCATATTCTACTTCCATTTTATCTAATCTCTGTCATCATCCTCCCTCTTCTCCTCCATATTTTTCCCCTTTTTTTCCAAGTTCCTCAGGAGTTCATAGGTCCATCTGTCATAATCCAGTCTCACCTTAATGAGTTTTTTGAGGTTATCCAAGAATAACCCTTTACCCACACTTTCCTTATCCTCACTTACCCTGTCCTTAGTCAAGTCCTTCTCAGAATCCATGTTCATTTCCCTCTCGGAATTCACATCAATTTCCTCATTATCCTTGAAATCCACATCCTCTATAGGATGGTTGTTGTCCTTACCAGGGCAATCAATGTGGATAGGGCTTTCATTACCAGACTCATTATCACCACTTTCTTCCTCAATAACCACCTCCTCATCTTTCCAGTTGTCTTCACCATTGGAGTCATCCATCTCCATTTTGTTGCTTTCTTTTTCAATTTCCTCTGTTTCCATCCCAGGGGCACTCTTTCTTTTTTTGCTAGAAGATGCCTTCTCCTTGCTAGAATCGCCTCCCTCCATCTTTCTCTTTCCTAGAGAGGCGGATATCCTCTTGTTTTCCAGCAAAGCGGGGGTTTTACAATGCTCATAAATGAGCAGCAAAAGCCTGCAATGGAGAACCGGACTTGATGGATTTTTACTATGTTTATTGAGGGACCTTGAAAGGGACCTAAAAAGGTAGTAGGGCAGGGATACCTTTTTGTTGTGTCTGAAATGGTTTAAAAGAACGAAGTTGATTGTAAATAGAATACAATACAATATTCTCATATGGGTTTTGGTTGATTGTAAGTTTATGTTGCTATTTATATATACTCTCATGAAGGTTTTTCCATGAGGTCGAGTTATGTATGCTGCTGATTTTATGATAGCAAGTGTGAAGACTTTGCTGGGATTGTCTTTTATTTGGTTGTAGTAGTGCCATAACTCAGTTTATGTATTCTATTGGTCAAGAGGCTCATCTTTTCTTTAATGTTGATGTTTAATCTTTTTGAGTATGTGTATATGCATGGTTTGGCTCTAAATGATGTCTTATTTCAGATTTACTTATTTGACTTAGAGCCTCTTGTAATGTTGTTAATGGGTCCATGTAAAGGGAGTGGACTCCTTTACGACACCCAGAGGTCATGAGAGATGGACTATCATGGGTTCCTTGTAAGGATGCTTAATTAATTAATGGGAATGGGTAGTTAGACAATTAAAAAGATAATAATCTGATAGTTCCTCATTACTTAGTCCTAGGGAGGATGTTTTAGACTGAGCATGAGAAGGTTGTGGAGATGGTAAGCCAACCTCCCTTGGTCTCTCAAAGGTTGACATGGTTCCGTATGCCCTTAGGTGAGAGCCTTGTGTTTGGTATGGCATGTGATGACACTCCCTTGTACATGTGTTTCCCCCATGTTTCGCTTTTACTTTTATGCCTTGATGATGTGTCGACCTCTGGGAGTTTCTTGATTTTTTGCTTGTAGTGGTGTTTAGTTCATGTATGTGGGATTTTTTTGTCTTAAGCGTCAACCTAGGAGTAGGGTGTATGTTGGGACCTAGCGACATCTCCTAGCTCGGGGGTGGATCCTTGTAGGTTCCACATTGGTCAGGTGGTTGGAGCTTTTTTCCATTGGGTTTTTTGCCTTCTTGTTGATGTGCTTCCTCCTGTGTGGACTTGGATCTTTCTTAGTGATGGCTATGGAATCTATGGAGCAGATTTATGTATTAAACTTCCTAATTATTGAGGTGTACTTGTTATGTAATGGTGTAAGAATTATTGGAGAGTTTGAGCAATCTTAAGATCATATGGACTGTGTAATAGTAGTATGTAGAGTGTCCATGATTGCACATTTGACTTAGTCAACCAATGGAATGCTTCAAATGATGTTGTTATGTATTGGTTCATGTGTAACATCTATTTATTTGTGGTTAATCCACTTATTGGACAACATTGTAAACATGTGTAAGGAATATAGACTAGATAGTGACGAATATATTATGCTCCTATAATAGCTTAAACTTAGTAAATTGTATCTTTTGTGCTCATAAATAGAATAGACTTAGAGCAGCAAATTAAACATTCTTGTGGCATTATTATGTTATGTAATGATATATGGCTATGTTCATAATGTATTTGGGAAAGGAGGTTTTGGTTACTCTCTTAATGTCAAGCTTAAATGTGGAAATGAACCTTTATATGGAGATGTAGCCATACTCATATTGGAATGTAGAAGGATGTTTTGCTTACTTTCGTTATGTTGTGCTAAAATCGATGGAAAGAAACTAGTAAGTACGAGGGATGTATTTTCATGTGAATGTGGATGCAATTCTATTAAAAGTCAGATCTTGCTTATGAGACTATTAAACACGTGCAATGGTTATTAAACAAACACCTTATCAACCATTAATGATAGAGGTAGAAAAACATGACGTATACAACTAAGACATTAGTCAACAACATAGAAACTAAATCAGCCATGAGGCTGGAAATCAGCCATGAGGTAGAAAAACATGACGTATAAATGTTCATGAGTGCAACAGTAAGATGGCTGCAGTAAAGCAATTAATGTGTGGATAATGTCAATATACATGCAGGATCATAGGTAAGCCATTATACATGCATTTTACAACAGCATTTAGATTGAATGGCATATAAGTAATGCATTATGTGAGTGGGCAGCAATAGAGTCATAAACATCATGGTAGTAGTAGCTCCATCTTTATGATAAGGCATAGGCATCCCATAGCATGCATGTTGTAGAATGAGAGTTTAGTGGTTATGCATTGCATTGCATTGTGTGAAAGATCATCAAGTTACATTCTTTGTACTCATGAGTGGTGAAATGATCATGATGAGGCTTAAGGAGATGTAATCATAAGTAATATGCATATGATAGAAGCTTCTCATTAAATGACATGCACTAGAAGAGTTTGAAGTATCAATGCATTAAGTAAGCTACAACATGAAGAATCGTAGGATTGTATGGCTTGGGTTTCTTGAAGGAACTAGTGTAATAGAGGAGTTATTTCATATTTAGTTATGTAGTTGCTAAGCATCATGGAGGGTAGAATGCATCAAGAGGTTAGAGGGCAGCCTATGTAGCATACCGTTGTGTGGAGATATTATGGTGGTTAGATTCATAAGTGTGTTGTTCATGATGACTATTAATCTAATGCATGGTTTAAGAATCATAAATATGGAATTTAAGTAGTGACGTCAATATGCCCTAGAGAGCTAATGAGATTATGTAACATATTTCCATGTGTGATAAGATCATAGTTAGACAATCAAGGGTTAACATCCAACACTAAAGAGGAACTAATTGAACCAACTCTTGGTCATATTGCCTAGTTATGTATAATGGAACTTAATTAGTTAACAAAAAATAAAAATTATCTCATTTCTAAGCTAGTTAAGTGTAAGTTTTCCTAGGGTTTGTTGGCGGGTGTTACATCTGGTTTGAAAATTCTAAAGGTGGTTGCTACGGCTTCAAATATAGATGGTGGTGGAATTTGAAGATTTTGACATGGAGGAATAAATTGCAGAGGTTTCAATGGAGTGATAAAGTAATAAGAGGGAAGCTTAAATTATAGCTAAAATATTATTAAAATAGAACTATTAGTTGATATCCAATACATGATATATAATGCATACGGATCATTATATAAAATAATAATTTTGAATTGTTAATTTTTTTATTAAATACTTAATGAGATACAAATCCCCTACGCCAATTCACTCATAAATAAATAAATAAATGATAAATAAAATAAATTAACACACAAAAAAAAAATTAACAATTACAATTATGTTGTAAGATGTTTAAGATGTTTCAACTCTTAAAATATAGTAATTACACTGAGAGGCGTTCCTATACAGTTGCAACAAGGAGAGTGAAGGATAGAATAAAAGTAGAATATTCTGTATAAACATTAAAGAAAACGGAAACATGACTGCCTATAGCTGTGTGGACCAAGCACCGCTTGCAGCTGCCTGCAACAAAGATATGATTCAAAGATCTAGCAGTTACATGCAACGATTGGAAGGAAGAAAGAAATAAATTATAAAATGCAAAGTGGCAGATAGCAATCCTTAATGTTTCACAGCTCATTAGCTTTATGAAACTGACAATAATGAATTCCATTTTTACTTGGCTCGAGGATGAACAGATGGGAGATTTTACAGTGATCTGTCCTTAAAGCAATCTGTGATTTTGCTACTGCCTTTGTACATATTATTATTTCCGCAGGCAATTTCTGTTTTTGCCCAAAAATGAAAAATAGAATAAAATACAACATTCATGATGAAGATAATTAGATTATATTATTTCTTTAAACATTTGTTACCTGGCTTCATTGGATTTCATTTATTTAGTGCTTAATTTTGCATAGATTGTTATTATAGAAAGATTAAAAAGAAAGGAAATAATCTAATTTCCAATTTAGAAAAAGATTAAAAAAAAATGAAAGAATCTTAATATTCAATTTGGAAAGATAAATTTAATTTGGGAACTTAGAAATGATTTGCATTCAAAAAGAAAAATATAATATCTAATTATTTTTAGAAAGATTCTATTTATATCTAAATTTTAATTTTAAATTTAGCATTCAAAGATTTAAATAAATAGAATGTATTTTCATTTTACAATTCAATTGATTTGCATGCAAAAAAAAAAGGAATAGTATAATATAAATGAAATATATTTCTATTTTTCCTCAAGTGATTTGCATAAAAAAAGGAACAGTAGAATAAAAATGTTAGATTAAATTCTATTTTTTCTCAATTGCACAATTAAAAAGATTCTCTATTCACTTAGTTTCTATTTATGCATTCACAATATAACTTTATTAACCCTTTTTACACATATAAATCAAAAGGGAATTTTAAGAGCATGTGCATTTGTGAATAGAATTTTGCATGGATTGTTATTATAGAAAGATTAAAAAGAAAGGAAATAATCTAATTTCCAATTTAGAAAAAGATTAAAAAAAATGAAAGAATCTTAATTTTCAATTTGGAAAGATAAATTTCTATGTTTCTAAATTTTTATCATAAAAATATAATTTTTCTAAATTCAAACTTACATATACAAAAACTTAAACAATACATATAATATTTAAGATATAAAAATATTTATTATTAAAAGTTTATAATTTATCATATAGATGTGATTTTTCTATTTTAGTTGAGTTATAAAATATTCAAAAAGAACTTTTATGTTAATTATAAAAAATTTAAAAGGTTAAAAGAAACTAATTTTAATTAAAAAAAAGTAAGCTATTTTAAAATGCCTTAATTTTATTAGAACAAAGTTTAAAGTTATACATTTTATAGAAGTATTGAAAAATTGTACATAATAATGAAAATAATAAGTTTTATGAATTCACAATCCTACAATATTAACCCTAATTGTAGCTTAATCTTAACCTTAAACTTAATATTGCCCTAATTTAACCCTAAGCCTAAATTAATTGAATCATAATTGTAATTCTAACCCTAATTAAAATCTAATACTAATCATAAGTATGATCAACCACTTATCATAATCAAACCCTAACCTTGACAATATCCTTAATCTAGACCCAATTGAACCCTAACCATAACCTAACCCTAAACTTTGTTACAAACCTATAATTAAGCCCTAATTACAAGTTAAACTATAATCTAACAATAATTGAACCATAGCCCTAGATTTAATTCTAACCCTAATTGAACTCTAGCCTTAAACTTAACCCTAACCCTAATTGAACTTTAATCATAATTGAACATTAATCCTTATTAAATCCTAACCCTAATCTACCCCATACCTTGATCCTAACTAAGCCCTTACCATAATCAAACCTTAAGCATAATTGAAACCTAACTATAATCAATTATAACCTTGACCATTAACCCTAAACCTAACTCTTACTTAACCATAACCCAAAAGCCTAACCCTAATAATAACCCTTAGTCCTAACCCTAATACCTAATCCTAACCATAACCCTATTCCTAATCTTAACCATGATGTAGACCATATCCCTAACTATAATCCTAACACTAATCCTAAATCCTAACACTAACCCTAACCCTAAACTTAAAATAACCATTATTTAAACTCTAATCCTAATACTAACCCTAACCCTAACCATTATTTAAACCCTTATTTCATTTAAAACTAAACCCTAACCCTAACCTAACCATAGTTCTCACCCTAAATATGATGTAAACCCAAACCATAATCCTAATCCTAACACTAATCCCTAACCCAAACCCTAAACATGAAGTAAACCCAAATAATAATCCTAATCCTAACACTAACCCCTAACTCAAACCATAACCCTAAACCATAACTTAACCCTAAACTTAAATATAACCCCAATTGAATTCCAACCATTACCTAACCGTAAGCATAACTCTAATTATAGAATTAAACCCTACCTACAACTTCAACCTTAATATAACCCTAATTAAAGTCTAACCTAATCCAAACCCTAACTCTTATTGAACTCTAATCCTAATTGAATTATAGCCCAAACCCTAGCCTTAATTAAACTTTAATAATAATTTAATTGTAACCCTAATGTAATTGAATCGTAAAGCTAATTCTGACCCTAATTGAACTCTTATGTATGAACACTAACTATAATTAAAACCTTACCATAATCAAACCCCAACCTTGACAATACCCCTAATCTAGACCTAATTGAACCCTAAATCATAACCCAATCCTAAACTTCAACCTTAATGTAACCATAATTGAAGCCTTACCATAACCTAACCTAACCTTAAATTTAAATATAGCCCTACAATTAATCCCTGACTACAACTTTAACTCTAATCTAATCATAACTAAATCCTAGCCTAAACTTAATCCTAACCCTAATTAAACTCTAATCATAATTGAACTCTAATCTTAATCTAACCCTTACCATAATAAAACCCTAATCCTATTTGAACACTAACTTTAATTAGCTATAACCTTAACCCTCAATTCTAACCGCTCTAATTGAATGCTAACTCTAACCTAACCCTAATGTTAACTCTAACCATAGAAATAAACCCTACCTACTACTTCAACCTTAATCTAACCCTAACCCTTATTGAATTCTTATCCTAATTTAATACTAACCCTCATCCTCACCATGCCTTATCCTAACCAAAATTGGACCCTAATTGAACCCTAAACTTACTAACCCTAGAATTAAAAGTTACCATAGTTGAACCCAAATCCTAATTGAATTCTAGCCCAAACCCTTACCCTAATTTAACCCTAAGCCTAAAGTAATTGAATCATAATCATAATTCAAACCCTAATTAAAATCTAATTATATTAATCATAACTATGATCAACCACATATCAGAATCAAATCCTATCCTTGACAATATCCCTAATCTTGACCTAATTGAACCCTAACCATAAAATAAGCCTAACCTTAGTTAGAACCTTATAATTAAGCCCTAATTACAAGTTAAACTATAATCTAATGTAATAATTGAATTGTATCCCTAGATTTAACTCTAACCCTAATTGAACTCTAGTCCTACTTAACCCTAACCCTAATTGAATTTTAATCATAATTAGACACTAATCCTTATTCAATCCTAAACCTAATCTAACCCAAACCTTGATCCTAATTAAACCCTTAGCATAATCAAACTCTAAGCATAATTGAACCCTAACTCTAATTAACTATAACCTTGACTCTTAACCCTAAACCTAACTCTAATTAACTATAACCTTGACTCTTAACCCTAAGTGTAATTGAACCCTAACTCTACTTAACCATAACCCTAAACTCTAACCCTGATAATAATCCTTAGTCCTAACCCTAATACCTAACCCTAACCCTAACCGTAACCATAACTCAAAACTTATCTCTAACCCTAATCCTAATTTCCTAACCTTAACAATGACGTCGATTGTATCCCTAACTGTAATCCTAATGCTAACCCTACACCCTAAATCTAACCCTAACCATAACATAAACATAACCATTATTTAAACCCTAATAACCCTTATGTCATAAAACTAAACCCTAACCCCAAACTTGTTCGTAACCCAAGCCCTAAACATAATGTAAACCCAAACCATAATCCTAATCCTTGCACTAATGCCTAACCCAAACCATAACTTAACCCTAAACTTAAATATAACCCCAATTGAATTCTAACCATTACCTAACCTTAAGTATAACTCTAACTATAGAATTAAACCCTACCTAAAACTTCAACCTTAATCTAACCCTAATTAAACCCTAACCTAATTCAAACCCTAACACTTATTGAATCCCTAATCCTAAGAGAATTCTATCCCAAAGCCTAACCCTAATTAAACTTTAATCCTAATTTTATTGTAACTCTAATGCAATTGAATCATAAAGCTAATTTTAACCCTAATTGAACTCTTATAAAAACTTGAACTATAATTAAAACCTTACCACAATGAAACCCTAAACCTGACAATATCCCTAATCTAGACCTAATTGAACCCTAATCCATAACCTAATCCTAAACTTCAACCTTAATCTAACCATAACCTAACCATAACGTAACCATGTAACCTAACCATAATTAAAACCTAACCATAACTAAATCCTAGCCTAAACGTAATGCTAAACCTAATTAAATTCTAATTGTAATTGAATGCTAATCTTAATATAGCCCTTACCATAATCAAACCCTAATCATATTTGAAACTTAACTCTATTTAACTATAACCTTAACCCTAACCTAGATTGAAATTTAATCCTAATCTATTCCTAACCTTAATCTACCCAAACCCTAATCCTACTTGAACTTTTATACTAATTTAACCCCAACCTTAATGTAATTGAACCATAACCCTAATTATAGCCCTAACTTTGATGTAAACCCTAAATGTAATTATAACCCTAACCATAAACTTAACCTTAACACTAAACCCTAACCCAAACAAATAGAAAATAATAATAATAATTGCAACAATAATATTACATATTATTGCAACAAACAATAATAATATAATATTATTTTGAATTTTGAATTGTTTCCCATATTGCATCACAACTACTACTAGCTTACATATATTTGATTTTAATCAAATATATATATAATACACCGAGAGATATCCTTCTTGAGGTGCCTATTTTTATCATGTACCCTTAACTCTAATAGGCACCTCGAGAAGGATATCTCTTAGCATATATATATATATATATATATATATATATATATATATATATATATATATATATATATATATATATATATATCTATATATATATATATATATATATATATATATATATATATTTGATTAAAATCAAATATATGTAAGCTAGTTAATATATGTAAGCTAGTTATAAAAATAACTCTTAAGTAAATAAAATGACACTTCTTTCAACATAAATATCACATAAAATTAAAATATAAATATAATTATCATTTCAATATTTAATAGTTTATGATATAAAAATTTTATTTAAAAATACTACTTCAGTGTCTGGACAACAGATTTGAGAGTACTTGGGCCTCTCTTGGAATAATCTCAGTATGGTAGGAGATACTTTGTTCGGGAGCATTGCCCCTCTCACCAATCTCTCCACAATTCAAATGAGAAATTCCTCCCTCCTTTGCGAATCTCTCACGGCTTCAATTGTTTTGACAAAACATCCCTACCTTTGGTGGATGTTTGCTTTTGCCATATCTTGATCTTTCTGCACCAATTTGGAAGGCTCTATTCCCTCTAAATAATATTGATAACTAAATATAAAAGAATCAGTGCTATAAAACCTTAAGCTCAATAGAAATAAAATAATGAGACGTTTTTCAACACATGCAATTATTTTCCCTAAGGAACCTTTGGGTGGAAGCATAAATGTGTTTCCTACTTTTTCGTCTAAGTGTGACACTCAAATAAACATTTGCACTCTTTCTCACTTATAGTAAGCAAACTCTTAAGAATTTGAAGATGCTATAAACTTGTAACTTTTGATACTTTGAATGTAGATTCTATTTATATATTTTTAAAATTATCTTACTTTGAAATATTTGTTAATAAAAAGCTTTATAGACAAGTTATTTTATCTTTCATGAGTAATATTTTTTCCATATTAATTAACTTGAGCTAATTTCTTAAACATATATTGTTAACACTAATATCTAGGCTATACATATTTTTTTCTATTTTTTGTTTCATTTTTTATTAAATTTTTATGTTTGGCTAAAAATCTATATTCACTGTAAAATAGGAAATACATATTATAATTATTATAAAAATTATACATTTTGAAAAGATTATGTTTAAGGATATGATCATGTTAAGAATTTTGTCATTGCAATTTTATTTGATTGTAAAATACGTGCTCCCAATCAACATTTTTTCAAATATAGGATGAATGAAACACCTAAGGGCCACATGTATAAGAATTTTCAAATGAAGGTCGTATTGGTGATAAATGTCAACTTACAATAATTCTATGATTCTCATTGAAGAATTTCTAGAAAACTAATGTTTATAGTGAAGTTTAAAAGTAAAATATCATTCAATGGTTAAAAATTTGGCTATCGAGAGTGGATTCAAACTCCTTTACACTTTGAACTCTAAAAAACAAAGATGGTGGTCATTTAATAATTTTAGCATGAGAATCAAATTTTTATGAAGAATTATTGTAAAGTGAAACTAAATCATAAATGAATAGTCCTAGACCAAAATTGTTCGTTACTAGCTTACATAGTACTAGTCTCATATAGAGTTGTAACTAGAAATATTGGATTAGCAAAAAATAAAAATTATGTGCAGCTAAAATGGGAAAAGTTGTTACAAATGAAGAAAAGATTATTACCCACTGAACTCTTAAGTTTCCTCTGGATTCAAACATAAATAATTTACACTTTAAAAATATATAAATAAAATCTACACTTCAAATATAAAAAATTATAAATTTATAGAATCTTCAAATTCTTAACTAAATGAAATATAATTGAAATAAACCTCATTTTCAAATGTTTCATTATGATATTATGAGGTTCACCTATCCATCTCATGGTTACAAACACTAGTTCCTTGTTACGTGCTCGCATGGGACATTCATGCTTTAAATTCTCTTAACTACGTGTGATTTGCCGTCCTATCAATTTATTAATTTTTTTTCAAATCTACCTTAATTTTAGTGCTTATCGCAATATTATATCATGGAGAATGTAAAGGTTTTGTAGAATTACTAAACTAGCCTATTGTGTGAAATACCAATGAAGCTAATTTTGCATTTAAAAAATCTTCAATCTATTTATGGTCATTTTACCATGCTCAATAATAGAATAGGTAAATTTATAAGATCACCTTAATTTTTTCAAATGATGACTAATCTTCTAAAGGAAAGTATTTTATTCTTATGTCTATATTACTAGGTCATGTTTGTTATGAAATAAAATGTACAAAAAAAAAATATAATATAAAATATGTTGCAAATACTTGATTATTTAATATGTCACTTTGAGGGGCAACCTTCTAAACCCCTTTGAGAGACATCTCCAATATTAATCAACAATAACACAATACTCAACATGATGATAATAACTAACCTCTACCACCTATATACACCATATTTATGTCAAGGATATCACCCAGGACAACTTAGATAACAATTATTCTAATACTTTATGTTTATATTAGAACAATTATTATAAGGAGGGTTTTGAATAAAAGAATGTTTGTCTAATCAAATATCTTTATGTGAAGCTATTAGCTCTACGGTTTTATACCATCCAATGTATGTAGGAATCATGGTATAAATGAATAAATGATTTTTTAAAAAGTTGTCCACGAGACGAAACAACCCAACGGACTGAGAAAAATATCCTTCATTTATCTTCATGTTGTTTTCCATGTGCATATTGTCAACCTTCCAACCCTCTTTGTACTAAGTATGGATATATTCATATGATATACATTGCATGATGTAGTATCATT
Source organism: Cryptomeria japonica (assembly GCF_030272615.1). Lineage (NCBI taxonomy): Eukaryota > Viridiplantae > Streptophyta > Pinopsida > Cupressales > Cupressaceae > Cryptomeria > Cryptomeria japonica. Next base: position 221,754,814 of record NC_081409.1, read on the forward strand.
TCATTTCTACCACTCCCTTATTGTAGAATGTGTAGAGCCTTTCTTCCCAAGTTTCCTTAGGTATTTTGCACAAGTACCAATCTTACACCTAAGATGTTGTGACCCTGTCCTCAATTGTGAGAAGTTAACATCCTTTCTTTCCCTTTAATTGCAGTCCCTAAATATGTTTTTTCACTATTGTTCTTAGTTGGGTTAAACTATTTAATGCAGTATGCCTTTTTTCATCCAATCTACTTTGTCCACATGGTAGTTCTAAAATTTTCAGTCATATAACTTTTTATTTCCTTATTGGTTTTAGGACATTCTTGCAAGTTGATGCCCCACTTGTTCATCTAGTTATTTTTTTCTTCATGCAAGTTTTCTTCCTATGGTCTAGAACTCCTTCACAAGGATTTTGGGCCAATGATGGTTATCCATGTTTTCAACATTTTTTGAATAACTTACCAACCAAGTTATTGCCAATTCCTCCAAAGGAAAAGTTCATGCTTTAGCCAAAAGAATTTCATATGGGATTGTGGTTCTAACTTTGAGATTGATTATGATTTTATATTTTTGGATTCTTTCTAACTGCCTCCAACTACAGTTTGACATGTTGCTTTCCCACACTTCACAACCATAAAGGACAATTGATGCCACTACTAAGCCAAAAATATTTTGTCTTGGATTTCCAATCCTTAAGTTTATCTTTTTTGCACCTATTTTAAAGAATGTATGGGACCTTTCAGCCTCCCTATATCCTCTATATTCTACAACTCTCCCAAATGAGCTTATAGTGAAACCCAATCCTGAGATATTTGTATTCTTTTAATATTTCAAGTGGGGTTCCTTTAAAAAGAAAGGTAATCTACTAATCTTTTCTATTTAATGAGAAAAACACAATTCTAGTCTTGGTGATGTTCACTTGTATCTCAACCTCTTGATAGTAGTGTTGTAAGGCCTTCAAATGTTCTCTCAATGCATTAGGTATTTTTAGAATTAAGATAAGGTCATCCGCATATAAAAGTATCTTCACCACATAACCTTCCAATTGGATACCTTCCCCATTTGTCTTGCTTAACAATGCTTCCAACTTATCAATGCATCATCCAAATAGTGTGGGAGATAGAGGCCAGTCTTGTTTGACCCTAATCTCACTACCAAAAAACTTAGGCATACCTTCACTAGTTTTGATTTTAGGTATAACCTTCTCATATAGCCTATGAACAACAACACTAAATGCATTTGGGATGCATAACTCTTCCATTTTGTTCCATAGTTTGTCTCTAGGTATCATGTTGAAATCATTCTTAAAGTCCACAAAGCAATACTAGGCATCCTATCCTTGGTAGTCCCAATATTTTTCAATCAAGTGCCATGTATTTTTCAATGGTAGAGTGTCTAGGTCTAAAGCTTGCTTGCCCTTTTGTTCTTCTAACCTCATTTTTTCCCTAACTATTAATTATTTGTTCTATCATGCTTGCAAAGAGATTTATGAGAAGGGGATTGACCATAATTGAGCAGTAGTTAGATGGCTTATTGATATCACCACTACATATAACAATGAGCATTGATGAGGAAAAATTCAAGTTTTATGATATTGGGCGGTTGGTGATCGTTTCTTTGATAATGTTGAGTGAACGCTAGTAGGCAATAAATATTAATGTAATTTTTTATTAAATATAATTACATTTAAAATATATGGCCCATATTGACGAGCATAGTATGTTTCCAAAATAATTATCTAATTTTATTTTGCATCAATGTTTTGGACTATGCAGAGAAAATTTATGAGTATATTATAAAAAATGGATTTCTAAATACCAAGTGAGGGAAAGAGGATAGGAAGAGTGTAATGATCCACTCAACTTAACCCAAAATTTCCACTAAATTTCTTATTTGTTCTTACTTGTGTTTGATTCAATCGCATACTCATGTACTTCTATCCAAATTGGATAGGCATCCATCCAATGACGATAGGAATGTAACCATACGGGTTAGGCATCTATCCATATAGCATAGGGGGTTTCATCTATCCAATTGAGATAGACATATACCAAAATAGGGTAGGTATCTATTAATGAAGAATAGGAAATGCTCTGGCTAGAGACTTAGACTCATCAGGACCATCCAAGTCTTGAGTCACTCTCTAAAGACTATACCTCCCTACTAGGAGTACACCAAGGTCACCATCCTTAGGAATATATAAAAATATATATACATAAACAAGATTGAGTTTCACCTCGAAATTTGGCCTAAAGCCTCGGGAAGTCAAGCAAATGCATACGAGATTCCTTCTGAGTATGCATCAAATTATTTTTAATCTTTCAATTAGTATTATCTAGATATTTTAATTGAAGGACAATGGAGCTTCAAAAACCAACTCATCCTTAACTAAAGCCTAATCCCCATCCCCAAACACCTAAGTACTAGGGACAACTCCATCCCTAGACTGCCTACATACACATTTTGACACGGGATCAAGGTGTAAAATATGGCATTCTGGTTTCTATCTATGTTTAATGAAATTTTTTTTGTGGTTATGCAACCCTTTCTAGGATCAATGTCATAGACAGTTTCTCTGTGGTTTCTTCCCACGATGGTAGCTCTACACTTAAGAATATAAATAGAATCTACACTCAAAATATAAAAAATTACAAGTTTATGGAATCTTCAAATTCTTAACTAAATGAAATATAATTGAAATAAAACTCATTTTCAAATGTTTCATTATGATATTATGAGGTTCACCTATCCATCTCATGGTTAGAAACACTAGTTCCTTGTTACGGGCTTGCATGGGACATTCAAGCCTTAAATTCTCTTACTATGTGTGTTGTGTCATCCCATCAATTTATTAAAAAAAAAAAATTCAAATCTACCTTAATTTTAGTGCTTTATTGCAATATTATATCATGGAGAATGTAAAGGTTTTGTAGAAAATTTACTAAACAATCCTATTGTGTGAAATACCAATGAAGATAATTTTGCATTTAAAAAATCTTCAATCTATTTATGGTCATTTTAACATGATAAATAATAGGGTAGGTAAATTTATAATATCACTTTACCTTTCTCAAATGATGACTAATCTTCCAATGAAAGTAATTTACCCTTATGTCTATATTACTAGGTCATGGTTGTTATGAAATAAATTACTCAAAAGAGAATATGATATAAATATGTTGCAAATACTTGATTATTCAATATGCCACTTTGATGGGAAACCTTCTAAACCCCTTTGAGGGGGATACCTCCAATAGTCTTCACCAATAACACAATACTCAACATGATGATAATAAGTAACCTCTACCACCTATACACGCCATATTTATGCTAGGGATATCACCTAGGACAACTTAGATAACAAGATATATGCCATAGGATTACCTAAATAAATAAATAATAATATAATAATATTTAAGGTAGCCATTAGATGACTAACCATAAGTCAATGTACACACTCTAGAGTTACAAACATAATAATACTGATTCAAGAAAATTGAGTGATCTATGTCACTATACAATTTTAAATTGGCCAATAGTGTGGGAATCTTGATATGAAATCAATTTATAACATATACTACAATACAAGCCATTTGTTTCCCTTATGATGGATGTTTTGATTCAATTAGCATTAAGATTTATCTCCCAAAGATATATTACTTTTGGATCATTAATCTTATATTTCTCAAACCCCACATCTAATTTTGTAGAAGCATTAAGAAATTTGATTTAAAAATTATCTTTAGAGTTTCATTTTCTTTTATATAATCTCATAAATATGATCACTATCCTTTGAGATTGTGATATTAATTCTTTCAACAATACAATTATTTGAAAACTATACATCTTAGAATTTTGGTAGCATGATTTTTTTTAATGTTTTAAAAATTAATTCTATATATTCATTTTAAAATTAAAAAAAGGAGTCAGGGATCATAAACATTCAAGCTAATCAAGAAATCATTTGTCTCCCAATCTTTCTTAACATCATTTAGGGATGGTGGAAAAGATGAAAGAGGAGAAAAAGAAAACATGATAGACAGATTTACTACAAGTTCTAAACAAGGACCACACTCTAATGATGTATCACTTTCTTTGTCACTGGTATCTAGGATTAATTCTCTTGAAAAGTGTGAAGATAGTTCATGGTTAATCTCAACAAGCTCATACATATCATCAAAACCATTAGGATCAACATTGTTAGCATGAACAACATTATTATCATCTTTCATATCATCATCTAAATTAATCCTAATAAGATGTTTAACATGAAAATAAATTGAACGATCATTTTTCTTAAGAATCTTTTTTATTTTGGTGATTTGAGTTGAACTTGCTCCCTAGGGTTATGTGAAGGTTGGACAAATGAGACCAAGACAAAATTTGGTGTTTTTGGGGAGGAAATGGTTTATGAAGCAAGTTCATAAGCCTTGGCATGGCATATTTATTAGTATTTTCTCACAAAATGATTTCTTTTAGTTTTATTGGAGACTTTTGAAGGTTGAGGATCAACCAACATAAGCTTATTTTCTTCCCTTATACCTAGTCTAGGATGAGGAAGAGGAATATACATAGGTGAAAGGTCTCTAGGTTTACTTAAGGCTAATATCATCTTATTTTTTTATTTTTGATAAGATAAAAAAAGAATATTATTTTGAGGCTTTAAAGGTTCAGGTTGTTTAGGCCAAAAGTAATCAAGGGTGAAATTTCCACACTTCATTGTGGGTTGGTAAAGGCCATGATTAATCACGATAATACTCAAATTGGAAGGGAAGTTCAAACACTTACGGATTGTAGAGGGAATATCTCTGATGGAAAAAAGCCAAGGATGTCCCAACTTCACATGAAATTAATCTGATCTAGGAATAATGACAAAGGTAACATCTAAGAACTTAGTATTAATCTCAATACGAAGAGAAATAGAACCAAAAGTACACCCTAATCATATCAGATTTAGCATATGTAACTTGATCCAATTGTTGAGTAAACGTATGTTCTCCAGTAATAACATTCACCATACATACTAAATAAATGAACACTCCTTGTGATCTAGTGTCTTTAATATTCACAATAATGTATAATGGTCCATCAGGTGCAATGATAGTTTCACTAGGATAAAAGGTGATACATAATGTTGGTTTAGGTTTAGGTTTTTCAATGAGGTTCACAACATTGTTTCTCTACACCAAAGTCATTCAGAATGAATAAAAGTGGCTTAGACTCAACAACATTGGTAGAATGAGAAGACAAAATATTTGTGATTATTTGGACGTTTTGATTAGAAGGTGCTATGGATTTGTTCCCTTTCTCATTCACACCATCTATAGATATAATATTGTTATCAATAAGGTCTTGAATCTTATATCTCAACTTATAACACTTCTTAGTATCATGACCTTCTTGAAGATGGTATTGGAAAAAGGCTTTGTGGTCAAAGGAAAGTGATAAAGGCTTAGAGGTATTTGTAGGTTTGATGGGAGGAAGTTACAACATATTAGCATTAATAAACCTCAAAATTATACTATGCAAAGACTTAGAAAGAGGAGTTAATTATTTCTTAAATTATTTGGATAAAGGGGTCACACCTAGTGTTGTGGCTGCCACTCGTGTGTTTATGTTGTAGGAAGAGCTATTGAAATAACTTGCTGAAACCTTTGTTGTGTTTATTGAATTTTGGAAACAATTGTTGAGTGCTCTCATTCTTATCAATTGGATACATTGAAGGAGATGATTCAAATTGGTTCTTTTGAAGGCTATAGTTATGAAACATTGCACACAATTGTGTGAAAGAGGTAAATTCATAAAATAGAAGGTTATAATTTATATCCTTTTGTAAATTATTAATAAAAATTCTTTGAACATCATGAAAAAGAACAAGATAAACAATTCATGAATGAGAATATTTATATCTACCAATAAAATTAGTCACTTTTTTTTAACTCCTTTCTTAGAATGAATCAAATTAGCTACAGTAATTTTAGGACCAATGTTATTTTGAAATTTTTGAATGAAAGCATTAGTCAATTGTTGAAAAGAAGTGATGGAATAAGGAGGCAAAGAACAATATCATTTCAAATATTTATCTCTAAATGTTCAAGTAAATTATTTTTCCACGAGTCTTTGATTGTGAGAGAAATCACTTCACAAGGTTTGAAATGTCTTCACATGAGTCAAGGGGTCACCTTTTCCATTGTATAACTCTAATTGAGGGATTTCCACATTCTTAGGAGAAACTACACAAACAATCGCATTGAGTAGTGGGATTGCTACATCATATGTGGGAAAATTAAATTTTGTGATTGGGTTAAAGAGGTCAATTGTTGTTGTAGGGATGAATTTTTTTTATCTAGGTTATTAATAGTGGCTTCAGTGGATGGATTGGAATTGGACATATTGGATTGTGATGGAGGAGTAATGTTATTGATAATTATAGGTAGTTGGAGGTTGAGGATGAAGGGAAACAATATGAGATGTTGGTATAGGAGATGGTTGGGAAACCAATGGAAGAATAACATAAGGAGGTATGTAAGAATATTGATTAGTAGGATTTCCCCCATGACTAACATGTATAGGATTACCACTTTTGTAGAGGTAGTCATGAAAGGAGATGTATACGTAAGCACACTAGGTAAGGATGTAGGTAGAGGAATGGAATGCTCAACCTTACCAATAGGATGAGAATAACCAAGATCTTTGGCACAAATTTTTATAGGTATAATATTCAACACCTATCACATCACTTTGAACCATTCTCTTCAGTCCTTTAATCAATGTGATTGCCTCACTATTTGGGTGTTGTTGACCTATCCATCATTGATGTCTTTCCAACTCATGGTGAAGCTTCCCCAATTGATCAGTAGTAGCCCTAGTTAGAGAGTCTCATCCCCATCATGAGAAGTGTGAGGTGAATGAGGCTCCATGATGTTAGGTAGTGTTATGCCCTACATAACAGACCCCAAGTTTTCGCTTCTTGAGCTAGGGGCCCCCCTCTGCTTCACTTTTTTTTTTTCTTTGTTTCACATTTGTTGTCTTCTTGTTTGTCTTGTGTTTCAGAGTCTTGAAACTCTAAGGTCCTAAAGTTCCCCTTTGAATCTCCAGACTCTCATGCTTCCTCTATGTCCTTGCTCATTCTTTTCCCTTTGTTTTCTTTAGAATTATGGAATCTTGGAGTTCTAAGTGTGGAAGAGTTCTTCTTTCATTTCCCAGAATCCTAGAAATCTCGACTTCCAGGTTTCCATGTTTGTGGTGACCTCAACCTCCTCACTCCTCGAAACCCCAAGATCCTGGGGTTCTAAATAAGCTACAATGAATTTAAAGTTAATTATAAAATTTAAGTTTAAATTTAGCTTATTTAATTCATAGTTATCTTGAAATTTAAATTTTATCTAAATTTTGAAATTCCTTATAAATTAAATAAGATTAAATTGAAAAGTTAAAATTATGATTAATTTTGGAAATCAAATAAAATTAAACCTTTTTGGAAAGTTTAATAAATTAAATTTTGATTTATTTAAAATTTAGTAAACTTTATAGTGATTTAGACAAATTATTAATGATATTTATATAGGAGTCTAAATTCTTTTCATTAAATTCACATTAAAGTAAAAAATGTGTTTTATTCTAAATCTGTGAATCTATCAAATGAATGGATATACTTTTGATAATTTGGATTTGATTTAATATTGATTTTAATGTGCAGATTCAAAATGGATTCAAAGGGGAAAGAAAAAACTGGACTCAAGTTGAAGTTGAACTCAACCTCAAAATAGAAAGTTCCAAGATGGGGGTCTTGATGTGCGGATGAACTGCATCTAAACTTGAGTTAAATTGGAGCAGACTAATTGAAAACTCCTTTTCAGAAATAAGCTTACATAGTCAATTGGAGTTAATTTTGAGTTGCAAAAGGAAACTTTGTGTTTGCATGCACACATTGGCGAGTTTTGATATGATGTTTCCAAAGTGGATTTTTGGAGAAATATCTATAAACTGGAGCTGAAAGCTTATTGTAAAGGGTTAGATACTCAAAATTTAGACTTTTCAAAATTAGGAATTTAGATCTAGAAATAGCTTCGGAGTAGGAAATTTTCCATTGCATTTTCATATTAATGTAGTTGAGAACAATCTAATAGAAGGCAAAAATTAGAAGTTCAGTGTGACATATCTGCTAGACAAGTGCCTCATTCAAAGATGAATTTATAAAATTTAATGTAATTTCATGTTTCTTTCAAATGTTTTCTTTCATATGATGAATATATGATATCATTTTGGTTGATTCAACTTTCTAAATCTGGAGAGAGCTATGTTTGTATTGCTTCAATCTGCACATGTATATGGTGATTGATGTTAATGTCAATGTGATTAAGTCTTTATTTCCATCGAATCTAGCTTCCTTAGTATGCTAAAAAATTTATTTGCATGTTGATGTATGCTCATGTTCTGATTTCCTCTAGGTTTAGTTAATATTGTTAGATGGAATGTGTGTTCAATGTTCATCATCCTCTTGCATCCGCTTTCTCTTTTTTTCTTTCTTCCTAGCTAGTTAGTTTAGACTTAGTTTTAGTTTTCTAACTTTTCCAAATAAATTCAAAATATTCAAATTAGCAGGCCCCTTAATAAGTAGAGCTATGTCAAGCCACTGAGTTACCCAACACCGTCGTGACCCAACTACAAAGACCTTGGACTTGTCTATCTTTCAAGATTGATTGCTTTTCAGGAGAGATGGTATGTGCATTCATGTTTGTTAGAATATAATATTAGTATGGGTCAAACTCTTATAATATATAATGTTTTATCATAATTCTTGTAAAGAATTCAACATTTCTTGTGAATAATTAATAAATTAAAGAACTATTAAAATTTATTTATTTATTAATTGTAATCAAGATTGTTATTGAAAAGGTATGGTAACTACCCTTTCAGGTATTTTACCAACATTTCTCCCTATATTTAAGGGAGGATTCCTCACCATTTTGGGTGGTGTGAAATATTATTGAATATATGTAAATTATTGGAGAGGCCCGTGCTATATTTGTGGGGATTTTTACCAGTAATGGTTTTCCCCATGTAAATTCATGTGTTTTGTCTAAATTCATTGTTTTTCTAATATTTCTATAGTTTGCATTCTTAAAATCATTTAATTTAATTATTTCATTATCATAGTTTAAATATTTTACATGTTCAAACATGGTATTAGAGCCAATTTAAACTATGATAATTTTTTTTAAAGAATGATCTAATATTTGATCATTGTGTAGGAAAAGAGATAAATGATAATTTAACATTGATGATTATTATAGGAAAAAGATATAAAGGAGAATTTAACATTTGATAATTGTTGCAGGAAAAGATATATGATTACTATTCAAATTTAGTCAACTATTTAATTCTTTCTATTTATTTATTTTAGAATTCTTTCTATGTGACTTAAATAAAAAATTTAAAAATAAATATATAACCAAAAAATTAGATTCAAACTATTTTGTAAGGTTATTAAAACTATAGAAGTTAATAGTTTGGAGATTATAAATAACACAAACATAGAATACCATTTACTCATTGTAAAGTAAAATATTATTTTTCATCTCTTTTACTTTAGATTTTCACTATAAAGTTAAAGATTTTTTTTCACTAGAAAAATAAACTTTTTATTTTGTTTATTCTTTATTTAGCATGAAGTTAAAAACCTTCCCTTTACCTAGAGAAATTTATTTCTTCTCTTATTAAAAGGGTTAAAAATTACATATATAATATTAAAATTATTTTCATATATACTTTATTTATTTATCTCATAAATATTTCTAATATCAAATAATTATCACAAAAAGAAAGAAGGGGTAATTTTTTTAAAAAAATAAGGCACTAATATGTTTTTTATCAAAACTTCTCCCAGGTTATTTTATTACAAATTATTCAAATACGCTCACATATCTTCACAATTGATAAAGCTCACATGTTGTGTGGATATCACAGGAAGCATTGTCAATTTTATTAAGAAGTGTAGGAGATGATTTTTTATTACACATTGGGAACATAGAATCACCTTCTGAAGCTTGGAAATTATTAGAATCTAAGCATGAAGGATCTAGGCTTTCAAAAATAATTATAATAATTTTAGAATTATTTACAACTCCCATGAAAGGGGATGAAAAAGTAATAAACTATCTTGCCAAGATAAAAAAATATTAAATCTCAATTGGATGGATGCAAATGTGATCTAATAAAAGATAAACTTTTGTACTTTATAATACAAATCAACATCCATGAAAGATTTAGAAATTTTATTTCCATTTTATTTCTCTTACAAAATATAAATGGTACACTAAAGATCAAAATAAAACCATTGTTGCAAGAGGTATTAAAAAAGATGGACTTTTTATTTTTAATAATACTTCAAAAGAAAATTGCTTATCTACACAAATAAAAAATGAAGCGCAATTATGGCATGAAAGATTAGGATATCTTAATACTAGGAGCTTAAATGAAATGTCTCGTCATAACCTTGTAATTGGATTACCAAAAATTAAAAAAAAATTAGAAGCTTGTAAAGGTTGCCTCTTAGGTAAACAACATATACAACCCATTAACAAGAATCATAATTGAAAGTAATATAGAACCCTAGAATTACTACATAGTGATCTAATGGGGCCATTTAATGTTCATTCTCTTAAGGGATCCCTCTATGCCCTTACATTTATTGATGATTATTCTAGAATGATTTGGGGATATTACCTTAAAAATAGAGATGAAATTCTCTCTAAATTTAAAGAATTTAAAACTCTAGTTGAAAATCAATCTAATTACAAAATTAAATTTTTTAGAACAGATAATGGAACATAATACATTAATAGAGACTTTGACAATTTTTGTGTAATATGTGGGATACAAAGATAACTAACATGTCCTTATTTTCCCCAACAAAATGGGGTTGTTGAAAGAAAAAATTGAACCATCTTAGAAATGGTTAGATATATGATGCACTCTTCTAATACACCAAAATTTCTTTGGGTTGAAGCTATGAATACAACTATATATATTATAAATAGAATTCCTATAAAATCTTTACATCTTTCAACTCCCTTAGAAAAATGGTCAAATGAAAAACCTAATATCTCTCATCTTAAAATATTTGGGAGTCCTACATATGTTCACATCCCTAAATAAAAGAGACAAAAACTTTACTCCACATCTACTCGATGTATATTTGTTGGGTATGGGATAAACACAAAATGAGTTAGACTTTCTGATCCCTCAAAGAAAGCTATTATTCTTAGTCAAAATGTTCACATCTTAGAATCCCCCTTACCTAGCTCAATTAACAATATTGTTGAAACATCAAATTATGAAGAAAATAATCAATCAACCTTTAATGATAATCTTGTAGAACCTTCTAAAAAACCTAAGTGGGTTCAATCCTTAATTCAAGATTCAAATGTAGAACCTTGTAGGGCCCCTCCCCAATCAAGCTTTGAGTAACTTAGTTGACCATGGTTGACCCTATTAATAAATGCTATAATTCAATAGTATGGGCTATGTTAGACGGATAGATTGGTGAGAATAGCAATTGAACCAAGTTACAGAATCTTTTCACCTTGCGGTGTACATTTTGATGTGTTATAGATTTGAAATCCTATATAATCAACTGATTGGATAATATTGATCAGACGTATGACAGCTATATCTGAATTTGCAGGACTTTTATTATGATGTTAGAAATTATGATGCATGCCTTATGAATGGTTGGGATTTAGGAGGATTATGATAATGTCATTCGGTGAATTGCTTTATGTGGATGGCATTGTTATATGATATATTGATTTGTATAATGTCAATTGTATGCAGAGTGTTTGATGTGTATTCTTATTCATGTGTTTAATATTATATGAGGCTATTGGGAAATACTAATGTGTAATTGAGATGCGCAGGAAAATTATCCATGTGACCATGGAAACATTATGGAGAACCAAACCTAGACCTATGTATGTTGGTAAAGCTAGGGGTTGTCTATTTGGAGAGACAACACCCCGTTTGTATTGTATTTTATTTGTGAAAGTAAATGATGCAAGTGTGTTAAATTGATTTTATTAATTTGTGTAAATCCAACAAGAGACAAATTCCATGTGTAATTTTGTGAAGTGTTTTATTGTGTCACTTGACACGTGCTGCTTAGTGTCATTGATTTTGACTTGTCTCTTGGAGGGAGTTTGTTTCTACCAAAGCCCATTCCAAACATTTGAGTGTGGTCCCAAATTTGCCTTGGGTAGAGAGTCTTGGGAGTGGTCAACTCAGGTTTGACCCGTAGGTTAACTTCAGTTGGGTTTCTAAGGGGTCAAATGGACTCCTAGGGTTAGTTTTAGGGCTTTTCCAAAGGTCCAAAGGGTATAACTATGGGTTAGGGGTATTTTTAAGCATGTGACTACTCCCATGTGACTGTTTAGTCAACTCAAAAAGTGGTTTTTCCAAGGTGAGCGAAAATTCAACTTAGAAGGTTCCTCCTAGGATAGACAACCTTCCTTTTTGATGTCAGACTCTCTTCCCCATCCTCTCTTACATTTTCTCTTTCCAGTTTTAGCAACATGTAAGAGGTTGGGAAGACCAACCAATGGGAACTCTCACTCTATCCAAGGGGTTGGGAAGAGTGAGAGAGGCCTTCTTAGGCAAGGATTAGGGACTTAGTGAGTTAATCACCCACTCTCCATGGTTAGAGATTATGCAATTTTGAGAAGAATAGTGGTAGGATAGAATTTTGGCTAAGTGTTGGTGCAAAGATTATGTGGATTTGGGCTGCTCATCCCCAACTAGATCTAGCAAAACCTTTGGGCAGATTAAGGTTGGTTCTTACTCTCTTTTTGTTTATGTTGCATATGTATGTTTGGAGAAATTCTTGTATGAAAGAGTGGATTAATTGTATTTTACTTTGTGAAAGAATATGTGACTTCCCCTTCATTTATTTTATGCATTTTCTTGTATTGGGAGTATCCAAGGCATTCTACTCTTGGGAGAGTAGGATGGTCTTGGGTTGGAAGAAGTTTGACAGCCTTGGGTGAGAGGCTTTCATTAAAGAGAGTGATCTCAAGGGTGTTCTTTTGTGACCCTTGCTGCATAGCCTTGTTCTTGTTTACAATTAATAAATAAATAAATTTTAATAGTTCTTTAATTTATTAATTATTCACAAGAAATGTTGAATTCTTTACAAGAATTATGATAAAACATTATATATTATAAGAGTTTGACCCATACTAATATTATATTCTAACAAACATGAATGCACATACCATCTCTCCTGAAAAGCAATCAATCTTGAAAGATAGACAAGTCCAAGGTCTTTGTAGTTGGGTCACGACGGTGTTGGGTAACTCAGTGGCTTGACATAGCTCTACTTATTAAGGGGCCTGCTAATTTGAATATTTTGAATTTATTTGGAAAAGTTAGAAAACTAAAACTAAGTCTAAACTAACTAGCTAGGAAGAAAGAAAAAAAGAGAAAGCGGATGCAAGAGGATGATGAACATTGAACACACATTCCATCTAACAATATTAACTAAACCTAGAGGAAATCAGAACATGAGCATACATCAACATGCAAATAAATTTTTTAGCATACTAAGGAAGCTAGATTCGATGGAAATAAAGACTTAATCACATTGACATAAACATCAATCACCATATACATGTGCAGATTGAAGCAATACAAACATAGCTCTCTCCAGATTTAGAAAGTTGAATCAACCAAAATGATATCATATATTCATCATATGAAAGAAAACATTTGAAAGAAACATGAAATTACATTAAAGTTTATAAATTCATCTTTGAATGAGGCACTTGTCTAGCAGATATGTCACACTGAACTTCTAATTTTTGCCTTCTATTAGATTGTTCTCAACTACATTAATATGAAAATGCAATGGAAAAGAATCACCTTTTATATGCACCCGGTTGAATGTGTATACAAAAGTGCTAGCAGCTTCTCTTCAAAAGGTCTTTGAAATATTCCCTTCAATCAACGTAGTGCTAGAAACATCCAAAATAATTCTATTCTTCCTTTCAACAACTCCATTTTGTTGAGGGGTTCTAGGAGCAAATAATTTATTTCAATTCCATGCTTTTCACAAAATGAATCGAAGTCACTGGATGTGAATCATCCTCCTCTGTTAGATCTCAGACATTTCAGCTTCAATCTTGTCTCTATCTTCACCTTAGCTTTGAATATCTTGAATTTCTCCAGTGCTTTTGATTTCTCCCTTAGAAAAGTAATCCACATCATTTTAGAATAGTCATCAATCAACAACATGAAATATATGTCACCTTGCATACTTCTCACTCTCATAAGACCACACAAATCAGTTGTACATTATCTAATAATCCATTAGAAGTATACTGCTTACTCTTAAATGAATTGTTTTTTTTTCTTTCTCAACTCACACTCTTTACATACTGGATTATAAGGTTTCACTATCTTAGGAAAATCTTTAATAGCTTGAGTAGAACTTATCTTAATCCTACAATCAAAATTAACATGACACATCCTTCTATGCCACAACCAACTTTCATCTATCTGAGCAATCAAACAACTTTCTCACCAGCATTCAAATGAAAGATGTTACCTTTAGTCTTGGTTCTTGATGCAATCTCTATATCGAAGGAATTCAAGATCTTGCATTTACCATTCTTGAATTGCAAATCATATCCCTTATCAACCATCTGTCCAACACTCAAAACATTATGCTTCAAACCTTCAATATATAAGACATCATTAGTATTATGCTTACCATCAAGAGAAATAGACCCTCTACCATGAATTACACAAACTTTATAATCTCCAAATCTCACTATATACCACCATCACACTTCTCCATATTCACAAATTTACTTTTATCACCTACATATGATGTGAACAACCACTATCAATTACCCATTCATCTTTTTTTTCAATCTTAGTAGCCAAAGCTTTCTCCTCAACAATGCAACTTGTAGAATCCACTGGTACCATATTATCTTCCTTGATAGCAATAAATACAAGTTCATCTTTTGAATTCCCATTCTCAGACTCTTCATTTGTAACACCTTCATTAGCAGCATAATAACATTTCTTCTGGTATTTGTACTTCTAGTTAGGCTTATAAGGCTTATCATACTTATCGTGCTTCTCATATCTATCATGCTTATCATACTTATCATGCTTCTCATATCTATCATGCTTATCAAATTTATCATGCCTATCATACTTTGACATTTTTTCAGGACACCTAGAAGAAAAATGTCCTATCTTATTACAAGAGAAACATTTCAAAGGTAACTTCGCATCATACTTATTGGATCCCTTAGGAAATCTCTAAGAAATAAGTGCTTCAAGATCTTCCAACTCTCTTTCTTGTTCTACCATCTTTCTCATTTCTCTTTCATATCTAGAAACCCTAGATGAAGTTTCTCTCAGATTATACTTCTTCTTGGATACAAAGGCTTTAAATGCAATGTCAGATTTACCATGTGATTCTCCAAATTCACTTAGCTCAAAAGCAACAAGTCTCTTGTCACAATGGTCATAGTCCAGATTTCATCAATAGCATCAACTTTAGATTTGTAAGTAGGAGGCAAGGATCTCAACATTTTAGCAACAATCTCATCTTCTTCAAGAGTTCCACTGACACATTCGATGTTCATGACAAGTTCATTCACTTTAACCATAAAGGATGATATGTTCTCATCTTCTCCCATCTTCAGCATCTCATATTTTCCTTTCAAACTCTATAGTTTAGCAACTTTGACATGTTTATCTCCTTCATACAAGGTCTCTAACTTTTCCTATATCTCATGTGTAGTCTGCAACCCCATCACATTTGTCATCTCTAAATCATTCAGTACACTCAACAATGCTTCTTTATCTCTTATATTATGTTCAACATCCTTGATCTCATTTGCAATAAGAGGACCATTCTAAGGAAAATTGTAGGTATTCTTTCTAATCTTCCAATAATCATCTCCGAGACACTTCAAGTGACACTCCATCCAGTCCTTCCATACATTTTAATTGCTTCCATCAAATCCCAAACTCTCTTTCTTGAAATCATAGGTTTCCATCCAAGATCTTTTCAAGCAGTCCAACTTCTTCCAAAGGATCTAGGTCTGATACCAATTGTTGGCAACAACAATGAAGGAAAACTAAGAGGGGGGGATGAATCAAATTTCACTAGATCTAACAATTTAAGCACAACTTCATATTTGATCAACTGCAACAAGAATAAATATAAACACGATAACAAAAACACACATAATACCAATATTTTGACGTGGAAAACCCAGTTAAGGGAAAAAAAAAGTGGGAACCTATCCACAATAAGATGATACTCTATAGTAGCATGTGTAAATATTACAATAGAGAATGCACATGCATTTATGCACACTTCTTAGAGCTCACTTCTCAAAAAGAAGAAGGAATACAACCCTGAGAAAGGCTCACTACCTTACAAAGATCGAACAACAATCCAGATTAGATGAATTGAAAGAATAGCATCTCCAAATGCCTGATGACAGGTCCAATTAAGCACATTTGTTTGACCTACAACACTCTCTTCTCTACACTTCTCATTGAAAGATTAATTCATTTGTTGCACATACACCACACTTTGATAATGCATACACAACATTGATATCCAAATTACATGAATATAACACCCATTTATACAAATCATCAACCTTGACTACAATGTCAGCTCAGCCCTTAAAACCTAACTACAAAATTATATCACATGATACATAGATCAACCATCAGACCAATACAATGCCAAGATGACATATCATGGACCCAAATAAAATCCTTGAACATGCAAAACCACTAGAAATATCGCGAATATCATTCGCAACATGCTACACCACCAAAAATTTTGCATAACATGATGAACATCACCGAACCCATAAGATCCTCAATAATGCACGCAATGATCAATGTAGACCATCAAAACAAATAGGACATGATTAGGAAACACCAATAGGAATGTTAGAACCATCCACAATAGTTGCACCAACACCACTTAATCAAATCTTCATCGATCAACATGCTGGCACTCAAGAACACTCAACAACAGTAACTGGAACTAGAAAGATAACTTGTGGAGCACCAACTCACAAACCATCTAAATTGAAGATATACATGAACATCCCAAACACTCTCCCAAATCCATAAATCAAGATATAATCATTCCAGAGCACAATGGATCAAATACCAGAATACTGCAACACTGAACACTAAAAAACAAATCCTCATACAAGAATCCATAACTCAATCAAATCACCACATATCATCATGAAACCACCACTAAATCAACTAGAGATACTTCATTACTGAAATCACAAATCCACACAAGCACATCAATCAACTGAAACAACCAAACCAACTCTTCGCAGTACTGGAACACAGGAATACATGAATATGTTGATATCAATGACAATGACATATCCCAGCGACAACAATATCTAACACTATTAAATAGGACCTCTTGACATTCTCAATCATGACCCAGGCTTAAAATTTCATACTTGACATGTACTTAACAATTATACATATAAATTCAATCATAACCCATCAAGCTCTTTCAATGTGTATTTTCAATATTTAGGATTAGGACCTCGAGGTGAACTAGGTCCCCTTAAGATTTCATTTATCTAATCACATTGAACTCCCTTTAAGCCAT
The DNA here is from genome assembly GCF_030272615.1 of Cryptomeria japonica. Classification (NCBI taxonomy): domain Eukaryota; kingdom Viridiplantae; phylum Streptophyta; class Pinopsida; order Cupressales; family Cupressaceae; genus Cryptomeria; species Cryptomeria japonica. The sequence goes on from NC_081409.1 coordinate 221,772,482, forward strand.
CTTATAATAATTCACCTAATAAACATGAATTAGATCTTAACCCCTTAAGTCTTCGCATCCTAGGATGGTCCTTGACATGTTCTCGTCTTAGGCTTTCATACGTGATGCATGCAACTTTAAAGTTTAGACATATATAAGTTTGATCATGACCCCTTAATCTCTTTCATAGTTTCAACATGTATACTTGACAAATATTCATGTTTAGGATCTCTAGCTGAAATAGGACCCCTTATTATATATGCTGAATCATGCATTTGATCCCTTATTTAAGCTTTCATTTATACCTATGATCATGTTGAACTCCCCTTACTTGTCATCCTTAAGTTTGACATCATTAATATCTAGGATTATAAGTTTGATTTACTTAACAATTATATCACCAATTAGGAGGTCTTTTAAAAGATTCCATATACTTGACATTATGTACTAATGTAAAAGTTTGATCATGACCCTTAAGCGAGCTTTCATACTAAAACTTACTTTCAATGTATACCTTCAACATTCAATATTAGGACATCTAGCTGAAATATGACCCCCTTAAGACATTAATTGTCACATGACCCCTTATACTTTCAATGTTTGTACTTGACATTCGGGAGCTCTAGCTAAAACGTGACCCTTGAAGACATCCTCAATCACATGACCCCTTAAGAGATTAATTATCACATGACCCCTTAAGACATTCATTATCACATGACTACTTAAGAAATTAGTTATCACATGACCCCTTATACTATCAATGTATGTACTTGACATTCAAGATCTCATTAGGACCTCTATCTGAAATAAGACCCGTTAAGACATTAATTATCACATGACCCCTTAAGACATGAATGAGTACTACTGACATGTATTTATTAAAAGTTTGATAATTCTTAGTCATTATCCACTTAAACATCAAGAGTGCATTTATTTTTTATTATGTAAATGTAATTTAAAGTTGTACTAAGATATCTTTAATATCATTCTAGGATCTTGGTGGCAACATGCCACAATAGAGGTTGGGGATATCAGTTGACCCCAAATGACCCATCCCTCATCAACCTTTTGTGGATCCTTCTTCTATCATTGCTTCTATTCCTATATATTAGCTTTCCATGATATTAGTATTAGGAGCATTGAGAGTGTTCTCTTTGCTAATCTTAGCAAGCAGACTATTGATATGACAACTCATCATGATGATGGAGGATCATCAAGAGGATATGGTGCCAATAGGTCCACTCTATGTGTGTGAGAACCCCATTTTTCACAAGTTGTAATTGATTATGCTATGGTCCTGGTGATTGTGTTGTTGAACACATAGAAGGACTGAGAGGGGGGGTGAACAAGTCTAGAAATTCAAAATAGATTAATTATAAATAGCTTCAACTCACTTAACAACAACACAACAATCATCAACACATGAACAACAAATTTACATGGAAATCCCAAATAGGGAAAAACCATGATTATAATTTAACTTGAAATATGAACAATAATGATCACTACATGTTAGGATTAATACCAAGGAGCAAAAATAATTGATAGACTTGCAAGGATAAGGCACACCTCCTTAGGGAAAGATAAAAGGACTTGCACAACTGAAGCTTATTGCTTCAAGACAAGGTACACATTTTTGTCAAAGGACTCATTGTCAATCAACAACAAAGGAAATAGCTGAATTGAAACTAAGAAGGAGTCTCCTAAACATGAAATTGTCCTTGGACAATTGGATCAAGCGACCAACATGACAAACATCTCTAAAAACTTCTATTGTCACAACACATAGTCTCACTAAATATATCACCTTCAAATCTCTTCTGACTTTCATTAAGTATATATTCAAATGAGAGGGGAAATCCACCTTTTATACTACCTATCAGATAAATTTCTAATTTCACAACATGATCCGACACATGTAGTAACCCACCATAATTGATTCAACAAAATTGAGTATTCTTTTTTTTGTGTGTGTGTTTAATTTAATCATTATGTTTTATTCAATTGCATACTCTGGTAGCATCCATCCATTAGGATTAGGCATTCATCCATCCAGGATGAGCATCTAACCATACGGGTTAGGCAATTGTCCATACGAGATATAAGATTCCATCTATCCAATACGGGATAGGCATCTACCCATACGGGTTAGGCATCTATTCAAACGGGATAGGCATCTACCCATTCGGGGTAGGCATCTATCCAAACGGGATAGGAGATGCTCTAGCCAGAGACTTAGACTCATTGGGACCATTCGGGTCTTGAGCCACTCACTAAGTACTACACTCTTCTAAAAAAAGTGCACTGAGGCCGACGTCCTTAGGAGTAATTAAATAATACAAGCTTGAGTTCCACCTCGGAATTTGGCTTAAAGCTTCGAGAAGTCAAGCGAATCCATATGGGATTCCTTCCAAGTATGCATTGAATTTCTTTTTCCAATTTAATTATCTTATCTTTCAATTAGGATTCTTACTCAACCAAGCCTAGACCCCACCCACGATTGCCTGAGTACGAGGGACAACTCCATCCCAAGATTGCCTACATACCCGCTTCAGCATGGGATCAAGGCATAAAGTATGTAGTTCTATTTTCTATTCTATGGTTTGATGTAGACTGATTTGTGGGTACGCAACCCTTTCTAGGGTCAATGTCCTAGACAGTTTCTTTGCGGTTGCTACCCACGATGGTAGCGCTTAAGCAAGGGCTCAAGATGGCCTATTGCTTGTGGCCTAAAATAACTAGATCCTAATTCTTATCATAAGCGTCACCCTTGACCAATTGCCAATCGACAACATTATCTCTTCAAAAATTAATTCCATAAAGCATTTTTACTTAATCAACCCTAAAGGGGGTTTACTATGGTTTAACTCAATGGATGTAAAATCATTTAAGTATTATCTTATTAAATTATCAATCCGAGGGGGATTTCCCACCCCTCGGATTTTAACTTCCAAGTGTCCCATATTACTCCCCGATGATTTATAGGGACGATGCCACAGACGTCATTGATGTAGCTTTATTAGGCGTTAAGTGTAGTAGTTCAACACGACGACATTACCCGTAAGCATGACCTAGAGGCACTGTATATACTGAATGCTGCTAGTTTTGGTTTTCCAACTTCCTTTGCTTAGTTTCTAAACTAAGAGCATATGAAAACATCATGCTTGAAATATAATTATGAAATGGATGTACATAACTTAAACTTTGTGAACTTTGTTGACACTTAAATACTATTTGAAAAAGAGACTATCATTATTCTACTACTAAACAAATTAATACATGTATTGGCATGATAATGATAATTGTGAACTTACGTGCAATTGTATGAAGATAATGAATGCGAACTAATATAAAGGCAATGCAAAAGTACCATCATTTGCATACAAAATGAAGTGTTTACTCCTATCGTGAGACTAATTAATTATAGAGTTACTAATTCCACATGAGTGATTAGCTTATACTTTTTTTGGAAATTTTGGATCAAATTGAAATAATAAGACTTATTTGTTTTTAAGTGAGTCAAAATCATTGATCAAATAATCCAATAAATCCCTAAGGGGATTGAGACAATAATTTTTTGATTTCAATCTCTTGCTAACTTATTAACTTTAAAAGTTAACTAAACAATTATAGAGATTAACTTAAATTTAATTAAAAATGATTATATATTTAAAAAAATTATATAAAAAATAAAATTAACTTAAATTTTAATTAAAACAATTATTAAAAAATTCCATCGCAATTTCCAAGTGTAATAATATAAAAAAAAACACATTGTTGTTAATAGTAAATGGGTTAAATAGGGGGTGGGGACTGCAAGTCCCATCAACCCCTGCGGTCCTGCATGCGCAAGCCCGTAGGGGTTCAGGGGACTCTGTGGCCCTCCCCACTCCCCTGTAGATCACTGCCGTAACAGTGACCGTAGGGCAATGGAGGGTCCCAGTGTCCCTCCCCGGCGGTTACAATAACTGTCCCGTACGCCATGCAGAAATATTAACTTTGACCACCATTTAATCATCAGCATTAATATGAATTTCTCTTTTTTTTATTTTATTTGAAATGAATTATATATGTATATATAACAAGGCAGTATTGACTTATGAAAATAAAACATGAATAATATAGGAAATCAAACAACTGTTTTAGATTGGTTTCCAGTTTAATTTAATTAGACACAAAGAGTAGATTTTTAAACAATAAGGGTTCATTCACAGGAGTGAATAATCCAGGGAAAATAAATCATTTCCAGCATTGTATAGATGAGTGAAAGATAGATGATTTACACTGGGAAAAGCAAGCTCATACAGGTGTATTTATAATCTATTTTTTTTTCAATCTAAAATTTACAGAGACAAACTTATATTTCGCTTCCTCATAGAGAGTTATTCACAGAGATAAACAATCCAGGGAAAGTAAATCGTTTCCAGCCATGTACAGATGATTGAAAGATAGATGATTATACTGGAAAATGCAAGCTCATAAGGTGTATTTATAATCCATTTTTCAATCTAAAATTTATAGAGACAAACTTATATTTCACTTCCTCATAGAATAACAAGTATACTGAGAATTGCAAAGAAGTTAACTTATTCCTATAGGAAGATTTGATTCATTCATAAGAAAAAAAAAAAGAGCAAGATTTTATTCCTTGAATTTAATTCACAGTGTGTATATAAAATAAGATTAATCCAATATACAACAAGTAGATAAGAAACAAGATTTTAATTCTTCAAACTAATTCACAACAACAATCCAAATTACAGCAAGGAATTGAAAAACAAGATTTTAATTCTTCAAACTAATCCACAACAAAAATCCAAATTACAGTAAGGAATTGAAAAACAAGATTTCAAAACTAATTTCAGCAATGCATTAAACCAAGATTGATCTAATTTAATTCACAGCAAAAGTAAAAATGCATGATTCAAAATAAAACTAAATAAGAAGAAAACCTGGATACTTGCAAATTGACGAAGAATCCCCTATGAATCCTTCAATCAGCCTCCCTTGATCTTCAAACTTGAAAGAAATCCTCCAAAGAAATCTTGGCCATTTTCAAAAGAATGAAATATGACTACCAAAAGAATTTTACTTGAGAGAAGAATTTCTTTATGGAATAACCAATCCCCCTTTTTGAAAACTTGCACAACATTTTATAAGAAACCATCCCTCTATTCCACTATCTATAATTTTAATTAAAAAATGAGATTCTTTCCCAATTTTGGACTTCATGCAAATTGATTAGACTTAGTGGGAGGAGTTACATGCAAGGTGGTGGAGAATCCTCTAGAAGCTTCTTATTCTTCCTACAACATGTGCCATAATTGGGTGAGGAAAATTAAATAAATAATTAAGAAAAAAGTATATTTTCCATGTGTGTGTGTGAGTTTTATTATTTTATCCTTTTATGATATTCATTCAATCATTTAAATAGTTTATCCAAAAATATAATAGAGTTTGTATTTTAAATCCAAAAGTGATAAAGGAGGGTTGTGACAACACAGAGCAAGAAATCTTGCTCAATTTTGAAATAAGACAATGGGTTTAAAGGGGGCCCAAATTAGGGGTGAGGGGGGACCAGGGCATGGCACCCTGGTCCTACACCTTTTTAGGGCTAGGATCAAGTGCAAAATGCAAGGCAGAAGTCAAAAAATGATGTAATACTTTAGGTGCATGACCATAATTAGGTCCTAATCAGGCCAAGGGGCGCAAACGCTAAGGTAGGGACCCAATGCAATCAAAATTGTACAAGGGTGCAATTTTAGGAAACTATAGACATATGGTGGGATATAGTAATGACAATAGACTATGTAATTAACTTTTCCATTGAGTAGGAATGTTGTGGTTCAACAAAACATGCAACTTGTCACAAGCTTAAAATTCATGGATGGAATTACTATTTCTCCATTTCAAACAATAAGAGAGAAATTTTACTATTAAAGGTGGGATCATATATATTATAACTTTGATTAATAAGTTAATCATGTATTAAATTAGTAAATAGTTGTCATATATGTATTATACATTTTATTAATAATCTTCAATTATAAAGCATATTGTGTGCCAAATTTCATAGAATTTAATTAAGAATTTTCCAAGTATTTGTATTTTATAATTTCACAAGAACTAGTATAACTTCACTTATCTATTGCCAACCAATAACATTGACAAATTATAAACTATTGGATAAGGCATGCTAATAATATATTAAATTTAATAGAAATAAAATAATGGCACACTTATAGATAATGAAATTATTTTCCCTCATAAACCTTTGGGGTGGAAGCATAAAGGTGTTGCCCACATTTTTGTTTAAGTGGGACATTAAAGTTGGAATTTTTATCCAAATATTCACTCCTTGTCATTTACAACAAGCAAACTCTTAACAATTTGAGATGAATTTTTAAAATGATTTAAGTGACATCACCAATATATTTAATATTATAATATAGGAGAGTACATAGGTAATAGCCACCATAGTTATCGAACATTATATATGATGTATGAGATCCATATTTTTTAACTAAGGTGCATTATGTTAGCAACAACAAAATCCACCAGAGGAATGACTAAGAAAATCCCCCTTTAATAATCTCTTTGATAATATTTCTAATTTTTAAATATTTGAGAGTAGATACATGCCAGAAATATATAATGAAATAATATTTGTAAACTAACTCACTTCATATACTTTAAATAATATAAACGTAATAAATTTACATAAAATTAAATATATAAATTTTACAGTTACCACTATCAATAAGATATAAATATATTTATAAAATGCACTTATTTTAACCACTTTCTCAATTGTTAAATATTAGAAATAAAATTTTACTATGGAAAGTCATTAAAATTAATATGTTTATAAATTTGAGATGTCATGCTTGACTACACCAAACATTCAAATAAACAATCCGATAATGAATGAATTTGACGTGAACGACAAGAGAGAGAGTTCACGTGAGTTCTTGTTTTTTTTCTTCAAATTTATTTCTCTCAATTAAGTTGTTCACATGAAATTTCATGTTGTGCTTGACTTCAGATAATGTCGTTCATCAGGTCATAGTATTAGTTCATGCCAAGGTAGGATACCTATTGCAGTCATTAATTTTTTTAAAAATCAGTTTAACCAATGATTGCATATAATTCAAAATTTTGAGTCAAAATTCTATTAACATCATTTTTCTTTATTTCTATTGATTTATATTGAAAACGATAAATGAAAAAATTATTTTTTCTAAAAAAATTCAAACATTTAACTCATTGTGAGCAAAACTTGTGCATTTTCTCTCCATATTCTTTACTTCTTCCTTGAAATGGCCTATCACTTTTTACAATTAATAGTTTTATATATGTGCCATCTCCCTTCACTGGAGAAACAATTGGATTATATAGATTTATTTAGATACATTATTATGAGTTTGTGGTACAGTTGACATTTTTACCTAATTGATACCACCTACTACACTAGGTTTATTGAGATTTAAGTTAGTGAATTATTTTTTTGTTTGTATTTAATTTTTGTTGCTTTTTATTTTCTAGAAAATTTACCTTCATTCTTAAGCTTTTAATATTTACATGGAAAAGTCATTGCTTAATGCATAGTTCATGTTTTCTACATTGTTTTGATCTCAAAGACATGAGAAATCAGATATTTGTCAAGAGTTCATGGAATTTGGAATTTATACTCCTTAGGTAGGTGGTGTTTTCTTATTTTTAAGTTTTGGAAGTAGTATCTAGGAATTTGCCCTAAAAAGTTTTGTAAAAAGGGGAATTTTATTTACAATTTTCATTAAATATCTTCATATTTATTTCAAAAATATTTTTTAAAACATTTCATTTATTTAAAAAGTAACTGATTCAATAAAATTATTTTAAATCTTTTAAATTTACATTTTTATATTTCTTTTAATTATAACAAATTATATTTATAAATAATTTATTATATTTAGAAATTTTTAACTATTATTTTTTAATTTAAATATTTGAATAATTATTTATTATTGAATGTATAATATATAAATAGTTAGTTTTAATATATATATATATATATTTATTATTTGAAAAAAAAAACATATTTCAAACTCTGGACTTTTGTCATAAGAGAATTATGATGGTGAAGAGGGTTTAAATTTTTATTTATTTATTACTGGAAGAGGAAACAGAACCTAAATATGATGGTCATGCACTATTTTATATGTGAAATACAAACAAAACATATAAATTTCTATCTCTGCATCTATCTCACTCACATGAGATAGAGAAAAGGAGAGAGAAAGAGAGAAATAGTGGGAGATAGAGCAAGGGAGAGAGAAATAGTGGGAGATAGAGCAAGGGAGAGATAAATAGAAAGATAGTTATACATGGAAAGAGAAAGAGAGCCTGAGAGAAAAAGAGAGAGCTACAGATACATGGGAAGAGAAAAAGAGAATAAATGGGAAGAGAATGGGAGAGAGAGGTAGAGAGATATAGATAGAAAGAGAGAGAGGAGTGAGAGGGAGATGGAGATGGAGACAAAAATAGGGAGATATGGTTATAGTGTAGGGGAGATGGAGTGAAAAAGAGAGAGGAGGGAGAGATAGGAGCTGAAAGGAAGTGATATAGATGAAGGAACACATAGAGAGATAGAGAATAATAGGGAGAGAGATATAAATGGATGGGAATATAGAGGTAGAGTGATATAGATAGAAAGAGAGAGAGGAGTGAGGGAGATAGAGAGAAAAATAGAGAGATATAGTTATAGTGTAGGAGAGATGAAGTGAACAAGAGAGAGGAGGGAGAGATAGGGAGATAGAGATAGAGGGGCCAAGAGTGAGAGAGAAAGAAAGTGATAGAGACAAATAATAGAAAGGCAGAGGTATAGAGAGGGAGAGGTAGAGGGGAAGAAAGAGAGATAGAAATAGAGATATGCCTGGAGAAATAAGGACAACATGTGTATAGAGACAAGTAATAGAGGGAGTGAGAGAGAGAGATGTAGGGATAGGTAAGAAGATAGATATAGGGGAGAGGAGAAAGATAGAGGAAGATAGAGATGGAGATGGATATGGGAGAGAGAGAAGGGTGGTAAAGATATTGAATAATACATAGATCTATTCAATGAGGTGCATATAGATCATATTGTCTATCTACATTTGGGCACCCAAATTCTCGTATACATTTTATGTTCTTAGCAATGATGGTTTTCTAAAGATAATAAAGGTAGGTACATTGGCTCACTTTATACATTTTAGAAGTGTGCAACTTTAAAGAATCATCCTACTTGTAGGTGAATAAAAAATATCATCGAAACAAAAGTATATCCAACAACTTCAAATTTCTCATGAGTGTTTCCATCAATGCCAAGGGGGAAGATTTTTGGCATATGGACACTCCAATGAGACATTGTGTGTGATTTAAGGTTTTGTCATTGATGGCAACCTTGCAATCCTATGGCACCAGCAAGACATTATACTAACAAAGCATTACACAGGCAACCTTGCAATCCTATGGCACTGGCAAGACATTATACTGGCAAAGCATTACTCAAACAAAATAGTGCTTTGGCATCAACAAAATCAATCTACACCGGCACCGGCATAGAAGATGTACACCAGCACAAAAGGAAATATGTATACTGGCATAGAGGCCGACAGGATTTTTGATATGTATTATTTTGTTTATCATTGTAAGCTGACTTGGCAAATTGTAAAATGACTCTTGTATATAAAAGAGATCATTGTAGGCATTTGTAGGATATGGATAAAATAAAAAAGGGCAATAAATAAATTATAAGGCAAACCTAATGTGCGAATTGTAGGTCAAGGGTATATGTAAAGAATAGAGCAAGAACCGGTACTGAATCTGGCATTGAAGATGCTATTGTAAAGCAGTACAGAATATTGGATTTGTGTAAATCCTCATTGTAAGTCAATGTGACTTCTTATTGAGCAGTGAGCTCTAGGCAGTTGGCCTTCTTGCATGTGCAGGCCCCTATTGTAAGTAATATTCTCTTATTGGCTAGTAAGTGAATATTGTGGGTCACAAATCCCACTGAGGTTTTTCCCACACTGGGTTTCCTCATTAAACATCTTGTGTTATGGTGTTCCTTTCATGTGGATGCTTTTGATTCTATTATTTGCATTAATTCTTGCATACCGGCATACTGTTACTTTATATTCTACATATTTAGTTTTAAGAAAATTTCATTACTGGTCAGATATTGATTCACACCCCCCCCCCACTCTCAGTATCTGTGGGAACCCTAACAATGATAACCCTTCTATATCTAGTGAAATCAGTTTGTTGTTTTTATGCAAGAGACCACAATACTAGGATAATATTCCCTTGCTCAGTTGCTAACCAATTTAGGTCTAGATTATCAAGTGGCAGCTAAACATCATGAGGAAGAACTATTTGAGAAAAGAAGACTCATAATAACATGCCTTATTCTGACTAGATCTTAAGGGTGGTGTATTAAATTTCTGGCAAAAATATGATAATATCAATATTCACTACTTATGTCGCCACCTTTACCTGCCTTCAACCATTTAATCTGTCATTAATAATTGTACTTTCAAATCTTTTCATGATTTATTTCTTGGAAAATGACCGTTACACGACAGTAAGCTGAAATGGAATTGTGACAAATGAAAGTTTTAACTCTTAAAATATTGTAACATCGGTATACAAGGGAATGTCGGGCATCGGGAGGGAAAAGGAAATGAGGTTGATGTAGGCTTCTTATAATCTTTTGATAAAAATTTGCTCTTCCATTGATATCACGGTGTTGGGGGAGAATAGAACTCAACAATCCTAATGCAAGCTTCCGATATGCTAAGGTTCAACTGATAAGGTTTTAACTGATAAGCAGGGACTGATAAGGATGACCATTTTAAAGAGGGACATGTATTTTTGAAAAATAATTTGGGTTAACAACTATCTTTGATTGTGGATGAGGACCTAGGAATGAAGAAAATCGAGAACTATAAAAAAAAACTAGTGCCTTGTCCATTGCGTAATAGATTCGAAGAGAAACATAACATGGGAAAGGGAGGAGAAATAGTGCAAAAAAAGAAATGGCCACAATAAAACCAAGAATCAAAAACTGACTAAGGCCCATAGCACATCAAAAATTTATTTACAATACATACAAAAAGGTGGGATGCCCCTTTTTCCTTAAGGCAAATCCAAATGAATCACATAAAGCCATTAACAGGTTGGGAGAAGTAGATACTTGTGTGGAATAGAGGATTGTGACTATATGATGTGACAAAAAATGATTACAACTTGGCAATAGCTCCAAAATTTAGATTAATGGAATGGAAAAGTTTCTTGTATATGCATTCATTCCCAAACAACCATTCTTCATGATACATGTCTTGGACATTACAAGCCATGCCTTCATAATCTGCTTTAGATTACCAAGGACCACCCACTTGAGATAACACCAGTTGTATGCCTTGATTCAAATCAGTCTCCCCTTAAGAATGATCAACATGGTCAATTGTAGGGTTATTAGTTACAAAAAAAACACTTCCATTCCTTTCAATAACCAATACAACTAGTTTATTTCCTTTGAGTACCAACTCTATACCTTCATCTTCATCAACATTAAAAATTTCATTCTTAAACAGATAATCAACGAGAAAGATCTGACGTTTCCTTTTTTGTTTGTGGATAATTATGCCATTGCTTGCAAAGTTGCTTTCCCAAACACACCTCTCCAGATCATCTTTATCATTTGTTGATTCAAAATCATATAATTCAAAGAGGGGATTGTCTCTAACCCTTGAATCTTTACAAAATTTAGTTGAATCTTTTAATATCTTCCAACTTACGAGCAAATGTGCTTGCATCAACTTCAGTAATATAGCCACCTTCACCCACCATGCCACATCAAAACTCATTGTTTGAGCCTTCTAAAGACCAATTTGGGGTAAAAGAAGCCTTGTGTTTCTCAAACTTAATCTCTTATTCAAATGGTTCACTCGATCCATTTTTCATGCATGTTAGAAAAGATTCGAGTTCCTTATCTAAGACATAATGAAAACTTCTTTCTTGTTGTTGATTTTTATTGCAAGGGGTCATCTGCTCTACTGATTTTGGCAATGTCCCACTCTTTGAGGATGGAAAAATTATAAGATATAAACCCTTGAATTTCTGACCTCTCTTGTACTCTTGCTACTACGAGATGTGATCGATGATCTCCTTGCTTGATATTCTTGAGTTGACAATATCTGCGATGCACATTCTTCAACAACAGAGCATGTTTGTTATATTCAGATGGGTTCAACTTTTTTTTCTTAGCTTCATAAATACTTTCTTTAAATGCATTCCAAAGGGATTGAAGTTCTTGATCGTTTTCAACAATTATTTCTTCAATTATTGATACAAATCCTTTTTTAAATCAATTTCTAGGTTGGGTTTGGCCTCAAATTATTCTTCTAAGATCCTTTCAAACAAAAAGAGTCACTAGCCTTCCTTTGAGGAAGACACTGTTAAAGGTCTAAGGAAAGGCACTATCCTCTTTTTCTATCTTCCCCAGCAAAGTCACCAAAAATTTGTTGTTAACAAATTTTGTTCCCTTCAAAATATAACAATATTAATTTTTGCCCACACAAGAGAACAAACTATCAATCGATAGTTGGATAAGTTGCAACTATCTCTACAACTTTCCTCTGAGTTTTAGAGGTACAACTCCCTATTATGATATGATTTTAGGGTTCTCAAGGTATGCTTTTCACCAGAAAGCAGGAAAGACAAAATTCTTATGCTAAAACTTCAAGAGATAGGAAAAATTGCACAAATGACAAAGCACTTGCTCAACTAAAAACTAACTTAGTACATGTTGCATAATATCATTCAAAGATAAAAATTATACCACAATGAATAGTAGAGGAAGAACAAATATTTAATATTTTGAAATATGAAAACTGAATAGGAAGCATTCACATAAGAAAAATGCAATTTCTCCAAAGTAGCACAAAGTTTGATCTATTAGATAAACTGTTGAGAAAAATCGAAACATGAACCACATCATATTTGACTTTTATAAAACAACACAAAGTCTGTCTTTCCAAAATTCTTCCCCCACTTTCTTTCTATCTCCTATCTATTTATACCTAAAAAAACCTTTTCTTTCATTTTCAAGAAATGGTTCCTTTCATAGTAACGGTCTTGAAAATGACCGTTTTAAACATGATTCAAGATTAAAAAAAAATAACTAGAAGGTTTCATCATTAGAATTAATTCTAACACTATCAACTTCATACTTCTTCTTCCTCAGGCACCATATTTTGACTAGCATTTTGATTATCAATCATCTCCGTTTTCATTTCTTCTTTGATAAGAACCCAAAGAACTGCTGAAAATTTGTCTTCATCTTCTATGAGCTCTCAAGAAAGGTCGGTCAGGTCAAAAAGGATGCCATCTTGCATGTGCTCCACATCTAGTTGTATCATAGGTCCTTTTTCCTTAAGCACCATGTTTGAGAAACTAATTATCAGGACCTCTTCTTGCAAGAATTTCTTCTTCTAGACATTGTTCGTGATTTCTAGTTTTCTCTACAATATTTTCCAATAGAATGATAACCCTTCTATAGCTAGCGAAATCATTTTGTTGTTTCCATGCAATAGACCACAATTCTAGGATAATATTTTGTTGCTCAATTGCTAGCCAATTTAGGTCTGGATTATCAAATGGCAGCTGATCATTATGAGGAAGAACCATCTGAGAAAAGAAAACTCATAATGACATGTGCATTATTCTGACTCTTGAGGGTGGTGCATTAAATTTCCTAAAAAAAGATGATAATATAAAAATTAATTGCTTACGCTGCTACCTTTATGTGCCTTCAACCATTTAATCTATCATTAACGGTACTTGCAAATCTTTTCTTGATATTTTTCTTGGATAATGAGAATTACATGGTAGTAAGGTAAGCTCGAATCATGACAAATGAAATATTTGAATCTTTTGATGTTCAGACATCAATATACAAGGGAATGTCAAGCATTGGGAGGAAAAAGGAAATGAGGTTGATGCAGGCTTCTTGTCATCCTTCGATAAACATCGGTTCTTCCTTTGATATTGCAATGTCAGGTGAGAATAGAACTTGACAATCCTAACACAAGCTTCCAATATGCTAAGGTTCAACAAATAAGGTTTTAACTGATAAGTGGGGACCGATAAGGATGACCATTTTAAAAAGGGGCAGTTATTTTTTAAAAATAACTGGGGTTAACACTTATAAAGGCTAGTGAAAGATAATTGAATTTCGCTATCAATAACATGGGGAGCTTATTCATGCACTCTGAAAAGCTCTCTAGCTTATTACCACTCGATGAATCTTCTCTCTATATGGGCCCTTGATCTCATTTGCAAGATTAATCTTTTAATATTTGATGGTTATCATCGCGTACTTAGGCTAACTACATGCAAACAAGGTAAACACTACATTTAAAACTTCTCACAAATAAAAAATTGACTATCATATTGATAACATATTGAACTCAAGAGGGAGATGATGGCATTGTGCATGTGGGAGAATGCAGGATGTTGAGCTAAGGAACTGATGCCCTAGCTCGTGGGTAGTCATTTCCTGCTAGTGCATCGAGGGGAGGGCAGTGGAGGCTTGTCCAGGGAGGGGAGGAGTTGCAAGTGTTGTGGATTGAATGACAGTTTGCGGGAGGGGGGTTGTGCTATGTGCGGGTGGGGTCCAAGATTATCTGGGGATCCATGGTTTGCCAATGGGGCAGGGGGTTGTTGTTGGCTCTGCCTTTCGATGGTGTTTGGGAGGGGTGGGGTCTTGGTTGTTGTGTTTTCTTGCTTGCCCCCTTTGGGGTGTGGGTTTTTTATATTTTATTTTTGTGAGGTCCAATGTCGAGTATTGGTGGAGAGGCCTTGAAGGAACCTCTAGCCATGGATTTTTGTGCTACGGTGGGTTCAAAATACCCATCCCAAAGTATGAAGACTTTTAATAATAATATTTGTTCCTCAGATTTGGGGTGTCGTAGTGCTGGTGGCTCTCAAATTATGAAGATTAATGGTTATCTAGAGAGATGCAGTGAGAGGTCGAGGTTGTTTATTCCTCCAGAGATGATAACTGAAGATGTTGAATACTTTTCAAAACATTCGCTATATTGCAAGTTTTTGGGGTTGAGGGTTTCTTTGCAGGTTTTGGAAAATTGGGCATAGAGGACTTGGGCACCAGAAGGGGAAATGGAGATTATGCTGCTGGCAAACAACTACTTCATGTTTACTTTCAACTGCATGGAGGATCATAATAGGGTTTTTGAAAGAGACCTGCATTTTTATAACCAAGTGGGGTTGTTCATCAAACCTTGGCATGCGGGGTTTAACCCTTTGGAGGAGCTTCCGAATAGGGTTCTAGTGTGGGCTCGTTTATTGCATTTTCTGATGGAATGTTGCCGAGAGGATGTGTTATGGATGCTTGCCTCACTGCTTGGGAAGCCAGTGGGATCTTCAACACAAACCCTGGGAGAAAGGTAATGAATTCTTCTCATATCTGTGTTGAAATTGATCTTAGTAAACCTTTCCCAGATGCTATAGATATGTGTGTAGGCTCTTATTTTTGGGTTCAACAGTTGGAATATGAGACTTTAGCATTTCGGTGCCATCTGTGTCATGAGTATGGTCATTTACAATGCAAGTGCCCTAGATATAAACCTATGGTGTGCCAACCTCAGCAGCCGACCCATAACCTAGATGGGGCTGATAAAGGAAAAGCTGCTATGTCGGATGAGGTAGTGGGTGCTGATGGTTTTGTCTCAGTTAAGAAAAAGAATAGGAGTCAAGGGAAAAAGAGGTCCTTGTAGGAGATACAGGAGGATGATACCTTTAACAGATTCGAAGCCTTGGATGACCTTAGCTAATGGGAAGTGAATTCGGGGTTAATCCCTTTGGTTCAAGGAGAATCAGGGGTGGTTCAGGAAAGCATGATCAGGGACTCTACCCAGGCTCTGCAAGTGGTTGGAAGCTATCAAACGGAGATGGATCAGCCCGTAGTTGTTCAGTTGGGACCCACTTCTAGTGCGGAAGTGACTTTGGGTGGGGGAGGGTTCTCCGACAACTCAAAAATTGGAACTGACTGAGGTCAAAAGTAATAAGATCTCTGTACACCTAGGTCTTCTTCAGAAAGATATTAAGAAAGGTACCCCAGAGAAGAATTTGAAGGTTGGCAAAA
The DNA here is from genome assembly GCF_030272615.1 of Cryptomeria japonica. Lineage (NCBI taxonomy): Eukaryota > Viridiplantae > Streptophyta > Pinopsida > Cupressales > Cupressaceae > Cryptomeria > Cryptomeria japonica. Next base: position 221,788,647 of record NC_081409.1, read on the forward strand.
AGAAGGATTTACATAAGAAATTGATGGGGGAGAATTTGGTTGAGTCAGGGTCAGTAAAGACTCTAGATTCTCACTTTTCCAATCCTCTAAAATGATTGTGCTTTCATGTAATGTAAGGGGCTTAAACAGTGGCCCTAAACAAAAATTTGTTCAAGAATTGATTAGGAGTCATTCACTTGATGTCCTATTCTTGCAGGAAACAAAAATTTATGTGGAAATTATGATGGGTGTGGTGCCGAAGCTGGCTCCTCTAGAGGGGTGGCCTACCTTTGGAACCCCTTGAGGATTCATCCTATTTGGTGGGTTGCTTCCAGATCTTCTTTGTTCAGGGTTGCCTCTAGTCTTGAGACTAGGGAATATATCTTGTTTACTAACATTTATGCCCCCACTAATCTTCACGGTAAGCAGAATTTATGGTCTCACATTACTTTTATGTGAGGGCTATTCCCTTTACATCCCTGGATTATGGCAGGATATTTCAATGCCATTTTAGAGTTGTGTGAGAAGAAGGATGGTGTTATGAGTTTGGAACCTTCTTCTTTCCTTCTCTAGGATAGAATATATTCATTGCATCTTGTTGACATTAAGCTTGGTAATGGTTTATTCACTTGGAACAATAAGAGGGTAGGGGAGTATTGGATTGCGGAGAGGTTGGACTGCTTTCTAGTTTCTAGTTTTTGGGTTGGTGGGGGGTGGTCCACATGTTCAAAGATTCTTGACTGGAGAGGGATCGACCACTAGCCCATAAATTTGGTTTCTTCTTCCTCTTAGGTCGCTCCACTCATTCATTCAAATTCTAGCTTCTGTGGTTGCGAGATTCTTCTTTGCAGGATCATGTTGTGGGGTGGTGGAGGAAAGGGAGGCCATCCTTTGGCACTTCTATGTACACTTTTGCCAAGAAATTATAATTTGTTAAAGTTCAACTTAAACGGTGGAATCGCCAGTGTTTCGGGAATATCTTTCATGCTAATAAAGTTGCTCAAATTGTGTTGAATGACATTTCCAAGGAAATAAGAGAGCATGGTTTGCCTAAAGCCTTGCTTAGGGAGGAAGACATGGTTGTCAAGGATTTAGAGGAATGGGAGCTTAGGGAAGAAATCTATTGGAAACAAAGAGCTCGTATTGATTAGAGTCAAGAGGGGGACAAGAATACAACATTCTTCTTCAATTTAGTGAAAGCAAGAATACATGGCAATTCTATTCCTATTCTAGTCAATGATAGAGGTTAGCAGTGCTTATCCTTGCAGGAGATCTCTAGGGAGGCTTTATAGTATTTTCGGTCCCTCTTTTTGGGAGGATACTTAGGAGGAATCCGAAGAGGGAAATCAAGGTTCTTTCTTGTATTCCTTCTCTAGTTACTAGGGAGATGAATAAGCAGCTTATGGGTCCTATTTTTCTGGAAGAACTTGAGATGATTGTTTTTCTCATGAGGAAAGGAAAAGCCCCTAGTTCGGATGGGTTCCTAGTTGAGTTTTTCAAGATTTATTGGATATTATCAAATTGGACTTATTGGAGGCGGTCCAAGAGTCTCAAAGGAATAAATAGATGCTTCATTCTTTGAATGTGACTCTCATTGCACTACTCCCTAAGTGTGGTGGGGCTGACCAGTTAGGCCAGTTCCATCCTATCTTTCTCTGTAATGTGATCTATAAGATCATTTCTAAGTTGATAGTGGAGAGGTTGAAGAATTGTCTTGGGGATGTCATCTTAGAGGAGCAGAGTGGGTTTGTGGAAGGTTGCCAAATCATGGATGGTGTGGTCATTGCTACTGAGGCCATTCATTCTATGGCGGCTTCCAAGGAAAAAGCTATGTTTATTAAGTTGGATATGGCTAAGGCTTATGATAGAGTCTGTTGGTCCTTTCTCTAGAAGATCCTTATGGCCATTGGCTTTGTTGATGAATGGAATCAATGGGTAATGAGTTGTGTTACATCTACCTCCTTCTCTATGCTAATCAATGAAGATCATACAGAGTTGTTTGGTGCTTCTAGGGGTCTTCACCAGGGGGACCCCTCTGCCCATACTTATTCATTCTTCTGGCTAAGGGTCTAGGGAGGTTTATTAAGCATAATGTGGGTCTGGGTATTATTCAAGGTTGGAATTGGGGAAATGACCCGCATCCTCAATCCCATTTGTAGTTTGTTGATGACATGGCCCTAATGGGAGTAGCTTAGGTTAGAGAAGCCTTGAATCTGTGAAAAGTTTTGGATGTTTATTTTGTCACTCCAGGCCAGTTGATCAATGAGGATAAATCTTCCATTCTCTTCTTCAACACACTTGGAAATATTTAGAGGAGGATTTCTCATATCCTGAGATTCTAGGTTGGTTCTCTTCCCTTGACTTACCTAGGTATTCCTATTTGTACTAGTAACCCTCCCAGCGATTCATGGTAGGGTATCCTGGAAAAATTTTGCATGAAGGTTGAACATTGGACACACAGATGGTTATCCATTGCTAGAAAGGTTAAATTGATCTAATCGGTGGTTCATGCTCTTTCGATTTATCAGTGCATGCTTTAAGTGGCCCCTAAGTGGTTCCTGAAGGGATTGGATTCTCTGGCAAGGCAATTCTTATGGGAAGGCAACCTGTCCTCCTACAAATTGTGTCTTGTCAATTGGGATTTGGTGTGTAGCTCGATGTAGTTGGGTGGGGCTCGGCTTAAAGCAGTCTATTTTATTTGGGGAGGCTTTGGCAGCTAAATTATACTGGAGGTGGTGTGTTGAACATGATCAAGGCTGGGCTAGGATTTTGGCCTACAAATACACCCAAAGGATCCCGAAGGAGGAAATCCCAAGATATTCACTTGAGGGAAAGGGTTCTTTGATTTGGAATACTCTCAAGAAAGGGGCTTCTCTTATAAAGGAAAGACTTTTTTGGATATGTAAGAGGGGGGAAGACGTGCTTTTCTGGTTCGACTCTTGGGATGGGTATCCCCCCATCCTTGATCAATTTCCCAACCTTGGGAGTCTTTTCCAGAGGTTCCTAGAGGAAGGGTGGTCTAGGGTGAGTGACTTCAAGGTTGTTTGTTTTTAGGTGTGGACATTTGGAGTTGGAGTGGTGGAAGGATCCCAATGAATGGCTGATTGCTGGTATGGATGAAGAGTGTGCTGAGATGTATGGCATTTGGCCAAGTAGACACTATAGCTCCCTTAAGGGTAGGGATAGACTTTATTGATCCCCAAATCCTAAGGGAATTTTCACTATTGCTAGTGGGTGCCAGGAGCTATTGTCCTAAAGATTGGAGGGGAGGGAGGTGCTTTGGTGGAAACATGTGTGGAATAATTTTTCTTGGCTGAAGTATAACTCTTTCTCTTGGACTTTGTCTTTGAATAGATGTCTAGCTTGGGACAACATTTGCAAGAGCGGATTTCTTGGGCCTTCCATCTGTGTTTTGTGTGGTAATGGGGAGGAGGATTCCTCACACCTATTCTTCAAATGCCCTTTCTCACTAGTAATTTGGCATTACTAGTGGGGGGTGTGGAAGCATCCTTGTGTTCATGTGGATTCTTTGGTGGAGTTATGGAGCAGTTTGGCCAGGCCTCCTATCTTGTCCTATTTTATCTAGATTGTCTGGCATATTGGGCCCATTTTCATACTGTGGCAGATTTGGCTGGAGAGGAATAGGAGGATCTTTAGGGAGGTCAGATTATTAGTTCAACAAGTGTAGAATAGAATTATTGGTATGATTTAGGAGACGGTGGAAGCTAAATGTGTGGTGAATTTTCCTCTGGATAGAGGAGATGCTAATATTGTGAGTAGGTTGGGTTTGCAGGAGATGTCACCAACCTCGAAGTGTGTCAGGAGAGGTAGACATGCTATGTATAAGTTTCAAAGGATGGGAAGGTGGATGTCCCCTCAGGATGAGTCCATCAAGATTAACACTGATGGCTCCTTTAGGGGTAATTTAGGCCCTGCTGGGATTGACAGTGTTGGTAAGGATAGTAGGGGAGATATGGTTTTCTTCTTCTTAATGCATAAAGGATGACAGTCTAATAAATTTATGGAGGGATTAGCAATTTTCTATTCCCTGGAGCAGGCCTTGGATTTGGTGTGGTGGCAGGTTATCTATGAATTGGATTCGCAAATTATTGTTAACTTGTTGATTGAGCAAAAGGTGAGTGGGGTTCATTGGCAATTGGCAGGCATCGTTCACCAGATTCTTGAAATTAGTTCTATGATAGAGAAGGTGTCTTTCATCCATGTTCCTCATGAATGGAATAGAGAAACTTATTGTTTGTCTAAGTGGGCCTTAGAACATGATGATTGGAAAGTTGAAGGTTGGGAGAAACTCTCCCCTGATTACTGTCAGGACCTGCATAAGATATTTGTTGAGGATATGGATAGTTACGAAGCCGACTGATCTTAGGTTGGGCTTGTGGTTCCCCCATGGGGCCTTGAGACTTTTGTTCTCTCTTGGGTTGGGCTTGTGGTTTCCTCATGGGGCTTTGAAACTTTGGTTCTCTTTTGTAATTCTGGATTACGTTCTTCAATAAAGTTTTTACCCATTTTATAAAAAAAATATAAAGAAAAAAAAAAAAAAACATATTGATTTCAAGAGGAATGGAACATGAAAAATTATTCTTATTAAAGCAAGGTTGATACACTCAGAATTACTTTTTCTCAACTATATAAATAACCCCGTGGAGTGTGGTGAGTATGTAATGTTCATACTAGATGAAAACCTAGTATATTTGCTAAAGCCCATTAGATAGACCTTTATTGTGTCAATGAGTATGTACATAAATAAGATAGTGGGGACAACAACCATGTATCCATGAGGGGGTGAGCCTATACTGGTACTTTGATGGGATGAAAATGAATTAGATTCTCTACCAAGGGATATAACAAGAAGACAAGACCACTCAAGCTTGTGCACTCAAATGTATCTGGCCCTATGGAGAATACATCAATTGGTGGGTCTAAATTTCTTCTTTACTTTTTTAGATGTCTACACAAGAATAGATCAATTTTATATAATGAGAAGAAAATCTAAAGTGCTTAGCATATTAAGAAAAATTGAAGTTTTTCAAGAAAATTAGATCGATTGTAAATATAAATGCTTAAAAATGGATAATACTTATGAAAATACTAGATGAAAGATGTTGTAATGCACTATTAAATCATTTACAATCTTATCAAAATTACCTTTGTCATAGTTAAAATAAGAAAATCAAAACTCATAAATTTGAAGTGGGTGGCCTAGTATTAAAATAAAATCAAAGGAACTAACAAGACCATGAAAAGAAAGGAAAATTTGAGCCTAACTAGTTAAGACTCTTTATCATTACAATTGGCTATGGATTTTAAGCTTATCAACTTGCCAAACCTAAAGGGGAACCTTTAGATGAGCCTATCAAGAGCATTTATCTTTGAAAAATTTTGCTTGACACTTACTATAATGCAAGGAGATTGCTTTCGTAACAATTCCTAGAACATCTATCAATAACTATCAATTGATAGCCATAAAAACCAATTTAGTAAAAATTTTAGTTAGATCCAATATATATATATATATATAATTATTTAACATGTACAAGTCTATATATAATTAAAACTATATATATACTATAAACAATATACAATTGTGTGTGTGTGTCTATGTGCACATGTGTGCACACGCATGCAAGTAAAAAGATTATCACATTTGAAGAGAAGAAACCATGATTAATGATATTAAATTCTGAGAAAGAATCAATCTAATTAGAAATCTGATATTGAGATTAATCTATAATGAAATCAATTTCAATTTCAGTTCTAGCCTTTGCTACCTAACAACATGATTTCAATTTTGATTTCAATTCAATTTAATTTCAAGGTTAATTCCTAAACTGAGGGTTGACTTAGGAAAACCCCTTTCTACCCAACATTTTCTCACTTTTCTATGTGTAGTAATAGGTGACAAAGCTACAAAAAGAGGTGTAAAGTAATTAGACAAAGATCTATAGTCTACAAATTGTCAGAGCTAAAACTGGTGGGAGTGGGCTAAGCTAAACGATTAAGTCTCAAGAGCAAGCTGAGATGGGCAACTGAGTCTATGCACTTTTGCCTCAAATTTGGGTTGTAGGTTAGTTATAGTCCATACTTCCACACACTTTTCCAAAATTGGGTTTTGTGTCTATTGTCTTCCTGTACATGAAAAAAACTATCATTTTTGCTTACTTGCTCATAATTCATTCATTCTTCCTTACAATTTTCATTGTCACTTTCAACTCAACAGCGAAGGAAAAATGCATCCACTTTGTTCTTGAGCCATCTTAAGTCTAGTGGATCATTCTCCTTTTGAATGTAATCAAAGAGAAAATAGGCCTAGTTTCCTAATTTGTAAGCATTAGGCTAGTGAACCCTATTTCCCCCCAAATTACAATAATTTAAAAATTAATTAGCTATTAATTACATCAAAATAGTTTCATATTTAAAATAAATCAATTAGTTTTTGAAAATGATAATCCATGTTTATGGACATAGATACAAGATGATTGTAATTTACATATCAAAAATCTTGTCGGCCTCTGTGCCAGTATACATATTTCCTTCTGTGCCAGTGTAGATTGATTTTGTTGATGCCAAAGCACTGTTTTGTTTGAGTAATGCTTTGCCAGTATAATGTCTTGCCGGTGCCATAAGATTGCAAGGTTGCCTGTGTAATGCTTTGTCAATATAATGTCTTGCCGGTGCCATAGGATTGCAAGGTTACCATCAATGACAAAACCTTCAATCACACACAATGTCTCATTGGAGTGTCCATATGCCAAAAATCTCCCCCTTTGGCATTGATGGAAACACTCATGATAAATTTCAAAAAGATATCCAAAAATGTGTATACCAAAAAATGTTACCAAAAATATTTCAGTTTTCATATTTCAAAATATTAAATATTTGTTCTTCCTCTACTATTCATTGTGGTATAATGTTTATCTTTGAATGATATTATGCAACATGAGCTAAGTTAGTTTTTAGTTGAGCAAGTGCTTTGTCATTTGTGCAATTTTTCCTATCTCTTGAAGTTTTAGGATAAGAATTTTGTCTTTCCTGCTTTCTGGTGAAAAGCATACCTTGAGAACCCTAAAATCATATCATAATAGGGAGTTGTACCTCTAAAACTCAGAGGAGAGTTATAGAGATATTTGCAACTTATCCAACTATCGATTGATAGTTTGTTCTCTTGTGTGGGCAAAAAGTAATATTGTTATATTTTGAAGGGAACAAAATTTGTTAACAACAAATTTTTGGTGACTTTGTTGGGGAAGATAGAAAAAGAGGATAGTGCCTTTCCTTAGACCTTTAATAGTGTCTTCCTCAAAGGAAGGCTAGCGAATCTTTTTGTTTGAAAGGATCTTAGAAGAATAATTTGAGGCCAAACCCAACCTAGAAATTGATTTAAAAAAGGATTTGTATCAATAATTGAAGAAATAATTGTTGAAGACGATCAAGAACTTCAATCCCTTTGGAATGCATTTAAAGAAAGTATTTATGAAGCTGAGAAAAAAAGTTGAACCCATCTGAATATAACAAATATGCTTTGTTGTTGAAGAATGTGCATCACAGATATTGTCAACTCAAGAATATCAAACAAGGAGATCATCGATCACATCTCATAGTAGCAAGAGTACAAGAGAGGTCAGAAATTCAAGGCTTTATATCTTATAATTTTTCCATCCTCAGAGAGTGGGACATTGCCAAAATCAGTAGAGCAGATGACCCCTTGCAATAAAAATCAACAACAAGAAAGAAGTTTTCATTATTTCTTAGATAAGGAACCCGAATCTTTTCTAACATGCATGAAAAATGGATCGAGTGAACCATTTGAATAAGAGATTAAGTTTGAGAAACACAAGGCTTCTTTTATCCCAAATTGGTCTTTAGAAGGCTCAAACAATGAGTTTTGATGTGGCATGGTGGGTGAAGGTGGCTATATTACTGAAGTTGATGCAAGCACATTTGCTCGTAAGTTGGAAGATATTAAAAGATTCAACTAAATTTTGTAAAGATTCAAGGGTTAGAGACAATCCCCTCTTTGAATTATATGATTTTGAATCAAAAAATGATAAAGATGATCTGGAGAGGTGTGTTTGGGAAAGCAACTTTGCAAGCAATGGCATAATTATCCACAAACAAAAAAGGAAACGTCAGATCTTTCTCATTGATTATCTGTTTAAGAATGAAATTTTTAATGTTGATGAAGATGAAGGTATAGAGTTGGTACTCAAAGGAAATAAACTAGTTGTATTGGTTATTGAAAGGAATGGAAGTGTTTTTTTCGTAACTAATAACCCTACAATCGACCATGTTGATCATTCTTAAGGGGAGACTGATTTGAATCAAGGCATGCAACTGGTGTTCTCTCAAGTGGGTGGTCCTTGGTAATCTAAAGTAGATTATGAAGGCATGGCTTGTAATGTCCAAGACATGTATCATGAAGAATGGTTGTTTGGGAATGAATGCATATACAAGAAACTTTTGCATTCCATTAATCTAAATTTTGGAGCTATTGCCAAGTTGTAATCATTTTTTGTCACATCATATAGTCACAATCCTCTATTCCACACAAGTATCTACTTCTCCCAACCTATTAATGGCTTTACGTGATTCATTTGGATTTGCCTTAAGGAAAAAGGGGCATCCCACCTTTTTGTATGTATTGTAAATAAATTTTGATGTGCTATGGGCCTTAGTCAGTTTTTGATTCTTGGTTTTATTGTGGCCATTTCTTTTTTTGCACTATTTCTCCTCCCTTTCCCATGTTATGTTTCTCTTTGAATCTATTATGCAATGGACAAGGCACTAGTTTTTATTTATAGTTCTCAATTTTCTTCATTCCTAGGTCCTCATCCACAATCAAAGATAGTTGTTAACCCCAATTATTTTTCAAAAATACATGTCCCTCTTTAAAATGGTCATCCTTATCAGTCCCTGCTTATCATTTAAAACCTTATCGGTTGAACCTTAGCATATCGGAAGCTTGCATTAGGATTGTTGAGTTCTATTCTCCCCCAACATCGTGATATCAATGGAAGAGCAAATTTTTATCAAAAGATGATAAGAAGCCTACATCAACCTCATTTCCTTTTCCCTCCCAATGCCCGACATTCCCTTGTATACCTATGTTACAATATTTTAAGAGTCAAAACTTTCATTTGTCACAATTCCATTTCAGCTTACTGTCATGTAATGGTCATTTTCCAAGAAATAAATCATGAAAAGATTTGAAAGTACAATTTGTAGACACCCAAAAATGGTCAACGCTTGCGATGTCATACTTTAACATTTGCGCATTGCCTCATTTTAGGTTTTTTGCATCGCATTAACATTTCTCCTATGTCACGCACTTGGTCTTTATCATTTGCGAACATCGCGTCATTCTTCTATATTCTTCAATCATCTCGCTTTCGAATTTGGTCTTGTCGACAACATTATCCAGTCATGATTTTGATCGATTTTATCTTGTTGCATCAATGAGCATGCTTATTTGTCATTATTTTGGACATCGTCAATCCTAATTAGGGTTTTGTCCTCTTTTCAATCTTGTTATCATGCGATCGATTTGTTATCGATCGTTGTCATTGTTCGATCTTGTCATTTTGCGATCGATTTGTCATTGAACGTGGTCATTTTCAATCTTGTCGTCTTGCAAGTTATTTTGTCATCGATTCTTGTCCTCTTGTCGATTTTGTCATTTTGCGATCATTTCGCTATCGATCATTGTCTATTTCAATTATGTCAATTTGGATCAATTTGTCATTGTTCCTCGTCAATTGGCGCATTTATCAAATCATTTATCACATTGGTCATTTATCAATCCAAAATCAAATCAAATCGAGTCAATTATCTTTCAATACCTAGTTCGTCTTCCAGGGTTTTGTGATTTAATCATTTAACCTTGTGTGTTATTTCTTCCTCTAGGATTAAATAGTTTATTTATTTATTCTAGGTCTTCGTGTCACAATTAAATGTTTCATTTGATTGGCTAATTAATTATTCCTCTTTTTGTGAATTAATTAATAAATGAAAATTTATTAATTGATTTACCTAATTTCTCCTAACTCCTAATTTCCTAATTTTTCATTCCCTCTTTGTGAATTAATTGATAAATGAGAAATTATTAATTAATTCACTAAATTCCTATTTTCCTCATTTCTAATTTTCTAATTTTCTAATTTCCTATTTTTCATCATTTCTAATTCCTAATTTCCACCTATTTTCTAATTTCCTAATTGCAATTTCCACCTAATTAACTTGTCTCTAGTTCTCCCTATTTTTGTGCTTCATGCGTCATACTCTTGACATAGCAATTTGTCATAGAATTTGTCTTGACATAGCAATTTGTCATAGAATTTGTCTTGACATAGCAATTTGTCATAGAATTTGTCTTGACATAGCAATTTGTCATAGAATTTGTCATAAAATTGTCATAAGTCTTTGCATAGCAACATGTCATAATTTTGCTATTCTTGATTTGAATTTCCATTCGAATCACTATCATGCTAATTTGTCTTTTCTCCAATTTCTCTATAAATTGGATGATCTTCATCAATCAAAGCTAATCCCTATCAGACTATCGAATTTATGATTCTAGTACTCTTGAGCTTTTCATCAAAGTCAATCTTTCTTTCAATTGTATGTGCACTTGTAGGTGAGATCCACAAATCCATTTGAAGAGGAAAGAAGAACAATGGAGCCGCATGAAAGAAGCATCCAAATCATCATCTAGTTTGCATGATATTTGTTTTTGAATGCTTTGTTTTTATATCTCTATTGAATGTGTACTTAGGATTAGATCATTGCAATGTGTGTGTGTTTGTGATTAGATAATGATTAATATTAACTTGTGTGTGATGATTCCTATCTCCTATCATACACAATTATTAATGACAGATTAAATGGTTGAAGGCAGGTAAAGGTGGTGACATAAGTAGTGAATTTTTATATTATCATATTTTTGCCAGAAATTTAATACACCACCCTTAAGATCTAGTCAGAATAAGGCATGTTATTATGAGTCTTCTTTTCTCAAATAGTTCTTCCTCATGATGTTTAGCTGCCACTTGATAATCTAGACCTAAATTGGTTAGCAACTGAGCAAGGGAATATTATCCTCGTATTGTGGTCTCTTGCATAAAAACAACAAACTGATTTCACTAGATATAGAAGGGTTATCATTGTTAGGGTTCCCACAGATACTAAGAGGGGGGGGGGGTGAATCAGTATCTGACCAGTAATGAAATTTTCTTAAAACTGAATATGTAGAATATAAAGTAACAGTATGCTGGTATGCAAGAATTAATGCAAATAACAGAATCAAAAGCATCCACATGAAAGGAACACCATAACACAAGATGTTTAATGAGGAAACCCAGTGTGGGAAAAACCTCAGTGGGATTTGTGACCCACAATATTCACTTACTAGCCAATAAGAGAATATTACTTACAATAGGGGCCTGCACATGCAGGAAGGCCAACTGCCTAGAGCTCACTGCTCAATAAGAAGTCACACTAACTTACAATGAGGATTTACACAAATCCAATATTCTGTACTGCTTTACAATAGCATCTTCAATGTCAGATTCAGTACTGGTTCTTGCTCTATTATTTACATATACCCTTGACCTACAATTCGCACATTAGGTTTGCCTTATAATTTATTTATTGCCCTTTTTTATTTTATCCATATCCTACAAATGCCTACAATGATCACTTTTATATACAAGAGTCATTTTACAATTTGCTAAGTCGGCTTACAATGATAAACAAAATATTACATATCAAAAATCCTGTCGGCCTCTTTGCCGGTATACATATTTCCTTCTATGCCAGTGTACATCTTCTATGCCGGTGCCAGTGTAGATTGATTTTGTTGATGCCAAAGCACTATTTTTTTTGAGTAATGCTTTGCCAGTATAATCTCTTGCCGGTGCCATAGGATTGCAACGTTGCCTGTGTAATGCTTTGTCAGTATAATGTCTTGCCGGTGCCATAGGATTGCAAGGTTGCCATCAATGACAAAACCTTTAATCACACACAATGTCTCATTGGAGTGTCCATATGCCAAAAATCTCCCCCTGAGCATGTGATCCCTGTGTTTTGAATTTTCTCATCTACTACTCCCCCTTTGGCATCAATGACAAAGGTTAGTAGATTTTGTAGTTGTACCAATTCATAACCTCAACCTTGTAGTTGGATAGTTATTATCTGAAGAATATCTCCCAAAATTAAGTTTATACCATCCATAAACTTCTTGCTCTCCTTTATTGCTATCTCAGTTCTGTATACTATACTAGTGAGATGCTGCAAGTGCTCTACCGGTGTTTTGCCACCCTGTGTTAGTGCCTCTAAGATTTCCTTATGCAGAGATGCTAAATAGTCCAATCTTGGACTTAGTTTAGATCTCAAAAATTTTGCCTTGTTTATTATTTTCTCTTTTTCTCTTTCTAACTTGAGCAATTCTTCCCCAAAATTTGTTATCTTTTCCTCAAAAACTGATAATGTATCAGGTGAGTTAACAAAAGTATCAGCAAGTTTATTGATCTCTTCCTGTACCTTGCTCATCTTTTTGTCTACATCCGTGGTCAAAAAGTTTATCTTATAGGTGTCTTTGTACAGAGTTTTGTACTCTTTCAATAAATTGCACAGTTCTGATAGAAGTGTTTCAAATTCCCTGTTACACTTCTTTATTCCTTCCTCAAAGAATTTATGTTTCTCTTTTTCTACACTTTCCTTTACAGTTTCTACCTTTGTTTGCTCAAAATTTCAAGAAATATATTTACAAAGTGTATCCAGTTGGCCTAAAGAATCTTTGTTGGCTATATTACAATTGGGAGCTATTGATTTCAGAACTGGAATTGAATCATCTATCACTTTATAGGCTTGTAAGCTATAATCAGTTATTTTCTTGATAGATTCAAGCAATACTTCTGTTACATTTGATGGTGACCCAATAAACTAAGTGCCGGTGGAAGTGACCATGCTGGTATTGACCTCTGGTAGGTCTATTTGTGTCTCCATCTCTTTAAGCACAGTTTTTCCTGCATCATTTCTTACCGGTGGCATCTGTTCTGGAGCCTTTAGCTCAGTTGGTTGCCTTGTTTGTGTTCCAGATTCCATCTTTTTCTCTGAATCTACTACCGGTTGCTCTTTGTTTCCTATTGCCGGTTGCTCTTTGTTATTAGATTTATCTGTGGTGTCCTTATCTACCACTATGTTGATTTTTTGAGTATCAACATTCACAGTATATAGGACTTCAGGATTAGGATTCTTATCCTCTGTGTCCATGCTCTCAGTTACTGATTGATCTTCTATAGTTGTTGTTTTTACCGGTGGAGTAATTAAGGGAGGTGGGGGTAAGTTGTCTCTAATCTTGATGCTTGGTGGTCCACCAACTTTACCTTTCCCTTTGTCCTTTTGATATACCAGAATGGGCTTGGGATTCCTATATTCTTCTTGTTTTTCTTTTTCAACCAAGAATTTATCCCAACCATCTTTTGTTTCATTTGAAACTTCAGTAACTCTACCTGCCATTAGTGATATTTGCTGGTGTGCAGTGGAAAAAACTGTCTAGTTGGCCTAAGCTATCAAATCATCAATTTCCTTAGGTGAGTTGACTAGGTATACTACAAGTAATTTTTTTATTTTAATTTTCTTATCCAACTCAACTATTCGTTGCCTTCTGGCCTCAAGTATTTTCTATAATTCATCAATAATTTCATTTAGGACTTGCATCAAAAACTTTTTATACATGTCTATGTGTAATATAACACTTTCCTCAACTTGTCCTTTCTCATCATCTGATAGGGTGTCATAGATTTTCCCTATGTTTTTCAATTTACCTTCCTCTGTGATCTCATTCAGTAATATGTCAAAAGGGGCCAAGTCAGTGTTTGTCTTCTTCTTCTTTTTGGGGGTTAGCTTTTTCTTAGGTGTGGCTTTCTTGACTGGAGACCTTACAGCTTGTTGCTTCTGTCTTTTCCTTCTAGGTGAAGGAGTGGATACTGGTGAGGGGTCTCTTTTCCTAACAACTCCTTTGAAAGTTGCTGGCATATCTCCTTCTGAGGAGGTATCTACCGGTGATAGATGAGTTTCAAGTTGTTGGGCTGCCAACTCTTCTTCTATTATGTCGGTTTTCTTTAATACATCATCTTCTAACCATTCATAGATATCAATTTTCACATTGTCCTTAACCATGTCATAAGCACTCTTTATGCATAAACTGGAAACAGAGTTAAGCCTATTTGCATGAGTTGCTTTGTAATCTAGAATCATGCTAATGAATCTCACATTTGTATCGATCACATCATTAACCCTCAATGATCTTTTATCGGATGTTGCACCAGTTAATTTCATTACTAGGTCACTGGAGACCTTCTTGGTTTTGTCGGGTCTGGTATCGGTGGAAGGTAACCCTGTTACTACTTTCACAGCTACCTTTGTAATTTTATGCACTGAGTCAAGCCAAAAGAATGAGCCATGTACCCTGCTAAGAACTATCCTAACTACTTCCTTGGGAAATTTAGGAATCCAGAGGATTTCAATGAATCCTAGGGTTTCAACAATTTTATGTTCAGGTTTCACATTTTCGGCATTGTCACATATAACAGATTTATACATGTTTTTTATTTCTTCATCACCTAATTCCTCTATGTTGCAATGAATATACATTCTAGGGTCTTCTGCATAAACAACACCCTTTGGAATTTGGGAAAAAGCACTTGTGTTATCATCTTTCTTAGCTACCTCAGGAACTAGCTGAAACACGGGCCTAGGTCATTTTATAACCTCAACTACTGTAGGGTTTTCTATGAATTCATGTGCAGAGGAGGATGCCATGATGGTAAATACCTTTTTCTGCCTTTGGATGGATTGATTGCTAAAGTGCTTTGCCTATTTGCTCGGAATGCCTTAGCTCAGAAATCTTCACGCTCTCTGAAAGTTTGAATTCATGGTGAAATGAAATGGAGCCAAAAACCTTATTTTATAAAGTCTTTTTTGCTACCTACCACATTAATTGTTTGTCGGCAATGTATTAACTCAACTTTATTTGTTAGTAATGAAGGATTTTCAACTTCTTTTCTCTAACCGAGGGAATAATAGCACATGTGTCATTAAATTGCCAAACCCTCAAGATAATTTTCTTCAATTTGATGAAGAACATCTTGCTAGTGGAGCATTACTTTGTCCTGCCGGTGGAGCATCATATTGTCCTGCTGCTGAAGCATTTGTTGGTTCTACTAGTGGAGGAGTAACCCCAATATTTAGATCACCTTTTCTAATCCATTTCTTTGAAAATTCTTGCTTAACCTCTTCAACCTTTTCTTTACCTTTCAAGCTAGTACTTTTGTTATCTACCAATGTACCTTTACTTCTACAGAATTTAGCAATATGACCAATCTTGTTACATGCATAACAAGTTACAATATTTTTCTAAATAGCTTTCCCATAACCTATGCCAATTTGTGTTCTGCATTTATTTGATAAATGACCAAATCTTCCACAAACATAACATCTTACATTCATTCTGCAATTTTTAGAGTTATGACCAATTTTATTGCATTTGGTGCATTGATCGGTGGGAGGATTGATGTTTTGATAATTCCTAGATCTACATTCATTTTCCCTATGACCATATTTATTATAGTTAAAGCATTTTCCATTGAATTTGTAACTATTAGAGGGTCTTACTGGTTTGCTTTGATCCTGGGTATTTGCAGTACCGGAGCTTTCTCCAACTTCAAATTCAACTCTAGAAGTGTCACCTTTGGGTTTTTGATTCTTCAATAAGGTACCAAGTTCTTCTGAGCTTTTCTTGAATTTTTCTTTGTGTTGATTTACAATTTCTAATTCCCTTTCCAAGATCTCTTTTTGTCTCATTAGTTCATTTGAGTCATTTTGAGTATGCATCAAATCTATCTTGAACATATCATTTTCATAGCTAAGTCTTGTGTTCTCATTTGCTGCATCACTTAGTCTTCTAGTCAATTCTTCTTCATTCTTCTTTCTGTCCTCAATCTCTTTGCAGAATCTCATAGTCATATCCTGCATTTCATTTTTTGTTGTCATGATCTCTTGTTTCAATTTGCTTATCATACCATTTAGTGATTCCTTTTCATCATTTTCATTTTGCAATTTTTTACAAAGTTCTCTTCTCTTGTTTCTTGTAACAGTAAGATTTTCTTGAAGTGCCTAAATAATGTCTTGAGCTACTTTTAAATCATCTTCTAATTTGATATTTTTCAACTTCTCTGCATCATGGTCAGTAAGAGCTCCTTCAAGTTGCTTCATCAGATTTTCCATCTTTACCGGTGTCAAGATCTTCCTCAAGTTGTTAGGCTTCTAAAAATAGAGGACCAGGCTCTGATACCAATTGTTAGGGTTCCCACAAATACTGAGAGGGGGGGGTGAATCAGTATCTAACCAGTAATGAAATTTTCTTGAAATTGAATATGTAGAATATAAAGTAATAGTATACCGGTATGCAAGAATTAATGCAAATAATAGAATCAAAAGCATCCGCATGAAAGGAACACCATAACACAAGATATTTAATGAGGAAACCCAGTGTGGGAAAAACCTCGGTGGGATTTGTGACCCACAATATTCACTTACTGGCCAATAAGAGAATATTACTTACAATAGGGGCCTGCACATGTAGGAAGGCCAACTGCCTAGAGCTCACTACTCAATAAGAAGTCACACTGACTTACAATGAGGATTTACACAAATCCAATATTCTGTACTGCTTTACAATAGCATCTTCAATGCCAGATTCAATACCGGTTCTTGCTCTATTCTTTACATATACCCTTGACCTACAATTCACACATTAGGTCTGCCTTATAATTTTTTTATTGCCCATTTTTATTTTATCCATATCCTACAAATGCCTACAATGATCTCTTTTATATACAAGAGTCATTTTACAACTTGCCAAGTCGGCTTACAATGATAAACAAAATATTACATATCAAAAATCCTGTCAGCCTCTATGCCGGTATACATATTTCCTTCTATGCCGGTGTACATCTTTTGTGCCAGTGTCGGTGTAGATTGATTTTGTTGATGCCAGAGCACTGTTTTGTTTGAGTAATGCTTTGTCGGTATAATGTCTTGCCGGTGCCATAGAATTGCAAGGTTGCCTGTGTAATGCTTTGCCGGTATAATGTCTTGCTAGTGCCATAGGATTGCAAGGTTGCCATCAATGACAAAACCTTCAATCACACACAATGTCTCATTGGAGTGTCCATATGCCAACAATCATTCTATTGGAAGAGATTTTAGAGAAAGCCAAAAATCATGAACAATGTCTGGAAGAAGAAATTGTTGCAAGAAGAGGTCCTGATAATTAGTTTCTCAAACATGGTGCTTAAGGGAAAAGGACCTATGACACTACTAGATGTGGAGCAGGTGCAAGATGACATCCTTTTCGACATGACCAACCTTTCTTGAGAGCTCATAGAAGATGAAAACAAATTTTTTGTAGTTTTTTGGGTGCTTATCAAAGAAGAAATGAAAGCAAAGATGATCGATAATCAAAATGTCGGTCAAAATCCAGTGCCTAAGGAAAAAGAAGTATGAAGTTGATAGTGTTGGAATTAATGCTAATGATGAAACCTTCTGGTAATTTTTTTTTTATCTTGAATCATGTTTAAAACGGTCATTTTAAAGACCATTACTCTAAAAGGAACCATTTCTTGAAAACAAAAAAAGGAGTTTTTAGGTATAAATAGATAGAAGATAGAAAGAAAGGGGGGGAAGAATTTTGGAAAGACAAACTTTGTGTTGTTTTCTAAAAGACAAATATGATGTGGTTTATGTTTTGGTTTTGCTAAATAGTTTATCTAATAGATCAAACTTTGTGCTACATTGCATAAATTGCATTTTTCTTATGTGAATGCTTCCTGCTTAGTTTTTGTATTTCAAAATATTTTCTTCCTCCTCTATTCATTGTGGTATAATGTTTATCTTTGAATGATATTATGCAACATGAACTAAGTTAGTGTTCATCTGTGCAAGTGCTTTGTCATTTGTTCATTTTTTCCTCGTGCCTTGAAGTTTTAGGGTAAGAATTTTCCTTTCATGCTTTCTAGTTAAAAGCATACCTTGAAAAAACTAAAATCATATCATAAGAGAGAGTTATACCTCTAAAATTCAGAGGAAAGTTGTAGAGATAGTTGTGACTTATTCAATTGTTGATTGATAGTTTGTTCTCTTGTGTGGGGAAAGATTTATATTGTTATATTTTTTAAGGGAAAAAAATATATTAACCAACAGTAAGATAATATAATAGCTTTCAAGTAGTTTGGTAAACTACTTTTTTCTCTAAGATGACAACACAAAAACCTTTGGAGCTTGTGGTATACTAATTATGTTAGCTTGGCTAGACAATTTATTCTTTCTGTCTCTTATACTTCTAAGACATCTAATTGTAAGAGAATCAAAATGTTTTACAATGGACAAATATCATCATATACAATGAGCTAAAATTTTCACTAGGATGCATGTCCTTAATAAGAACATTAAGATTAAATGATAATATTTGTATCCTCTTAAATCCTAATTTTATGTTTTCAACAATAAATTATTTTTTAAATGCTTGGCTACCAATGTCTACCATTTCTACCCTCTTAAAATTCTATATTAATACAAAAGTGTAGTGTTAATGTTCATTAAGAGTTGCAAGGTGTATCAAGAGGTCAGATGATAGCTTGATGGAGACAAATATTGTGAGCACGAATGTATGAATCCTACTCCCACCTTCCCTATAATACTTGTAAACAACTCCTACATTTGAGGAGACATGATCATTATCTTTGGACGAGATATCTTTGTCTTTGGATTGTACTCTACATCAATTTCTAGAAGATTATAGGTTTTCATCTTTAATAGTGTGACCTACAACACCTAATTTGATTGTGATAACTTTTAACATGTTAACATGGAGACCACTGAGTAGAGTTTATAGACATCATTCATTTTTATTTTTCCTCCTACATATTCCTTTCAAGAATGGGGATATCTGATACATACTCCTTTGGTATCATTTCTTCCTAAGGGGAGGAATATTGCTCAACAATCATGGACTAACTTATATACCTAGTTTTGAGAACTTTCCATCAGCTATGTACCTTATGGGGAGTTTCTTAGTCCTTCCACTTCTTTTCTCCCTCTATTTATGTTGGGATATAGTTCCTTGTTGTGGGAGGGGAATTCTTTTTCTTTGGGGTTATTTTTTATGTACATGAGTACCTAACATGACTTCATTTACCAAAACCCGTCATCATCTTTTCACCCACCTAAACCATGCTTAAGGGGGATGTGGGTTGTTAGTGTAGGTTTTTATTTTATTATTTTTCCTTAATCATAGGTTTTTCATATACTTTTCTTAATCTTTCTAAGATCAATGAAGTGATTTTAATTAATTAATAATTATGATATGATATTGAGGTGTCCCCATCTTTAAAGGACAAAATATCTACTATTTTAATCACTTTATTTAATATCAATAATCACACCCTATTTCCTATATTTTTCACCTCCATCCTCTCCCTAGCACTATATAAACTCACTACGTAGCTTGTATTTAAATTATTCTAAACTTGAGATACTCTTGCATTGACTTGAGAGATACTCTTGAATTGTTATAAGAATTCATTCTTTTGTAGCTTTTATTTGTCTTGTTGATGCTATCTTATCATCTTGAAATTTGCAAATCTCTTGGAATCACAACTCTATAATTGCTAAGTTATTCTATTTATAGTTTTCTAACAATTGCACTTTTTGGGTTGGTCGCTTGTCAAATATGTAAGGATAGTAAACTTTTT
Organism: Cryptomeria japonica; assembly: GCF_030272615.1. Taxonomy (NCBI): domain Eukaryota; kingdom Viridiplantae; phylum Streptophyta; class Pinopsida; order Cupressales; family Cupressaceae; genus Cryptomeria; species Cryptomeria japonica. The sequence goes on from NC_081409.1 coordinate 221,808,455, forward strand.
TATATTGACAAAATGATGAATTTGAATGTTGATTTTATATGGGGAGATTTATTGGAGATGGTAGGAAAGGTGCTCCAAATGAAAAAAAAAAAATGAACTCAACTATATGTCTTGTAGAAAAAAAGAGGCAAATAGCTTTTTGCGAGAAATTTTAGAGCTGCAATTGAAGGTGTTTTAAGAAAATACTCTGGTAGTGCTATTGTTTGCAAGGATGGTGTTGGGAAAAAAATTAATTTGTTTGACTCAGATGTGCATGTTTAATATAAATATTGCTTCAATGTTTGTTGTAGTAGTGTTAGACTTGGGTGAACCAAAAGAGTGCACTAGGATGGTGGTCAAAACATTGATTAAGTTGAGATGGTGTGGTGGGTTGAAATTTTTTGATGATGTAGTGCTAGGGATTGGGTTCCTTCATGTTCAAGGTGTTTGGTCCTCAATCTACCCTAACTGTAGGTGGGTGCTTTTCTTAATCCTTGCAATAAGAAAAATGATGATGAAAATGAGCACAAAACAAAGCTGGATTTAGAATTTGTAAAGGTGTTTGTTAGGGCTTCAAATATAGATGGTGTGAACTAGTCATTTGTCATGGAATCTGAAGATTTAGACATGGAGGAATAAATTGGAGAGGTTTCAATGGAGTGATAAAGTAATAAGAGTGAAGCTTAAATTATAGTTAAAATATTATAGAAATAGAATTGTTATGTTGATATGTAAAACATGATATATAATGAATATTGACCATTGTATAAAATAACTATTTTGAATTGTTAATTTTTTTATTAAATCCTTTATGAGATACAAATCTCTTATGCCAATTCACTCATAAATAAATAAATGATAAACAAAATAAATTAACACAAAAATAAATAAATTCACATTACAATTATTATGTCAAGAGGCCTAACTACATGACAGCAAGGGGTAATATGTTTAAGATGCTTCAACTCTTAAAATATAGTAACTATAAAATAAATCTTAAGTAAATAAAATGACCCTTCTCTCAACATAAACATCTCATAAAAGTAAAATATAAAGATAACTATTATTTCAATGTTTGATAATTTGTGATGTAATTTTTTTATTTAAAAATTATACTAACTAATTTTTATTTTCATTTGTTTAGGTACATAATTATTTGATATTTTATTTATCAAATTACATAATAAGTATTTTTAATTATAATAGTAGAAATAACTATGTAAATAAAATAAAATAAAAAATAAGAAACAATGTAAACAAATAAAAAGTACAATTAAAATAGCTACCTCCTTAATGGTATTTTACATAAATTTTATAAAACAAGATATACTAACTAATAAAATATAATTATTTTTATCAAATGCACTTATGTTCTTCCTTTACATTCTAAATTGTTGAAAATTGAAAATTAATTTTTTAACTTTGATAAAATTAAATTTATAATACACATCCAAATTGCTTTGATAAAAATAAAATATATTCTCAAGTAAAATGTTTTATCATAATAATTCTCCAAAGGAGCATGAAGAAAATAATGAAGATTCAAATGACGATATATGGTAGGATATAGGAATGGGAGTAGGGTATGTAATAAGCTTTTCAATTGTAATGGCAATGTTGTGGCTCAACAAAACATGTAGCATCATGTGCTTCAAATTCATGGATGGCATTATAATTTGTCTATTCCAAACAATGAGAGAACAATTTTGTTCTTAAATGTTGGATTATTTATGTTGTACTTTTAATCAATAAGCTAATTATGTAACATTTATTGTCATATATTCATGTTGTAGAGTGCAAAATACATAGAGCAATACTAGTTGTGCAATGTATGTTAAAACCTATGAAGCTTATTTTGCGTCAAATATCATAAACTTTGTTTGGAAAATGTTCAATTATTTTCTTGTGTTCTATAATATGAAATTTAGTAATATTTTCAGTGAGATTGAATTGATTTATGTTGATCATACATCTTTTCTTGTATTGACATTATTTAGTGGTGATATTAGATTTAAAAGGAAGCTAGTAGATTGTATATTTTTATGATTTATATGTAGTAATACCATTTTGTTTGGTATTTATCCATTCACCTAAGTTTTAATGTTAAAGGTTTACAAGTTGGTGCAGGGGCACCTATGGAAAAATTGGATAAAAATGCATATAGGGTCTAGGAGTGTGTTTTTAGGTCTATTTAATGTAATAAGGTCATATTATGACCATTTTTATGTGTTTGTGTCATGTAGGGTAATTGTTGATCAAATATGTAAAAATTGTTAAAATGTTGTAAAAGTTGCTTAAGCAACTTTACAACTTTTGGATGGTGAAGAGTCATTTAGTTCAAATTTTTGTTATTATCATTGGTTTTGAGGCCCAAACATGTTAAATAGCCTCATTTGAGTCGAGGCCAATGTTGTTGAACAAATTAGAAGACAAAAGAATAAAGGAACTCTATTTTTCTAAAATTTGACTACTTTTCAGCACTTTTGGGTGTTGTACGGGTCCGTACAAGCGTAATAAATGCATGAAACCAAGTGGATGTGAAAACAATTTGAACCTACTTTAATTTGGGCAGCACAAATTTGACTTGATTTTAAAAAGGAATAAGAAAGATATCTTCATGTTTTTCTACAAACCGCCTGTAAACCCTAGGTTTCAAGGATTTTGGTAAAAAAAAAATGTAATAATACACCATTCCACCGTACAAAGATGCTAAAATTTACTATAATTATAGGTCTTTATGTTGTCTTTGAGATTTTGTTTATTTTTGTAGAGAAGGATGGTGTTTGGAGTGGTTTTGCCCAAATCTTGGTCTAACATCCTCATGTGTTAGACTACAGAAGTAGGTATAAGGTATAGGCAACATATTAGGAAGAAGATTTTGTGAGAAGTTAAGGTTGATATGAGACATTGGTGATGTTTGGACACCCTGCATGCCAATTTGAAGTATCTGTGGGTAGTTGCTTTATAAAAAAGGGCTAATTGAGCCCTAGAGCAGAAAGAAAAACCCAATTTTGAAAAGAATGTTCCAAAGGACCTTAAGCCCTTTTAAGATATGATTTAGTAGCCCCAAAAGGGTATCTAAAAACACTTTGAATTTGTGGAGAAATGGCCTGAGTAAGGAGGATTTTTTACCAGTCAAAAAAATGAGGACTGATAAGAACTTGGGTCAAGGCAGAGCATAGGTGATAGCGGGTGTCTCCCAACTTCTTGGGTGATTGAACTGGGTTGAAAAATTTATATTTGCATATTAGACACCTTGCAAAAAATTTGTGGTGAAGTTTAATGTCATTTGGGCACTTGATGCTATTGGGAGGTATATATGACTCCTTACTGTGATTGCACTATTGGTGTAGGATCAAACCTTAAGTAATAAAGGAATATGATGATGGTTTCAAGGGTGATAAAGACTTAGGACATTGAGCATACACCATATACAAACCATCAAAGGGTCTATAAAGGTGAGTTGGGAGAAAGATCTCCCTGAGACAAACTAGAGCTAACATAGCAAATTGAAGACTAAGGAAAGATTGAAGTTACAACTCCACCTTTTGCATCAAAGTGATATCAGAGCATAAATTTATGATAGGGAAGAGTAAATTTGATTGAAGGACAAGTTGGTTGTGACAAGACAAAGACAAGATGCCTCCAAAGAATGCTATTGCAAGAGAGGTTAGTGAACTCAAGGAGAAACATGCCTGGGAGTTAGGTTAATTGGAAGAAAGAATGGTTTCTAGAATATAAACCTTGGAAGCCAACCAAAGAAGGGATGAGGTTGCAGGAGATGTAAGTGACCAAGGAGGAGATGAAGATCCCCAAGGAGGGATCAAGGAACAAGTGGACCCTAAAGAAGAAAGGATGGCTAGGATTTTCAAAGCGGTCAAGAGTGGAGGTCATAAGACTGGATAGGGGCCACGAACACTCACTTTGATTGTGAAGATGTACAAGAAGACCAAAAGGTGAAGATAGAAAAATAAAAATTGAAGGGACATACTTTTCTTTGGTTGGAATTTGTACAAACGGAAAGGAGAAAGAAGGGGAAGACCAAGATAACTTCTTGGGATAGAATCATAGCAAAACTGAAAGGGAAATTCCTCCCAAGTGATTACAATATTCAGATGTTCAAGAGGTTTCAAAAACTCAAGCAAAAGGAGCTATATGTCCAAGCCTACATCGAGGAGTTCTACAAACTGATTATAAGAACCAAGCATGAAGAAGATGAAGAAGATATGGTGGCAAGATACCACAATGGGTTGAGGTATAACACCCAAGATGAACTCAATCTTAGCACCCCAAAGATAGTAGAGAAATGTTACAAGTTAGCCATCAAGGCTGAAGACAAGTTGAGAAGGAAGCAAGACAATCAAGTGAGAGGAAAGAATAAGAATTTTAGAAGTAGTGGCTCTTTTGGGGGAAGAGGACAGTCCTCCAAGTCCCAAGATAAAGAAACCAACCAACAAGAACAAAAAGATGAGTCAAGCAGCAAAGGAAACTTTAGAGGAAGAAGGCCTAATGGAAGAGGAAGGTTTGGAGGCCAAGGGGGAGGGTCCAATACCTTCTTAGGTAAGTGCTTCAATTGTAATCAGTTTGGACACCCTACATGGAGGTGCTTGGATAAGAAAGGATCAAGATCTCAAGGTGGTGAGAGAAGGAATCAACTCATACAAGAAGAAGATAATGAAAGTATTAATTCACCTTCTCAGCATGTTTCCTATGAGATAGGCGAGTCTTTGATGCTAAGGAGAACATTGATAAAGGTGCCAAGAGTCCAAGAGCCTCCACAAAGAAAACAATTATTTAGAACCACTTGCTAATCAAATGGGAAGGTATGGAAGGTAATAATTGATTCAAGTTCAACTAATAACTTAGTGTCTTTAGAAATGGTAGATAAATTGAATTTGAAAAGGATTCCTAACCCCACTCCATACAAAGTGTCATTGTTGACTAAAGGATAACAAGTCTTGGTAAATGAGCAAGCATGGGTGGATTTTAACATAGGAGGTTAGGGCGTATGCCCTATTTGGCATGTACCAAATAGGAAGGTGTGCACCAAATGTAAATGCAATATTTAAACATTGATTCATTTGCATTTTGGAAACCATTTTATGCTATCCCGTATTTTGGCATGCATATCTCACCTTCCGGATTGTGCACGCCAAATAGAGACATAGTTTTGGCTTCTAGTAGTGTGAGATCTTCATCAAAATGGCACCATGATGTCAAGGGGGTCGAAGAGGTATGTATTTATATTTTTTTACTCTCTAATTTTTGTTTAAAATTGGATAAAAACAGGTATTTAAATTGAAAGTTGTTTTAAATTTCAGGAAATCAAAATCCATGTGAAAATGTTGAAAACCTACCATCACCTCCTCATGAAGAGCCTTCTAAAGAAGAGGCATAGCCAATGCCTCCCTCAATTCCTAAACGTCCCCTAGGAACCCAAGAAAACATATTAGGGAAAATTGTAAACAACAAAAAACAACTTGAGGAGTTGATAAATAGGCTGAAAGATCCTAATTACACAACCTCTCATAGGACAAGCCTTGCGGAGTCACTAGAATCTATTGTAGCCCATGTAGATTTGGTGAGTGGTCAAATTAATATGTGGTTCAACAAAATATAAGAACAAAAACAATTTTATGCAAACAAGCTATCATATGTTGCAGTAAAGAAAAACAAGATAAACAAAGTTGACTTGTGTGCACTTTTCACAGACTGTAGAACCAATCAAGCCTTACAACCTAGATGTAGGAGGTTCCCTATCCATTGGTGCCACCACAAAGGGATAAGGAATAAATTTTTGGATAGGTGGTGGATGTTTTTTGATCATCCGCCATTTACTAATCATGAGGTGCCTCAATATTTTTTGAGGAAACTCTATTGTGAGTTTGTCCTCAATGAGTTCCCTAACTATTTTGACTACCTAAATTTTCAAGGTAGGGGTGGGGGATTGTCACATGATAGAGCAGGGGCACAACATGACCCAAACCTAACACTAAGACCCTTGGGTAGACCTATGGTGGAGAACATGACTATTCCTTCCATTGTGAAGGACCGTGTCAAGGTGGATACCTTAGAGTCCATTATCTCAATGACTAAGACCCTCATACAGTATGTCGAGCCTTTAGTACATGTTGATGTGAATGAATCTTATAGGCCTCGAGTTCCATATCACTATTGTCAATCATGTGGGGCTCTTTGCACTTATCAGCTTGATAGTAGTCAGCATGCACCTACATAGCAGCCATTTGCTACAGAGAATATGGTCATGATAGAGTCTTTGCTGAGTGAGACATTTGACATTGATACCCAGGTAAATTTTGTAACTTTATTTAATTTTGTTTATTAAATTTTATTTTCAAATGTTAAAATAACTAAATTAGTACAATGATTATGATAAAAAAGTAGGGTCAAAGTGTTTTTACTAGCTGTGACATTCCCCCAGCCATGTTTTACACAACATCATTGAGTGATCGAGTAGGTTTGCAGTAAATAATTTAAATTTTACATGTGAATAGTCAAAATTAGATGAATGGTTTTCTCATAAGTCACTTTGGATGTCAAATAATTTGGTGTTGGAGCTTTGACATTGACACCTCATAGGGAAGTTTGTCGAGGCACTTATACTGAGGTAACCTTTATTCATTGATGGTGTGGCAAAACAAGTTTAGTAGTTTTGATAATTGAATAATAGTTATTGTTTCATTTTTAGTTGTTGACATTAGATACTCCTCATAATGTTTGAGCTACATTGGATCATGGTGTTGCTGCAATAGTAGAAAGTTCAGAAGCTTTGACAGAGGTATGAGACAAATTAGTACATTTCAATTGATCTTTTAATCATCTATATTGAAAATTATAATGATACTTGTATGTAATTTAATTTCTATCATAATGCTTGTTGTAGGGCCTTGTCACTCCTGAGCATGATCATCTCCCCATTATGGATGAACATAGTGATTATATGTATGCAGTAATTAATTGTTCTATTATTTGTCATTCTAAAATTAATTTTTTTATATATATTATATATTGATGTTTATAGTTTTGATTGAATCAATTGGAGCTCTAGAGAAGTCAAGAAAGGAGGACTAGTGATCACATTCAAAAGATGCTAGCATCACGTATATGTCCATACCCTCAACAGTCAAAGGAAGATCGTGATCTATTTCCTGGTGCTAATGGGAAATTTGTAGACTAGGGGCCTTTATTGTATGCCTGAATGGCATTTTTGAGCATATATTTTGTATTATGTATATGTGACATTTTATTGCCATATGGCTTTTGGCAAGCTCATCTCATTGTATTGGATATATATGGTATACTCTTATCGACATAAAACATTTTATGACTTTATGACTATTTTGGTTAATGCAAATCATATTACAACTATTATCCAAAACCACATATATAAATTTGATGATTGAAATTGAGTTTCCCTAATTGTAGAAACATTTTTGTATGTGAAATAATATATATTCTATAGGTTTTATCTACAATTCTTATTATGTATTTATTAATTGAAACCAATTCTTGTTCGATAATTCAACTTCATAACTGGGTAACTAATACATATATTTATTTTCAAGCCTAGAATTTCTATTTTGTCATAGTCCATGGAGACAAACGGTAGTAACATTATCTTAGTTACATTTTTAGTTTCAATAACTAGTCTCTTCACTTAAGTTAGAGTTGGTTTATTAGTGTTAGACTAAGTTAGAAAGTCTTATTTTGCACTAGTCTACATATATGCTTAAGAAAGAAATTCCTCTTTTAATTAGGTTTTTCCTTTTCTTTCAAGTACAAGGTATATGTCAACTCTTACATTAAATCTAGACCCTATAAAATACTTTGAAAATTCAAATAAATTTAATTTATATCCATTCACACTAAAAACAAAATGATCACATTGTATTTTTAACAAAATTAAAATCACGATCGGGTGACTTGGCAACTGAAAGAATGCCATACCTAGCGATAACCTGGCTTCCTAGATGCACTCACATGACGATCTATGCTCAGAATGATCAGGAAAGTTAGGGAGAAAAAGAAGTGCATACTAGTGTAAATCCGACCACTCAGACACGCTTGTGCTAGCGGTTCATTATCACGAAGAGCAAAACTAAAGTTGTGCTATTTTCCCACCTTGCACTAAATACATTTGACGATTTTTTATGCGACCGAAAAAGTGTGACCATGAGCATATGGATTTGAGTTGTCCAGAAAAGAGAGAGGTTTTTGTATTCATCCACCACATGAACCTGTAGGTTTAGACGGTTCATCCATACGTGCCACGGGCTTCAAGATATGCGATGTCAAAGTTTGATAGTTTTCACACTTTGAGTGCTCAAGGGAAAGGGTCACTAAGGTGTGGCTTGCAATGATTGGGTGAGTTAGGGAGAGAAATAAGGGCATACCTAGTGTCAATATAGTCACCTGGACATTCTCACACTGACGGTTTGTTACCACGATGAGCGGAACGAAAAATGTGCTATTTTGCCACCTTGCATTGAATGCATTTGACGGTTTTTTATGCGATTGAAAAAGTGTGACCACGAGAAAATGGATATGAGTTGTCTGAAAGCGAGAGAGGTTTTTTTACTCTTCTACTATATGACCCCATAGGTTAAGATGGTTCATCCATATGTTCCATGGGATTTGAGATATGTGAAGTCAAAGTTTGACAGTTTTCACACTTTGAGCACTCAAGGGAAAGCGTCACTAAGGTGTGGCTCGGAATGATCGGACAAGTTGGAGAGTGAAAGAAGTGCATAAATAGCATAAACCTAGCAACTTGGACATACTCACACTAAGAGTTTTTTTCCATGACAAGCGGAATCAAAGTTGTGCTATTTTCCCATGTTGCACTGAATGCATTTAACAGTTTTTTATGTGACCAAAAAAGTGTGACCACAACCAAATGGATTTGAGTTGTCCAAAAGAGAGAGAGGTTTTTGTAGTCATCCACAACACAAACCTATAGGTTTAGATGGTTTGTCCATATGAGCCACAACCTTTGAGATAGGTGACATCAAAGTTTGAGGGTTTTCACACTTTGAGCACTCAAGGGAAAGTGTCGCTAAGGTGTGGCTCAAAAAGATTGGTTGAGTTGGGGAGTGAAAGAAGGGCATACCTAGCATAAAAAAGGTTGCTTGGATGTGCACACAATAATGGTTCATTGCCATGATGAGCAGAACAAAAGTTGTGCTATTTTGCCACCTTGCATTGAATGCATTTGAGTGTTTTTTATAGGACTAAAAAAGTGTGACCACGAGCAAATGGATTTGAGTTGTCTGAAAGTGGGAGAGGTTTTTGTAGTCTTCCACTACACAACCTTGTAGTTTTAGATGGTTTGTCCATACATGCCATGGGATTCGAGATATGCGACATCAAAGTTTGACAATTTTCACACTTTTAGCGCTCAAGGGAAAGCGTGACTAAGGTGTGGTTCGGAATGATCAAGTGAGTTGGGGAGAAAAATTAGTGCATACCTCACATAAAAATGGCCACCTAGATGTGCTCACACTGATGGTTCATTGCCATGACGAGCGGAATGAAATTTGTGCTATTTTGCCACCTTGCACTAAATGCATTTGATAGGTTTTTGTGCGACCAAAAAAGTGTTACCATGAGAAAATGGATTTGAGTTGTCCGAAAGAGAGAGATTTTTTTTTAGTCTTCCACTACATGAACCTATAGGTTCAGAAGGTTCATCCATACGTGCCACAAGTTTCAAGATACACGACATCAAAGTTTGATGGTTTTCATACTTTGAGTGTGTGGATAGAAATGATTAGGCAAATTGGGGAGTGAAAGAAGTGCATACCTAGCGTAAAAATGATCACTCGGATGTGTTTGTGCTAACGGTTTGTTTCCATGATGAACATTATGAAATTTGTGCTATTTTGCCACCTTGCACTAAATACATTTGATGGTTTTTTATGCGACCAAAAAAGTGTAATCACGAGAAAATGGATTTAAGTTGTACGAAAGTGAGAGAATTTTATGTATTCTTCCACTACATGACCTTGTAGGCTTAGATATTTTGTCCATACGTGCCACATGCTTTGAGATACACGACGTCAAAGTTTAACGGTTTTGACACTTTGAGTGCTCAAGGGAAAGCGTCGCTAAGGTGTGGCTTGGAATGATCGGGTGAGTTTAGGAGAAAAATAAGTACATACTTAGCATAAACATGACCACCTAGACACGCTCGTGCTGACAGTTCATTGCCACGATGAGCGAAATGAAAGTTGTGCTATTTTGCCACCTTGCACTGAATGCATTTGACAGTTTTTTATGCAACCGAAAAAGTGTGACCGTGAGAAAATGATTTTGAGTTGTCTAAAAGTGAGAGAGGTTTTTGTATTCTTCCAATACATGACCCCATAGGTTCAGATGGTTCATCCATACATGTGATGGGATTCAAGATATGCAACGTCAAAGTTTGACGGTTTTCACACTTTGAGCACTCAAGGGAAAACATCGCTAAGGTTTGGCTCAAAATGATCAGGCGAGTTGGGGAGTGAAATAAGTACATACTTAGTGTAAATCCAGCCACTCGGATGTTCTTTCACTAATGGTTTGTTTCCATGATGAGCGGAATGAAAGTTGTGCTATTTTCTGACCTTGCACTGCATGCATTTAATAGTTTTTTATGCAATCAAAAAATTATGACCATGAACAAATGGATTTGAGTTGTCCAAAAGAGATTTTTTTGTATTCTTCTACTACACAAACTTTTAGGTTTAGATAGTTCATCCATACATGCCATGAGATTCGAGATATGTGATGTCAAAGTTTGATGGTTTACACACTTTGAGCACTCAAGAGAAAGCATCGCTAAGGTGTGGCTTGGAATGATTAGGCGAGTTGGAGAATGAAAGAAGTGCATACCTACTGTAAACATGACCACTCAAATGCACTCGTGTTGATGGTTCATTTCCATGAAGAGTGGAATGAAAGTTGTGCTATTTTCCCACCTTGCACTGAATCCATTTGATGACTTTTGATGCGACCAAAAAAGTGTGACCACGAGCAAATGGATTTGAGTTTTCTGAAAGTGAGAGAGGTTTTTGTAGTCTTCCACTACACAACCTCGTAGGTTCAGATGGTTTGTCCATATGTGCCATGGAATTCAAGAGACATTGCATCAAACTTTGATGGTTTTCACACTTTGAGCGCTCAAGGGAAAGCGTCACTAAGGTGTGGCTTAGAATGATTGGGCGAGTTGGGGATAGAAACAAGTGCATACCTAGCATAAACCCAACCACTCAGATGCACTCACACTGACAGTTTGTTGCCATTATGAGTGGAATGAAAGTTGTTCTATTTTTCCACCTTGCACTAAATGCATTTGACGGTTTTTGATGCGACCGAAAAAGTGTGACCACGAGAAAATGGATTTGAGTTGTCCAAAAGTGAGAGATTTTTGTATTCATCCACTATGCAACCCCATAGGTGTAGACGGTTCATCCATACATGCCACGGGCTTCAAGAAATGCAATGTCAAAGTTGGATGGTTTTCACCCTTTGAGCACTCAAGGGAAAGCATCACTAAGGTGTGGCTCAGAATGATCAGGCAAGTTGGGGAATGAAAGAAGGGAATACCTAGCATAAACATGACCACCCAGACATTCTTGCACTGATGGTTCATTGCGATGACAAGAAGAAAGAAAGTTGTGTTATTTTACCACGTTTCACTAAATGCATTTGATAGTTTTTGATGCTACCAAAAAAGTGTGACCATGAGAAAATGGATTTGAGGTGTCCGAAAGTGAGAGAAGTTTTGTAGTCTTCCACTACATGACCTCGTAGGTTTAGATGGTTCATCCATAAATACCATGAGCTTCAAGATACGCGACGTCAAAGTTTGGCGGTTTTCATACTTTGAGCACTCAAGGGAAAGCGCTGCTAAGGTGTGGCTCGAAATGATCGGGTGAGTTGGTGAGAGAAAGAAGGGAATACCTAGCGTAAACTCATTGTAGCATTACACCACTTGACAATAGCTCTTGCATTTGTCAACTTTTCTTTATCTATGTAATTTAACTCTTCTTGTGCCAAGGCTCTTTTGATACATGCTCATGCACCATCACGTTCCCCTTTTCCATGCCCGTCTTCACAAAAATTCCACATATGTTGAACACTAGTGCTCTTATGCATTCCACTTAACCAATAAAACATTTGAGAGTTCTTGAATTGTGAGGCACAATTATCTGACCATATGATGTGCTATCGGAATGAAATACCCGTACTAGCCAAATTATGGTAGAACATTTAAAAGCAACCTTGCACAATCTCTGTAGAATATGAGCGATCATCACTAATATAGAAGTGGTACTACCTCAAAATATCCCTATTTTCATTTGTGTTATCAGCAGCATGCATGAATGCTATATGCACAAATATAGCAACCTATGTGGAATTCTAATACTTGATAGTTCTGATACTTAATGTAAGTACAGATCCAATAGCCAACAAGATGAGAGGGGGGGAGTGAATCATACAAACTTAATCTTCCATAAAAACATTAGATTCAACCTCGGTAACATATATATCAATAATATAACCAAAACTATTAAACATGCAAACTCAAAAACATATAAACATCATAAACCTCATAACACCAGATTTAACGTGGAAACCCAAATAGGGAAAAACCACTGTGGGAATTTGGACCCACTAAGAAATATACTCTTCTAGAGTATGCTCGGTTAAAAGAAAATCCTATTAAAGATTACAAACACATTGCTAGATGTGACCCGGTTAAGGGATTTCCCTCAGATCTGTTAGGATCTTCACCTTGTTAGAAGTGACGTTGTATAAGGATTTCAAACACTCAATCAGAATGTCACCTTTCTAGAGGGTTTTACAAATAAGATTGTTAAGTCCACTCGGTTAAGAGATTTTCTGTCACTTTCACAAAATAATAGTAATAAAATCTATCTACAACTTCACATCTAAAATGCTAAAGCAGATTCCTATTTGTTCAATACAATCTAGACATAGAACTAATCTTGTCTATCTGTTGGGCTTCTATACTATGTTAATCAAATAGGTCTTCAAGCTTCTGTGCTCGGTAATCACTATGTAGCATCCTTGTGCATACACTTGCCCGCATACATTGTTTATCAACAATTTCCTATTTATAAACAATAAGGTAACCACTTAATCTCCTTGATCACATTTCCCATGATCAATCATAGCCATCAGATCTTCAATCTTGTCTAGGTTCAATGCATCTTTCAATCTGAAAATGTTTTATCCCACCTTGGAACTTGCATACATTTCTTGGAACTTGTGCCAAGGTATTGCAGTTCAATCTTGTTGGCATTTTTGATGTTTATGTTGTGATTGTCATTGATTGACACACACTTGTATTGAGATCCCCTTTATATGTATGAGCTCATGCTCAACCAGTATTTGTTCCAACCGGTATGTTGTATTCTTGTCTCTAGACTAGTAGTGATTTTGTAGAATGTGTTTCTCGGTCTGAAGCGGCATGTCGACCCCAAGCGGTTCGTAGATCACAAGTAGTACAAGGGAGCAAAGTGGCACAACACATTCTTACAAGTCTTCATTTTTGTCAAACCGGCAACCGGTATTTTGTATGAACCGATAATACTCTGTGATGAGTTACCAACTGGCATTTTGTGATGAGTTACCAATCCACCGATTGTTTGACGGTGCCGACACATTAACGGTGATTCCTGTGTCATGTTACTAAGTATGTCTAGGTTCATTGAACCTAGGAAATTGTAAAGAAATCCTATTGGACTGACATGAAATCAGATTCCTTTAAAAGGACATCATGTCTAGGGTTTTAGGTTGTTGCGAAAAGGGTTAATGTTGAGCTAGGGTTTAAGGTGGATGTGGAGTTGTTGGAAGAGAGATCTTATCTGAGAAGATCGAGTTGTAACTGAGAGAGAGATAGAGAAGACTGAAGTAATGCTGGAATGCATTAGCTATGAGCAATACTGGATCTAACCAAGCAGTTTGTGCTATTAGATAGATCAAACACTTGTTGATTACTCACATCTTTAACAAGTCAGTAGCCCCTAACCAAGTAGGCCTCAAAGCCTTTGTAAAATCCTCTAACAAGGTGGTTCACACATGTGAATCTAAAATCCTCTAACAAGGTAGTCTTTAATCGGACTTATCTCCTAATAGAGATTGAGATTCCTAACAGGATCTGTTCTGGTGAAGAACATTGTAACACCTTAACTGGTCTAGTTTCTATTCTATAGATAGTGACTTGTGAGCTCCATCTCACAGTGGTTTTTTTTTCCCAGTTGGGTTTCTACATCAAATATCTTGTGTTATGGTTGTATTTCTTTTGTGGGTGAATGTTTTATTTGCATTTTGGTTTGTATGTGTGGTAACCGGTTTGATTGTCAAACTGCTTTATTGGTTTATCTTTAGACTGTGTAAGTGTTTTAGTGAAAAGGTTTTTGGCATACTAATTCACCCCCCCCCCCCTCTTAGTATTCATCAATTGGTATTAGAGCCAACCTTTCTATAAGTTTAACCACTTGGAAAGAGATATGGGGGAATACACCTTGAGGGAACTTACTCAATGACTCACTAAGTCTGAGCAAGCCTATGATGATCTTATGGTCAAATATAAGGCATCTCAAGCAAAAAGAAGAGAACATGTAGAAAAGTTGATGGAACTATCTGAAAGTATTTCTAAAGATGAAGCTAACATGGAAGCTATGATTGCTAAAGTGAATAAGCTGAATGATTCAAACTCCAATTTGAGAAAGGAGTTGGAAGGACTGACTATTCAGTTCAGTCAAGAGCTTGAGAACCGGAGAAAAGGTGAAGATCTAGTAAAAGACAGAGATCATGAGATCTCCAAGTTGAAACATGAGATTAGTGCACTAACTGCTCGCCTTCATGAGAGTAGAATGGAAAAAGAAGACATGCAAGGAGAACTGAACATTGCCATATCTGAAAATGCAAGTCTTATGGAGACAAACACTGCTATTTCCAAAGAACTCTTTGAGTCAAAGGAAATACTTGCTAAGTTTGGTAAAAGTACAATCAAGCTAGAGAAAAAGCTTGAGTCATCTAGACCGCCAGAGAATACCAATGGTCTTGGTTTTTTTGGACATGAGGAAGGAGAATCCTTAGGAACAAATGCTGAAGCATCAAAGAAGCAACCGACACTCAAAGGAAAAGGTAAGCAAAAATTCAAACCTGTTTTCTTTAACTGTCTTAAAGAAGGACACATAGCCAATGTATGTAGGAGCAAAGCCTACAATAATTTTCCTTATTTTATCAACAATGTACCTAGATTCAATAAGTTCAATGGTCATTGTTATGCATGCAACAAGTTTGGGCATAGAGCATTTGAATGCAAGTCTGTAGTGGATAACACTGGAAGATATCCTCAGAGGACCCAAGGAACTGGTCCTAAATCTTTTATGAACCGGAACCACAACCGGTTTAATGACTTCAATCATCAGTCAAGAACTGGTGGTCATCAAGTGGCAACCGGATGGAGAGAAAGTTGTATGATCTGTCATGGTCATGGTCACACTATTGCAACATGCAAAAGGAAGATTGGAAACATGTATAATGGACCTTGGAGAGCACCTGGACTTGTTTGCTATCATTGCAACAAACCGGGTCACATTGCAAGATTTTGCAGAAGCAGAAAAAGTATATCTGATGATATACCGGTCACTCAGGAAGGAGAAAAAGATGTTGAAAAATTTCAAGGAGACATGAAGAAAACATGGAAGAAGAAACCAACAATGTCAGAAGAGGAACCGGTTTCTGCACCTAGTGTGGAAATATCAGAACCAGCAAACTAAGCCTCAAAGGCTTAGGGGGAGCAAATGGTGAAATGCTTTCGAACCCTCGGTTAACACCGATAAAAGACCTTAACCGGTATGCTATACCTGTCACTTGGTAGAAGATCGGAAATGGTAAAAAGGCAAATTAGGGTTTATGACCTAATAGAGGAGCATTAATGATGGTAGGTGAGAGACATGTATAAATGCATTTTTCAAATCATTTCTCACTATCTATTTTTGAGCGAAGAAAAGTTTTCAAGTGCAGAGCGAAGAAAAGGCAATTTGAGCTTAGATTTCAAGAAATTGGATAACCTTGAAAGAGATTCAAATCTAGTTTGCAAGCGGTAGTGGAGAACTCAAAGTGATGATTTGGCATTGGATGGAGAGCAAAGTAAAGTAGAATCAAGAAGCCCTAAATTTGTGTTTGAAAGGTATTTTTCATGTTCTTGAAATACTCCTCAATGGCTTCCGCATCTCATACCAGTTCAAGCACCTCCATTGAGTCAGAAAGTTTCATTCAGAGGAAGTCCAAGTATAATGCTTTGTCACAAGTTCCAGGTGGAGTCATAGTCGAAGAAGGAATTTCAGATTATATTGATTGCAAGATAGAAGACCTAGGGTCCTTAGCCATTCATACTCAATTAGGTCTATTTTGTGGAAAGGACAAAAGGATCAAACCAGAGTTTAGTATCTTAGAGAAGACGAAACTCCATAATGCGGTATACTTTCTGGAAGACTTCATAGAGGATCACATCAGGATCATCTTGAGTAGAGTCCATGGTGATAAGATGTACCTGGAGAGAACACATGATATCACGCCTGAGGCAATTCATGCAGTCACTAGTTTCTACAACATAGGGGAAGTGCCAGCCCTGAGAACGGTAAGCAAAATGGAAATGACCAAGCTCACCGGTTCAACAAGTGATTCATGAGGTATGACAGTTAATCCTATCAAGGATGAACTGGTAAAATACGCTTGCATGGTGATAGACTACAGAACATTCTCAGCCAGTAGGATTAATTTTGTATCTGCTGCAGCAGTAAATACTGCTTACTGGATGATTATAGAGGATAAATCATTTGACATATGCATCGGTATGCAAAGGCAACTCCTATTAAATCTTAAGGCAATCAAAAAGGACAATTCACTGAGATTTAAGTTTGGACAACTACTGGTAGGGTTGTTTTTCTATTTCCAAGGCTACTTTCCAGGTGTAGGAGATGTCCAGTGGTCCCCTGACCAACTGGTAACCAAGCAGATAAAGGAAAGTGTGCAAGCCATTGGAACCGGCTACCGTGAGGTACTGAATAAATACTTTGATGAGTTCAAAAAAAAGATGAGTTAGAGGGTACGAATCTCAGGTGACATAGTGAAGAAGTATGAAGATGACATCTATTTCACTATTCAGGTGGACAAATGTCTAATGGAGGTTGTTGAGCCTAGAATGGAGGAAGTGGAGCCTATGGGCTATGAGGTCATGTTTGACATGCTGGAAGGGTATGCTTCAACCCTTATTGCCTCACCTCTTGATCCAAAGGCTAAGTGAACCGGAACCTACTTGGAGAGGATCGCACCGGTTGAAGAACCATCGGTGAAGAAGGGAAAAAAATTGGTAGCTAAGAAAGCTAAGGCAGTGCCTGCAGCATCATCACCAGCTACCACTGCGACTCCAAGAGTGACCAAGTGGTCACCGGCAAAGAAGAAATTGGAGGTAACATCGGAAAAAGTCTTTGAAAGAAAGAGGAAGACTAGGCAAATGAACCAGACTCCGAAGAAACCGAGTCTGATGAATAGCCAAAGAAGGCTAGACAGACCAAGAAGATGAAGAAGAATGAATCGGCAACATCCGCACTAGTAAATATAGATATCTCCTCTTACAAACCTTTGACACATTGTCAAAGAACAGTAAAGAATATTAGGAGAAAGTTACTTCATGATTTAATAGATTATTATGATGAATTCAATAGGGAAGAAAAAGATGAAGTATTGCAGGAAATCATTCTTTATTTATGTAAAAATGACCGGTCACCATCAGAGATTAAATCTCAAACATTGGATTCATTATTTAAAGCATTGGATAACAAATGGCGCACTGCCATTGAAAAGGAACAAGACATTAGGGAGAAATTTTTTGCACAGTACTTCCCCGAACTCTCAAATTTAGAATTATTTGATGTATTGGATCAAAATAAAGGTCTCTTCTTCACAAGGAGAAGAAGACTCTGGTTGTTGGAGGGGAGAGTTGATGATGTAGAAAAGGATACACATCAACACATGGCCCATGCTATCATCTTTCAAAAATCTCGAATGGCCAACCTCCAAGCGGAAAAGAAACCGGTTATTTCCAAATCAGATGAGGTTTTTGATGAGGAAGGAAACTTGGTGGAGGAACCAATCAACACCATAGATTTTGATGCCCTGGATATAGAAGATGTCACTCAGGACATACCTTCTGAGGGAGCTGAATAGGGGCAATAGGCCAATCAAGGTGGTGAACAAGCTATGGACACATAGCAAGCAGCAAAAGAACAGGTAGAGAAAAAGAAGAAGGATGAAGATGAGAAATAGAAAAAAGAGGAAGAGAAGAGAAAAGAGGAAGAGGAGAAAAGAAAAGATGAAGAGAAGAAGAAGCAAGATGAAGAAAGGAAGAAGAAAGAAGAAGGGGACAAGGAAGAAAAGAAGAAGAAGCAAGAAGAAGAGGACAAAGAAGAAAAGAAGAAGAAGCAAGAAGAAGAAAGGAAGAAGAATGAAGAAGAGGACAAGGAAGAAAAGAAGAAGAAGGAAGAATAAGAAAAGAGGAAGAAGGAAGAGGAAGGAAAGAAGAAGAAAGAAGAAGAGAAGAAGAAAAAGGAAGAGGAAGAGAAGAAGAAAAAGGAAGAGGAAGAGAAGAAGAAGAGGGAAGAAGAAGAAAAGGAAGAGTAGAAGAGGAGAGTAGAGGAGAAGAAAAAGGCAGAGGAAGACAAGGAAGAAGAGAAGAGAAGAGAAGCGGAAAAGAAGAAAGTTGAAGAAGCCAAGGAACGAGAAGTGGCAAAAAGCTCTCAGGTGGAGACTCTGAAGGCAACTGGAAGTCAACTCTCACTGGTTGATCTCTCTAGTCCTATCAATCTCCAATCTGCAAGTGAGTCAGAGCTTATGTAGAGAATCAAGGTTGCTCAAGAGCGCCTTGAGATCATTCATAGGAAAAAGCAACAGGACATCATTTAGGCAGCTGTAGACACACTTACTAGTTTAATCCTTGGTACTAATCTTCCTGACACTGATTCATCACTAGCACAACTCAAACTTCTGTGTACTATAGTGGATGATCAGGTGCAGGGTCTAGAAGAAGCAGTAGAGGCCAATCTAAAGAAAGAGCACCAAAAGGCTCTTACTATTGCTCTCGTGAAGAAATTAAATGAGCTTAGGACTGAAATGCTAAAGGATCAAAGGGACATAAGGAGTGCCTTGGATGAGGGAAACTTGCTACTCAGCAAAATCTGTCAACCTCATCTGTTCTGTGATGATGTACTAGCCAAGAAGCAATAGCTTCAAACAGAACTACAGTCCTACTTCAACACATTCAAGACTCCTTACGACTCCTTTACAGCATATGGGCAAACCATTCACTGGTTCCAGATCCAGTCAGCCAAGATAGAGCAAGAGATCAGCACAAGGTCTAGGGATTTGTAGGAGCTTCAACTGGTATTACTTCCATGACTGCAAATTCTCCAGAAATGTTATCTAAACCTGGATGCCCTGATAGTCACACAAGAATTGAGCACAATAGATGCCATGGAGGAACAGGTATCACAAATGCAGACAGAGAAGGAAGTCGCGACCTCCACAGAGAAGGAAGTGGCGACCTCCCTACTTGAGTCCTGGTCTCTTTCCATGAAACAATTTTTGCAGGACTATAAAGCAGTTTTTGACAAGTATTATTCATTATTGTCATAAACTCTTTTATATATATATGGAAATAGGTTTTTCAGCAGTACTTTGTCATTGTTGGCAAAGGGGGAGAAGTATATGGTTTTAAAATTTTGAAATTTTGATATATCAGAGGGAGTAGTATCTGTTTTGAAATTTTGATATATGCTATGATATATGCTATATGCTCTAATGATTATGCTTTGAATGCAAAAATGCTATACACTTTGTTGATTAAGGCATAGTGTATATGCTTAGGGGGAGCAATTTTGTTAATGGCAAGTTTTTGTTGTAAAACACTTAGATGTCAAAATTTTATTTTCCTAAGTGTTGTCATCAATGCCAAAGGGGGAGATTGTTGGCATTTTTGATGTTTATGTTGTGATTGTCATTGATGGACACACACTTGTATTGAGATCCCCTTTATATGTATGAGCTCATGCTCAACCAGTATTTGTTCCAACCAGTATGTTGTATTCTAGTCTTTAGACTAGTAGTGATTTTGCAGAATGTGTTTCCCTGTCTAAAGCGGCATGTCGACCCCAAGTGGTTCGCAGATCACAAGCAGTATGAGGGAGAAAAGTGGCACAACAAATTCTTACCAATCTTCATTTTTGTCAAATCAGCAACTGGTATTTTCTATGAATTGGTAATACTCTATGATGAGTTACCAACCGACATATTGTGATGAGTTACCAATCCACCGATTGTTTGACAATGCTGACACATTAACAGTGATTCCTATGTCATGTTACTAAGTATGTCTAGGTTCATTAAACCTAAGAAATTGTAAAGAAATCCTATTGGACCAACATGAAATCAGATTCCTTTAAAAGAACATCATGTCTAGGGTTTTAGGTTGCTGCGAAAAGGGTTAATGTTGAGCTAGGGTTTAAGGTGGATGTGGAGTTGTTGGAAGAGCGATCTTATCTGAGAAGATCAAGTTGTAACTGAGAGAGAGATAGAGAAGACTGAAGTAATGCTGGAATGCATTAGCTATGAGCAATACTGGATCTAACCAAGTAGTTTGTGCTATTAGATAGATCAAACACTTGTTGATTACTCACATCTTTAACAAGTCAGTAGCCCCTAACCGGGTAGGCCTCAAAGCCTTTGTAAAATCCTCTAAAAAGGTGGTTCACACATGTGAATCTAAAATCCTCTAACAAGGTAGTCTTTAATCAAACTTATCTCCTAATAGAGATTGAAATTGCTAATAGGATCTATTCTGGTGAAGAACATTGTAAGACCTTAACCGGTCTGGTTTCTATTCTACAGATAGTGACTTGTGAGCTCCACCTCACTATGGTTTTTTTTCCCAGTTGGGTTTCCACATCAAATATCTTGTGTTATGGTTGTATTGCTTTTGTGGGTGAATGTTTTATTCACATTTTGGTTTGTATGTGTTGTAACTGGTTTGACTATCAGACTACTTTAACGGTTTATCTTTAGACTGTGTAAGTGTTTTAGTGCAAAGATTTTTTGCATACTAATTCACCCCCTCCCTCTTAGTATTCATCAAATCTATACTGTAGATCTTTATCCTAACTTTCTATTGCCTTAGATTCATTAACAAACTTCATGCACGATATACCATTCATTCAATCAGTTCAAGCTCATCAGCTTCCTTCATTAAATAATGCATGCAAACATTTAATGCATTCTGTTACAGCTCGGTTACAACTTGGTAAATACTAAACTTCACTCGGTAGACATTCCACCTTCATTAACCGATAGCGATAACCTTAGTGTTTATCGACTAGGTTCCTTAGCATTTACCGACTAGGTTCTTTGCTTGATAACATAGTATAGTATTAACCTTTACAATTTACAACATATGTATGATGTTAAAACAATCTAAACATCATGATCTCATCATTGTCTTACTCGGTAATAGTTTCCCATTGAATTACCTTATTCATCCCCTTATTCATCATATTCTTTCTTGTGTCTTTTACCGACATCTTTATATTCTTTAAATCATACTTCTCAAGATATGGCAACATCATACTGAATTAGAAAATCAATTTCTCCACATCAAAGACAAAATAATAATATCAAGACAGTAAACATCCTTAATCAATTATATCTGTAATCATCAACAACCTTCTCAATATCCTTATTGAAATGCCAACAATCTTTCATTGTCTGTTATAATGCTATATTACCAACAATCTCCCCCTTTGGCATTGATGGCAAAACCAATTGATTTGACCTTAAAAGATTCGGATTGTTGTGATTCTGAAATGCTGAAATGCTCTGCCCCATACATTAGACTTCTCTTGTTTTCTTCAATTTTCTTTCCAATCTTCAGTCTTCTCCCCCGATATCAGTCTTCTCCCCCTTTGACAACAATGCCAAAAAGTAAAGAACTAAAACATAATTTCTGTCTGTATGAAGTTATTTCCTGCTGTTGTGTATCAACTAAGTCTCGGTTAGAGCATTTTGTCTTCAATTCTTGTTCCCTGTATAATTTCCTGTAATAATTCCTGTACACCTTTAGAAAACATCCTAAAGTGTGTAATGCCTCATCAACTCCTCTAAGATATGCGATAGAGTCATCGGATTGATGCTTTCACTGAACTCAGTCAATGAGTAGAAGATAGGGGTAGGACCCCTAACTTACTTCTGAGATATTCAAAAGTGTCCCTTGGTAGTGGCTTGGTGAAGATATCTGCTATTTGTTCCTTTGTGCTAACATACTCCAACACCACTTTCTTCTCTTGAGCTTCTTCTCTAAGATAATGATATTTGATAGAGATGTGCTTTGTCTTAGAGTGCATTACATGATTCTTTGAAATATTAATGGCACTAGTATTGTCACAGAATATAGTTACTAGCTTGATAACTTTCTCATTTATACCTTCAAACTGTTGTTTGATCCATGCAATGTTGGTACAATTCAGCGTTGCAGCAACGTATTCAGCTTCTGCTATTGACTGTGAAACACATCCTTGTTTCTTGCTAATCCAACTCACTAGTCTTTCTCCTAAAAAGAAAGCTCCTCCACTTGTGCTTTTTCTGTCATCAATGTTGCCTGCCCAATCAGCATCAGTATAAGCTTTTAAATCAAAATCATTTCCTTTTTGATATACTAAGCCATAATCCTCAGTGCCTTTCAAGTATCTAAAGATTCTTTTGATTGTTGTCATGTGTGTTTCCTTAGGATCTACAGAGAATCTTGCAACTATACCTACTGCATGTGCTATGTCTGGTCTACTATGAACAACATATTGAATTTTTCCAATCATGGAGCGGTAAAGTGTCTCATCAATAGATGCAGATTCATCATTCTTTGATAATTTATAGTTGGTAGTCATAGGAGTACTTACTGGTTTTGAATCCTCCATTCCAAATTTCTTCAAGATTTCCTTTATGTACTTGGATTGAGTAATGAAAATCTTATTTTTCATTTGCAGTATCTGTAAAACTATAAAATACTTTATCTCACTGATTAATGACATCTCAAATTCTTTGCTCATTTCATTTCCAAAGTTCTTGCATAAAGAGTCATTTCCACAAAATATAATATCATCAACAAATATTCCTGAGATCAGTATTCCATTTTCATCATTCTTCATGTACATATTGTTGTTCTCACTTTTCCTTATAAAACCGATCTTAATCAAATAAGAGTGCAATCTTTCATACCATGCTCTAGGTGCTTGTTTCAAACCATATAAAGCTTTGTTCAATTTACATACCTGATCTTTATTATTGTCTTCAACAAATCCTTCAGGTTGTTCAATAAAAACTTCTTCTTCTAATATTCCATTCAGAAATGCAGATTTGACATCCATTTGATATACCTTGAAATTTTTGAAAGCAGCATATGCCAATAATGTTCTTACTCCTTCAAGTCTAGCAACAGGTGCAAAAGTTTCACCATAATCAATTCCTTCTTCTTGAGCATAACCTTTGCAAACTAGTCTTACTTTATTTCAAATGACCTCTCCTTTTTCATTTAGCTTGTTTTAGAAAATCCACTTTGTACTGATTACATTTTTGTCCTTTGTGTTGGATTTTGCCAAGATCAAGAGGTCAATGAAATGTACAAGATAGAGACATAATATGGGACAAGAATAAACTGTATTCTCATCAATAGAAAATGATCAATAATTGTTGTTACATACAATGTAGATGAGCCTTCTTATATAGGCAAGGCTAGGGATATGTATGAGCACACAAATATGACATGTGGCTCAATAAGAAACAAGGGTAGGTAGGAAATAGGTGTGGGTAGGTAGGAGAAATAATATAATATTCCACATGAGGTGGATCACCCACCGAAGGTGGAATTATCACTCCACAATAAGTGGATATGATAGTGTAATAACAAGATCAACACCATAAGAGGTGGAATTTCTCCTACACACACTATCCCAATGTGACACAAACACCCAAGTGTCTCATATCCAAACTACTATGAAATGCATTATCCTAAGTAAACTTAAGTAAGTGTAATAATATCCATGATGAATAATTATTTACACCAACACCCCCCCTTAAGTGCAACTTAGGGGAATGCACTTAAGTCTACAATGCAACTAAGCAATGCAAGATGGGTCCTGGCTACGAGGCCATGTTAGGTACCCATGAACAAATGCAAATGCATGCAAACCAATGCAATGAAATCTCTCACAAAGTGGGGAAAGAGAGAAAAACCCAATGGGAAAAAACCCTCCCCCAAAAAGAGATGAAGGCTATACAAGAAACTCTCATAGAAGAATGTGAGGAACAAAACCCCATGTGAGGAAATAGTCCCCCCCATATGAGAGAAGAAGAGAAGTCAAACTGTGATCCTCCCTCAATGAAGAATCTGCACCAATGATAGAAGCTCGATGTATGAAGAAACTGCTCCACGAACGTCGAACAACATTCCTCCCCTTAGGAAGAAACAAAACCAAAGGTGTATCCATGAAGTCTCCCCAATCATGAAGGGAAGATGTATGAAGAAAACTCATGATGAAAGGAGTCTCTGAAAACTGCTCAAGTGTCCCCATGTCGATGCTGAAAGATACCCCTTCCAAAGGTGGTAAACTGTGCCACACTGCTGAAAAAGGCACTCCAAGATCTAGTGAAGATGAATGTAGAACAATATCCAAAGACTCATGTGTCTCCTCAAAGAATAAAGAGACCTCCTCCAACTGCTGTACATAAGTATCCACAATCATGTCAACCTCAAAAGAATGATCATGTAGAGAATGAACAAGAGGGTCAGAGTGTGCCCTCGCAACAATCGAAGAAGGATCATCTTCATCAAAGAGAAGATGTATGTCATCAATGATGTCTCCCAAATCTGCAATGTAGGATTCCATAAACAAACCTCCAATGTCTGTCAAGTAATCATCCCATGAATCTGAAGCTAGAAGACAATGAATATCCTGCTGCACTGAATCACATGAAGGCAAAACTGTCGCACTATCTGCATCATGAGGTGCAATAGGTGATGTGATATCAATATGAGAAGATGAAATACAAGACTCAAGAACTGGGTTACATGTGAGAATCCCCATGTTCAAGTGTCCAAAGTTCTCCTCAAAATTTGAATCATCATAATAAGTGTGATCATCATGTGTAGAATCATCAAATGTGAAATCATCATCATCAACAAAATCTGAAAAGGAGTATAACCGAGATGCATGATCAACCACCCCAGTTGCAATGATAGCTCTAGTCTCCATGTCTCTAATAAAAACTGAGTCAGGTGTGAACTCCACAACTCTCTTAGTTGTGCCATGTGTGATTTGATAGATAGAAAGGAGATTGTTTGTCAAGTGGGGTACACACAACACATCATTGAAGGAGTTATCCCCAATGTCAATAGATCCTTTCCCAATCACATCCATGTATGTATGATTGCCCATCAAAATCTGTGGCATGGTGCAAGGCTCAAATGTAGAGAACATAGACTGTGAAGATGCCATATGATGAGAAGCCCCTGAATCTAGAAGCCATCTATCTGAAGTATGATTTGTTGTAGCACATAGAGCTTTTCCTTTTCTTGTTCCAAAAGAGTGAGTCTTTCCACTTGTAGAAGCCATGAATGCTTGCCCTTTTCCTTTTGAATGTGAGGAAGTGGAAGTTGATGAATCATCCTTCTTGTATACTTTAGGCAAATCAATGTTATGCTTTTTGATGATATGTGTGAGTTCATCAATCTTCTTAGTATGGCAACGATGTTCCTCATGACCAATCTTTTTACAGTAAGCACAAGTAGGTCTCTCTCTCTTTGGTGAATTATCTTTCTTGGGAGAGGATGAATCTCCTTGTTGTGGAGAAGATGGTGCTTTTTCTTTAGGCTTTGATTGCCATTTCTTCTTGTTTGAGTTGTCCTTTCCTTGATTTCCTTTGTTTCCTTGATTTGCCACTAATGCTTGAGACTTAGAAGAAGCCTTAAGAATGCCCATGCTTATCAACTTAGTTTGTTCCATCATCAACATTTCATTGAAAGCATCAAATGTAGGCATTTTGTAGCTTGAACCCATTGTCATCCTATGAGTTTGGAAACTAGAAACAAATGCTGCATATTCTTGTGGAAGCTTTCCTATCAAGTTGAATATCAATTGAGTATCCTTTTTATCAATGCCACAATCTTTGAGTTGTGCCCTCAACTCATTTGCCTTAGTGACATAATCTTGTATAGTATCAAAGTTCTTGGGATCTAACATGGTGAGATCACTATCAATTTGATATCCCCTAATCTCATCAACTTGACCATACAAGTCTTGAAACTTTTGCCAAGCATCCTTGATTAGAGTACATTTCTCAATATGAAAAATGAGATCCTTTGATACATACTTTCTTAAGGTACCAATTGCCATGATATTTTTAGTGAGCCAATCTAAGTGACCAACTGGATCAGCCTTAGGATCACCTGGAGCAACAATAGTTCCATCAATGTAATGAGTGAGTCCTTTTTCCATAAGTTTACTCCATGCATCAATTTTCCAAGTAGCATAGTTATGTGGAGTTAAGAGAGGAAACTTAGAAGAACCCATAGCAGCAAAAAGGAAAGAACACAAGAGCACAAAAGCACAAGAGACACCCCCCAAATTCAATCAATCAAAGTACCCTCCCAAAAGTGATGATTTTGGCACTTTATACTTAGTGCGATTACAATGAGCCACTTGCAAAACAAGGCAAAGTGGACTTATGATGCAAATTTTACAACTTCTCAAATGAGATAAAAGAGACTTCAATCAATAGTGCAATGAATCTAACTGAGATTCAAGCAAATATACAAGTACCAAGAGAGCCAAAAATGGCCAAGATCTGAAAGTACAATTTTTACTTACAATGACATCAATCTGATAGCATCATGTGAAAGTAGATGAAAAAATACACACTTTCAAAAAAAACGGCACCTAAAAAGGAGGTCGTATGACCCCAAACGAAGCCTCTGAAGTTGCAAAAACTAGGATTACTCAGGGACAGTCACCAAAAACTGCATTTTCTGAAAAATCCATGCATCAAAATCAAAAAATTATTTCACCACTATGGAGAGCACGAAATTTTAGCCCATTTCAAAAAAAATTGCACCCAAAAAAGAGCAAAAATGAGCAAGTTATGGCCATTTGAAGTTGAACTGCAAAATCAAAAATGCAAATGAGAGGGGGTCAAAAAATTTTCAAACCCTGCTGATGTGGCGCTGACATCAGCAAGTCACGCGATTAAATTTGATGGCCATATGACCGTCGCCAAAACTTCGCCCTGCTGACTGTGCATCCGTACTGTACGGACAGACTGCGTGGCGTGCTGAGTGTGTATTCCGTACTGTACGGAAATGGTGACTGGACAGGCTGATGTGGCTGCTGATGTGGCAGTCCGTACTGCTGACTGTGTGTACGGTTTTCTGCGTGGCACTGTACGGAAAATACGACGTGTCTGTGTTTAGTCCACGGGCCAGTGGCCTCCTGCCACGTGGCGGGCGTGGATTCGCCGGCCTGGAGTCCGCGTGGCGGAGGATGCCTGAGGGAGGAGCCGAAGCGGAGGAGTGGGCACTGCCTGGAGGAGACCGGTGGTTGCGGAGCCGCTGGTGGAGGTCCGGTTGGACGCAGGTGGCGCCGGAGCAGAGGGGGCGGCGCGTGGTGCCGGGAGCGGAGGGAACACGGCTCGGGCGGTGGCGTGGACGGAGGACGTCAGCGTGGCTGACAGCTGGTATGGGCACCGGCAGACGGCGATGGTCCCTCGGGCACGCGTGAACGGCAGACCGGGTACGGCGGGTGTTGCCAGCGGATGCAGTGGTCGTCGAGAAAGGTACGCCGAGGACGGAAGCCAGACACGGTCGACGGCAGGTAGGTACTGCGGTACACTGTGACCTGCAGAATGACAGGTACGGCGAGCACGGGGGGGGTCTGCGGACCCCCCAAAATTTGATTTTTCGTTTTTTTGATTTTTTTTTTTGATTCTCTTCAATTTTTTTTGATCGATATTTTTCAAAAAAAATTTCAATTTTTTTTTATTTTTGAA
Organism: Cryptomeria japonica; assembly: GCF_030272615.1. Lineage (NCBI taxonomy): Eukaryota > Viridiplantae > Streptophyta > Pinopsida > Cupressales > Cupressaceae > Cryptomeria > Cryptomeria japonica. The sequence continues at coordinate 221,836,613 of NC_081409.1, forward strand.
TTTTTCCAAAACAATTTTTCAGAAAAATGAAAATATTTTTCGAAAATAAATAATTATTTTTTGAAAATCCGTACGAATAGGCAAAAATGGAGAAAAAAATTTTCTCACCAAAATAGGCCAACTTTATAACCAAAATTCATGGAAATGGCCTTCCGGACGCAATGGAGAGGTCGGATCTGGTCTAGGATGCCTCCAAATGATGATGCTCCTCAGATCTGCCTCTTGACGTCACAATAATGCCTCTTCAAGACGAATCAATGAAGCCCCAAATAGCTCTGATACCATGTTGGATTTTGCCAAGATCAAGAGGTCAATGAAATGTACAAGATAGAGACATAATATGGGACAAGAATAAACTGTATTCTCATCAATAGAAAATGATCAATAATTGTTGTTACATACAATGTAGATGAGCCTGCTTATATAGGCAAGGCTAGGGATATGTATGAGCACACAAATATGACATGTGGCTCAATAAGAAACAAGGGTAGGTAGGAAATAGGTGTGGGTAGGTAGGAGAAATAATATAATATTCCACATGAGGTGGATCACCCACCGAAGGTGGAATTATCACTCCACAATAAGTGGATATGATAGTGTAATAACAAGATCAACACCATAAGAGGTGGAATTTCTCCTACACACATTATCCCAATGTGACACAAACACCCAAGTGTCTCATATCCAAACTACTATGAAATGCATTATCCTAAGTAAACTTAAGTAAGTGTAATAATATCCATGATGAATAATTATTTACACCAACACTTTGGTCTTGGGATTAGTGTCCATGTGTCATTCTTTTTTATTTGATCAATCTCTTCTATCACAACATTTATCCGATCTTCACTGTTAAATGCCTCTTTCACTATTCTCGGTTCAAATTCAGATATCAAACATGTGTTCTATCTTAGTTTGTTCCTTGTCATCACTAGATCATCCTTATCTCCTATAATCTGACTTGGTGCATGATGTCTTCTGACATACTTGGCTAATACAGACTCGGTAGGCTCTGTATGATCTTCTTCATCACTTGGTAACTGGATATTCTCTTCATTTTCTTCAACAGTCTTCTCGGTAAGACTTGTCAGTTGAACATAGACAAATTCATCATATTCTTCTGGTTCCTTGGAATTTCCTTCATCATTTCTTTCTGCAAATTCATCAATTTTCACATTTGCACTTTCTACTATTTTGTTAGATGATTTGATCAGACATTTAAATGCTTTGCTTCTAGACGAATAACCTAGAAATGTTCCTTCTTCACTCTTTTGATCAAACTTGCCATTTCTATCATATTTGTGAACATAGCATCTACTTCCAAAGATTTTAAAATAACTAACATTAGGTTTCTTATCATACCAGATTTCATATGGTGTCTTCAAAGTACCTTTCTTCAATTGTACTCAGTTCAAGGTGTAAAATGTTGTGCTTATTGCTTCTCTCCAAAATGTTTATGGCACTATCTTTTCAATCATTAGTGTTCTAGCACAATCCATAATAGATTTTTTTCTTCTCTCAGCTATTCCATTCTGCTATGGAGTTCTCGGTGCAGAGACTTGTCTTTTAATACCATGATCATTGCAGAATAAATTGAACTCATCAGATGTGAACTCTCCTCCTCTATCTGATCTAAGGCATTTTAGTTGTCTTCCTGTTTCATTTTCAACTCTTGCCTTGTACCATTTAAACATTTGAAAAGATTCTGATTTTTCTTTTAGAAACATTACTGACATCATCCTTGAATAGTCATCCACAAATAATATGAAATATTTATCACCATAATAACTTTGAACTTTCATAGGACCACAAAGATCAGTATGCACTAGATCTAATATTCCCTTAGGAGTGTAAGACTTACTTGTAAAGCTTGATCTTGTCATCTTACCCATCTGGCATCTTCGACTTCTCAGGTTTTTCAAGACTCGGTAGACCTCTTATTCGGTGCTTCTTGATTATTTTGATCAGATTATCAAAATTTACATGACAAAACCTTTTATGCCATAACCAGGTATCATCTATCTTTGCATACAAACACTTATTTCTAGTTGAGTCAAGGTCAAATGTATTACCTTTTGTTTGTGTCCCGGTAGCAGCTAACTTTCCATTCTTGTCATGAACTTTGACAATTCCTTTCTGAAATTATATTCGGTAACCAATGTTGTTTAGTTGTGCTACACTCAACAAATTGTATTTCAAACCTTCAACCCAATAAACACCATTGCATCTTGCATTGCCAAGAAGTGTTATAGATCCTTTACCTTTCACCGGACATGGTGCATCATTACCAAATCTAACATAGCCTCCATCATAATCTTCTAATATAACAAACTTGTGTTTATCTCCTATCATATGATGTGAGCATCCACTATCTATAATCCAAGAATCATTAGTATTTATGTGAGATATTAGGGCTTTTTCTTCATACCTTTCTTCATCTGATCCATCTTTGATAGCCACATAAACTACTTCCTCTATATCAGTCTCATCTGATTTATCATCATTGGATTCCTCATCAACTATTAAACATGTCTTTCTATCTCTTCTTCTAAAGTCTCGATGTCCTTTATAATGATTATCTTTTTGTCTGTCATCTCGGTAATCTCTCTTTTTAGTAGAATCTTTGTCAGGGAAGTTAGAAGCCATATGTCCTATCTTATCACAATTGAAACATTTCAAAGGTATTTTTCCTTTATACTTACCTTTGCCTCTCGGTAACCTTTTGGCTAATAGTGCTTCAAACTCTTCTTGCTTTCTGATTTCCTCATACAGTTTGTGTACTGCCTCCATGTTCTTACGAAATCTTTCACTTGCTCCACTATGATCTCCTTCAGAGTACTTATACTTTCTTTCATTGTAATCATTAGATTCATCAAGATAAAAAGAACTAAATGCAGATTCAACTTTATTTACCGAAGATCCACTGTTATCAAAATTACTTAACTCAAATGCATGTAGCTTACCAATGGTAGCATCTAAAGAAACTGGAATATTAGGTATAGACCTCAATTCATTGATTGCAGAGACTCAGATTGCATAAGTTGGTAGAAGGGTTCTCAACAACTTACTTGTTATATCCTTTTCTTCAATAGTTCCACCTGCTCCTTTGATTTGATTGACAATCTCCTTTAGTCTTATACTGTACTGAGTTATGTTCTCACCTTCATTCATCCTCATAGATTCAAGTTGTCCTCTTAGACTATCTACTTTTTCTCTTTGAACATGTTCATCTCCTCCATATACTGATATGAGCTTATCCCACATTGCCTTTGCATCATTGCAGCCTTCTAGATCAGTAAACTCTGAATTGGCCAATGCAGATGTTATTTCAATCATTGCTTGAATATGTTCTTGCTTTGCCTTTATCTCTTCCATAGTCAATGGATAGGTACTCAGTGTAACAAAATCATTCTCCAAATAGTATACAACATATTCTCCAACTCCTGATAGATGTAGCTTCATTCTTTTCTATGATTTAGAGAAACTTGACTTGTTCAGCTTCGGTGCATCCCTCTTATACATCTTTGGATCTTTAACTCAAGTGCCTTTAAACTTTTCTTCCAGAGTCCAAGGCTCTGATATCAATTGATAGTTCTGATACTTAATGTAAGTACAGATCCAATAGCCAACAAGATGAGAGGGGGGGGGTGAATCATACAAACTTAATCTTCCATAAAAACATTAGATTCAACATCGGTAACATATATAGCAGTAATATAACCAAAATTGTTAAACATGCAAACTCAAAAGAATATAAACATCATAAACCTCATAACACCAGATTTAATGTGGAAACCCAAATAGGGAAAAACCACTATGGGATTTCAGACCCACTAAGAAATATACTCTTCTAGAGTATGCTCGGTTAAAAGCAAATCCTGTTAAAGATTACAAACACATTGCTAGATGTGACCCGGTTAAGGGACTTCCCTTAGATCTGTTAGGATCTTCACCTTGTTAGAAGTGACCTTGTTAAAGGATTTCAAACACTCAATCAGAATGTCACCTTGCTAGAGGGTTTTACAAATAAGACTGTTAAGTCCACTCAGTTAAGAGATTTTCTATCACTTTCACAAAATAACAATAATAAAATCTATCTACAACTTCACATCTAAAATGCTAAAGAAGATTCCTATTTGTTCAATACAATCTAGACATAGAACTAATCTTGTCTATCTACTGGGCTTTTATACTCTATTATTCAAATAGGTCTTCAAGCTTTTGTGCTCGGTAATCACTATGTAGCATCCCTGTGCATACAATTGCTCGCATACATTGTTTATCAATAGTTTCCTATTTATAAACAATAAGGCAACTGCTTAATCTCCTTGATCACATTTCCCATGATCAATCATAGCCATCAGATCTTCAATCTTGTCCAGGTTCAATGCATCTTTCGGTCTAAAAATTGTTTTATCCTGCCTTGGAACTTGCATACATTTCTTGGAACTTGTGCCAAGGTATTGCGGTTCAATCTGCGTTATAGATCTTCATGCTAACTTTCTATTGCCTTAGATTCACTAACAAACTTCATGCACAGCATACCAATCATTCAATCAGTTCCAGCTCATCAGCTTCCTTCATTAAATAATCCATGCAAACATTTAACACATTCTGTTATAGCTCGGTTACAACTCGATAACAACTCGGTAGATACTAAACTTCACTTGGTAGACATTCCACTTTCATTAACTGATAGTGATAACCTTAGGGTTTACCGACTAGGTTCTTTGCTTGATAACATAGTATAGTATTAACCTTTACAATTTACAACATATGTATGATGTTAAAACAATCTAAACATGATGATCTCATCATTGTCTGACTTGGTAATAGTTGCCCATTGAATTACCTTATTCATCCCCTTATTCATCATATTCTTTCCTGTGTCTTTTACCGACATCTTTATATTCTTTAAATCATACTTCTCAAGATATGGCAACATCATACTAAAATCTGGTATAAAATGTGGGGAAAATGGAAAATTAATTGGGTCATGAACAAAAGCATTAAGAATATAATATGGAAATGGAATTATCCTACCAAATGTCAAATTATTAAAAACCTATGGTCTTTGACCCTCCCCAGATATGCTGGGGCATTTGGAAAGAAAGGAATAATAGGATATTTAGGGAAGAAAAGTGTAACAGTCAGGTTGTCTTTGAAAAAATTTGCAGGGCTATAAAGGAGAAAATCAACATCCCTCACAAGAATAATTAGCAATGGGCTATTATTGATATGAATGATATGGAAAAAGACATTCTTACTGAACAAAACCTAATTCATAAGGTCTACAGAGTGGACAACAAGAAGAAGAGTGATAACATTGTTTGGAGGTTCCCTAATTATGACTGGATAAAGGTTAATTTTGATGGGGCAGCCAAAGGGAACCTTGGAAAGGCTGGTGGAGGTGGAGTTATCAGAAATGCTCAAGGAAGGTGTATTATTGCTTTTGCTTCCCCTTTTGGAACCCAAAACAACCATGTGGCTGAAGCTATGGCCATGCTTAAGAGCCTCCAATTAGCCCAGGAATTCAAATTTAAAAAAATCTGGCTCGAAGGGGACTCCTTAAATATTATACAAGCCCTCAAAGGTATTAGTTCAGTCTCCTGGAATATTGCCAATATTATTAAAAATGCTAAAGCTATCCTTAATAACTATGTTAGCATTATTTTAACCCATACCTTTAGAGAGGGTAACAAGGTAGCAGATATCCTTGCTAATGAAGGGGTTAATTTGGAAAAGGGCATCAAATATATAGGGGAAGATCACATCAAGTGGGAGATTAAGGAACAATTATATTTTGATCACCTTAATGGAGCAAGCTAATATTATGATTGAATTCTGGGGAACGAGTACCAATGATAGATTTTGGGGGCGGATGAACTCCCAGATGATGAGTGTTTCTTGGCATCATAACCAAGATCATATGTGTGCGAGAGGTAATTATAATAATAGCCAAGTTCGTATGAACATGAGTGGCAATCTCAAAATTGTGAAAGACTCTCTACAAGAAGAAACCAGAAACTCAGAGTTTTACCCATGGGCCGAGAGTTGTAACAAAGGATATAGTGACCTGGAAATAAGAATGGGAGGCAACCTTAACAGGAATGAACCGTCAAGTTGTGAGCATTGGAAGAGCGAAAGAAAGGTGTGGAGAAGGCTCCACCGACATGGTTTCATGGATTATATGGAGAAGCTCCATGGTAATAGAAACTCTATTTCTCATGAGTTTGCAAAAAGTTGGAGCAATAACAGGGCTACCCTATTTGGGGAAATCTGGCACATCGATGAAAGTTTGATCTCGGAGGTAATAGGACTCAAGATGGAGGGGACCAAATTCTATAGGGATAGAAAGTACGCCACTGAGGCCTTCAAAAATTTCCCTAAGATGGAGGACAAGAAGGGCAACCTGGCGAAGAAGGACAATATATCATACTTCACCCCCCAATAGGTAAAACCTTTCTGGCAAAAAATTCTTAGGGCTTTAATGGAATATCTAATTGTGGATGGTAGGTTTACGAAAATTTACAATTATCACTTTGCCATCCTGAACCACTTCCACCATGGGGTGAAAATATCTTTGCCCTTCTATTTAGCCTCTTCTCTTAATGAGAGCTTGGCCGACCATATTAAAAAACCCAGTTCCTACCCTCTAGCGCACTAGGGCCTCACTCTGCTAATTTATGAATATATGAAGGATAAGACTAGGGCTACCAAGGATGACCCTTTAATCCTCAATGCTCATATTTCTGAGAAATGTATAGAATCTAATTCGACTAGGGAGACTAGCACCCCTACCCATAAAAAAAGGAAGGTTGATATTGTGTAGGAAGAAAAGGATGTGCTTTGTGAGGAAGAAGAGGGAAAGAATAAGGAAGAAATTTCTGAAATGGAGATTAACAAGGAGGAGAATTATTGGGAAGGAGAGGAAGGGGGCAATTCTGAGAGTTGTCAACCTAATCTTGAAGGCTCAGAAACTGAGAAAGAGGCTCTGAAGCCTAAGGAAGCTAAAAACCCTAATGTAGAGGAGACAGAAAAGAGCAAGGATTCTACGGACACCATTCTGGATACCGCCCGCAATTGCACCCTTGAATTCTTCAATTTTCAGAAGTGGGTGGTGGAAAACATTACCAGCATGAAAGGTAAACAAAGGGAGTTGGAAGTTAAGATCAACAAGTTGATCAACATGTCCGACTCTGGGAAGCAGCACGAGGAGATGGAGAATAGTGAAGTGGAGGAAGAAATGGAAATGGAAGACTGGCTAGAGAAAGACTTGATAAAAGGCAACCTGAAACATCTGGAGGACATCATCAAACTACTAAAGGAATAGGTGGAGGAGGATAAGGACAATGTCAATGTCTAGATGGCTAGAAATGAGAAAGCCTTGAAAAGCCTTATGGACCATAGCCTCTAGATTCTAAAAGTCTCCTCCCAAAACATGAATGTGCTGGTGAACCATCTGGAAAAGAAAAACAAGGAGAAGAACCTGGTTGTTATTGAAGATGCTCCTACTTCCAACCTAAGCCACCAGACCCCTAGGCGCAAAACCAGGCAGACTACGACAGAGAAGGATATGAAGATGAAAGAAAGCCAGACTGCTTAGGAAAATACCGACTTGAGGGAAGCGGCCAAAGCAATGATGCTTTTGGTGCAGGATGCAGAAGAAATAATGAAGAATTTCTAATTTTATGTTTTTGCTAGGCTTGGGGCCAATTTCTTGCTGCCCTTTCCTTTGTTGTTGGTCTTTTTGCTGGATTTTTGCCACTGTTGTATTTTGTTTCTATCCTAAATATCTTTCATATGTAACTGGGTTTCGGGTCCCTTAAAACCTATTTTTAATTAATCAAAAACATCATACTGAATTAGAAAATCAATTTCTTGACATCAATGACAAAATAATAATATCAAGATAGTAAACATCCTTAATCAGTTATATCCATAATCATCAACAACCTTCTCAATATCCTTATTCAAATGCCAACAATCTTTCATTGTCTATTATAATGCTATATTGCCAAGAATACTGGGATTGAACCTCATTTTGTGGCTTTGGTGTGTAGTTCTCTATGAAGTCAACAACCGAAATGATGGTATTGAATGGAAATGTGTCCTTGCATATCTTGAATTGCAAGTCCAACCATCAAGCTCTATGGGTATGCCTCGCATACTCATACAATATTTTCTCACAAAAAATGCCCATAAATTGATACACTGGACTCTTTTCAGTGACAAAATCACACCTTTTTGCTTCTTTTCCATCTTTTACACTATAGGTCACCATCTTATATTTACCAAATTCCACTAGTTCATTCCCAATAACATTTGTACTATCCATATGTTCACACATTAGCAAATTTTGCAAGTCACCGCAATGAATTTATGTGCCATCCAAGCATACTTTATTCTAAAATTGTTGACCATCAACTCTTTCACATAAAATGGTAGATATGAAGCCCCTTGAAGATCTAGGTGGAGCATTTATGCTACATTCCTGCGAAATATTATTAGTATGAAAATCTACACATATATGTCTATAAACATCATAATGATTAAAAAATTCAATATGTACTCTACAAAAAATAGTAGTGCATGTGTGATTTATTTTGACATAAAAAGGCTTTGCCATTTCAAAAAATCTTTCTAATTTTAATTTGAGGATACATGTCTAAAAACTTGGCAAAAATTTGTGTTTGAGTCATATCCAAAAAATGCTTCGGATGTGGAACACGGATTTGGCTACCAATTCTCCTATTTACAACATCTCTTTGATTAGGAGAGACCCTTGTGTTAGTCTTCCAAAATTCTTCAATCAAGGATCTCAATGATTCAACAATTGCTTTATCTTTTCATGGTAGTTTACCAAAGAATGCCCATTATTCTTTATCATTTGGATTCTCAACTCTTTCATGCCTTTCCATGGCTCTCATTATAGATTTTATACTAATTTTCATTGCTTTACTTGTCTTTCTAACGAGCCGAGATTTCTTGTTTTGAGTGCTTACTATTGTTGATGTGAGGACACGTCATGTGACATTTCTATCTTTCATGCATGATTTAGAACCCCAACTCTCATATGCACTCATTATATTCTTGACAATTGATTTCTCACTTGAATCATTTTATGCTCTTAGCCCAAGAATCCGCATGATGGGCCTAAATCTTAGATTTCTTATCATTTCAACAAATAGTTGACATATTCCGAGCTCATTTAACTTTTCAAAGTACAATCTCCAAATTTTCTTAGCATATCTTTGACAAGTACACTTTGGATCTTATTAACCATTGGTTGCAAAATATTAGTATCAATGTCAATCAAATAGTTAGTCTTTCTACACATATTCTAGGAGGTGTTCTCAAAGTTTGAGTTGCCTCAATATTATGAATGTTAAGAACATTAGGAATAGATTTCATACCTTCAACCGGAGATGAAAATGATGACGTAACTTCAAATTGAGATGTACTTGCAACGTGAGATGTTGTAGAAGGTGTGCCTTCAACTTGAAAAATGAGAGATGGTGTGCCTTCAACTTGAGATATGACAAATGGTGTGCCTTCAACTTGATATATGAGAGATGGTGTTCCTTCAACTTGAGATTTGAGAGATGGTGTGCCTTCAACTTGAGATGTTAGAGATGTTGTTCCTTCAACTTGAGATGTGAGAAATGGTGTTCCTTCAACTTGAGATATGAGAGATGTTGTTCCTTCAACTTGAGATGTGAGAGATGGTGTGCTATCAACCTCAGACATCGATTGTCTCTTTGCATGAAGGTTTTGCATTTGTTCTCTTTGTTTTTCCAATACCATATCTCTCTTGCGTTCCTCTTGAATTGGCATGTCTTCTTCTATGGTGTTCAATTTCCTTAATTGAGGAATTTGCCTCATATTTTCTCTTGTCTTTGCATTCTTAGTTTCACTATCTTCCCATGTTAGCTTTTGTCATCTTTTCCTCGGCATGGTATTGATTTCTAAATATACCTACACAAAGATTGTAGAAAACAATTGCATAAACCAATAGCAACATATGAAATTAAGTTATGAATGCTAAAATTGATGAAGTTATGATCTAAGTAGAAAGATGTGATAAAGGTGGTCTTATTCACATATACAATACTTAGGTTTTTCTCTTATTGATGTATTTAAATTGTATATTATGAAATAGAAATAAACAAAATCATAATAAACATTTCAGTAAAAAATAATAAGAAAATTACCTCATATAAAAAAATCCTTGCAAAAACTTCAAATGTTTGTCTTCTACGATGTCCAACCAGCAAAAAGGTTGTGAAATTGTGATGGAATATGCTAAATATGCTTCTATGATAAGTAAACAACATGAAAAAAGAGTTTCCTTGTCGCGACGAGAGAAAAAGCGTAGACAAAACCATGGAACATGGGCCAGAATCATAGGGCCAATATCTAAGATTATCGTTTTTCATGTGCAATCCATTTGGCACATGCCAAATTTGGAGAACACCAAATTGGCTCTATAAACAATTTTAACATTCACCAAAAATAGAGATAGGGAGATATAGGAGGGGAGGGAAAGAGAGAGTGAGAGGGAGGGAAAGAGGGAGAGAGAGAGAGAGAGAGAGAGAGAGAGAGAGAGAGAGAGAGAGAGAGAGAGAGAGAGAGAGAGAGAGAGAGAGAGAGAGAGAGAGAGAGAGAGAGAGAGAGAGGAGGAGACGGAGGAAGAATAGAGATAGGGAGATATATGAGTGGAGGGAAAGATAGAGTGAGAGAGAGGGAGAGAAGAAGAAGAAAGGGAGCTGGGAGGGAGAGAGAAATGAAGAATAGAGATAGAGAGGGAGATATAGGAGGAGAGGGAGGAAGAATAGAGATAGGGAGATATATGAGGGGAGGGAAAGAGAGAGTGAGAGGGAGAAAATAGGGAAAGAGGGAAAGAGAGAGTTAGAGAGAGGGAAAGACGGAAAGAGAGGGAAAGAGGGATAGAGAGAGTGAGAAAGAGGGAAAGAGGAAAAGAGAGGGAGAGAGAGAGAGAGAGAGAGAGAGAGAGAGAGAGAGAGAGAGAGATGGGAGGGAGATAGAAATTAAGAATAGAGAGGGAGATATAGGAGGAGAAGGAGGAAAAATAGAGATAGGGAGATATAGGAAGGGAGAGAGAGAGAGAGAGAGAGAGAGAGAGAGAGAGAGAGAGAGAGAGAGAGAGAGAGAGAGAGAGAGAGAGAGAGAGAGAGAGAGAGAGAGAGAGAGAGTTGGGAGGGAGAGATAAATGAAGAATATAGATAGAGAGGGAGATATAGGAGGAGAGGGAGAAAGAATAGAGATAGGGAGATATAGGAGGGGAGGGAAAGAGAGAGTGAGAGAGGGAAAGATGGAAAGAGATGGAAAGAGGTATAGAGAGAGTGAGAGAGAGGGAAAGAGGGAAGGATAAAGTGAGTGAGAGAGAGAGAGAGAGAGAGAGGGGGGGGAGCTAGGAGGGAGAGAGAAATGAAGAATAGAGATAGAGAGGGAGATATAGGAGGAGAGGGAGGAAGAATAGAGATAGGGAGATATATGAGGGGAGGGAAAGAGAGAGTGAGAGAGAGGGAAAGAGGGTCAGAGAGGGAAAGAGAGGGAAAGAGGGATAGAGAGAGTGAGAGAGAGGTAAAGAGGGAAAGATAGGGAGAGAGAGAGAGAGAGAGAGAGAGAGAGAGAGAGAGAGAGAGAGAGAGAGGGAGAGGGAGAGAGAGCTGGGAGGGAGAGAGAAATAAAGAATAGAGATATAGAGGGAGATATAGGAGGAGAGAGAGGAAGAATAGAGATAGAGAAATATAGGAGGGGAGGGATGAATAATAGAGATAGGGAGATAGAGAGTGAGAAAAAGAGAAAGGGAATGGGAATGGGATGGAGAGACTTTAGAAGGAGAGAAGGAAAGAGAGAGAGAGAGAGAGAGAGAGAGATCAAAGGGAGGGAGAGATAGAGAGAAATAAATAATAGATATAGAGAGAGATATATATGAGGAGAGGGAGGAAGAATAGAGATAGGGAGATATAGGGGGGAGGGATGAAGAATAGATATAGGGAGATAGAGTGAGAAAAAGAGAAAGGGAGATAGGGGAAGAGGGAAAGAGAGGGAGAGATAGAGAGAGAGAATAAGAAAGGGAGGGAGGGAGAGAGAAATGAATAATAGAGATAGAGAGGGAGGAATAATAGAGATAGGGACATATAGGAGGGGAGGGAGGAAGAATAGAGATAGGGAAAGATAGAGAGTGAGAAAAAGAGAAAGGGAGATGGGAGGGAGAGAGAAATAATGAATAGAGATAAGGAGAGATAGGAGGGGCGGGAGGAAGAATACAAATAGGGAGATAGAGAGTGTGAGAAATAGATAAAGGGAGTGGGAGGGAGGGACTTGAGAAGGAGAGAGAGAGAGAGAGAGAGAGAGAGAGAGAGAGAGAGAGAGAGAGAGAGAGGTAAAGAGAGAGAGAGAGAGGGAAAGAGGTAAAGAGAGGGAGAGAGAGAGAGAGAGAGAGAAGAAGAAGAAGAAAGGGAGGTAGGGAGAGAGAAATGAAGAATAGAGATAGAGAGGGAAATATAAGAGGACATGGAGGAAAAATAGAGATAGGGAGAGATAGGAAGGGAGGGAGGAAGAATAGAGACTTGATAAGGAAAACTCAAGAAAGAGAGAGAAATTTAAAATATGAAAAATTGCATGGAATACATTTGGTGTGCACCATATATGGCACAAGCCAAATAAGGCATGTGCCAAATGTATTTTTAATCTTTTTTCCATTTGGCACATGCCAAATTTGGCATGCACCAAAATGTGTTTCCTTGGGAAACACCAAGCCTAAGGCTTGGATTTGTCTTGGGCATCAAACCCAAAGGCTTGGATGCCCTTCTTAGGTCTGAGATGTGTTTTCCAGCAAATATTAAAAAATTTCTAACTTTTTTGTTCGTGATCTCCATCAGGTTTGGACATGTTTCAATGCAATAAAAAAAACACCATACAATCATCAAGCTCTCTCTTAGCTATCCAACCATATAATTATTTTCAAATTTTGATAAAGTTCAGGTCTTCATCAATAATTTATTTTGTTAGTGTGTCTAATTTTTGTCGAAAACCAACATGTCATACTTTGGACATAGTTTTTTACTCATTTATCCAATTTTGAAAAAAAATACATTTTTAGAAACTAGACTCCATTCTACAAAATGTTTTTAAAAAATCTGGTTTTTAATTAGTTTTCACAAATTTTGGGGGGGATCATGCTCAAATTTATGTGTTTTAGGATGTGTCCACTTCGAAAATTCATAAAAGTTCAAATATTCATAAAAAAATTAGCCAAAAAATGTGGCATAAACTTCAATGTGTTATCTACTTTCTCATTAGAGCAATTTGCAAAATTATAAAAAAAGGTTGACGTTTTAGGGGCGCCACATTTCGTGCTATGTTATTTTTTTCTGAAAAAACAAGACCAATAAATGTGGTGCCCCTTTTTTAAACCCTTAATCTCCTTCATTTTCAAAAAAAATTAGTATTTTAGAAAGCAGATTCATAGCACTTCAACTTTTGTTCTTGTTGCATCTTCAAATTTTGAGTGTACCTATCTTCAATTTCTCGTCAAAGTTCAAACTTTGCTGATTTCAGAAAAAGAGTGGCATCTTAAGACCCCTTTTTGGTCCTGTATCTTTGTGCACTTACCCATTACAAGGACAAGCTATTGTGTGACATCATCCCTATGGATGTATGCCACCTCCTCCTAGGAATACCTTGGAAATTTGACCAGAAGGCCAAGCATGATGAGCACAAGAACATCTATGTGATTGAAAAGGATGGGACTTGATTCACATTGACTCTAGTCCAAGAAGAATGCAAGGATAAATAGATTGGATCTTGTGTCATGGTGGTTGGGGAGAATTATTTCTTGAAGACAATGAAGCAAGAAGGAGGACAAGGATATGCTACACTAATCGGGCCACGATCAGTCCTAATAGAATAATACATTGATGATGTGCCTAAGGAAGTGCAAGGTTTGTTGGAAAAGTACCAAGATATAGTGGTTGATGAACAACCCAATGAACTACCCCCTATAAGAAGTGTGAGCTACCACATAGACCTTATACTGGGTGCAAATTTGCCTAATAATGCTACCTACAAGATGACACCTAAACAGAATGAAGAGATAAGTAAGCAAATCGAAGAATTGTTGGATAAGGGCCTCATATAGGAAAGTTTGAGACCATTTGTTGTCCCTACTATTTTAGCACCTAAAAAGGATGGAGGATGGATAATGTGCATGGACTAAAGCGCAATCAACAAAATCACCATAAGATGCTAGTATCCTATGCCTAGAATTGAAGCTTTGATGGATTGTCTTGGGGGGCTTGTTATTACTCAAAGATATAACTAAAAAGTGGCTACCATCAGATTAGGATTAGGGAGGGTGATGAATGGAAGGAAAATTTCAAAACCAATGAAGGTTTGTATGAGTGGAAAGTAATGCCATTTGGGTTATCTAATTCCCCAAGTACATTCATGAAACTCATGAGTGAAGTATTGAAGCCATTCATAGGCAAGTTTGTAGTAGTGTATCTAGATGATATCCTTGTGTTTAGTAAGACAAAGGAAGAACATTTGCAGCACCTTGACATGGTCTTGAGAAGATTGATTGATGATAAATCTGAAAAAGTGTGAGTTCATGAAGGAAGTGATCGTTTATCTTGGTTTTGTGATCTCCAAGGGCAATTTGAAAATGGATCCCACAAGTGTAGAGGGTATAATAAGTTGGCCAACTCCTAAATTAGTAGGAGAGGTAATAAATTTCCATGCCTTAGCTAGTTTCCATAGAAATCTCATTAAGAATTTTGACAATCATATGTGTGCACCAATGAGGCTTTCATACACCAATATAAGAGAAATAGGTTTCAATGGACTAATGAGGTAGAAAAAAAATTTGAAATCTTGAAACATAAGGTGGCATAACAACCCATTCTACCCTACCTAATTTCAATAAGATGTTCACTCTTGAATGTGATGTGGCTGGGTTTGCTATAGGTGTAGTTTTAAGCCAAGAAGGCAGGGTAGTAGCATTCTTCAGTGAGAAGTTAAATGAAGCTAAAAGAAGGTACTCTTCTTATGATTTAGAGCTTTATGCTATGGTGTAGGTCCTAGATAAATGGAGACATTATCTCCTTCTGAAAGAGTTTGTTGTCTTCATGGATACCCATGCATTGAGTTTCTTGAAAAGACAAGAGAAGTTGAATCATAGACACATGAAGTGGGTAGAATATTTGTAGGCCTACACTTTCACCATCAAGCATAAGAAGGGTCAAGAAAATAAGGTTGCTAATGCTCTGAGTAGAAGAGCCATGTTAGCGGAGGAGATACAACTTCAAAGTATAGGAGTTGATGAATTGAAGGAAATGCACCACGATGATGAAGACTTCAAGGAGGTCTTTGCTGCTTGCAATTAGTCCCAAGAAAATTTTCACAATGAATATTCAGATTTTATGTTGTGCAAGAGTGTTTGTTATTCATAGGTGCTCAATTGTGTGTGCCTAAGTGCTCCATGAGAGAAAATCTAATCAGAGAGAAGCATTGTGGGAGTCTAGGTGGACATTTTGGGAAATTTAAGACTTTGGAGAATGCAAAGAGGTTATATTTGTTGCCATTTGGCATAACTAAATCAATTGAGATGATGCAGGTGATGCAGTTGAAGATGGATGACTGAACCGGTAGAAAAGAGTAGACTAAGACTTTTTGATTAGATGACATGATCAGTTATTTATGTTTTCATTGATGGTAATTGATGTTAACTAATGAGAACTAATGTTTGATGATGATTACTAATGTTTGGATTGTCATCTAAGTGATTTGGTCTACCAGAGACATAGTTTACCGGCAAAGAATAGAAGAGTATAAAATAGGACTTTAACCGGTAAAGAAGAAATGTTTTTCTTGATTCGGGTGATCGGTAATGATTAGTGATTTTTGATTTGGAATATAAGATTGTATCATGGAAAGGAGTATCTGACCAGAACTGCATCTTGTGATGACTGCCAGAAGGATTGTTTTAAATTTCTGATAAAGTTTTGCTAGGGTTTTAGTAGGGTTTAAGGACCTGTGAAGAAATCATCAAACAGGTAAAGATTTTTGATATGGTGGTGATCGTCGACTAGTCTACATGAAGGTGGTAACACAACACAACCCATGTGAAATATTTGATTGTTGTTTTGGTGTGATTCAAGGAAGAATTTCTTGGGAAACAACAAAACACTTAGTGGAATGTTTTGAGGTTTTGACTTTGGTACAAATTGGATTTTTGTGATGAGTTTCGATCAACCAATGGTTGATATTGGATTGTAATTTGATGTAATGATCTGTATATTGATCAGACATGATCCTAAATGATTTATATTGTAATTCCATTATGTAATTAGGGTTTAGTGGCCGACCTAGTTGAGATGACTATTTAGGATGACACAGTTGATGTTTATTGTGTTGGTGGTCTTAGAAGAATGTGTTGAGCCATCCAAGAGAAGAGTGAGTTCTACCAAAGAGTTATAGAGTGTTGAGCATAACTGGATCTGATTTAGCAAGTTGAGAAGTGCAAGTAACATATCACTTTTTCACTGTTGTTCCCTAATAGTTGCACTAGGTTAAATCCCTTAACCGGGTAGGTCCTAACAGGCCTTAAACATTTAAATCCTCTAACAAGGAAGCTCTCAAAAAGAGTGGTAAACTCTCTCATGAGGTTGATCCTAATAGATCATCAATCTCCTAACTAGTCTTCTAGGCAAATCCCTTAATCTGGTGACTCCTAACAGGGTTTGCTCCTAACAGGGCATATTGTAAGATCCTAACAAGGCTAAGATCCTAATAGGGCATACTTCAAAAGAGTACAAATATTTGTGGCTACCAACTCCCACCATGGTTTTTTGCATTTGGCTTTCCACATCAAAAAAATTATGGTGTTCATGTGTGGAATGCTTTTCTTGTGATGATATTGTTTATGTTTCATTTATTACATTATTTCTAATTATCGGTTATGATATTTTATCAAATGTTTATTAGTGATTATCAATACTAATAGATGTGATATAAGTGTTGATTAATTTGATAATCAGTTGGTAAAAGATAAGATTTATATGATTTTTTAAGTAGTGAAAGAATTAATAGACGTGGTAAATGATCTGATTAATGTGTTTGCAAATCTGATAAAAATGGTTGTTAGATCTGATAAAAGAAGTTGAGATATTTGGTAAATAATTTCAGATTTGTTATAAGTTTGATTTGGATTTAAAGTTGTAATTTGTGTTAATACTAATTCACCCCCCCACCCCCCTCTCATTAGTAACCAGATCCTTATAGAATTAACAATTGGTATCAGAGCTTTGGTCCTATGTGTGCAAAAAGCCTAACTGCTTGAGGGAAAGATTTCGATGAAGTTAAGATGATGAAGAAAGAGGGTCCTAAGTTAAACAAGGATAACTACAAGATTTGGAAAGATAGAATGAAGATCTACATTAAAGGTCTTGGTGCACAATATTGGAAACATGTGGAAACAAAATATGTGGCTCCTTCTACTACTCCCTTGACACCAGATGAACTCAAAGAGAAGCAAGGGAACATGCAAGCCTTAGAAGCTATTGTAAGTACTTTATCTAATTCACAATATATTGATGTTCAAGGATTGGAAAATGCACAAGAGGTAAGGGAAAAGCTAGATCTAATCTATGGAGGAGATGAGCATGTAAAAAGAGCCAAAGAGGAAATATTGAGAGGAAAGTTTGATGACATGAGAATTCTTGAAGGAGAAAATATTGCACAATATGGTCAAAGAATCAAAGAAGTTGTTGGTGGCATAAAGAGTGTTGGAGGTAAAACAGATGATGATACAATAGTAAGTAAAATGCTTAGAAATCTTCAACCTCAATATTCTATAAGAGTATCTACAATTCAAGAACTTAGATATATTTCAAAGGATAAAGTTACCATTGATTCATTGATCGGTAAGCTAACTACTTTTGAGCTAAATAGTTTTGACAACAATGTTACTAAATCTAGTGAATCTGCCTTTAAAGCTTTTGTTACCGGTTCATCTACTAGAAAAGGAAAAGATGTATGTCAAAATCATGAGTGCAGGTCAAGTCATGGAAGTAACTAGGGAAATGTAGACAATGAAGACCATGTGATTGAACTTGAGGCACTGTTGGCAAAAAGATTTCCAAGAGGCACCAATAAGTATAAAGGAAAGCTACCCTTGAAGTGTTTTTCTTATAGTAGAATTGGTCATATTGCTGCAAATTGTCCTAATGATGACAAGAAAGAGAAATTTAGAAAATATAAAGGAAAGGGCAAAAAGCAATGTTATGTTGGAGTAGATGATGGTGTGACCGATGAGGAGTCTGAAGATGAAGATGACAATGAGGAAATTGTGTTTTTAGTAGTGGAGGAGGAACTATTAGATGAAAAGGCACTGTTATCTCATATGGAGAATAGTGGTGAATGGATTATTGATAGTGGCTTCTCACACCACATAACCGGAGACAAAAGTAATTTCATTACTCTTGATGAATTTGATGGAGGTGTTGTTAGATTTGGAAATAACTCTCCCTGCATGGTGAAAGGTAAAGGTTCAATTTCTCTAAATGGGAAGAGTAATGTTGGTAATGTATTTTGGGTTGATGTTCTAAAGCATAATATTTTAAGTGTTGGTCAGCTCAATGTCAAACGTTATTTTCTTGAGTTTAAAAGTGGAGTTTGCAGAATACTTGGAGAAAAGGGTGAATTGATTGCTACTGGGAAACAAACAAGAGGTAACTTATTCCATTTGAATACTAATGTTAATAATTGTCTAGTTGCAAGGATGGAAGACAGTTGGTTGTGACATAAAATATGTTGTCATGTTAATTTTGATAATTTGGTTAAGGTAAGTAAGTCAAATGTTGTAAGAGGATTGCCACAAATTGTTAAACCGGATAATGTGATATGCAAAGATTGTCAAATTGGTAAGATGACCTCTATTTCTTTCAAAAGAAAGAACTGTTCATTTGAAAATATTTTAGATTTGGTACATACTGATCTTTGTGGCCCTATGAGAATAAAGAGTTATTATGGTCATAGGTATTTCATGCTTTCTACCGATGACTATTCTAAGATGATGTGGGTTACAGTTTTTAAGGAGAAATCATAAGCATTTAGTAAATTTAAATCATTTAATTCTCTAGTTGAAAATGAGATTGGTAAAAACTTGAAATGTTTAAGATTAGATTGGGGAGGTGAATTCATATCTAATGAATTTGTTAAGTATTGTGATGAATAGGGTATCAAGTGATAGATGTTAGCTTTGAGGACACCACAACATAATGGCATAGTAGAAAGAATGAACAAAACAATACTTGATGCTGCTAGAACCTTGTTATTACAAGGTAATGTAGCTAAAATGTTTTGGAGGGAAGCAGTAAGTATTGTTGTATACACTTTAAACTAGGTACTAGTAAAAAGAGGTAACAATAAGTCACCCTATGAGCTATGGCATGGAAAAACTGCTTGTGTAAGTTATTTCAAAAAAATTGGAAGTCAATGTTTTTTTAAGAAAGATAACTACACTGAGAAATTTGATGCAAAATCTAATGATGGAATCTTTCTTGGTTACTCTACTAGAAGTAAGGCATATAAATGTTACAATAAGAGAACTAAGAAAATTGTAAAAAGTGTTAATGGAAAATTTGATGATCTATCTGATAAGTCTGAAGGTACAAGCATATTAGAACCTGAAAAAGATGATAATGAAGAAAAACTTGTGATCATTGAACTGGAAGCACAAAATAATAAAGAACCGAAAAATGCAGAATTAGGTGCTCAACCAGTAAGCGATGACAGTGATGAAGAAAATGAAGAACCTGATGCAAAAGATGTAAAACTAGAACCAGTATTACCTAGATATGTCAGGTTGAATCATTTACAAGAGAAGATAATTGGTGATAAGAATGCAGGGGTGAAAACCAAAAGAAATATCTGAGAGAACTCATGTTTGATTTCTACAATAGAACCCAAGATAGTTAAGGAAGCACTAAAGGATGATGATTGGGTTCAAGAAATGAATGAATATTAAGATCAAATTGAGAAGGATTAGACATGGTCACTTGTTCCTAGACTAGAGGATAAGAATGTAATTGGAACAAAATGGGTCTTTAGGAATAAGTTGGATGAAGAAGGAAGAGTTGTGAGAAACAAAGAAAGGTTAGTCTACAAAGGGTATGCACGGGAAGAAGGTGAGGGTTATGGTAAAAAGTTTGCATTGGTTTTTAGAATACAAGTTGTAAGAATGTTGTTGGAATTTGCTACATACAAAGGTTTCAAAGTTTATCAAATTAGCCTTTTTGAATGGAATTCTAGAAGAAGAGGTATACATTGAACAGTCAAATGCATTCTCCTTGACTGATGATAAGGACATGGTATGCAAATTGCATAAAGCTTTGTATGGTCTTAAGAAGGCACCAAGAGCATGGTATGAGAGACTTCATGCCCATCTGATCAAAATTGGATTCTAACATACTAGTGAGGACAACAACATTTATCTAAAAACTAATGGAGACAAGATGTTGATAGCAGAAGTGTTTGAAGATGACATAAATTTTGGTGGAAATGATGATATGTGTATTAATTTTGCTGATGAAATGAAAAAGGAATTTGAAATATCTCTAATCGGTGAAATAAAATTCTTTATTGGCTTACAAGTTCAACAACTGGATGGTGGTATCTTTATTTGTCAGACCAAGTATATCAAAGAGGTGTTGAAGACATTTAGCATGAAATACTGCAAACTAGTAGGAACACCAATGGTAATAGGCTGCAAGTTGTCAAAGCAAGATGATTCTCCTATTGTTAAGAGTACAAATCTATGATTGGAAAGCTACACTATGTTGTTCATAGCAGACCAGACATTGCTCATGTTGTTGGATTAGTGGCTAGATTTTAAAAAGAGCCTAAGGAGAGTCACTTGGTGGTTGTGAAAACAATTTTTTAGTTTCTCAAAGGAACAGTAGACTATGGTTTATGATATCCCTACAAAGGAGATTTTACTTTGGATGTCTTTATTGATGCTGATTAGGTAGGTAATGTGGATGATCAGAAAAGAAAAACCAGTGGGGCTTTTCTACTTGGTGGAAGATTAGTGGCATGGATGAGCAAGAAAATGACATCTGTTCCTCAATCTACAGCTGAAGCAAAGTATGTAGTCGCATCCATGAATTGCATGCAGGCCATATGGATGAGACATGTGCTAGAAGGATTCAAGATAGATATGTCTGAAACATTGACTATCTATTGTGATAATACAAGTGCAATCAACTTTTCTAAGAATCTTGTACTTCATGCTACAACCAAGTAAACTGATTTGAAGTATCATTTTCTAAGGGAAAGAGTACAAGAAAAATATGTCAAGATGGAGTTTGTGAAGAGTAAAGATCAAATAGCTAATAACTTTACTAAGCCCTTACCGAAGGCTACCTTTGAGTTTCTTAGAGGTAAATTAGGGGTTAGACCCCTACATCTAAAGAACTAAGATGTTGGAAATGCATCAATCCTGTGGATTTCATGTTTATCTTTCACTAAGGATTTATGAAGGTATGGGCTACTCCTTAGGGGGAGAAAATCTGATGTAAAGCTCTAATTTAATGCTTTGATATGATTTTCTAATTTGATTAGCAGAGATGAAAGAAGAGCCAACAATGGTTTGAAAGAAAAGTGTTGCATTTATACCTTTTTTATTGTTGTCAAAGGGGGAGAAGACAAAAGGAAGAGAACCGACAGATGATATGATATCGACAACAAGTTGTAATGATATGCAGTATTTGTGTTGCTCTGACTGTATATCTGATTGGTGTTTCCATCAATTCTAAGGGGGGCGAATCTTGGCATTTGGCATGATTGATGCAATTGAGGTGATGCAGGTAATTCAGTTCAAGATGGATGACTAAAACAGTAGAAGATAGAAGACTAAGACTTTGTGATTAAATGACATGATCAGTTATTTGTGTTGTTATTGATGATAATCGATGTAAACTGATGAGAACTGATGTTTGATAATGATAACTAATGTTTGGATTGTCATCTAAGTGATTTGGTGTACCAGAGATATGGTTTACCGACAAAGAACAGAAAACTGTGAAATAGGACTTTAGACAGTAAAGCAAATATGTTTTGCTTGAATCGGGTGATCGGTAATGATTGGTGATTTGCAGTTTGGAATATATGCTTGTATCATGGAAAAGATTATCTGATGAGAACCACATCTTGTGATGACTATTGGAAGGCTTGTTTCAAATTTTTGATGAAGTTTTGCTAGGGTTTTAGTGGGTTTAAGGATAGGTGAAGAAATCATCAAGCAGGTAAAGATTTTTGATATGGCAGTGATCATTGATGAGTCTAAATGAACGTGGTAACATGACACAAACCATGTGAAAGATTTGATTGCTGTTTTGGTGTGATTCAAGGAAGAATTTCTTGGGAAACAATGAAATGCTTAGTGGAATGTTTTGATGTTTTGACTTTGGTATAGATCGGATTTTTGTGATGAGTTTCGATCAACTAACGGTTTATATTGCATTGCAATTTGATGTAATGATCTGTATATTGATCATACATGATCCTAACTCATTTGTATTATAATTTCATGATGTAATTAGGGTTTAGTGGCCGATCTAGTTGAGATGACTATTTAGGATGACACAGTTGATGTTTATTGTGTTGGTGGTCTTAGAAGAATGTGTTGATCCATTGAAGAGAAGAGTGAGTTCTTCCAGAGAGTTGCAGAGTGTTGAGCATAACTGGATCTGATTTAGCAAGCTAAGAAGTGCAAGTAACAGATCACTTTTTTCACTATTGTTTCCTAACAATTGCAGCAGGTTAAATCCCTTAATTGGGTAGGTCCTAACATACCTTAAATATTTATGTCCCCTAACAGGGCATCTCTCAAAAAGACTAGTTAATCCTCTTATGAGGTTGATCCTAATAGATCATCAAGCTCCTAACCAGGCTGCTAGGCAAATCCCTTGACCGGGTGACTCCTAACAAGGTCTACTCCTAATAGGGCGTATCGTAAGCTCCTAACAAGGCATACTTCAAAAGAGTACAAATTTTTGTGGGTACCAACTCCCACCATGTTTTTTCCGATGTAGGTTTCCATGTTAAAAAAATTATGGTGTTCATGTGTGGAATACTTTTCATGTGATGATATTGTTTATGTTTCATTTCTTACATTATTTTTTATTACCAATTTTGATATTTTATCAGAGGTTTATCAATGATTACCGGTATTGACAGATGTGATATAAGTGTTGATTAATCTCATAATCATTTGTTAAAAGATCATATTTATATGATTACCTAAGTGGTGAAAGAATTAATAGATGTGGTAAATGGTCTGATTAATGTGTTTGCAAATCTGATAAAAAAGGTTATTAGATCTGATAAAAGAAGTTGAGATATCTGGTCATTGATTTCAGATCTGTTATAAGTTTGATTTGGATTTAAAGTTGCAATTTGTGTTAATATTGATTCACCCCCCTCTCCGTATTAATCGGATCCTCATAGAACTAACACTATTATTGGCCAAGAATGAATGTGGATGTTAGAAGGTTTGTGGAGAGTTGTGGAGTATGCTAAAGAGCCAAAGGAACAAGCTCAAATGCAATTTTATATCAGCCTTGACTAGTGCCTAATTGTCCATGGGGTTCAATCAACATGGATTTTGTTTTGGGGCTGCCTAGGACATAAAGATGGTATGATAGTGTTTATGTTGTTGTTGATAGATTTAGTAAGCTGGCACATTTCATTCATTATGAGGCTACTAATGATGCATCTCATATAGCTGGGTTTTGTTTCAAAGAAATAGTAAGAATTCATGGACTTCCTTTGACTATTGTATCTGATAGAGATTCCAAGTTTATAGGTCATTTTTGGAGGACCTTATAGAAAAATTTGGGTGCAAATTTGACATTTACTTCATCCTATCATCCACAAATGGATGGGAAAACTAAGGTTGTTAATATGTCCTTGGGAAACTTGTTAAGATGCCCCACTAAGGAGCATGGTAGTCATGGGATCTCATCCTACCTCAAGATGAATATGCTTACAATGATTCAATCAATAGGAGTATAGGAAGGAGCCCTTTTGAGGTTGTATATGGCATGAGTCCAAGGGGTGTTTATGATTTGAGGGATTTGGAAAGGATGAGTGCTCAAGAAGAGGATTTTGTAGTTGCTATGCATGATATACATCAGTAAGTGAAGGAAACTCTTTAAAAGAGTGTGGAGAGATATAAGGGAAAGGTGGATTTAAGGAAGAGGGATGTCCAGCTTGGTGTTTGCATACTTGAGAAAAGAAAGGATTCCCAAAGGTAAATACACCAAACTGATGATGAAGAAGATAGGACCTTGCAAGGTGGTCCACAAGTTTGTCCAAAACACCTATCAGATTGAGTTACATCCTTGGGTAGCTATCTCACCAATATTCAATATGGTTGACCTCTGTCCTTTCAAAGGACCTATGGATGCATGAGAAAAAGAAGGTATAATAAGGATTGAAGATGAAGAGTGGGTTAAAGACCTACCTCCAACTCAACCAATGAAGCTTGAATGCATATTAGACACAAGAGAGGTGAAGAGGACAAGACATAACATCCACAATGAATACTTGGTCAAGTGGAATAATTTACCAAACAAGGATGTTACATGGATGTCAGAGGATGACATAAAGAAACATGGAACCTCAGTCTAAGAGTTGATCTTAGCAGGGGCATGAGGTCTTTTCTTCTCTAAGTTAATGGTCTAGGAGCACCTAAGGCAAAATTAGATAAAAAGGTATATAGGGTCTAAGAGTGTGTTTTTTGGTTTATTTCATGTAATAAGGTCATATTATGACCATTTTTGTGTGTTTGTGTCATGTAGGGTCATTATTGATCTGTAGCGTCCTAAAATTGCGACACTTGCAATTTTGACTGCATTTAGGTCTTCATGATGGCGACACAACACTGAACCTGAATGGAGACCCCGAAACCTATTTGCGACATCAAAAACTGCATCTTTTCTACACCTTGGCCTGATCTTCCTTGCACCTTGTTGTCCCGGGAGGTGGGACCATGGTGCCCAGCGCCCTGGTCCCTGACCCTATTTTGGGCTCGGTCTCTTGTTGGGCATCGGGTCTTTAAGTTTGCAATTTGGAAAATAATGTTCCTAGGTCGGCCTAAGGTTAGAAAAATCAGTCTCCTAACCCTAATTGACAAGTATATAAACTACATTTCCCCTCACGAAAAGGAGAAAAAACATATGTGTGCAAGAGGTGGAAGCGATAGGCAAACATTCAAACATTCAAGCATTCAAGCATTCCTTCAAGCAATTGATCATTCTAAGTCTCCATTCAAGGCTAAGTGTTGCATTCAAGACAAGGATTCAACCATTGAAGAGGAGATCACTTACAACATACAACATACAACATCATTACACCTTTGCATGTAAGAATACAAACATTCTTACAACAAGGTATCAGTACTTGATTACATTACAAACATTTACATTTACAGCATTCTCATTTCTTGGTTAATTCCAAAACTGGGGTTTGACCCGAAGGCAAACCCCTAATCCCTAACCCCCCAATTGTCCTCTCTTTTCTATGTGTAAGTTGCAGGTACGTGGCTATATTTGAAGATCTGGAATCCTTGTGCAGAGACGAGCAGATCCCCCTTCGTTTCGTAGATTTTTCGGAGGACCGTGTGCACTTTGGGCGCCATCGTCCCGTCAACTTTCGCTCAAACTTGTAGGACAGCATCGTCTCGACATTTTACTACTAATTTCAGGTCCGTAGCTTCATCCCATGTCTCTATTTCCATCTACAAGAGAATCTTTCTTACTTTCACATGCATTCCTAGTTCAATCCTTCTATCTACATTCTTTACAAAAGAGGGTATCCTTGTTTTCTCAACCCTTGAAACTCATTTAGAATTCAATCTTGCATTGTGTGGGATTGGATCTTGTGAGTTTCAACCCCTCTTTTGAATGTAAAGTCTCTCCTAAGTGAAAACTTTCAATCCTAGTGACCTCCTTTCTCTCTCCTTGGAGTGGGGGGAACACCTAGGGTTCGATTTTCCGCTTTACATTTTGGTGAACCCGACGTGAACATCCTAATTCTGATTTTTCATGGTTAGATCTGAAAATTTTTGCTTCCTTAATTACATTTCCATGTTTGATCTTTTGCAAATTTTAGAGGTTAATTGCATAAAAACCCTAAAATTTTCGTTTTAGTAATTGAGCTTGTGAAATGTTTAATTGTTAATGCTTGTTTCAGATCTACCCTTCTATTGCAAATTATCAATTCATATTTGTGCTTTAATTCTGAAAATTAAGTGGTTAAGTGTCAAAACCCTAATTTTTTTTTTAAAACCCTCCTGATTGAACCTTTGACTGATGATTTCACTGATCAAAACACCTCCAAATCGGCTGTAACTTTGGATTCCGCAACAAAATCATAATATCTCTCATCCCTAAAAATTTTGAAAAAAGTTGCGAGGACCGTGTGCACCCCGAGCGCCACCATCCCCGACATTTTTTCCAAAATTTCGGGAGCTAGATCTTACTATATTTTTCTGCTAGAATCCAGAATCTTGGCTGATTTCATCAATTCTAACACTTTTAAAATTAAAGTCAAAGTTGGTCTAGTGATTGCTTAGATTAAGGCTTCTAATCATTCAAAAATTGTTGAAATTGAAATTTTGTGTCAAAATTGTGTTTCTTACTATCCTAAATCTGAAAAGTGTGTTGGCATTCATTCAAAGTTTCAGTTCTTTATTCAAATTTTGCAATTTGTGACTTTTGAAATTAAGTGTTTAATTGCAACAACTTTGATTTCCGCTTTCAAAATTGAATTTTGCATGAAATTGAGTCAACTTTTAAAATTCAAAGCTTGCATTGCTTTTAGTGTTCCCTCTAAAATCATAAAATTAAAAATTTCAGTTTCCCTCTCTTTTTCAAAATTCAAATTTTGCATTTTTCAACAATCTTGGTAGGGTTCAATTTTGAGATTGCAACTTTAATTTGGCCTATCTACAGATCATAAAATCACTCAATTTTTTCAGATTAGCTTTAAAATCATCATAACTTTCATCCCTGAAAATTTTGAAAAAAGTTGCGAGGATCGTGTGCACTTCGTTCGCCACGGTCCCTGACATTTTTTCTGAAATTTCGAGAGATTGTCGTGATTGCATTTAACAGCTTAAATCTAGGAGATTGGTTGATTTTATTGAAATTTGCTACCTCTAAATTCAAAAATAAATTCAAAATTCAAGATTTCAATTTTCAAGGTAACAATTAAAATTAAGTGCTACCCCCTTGGCCCTAATTTTCAATTGTGCCTACCTTTCTTGGAAGTTGTGTTTCCCTCTTCTTTTACAAAGTTCAAATTGGATAATCATTATCTCATTGTTCAATTTTGCCAACTTTATTTTCAAAATTCAAAATCTTCTCTCTCTCTCTCTAGTGCATGAGTTTTACAACAATAAGCCCTACTTACACTATTCTCGTTAGACGAAGCCTTAGAATTAAGTCTTTCCAAGGTTTAATTACTGAGGAGATGGAACCTAATTTGAATGGCCTTTTTAATGAGGACACGGGTAATTCCTCTAATCATCTTAATGATGAAGAAGCTCTCCATGAGGTTTCTGTAGAACAACTTTCAAAATTGGATAACCAATTTGATGATTTTCAGCAATGGATGTCTCAAGAATACCCCGATAGTCAAGCTCTTTCATTAATTGAGGGTCTAAAATGTATGGTTCAAAGTGATAAGAATGGAATTGATATTCTATGTAGTATTGCACACATCGTGGATTTGAATGTGATGCCTATGAAGAGTTGTGCCGAAACTTTAGGTTATACACAACCTCCTACTCAAGTCAATCATTCTATTCCTTTGACAACTTCTATTGCTAGTATACCTACTTTTACATCAAACATAATGACTACTTCAATACAAAACATTCCACCTATGATCACCAGTCATGGGGTCAATCCTTCCTCTTCAATTAACCCTCTTCCTTCATTCAATCTGACTTATTCATTCATTCCTTCAATGAGTGTCCCTATTACATCTCCACAAATGAACATGATGCAAGGGGGCAATTCATTCAACCATTCCATTCCTCCTTGTAGTGCTCCTTTTTTCCAATCATCTCCTATGACTAACCATCATAGTGTCCCGCCACCTTACTCTGAATCAATACCTTCTTTCAATAACATAATACCTCCATCACAATCTAACATGTCTAATATGAACTCTTCAACTGAAGTGACCATTAACAATCTTGTGCAAACTGTCTCTTCTTTACAGTAGCAAATTGCCTCTATGAATCAATCTAAGTTTAGTGTGCCCACATTTGATGTGGCGAGCCCACTTTCTCTTGACATTGTTTGAGCTATCCCCCCTAAGCATGTTGAAATCCTGCAGTTGGAGTTTTATAATGGTAAAGGTGATCCTCTAACACATGTTAAGACCTTTCAAACAATATGTACCAATTTTGCTCATGACCAAAGGTTGCTTGCAAAATTGTTTACTAGAACATTAAGAGATAAGGCTCTACAATGGTATTGCTCATTGCCTTCCTATTCTATTACTTCTTTCCAACAACTTGCAAATGCTTTTATTCAACAATTTCAAAACAATATAAGTCCTAAAGTTACTTTGATTGATTTAATGCATTGTAAACAAGGTGTTAAAGAAAAAGTGACTGATTTCATTGGTAGATATAAGCATTTGTGTGCTCAAATTTCTTTTCCAGTACCTGACAATGATATTCAAAGAATCTTTATTTCTAATTTACAAAAAGATATTAGAGAAAAACTTATGTTTTCTGAGTTTACTTCTTTCCAACAGTTGTGTGCAACTCTTCACAATTATCAACTGACTGTGAGTCAAATGGAACAAGAAAATCCTATGGCTCCAAGTGATAAGGGTGATAGTAGTCAACAACCATTTGGGAAGTTTAAACCGAACAAAGAGTTTGTTAAGTTCAATGAAAACATCATCAACAACAATGTGAATGCAGCATCAGGTGTGCCTCCTATTTCTAAGTTTTTCAAGAAAGAAAGAAAGTTTACTCCTTTGAATGCATCATTGCATAGTATTATGAATAAGTTATTGGAGCAAAATGTGCTTACTCTCCCTCCTATAAAACAAATAGATCCTGCAAAGATTAATTCACCCTATTTTGATAACAAATCTTTTTGTCAATTTCATCGTCAACCTAGGCATGATACTGAAAAATGTTTTGCTTTAAAGGGTAAAATTCAAGATTTGATTGATAATAATACTATCTTTGTTTTAGGTGTGAATGATAAAGGCAACACATCTGTAGCTCTTCCTAACCAAAATCTTAAGATTTTTACTGATCCATTACCTTCTCATACCTCTAATGTGATTGAGACTAATGATTCCTCTTTCTCACCTGATGGTCTTGTGTCTATGACTCCAAATGTGATTAACTTTGTAGAGCAGTAGAAAATCCCTAAAGAACCTTCCATCACATTTGATTCCAGTGAAACTATCAGGGCACCTGATGGTCCTTTATATATAGTTGCAAAAGTCAAGAATACACCTCGCCGTGGAGTGCTTATTGATCCTTCTTGCATGGTTAATGTCATTACTGAAGAATTTATTTTTACTTTGCAATTGAATCAAGTGATCTATGACAAAACAAATGTGGTTGTGAAATTATTTGATGCATTTTCTTCTCCTGCAATTGGTTCTATTACATTACCTATTGAGGTCCATAACAAATCCCTTGATGAGAGCTTTTCTATTATTCCATCATCCAAACAATTTCGTGTGAAGCTAGGCTATCCTTGGCTATCTTCCATGAAAGCTATTGCTTCTCCTATTCACAAGTGTTTGAAATTTCCCCATAATGGTGAGGTTGTTACTATCAATCATAGTCTCTTTAAACCAGCTGAAAGAACTTCTAGCATTCCTATTGATTATTTTTGGCCTAAACAATTCCAATCTCTTCCACCGCGAAGTGATCATCTTTTCAAATCTTATCAAAAGTGGAAAAAAGATATGATCCTATCTCTAAGTGAACCTCGAACACCCAAACTTGATATTCCTATCATTCTTGAGAAGGAAGTTCTTCCTTTGAAAGATAAAACTAATGTCTTTCCTCAAGAAGATTCCCAACCCATTCCTATGGATGTGACTATGTCTATGTCTAATAAACTTTCTAAAGTAGACCTATACCTCCTCATCATGATGGACTTGGTCTCCTTCCTAAACCAAATATTCCTCCTTTATATGGAGCAGTTCCTCCTCCTTCCTCTTCTCCTATCATCCAACCTAAGAAACCACAACCTAAACACCCAAGTGATCAGGATGAGAACATTCCTCCTCCTCAATCTTCTCAACTTCCTACTAAGACTAGATGAAATCATTCTGCACGTGAACATCGATGAAAGCGTCATCTTAGAGCTCATGCAGCTACTTCTCAAACTTTGCAATCTCCAAAAACACCTTCAGCTAGTATTATTCCATTTTCTCCTTAGCCGAAAATTGAGCCAAAATCTCCTAAGCATAAGATGCATGATGGTTTTGATCCTGTGCGAGTTAAAGATCCTATTTTTATAAATCTTGATGATGATATAGATGAAAATGTTATTTCTCTTGCTTCTGATAGTGAATATGAATATGTTGATATTGATAACCATTTATCTAACGAATTTTCTAAAGCACTTATTCTAGCTCCTAGACAAGAACAACATGGCTTGGAACATGAACATAGCCCTTGTTTGGATCTTGTGATAGCTCCATCTGCTATGTTGGATGTTCCTCCTCTAGTGTGTTTCCTGCCTTCTCAAAATATTGATCAACAAGATCAGGGGGTGGATGATGTGCTAGACTAGTTTCATTAGCGCAGCAGACTCTCTCCTCCTCTCTTGACATCTTTTGTTACTTCTTCTATGTGTTATTCTCATTCTTCTATTTGTTGTCCTTAATGTTGTCTACTTGAGGACAATGAAAAGTATTGAGATCTCTTTTGGTCTCTCTCATGTTGACTCAAAAGACACATGTGTTCCCTTCTTCTAGGTGACCTTCCTTGATTGGGGAATGAAGAACAATTATGCATACATACATATGATATACATGAATTATCATACAGCATACTGACCCTGAGGAAAGCAAAGTCACCTTGTGATTTGTGTTTTGTGTCTATTATCCTTGGGTTTATCTCACACTTGGGGGCTAAATCTTTGTGATAACGTGCTCCTTTCCCTTCTCATTTCTTATGTGTATCACTACCTTAAAGCAATCACCACCGATGACATGTGTGCGATCGTTTTAACGTAGGGGGGCATACACTCCATCCATATCTCTTCAAGATACTTGAAAATCTCTTGGCGAACTTAGCTTTGCCTTGAAAATTTTTGGTATTTTTCTTGCATGACTCATAGTGAGGGAACCTTACTACTGACAGTCATGGTTCTCTCTCGTGATCTTCCCTTTTACTTTGACAATTGAAGTCATAAGATCCTTAGTCCACTGGGGGCTTGGTGTATCTTGCCTCCTTGACGTGGTGAAAGTTTTTCAATGTTGTTTCCTTGTACTTTACCGGAAGTATGGGCGTACGCTTATACTCCCGCTAAAGTGGGGGCTAAATGTAGCATCCTAAAATTGCAACACTTGCAATTTTGACTTCATTTGGGTCTTCACGATGGCGATGCAACACTGAACCTGAATGGAGACCCCAAAACCTATTTGCGACATCAAAAATTGCATCTTTTCTGCACCTTGGCCTGATCTTCCTTGCACCCTGCTATCCCAGGAGGTGGGACCATGGCACCTAGCGCCCTAGTCCCTGGCCCTATTTTGGGCCCGGTCTCTTGTTGGGCATCGGGTCTTTAAGTTTGCAATTTGGAAAATAATGTTCCTAGGTCGGCCTAAGGTTAGAAAAATCAGTCTCCTAACCCTAATTGACAAGTATATAAACTACATTTCCCCTCACGAAAAGGAGAAAAAACATATGTGTGCAAGAGGCGGAAGCGATACGCAAACATTCAAACATTCAAGCATTCAAGCATTCCTTCAAGCAATTGATCATTCTAAGTCTCCATTCAAGGCTAAGTGTTGCATTCAAGACAAGGATTCAACCATTGAAGAGGAGATCACTTACAACATACAACATACAACATCATTACACCTTCGCATGTAAGAATACAAACATTCTTACAACAAAGTATCAGTACTTGATTACATTACAAACATTTACATTTACATCATTCTCATTTCTTGGTTAATTCCAAAACCGGGGTTTGACCTGAAGGCAAACCCCTAATCCCTAACCCCCCAATCATCCTCTCTTTTCTGTGTGTAGGTTGTAGGTACGTGGCTGTAATTGAAGATCTGGAATCCTTGTGCAGAGACGAGCAGATCCCCCTTCATTTCGTGGATTTTTTGGAGGACTGTGTGCACTCCGAGCACCATCGTCCCATCAACTTTCACTCAAACTTGTAGGACAGCATCATCTTGACATTTTACTGCTAATTTCAGGTCTGCAGCTTCATCCCGTGTCTCTATCTCCATCTACAAGTGAATCTTTCTTACTTTCACATGCATTCCTAGTTCAATCCTTCTATCTACATTATTTACAAAACAGGGTATCCTCGCTATCTCAACCCTTGAAACTCATTTAGAATTCAATCTTGCAATGTGTGGGATTGGATCTTGTGAGTTTCAACCCCTCTTTTGAATGTAAAGTCTCTCCTAAGTGAAAACCGTCAATCCTAGTGACCTCCTTTCTCTCTCCTTGGAGTGGGGGGAACACCTAGGGTTCGATTTTCCGCTTTACATGATCAAATATGTAAAAATTGTTAAAATGTTGTAAAAGTTGTGTAAGCAACTTTACAACTTTTGGAAGGTGAAGAGTCATTTCATTCAAAATTTGTGTTATGGCCATTGGTTTTCAGGCCCAAACATGTTAAATATCCTCATTTGGGCCGAGGCCAAGGTTATTGAACAAATTGGGAGACAAAACAATAAAGCAACTCTATTTTTTCTACACATTTGACTGCTTTTCTACACTTTTCGGTGTTGTGTGGGCCCATACAGGCATAGTAAACTCATGAAACAAAGTGGATATGAAATTCATCTAAACCTACTTTGATTTGGAATCAATTTGACTTGATTTCACCAAGGAATAAGAAATATATCTTCATTTTTCTACAAACTGCCTATAAACCCTAGGTTTCAAGGGTTTTGATTAAAAAAATGTAATAATACACCATTCCACCATAAAAAGATTGTCAAATTTGGTTGAATTTTACGTTTTTATGTTTTCTTTGAGATTTTTTTTATTTTTGCAGAGAAGGATGGGGTTTAGAGGGGTTTTGCCCAAGTCCTAGTCTAACATTCTCATGTGTTATACTAGAAAAGTAGGTATAAGGTATAGGCAACATATTAGGAAGAAGATTTTGTGAGAAGTGAAGGTAGATATGGGACATTGGTGATTTTTTGACACCCTGCATGCCACTGTGAAGCATTTGTGAAGCCATTTGTGGGTAGTTGCTTTGTAAAAGAGGGCTAATTGAGCCCTAGAGTAGCAAGAAAAACCTAGTTTTGAAAAGTATGTTTCAAAGGGCCCTAAGACCATTTTGAGATATGAATTAGGAGCCCCAAAAGAGTATCTAAAACCACATCCCATTTGTGGAGAAATGTTTTGAGTACGAAGGATTTTTCACTAGTGTAACGCCCCACTATGAGGCCTAGAGGACATAACTAAATAAACCAATAAAAAAAAAATGAGTACTAATAGGAAATTGGGTCAAGGTAGAGCATAGGTGATAGCAGGTCTCTCCTTGCATAGTATTAAACCTACAAAAAATTTGTGGTGAAGTTCCATGTCATTTGGGCATTTGATGATATTGGGAGGTGTATATGACACCTTACCGTGACTGCACTATTATTATAGGATCAAACCTTAAGTAATGAAGGCATATGATCATGGTTTCAAGGATAGGAAAGGCTTGAGACATTGAGTATACACCATATACAAACCATCCAAGGGTCTATAAAGGTGAGTTAGGAGAAAGATCTCCCTAAGACAAACTAGAGCTAACATAGCAAATTGAAGACTAAGGAAAGATTGAAGTTCCAATTCCA
This sequence comes from Cryptomeria japonica, assembly GCF_030272615.1. Taxonomy (NCBI): domain Eukaryota; kingdom Viridiplantae; phylum Streptophyta; class Pinopsida; order Cupressales; family Cupressaceae; genus Cryptomeria; species Cryptomeria japonica. The sequence continues at coordinate 221,870,753 of NC_081409.1, forward strand.
AATTTTGCATCACAAGTACAGTAATTGGTGAAACTTAACTCATTTATCATTATAAACAAGAGAAACGTTATGTCAAGTTCCTGCCTATAATTATTATTGAATAGAGTAATTATTGATACACAAAATAGTTGTTAATTAAAATTAAATTAATCATTAAAGATAAAGTTTGACACTAAAAATACATGTTAAATGAGTACTGTGCAGTTCATTGGGTCTTCCTAGTCTTTGCAATTTCTAGTTTTTGCAATTCTTAGTCTTTGCAGTTATTGCAATTTTTGCGATATTGATATTTTGAAACTTGTAGCTTCTTCAATTATTATTTGGCAAACCCAAAAAAAAAAAATTCATACTGTTTTCAATTGCAGTGTGGTAAATATCTTTTTTTTTCACCATGATTATTTTGCTTGCAAGCATTCCTAACATCTCATTCATTTCTTCAAGCATTTACTTATTGATGAAAGTGTTGCAAAAGAAAACAAAAAACAATGAAGACTAAAAGATACTAGTGTTAAACAGGTCTACATCTTACTGCAAGGCTATAATGATTTTGTCCTTAGTCCATGTTGTTAGACCATGGACTAAGGAAAACAAAAATGTCAAAAGGAAACAAACAATTCTAGCTCCAATAGACACACACAAACATATACATATATCTCTTGTGGGCAAGGTTTTACTATAGTTGAAAAGATGGTTGGTAGGAAGTTGAAAAGAATTCGTTTGTTATTCACCACATCCTTCATTGGATTAGTGAGTTGCACATCTACAAATCTAGATGGTAAGATCCTATTTGTTCTAAGCTTATTTCAATTTTGTAGTCTTGTCAAATGTTTTTTATTTTTCTTGTGAAGTCAATTAATTCACACAAAATTCAAAAGATGTAAAGTTTAGATTAATATAAAAACATATATTCGTGAGCGTACGGGATGCTCACCTTAATTTGGAGCTTTAATTAATTTGGAAGGTGCTCACCTTAGATCTTTACTCTAGCTATGAGGATTATTCTGGCAATAGATTTGTGTAGAGTCAAATTCGATGACCTCTAGTCTAACAATTACTTCTACCTTCTATCCATCCCTCCACAAGTTGGGGGACTGAGACTAAAGTATCCCTCTACTGTGGATTTATTGGCCAAATTCCAACAGAATTGACTAAATTGCAACAATTGGAGCACTTGGACCTGAGTGAGAATTATCTCCAAGCTACATTTCCAAGAGAGATTGTATCATGTCTACCTTGAAAATCAGAGAAAGAAGGTTTGCAGGGCAACAAGCTTGGTGACTGGATAACAATTTTGAGAGGGGTGGAGCCTCTCTCACAATAATCTCACTATGGTAGGACAAATTCCTTCATCCTTTGCAAATCTCTCTCACCTTCCATAGTTGAGCCTTTCAAGTAACTCATTAAGAGGTAAGATACTTGCCTTTGGTGGACCTATTCCTTTGTCATATCTTCATCTTTCTCACAACAATTTGGAAATTTCTCTTCCCTCCTCTTTAGGTGGTCTCTCAAAATTGCAGTATCTCTATCTTAATTTAAAGAAATTAAATGGCAGCATAAGTAATCTCTCAGTCCTGAGTGAGCTTTTTCTACAAAATTAACTCTTTTAGTGGTCCAATGCCAACTTCCTTTGCAAAGTTGTCCCAGATAGAGAATCTTGATATGGCCAACAGTAGGTTAAATGGAACTTACTCATTTTTTTATTTTGAACACTAGCTCCAAACTTTTTATTTTGGATTTTCCAAACAATATGTTGACTATCAAAGTTGGCACCTCTACCATACCGAATTTCACCTTTATTACTTAGCATTACATATTAGGGGAAAATTTCCTACATTTATTTCAACTCAATATCTCATTAAGTATTCATATTTGTAAAACAATGCATTTAAGGGTTGTATTCTAAATTGACTTTGAGAATTCTCATATCTTGAAGCTCTAGATCTATCTAATAATTTATTTGATGGATCAATTTTAAAAATATTAAAATATACATCTTTTATCTTTCTTTCATTGCTCAAATTTATCCTAGTGGCTCTATATCAAATTCAGTTTTTTAATGAGGCGGTTTGAATATTTTAGACTTGTCAAATAATAAGTTAAATGGTAAGATTCTGTAATGTAGAATGAATTGCTCCTACTTGTCTACCTTAAATCTAGAGAAGAATACATTAATTGGTAAAATACCAAATATGTGTAAGAGAATGAATTCTCTTGAGGTATTGAAAGTAGGAGACAATGCACTTGAAGGACATGTTCCATCATCACTTAGAGAATGTAAGAATATAGAGAACATTTGAAATTAGGTTGAAAGCTTGCACAGTCTCCAAATTTTAATATTAATAATTTTAAGGGTGAAATTCCATTACAATTATCAAAATAAAAAAATGTTCAAAATTTGCATGGCAAACAATAAACTTCTAGGGGCTATTCCAAATGAATTTGCAAATTTATTTGCAATAGAAAATCAAATACAAAAACATAGAAACCCTGCACAATTTCTTGATGAAGGAGAATATGTACAAACAAAATACCTTTGTATATAGATGAAGCACTAGTTAGAATTGAGAGACAAGATATGGAGTTTGCAAAATTCTTAACATTAGTAATATACCATGATCTCTCCAATAATATTTTACCAAGAAACATTCATTAGAGATTCCTAAATCTATTGGAGATACGAGATTGCTACAATCACTTGATCTGTCACGAATGAAACTATTCCTTATACCAAGTTGCAACTTTGGACATTCTTAAGTTACTTTTATGTGTCCTATAATAACCTATCAAGGATGATACCATAAGGAGGACAGATGATGACATTTGATTTTGCATACGTCTCCAACAATCTAGACATGTAGCATACAAATCTCTACCATGCTTCCCCCAAAGGTGCATGAAGAGAATAATGAAGTTTCAAAGGAAGATTTATGGTGGGATAATTCAAAAGTGGTTATGTTGGCTATTCCATTCTCTCCCATGATCAGTTGCTACAGACCCACAATCAGCTGCTTCAGTCACTATGAACCTATAAGTTGGGTTCAGAACATTAAACCTTCTGCTACCCTAGTAAAAATAGAGATAAGATTGCAATTTCTTGCTTGGTATGGCCGAAACTAGGGTTATTGATGAATGGGCTGATGTGGGTTGGGATGATCTGCCGCATGTCCCACAACTGGTCTTCACGAAGGGCAAATGGGTAGATATGGCGGTGCAGAATCAGTTGAGGGTAGACTTAAGAAATTTCAGACCGGTCTCCAAGTATTTTCGAGGTTTTTTCAAAGGTCCAAGCAGTGGAAATTGGCGAAGTATGGACAGATCTGGTGGAAGGCATCAACGATTTTTGGATCGTAGGCATTTTGGTCAGGGCCCGCGGCAAAAGTTTATCCCGAATCATTTAAAGGGGCTTCCAGGTAAATGATCTATAGAGTTGGGAGGAAAACCATCCTATGTGAAAGTTGTGAAGTTTTCATCTATAAATGAGGCAATTAGGGTTTCTTGGCTGAAGGCTGGTGAAAAGATGATGGACAAACAGTCTAATAGTAACCCGCTTGAGTTATCTTCATCACATCAAAGGGGGGATAAGGTAAGGGAATCTTCGACATTAGGAAAAGATGATAAGGTAAGTGAAAATCAAATCAGGTCTGATTTAGGAGGTGGGTCTTCACAGGTATGGGCTCCTATTCCATGCATTGATTTACTTGATTCTGTTGTGGATTTGAAAGCTCGTTGTTTGTATACACATCCTATTTCTAGGGAAATATGGGGGGATGCAACTAGTTTATCTAAATTTCATCATAAATTGCAGAAAAAGTGGTTTGATATGCATTGTTTTCAATTACTCTCTACAAATGCATTTATTATTGTTTTCAACTCTTCTTCTATTAGGGATGAAGTTTTAAAATCTTCACATTACTGGTTTGGTAAAAATTTAGTGTTTCTTTCGGCTTGGAAACCATTTTATGTCCCTCCTTGGTCAAGCTTTAAATTAGTTCCTTTCTGGTTTGACTTGCCCAAATTATTGTTTGAATTTATGGACCTAGAGGTTTTGGAACAAATTGGTAATGCTTGTGGTTCTTTCTTATCATCAAGATTTGATTTTGTGGAGGGGGAGGTTTTGGTAAAAATCTGTGTCCTGACTAACCCTAATAATATTTTCCCTCAGACCTGTATCATTAAATCTCATGAGGGTATGTGGAAACAACCAATTAATAAGTTGGAGAAAGACTTTGGTAAAACTTCCTCACGATTGGATGCTCCTTTTCTTATGGATTTTTTGAAATCCTCTGTTCTGGATAAGGCAGAACATTGCTTGGGTAGTAATGATAATCTATTTCTAGATAAACTATTAGTTAATGGTTGCACTAGGAAACATCCTGCTACTTTTCAAGTTAACCAGGCTATGAGGGATGTTGGGAAGTGAGAGGTGTTTGTTGTGTCCCACGATCCAGTGTTTGTAGGGTTATTTACAAGTAAGGATAAGACAATAGCTCACCAGAATCTTGTGGTTTTAGGGGACAACAATGTGGATGATCTACTTCCAAATCTCACTACCTCGAATTCCTTGGATAAGTCACTAAATGATGATGGTGGGAATCCTGTCTATCCTGTGAAGTCAAAAGAATACTTAGAAAGTTATCAGGGGATTGGTCAGATTTTTGCAAAGAATGATGGGGTTGTCTCGAAGTCTAATGTTGGGGTTTCTTCTCCAAGGTTTCCTGATGATGCTATCCTTGCTCAACAAGTCAAAGAATTGGTGTCTAATTCTTCACAGCATGTTGATGTGGATGTAGCTAATAACACTGCCTTAGGAAATAATATTTAGTTGGGGGACACTCTTGTTATTGTGCTAGATGAAAATCTGGTTCACCAAGTAAATGATCTTTTTAATGATCATGAGCATCAGATAGATGAGGACATTATGAATAGGGTTATCTATTCCATTGAGAATGACTTGGGGGGAATTAAATTGACCCTTCCTATTTCTGCATCTGCTAACCCTTTTGAGGTTTTCGCCTCATCAGAAGTAGGCATCATAGATAATTTAGTCATGACTTCTCCTAAGTCAAGTAAGAGTTTACCAATTGTTCAAGCTACTCTAATTAGGGCTTCATATGTGGTTTCTCCTGGTAGGGGTAGGCCTCCAAAGAATCGAAAGACTCAATTGGAAATTGATGCTAGGATTCAGCAGACTTTGTCTCTTTCTCCTGGTGTTGGGAAAGGGAAGCATTCGGTTTCTCTTGGTGACACTATGAAAGGAAGTGATACTCCTAAGGGTAAGAGGAGTAAGAGGTCTATTATCAGTCCTCCTGTGACTAGATCGGGGGTTGTGAAGCGTAATCTTTAGAGTAGTTTTGGAGAAGGGAAGTCTTCTCCATCTAAAGGAAAGAGGGGAGCCTCGGTCTCCCCTCGAGAGAAATGAGAATTATATCTTAGAATGTTAGGGGATTAAATGCCCCTAACAAGAGGCACTTAATTAAGTCCTAGATGGACTTAGTTAAGTGTGATATTTTCATGTTGCAAGAGACAAAATTGTCAAAGGAGTCTGCTGATTTGGTTTTTTCTTCTTGGAGAAAGTGGGAATTCCTCTCCTCTCCAGCTTGTGGTGCGTCAGGGGGTTTGGCATTGCTTTGGAATAACTATAACATTGAGGTTGAGCTAGTTGCTTCTACTGTAAACTAGATGTTGGCCTTAGTTAAATGCAAGCTTTCGAAGGTTAAGTTTTGGCTTTTTAATATTTATGCTCCTTCTGGTATTCAAAGGAAGACTAAATTATGGGGAGATCTTAAGAGAATTTCCTCCCCTTTAAGGAATGGTCCCTTTATAATCTTTGGGGGGGATTTTAATGCTATCACTGACTCAGGAGAAAAGAAAGGAGGTATTCTTCCTAATAAAAAAATTATGGAAGACTTTGGGATGTTCATTAAGGACATGGGTCTTTTTGATTGTCAATTTTAGAATGGGATTTTCACATGGTCAAATATGCGAAGAGGTTTTTCTCAAATTGCGGAAAGGTTAGACCAATTTTTGTTATCAAATGTTTGGATTGATTCAGAGTTTGAATTTTTTTCCTCTATTCTTCCAGTTTCCGGGTCATATCATTTTCCAATTTCCCTATCAATTCTAGAAGATAAAGCTCCTTTTAAGTCACCCTTTAAATTTGAACCTATGTGATTTAGAGATTCTTCCTTTTTACCTTTGCTCAAAAAATGGTGGAGTTCTGCTCCTTATTGTTCTGGATCCTGAATGTTTCAGATTGCTAAGAAGTTGAGATTTTTGAAATTTATTATTAGAGAATGGAATATCTTGCATTTTAAGAACATCTTTCAAGAAAAATAGAGGATTCAAGATATGATTGAATGTCTTAATTCACATGTGATTCAACATGGTATGGTGCCTCTAGTTTTTGATGAACTAAAATTGCTAAAAGTAGAGCTTGAAGAAGTTTTATCCAGAGAAGAAATCTATTGGAGATAGAAATCGAGGGAGATCTGGCTTTCAGATGGCGATAGAAATACAAAAGTTTTTCACTCTTCAACAAAAATTAAGAGAAGTAAAAATAGGATATCTTGTATTGAGTGTCCAAATGGTAGAGTTTTAATAGAACAGGAGGATATTGCTTCAGAGGTAGTTAGGTTTTTTAAGTCACTATTGCCTTCGAAGCATAGAGATCTTCATAATAACATTTCTTCTAATATTCATTCTTTGGTATCTTCGAAAGATAATAAAATGTTGATGTCTCCTTTTTCTTTGGACGAAGTTAAGAATGTTGTTTTTGCAATGAACTCTGAAAAGGCTCCAAGACCATATGGCTTTACTCCTTTATTTTTTCAAAAATGTTGGGATTTTGTGGGAAATGATGTTTTATTGGCCCTTGAGGAAGCTAGAAGGAATAGGTCTATTTTGAAAGAGCTTAATAATACAATGATTGCAATTATTCCTAAAAAAGAGGTTACCAAGACATTTGTTGATTTTCGCCCTATTGCTTTATGTAATACTTTGTACAAGATTTTTACCAAGGCTATTTCTTTAAGGTTGGCTAAAATTTTACCTAAGATCATTTTTTTAGAACAAGGTGGTTTTGTTCCAGGAAGGGAGACGATAGAGGGAGCTATAGTGGCACATGAGGTTCTGCATTCTATTTCTACTCAAAGAATCCTAGCCATGATCCTCAAATTAGATATGATGAAAGCATATGATAGAGTAGAATGGGGGGTGTTGTGTGTTGTTCTACTTAAATTGGGCTTTTCCAAGGCATGGGTCAAATGGATTCATTCTTGTATTTCTTCTGTAAGGTTCTCGGTTCTAATTAATGGCTCCCCTTGAGGTTTTTTTCTCCTCTTCTAGGGGTTTGAGGTGGGGGGATCCCCTGTCTCCTTTCTTGTTCATTCTTCTAGATGAAACGTTCAGTTGGGCAATAAGAGATGCTAAGCTATGAGGGCTTTGGAAGGGAATTAGGATTCAGAATGTTCCACAAAGCATTTCGCATTGCTTGTTTGTAGATGATACCTTGTTATCTGGTCAGGCCTCTTTGGGTGAGGCAAGAGTGATAAAGGGGATAATACATAATTATGCATCTTTTTCTGGTCAAAGAATCAATGTTGATAAGTCAAAGATTTTTTTCCTTCATGCTTCACAATTGGTTCAGGATAGATTGAAGATTTTTGGGGGATTTGCATCTAGAAATATTCCTTGTTCTTATCTTGGTATACCTTTCTTCATTAAGCAGGATAGAGTTGAGTTTTGGGATAAGATCATTTCAGTTGTCTCTAGAAGGATCCTATCTTGGAATCATAGATGGTTATATTTGGCTGGTAAGATTGTTCTTATTAAGTCTATCCCAAATGTTGTTCCTATTTATCTCATGTTTGTTTTGCACTCTCTGAAAGTGGCTCTTGTTAGTTTGCAAGATACTCTTAGGTCCTTCCTTTGGAGTAATAATAAAGATGCTAAGAAGAAACTCCCTTTGTTAGCATGGGATAAAGTTTGTTTTCCTAAAAACCTTGGGGGCACAGGCATTAGGAGTCTAGAAAATCAAAATTTAGCCTTAGGTGCTAAGTTGGTTTGGAAATTGTATGAGAGACCATTCTCCTTTTGGGCACAAATTATGTTTGCTAAATATTTAAATAATGGACCAAGAGAATATGTTTTTCAAGTTTCTAATTTACCATCTGGTTCAGCTATTTGGAATTTTCTATGTAAATGTAGATTAGTGATTTTCCCTCATCTCTCATGGATTGTTCATAATGGTAGAAAGGTCAGGTTTTGGGAGGAAGTTTGGAATGGACATCCCCCTCTGGTGAACTCGAGGGATTGGTCTCCTTTAATTTACACTCTTTCTTCCCTTTGGGGTGTCTTTGTGGCTAATTATTTTGAAATTGAGTATAGTGGGAATCTTAAGGTGGCAAAATGGAAATCAATTGAGTTTGTGGATATTGATCAAAATGTGAAATTGGAATATGAAAAGATGTTGGCAAAGAGAGTAATAATTCTTTCTTATGCTAACGATGAGCTTATCTGGACAAGGAATATCTCTAGTAAGTACACAGTTAAGGATGGCTATAATTCTCTCTTGGTTGCTAAGGATTTATCTACTTGGCCATACAAGCTGTTTTGGCATATGGCTTGCCTCCCAAAGGCTAGTGCTTTTGCTTGGTTAGCAGTGCAGGATAGGGTCCTTATAGGAATGAGGTTGGATAGGTTGGGTATTACTACAGTATTTTCTTGTGTCTTTTGTAATAAAAATTTAGAATCCTCTACACACTTGTTTCTTCACTGTGATTTTGCCTATGCTTGCTGGCAGTGGTTGTTTGAAAAGCTTAATCTTTCCTTTGTTATTGGTAAGGATCTCCTTTCCCACTTTAGAGCCTGGCCTCTCCTATTTGCCTCATCTTTCTATGCATGTCTTTGGATTATTTCTCCATCTATTGTGATTTGGAATATTTGGTTAGAGCGTAATAATAGGATTTTTAAACAAACAAGTTCTTCCTTGGCTAAGGTTTTATTGAGGATTGAATCTTCCATCTCTGAAGTTGCTTTGTCTTTTATCTATAAGAATTTGGAAACCCTTACCTCTTTTTCTCATTGGGATGATAGGGTAACTCGAGTTTGGAGAATGTTATTAGTCTTACCTTCTCATAGATCTATTTTAAATAAGACTAATGCTATAAGTAAGAGAAATTTTGCTTGCTAGAAACCTCCTCCGCAAGGGCACTTTAAATTGAATTTTGATGGTGCTTCTCATGGGAACCCTAGCCTAGCAGGGGCAGGTATGGTAATTTATGATCATAAGGTAAGATTTATTTAGGCTCATTGTCATGCGATTGGTTTCAAGTCTAACAATTGTGCAAAATTCTTTGCTTTGTCTTTTGGTTTGGATATGGCTATATCTTTGGGAATTAAGGACTTGATAATTGAGGGTGATTCTATGGTTATTATTCAAAGTGTCATGAAAAAGAAGTCGACTTGTTGGAAATTACAATATATACTTGATCATATTTTGCAAAAATTAGACTTTTTTTATTCCTTCTTGATTTCCCATTGTTATAGGGAAGTGAATAAGATTGCAGATTTCTTGGCTAATTTAGGCATTGATAGTGATGCTAATATGTGGGAGCTAAGTGTGGATGAGATCCCTTCCTCAATTTTGAAATTTTTGAAGTAAAGAAGGTCATAGTTGTTGTCTTCATCAACGTCCTTATTTGGTGTGGCTTTTCTTTGGTGTGGGTTCTGCTATGCTTGATCACAATGCTTATTTTGACAGGGTGTCTGATTATGGTTTCATTTCTGCTATGTGGTATCATTCTAACTAGTGGTTGGAGAATTGTGTGTCATAGACAGGGGTGGTTTAGACTGGTGTTTTTTGGCAGCAATGGATATGCACCCTTCAGTGATCATACTTTAATCTTTCTTCTATATGCTTCTATTGGCGGCTTCCTTTATATCTAATGCGGCTTATGTAATTGGGATGGGTTTTTTGATGTACTATGCCAATGGGCATTTGGTATTGGGCAGAATAGGCTTGTGTTACTTAAGCAATACTAAAGGGTTTTCTTACTGGTTCATTCCCTTAAGTGCTTTTTGAACCAGGCACTGTAAAAAAACTTTTAAAATTCAATATAGTTCAATGATTCTATCCACTTTTATCAAAAAAAATTAAAAAATTTAAATATAAGACATCTATTAAATTTTTATTAAATTTTTTAAAATATATAGTTAACTATTAATTTATTATATTTATTATTTTATTAATTGTAATTAACTTTTAAAAACAAATAAAAATATAATATACAAAAACTTATAATTTAATAGATATTAAAATAAATTGTTTTGCTTTTGTAGTAGGGCTGAAAGCGGTAAGAGGTGGCAGCAACAATACTGCGTGCTTCTGACAGACCAGTATGAGCATTGGGATGGGTGATGCAAATTCTCCCCCCATAGCCAGTGCCCTGAAGAGAGATCCTCCATCTTGACATGTCAGTGCCCCATTTCCGTGCTTGACTGAACAGATGTAGAAAACCTCTTAGTTTTCCCTTCATTGCCCTTCAAATCTTCTATCTTCTCCATAGAGTTTTTCCATTACATTGCACTTTAAATCACCTCACCTTGCAAACTCATTTCATAGAAGCCTTTTGGATTCACAAAGTGAGGTATTCATTTGAGCATTATAATAGCTCAGCCCATTTTTCTTTTTGCAGGGCAATGAAAATTTGGTTGGTGTTGCCCATTATCAGCTGCTCTCCGTGGTTCAAATCGTAGAGAGTGTTGAACTTGATGGGCAAGTTCCATCCTTATTTGGAGAAAACAGGTATATAATAATAGTATGTAAGAGAAAATTTCAAATTGGGTTGAAAGGTTCACAATTTCTAAATTTTTAATATTAAAAAATAATAATTTTAAGGGTGAAATTTCGTTAAAATTAATAAAATTACAAATTTTCAAATTTTAAATATATCAAGTAATAATTTTTTCAGGGTTAATCTAATTTAATTTATGAAGTTAATTGTAATGAAAAATCAAAAGAAAACACAAAAACACTTGGACAAACATATGGTAATCCATCATCTATGGATGGAAGACCTTTTTCTATAGATGGAAGTGACAATTAAGAATAAAGGACAAGATATGGAGTTTATGACATTTTTGAGACTAGTGAAATATTTTGAACTCTCCAAAAATAGTCTATCAAGTAACATTCCTTGGAATATTAGATCTCTCAAAAGGTTTGGATATCCTCAACATTTCAAAAAATCATTTTAGTGGTGAGATTCTTAAATCCTTTGGAAGTATGACACAACTTCTCACATCCTTAAGTTACTTTGATGTTTCCTATAATACCTTATCATGGATGATACCACAAGGAGGATAGGTGATGACATTTGATTCTCCTTAAGTTACTTTGATGTGTCCTATAATATCCTATTAGGGATGATACCACAAGGAGGACAGGTGATGACATTTGATTCTACACACTTCTCCAACAATTCAGGCTTATTTGCCTTACAAATATATGTCTCTTGCTTAAGTAGCTCTCTTGATTATGCAAAGGATCATGAAAAAAATAAGAAAGATTTAGAGGATGATATATGGTGGGATATTGGAATGGCAATAGAGTGTGTAATTGAATTTTTAATTTTAATGGGAATGTTGTGGCTCAACAGAATATGGTGTGTCACATACTTCAAATTTATGGATGACATTATTTATTATTAAATGTAGGATCATTTGTATTCTTCTTTTGATGAATAGACTATTTACGGAACATGTATTCTAGTATTTTCATGATGTAAATTGTAAACTCATAGAGTGAAACTTATTAGTAATGTATAATAAAAAACATCTATAGTTACTTCATGTATCAAATTTCATAAATTTTAGTTTTAAAATGTTCAAATATTTTTTTGTAAGTAGAAGTTTTTCAAATATTTTCCGAGTGAGATTAAATTGACATATGTTAGGATCATGTATCCTTTCTTGTATTCTCATTATTTGGCAATGATACTAGATTTGAAAGGATGCTAATTAATAGGTATTTATTTTATCATGAATTTATATTGAGTGTTAAATTTTTGTTTGGTTTTTCTACTTTCTCATAAATATTAATTTTGAAGGTTCACAAGAATAGGAATTCATACAGCTCGACTAATTTATTATTAGTGAATAATATTGTTAAATTTTTATTTATATATAAGAGAATCAATGCTCATAATTTTAAATTCACTATAAAGAAACCAATGACACACTTAAAGTATAATGTAATTGTTTGTGCTAAGAAATCTTTAGGTGGACATATGAAGGCCTCTCCCACTTTTTGATCTAAGTAGGACACTCAAATTAACATTTTTATCAACATTTAAACAACTTGTCTTAGTTAAGAAGAAAACTCTCACGGTCTTTAAGATGATGTAAACTAGTAATTTTTGAGATTTCATGTTTAGATTCTAATTTTTTTTTCTAATTCTTAATATTTTTTAATAAATTTATTCCTAGAATTTATAGTATTTTAATGAATAATATATTTCCATAATGCATAACTTGATCTAGAAATAAGTAATTTCTTAAAATAGATCATTAACAATCATAGCCAAGGAATACATATTTTTTATAATTTTTTTGTACACTTCATTTATAAAATAGTAACATTTTATTTTGTTGAATCAAGGACATCAACACATCAAAATTGTTACTTTAAGGACAATTATCATGCAGAATATTATGTCATGGTAATTTCATTTTAATGTAGAAAACTTGCCCTAATCAAAATTGTCTCAAATACAAGATGATCAAAACACATAAGGCCACATAAGAAACTTTAAATGGAGGTCATACCAGTTATCTTTCTACTATCAACATTTCTATGAAGCTCATCAAAGAATTTCTAGACATTTCTAAATTTTATAGTCAAATTGTGAGAGAGATGACATTTAATGGTTGAAAGGCTGGCTAGATAGACCAATTGATAATAGTGGATTCAACTAATTTTCACTTTGGGCACAACAAAGATCAAGATGGTAGTCCTTTAACAATTGTAGAACTCTAAGACTAATGGAGACTTATTGTGAAATGAAATGATGTAAGATTAGAAGAGATTTAATATTAGTGCCTAATCCTATAGCTAGGGGCCCATAGTCCACCCAATTTACTTGGTGCCATCTTTTAGTGTTTGGACTCAATTACTATTCCACCCATATTGATATAATTAATTCTTCATTTCCCATTATCAATTCAAATATTTCATATTTTAATGTAGAACGTTTTATATAGATTGAGTTGCTTAATATTCTATTCTTTGATGGGCTATTGACCCTTCTTGTTATGTAATTCTCTTTGTCTTGAATAAATTTTTACTCCTTTTAGTTAAAGTATAAGAAGTATGACATAGTAATCTATAATGTGCCCTAAATTACTTAACTACTTGATAGATAATAAAGATAAATTGCATAATGAAAAACAGTGCTTTAATATTGATTTATTGAAGAGAATTTATTGAAAAATATTTATTGAGAATGCAGTTTCAATGGGATCGTTAAAAATGGACTTATCACAACTTACCTGGAGTTTAAAATAGATTCATGCATGATCAACTTGCAAAACTTTACCACTTTATACAAAATAAAAAATCTTTATTTAAAGCTAAATGATAATTCTCAACTTAAAGGATGATTGAAACTTTTTATTTTTATTTTTATGAATAAGCCTCTAATCTATATTAATAAAGAGATTAAATACAAATTCACAAAAAAAGGGTTGGGTGGTAAGAAAGCACACCCCAAAAGTCACATGGGCATAGCCTAGAAATCTACGATAATAAACAATAAAAAAAGGCCATCAAGCGGCCAAGGCAGTGCCAGCAGAGCCAAGAGGGTCTCTATCATCCTTCTTACCCCATACATCAGCGGGGTCAGGATTGACGTCAGGAGGAGCCCAACCATCATTATCTTCTTTTTCTTTGATTTCTTCCTTGCGCTGGGGCGAGATTGCAAGGGCCAGCCACGGAAAGACTTTATCTGAATCTGGCCAACCCGAACCAGAAATAGTACCAGGAGCAGGAGCACCATTAGAGGGCCAACCACCCCCACTCCCCGATGGCCCACCAAAACACCACCCCTGGCTAGCCCGCGGAGGAGGAGAGCGAGCGCATCGAGAGTGGCAGGAGTCGCGCCAAGGCAGAGGCTGAGAGCGGGGGTGCACGGAGCCACCCCGCCGCTAGCCTTGAGAGGGCGATCGGTGGCGGGAGGAGGAGGGCGAGTCGAGGACCTGGGCCACAATGCATGGGGCATTGCCCCAATGGTCCAGGAGGACCTAGAGGTGAGCCACTTCAAGCGCCACTTTATTGGCTTGCACCTGTATCTGAAATAATACATTAGAGAAAATAGTAGCTTTAGAATACATAGAAATCTGACAATCCATATGAGAATGAGCAAATATGCAGGCATTTCTATCTTTCCAAATAGTAAAGAGGATTTCCACCCTGAAAGTGTGCCAAAGCTGGGTATATTTAGCTGGGAATCTGGGCGAATCCCCTAGAAGAATCATGTGCCAGGAGAATGGCTCTGGCTGAAATGGCTGGAAAAAATCATGTATCTAGTTCCAATACTACTGGGCCCTCAGAAAAAACCAAAAGAGATGCTTAAAAGTCTCAGACTGCCCACAAAACGGGCACCGAGGGTCCGGAACCCCCAAATGAACAAGCCGAGAGCCCACAGGCAAGCCTTGGAAAATAATACACCAAGCAAAATGGGTGAGCTTTGGCTCAACACTTGCAGACCAAGTGTTGGCAAATCTTTTACGCCAAACAAGCTCAGGAGATTGAAGTAACCACCTCTGATTTAGACTCTGGATCATGGGAAAGTGAGGCGACAACCATCTGTAACCAAGCCGAGGCTTGTAGTTTTTCAAAGGAGTATTTGGGTACCATTTCCAATCTTTCCACCAAGGCTTGGGCCCATGAATACCAATTTTATGAAGCATCTCATCTGGGATAGCACTCACCAGACCATCAAAAGTAGCCTAGTCATGGTTTTGAAAACTATACAAAGCATAGAACTCATTCCACTTCATGATGTGCATGGCAAGTCTGAGAAAAAGCTGATGAAGACTATGAATACCCTTCTTATGAAATCTGAGAGCTTTGAGCCAGGGCACTTTGGCCAAGGGGTGGCCATTTCTGGCAAATAGGGGCAACCACCACACATTGTGCTGGTTCAATGAGAGCCCATCCCGAAAGCCGGAGCCAGACCACCAGAGCTAGGGTTTGACAGACTCCCATGCACGCCAAATGCTTTTGGCAACAAACGTACCAACTATCTGAACCGGCTCTTTCATAACGAGAAGGGTCTGGAGGCCAATTCCTTTCCAGGCTGGTTTGTTGACAGGGAAACCGGACTGAATGTAGTGGCAAAGGAGAATTTTCCAAGCCTCGTCACCCGTAAGGGTGCGAATAACCCATTTGATACATAAAGCAATTCCCTGCCTCTGGGTGGACAGCAGACCCAAGCCTCCAGAGTCCCTGGGGAGACAACAAAAATCTCAGACGACATGATGGAATCCATGATGAGTATTAGAGGAAGCCCAAAGAAAATCCTAAAGTAATTTT
This sequence comes from Cryptomeria japonica, assembly GCF_030272615.1. NCBI lineage: Eukaryota > Viridiplantae > Streptophyta > Pinopsida > Cupressales > Cupressaceae > Cryptomeria > Cryptomeria japonica. The sequence goes on from NC_081409.1 coordinate 221,886,345, forward strand.
TCAAGCTTGCTATAAGCAGCTTTAGAAGTCGCCCAGCAAGAGGAATAATAAACATGAGTAGCGGCTAAAACTTTAGAACAAATCTAAAACTTCCTCGCCAAAGATAGAGGCTTGGTGATTCAATAAGCCAGCTTTTTCTCCACCTGAGCAAGCACAACTTGCCAAAGCTCTGCTGGGGAGGCTTGAAAAGCAAAAGGAATGCCCAAAAAGCGAAAATTTTTGCCTGGCCCAATCCACTTCCAACCAAAGGGTTGTAGCCAAGCAAGACAAGGCAGAATAGATTGCCGGTAACAAAGCATCTTGTGCCACTAAATGGCAAAGCCCGAAGCAAGACAGAATATATTGAGGCACTGGAGCACCTCGCGAATAGTCTCCTCTTCCTCCAAGAGAGTGAGAAAAGAGTCATTCGCAAAGTGCCCATTGAGTAACTACAACTGAGAATTAGGCAATGAAATGCCTTTAACATGCTGCAAAGATGCAACATTAGCCAACAGATAACCAAAGCCTTCAGCGGCAAGCACATACAGTGAGGGAGCTAAAGGGCAACCCTGCCAAATAGAGCGGAAGAGGCCAAAAGTTGAAGACTGTTGACCATTGATGGTGATACAGGCCGAGGCATCCGCAAAGAGCATATGAATAGACTGGATAAAATTGGGCCCAAAACCCAAAGCTTGCAGCATGGCAAGAATGAAAGGCCATTCAATACGATCATAGGCTTTAGCAAAATCAATTTTGATGAAAACAGCCTTCTGGTTGGAGCGCCAGGCCCACTCCATGCCTTCCCAGATGGTGATGATGTTATCCAGAATATACCTGGATTTGATAAATCCAATCTATTCTGGATGCACAATGAGAGGCAAAAGATGATGGATTTTTAAAGCAAGAGCTTTAGCAATAATTTTGTAAGAAACATTGAGGAGCATGATAGGCCACCAATTGCAAATATCCTCAGAATCACCAACTTTAGGTATGAACTTAATATTTCCTTTATTTATCAGCTCTCCTAGAGAATTAGAATGAAAAGCCTCTAAATAAACCTAAAACAAGTCAGGACCCACATAGTCCTAGAGAGCTTTGTAAAATTCATAGGGAAAGCCATCAAGGCCCGGGGCTTTATCATCAGCCTTGGAAAGTAATGCCTCTTTTAGATCCTTCAATGTAAGTAACTGGTCACAAAAAAATTTCTAGGCTGTAGACAGCCTATGTGGCACGACAGCAAGGCAATCCTGCAGGGCCTGCTGGCGCTCAGGCGTGGGGTCTTGGGCAGTGAAGACTTGCTTGTAATGATGCACAAAAGCCTGCAGAATGTCCGGCAGCTCCGAAAGGACTTGTACACCATCTTTGATCTTTTTAATGCCTAGAGAGGAGTGCCTGGCATGCAAAGCCAAGAGAAACTCCTTAGAGGCACGATCACTAATTTTGAGCCAGTGCAAATAGGCCTTGATTTGCATGCCTCTAGTGGTATAATTGTCTGCAACTTGTTTTTTGTGCCGTAATTCTGCAACTTTAGCTTGCAAAGTTGGAGAAAAAGGGCTAGCCGCTAAAGCCTTGTTAGTAGAAAGCATATCAGCAGTGGTTGCCTCGTAAGACCATCGATGAAAGATGGCCAACTGGTGCCCATAAATGCACAAGAAGTGCACGGTACGGGTGATGGCATCATTCCACCACCTAATCCAGCCCGTACTATGAGCTAGCCTGCACTCCAAGTTCCAAACTCTGCAAATGTGGGCCAGAGTGGCTTTATGATCAAGCAAAGAAGTGTTGAGGAAGAATTGTGTCTGGCATGCGTGAGGCTGACGTGTCTCCCATTCAATGCAAAAACTGATGGGGAAGTGATCAGATAATGTCACATCCATTAACGGCTTAACTGGAAGGGAGGAGCTGGCGAAGGAGAAAAAAGATTGTGTTGAGATCATGGCACGATCAAGGCACTTAAAAATTCTGTCAGAACTAGCCCTGAAACTACACCAGGTGTGCCAGGGAGAATGAGAATGGCAGCGACCCATATTAGGATCAAAAAGCCCCAATTTATTGCGCATATAGAACCACGCCTCACGCTCGCCAACTGCCCATCTGAAGGGCAGGATGCCATCTTTATCACAAGCCATCTCAACCATATTGAAGTCCCCAGATAAAATCCAAGTAGCAACTGGCAGTGAGTCAGCAATCCATCGCCAGAGTAATGAGCGCTCCACAGCATCATTCAGGGCATAAACATTAATTACCCTGAAAGAATGATTATCAATATTAAACAAAATCCAGACAAGCCGTTGTGTGGGATCAGACCCATGGTTGACCACGTAGGAGTGCCACCGTGGGGACAAAAGAGTGACAGCCTTGCCACACCCAAGCTCATGGGTAGTACTAAACATATGACTGGCTGGCCAGATAGACCGACACGCCAAAGCAAGCAAAAAACCAGAAACCTTAACTTCCTGATGGCAAAGAATATCAATGCCAGTCAACTTTTTCAAAGTATCTCTAACAATATACATTCTAGAGAGGTCAATAAGACCTCGAACATTCCATGAGAGGAAATTCATGGATGAAGTGCGTCCATATCATCGGACTCCGCCTCTTCTCCATCCAGGGAAGAGAAGCGATTTTGCAAAAATTCCAACAGAACTGAGCCAATCTGGATAAAAGGAGAAGAAATCATCTGCTTCTCCTAAACATATTCCCCTTCCTCCCTGGGTGGAGAGGGGCTACGAGAATGCCTTTCGGCTCTTGAAACAGGTTTAGAGCTGAGCGGCTAGGCCATCATAATGGCAGCAGGTTGAGGTGTGGACTCAGGCTGAGGCTGAAGAGGCACGCTGTTGACCTTGCTCGGAGCCATCGCCCCCTTCTGAGAAGGGTTTGAAACATTCTTCATTGGTTCGACAGCATTGGAAGTTGGCACCGAGCTAGAAGATTTATTCCTGCAACCTGTGACCATAGTCCAGGCAAAGTCTTGTTTAGGAGCAGAAGAATCTGCTTGACAAGCATGAGCATTTTCTCGTGGTGGAGAGGGTGTACGAGGCACTGCCAAAGGGCAGTCCTTGATCTTATGGTCTACGGATTGATAGCGATAGCACGTGTTGGGTAAGTTGAAATAAATGACTTTCTGGGTATGCTGGAGAGATCCTATTTGAATGTCAATGTAGTCTTTCAGATCATGGGAAAGGTCAACTTCCACACAAACCCTTTTCTGAGGATGGGCTTGGAAGAACCTATCTAGCTCCACACAAACAACACTCCCCAGGGAGGAAGTAGTATGGTTCAAAAAAGGCACACAAGGCAAAGGGAGACCAGGGAATTCAATCCAAACTAGGACCCAGAGCTTGGTCTCATCCGAGACAGTGAAGTCATGGGTCCATGCTTGGAAAACAACAAAGAAGACCGGACATACCAGGGTCCGTGACCCAAAATAGCCTGCACATGGCTAACTTCCAAAAAGTGGAACAGGAAAAAACCCTTGGTCAAGTTTTGGACCATCTCAAGGCAGACCCCATGAGGAACCCAAGCCTTATTGACCCAATCTTTGAGCACACTTTCAGGGGGGGTTCTCCCAACAAAATACCCAACAAGGGTGTGACTTTCAAGCCATTGACAAGCAGAATCAAATTCAAGTAAAGGTAAAACCACATCAACAAGGGAGTCAGAATGCATACCTTGTGAAACACTTTCAGAATGAATTTCTGAGGTCGTTTGTTCAGAGGGGGAGCCATTGAGCAAAACCAATGACCCGCCAACAGCAGCAAGAACTGCTGAGTTAGGAATGGTTGAAGGCATAATAAGGTGCTTAGGGCCGCCCTAAATGCGGCTGTACGCATGACAATAAAGATGAAATCTTGCGCAGAATGCGCAGTATGACAGGTCGCAGAAAGAAACCCTAGCAGAGCTCATACACCCCAATCCTTTCAATTCACACTTTTCATTTAGTAGTACTAAATTACTATAGATTAAAATTTAACAAAGTAGATATTGATTTGATGTTTGTGCCTTGATTAGGAGTAGGTGGCTATCAACAAAAGGAAATAGGCATCTAAAGTTTTTCTAGAAGGTATTCCTCAAATGTAAAAAATGTGGCTTTGCCTCTTAGTGGGCAAGGTCCTCTATCAACGTGAACAAGAATATCACCAAATTGGGTATTAAAATGGATTGTAGTGAAAATAGCTTTGGACTTTTGGGTTGTATTGTTTGTGTTTCCCATTACTTGTTGCTCTGCACATTTGGAAGAGGTGAGAATATCTCTCTTGGATTTCAAGAAAGGTCTTGATTTTACTTATTACAGAGATTATGAATCGTTGGAATTGTGGAGAAGGGTAAACTACTACATCTTAATTTTACTTATTAAAGGAGAGTACATAGGTAATGGTCACCATCACTAGAAGAAATATGAATACATGAAAAATGGTTATAGAGAATTCTATACCATATCCTCTAAGAATTATAATACACATGCAATTAGTGGTTTTTAACTAAGGTGCATTATGTTAGCAACAACATAACCCACAAGGAAAGTGGCTAAGAAAATCTCACCTTTAATAATCCTTTTTCTAACATTTCCTAATTTTGTAGGTATTTGGGAGTAGATACATGCGACGTGTATATAATTAAATAGTATTTATAAACTAGTCACTTTATCTACTTTACATAATAAATCTATACACATAATTTGTGGTAGGGTACTTAAGAAAAGGACACTACACCTATGTTCCCCATCTTGACTAGCTTGGTTACACTCATTGATTAAATCCATCTTTGGCTTACTTGGTCTCTTGCTAACACGTGTAGGCTCATAATTAAGTTACCTTCGTAAGAGATATTCATATAATAGTTCATTATATGTTTATTGGATACATAGTGAGAATGCCACTTAGACATATCAAAACGTGTGGTTATTATATTCTAGAAATTATAATTGTGATTGAGAAATCTTAGCATATAATTTATTAAAAAATAACTTGATATGTATATAATGACCTTGTGTTAAGGAAATTATATTAAATTCAATGTTAGAAATAATAGGATGTACCTACATTGTGACCATGTGAAGTCACTTATGACTAACAAATGAGGTTGTAGCCTTAATGTAAATGGCAAGTATCAATATTATCTAGACCATATACTAGGCTAATATAAGAATATTACTATTTATAATATTGAATACACATCTTCATATGATGATTTAAAGGATATCACATTGCTCATCGGTCTCAAATATGACTCAAGCATTGAATATGTTTAGAGAAAGTTGTTATTATTGCCAACAAAGTGATAAGGACAATTGTTAATCCTACTAACATCTTATCACTCTATGTAGTGAAATAAAGTACCATAGTTTGAATACTATATTGAAAAACAATCTAGATTTGTTATGCAATTAAACTAGTATGAGAGGTGGGATTTATCTATATTTTGACACTCGAATGGGATGAAAAACTCTCAAGTTTTATCATGATTCTTAGAGATTAACAAGGACAAATTCTAATAGAAATATATAGTCAAGAATACTAATTTCTTTGTGGGTTGCCATTTCATGTTTGAGTGAATGGGGTATAAAACCCTACCTACTTTGGTTTTTTAAAATGTATTTTATCATTTGTGATTATTGTAGCTATTAACCCTAGTTAGAATTTTAGGGCATTGTATAATTGTTGGATTATGTGTAGTAAAGGTGGCAATATTTAGATGAAGATCCTAACGTCCTTAGATATAAGTATTTTAGTTTAGGGTTAAGGTATTGTGAATTATGTCGAAAATCCTTTCTTGTTAAAAAATATTAATTGTTGGAAATAAATTAAGAGAACCTTGTTGGAGTTAGACATAGTACATAATAGAGCCCTTATTATGAAAACTTGTGTATAGGTCCTATGAGAGACCTTATTAGGAGAACTACGTGTGACTTTGATATGTTTGGAAGTAGGTATGTAGTCGGTCCTTCGGTGAAGGATGCCCCTATGACCTAAAGTCCATATGGGAGGGTCTAGGGAGATGAGTCCTAGTATTGGGGTTCTTCCTTACTTGATCTTCCCTCTTTATTAAGCTTTAGATGAGGCCAAAATAGGTATTAGAAGATTATAAAAGAGTTAAGAAAACATTATAACTTGTATTAAATTTCTAATGTGCAAGTATTATTAATGATCTAAAGTAACTAAATGGGTTGACTACCTTATAGTTGTATTTGTTTAAGGGTACATGTTGAATTGAGGTCATCTTGTGTTGATTCTATGTGACTGTTACATGTTTGTGAAACTTAAGCCCATACCTATATGAATATGTGCATAGACTCCTAAATTAGTTGATTATTTTATACTTATCTATTTGTAATTACTGTGAATCTTGTTATGTATGACCCTCACAAGAGTAAAGCATCAAGATATTTGCAGAATGATAGTCAATCATTGGATCATGCCAATGATCGATGCCTATGCTACTGCAAGGGATTAGTTGGCATTCACCCAGTTCATAGAGGTGCAGTTGCCAAGGGATACCCTAGATGTGATATAGTAACAATTAGTAGGTTGCCATTAGACCCTATAATTGGTGGATGCCTAGAGCTACTATTGTATCATTTGGATTAGCCGACAGACACCTGATTCATAGAGATGAAAAATTGCTAGGGTCCATCCAAGATTTGATATGGTAATGGTTGCATGAATAGTTACCTTATTGTGTAGGTAGTGGTAACCAGTGCTAATCGTTGTATCAGAGGGTTCACTAGAAATTACCTAAGTGTTGGCCCATTTTTTAAACTGGCCAAATTTATATTGATGATGACTTGTATGAGAGGATTAATATGCATATGTTTTCTAACCTATCCTGATGATTTGTTGGAAGGTATTTGATTACAATCTTGCCATAAAATCTCTATAAAGTTGTTTTCGAGAAGCTAGGAAAGGATGCAATATGTTTGTAAACATGTGATTGCAAAGACTAAATCAAAGAAGTAGGGTATAATCAAATTACATCTTTTCCATAATGTGACATCACCATCATTTTCATGCCATCATGATGAAACATTGTCATATAGTTTATGATAGACTTTTTTAAATGCACTTGGGGCATACTACAAGTAATGTTGACAAGATTAATCCAAAATTTGATTTTGCAAAGGAAATTATTACACAGGTGCAAAAAGTTGCTGAAGGAAACATCTTTGTTCAGATTCTTGATGTATGGGTAAATCCAGAACATATTTAATTTGCACTAGGACAATTTGTACTTGCAGTAAACATGTACCCCGACATTGTGAGGAACAAAGAATGCCCTATGCGTGGTAAGTCGACTGTCCAAGCCTGTGTTCAAAGTACATGGCATTGGCACTTTACCAAGTTCATAAAACTATCTATGGAACTGCAACACAATAAATGTAGCAAAAGAGCTTCGTCGGGTCTGCAAGTGGAATTGATGACCTTTGCTTGAATAAGTTTGAATGGTTCAAACCTTGACCATTTTTCCTGACGAAGGAATGCACGAGCTGGTGCGGAAAACTATTGATCATGGAGGTGAAGACAATGTTGAATAACGCATTCGAGTAGGTTTGTTGATGGAGGCTTTAGAAACTTTCAAGCTCGTGAGATTGGAATGATTAAAACCAAGTTCCGCCATCTTTTCAAATATTGAGAGCACTAAAACAGAACATTGACACCTATCAAAGAATAATAGTTCCTTGAAGGAGTTAATTCAAGTTTGTATAGATGGAAGAATAGTCTTGGAGGAGGTGAACCATAGTAATGCAAAAGGGGATATCCTTTATGAAAATCAAACTCCAATTGAGTATATTTGCAGCCTAGTTAAGACCATTATGTTGGATATATCCAGTCATCCCCATCGAGTCCTTTGTTTCTGGTTGGAGTTGTTGGATGAGAAGTTTGCTTGAATGATGTCTTCTCATTGATGTCAACATATTCTTTTGTGTATTCTAGTGTTGTAGTCAGATTATATGAATTGATGTGGTCAGTATGTTGTAGATATGTTGATGCACATTTAAGGGTTTTTGGTATGTTGTTTGTTGATGGTTCATTCCCATTTGTAGAGGTCCGAAAGGTGATTTGATCGAGTTATGAGGTCCGGTGTGGCGGTTGGTTTTTGTGTTGGTTCAGTATTGCAGAGTTGTGGTTTTTGGTCCTTATTGCTCCAGAAATGGTTTATCATGTTGCACGGATTTTGGAGAGCAGTGTTTGGGACATTCTTATGTGTCCCCAGCCCGATTGGTTCATGATTTGGAAGTCCACAAGTGAATATTTCAGATTGGCAGTCAGTAATGTTGGTGTTCTTGTGCTTTGGTAGAGTGATGGTGATGATTCTAGTAATTCGAGTTGTTATGGTGCAATTCACGTTACTTGTGAATGGTTCTAGATCATGTTCTAATCATATTGCTGGTCCACATTGATCATTGTGCACGTTATTGATCATTTTCTTGATCCGGTGGTATTCTTCGTGTTATACAACTTTCTAGGCTGATAGATGCTTGTAGCGTATTGTGGATGTTCTTGGCATAATTCTTGGAGCTGTTTCATGTTCAAGATAGTGTTCTAGGTCCATGCTTGTCCTAGCCGGCATTGTATTGGTCTGGATGATGATTTCTGTAGCATGTGATGTAATTTTGTAATTAGGTCTTGTGCGTTGAGCTGACCTTGAAATAAAGGTTGATGAACTGTATTAATAAATGTAATAATCATGTAAGTTGTGTGTTTTCATTCTTTGAGAGTGTTGTATGTGCGAACAAAGGATTTGATCTTTCAATTGTGTGAAGAATTGAAGAGAACTATTGCAGAGCAGACAGTTTGCTTAACCGGAACTGTAACCAGGTATTTGGAGATTCTATTCTTTCAGTTCATGTTATCTGGATTGGTGTGCGATCTTTTTAAGGTAGTGAGCCTTCCTAGGGTTGTTTCTCTTTGTAGTTTGAGCAGTGAGCTCTAGGATGTGTGCTTGAATACATGTCCATTCTCCATTGTAATATTTACATTTACTCCTAACAAGGTATCATCATATTGTGGGTAGGTTCCCACCATGGTTTTTCCTTTTACTAGGTTTTCCATGTCAAAAATTTGTGTGTTATGTGTGTTGTTGATATGGTGTTTATCCTTGTTCTTGTTTTTCATGATCAAATATGAAGTTGAAGTTAATTTGTTTAAGTTTGATGAAAATTGATTCATTCTCCCCTCTCAGTTTTTCTGCATTATTGTTGCCAACAACTGGTATCAGAGCTAGATCCTCGAGAGGAAGCTTGATCACTTGAGGAGATCCAGGATGGCAACCTTTTATTTCAAGAAGGAGAGTTTGAGATTTAATGAAACCAATTACACCTTATGGAAGAACTGAATGGAGTGTCATTTGTGATGTCTATAAGAAGAATATTGGAAGATCACAAAGAATGTTTACAATGTTCCTCAAAATGGTCATATTGTTGCAGTTGAGATCAAGGAAGAAGAATTCAATATAAGAGATAAGGAAGATTTGTTGAGTGCCTTGACTGATTCAGAGATGACTAATGTGATGGGATTGCAGACTACTCATGAGATTTGGGAAAATATAGAGACTTTTTATGAAGGAGACAAACATGTGAAAGTTGCTAAATTGCAGAGTTTGAAGGGAAAGTATGAGATGCTAAGAATGGGAGAAGATGAGAATATTTCATCCTTTATGGAGAAAGTGAATGATCTTGTATTGAACATCAGATGTGTCAGTGGAACCATTGAAGAATATGAGATTGCGGCTAAAGTGTTGAGATCCTTTCCTCCTACTTATAATCACAAAGTTGTTGCTGCTGATGAGATCCGATCTGTGACAACTTTGACAAGAGATATGTTGGCTGGTAAGCTTGTTTCTTTTGAATAGAGTGAATTCAGAGAATCACATGCTTTGAGACTGCATTTAAAGCTACTATATCCGGGAAGAAGAAGTATGATTCGTGAGAAATTTCTACTAGGGTTTCCAGATATAATAAGGAGATGATATAGCTTGGAGAATAAGAAAGAGAGTTGCAAGAGCTAGAAGCACTTATTGCTAGAAGATTGCCTAAAGGAGTTGGTAAGTATGAAGGAAAATTACCTCTTAAGTTGTTTTCATGTAGTAAGATAGGACATTTTGCCTTAAGGTGTCCAAAAATGGTATTTAAGTATAATAAGCCTTATAAGCCTAACCCTAAGTATCAGAAGAAGTGTTACTATGCCACTGATGAAGGTGTGACAGATGGTGATTCCAAGAAAAGAAATTTTGAAGATGAATGAGTGTTCATTCTATCAAAGAAGATGATCCAGTGGCTACTTATTCTACTAGCTGCATTGTTCAGGAGAAAGCCCTAGCTGCTAAAGTTGAAGATAAAGATGAATGGGTAATTGACAGTGGTTTCTCACATCACATGACAGGTGATAAGAGTAAGTTTTTTAATATGGAAAAGTATGATGGTGGATTAGTGAGATTTGGAGATAACAAAGCGGGTATATTCATGGTAGAGGTTTTAATTCTCTTGATGGTAAGCATGATACTGATGATGTCTTATATGTTGAAGGTTTGAAGCATAATATTTTGAGTGTTGGATAGATGGTTGATAAGGGATATGACTTGTAATTCAAGAATGGTAAATGTAAGATCTTGAGTATCTCTGGTATAGAGACTACATCAGGTACTAAAACTAAAGGTAATATCTTTCATTTGAATGCTAGTGAGAGAAGTTGTTTGATTTCTTAGATAGATGAAAGTTGGTTATGGCATAAGAGAATGTATCATGTTAATTTTGACTGCATGGTTAAGATAAGTTCTACACAAGCTTTCAAAGATCTGCCTAAATTGGTGAAGCCTACTAATCTGGTGTGCAAAGAATGTCAATTGGGAAAGCAAACAAGAATTTATTTTAAGAGTAAATAGTATACATCTAATGGGATATTACATCTTGTGCATACTAATATGTGTGGTCCTTCTAGAATGAGAAGCTTGTAGGATGACATATACTTTATTCAAGAATGATGTGGGTCACTTTTCTAAGAGATAAATCTGAAGCATTGGAGAATTTCAAGATATTCAAAGCTATGGTAAAGACAAAGACAAGATTGAAGTTGAAATGTCTGAGATCTGACAGAGGAGGAGAATTCACTTCCAGTGAGTTTATTTCTTTTTGTGGAGAGCATGGAATTAGGAGAAAATTATCTTCTCTGTGGACCCCTCAGCAGAAGAGAGTTGTTGAAAGGAAGAATAGAACTATTTTAGATGTTGCAAGAACTATGATGATTGAAGGAAATGTTCTGCATATCTATTGGAGAGAAGTTGTTATCATTTTTGTTTACACATTCAATCGGGTGCATACAAAAGGAAATTCTGATAAGACACCTTATGAGTTATGGTTTGGTCATATTCCTACAGTTAGATATTTCAGAATCTTTGGAAGCAAATGTTATATCAAAAGAGGTGAGGATTTAGGTAAATTTGATGCAAGATGTGATGAAAGAATCTTTTTGGGATATTCTACTAAGAGCAAAGCCTACCAATGTTGTAAAAAAAGACAAAGAAAAATAGTGGAGAGTGCAAATGTGAAGGTTGATGAGTGCAATGAAAGACAAACCAAAGCATGCAGATATGAATCTGATGATTAGGATGTTAGTTCAAGTATATCTAATAATATTGTCGTTGGGTCAATGAGACAAAATATCTTGCCGCATATTTAGAAAAGTAGATCTTTTTCTATTTTTTCTAATCATATTATTTATCGGGATTCAATATAAATGTTATAGTTTTATTGTGACTTTATGCTACAACTTGTTTCTTTGTGGCCTCAGCTGAAGAAGAAGAAGAACACAAGTACAACAAGATTTTAGAAGAGATATTCAATGTTCTACACATCTCCAAAAACTCTTCAAATTTAAATGTAACTTAGGAATAATTGATGTATATTCTCCTTATTTGTCACATCCTTTCCAACAACATCCATCTTGGGTCATACATGAGGAGACAAATATCAATAAAGAGGTGAGAGGCATATGATCAAAGGGAAGAATTGGGTCATTGATAAGGCATGGCACCCCTACCCTCCTTCATTATTTTCATTCAATTTTATCACATGAATAGAAGGGGAATGGAAAAAAGATGAAATTTTGGATTAGTTTGGGAAAAAGATGAAAAAGGAGAGGAGAATGCAAAAGTTCATGGGGGTAACAAAAGAAAAAATGCAAAGAGAAAGGGGAGTAGGAGGTTACTGGGCTAGATGAAAGTTGTAAAGATCCTTTTGAAAAGATAATGGGGTGAGTGAGGACACATCCAAGATGGGTGAAATGTCTCAAAAATTATGATCTCATGCAGTACAAGGACTACCAAAAATATAAGAACTAGATTTGTTGAAAAGGCAATAGAAAATTTCAAGAAAACATGATTGGCGAGTATAAAGAGGAATTCCACAACCTTCCTTGACTTTGTATCTACCTTTGCCATGTTGAGATCTTTGTAGCATGTTATTGACATCTCTCAAAGAATAAATGGTAGAGGAGGTTTGTGATACAAAGGAAGTGATGGAGGGATAACAAGGCAAAATTAGGGACAACTGCAACGTGACACAAGGAGGAATTATCCAAAGAAGAGAAAGGAAAGGACTAAAGTCTAAGGAACTTCAATAAAATGCAAAGGACATGTAAAAAACTAAATTCCACATTTGCCAAAATCCTCCTTACCTATTCTAAATTAGGATCTTTTTGAATAGATTGTGGAAATACACACACTATTTTGGAGCAAAATTGAGGGGGAAATGGTAATCATGAGGACATGCTTGATTAAATTCAAAGAAAGGGCTTACAAATTTGTATTATTCCACTATCACAGTATTAAAACTAAAATAAATTGTACACATAATTTGTGGTCAGGTACTTAAGAAAATAACACTACACCTATGTTCCCTCCTTATCTAGCTTGGTTAGGCTCATTGATTAAATCCATCTTGAGTTTACTTGGTCTCTTGATAACACTTGTAAGCTCATTATTAATTCACCTTAGCAAGAGATATTCATATACTAGTTCATTATATGTTTATTGGATACATAGCGATAATTCCACTTAGACACATCAAAACATGTGTTTATTATACTCTAGAAACTATATTGTGATTAAGAAATATTAGCATATAATTTATAATAGAACAACTTGAATATGTATATAATGATCTTGTGTTAAGGAAAGTATATTAAAATCAATTCTAGAAATAATAAGACGTACCTACATTGTGACCATGTGAAGTCACTTTTGACTAACAAATTAGGTTGCAGCCAATATAAATAGCAAGTATCACTATTATCTAGACCATATAAGTTAGACTAATATAAGAATATTAGTATTTATATTATTGAATACACATCTTCATATGATGATTTAAAGGATATAGCATTGCTCATCAGACTCAAATGTAACTCAAACATTGATTATGTTTAGAGAAGTTGTTATTCATACCAAAAAAAGTGATAAGGATAATTGTTAATTTTAGTAACATCTTACTACTCTATGAAGTGAAATAAAGTACCACAATTTTAATACTATATTGAAAATCAATCTAGATTCGTTATGCAATTAAATTGGTCTGAAAGGTGGGATTTATTTGTATTTTTACATCCCAACGGGATGGAACACTCCCAAGTTTTATCATGATTCTTAGAGATTAACAAGGATAATTCTAATAGAAATATCTAGTCAAGAATACAATAATACAACATTAATTTCTTTGTGGGTTGCCATTTCATGTTTGAGTGAATGGGATAGTAAACCCTACCTACTTTGGTTTTGTAAATGTATTTTACATTGTTTGTGATTATTGTAGCTATTAACCCCAATTAGAATTTAAGGGCTTTGTATAATTGTTGCATTATGTGTAGTAAAGCTGGTAATGTTTAGATGGAGATCCTAATATCCTTAGATATAAGTATTTTAGTTGAGGCTTACCATATTGGGAATGATGTTGAAAATACTTGCTTGTTAAAAATTACTAACTATTGGGAATCAATTAAGAGAACCTTGTTGGAGTAATACATAGTAAATAAAAGAGCCTTGATTATGAAAACTTGTGTATATGCCCTTTGAGAGACCTAATTAGGAGAACTATGTGTGACTTTGATATTTTTGGAAGTAGGTATGTAGTTAGTCCTTGAGTGAAGGATGCTCCTTGACCTAAAGTTCATATGGGAGGGTCTAAGGGGATAAATCCCAAGGATTGGGGTTTATCCTTGACCTTCCCTCATTATTAGGCTTTAGAGGAGGCCAAAATACGTATTAGAATATCATAAAATAGTTAAAAAAATCTTATTTAAGTTCTATTAAATTTCTGATGTGCTTATTCTTAATGAGCTAAAGGAAGTAAATGGGTTGACTACCATATAGTTGGTGTTTGTTTAAGAGTACATGTTAAATTGAGGTAATCTTATGTTGATTGTATGTTATTGTTATGTGTTTGTGCAACTTAACGTCATACCTATATGAATATGTGGATAGACTACTAAATCAGTCGATTGTGTTATACTTATCCATTTGTTATTACTATGAATCTTGTTATGTATGACCCCCATAAGAGTGAGCCATCAAGATATTTACACAATGATAGGCATTCATGGGATCATACCAATGATAAATGTCTGGGCTATTGCAAGGGATTAGTCAAAATTCACTTGGTTGACGGGGGTGAAGTTGCCGAGGGATACCCTAGATGTGATACAGTAATAATTAGTAGGTTGTAATTGGACTGTGTCAATGATAGATGCCTAGAGCTACTATTGTATATTTTGGATTAGCCATCATTACCTGGTTCATAGAGATGAAAGATTTCTAGGAGTCTATCCAATATTTGATATGGTAATGGTTGCATGGATAGTTACCTTATAGTGTAGGTAGTAGTAACAAAAGCTAATTATTGTATCAAAGGGTTCATTGGAAGTTACCTAATTGTTGGCCGATTTTTTAAACTAGCCAAATTTGAACATTTAGGCTCTACTTTTGTCCCAGGATGATGACCCCTATGAGCGGATTAATTTGCATATGTCTTCTGACCTCTCCCGATGAGTTTCTAAAAGGTATTTGATTACAATCTTTCCATAAAAATTCTATAAAGTTATTTTCTAGAAGCCAGGAAAGAATGCAATATGTGCGTCAACATGTGATTGCAAAGACTAAATCAGAAAAGCAAGGTAAAATCAAATTACATCTTTTCAATAATGTGACAATATCATCATTTTGATGTCATCGTGATGAGGCATTGCCATATGATTTATGATAGAATTGCCATTTAAATGCACCTCGTGCATACTACAGTAATGTTCACAAGATCAAGACAGATTTTGATTTTGCAAAAAATTGCAAATGGAAACATCTTTGTTCAGATTCTTGATGTATGGTTAAATCTAGAACATATTTACTTTTCTTTAGGATAGTTTGTACTTGTAGTAAACCTGTATTCTAGCATTGATAAAACTATCTGCGGACCCGAAACACAATTTGTATATGCAAAAGGGATACATCGGGTATACAAGTGGAATTGATGACCTTTGCTTGAATCAGTTTGAATGGTTCAAAATCTTGGTTCAAACCTCAACCATTTTTTCTAATTAAGGAATGCATGAGCTGGTGCACAGAATTGTGTTCTCATGAAACAACCGTGAGAATACATTAGTGAATTTGTTGAAAAGGCTTTAGAAAGGTTTAGAGTTGGATTTTTACATGGTTCACGAACCATCCAAATATCCGACTTAGTTTAAGAGTTCCAAAACCAAGAAAAAGCCCGACTAAGTTCATAATCACCAAATTCCTTAACACGTCAAATAGAAAGTAAAAGTGATATTCTTCAAATTGCCATCGAACTTGACAAGTATCTTATGGAATGTGTTTGGAAAAAAATTAAGCATATGAAGTTTGGCCATGGTCTCGAGATAGCAAAAACCGTTTTCATGCGGTAGTTCACACATTTCAAAGAAGCTTGAAGGGTTGATCTCACACCTGTAGCAATTGATGAAGATGGTAAAGAGATTAATCCTCATATCCCTTAATTTGTGCATCAACATGGTATCTCAATGCAGAGAAATTGAGTTTGAAACATCAAAGGAAACATATGGATGTCGAAACTATTCTCAGTGCTGTCAAGATCTATTGTAGACCACATCCACGATGTTTTTCATGTTTCTGTCCTTAGATCTTATCATCCTGATGTGACCCATGTTTTTGATTGGAACGCTTTGTAGGTCGAGGATGGAAGACTTTCCATGGAGCTTGTGCGCATTCTACAACATCGAGATTTGACCCTCAGGGGTTGTACCATCAACCAGGTAAGGGTGTCCTATGGGACCCAAATGATGAGACCTCAATGACATGGGAGGATGCAGCAAAGATGAGAGAGCTTTATTCTTATCTGTTTTAGGCTTCCAAGAGTAAGCCTAGTTTTGGGGGGGAGAATGTAGTACCCCTTTCTCGATCAGACTTTTAGACTCATGTTGACTCTAGTTGACTTTTTCAATGGATATATTATTGTGATATTTTACTTGACATTATGCGATGTCATGATATGCTTTTATTTGAGTTGGAGTGTATGTTTTCATGCAATAATTCTTTATTGATGGTTAAATGCGATTTTATTAGATTACAGACATGGACTGACACATTTACTTCATACTTATGATGAGCTATATACATTTATCGTGTTTGTAAGTGAATGGGGTGTGAGGGGATGATTTTCCTTCACTCACATCGATGAGACAGGGAACGTCATGATTCTCCTTCACCGGTGTATTTTCTGTGATTATATATATGTGTGTGTGTGTGTAGATAGGAATTTGGAAATCATCAAAGCAAGATAAACATTAGCCTAGCTCAAGCACGAAAACTAAATTGCAATGATAACAATCCTAAAAACATTCAAAAGAGACACGAAAACAAGACATTCAAATCAAATGCAAACCAACCCAAATGCGAATATCTTCTTCATGATTCTCCATTGTCCTTCTTTCTCCTTCAAATTGCTTTGTTTGTGGATCTCATGTACAAATGCAAAGGTATAGCATGAAAGCAAGATTGACAAGACGAGATGACAGCGTAAGGATACTAGAAGCATAATTGATTGATTGGGGGGCCTTGATTGAAGAAATTCATCCAATTTATAGACAAATTGGAGAGATGACAGGATTAGCATGAAGAGATTTGAAAGGAAATTTCAAATCAAGAATGACAAATATGACAAATTATGACAAATTAACACTTTCTATGCAAGATTGATTGATTGACAAATTATGACCAAATTGACAAGATTGCTATGCAAAATTGATTGATTGACAAATTATGACAAATTATGACAAGATTGAAATGTCATTCCCATGAAATTAGGGGAAATATTAGAAAAATAGGAGAAAATAGAAAATTAGATGAATTGGAAATTAGGGAATTAGAAAATTGGAAAATTAGGTAAATTAATTAATAATTTTTCATTCATTAATTAATTCACAAAAAGAGGAAAGAATTAATTAGCCAATTAAATAAATATTTAATTGTGACAAGAAGACTTAGGATAAATAAATAAATTATTTAACCTAGAGGGAAAATGACAAACAAGATTAAATGAATAAATCATAAAACCCTAGAAGATGAAATAGAAATGCAAGGACAACAATTAGGTCTTGACAAAAGATAATTGATGTCGATTCGATTTGATTTTGATTGACAAAGGACCAATGCTGGCAAATGATTGAGATTGATAAAGGGATCAAATTGATAGGCACCAATTGACGAGGAACAATGACTAATCGATCCAAATTGACACGATTGAAAAGGACAATGATCGATGACAAATCGATCGCAAAATGACAAGATTGACAAGAGGACAAGGATCGATGACGAATCGATCGCAAGATGACAAGATTGACAAGGATGAGGATCGATGACGAATCGATCGCAAGATGACGAGATTGACAAGGACAAGGATCGATGACGAATCGATCGCAAAATGACAAGATTGACCAGGACGAGGATCGCCCAAAATCATAACTGAAAATTATTATCGACAAGACCTAATTCGAAAGCGAGAAAAATGAGGAATGCAGAAGAAGGACTCGATGCTCGCAAATGATAAAGACCAAGTGCGCAACATAGAAGCAATGTTAATGCAACGCAAAAACCCTAAAATAAGGCAATGTGCAAATGTTAAACTATGACTCCGCAAGCATTGACCATTTTTAGACGTCTACATTTTGCCCCTCTTTGAGACAATGCGATTCTAAGCGTTGTTTCAAAGAACAATAATGAAAATGCCCCAGACAATAACAATGACATATGCATGCCCCCTCGAGGAATTGGCTAGAAAAATCCAGAAAAGAGGCCAATTGATCGATAAGAATGATAGAAGATGATAGGTTCGAACGGATCAAACGGACTGCCAAGATTGACGGAAGAAATGTTAGTAAGCAGAAATTAGACAGAGGACAGTTAGAGATGAAGGAAAACTTGCTTTCATAAATGCACATAAGTAGGTGAGAACCTTTATTTACTGTAGCAAAGTGGATGCAGAGCATCATGGCATTGAAGGCTAGAGCTGGAACGCAACCCCTTTTGCAAAAGACAGACACATCGCACACAAGGAATGAGTGAAGCATCCTAGGGTGCATACATCAAGGGTCAAGGTATGTGCGGCATTCACAAAGCGAACGTACTTATCACAGACACCCAATGATATAGTTGCCCCAGTTTGTGACAAACATTCCACAAACAGCAAACACAACAAAAAAGGAAAGGGATCATGAACCATCCCGGTCACTCTAAATCACTCAGTGACATCATCGAGCAACATAGAAACATGATCGAAGCTAAAGATAAATCAATAAAAAGATAAGACGCACAAATTCAACCAAGTCAAACAAACAGTCTGATCGTCATTGTCAAAAGTGGAAAACAAGAATGATCATGTTGTCTGGTTCCAGGGAATGCGGTACCCCATCTAAGACAGGACACAGTCTAGTTTCGAGTATACCACACCCTGTATAAGACCCATGATAATGTTGACAAGGACCAATGGTAATGTTGATGCTATTTTGATTGATGTGACAACTATGATCAGGTTGAATGCTTGCTTGGTCGAACAGTTTATCTGTTAATGTGTGATTTCATTAAAGCGCAGTGTGTGATTGAGTGTCGTTGGATGTATGCTCAGCGATCCATCTATGCACAGAGGGTACCATTTATTGACAAAATGAACAATGCCAAAGGAATTGTTTTTGGATTTTGATGTTTTGAAATATTTTTGTTTTTTTTCAAGACATTATTTGATTTTTTTGGATTATTTCAGGACGTTATTTGATTTTTTTTTTATTATTTCAGGACGTTATTTGATTTTTTTTTTTGTTTTTGCCCCCAGTGTCTAGCAAGGCAAGGAATACGACAGGTGGATAAATAGGCTTGCTAAAATGTTGGTGGATAGAGGGAAGACACAGGCCTTTTATCATGGAGACAATACAGATGCAATTTTCAAGGGCTATGGTGTGATGGGACAAGAGACTGGATATGACAATGTAAAGCAGGAACATGACATGAGGGATATGTATAGAGGTTTTTGAAACCATGTTTAAATTTTGCGTCCTTATGTCAGATCAAGATCAAGGAATGAAAAAGAGTGTATGGATAGTGATAAGATATGGATAGGATAAGAAAGACCAAGAATGGGTAAGGGACATGGACTAAAGGTTGGGATAGACTAAGGGATAGTGGCAGAAAGTTGCAATAAGCTAGGGAATATGGATGAAAGGTTATAATAAGCAAATGGATAAAGACCAAAAGCTATGATAGACTAAAATCTGCAAACAAGATGCATGATGCTCATGATGATCCTCAACCTTGTCAAGATCAAAGGTGGAAAGGGAAACTGGACAATAGGATATGAAGGGTAATGACATGGTATGATAGGATAATGAAGGGCAATAGGATATGAAGGAGGAAACCTGCCCCCAAGTGTGGTGTGCAAGAAGTTCATAGATTACACATGACGCCTGTTTGCCAGGTTTTCATCACGGTACTTGCCCAAGGCGCCTGTTTGCCAGGTTTTCACCAGTGGACGGATTATTTTTTGCTTTACTTTTTTTCTTTTTGTCTTTTTTTTGTCTTTTTTTTTTTTTTTTGTATTTTGACTTTTCAATAGAAGATGGACACATGATAGGGGATGGAAGAAGGACTCAAGCGTCTTTTTTTTTTTTTGGATAGTAGCCTTGAAAAAATGGACCATGACCTTTAAAAGTATGCTCAAAGACGTTGGTAGGATAAGGACATGGAAAAAGAGATGAAATTAAGGCTAGGAATTATTTCAAAGCATTGGACCAAAGGGATCAAAAGATGGAAAATATGCATTGGATAATGGATAGGGTATTGGAAGAATTGGGCTTCAGTGGATAGAAATGTTGGCAAGATCAACATTGGCACACACCTTGAGGGGTGATGGACTGATGGAGGAAAAATGTATTTCATATTGTGAGATTTGGATGGAGGAATAGCTTGGGATTTTGGGACATAAGGGCCCAAAATGGATGAAGAAGGTGATGGAGGAATAAATTTGAGAGGGTTGGATGGAGGAATAGCAACTTTGGATGCCAAGTTGTATGTTTCTTTAGGTTTTTGTCCTTCAAGGAGTTGCTTAGGGATCCACTTGATTTTTGATTTTTCATGCTTTTGTGGTTCCTTGGAGTGCATTGCTTGCACAAGGGATTTAGGAACCCATATATATTTTGACTGTGCTTTATTTTGCTCAGTGGGCCTTTGTGGCCTTTTAGATATTTCTTTTTCTTTATAGATCATATTGTTCTTTGTTTTGACATGTTGATTATATTGGACATGTTGATCCTTGAATACATGTGGATTTCTAGACTTGTGACTTTTATACTTGGCATCCACATTGCTTGGAGGGGGAAAGGAATGCATGGATGGATATGAATGAAATGGAGTTCTTTTGGATTGATGAAATTTACTCAAGGATGTGTGCCTTTTCTGACCTTGCATAGAGGACGAAGGGATATTAGGACCTAAGATGGATGGAAGGTATGATGGGGAAGGTGTACGTTTTGATTTTGAAGGGATGTTGGATTTAGTAGGCGTACCCACGTCTTGAGGAATTTCACTAAGGCCATGACCCTTAATATTTTCTTTAACATGAAGGGATTCTTGCTTATGGAGATCTACTCCTTTTCCTTTATGATATCTTGACTTGTAGGATACTCTTTTCTTTGGGAAGAAGACGCGAGTCCATTATGAGGTGGATATGATATGAGAGAAATAATGAGATCATGAAGTGGATCAGATTGGACCAAAGAGGAAGAACCCATTATGCATGTCGAGGGTTCATGAACATCTTGCACTGACACGTTAGAATCATGAAGGGGATTAGGATCATGAGGGGGAATAGGATTGTGTAGTGGACATGGTTCATTGACAGGCTCTTCAAGAGATGGAATGGGAGAAATAATGGGATCATCACAAGAAATGAGATCTTGGAGTGTATATGGAGGATTAAGACAAGGAGATGGAGGAACAAAAGGATCTTGTGGAGGATTTAAAGGAATAATTTGATCTTGACAAGGAGGAAGATCATTGGCATCCTCTTTAAAGGTACTTTGCTCTTGACTTTTAATGGGATCATCGGAAAGGATGGAAGGGATATCTTGATCTTTCTTAGGAAGTGGAATGTCAATGGGATTTGAAAGGACATTGTGTTCTTGGATAGAATTGACAGGAATAAGTGAATCATCGTGAGTGTCTGGAGAAATGGGATCCTGGTCAACAATTGGATGGGATGATAAGGTTTCAAGATCTTGATCTTGATTTTCTTTAAGACAGGTTTCTTCATGCTCTAAATTATCCTCTTGACATGGGGTTGGACTTTGGATATGCATGGGGGATTCTGACAAGGAATCAATGTTTTGGCATGAAGGAAATGCACTTTGGACATTTGTGATGGATTCTGGCAAGGAATCAATGCTTGAACATGAGGAAGAGGGACTTTGAATGAGGTCCTCTAAAACAGGTAATGGCAATAAAGTGCATGGTGGCATTGGGTCTTGTGCATGGTGGCATTGGGTCTTGCATTTCTGAAACATGACAAGGATGTGTATCATGAATTGGATTATCTTGGCAATCAATTATGGATAGCCCTTGGATAATTTCATCCTTGGGTATATTATTTGATGAGGACAATATGAAAGGTTCCTGTGAAACTTCTAAAGGTGTAGGGATAGATGCCACTGGAGAGTCAATTTGTTTGTGGGGGGATGAGG
This sequence comes from Cryptomeria japonica, assembly GCF_030272615.1. Lineage (NCBI taxonomy): Eukaryota > Viridiplantae > Streptophyta > Pinopsida > Cupressales > Cupressaceae > Cryptomeria > Cryptomeria japonica. The sequence continues at coordinate 221,908,583 of NC_081409.1, forward strand.
TATTGCTAGACATAAGTGTATTATCTTGATCTTCCTCAAAGAACTCACTTGGTAGTTTCCTTAAGATCCTTGCTATAAAGCCACCTTTCTTTCGAGGTTTTGACATAGTTGTATCTAGAATTTGAACTTGTTTGGAAAGGAGTTGGTTCTGGTCTGATGTCATGTTTTGATTTCGAACTAGATGTTGATCAAATTGGTTTGACATATTCAAAATTTGGCTTGGTGCATGTTGCAAGTTTTGTTTTTGAATGTTTGGTTGTAGTTGTTGACATTGATATGTTGATTGAACTTGAACTTGTTGATATTCCACCATTGGTTGAGCTATTTGTGGACATTGTATAGTTGGTTGGACATATTGTTAAAATTGGACCATTGGTTGTGTTGGTTGTATATGTTGGACCATTGGTTGTGTCTGTTGGAAATGTTGGAGCTATTGAACAATTGGTTGTGATGGTTGAAAATATGATTTATAGTAAACACCTTCTTGTTCTTGTTGTGAAGGCACATAATGTTGTTGTCTCTTTTCTTGAAATTGTTTCATCATCTCTATTTGTGAGAGGACAGCTGGTATGTCTGATTGTTCGATAAGAGATCTTACATCAATTGGCTCAATATTTGGATTTTGACCTGGAAATTTTTGAAACATTTTGGAAATTTGTGATCTATTCTTCTCAATGTTTTTCACTCTTTGTTCCAATATCTCCTTTTCTTGAGCTAGTTTCTCCTCTAGTTTTTGTATTTGGAGCCCTGTTTCATCATAAAAAGTTTGATCGATATTGCCTTGTTGTTGGGTTGGATATAATTGTGATTGCTTTGGATTAAAATTAGATTGCATTGTTGGTTGATACGTCAAACTTTGTTGCATCATTGGTGCTTGGAACCTTGTTTCAATAGACATGTCACTATGCAATGCAATATTTTTGGGATTTTTCAAGGATAATATATGATATGCAACTAAATGCAAACTAAATAGATGAAAATGCAATCTATGGCAAGAATGCAACCTATGTTTTTGTTGTTTTTTCAAGATTTTGACAAACTCATGAATGCAATTCTAAAAATGAGGCCCTTAGGAAATTGAAATGATGTCTAGACCTCAAAGGACAAAAGGACCAAGTGACAAAAGGACAAAATGACAATGTCTCCCCTATATGCTTGGATACTAAGCTAGGTTTGAACAAATGACATTGATGACAAAAAGACAAAAGTTTGATAAGGTCTAGACTTCCTAACAATAACTTAGGGTTTATCAAAGATTTGCATTACTCAAGTATGACAAAACCTAGTTTTGACACTATATGCAAAGGGACAATTACTATGCAAATGACCCTAATATGATATTATAATGACCTAAGCTTAATGAAGAGACCTAGGGTATGCAAATGTGATCTAATGTTATGAGGACAAGGATGCAAATACAAATGTATGACAATGTCAACCTAAGACAAAACCTAAGGTTGAATTATGAAATGGTATTACTCTAATGCAAGAGGACACATGCAAATGGATGACCCTTATTGATATGCAAAACCTTGGTACTTGACAATGACTTTGCAAAATGCAAACCTAGGATGAACCTAATGTTGGACATGAAATATGACACCTAAGTGAGGACCTAATAATGGCATGCAAATGGACACCTAAATGAAAGGGACCAAGTGGAATGCAAGAATGATGCTCTAAGACCTAAGTATGGACAATGGAGGACCTAAATCTAAGTGACATGAATGTTGAGACAAGATTTTGAAAAATGTTTGACAACCATGTTTGAAGGTGTTTTGAACTTTGTTGAATGAAATACTCTTGTGTTTAACCTTGTTTTGAATCAAGTTGTCTTGTTTTTGAAATGAGACACAACTCAACTTTTGACAAGCAAAGAAGACAAGATATTTTAACTTAGACTCAAGAAAATCATGCTCATTCACACATTTCTTATGGTAGGTAAGGATAGTAGGTACTTGAGAGGTAGACTCATTATGAGATTCAAGGAGAATACATAGATGCTTGACCCCACGGGCTCCCCTCCATGGCACTCACTTCTCAGGGCAGCCAAGCATCAATCCCCATGGAAATCTCCCCATGGCAAACTTAGTATCTCTTCCAAGTATCCGAACTCCTCCTTCTCAAGCAACTAGAAGGATTCTGGCCTCTAAATACAAGGTGTTTAATAAGGATTTCTGTTAAGCGCTACTCCTTGGTGTCACGCAAGCGTGATTGAGACATAGGCCCACCAAGATACCAAACAAATGTAGTCACGCAAGCATGATTTAGACCATGAGGCCCTACTTAGATGCTGATATGAGAAAGAGTCCAAGGGTCATCACTTCCCAAGTAACTACAATTCCCACATAACCCTTCCTTCAAAGCTTTCACCCATCAGGTATTTATTTATAGTGAGTTAGAATGCCAAGGTACTCTAGCTGTGCTCACTTTGGGTCGTTCCCCTCTCACGATTGTCACTTGCTTGCAAAAGAAAGAAAATGGTCAGGAAGGTAGGCCCTCTAAAGGTAACAAACAATCCAAAACATGAGAATGGTATCGAAGGTCTGGATTTCTGATCACCCTAAGAAGGATGAGAGCATACTCTCCTACTCCAATGTCAAACTCGACAAGAAAAGTGAACACATGTTCATTCCATCCTACTTAGCAAACATACTAGGTGCCTAATTAAAAATCACAAACACAAAGTTTGGTTGGAATATAAGGCAACCTGCAAAATCACTAAGTTAGGAGTTTGATTTGTTTGGTCTTTGACTAGTGAACCTACATAAGATTTGTTAGTAGTTTCATTCTTTTTTTTTGTCTTCGTCACACATAACACCAAGGTGCTGCATAGAGAATCAGTACCCAAAAAAAAAGAAAAATATAAGAACAGAATGAAAACAAAGTAATTTGCAAGTAAAAACACTGATTTTCACCTTTGTTTCTAGCCTTACATAGGCGCAAAATGTCTCAACACAGGCACAGATTGCCTTGACACAGGCGCAAAATGCCTTGACATAGGCGCAAAATGCCTTGACATAGGCGCAAAGCTCTTTGACACAGGCACAAAACTCTTTGACACAGGCACAAAACCCATCTACACAGGCACAAAACTCTTTGACACAGGCACAAAACTCTTTGACACAGGCGTAGAAGTCTTTGACACAGGCACAAAACTCTTTGACACAGGCACAAAAGTCTTTGACACAGGCACAAAAGTGTCCAGAAAGCTCTGAGTCACCCTGTTTCTTGAGTTTTTCACCTGCAAACAGCTCAAAAAGCACTCAAAACATGGTTAAATGGTTAGTTCACGTTGGGTTCACCAATTAATGTATATAGGAATTTGGAAATCATCAAAGCAAGATAAACATTAGCCTAGCTCAATCATGAAAACTAAATTGCAATGATAACAATCCTAAAAACATTCAATAGAGACACGAAAACAAGACATTCAAATCAAATGCAAACCATCCCAAATGCGAATATCTTCTTCATGATTCTCCATTGTCCTTCTTTCTCCTTCAAATTGCTTTGTTTGTGGATCTCACCTACAAATGCAAAGGTATAGCATGAAAGCAAGATTGATAAGACGAGATGACAACATAAGGATACTAGAAGCGTGATTGATTGATCGGGGGGCCTTGATTGAAGAAATTCATCCAATTTATCAACAAATTGGAGAGATGACAGGATTAGCATGAAGAGATTTGAAAGGAAATTTCAAATCAAGAATGACAAATATGACAAATTATGACAAATTAATAATTTCTATGCAAGATTGTTTGATTGACAAATTATGACCAAATTGACAAGATTGCTATGCAAAATTGATTGATTGACAAATTATGACAAATTATGACAAGATTGAAATGTCATTCCCATGAAATTAGGAAAAATATTAGAAAAATAGGAGAAAATAGAAAATTAGATGAATTGGAAATTAGGGAATTAGAAAATTGGAAAATTAGGTAAATTAATTAATAATTTTTCATTCATTAATTAATTCACAAAAAGAGGAAAGAATTAATTAGCCAATTAAATAAATATTTAATTGTGACAAGAAGACTAAGGATAAATAAATAAATTATTTAACCTAGAGGGAAAATGACAAACAAGATTAAATGAATAAATCATAAAACCCTAGAAGATGAAATAGAAATGCAAGGACAACAATTAGGTTTTGACAAAAGATAATTGATGTCGATTCGATTTGATTTTGATTGACAAAGGACCAATGCTGACAATGATTGAGATTGATAAAGGGATCAAATTTATAGGCGCCAATTGATGAGGAACAATGACTAATTGATCCAAATTGACACGATTGAAAAGGACAACGATCGATGACAAATCGATCACAAAATGACAAGATTGACAAGAGGACAAGGATCGATGACGAATCGATCGCAAGATGATAAGATTGACAAGGACGAGGATCGATGACGAATCAATCGCAAGATGATGAGATTGACAAGGACAAGGATCGATGACGAATCGATCGCAAAATGACAAGATTGACCAGGATGAGGATCAACCAAAATCATAACTGAAGATTGTTATCGACAAGACCTAATTCGAAAGTGAGAAAAATGAGGAATGCAAAAGAAGGACTCGATGCTCGCAAATGATAAAGACCAAGTGCGCAACATAGAAGCAATGTTAATGCAACGCAAAAACCCTAAAATAAGGCAATGCACAAATGTTAAAGTATGACTCCGCAAGCGTTTACCATTTTTAGACGTCTACAATATATATATATATATATATATATATATATATATATATATATATATATATATATATATATATATATATATATATATATATATATATATATATATATATATATATATATATATCTGTGTGTGTGTGTGTGTGTGTGTGTGTGTGTGTGTGTGTGTGTGTGTGTGTGTGCACAATGACACGTGTAGTTCCTTGATGCAGGGAATTGCAGGTACAAGTGCTGTATAGGTACGTGGTATTGTCTCCACTTGGCTTCACAGGTCTGAGCGTACCTTACTAATCCGATGGAAGTGGAGGAGATAGTCCTAAGACCTGTGTTTTACCCTAGTCATGCTCAAAGTGAGCATTGTCCGTCACCCATCAGTTCCCTATGTTGGTATGTGGGTCGTGTATTTGTTTGATTTATGTAGTTGTGTATTATGTGTTTGGTGGAATTGATTATTACATTTTAAAGTGTTTAATTAGATTAAATATGTTATTATGCTTTGGTAAATAAAAGAGATAAATTAAATGGGACCTTTTATTTGATTAATTGATTAATCAATCAGTGAAATTCATTAATTAGCAAGTGGAATAATGTTATTTTAAAATTTTGAAATTAAATGGTGTATACATTAATTTTGAAAAGTTTAATTAAAATTGGAAAGAATGAAAATATCTTATTCATTGAATTTTTGAATGAAATTTAAGTTTTTGTTTTATTTGGAAAAATAGAAATTGGAGAGAATAGATTTTGTTTTAAAATTTACTTTTTGAGGCATGAATTTTGATTGGTTGAAAAAAAATTTCAACCTAAAATAGTCTTAGGTTATTTTTTTTCTATTTCTACCCTACTCTTCACGAGAAGAGGAGGCAATTTGTTTTGGAGAAATTTGGTCTTCATCTGGTGGAGGAAATTTTCTCAGTGGGAGTAATCACCTCATCTCAACTAATCATCCAGGATAACTATTGAGGTTGGTTGTGAAAACCTCTGTTTTAAATTTCTTGTTTTGAGAAATTATTCATGTGTGTGATTGTTTTTAAAGATTTGTATTTTGCAACCAAATTTGATTTCTGGTTGAAAGGAGTATGATGGAATTTTAATTTGGAAGTTAAATCTCTTTCCCAAATAATTTCTTGTTGATTGAAATTATTGAAATTTAAAAAAATTGGGTGTTCTGTGTGTGTTTGAAAACTCAAAATATTTCTTTTGGAAGAATTCAATTTGTTTGTGAAACGTTAAATTGGTTTTGTTTTCATGGAATTGGAACGGAGAGAGTTCAATTTTTTGTTCAATTTTACCCTGTGAGGGGTTATGCTGGCAAAATTTTGCCAATATTGGTATTTTGGGTTTTCTGATTTAATTGTCTTCCTCTCAGAATTACCTTTCTGAGTTGTATTCCAAAATTCATTTGGAATGAATGATTTGCTTGTTTTATTGATATTGTTTCCATAAAAAATTTAAAATTTAATTTTTTGTTTACAGTTCTGTTAAAAAGAAAATAAAAAAGAATTTTTTGGGGGGCCTCTGTGAGGAGCCACGGTTGTGGCTTTCCCCACAGGAAGGTCCCTGTGGCTCACACAGCCGCAGGCTATGTGCCCACAGCCTCACAAGACTGTGGTTACACACAGTCGTACGCTGTGTGCCCACAACCTTGCACAAGTTGTGTGCCCACAGACCTCCATGGTCTGTCTGTCCACAGCCTCGCGTAGCCTATGGACAGGGGAGCAGTGGGACCACCGTTTCCCCCCTTTTTAAATATTTTTATTTATTTATTTTAATTAAAAAAAGATTTAAATTAATTCGATTTAAATTTTATTAAATTTATTAAATTTTAATAATATTTTTACTATAATATATTAAATATTATTATGTATATATTATATATATATACATTTGATAATTTAATATTATTATATATATATATATATGTGTGTGTGTGTGTGTGTGTGTGTGTGTGTGGATTTTAGTATTCGTATATATATATATATACACATTTTATTATATATTTTTATAATATTAATATATGATTTGGATTTGAGTATTATCTATGGGAGCTGCTTGATTAAATTAATATGGTTTATTTTAGGACTAATTATCTATCATGTGGAGGATCAATAATTTTGAAATTGATAATTGGTGAATTAATTGATTGAGTTTATTATTATTGAAACAGCGAAATTATGTCTTTTTAGTTTCAATCAAATTTTGTAAACATAGCAAGATAGGCCAAATGAGACAAATAGAAGAACCTTGTGACCTGATTTCTCATATATATACTTATCATGATTTTATTTCCTGTTTGCTTATATGCTTGGCTCGTAATGAGTTGTAAAATCATGAATTTAGTTGTTTATGCAAACTATTGTGTTGTTTTTCTATAATGGTATGTTTCGTAAATTGAGTGTAATCTTCAGTATCTCAACCTAGGTGGTTAAGTTTTGTGGTCAGTGAATTGTTACTGTGTCTGAACTCCTATGTAGGTGTGATTTTGTGCATCATATCCTAGGGTTAAGTTGAGTTTGTGTAGTGTCATAAGGGAGAGGCTTTCATTTGGGGGTTGCGCCCAAAGTGGTAGCAGGGTAACCCATCGAAAGTTTTCTTAAAAAGTGATAACTTAATAAATTATTAGGGGGTTTAGTAGATGAAACACTAAGTAAGATAATTATGCCTTGCTCATGGTTGAGTGCTAGTACAGACTCAAGATGCAGCGAGAAGGCCTGGAATGGCAAACCAACAACCTTGTCCTCATGAAAGAATTGTTTGGGTCGACATGAGAATTGGATGGGGTCGAGGGTTCAGGAGAGGCTATTAGGGTAACACATGATGGGGGTCAGGACGTATGGAGGTCTACCAGGGTAACCATACCAAGCTATGTGATGACACTCTTCCCTTATGGTCACTAGTGTATAGTCTTGTTGATTTCACCTATTATGATGTGGAGTCATGTTTTTCGAGTTTCTATCTATGAGTTGATCCGATGTTTTATGAAACCATGAATTCTTTTCTTTTCTTGCTAGTGGGTCTTAGTGCTATCTCCTAGCACGGAGGGGTGGTTCTTTTGAGCCACATGGTCGGGTGGTAGTGCCACTTTCCATCGGCATCATGTTCTCTTCCTTCTTGTGAGAGTTGTCTTTGCAGGTGTTCTAGTTGGTCCTCTGACTTGTTCATCTTCTTGTTCCAGTTGGATTCCTTTGTACTTCGTGGATCCATTATTGTACCTATTTGAACCTTATGAGTTCAATTGTATCATTTTATTATTATGCCTTCTTGGCATGTTGTAAATTATGTAAATCATTATATGGTCTTTATTAAATTCGTATGTCATCTTGTAATTTAATTGTAATAAGTTTGAAATATTATAAGTTGAATTTTTTTGTAATGGTAATTATGAGGCTATAGAATGTTGTATTGTAATTTACTAGATGCATGTAATCTTTAGTATGTAATTGAAGCATGTTTAATTCAATTCTTTAAATGAATGTCATTGCAATGTATTAGGGATAGTGATCATGCATCATTAGTGGTTAAGTGAACCTTAAGCTTTCAGTTTCTTTTTAAGGTAATCTTCGTTGGGAACCCTTTAGGATTTGGATAAGTCTCCCACTTGTGTAATTAACCCCTGCAATGTTATAACTTTATGCACATTAATTTTATGTTATGTTTCAAAAAAATATATATTTCTGCTTTTATTCCTTTGTTTTAGTGTTATCCTTTTGGGTTTCTTGGCGGGGAATTACATAATTTACTTCAATTATTCGTAGTTTCACTCTAATTTCACAACTATATTCCAAATTAAAATAAGAAAGAGGATAATCATTCCCAATCAAGGAGAATCCAACTAGAATCTGAGCTCTTTCCTCACTTGGATTAAGTCGAGATCTTTTGTGTTCAATCCTCTTTCAATTGTTTTGGTTATTTCAGACTATTAATGGTTTTATTATCTTAATTGATCCTAATTCCAAAATACACTATTACATTTTGGTGAACTTGACATCTTTCATAATTAATTTTGATTTCTTCTCTCAGGTCTGATTTTGTATGCATTATAAAATTTAAATTTGCACTCATATTTTTTCTTTTCAATTGAATTACTTAAATTTAGAGATTAAATTTACAAAAACCCTAATTAATTTATCATTCACATTGTATAATTTCTTGGTTAATCAATCATTTTGACAACAAATTGTAGTGCTTAATCGTAGTTTTCAATTCTGGCATTCAAATTTGCCTCGTTTGTGCATGATTTTTGTTACCATTAGTCCTACATACAATATTATAGTAAGAAGAAGTTGTATACTTAAGGCTTCCCAAGGTTTAAACAATAAGGATATGTAAGTTCCCCATTTGGATAACTTGTTTCATGAGAATAATGATGGTTCCTCTAGTCTAACAAATGACATCATTTTTCCCCATTCTCTTTATAATTCTCATGATGTTGATAAATTGTTATCTAGGGTAACCATTGACCAATTGGAGAAAAATGACAATGAATTTTAAAATCTTCAACAATGGATGAGTCAACAATAGCCCAAAAGTGAGGCTATCCCTTTACTTGAAGGATTGATTGAAAGTGATAAAATTGGTATTGATTTATTGTGTGGCATTGCTCATATTTTTGACACTAATATCATGCCAATCAAAATTTGTGCCAAAGTCCTTGGTTACCCACAAGTCAAATCAATCATTACATTCATATGCCTACATCATCGCCTAGTGTGCCTACATTTACATCTCCTATCATGAATACTTCCACACAAACTGCTAATCCTACACATGTTATCATGGAGGAAATCAAAATAATCAATATTCTTACATACCTCCTTCTGTGAGTCTTACCTTTGTGTCACAACCATCTCCCATACCAGCATACCACAATGTTCCACCTCGGTATTCTCGACAAATAACAATGTTACTCCTAAATCCCAATCCAACATCGCCAATTTTAATCCATCCACTGAAGCAACCATCAATAACCTATCCCAACTTGTTACATCCCTACAAAATCAATTGGCTTCTATTACTAAATCCAAGTTCAATGTTCCCACATTTGATGTAGCAAGCCCACTATTTGATGACATTCTCAGTGCGGTTCCACCTAAACATATGAAAGTCCCTCAATTAGAGTTGTATAATGGAACAGGTGACCCCTTGAATCATATGAATACATTTCAAACTTTGTGTAGTGATTTTTCTCATGACCAAAGACTTATGGCTAAGTTGTTTCCTAGAACCTTTAGAGATTAAACTTTGCAATGGTATTGTCTTTTGTCTCCTTATTCTATTACTTCATTCCAACAATTGGCTAATGCTTTTATTCAAGAATTTTAAAATAATATTGGTCCTAAAATTACTTTAACTGATTTGATTCATTGCAAACAAGGATTCAAAGAAAAAGTGACTGAATTTATTGGTAGATATACACATTTGTATTCTCAAATTTCTTATCAAATGCTTGGTCATGATGTTCAAAGAATTTTATTGCTAATTTATAAAAATACATTAGAGATAAGCTTCTATTTTTTTAGTTTGCTTCCTTTACACAATTAAGGGGGTTGCTCGCCCTACCCCCATAGAGTTGTAAATTATCAACTTCAAGTGAGCCAATTTAAATAATACTATTTAATGACTTTGATTGACAAGCATGAGGGTGCCAAACAATAATTTGTGAAGTTTAAATCCAACAAAGGATACATCAAGATGATGCCAACATCAACACTCAAATGGTAGCCACGACAATAGGTGTGACCTCTTTATCAAAATACTTTAGAAAAGAATTAACTCGTCATACCATGATCCCAAAGCCTTTTGTCAATATCACCATCGACCTGGGCATGATACTGAGAAATGTTACACGTTAAGGAATAAGATTCAATACTTCATTGATATTAATACTATATTCATAGCTTGTGTGAATGACAGAGGAAACAAGTTCGCAGATCCTCCTAATAAAATCTCCAAATCTTCACCAAATTTTTTCCTTCTCACTCTACCAATGTTGTTGATTCTAAGTCTCTTGCCTTTTCTCTCGATGACCTTGGAATATAATCTAACAATTTTGTGAATCTTCTTGACAAACCTATGCCTCCTAAATACCTATGCATTACTTTTGATTCTAATGAGACTATTATTGCACCTAGTAGCCCATTATATATCACTGCAAAGATCAAAGAAAAACTCTCATGAGGGGTGCTCATTGCTCCAATGTGTATGGTGAATGTGATTACTAAAGAATATCTTTGTATTTTATAGTTACACCAAATAACATATGATAAGTTATATGTTATGGTTAAGGTATATGATGGTTTCTCTTGCCCTACTATTGGTTCTATTACTCTTCCTATTAAGGTTGGTACTAAGTTATTAGTTGTGACTTTTTCTCTTATTCCTACATCAGATCAATTTTGTGTGAAGTTGGGACATCCTTGGCTCTCTTCCATTAAATTTATCCCTTTTACAATTCATAAATGTTTGAAATTCCCACATAATGACAAAATCATAACAATTAATCATACAATTTACCAACCCACAACAAAGCATGAAAATTTCACCCTTGATTACTTTTGGCCTAAATAATCTTAACCTCTTAAGCCTCAAAGTGATATACTTTTCTTATCTTACCTTCAGTGAAAAAATGAGATGATCATGTCCTTCAGTAAAACTAGAGACCATAGATAACTATGGATGTTCCTCCTCCTCATAATGGACCTGGTATTCTTCATACTCATATTTCTCCTATATATGTCTCATTTCTACCTCTTACATATTACAAAGGAAAGTGCGTGTCATGTTCTATATACCAACCCAGTGGGGTTTCTTCAATTCCTCCCCCTTTAAGGGAAGAAAACAAGCCTATTTTAATTGATCATCAACCTTTGCAACCCTCAACTAAAACTAAAAGGAACCTTTGTGAGAGAGAATTCCAATGAAGGCATTGTATCAAGGCTCATGATCTTGCTTCCCAAATCATTTACTCTATGAAGACACCAAATGTTGACTTGATCCCATTTGTTCAACCTTCACCTAACCCTTGGGAGGAAGTGTAACTCAAATCACCAAGATTAAAAATGCTTTTAAAAGAAAAATGATGGTTCAAGTTATTTTTGTATTAGAGATCCTATTTTTATTAATCTAGATGATGATGTTGTTCATGCTAACAATTTTGATTCTAATGATTCTGATGATATGTATGAGCTTATTGATGTTAATCATGATTTATCTTTGTAGACACCTAAAATTGTTCTGTCCAATTAAATAAATATTTTTATTTATTTAATTATTTTAGCCTAATTCTTCTATTAATTAAATAAATCTTTATTTATTTAATTAATTCATTTATCCTCTTCTAGCCTCATTTCTCATTTAAATAAATACCTTTATTTATTTAAATTGTCCTTTCCTAAATTAAATAAATACTTATTTATTTAATTGATCCCGCTTCCTCTATTAATTAAATAAATCTTTATTTATTTAATTAATTCATTAGCCTTTTCTACCTATGACACATTTCATTCATCTTTTAATTCCTACACTACCTACCCTCTCATTATTTTCTTATTTTCTCTACCTACCCTTAATCATAGACAACCATTTACCTTTTACACGTCTCAATATTATCCCTCCATTTCTTATAGTGTCTTCTATATAAAGAGAGACTTCCTTCAATTGAACTCCTAATCATTCTATTCTACCCAACTACGCTTTTGAATTTTCATATGCGATCAAGCCTACTTGCAACCACATTTTCGTTCTTTGTTGAGCTCTTGTACACACATAGAATCTAAGAGAAAATATATCAAGCAAGATCAATGGAGATAGGAAGAATGGAGATTCAAACACTATTGGACATGTGATGGTATAATCTTTGTGATTTCATTTGATTTGCATTGTCTTAGGTAATCTTCATATGTTATGGTGGATCTTTGTTGTTGTTAGGCTAGGGTTTTGTGGTTGAATTCATTTAGTCTTTCAATATTGTTGTTTCCATTTTTACCATAAAAATTTTGGCATGCACGGTGGGACCCTTGTCCCTTTTGCATTTAACATCTTTTTTTGCAGATTTTGTGTTTTTGAAGTTGTAGATCTGACATTTCTGACAAACTTTTGACATTTCCACGTCTGCGGATCCTAGAACCTCGTTTATACTTTTCTGCCGCATATATGACCTTCGTAATCACGTCTGTGTTCGGCATTATTTTATCTTATTTTGTAGATTGCAAGGTTGCATCTCTATTTTCAAACCACGTCTGTGAACTTCTCAGTCGTGTCTGCATTTGGGAGTCGCATCGGTGTGATCTAGGCATGTCCGCGATGAATTTAGATGTATTTGTGATTTTCTGCCATGTCTACATTTGGTTTAATCGCGTCTGTGTCTCAGATCTTGCATTTTTCAGTTTTTGATCCAGTTTTGAGACTTTATTTCGTCATTTGGATTTCAGATCTAGTTTACTTTGGGCTAACATCTTGTGATCTAGCTAATAAAATTGGTCCAGCTTGTACTGGAAACAAATCACATTGTTGAAGGCCCCTTTCTCACAAAGTCTTTTGGATCTAAAATTTACCTAACTTGTGTGCTTATAGGAGGGGTATTATTGAAAAACTACTAATAGAACTTTGTTGCAGAATTTTGGCAAGGGTTTTTTATCTTTATTTTGTGCCTTGTTTTCATAGATTACCAAACACTTCAATTGGTGCACTAAAATTGAACCAGTGTCTTTTGTGTCTTGAGCAATATGCTCTTTTTGTTTAATCTCTAGAGGGCCTATCTCCTCGTGTGGTCATTAGGACTGCTAGTGAGGAGAGAACAACCCAAGTGGTAGCGAGGAAAATCCACCTCTTTCGAACCACTATAAATAGTTGTATCCATGGTGAAATCCATGGGTAACGTGTGTTGATTAGTTCATATCGACACTATGTCTCCCCATAAACCTATTTGATCAAATTTATTTGATCAGTTGTAGGGCGTAACTCCTACTGGCTGGGAGCCTTCTGTATTTATAGAGCTGAAAGTGTCGCATGTATGGCCACACGAGCGGATGCCCTTACTAGCACCTTTTTTTTTTAGAAAGCCAAAATCCTTCTAGTTGTTGGGGCAGGAGGTCGAACCTCTAGAGCGGCCCACACACATATGGTTCTTAGTAGAGATACAAAGTTCACCATGGGGAGTTTTCATGGGGACTGATGCTTGGCTTCCCCAAAGAAATGAGTGCCAAGGGTGGAGCCAATGGGGTCAAGCATCTAAGTATCCACTCTGAATAGTGTATCCTTAGGGGAAACCCCATGTGGGATCAACAACTATTTTCCTGGCCAACCATAAGAATTGTGCTTGTCTTATTTTAAAACATTCAAGGTCAAACATCAAAACATTGTGTCTTTTGTGTCTTCAAGTGTATGCAAAACATTTTTACATCAAACAACACACTTTATTTTGAGTCATTTTGAGTCTAAACACTTACAAACATTGAGTCTTCATCAACATTGTGTCCTCTTGTCACGAAAAACAATAAAAAATTCAGATTTGGTCACAACAAACAACTTTGCAAATTGAAAAAATTGCACTCAGTTTCCAGAAATGTGTCTGTGTCTGACAGAAACACATCTGTGTTATTTAACCACATCTGTGAAGTATAGAAATGCATCTGTGTCATCCTAAAGAAAATTGCATTCACAAAATCTTAGAAACATGTTTGTACAATGTTCAAACACGTCTGTTTCATTTAACCGTGTCTGTGAAGTATAGAGGCACGTCTATGTTCAAAATTGGAAAAAGTTACAGTCGAGCAAAAAAGAGCAGTCAGTTTCAGACTTATTGAGCTTCCTAGGTTATCTCCTCAGGTTTTCATCTAGAATTCAACCTATTTCTGGGTCTCACAAAGTTCATCATTGCTTTACACCTTGCATTACATTCACATTTGGCTAAACTTGAGTCAAAAGGTCACTTGCTTGTCCTCGTCATACTTTGTCAACACACTACATACAACAACATTTTGTTAAGTGGTTCCTCATCAAGTTCTATCACCTTTGGGTCTCATTTGGTCTTACTTAGAGTCAAGGTCAACTTACCTCATCAAGAGAAACTATCATCTCTTTGGAAGCTACACCTACTCTACTACATACATACTTGATCTTACACTTTGGACATTGCAAGTAAACCTCATATTCATTGACATTCCATCCAACTCTTGGTCTTCCATTCTCTTTTCATTTTCATCTAGTCTCACACAGCTTGGTCAAGACCTAGTTCATGGTTGAAACCCGTTCCCAAAAATCTAGGAGAGAAACTAAAGAGGCTCAAGAGTCCGCAAACATGAGTGCCTATGAGTATGACAATGCTGTCTTTTTCAATTATGGTCATACCACATTACCTGACATGGATGCCTATAGAAACATTCAAAATGTTGAGAACATAGATCACACAAACAACAATGATACACACAATGACAATATGGACAACTTTTCCATACATTCAACAGAAGTGGAAGACTCCATTATGGATCCTCGTTTTAATCGATTGGTTGAGGAAATAACGAGAAGAGATAGACAATATTTGTTACAAGTAGTGGCACAAAGTGGAGCCAAGATCCCTCATGATTTTGACATGTCTCAAATAATGGAAAATTGACCTTTGCAAGAACCTCACCTCAACATGGATCAAAGGAGTCCTAATAGTGGAGGCAATAGAGGACCACATATGGTGCCTGAATCACCATCATCTTTGTTTCAAAAACCTGAGCTCCCACATACCCATGGTCAAGCATATGATACTCACCTTCACAGACCATTATGGAAGTCTTATGCAGAAAAATATACTCAATCACATGCTAATGCTAAGGACCAACCACCAAAGCAATTAGATATCCAAAGGCATGATCAAAATTTGCACATAAGGAAACCCCACGTCAAATTTGCAGGCAACACACTAGAACAAACTCATGACATGCCTGTAGAGTATGGTATACATGAAAAAAACAAATATTCCATTCCCCATCATGACTCTATACCAAGTGGTCCATACACGCAACATCATTATAGACCTCCTCCATATGAACATGTGTATGATCAATACCATCCATATATGCAACATGCTCCTCCTCCACCTGGTGGTTCAGGCATGGGGTATGGTCCAAGAAGTCGATCTCCACCTAAGAACAATTTGGAATAGCAAATAAAGGACTTACAAAAGAAAATGGAGGACATAAATACACTAAAGCTGGCTTACACAATGAGAGACATATGTCCTTATCCATTTGACAAAAGCTTTCCAATGCCTCCTTTTCCTACACATTTTGTGACACCTAAGTTCGATAAGTACAGAGGCAAAGGAGATCCTAAGGCACATATAAGATAGTTTTTCATAGCTTGCATTGAGGTAGCAACAGAAGAGACATATTTGCTGATATTATTCCCACAAAGCTTAGGTGATCAAGCTATGGAATGGTTCTCTCAACTCCCACCTGGAATTAAGTCTTGGGGTGATCTAGCAGAGGCTTTTATCCAACATTTCTCATACAACATAGAGACAGACATGTCTGTCGCCACTCTATGCAACACCAAACAGAAGGATGGGGAGTCTTTTTCATCATTCTTACAAAGATGGAGGAATCTAGCCAGCGGATGCTCTTGTGAAATTCCATAAAAATAAATGGTAGAGATGTTCACCCAGAATGTTAAAAAAGACATTGGCTATGACATAAGAAAAGCTTGGTTGTCCACCTTCAAGGACGTCATTGAGAAAGGCTTAGCAATAGAGAAGGTCCTAATTGAGCAAGGCATCGTCAAGATATTCAAAGAAAACAAAGAGGACTTTAAAGGAAAATACAAGCCAAGATTTTGGAAGAAAAACAAAAACACAGTCAATGATGGTGTTGTTGATGCCAATATAGTACAACCCAAAATCATTTTTTTGGGATCAAGATCTACAAACAATCAAGTGAATACTCAAACAACTTCCAAATAACGAAGGAAGTACACCCCATTGGGAGAACCACTTGAATCGGCTTTCAAGAAGCTAGTGGTAAACGAAATAATAACAATTCCAGATTTGCCTCCATATGAGCCAAAGGTAAAAAAAATTTGGTGGAATGACGATGAATACTATGAATATCACAAAAGAAAGGGTCATAAAACAAGAAATTGTCATCAGCTGGAGAACATCATACAAGATCTTATTGATAGAGGTGACATTGAGATTGAAGGACACTTATCCAATCAAGAACATGAAATGTTTAAGAACCATTCCCAAAACATGGCAAGGGAAAAGCTAAAGCCACAGATGACCAGACCAACTATACCAGAGCATTCTATAACTATGATTCAACTATCAATCACATTTTGATGGACAATTATGTCTCTACCATTATCATAAAGGAAAAAACATCTGAAAATTCTGCCTAAAGACCTAAAATTGTCCTAAAAGGCATTGGATCTTCTTCCGAACCTACCTCTGAATGTAATGTTACAACTCATCGAGACAAATTCACTTTGCAAGGTGCTCCAGCTAAAAACACCGCTTCCTCAGCAACCAAACCTGAGTATGACCTTGTACAATAGTTAGGGAAGACACCCGCACTTATCTCGATCCTTGAACTTTTATGCATATCCCCTGCACATAAAGCCATTCTTGACAAAACTTTGAGAAACACTTTTGTCCCTACTTATCTGAACGTGGACCAGTTTCAAGCCATGGTGGTATACCTTTCCGTTCCGCACTCCCTTACATTCACAGAAGTTGACGACGCTTCTGTGAGCCAACCACATAATGCAACTTTACACATTGAAGCCTTCCTATGCAAACATCGAATAAAATGAGTCCTGATAGATGGAGGAGAAGGTCTGAACATTTGTACATTGAACACTATTAAACAAGTGGGATATTCTAAAAAGGTTGTGAATTCTACACATGCTATCACCATCAAGGCATATGATGATGAAGAGCGCTCAACCAAAGGCACGATCACCTTACCTCCCAGAGTTGGATCGATAATGAAGCATGTTGTTTGTGAGGTCCTTGATCTAGATCTCACATAAAACATACTCTTGGGATGTCCATGGATCCATGAAATGAGAGTTGTTCCCTCAACATATTATTGATGTATCAAGTTCCCACATAATGGAGTTTAAGTGACCATCAAAGCTGATCCAAATCCGTTCATATATTGCAACAATTTGTGACTTAGATCAGAAATAACAATTCCAATCAATCGAGAGGCTGCTCCATCCTCGACATATGTAGATCCAGAACCCTTGAAAGCTTCTACATCAAAACAAACAGAGATCAAAGAAAAGTTCAAGATTAAAGACATGGGATGTGGTGAGTATATCTTTCATGTTGATCAACTCCCACTATCTCCTAACACATTTTGTCGACAGGAATAACCTATGAACAATTTGCAATGCCAAGGAATTGGGTGTAAACCACCTAGTGTTGTGGCTACTAAGTCTGAATGCAAATCTCCTCTAGTGGTGCAAGCATCTTTTGATATCAATAATCCTAAGAGTGGTTCCAGTGAAGAATCTATTGAGCGTATTGCTAGCCCTCTTGAGAAATCATATAACCTTACCATTTCATCCACTCATTCCATTTCTACTTCTCGCATAGACTTGGATCAACAAGAATTACAAAAGCCCTTAGTAATTGTAGATCAAAAATCAAGCTATGAAAAGAAAAATCTAAAAGTCAAAAATAAAGAAAAGTCCTTTAGTCCAAATCAAAATCAAAACCTATTGGACTCTGAAAAAATCAAAGTCAAGGATAAAAATCCTATGAAAGAAAAAGAGAAAGAGATGATCTCCCCTAATACCAAAATAACTTGGGGCAAAAGTTCTAAAATTTTAAGTCAAAAAGCATACTTGTTGATCCTAAGTCTCCATCATGCTATCCTACTTTCACTTCTTTTTGCAATCACAAGCCTTCATAACTCATCCATTTATTTCGCACATCCTTTCCCTTCCGGCGATACATCTGTTGAAATGGTAGAGCCAACATAGAACAAAAAAAAAAAAACCATGATTGCAAAGAATGGCACAAATGAAAAATATTATTGATTTGATTTTGTAGGATAAAATATATTATCAGATACTCATATTCATTCTAAATGTGTGCCTTTAAATAGGCAATACAAAACAACAAATGGTTGCGTAACTGCATAACTGAAAACACAACCGCCGGTAGTTTTATTAATTAAATCTAAACTAATGTAATAACACCAACATTCCCCCCCTTATTACATTAATCTGAACAAGAGTGGAAGTTACAAGGGTTTTAATCCAACCCTCAAGTGACTTTGATGAAGCGCCTTCACCAATCCTCCTCACTCGCCCAAGAAACACCATACTGACTGCATCAATGGATCTCGTGACCTCAAAACCTGGAATTGTGTACACAAGAACAAAAGTTCCCACCTCCCCTGCACAATGAGACACATTTCCTCCGAAATTCCACATCCCCTCTGAGTGTGTTGAATGCCTCCTCCAGTGTTGCACATGAGACGCCTTTCCTCTGAAAGTCCAGTCCACATCTCCTCTGAGTGTGTCTAATGCCTCCTCAAGTGCTATGGAAACTTGATCACTGTCGCTATGCTTGCACAATCCTGTCCCTCCCCTTGCTCCTAGAAGGGAAAATCACACTACCAATCCCCCTCTTCTCTTTAGGAACACAGATAAATCACACCCCCTTTTTAGGTATAAATTTTCCAAGCCCCAGCTTTATAGGGACATAGATAGGTTGATTCTCATGCAATGATCATCTTTGAGCGAGAAGCTAACTCGAGATGATAAAATATCCTCCTGCCTCCGACCTCCTATCAATATTCACTATTCTCTAAAGTAGAAATCTTGTATCAACCCCTATATCATCTGATGGATTGTCACCATCAGATGAGTCATTTTTATGTATTGCAAATCCACAAAAGTTGGCCTCACCTTCTATTGCAACAAAAGATGTATCTTTCTTTAACTTTCCATCGATTAGATCTTTGGCCCGTTGAAAATAGTTCATCTGCACATGCCCATTTTTCTGACAATAAAAGCATTTGAATTCTCTTCTATTGGCAACATTAGATTTATTCCTAGCAACCAGAGCACATTCTTTAGAAAATTGATAGTTCATATTAGTTCTATTTCCTTCATCAATTAGAGAAGAGATTATTGTTTCCAAGCTAGGATTTATTTTATTTAGAGTAAAGACAATATGGTCAAAACTAGAAGGAAAACTGTTAAGTAATATTGCCTCAGCATCATCATCAACAACATTAGCATTTATACCTGCAAGTTGATTAAGGAGAGAATGAAAAATGCTTATATGCTGAATAATATTATCACCTCCATTCATCTTTAACCAGAACAATTTCTGCTTAATAGACATCTTGGCACTGGAAGCCTAAGAACCAAACAAGACATTGAGCCCGTCCCATATTGTTTTTGATGTCTTTGATAAATCAATATGATGCAAGTATGCATCTGATAAACCAAGACCAATCAATGTCGTGGCCCTATGATCTTTTGTCATCCACGTCGTTGTTGCATCTGCATCTTGTGGTTTTGTTATAGTCCCATCCACAATCTCCCAGAAATCTTTCTCAATTAATGACAGTTGCACTTTAATTTGTACTTTTATTAATTAAATCTAAACTAATGTAATAACACCAACAACATCATGGACCTTTAATGGAGCTTACTCGAGGGACTTTGTTATTAGGGATGCCCAAACTTCTTTAGGTGATATGCATACGGGCCTACATAGTTCACAGATTAGTAATTCTATCTTAGTTCCTTTATCAAGGAAGAAATTCACTCGAGCTACACATCATTCAGTCAAGGAACAATGCATCTACAATCATAAGGTTAAGCCTTGCACATTTGAGGTAGGTGACTTAGTTCTCAAAGAAAACCCCAAAAAATAGCAAGACAGAATGAAGAAGGGCAAGTTCAAACCAAATTGGCTTGGTCCTTACATCATCATGACAGCCTATGGATCCGGTGCATATCATCTCTCAACTCTAGATGGTGAACCTTTGGAGGATCCTATCAACAACATGCACCTTCACAGGTTTTACACATAGCTCTTCAGAGTATCCTAATTCAAAATACAAACAAAAAAACAAAATCATAAAAATAAAATATCATTACTTGGTGAAAACTTGGCAAACAAGCAACTTGTGACATATAAAAATAAAAAATATCAAAAAAAGTAAAGAGAAATAAATCCGTCCAACGGTGAAAACCACTTCGGTGGTGCTAGGCAAGTACCATGGTGAAAACTGGGTCACCGATGCCATGTGTAGAGACATTGCTCCTCCCTCCTTCAGGATTCCATTTCATCCTTTCACTTTGCACACACTCATAACCTATCCATCCATAATAAAACTTACCCATTCCCATCATGGCTTGTTATTGATCTACCCAAGATTTGTTAGCCATTCATAATAATCCCTCCTTTTCACAACTTTTCCATCCATAATAAATCAGTTCCTATCTGTGGCTAAGGCAAATCCTATGTCTAGTGATGGGTGTGGAGTTGAGAGCATCACATGTTTTGAGGAGTACAGTTTCTCCCAGTTTTCTTCAGTCTATTCGTGCACAATCCACAATAAAGTAACACTTGCATCGCCAATCCACAATAAAATTTCATCTTCTCCGTAATAAAGTATCAGTTTCAGATGAGACACAAACAACAATGGGATTCAACAAATCAAATCTTTCAACAGACTCAGACAACATTATTGTTTAGTGCTATCTATCCTTTTGTGAAAGTAAACATTGTGACTACAAATCAAATAAGACTTATACAACTAACAAGAGACACTAAACTTGAGGACTACAGTGGATGTTGGTGTCAAGTCTTGGTTTTCTTTTGATTTTATCTTTTGGTGATATGTCTTTTAGCTTTTCCGGGATGTCTTTGACTAGAAAGGCACGGATGGGGTATCATCCCATATATTTTCTTTTGCTATCTGCAGATTGTCTCTTAGTAATGCTATGACTTGTCCAGGGATATGAGGACATTGCGAGTCTAGTATGAACCGGGGCATTCTCTGTTTGCAACTGTCTTATCTCCATGCAAATGGGTACAATGACTTTGTGGGTCGAACATATATCTGGATTGTCATAACCTACTTGCCATAATAAAGCTCAATGATGATAAAGCACAAGAAGCTCTTTCATTTCCATATCTTCTATCTTCCATCCCCCTTTCTTGATTTACCTCCATCATCCTTCTTGAGTCTGTGTAGTCTGCTATCACATGACTGAGTATAATGACACACCAAAAATATACGCATTTCATGTAGTTTGCATCTACATTACCACATATGTTAGAATTTCATACATACATATAGATATCACAATTGCATCACATCCTGCACACAAAACATGTTAGCACATTTTACATTTGCATCATGTAAATAGTTATTTGCATTATCATATTCATCTACATTTCATATATTCACATCATGCATAACATTTAAAAACATAAAAGAGCAAAAATATTGCATTTTCATCATGTACATATTTGCATCCATATCATAAGAAACACATAGAAACATACATCATAAGACATATAGAAACATCACATAGGTACACATGCATATAGCTGCCGCAAAGATGAATCATCTCATATATATATATAATCATAAGTGTCATGATACAATGATGTCAAAATCATATGGCTAAAATCACTCGAAGGTGTCATCATACAAAATGGCACAAAACTGATACATAGGGAGCCCTCTAAGGCTATGATGAACTCCCTCCCTCAGAGCCAACTGGCCTTGATGGAGCCTAAGCCCTAGAAGAACCCACGCCAAGGTCATCTCTCCTATCCCCTCTATTAGGTTTGAGTGGAAAACAAAGTGACTCATCATTAGAGCATGGTCTTTATTTTGAACTTGCAGTAGCTCCATCTCTTATGCTCAAAGTGGCTCCTCTTACATCTTATCCACCATCGCTAAATGATCTTCAATAAGATTGGGAGGCGAATCATTTGTTTGACTAGATTCATTCATCTCGTGGATTCTCTTTTGTGTGTTTGCTTGTTTGCAATGTGCTTCCTTCATGATGTGTTTCTTAATATGTTCTTGTGTTATGCCATTTTCTCTTTAGATGACCTATTAGATATGGTAAAAAATTGGTTTTAGGCAATTCCTATCTCCTGAAAGTTAGGGTTTTAGGGTTCCTAAGGGTTTTATTTTGTCTTAGGTTCTTCTTTTAGTTCTCCTGGCCTATGTTATTTCTTGTTGACTTATGATAGTAGGTGTCCGTGTCTTAAGTGATGATCGAAAGGGTTCTTTGTCATGATTATTGGCCCCTTACTTTAGGAATTACCATTTGTAAAGGTTATTTTAATATGCAAAATATTCCTAAGTATTGCTAAGAAACTCCATGCCTTAAGTCTTTTATTTCCCTAGGAAGGCCCCGCGCACGATCACTTAACCCATGAAGTTGTCCATGTGTTCTAAATGATTACTTAAGTGTCAATTCCAAGTGACTTAGTCGCGCGGGATAAGATTTCAAAGGAAGTGGCCCCTGTTGCTTATCTCGCAAGTGATTTCAATGTTAATTTCAACTCTATGGGATAAGGAAATGGTAATATCCAAAGAGTGCATCTTATCCCGTGACACATTTGCATCAATGGTCTAGCACTGCGGGATAAGAAGAAAGAAATAATTACAAAGGAGTCCTTATCCCGTGAGACATTTGCATCAATGGTCTGGCATTGCGGGATAAGAAGAAAGAAATAATTACAAAGGATTCCTTATCCCATGAAAACTACAAGGTGAGCAAAGAGCAACGTTGGATAAGGAGCAGTCAAAGGAAGCAAATGGTGAAGGCTTACCCTGCAATGAACCAGAAACACTATGAAAGGCCCGCGGGATAAGGGTTGACTTAAATGCAAAGGAAGTCTTATCCTACAGGATTTCCAAGCCACCAGAATAGCATTACAAGTAAACGCAGGATAAGTCAACAAAGAAGGATGAAATTCTTTTCTTATCTTGCACATCCCTACGAGGATAAGAAAAGAGTGTTGGGATAAGAAAATACCTAAGGAAAAGGTAAAGGGGCTTATCCCGTGGGGCAGCAGAGATCTAGAATGGTGGTGAAACTCAAAGGTGGAATGCGAGATAAGATTGTTGAAGGATCATAAAGGAAATCTTATCCCACGATGTGTTCCTCTAGTATAATGATGGTCGCGGTTGTAAGGAAAAAATAAGAGAAACCCTTATCCTGTGCGTTCCTGCGGGGATAAGAGAATTGCTACGGGATAAGAAAAGGCTAATTCAAGGGAAATAAGTGGTTATTTCCTGCTTGTGCGCATTATCAGACTCTTGTAGTGATATTCTGAGTTGTCTGTGTGTGTACCCTAGAAGCTGGTAGATTTTACTCTCGCATTTGCTTTCCAAGTTTTTTCTCAGTCTCAAGTATTAAGATGGCTTCCCCTACTAAGAACTCTGCTATCCCTACTACTAATAAATCCTGTGCAATTGAGGCAATCTCATTAAATCTTATCACTGAGACTACGCCCGTGGATATATTTTCCCCCATGCAAGAAATTGTGAGTGCCCCTTGTGTGCAACCAACCCCTAAAACTGCCCCACAGGTATCTGAGGAGGATGAAGCTAGCTCCCCTTCAAAGGAAAAGGCCACTAAAAGAAAGAGAAAAATAGCCCAGAAGATCACCATTGTTGTTTCTGATAGTGAGTATTCAGATGAGCCCTTTCCCACTCCTAAAATAAGAAAAGCCACTCCAAAGAGGAGGAGGACCACCAAGAAGGCTTCAGCTGAAGAAACCTCTACTAAAACCCCATCCCTTATGCATGATGCCTCTGCTACAACTAACCCATCTGCTAAGGAAGCTCCAATTCCTCAGAAGAAAACACCGCAAGAAGAAAACCCTCAGGAGCTAGCCAAAGAGGTTGCTCAAACCAAAGAAAAGACCCCTGAGCCTGCAAAGCACTCCAAGAAGAAATCCAAAGGAGAATCATCAGCTCAGATAGAGAAAACATCAGCACAACCCCCTACTCCTCTTTCTCCTGCTATGACCACTGAAGAACTACAACATGAGATTGAGCATACATTGGAAGAAAGTGCACAAAGGCCAACCAGACAGACCATGAGCCTAAGCCAAGATGTGTTAGAATTGTTTGAGAGATCCACAATGCATGCTCACTTGAGAAATATTTTCAATGATAAAGAGGCAGGGTATAGGGATGCTTTCACCAAGGAAAGGGGATGGGACATTTTCCATTCATTTTATGGTAACAGAGACAAGGCCATCCCAGTATGCAACCCTTGGACATTTAATCTTGGCATATTGGTGGTACCCAATGTTTTTGTGGAGCCTACGCTCATAAGGGAGCTGGAAAATGCATATGATGCTCCTAGCCTGACTGTTAGGAGTGCAAAAGGGTATGTCCTGCTAGACATCTCTCCCAGGGCCATCATTGAATATTTTGAGCTAGATAAATCTGCCCTCACAAGCATAAACATGGACAATTTGAAGAGGGATTACGAGAATAAGAGGGACAGGTACATGAAGGACCTTGTTCCACATTTCATGAGGAAACTCTACAAGGATTCACACAATTATGTCCTGCCATTTGAAAGGGAGCCTTTCAAGCTTGACTACTTTGAGCCTTACTTCGTTAAAACTTATTATGCACTAGGGAAGGTCCTTGGAGTTGACTGCAGGCTCACCAAATTTCCCACTGACATTATGATGATGGCCATTAATATTCAACACCCCTCAATTAATCAATTGTATGATTTGCAAGTGTTATTCATGATAAGATTCATGAGGGATTAATGAAGGCTAAAAATAAAGATGAAAAATTGAAATTCATGCATGATTCTTTTGTATGCCATTTGATTCTTTCTCAAAAAAAATCCTACTGGGGCCCAGAGTTGAAAATAAGGATCAATAATCCCTACACAGGTCTCCCATGGCAGGTGCAAAGATGCACTTAGGTGTGGGACAAGGGGTCCAACTTTGGTGACTATTGTGTTTTCTTTGATCAGCTTGTGGTGAAAATTTTGACAAGGTTTGGGGTAGTATTACCAAAGCTGCCCGGGGACATCATCAAAATATTTAGAATAAGGAGTTGCATGGATGGTGGACTAGTATATCCTAAGGGTACATTCACCCACAATTTTGGGGATTTCTTCTTTTATGATAATTGTACAATCATCAGAGTTTATGGGTGTGAAAAAGGGCCCCATGTATTGCCACTTTTTGTCTCTCCAAGGTTAGCATTCCTTGAATTCATCTAGAAAATGATGTGGATGGAGAAGGAGTAAATTAGAACTGATAAAAAGGGAAAGCTTCTCCCCAAGGTAACATTTTTTAATGAATTAACTATGGGTTGTGAGGCCTTAGAGAAGGTGCATAACTTTTTGGGGAATAATTACAGATTAAGAGTTGCCTAGGCCAAGCATTTTGACCCTGAGGGGTGTATAAATGATATTAGAATAAAGAAATTTAAGGAGAAGGGGTATTTTCATTATTTTGTAGAAAGGGAGGACCTAATTAGAAATGATAGTCCCATTGAGGTGGATCAGAGGAAGAAGAAATGGGACCTCATGAATAAATTTGAAAGAGAAAGGAAGTAGGAGGATCCCAATTTTGTAGGTTCCTTCTGGAATTTTTGGGATAATTTTTCCATAATATCTTTTATGATAAGAAAGGTAGATGATATAATTAAGGATGCATTATGAAGAAGAGAGGCCAAGGATAAAGGAGTTGAATACAAAGAAAAATCCAATTGATCCAGCTCCTAAAGCTCAACAAATGAAGGGGTAGGCTGATATAATTAAGGAAGCACCTGCAAAGTCCTCTAAAGAGGGCATACAAAAGGATAAGGGGTTGGCGTTCTAGCAAGTTAGGAGGATTGAAAGGGGAAAAGCCAAAATATCTGACTTTGTGGATATCTAGGAGGATTTTGATACATCGGTACCACCACCTTCTCCTCTGAGGGAGACATTCCAAGATGATGCAAATGTTGAAATCCTTAATGATCTAGACATGGCTCTCATCCCAAACACAATCCCAATAGAAGAAGTGGATGATAAAAGGATTGTTGCTTGAAATAATTTTATGGTGGATGACAATTTTGTTAATTTCTCTAAGTTTAGATCATTTTGGCTAAGAGAAAAATTGTAGAATATGTCTGATGAAGAAATCAACAATTTTGATAGGAACAATTTTAATTGCACCCCTTAAGAGGGCAGAGAGATGGTACTAACCAATGGAATGCTCCTTGTCCCAGGACGTAATTTTGAAAAGATATTCTTGTTAGATTAGATCATGTGGCAGAAGGATCCCAATTTTACAAGAGAGTTTGGAGAACATGGCTCCAGGGTCAACATAAGTTCAAAATCTTTTGTTGTATGGTCAAAGGCTCCTAGCACTCAAAATCCCATAGTTTTGTAGGGGGTACAACATAAAACAAGGGATGTTATTGTAAGGACCCTTGAAGATACTACTATTTATGAGGCTGTGGAAATTTCCAAACACACAGTCTAGTTTTCTCAACTTGTAGTAGAGGATTTGGAACAAAAGCATGTAAAAATAAAGGATATGCATGTTGCTTTGAATACAAAATATAATGAATTATTTATTGAGAACATTGCATTAAAGGAGAAAATAAAGAAAATATCAGTTGATTCTTTTGGAGGGATTAGACCCGAGGAGCTTGAGAAAATGAATAAAGAAGTACAAAGGGTCAAAGATGAAGTCACAACCAATTATTTTGAAATCGGGAAAGATTCAATTTTGAGGATTTCAAATAAAATCATTGGTAAATTAGATAAATTGTATACTTCATATTGTTTGACATCTAAGCTCTTAGGTTATCTTGATGAATTCATTTCAATCTTCCAACCAATTAGAGCTATGTGGTTGCCAAGGGGTCAAAGTGTAAAGGAGGTCATATTGGCAATGAGAAATGTGGCCTAGCCACCTCAAATTGTAGGGGTAACATGGAAGAACTATAATTTATTGATTAAAGAGTTTCCCAACATAGACGAGGAGAGAAAAACATTAATAGGAATGATTGATTCTTTCCAAGGGCTCAAAAAATGGCGTGTCCCTATGTTTTGGATAGATGAGGGACATATTAAGAGCTTAGATGAATGAAAGAAGGGATTCCAAGAGGCAATAAATGTAGTTCTGACATCTTTGGAAGGTGATCCAAATCAAGGTGATACAACTTTTAATATTATTGATAAAATTATGGAAGTTGATCATATGTATCATAGATTTGCCTTGGGAGCTGTAATTGTGCCTGCCCACAAAACAAAGGAAGTTATGAACAACTTGCATAACTTGAAGGGTTTTTCTTGGCCAACTAATGAGATTGAAGCGTTGCATAAAAAATATTTCTCCTTGGAAGAAGAGAATTTGAAGAGGAGGACTAGTCATAGTCATTCCATTTTTGCTACTCCTAAAAGTTTTGTGCAGGATGTCTATTTTGGGGAGGATGATTAGAGCACTCAGCCAGCAAGGACCAGTCTCCAAGGTACCTATCACCACATGCCAGATTGCACTTTTAATCCTAACAAGAGAAGATATGAAGTACAATGTGAGAACATCTTTTACATATCCACAACTCGAGCTCCTAGGATGATGCTTTTTCAACCACCATCATTCAATGCAGAAGTCAAGGTCCTAAGCTTTAGGTCAATTTTGTAATGCAATTAATATTTGACATGTGTCTTCTTCGACCTAAGGCTTGTTTTTCTCCCTTGTGTTATAAAAAGGAATTCAAGGCCAAGAAGAAGGATTCCAAACTTTTTGATACGTATGCATTAGAGAAAACTTTAATATAACAACAAAAAGTCTTTTGGCAATTTTTTAGTGATTCATTGTAGCATTTTCATGAATGTATCAGTTTTATCTTAAAAATCAATAAAGAGAACACTCATTTTCTTTTTCATATCTTTTGTGATGTGCTGTATGAATTATTGATACATATTATTTATCATAAGAGCATACTAACCTCATACATAGTGGATCCCTTATGTGCTTTTTCCTATAGGTTTTGTGACCATTATCCTTTGATTTGTCCTTTTTTGGCATCATATCATTATGGTAATGTTCTTGTCTTTTGGAAGAATTCTACCTTAAAGCAATTTCTCTTGATAATGCATTTCAAATCACTTTAATGTGAGGGCATACACTTCTCTCATTGTTATACTTAATGCACACACCATGATATATTTTTTATTCTCAAGTTACTTTGCAAACTGAGCCTTTTGCTTTGTAATTTGGTATTTTCCCTTTTCGTGACTCATAGTAATCAAATCTTACTAGGCTAGTGAAATCATGTGCTCCCTCTTTCTCTTTCATACATTGTCCCTTTTATCTTGATATTAGAGTAGTAAGATCTTAAAGTTCCTGGGGGCTTAGTGTATCTTGTCTCTTTGATATCTTGGTGAAATATTTTCAATACTAATGTGGGGTCTAAATGTAGAGTCATGAATTTTACTCGCTTATAATTTATTTCTCACCTAGGCCTCACTTTGGCATTTCAATGTCTAATACCTAATAACTATGGTAATCATACTCACACCTCCTATCAATCATTCATTTTCATCATTTCTTCTTCTTATTCCCCCTCATGTTGACTCTTGATTTTTCAAGACCAAGACATGGGGCATCGTAGTCCTCCTAATCAAGACCCATTTTTGAGCCCTACAATGGTCATTTTATTTTAATGAGAAATTTGGCCTCATGTAGACCTACTATAGAAATTTAATTTGTTTTGGGTAGTCAAGTATAAAAGGAGGTCTACCCATCCCATTTGAAACCAAATTAATCTTCGAAGTCATCTAAATTGCACCTTAGAAAATTCAAGTGAGAAAGCAATCAATCATTCATCAAGCATTGGAAGAGAAATGAAGTCAAGTTCAAGCATTGAAGATGGCATTTTATGATAGATATTTTATGAAGACATTGTACATGAAACCCTAAAACCTTTGTGAAGGTCAAACAAAACTTCATCAAGGTATACATTTTTATTTCAAGCATTTCAACTTTTCCCTCAAAAGGAAAGTATTTTATTATAGTCTTTCATTACATGTATCAAATCAATTTCATGGTTCATTTTAAAATTGGGATTCGACTTAAGGAAAACCCCTATTTCCAACCTATTTCCTATCTTTCTGTGTATGGGGAGTAGGTGTAGGAGTTGTACTCAGGAATTTCAGTAGAGTCAATAGTGATGAACATGTTCAATTTTTTACGGCATAAATGAAATTAGGGATCACTGAGAGGGGTGGTGAATCAGTGATCTACCAGTTAATGAGTTATCATACTTAACTTTGAACCCTCGGAAGCATTAGCATAAAACAAAAATGCAGAAATACAAAATAACCAACCATAAAATTACCGCAATCACCCAAAATCTTCTGGACCAAAACTGTTTGGCTCAATCCTGAAATACTGGTTAACTTGCTACCAGTTCACATCCTCTTCCAGAAATCAAGATCCGTAATTACCTAATAGGAATATCATGAAGAGTTTCATCAATGACAACCCTAAACCATTAATTAAGCATCATAAATCACCGGATGAGTGTTAATTGCCAATAATCTCCCCCTTTGGCATTGATGGCAACACTCATGAAAAATGGCTAAGTGTTGACACTTATGCACCGGATCAAAATTGCTAAGGCCCCCCCTTAGACAAAGAATTCTGAAAAACCTATAATATATTTTGTACATTACATTCTTCTATTGTACATTTTTCACCTTTACTCCCCTCCTTTGACAAAAATGCCAAAGATGGGGTGTTGTCCAAAACTTATATACAAAGATACCTACCAAAGACTGTACAAGTACTTAAAGACATCAACAAAAATGGTCTTCAAAAATCATAGGTGAGTGTCCCACCCACTCTTCAAGTTATCCAAAACTATGATGAATGCACTGAATGTATATGCATGAATCTCCACCTCCTTTTGTTCAGATGGAACAGGCTGTCCCATAACCTTCATACAATCAACCTTATTACTCAACATGGTGTCCAACTCGGGGGCAATCAAATTCTGGAGTTGACCAACTTTCCTCAAAATTTTGTCCTTATCTACATTCAGGCTCAAGATTTGATCACTGAGAGCCATTACCTGCCCTTCTACACTGCTGGTGAGAGCTACATTAGGATCAAAGGACTGTGAAATACAAGCAAGTTTAACCTGGCAAGCACTTATTTTCTTGTCTGTCTACTATAAACTTTGGCAAAACTAGACAAGACTTATATATTTTACCACCTTCAGATAATGCATCTGAAATAGTCTGCAAACTTTCATTCAATTTGATTGTCATTTCTATTATTTTTTGGAATGTCTTTATTCTTACCTTCTTAAATCTATCTAATAGTCGCTTACTAGTAGACTTCTTCGAAGAATCAAAATTGGTATTTATATTATTAATCAATTGTAGTAATTTACCGAAGGGGCTAGAATTAGGGTCAAGTTACACTCTTGGAACCACCTTCTACAACACATTAACAAACATCAAAATAATCTTTTTGTCCTTGGACTCTGATTTGACCAGATTCTGACTGGCCTAAGCTTGAATAGTAGATGCAAGCATCAGCTTCTTAGTAGGAGACATTTGTCCAAGATCTAGAGGACCATCAAGATTGATAGAAATTTGGGGTAGGGTCCTTGTGACTTTGATTGGAGGAGTGTTAATTGTCAAATACACAACTCCCTTCCCTTTATCTACCTTTGCATCTCACACTTCCGTCTTCGCAGGCTCCTTCACTTCAACACTATCCCCTTTATCCTATGCATTGGTGTTGCAACTTGGTGCAGTATCATCCGTTTGAATCTCAAGTACTGTTTTAGTACCGTCAACCACCATAAGATTAGCATTGATCTTAGCATCAATGGTCACATCCTTTTGATCACCGGAGACACTTTCCTCTACTTCTGGATGGGAAGTTTGAACTGCATCATGGTACAAGGGGTTGTTCTTCATGATTTTTCTCCATATATTATTAGTCTCCTTCCTCACCTCTTCAACCTTTCCAATAATCAACTCGTTCACCCTGTTTCTACTTCTGAATTCCTTTTTGTTAGATTCCTCAATGAGCCTTTTGGCTTCATCTTGGGAGACATAGGTGCAAACATTAATCAATTATCTTTCCTTCATTTCGTTATCAATTTTGCTAGCAGTCAGTTTTCTTGCATCAATAATATTGTATAAATCTCTAGGGATACTCTGCTCTAACTCAATAAAAGTCTTACTAAATTTATGCAAATATAGAACAATAGCTTCTTCAACCTTTCTTTGATCTGCCTCATCTAGATTTTCATAATATACTCCAATATTTTTCAGATTTCCGTCAATAATTATCTCATCAATCAATTAATCTGTTGTTAATGGAGGAACAAGTGTATATTTACTTTGTTGATCATCGGACTCAAGATCTTTGTCAACTTGTGTTCTAATCTTCCTTCCTCTCTTGGGTCTTCCTATAAGGGCAAGTTCAGATTTATGTTTTTTTGCTCTGCACTGCACTACCAGTTTATGGTTTCCTCACAAATCTAACAAACTCTCATTTCTTGTTAGCCTTAATTGCTTCCTCATCTCACTCAGTCTCAGAGGCCACTAGAGATACAATAACATAAGTTCTCTTAGGCTTCTTCTTTTTCTTCAAAATTCCCTTTTTGAATGAGCTCTGTCCTATAGATGGTGCTACCAGAGTAGGGGAAGACTTAGTTTCTTTTGGTTTAGCTTTAGAGGGAACCGGTTCAGCCTTAGGCTTTTTGGTTTCCTCCTTAGCCTCCATCTGTGCATGTTTCTCTCTAGCCTACTCCACCTCCTCCCTAGTGAATCCCATCTGCACTACCACTTCCTCATCCATCTTGGAAACTTTCCTCTTCCTAGTAGGAGCTGTGAATTGCTTGTGCAACTCTAGGTCTTACTCCTTGATTGTACCAAACCTTCCTTCTTTTTCATCAATTGACTGACTCAACATATGTTGAGCATAGGCATCTAGGGTAGCAACATTAACTTCATAACCCATTGGAAGAATCCACACAATCCTTGGCTCAACAGCTTCCTTTAGAAATTGATCCTTATCAACCATGAAGCATATTGTTTTCTCATGCTTCTCCACTATCTCTTTTGGGATTCTTTCTCTGCTCTTCATTGTGACTTGAAAAGTTTTGAAATAATCCAATAGAGTGGATATCCTCATTGTGGCATCACCAATCCCCTTAATCCCTTCTTGGATTTGCATAGCAACCATCTTGTCATAGGACCATTAGACCTTTCCTTGAACATCGAGGATTTCATTCATGAAATATGGAGCCAAACAGATAATAAGGGTGCCAAACTTAAAGGTGTTCTTCTTGTCTTGTTCAATTTTCTTCAAATTGCTTAGAAACTCATTCAAGAGAATTGTACATAAGTTATACCTCTTATCTTCCTTCAACATCAGATAGGTAGAGTATATTGTTGTACTAGAGATAGAGTTTTGTTTGCTTGACTAATATACTTTATATCCAACCACCATTGATGCAAACTTGACGTCATGCTCTAGAATGTCATTGATTGTCATTGATTTGCTGTCAAATTGAGAACCAGTTGTGGAAATCATAGTGTTGTTTGATATTTTCATCAAGCTAGGAACTTCACCAGATGTGCTCAAACAAGTCATGACCTTGATTGCTTTCTTAGTGATCTTGTGAGGTTTATCCAACCACATAAATTCATCATGAATTCTACTAAGTATGAATTGAATCCAATCTTTCTCATCAAATGTCAGAAAGTGTACAAACTGGGAAAAACCCTTGACCTGCAAATGCTGATATTCTAGATTGAGATTTACCAAGTTGTCTGCCAGATGCTTGTTGTACAAGATCAACATAGCAGCACTGTTGAGTTCATCAAGATCACAGTGGATATAAGTCATGATGTCCTCATTATGAAGAATGTCGTAGGGTACAGAGGAAAATGCTCCTTTGGGATCGTCCTTGACTGATTTGAAAGGATGTTTCTTGAAAATGAGTTGAGACTTGTCTTTAATTTCCACAACTAGTGGTGTAGAAATTCCAGATACCGAAGCCATTTAGAACTTAGGGTTTTTCAGAAATTGATAGCTTGAAACGGATAGATAACTCAATTTGTAATCAAGAATAGGAATTTACTTTAGGATCACTGTAATCGTTGTTTATATTGCCAAATTACTTTTCTTCGTTGCTCTTCACTTTCTCTTGACCACATTGTGACAAATGAAGCTTTCAAATGGCTTTTTATCCTTCAAAAATCTAATTCTTCATTGTAAAAAATGTTGCAACCAATTACCTTGATTTTCATGGAGTCACTTACCGGAGCATCAAATCTTGTCTAGATCTTTTGGATAACATCTTCATATATGATTTAAGCCTTCTACAACCTTCTAGAATCGATTGCAGATCACCGAAGAGGGAGTTCTTAGAATTTGCATGAAATTTCCCACTGAGGAAAAAATCCCTAGTTACTGGATGAAGATCCTGCGCTAGATTCGGGTGCAGATCCATTGTCCTCTTTAGATTCATCTTTTCAAACCCAGATCTTCTCATGCTTGTCTCTGATCTCTTCTACCTTTGCCTTTCTCTTTTCATCTTATTTTTTCTTGTCTACCAGAGCACTATTCTTACTTCGGCAATATTTTGCAATGAGACTAGTTTTATT
The DNA here is from genome assembly GCF_030272615.1 of Cryptomeria japonica. Lineage (NCBI taxonomy): Eukaryota > Viridiplantae > Streptophyta > Pinopsida > Cupressales > Cupressaceae > Cryptomeria > Cryptomeria japonica. The sequence continues at coordinate 221,942,964 of NC_081409.1, forward strand.
TCATGCACGGGAAACAACATTCTCCATGGGTCTGAAGTTCATCTGATTTGGTCTCATCCTGCACTGGTTAGAAATATGTCCAAACACACTTGTTGGTGTAAATAAATATTCATTATGGATATTATTACACTTTACTTAAGTTAACTTAGGATAATGCATCTCTTCGTAGTTTGGATTTGAGACACTCAGGGAAGTGTGCACATAGGGATAGAGCTTGTAGGAGAAATTCCACCTTTTGTGGTCTTGTTTTGTTGTTACACTCCACATTCGGTGGGTCATCCACCTCTTGTGGAATATTATATTTTTTCTCCTACCTACCCCTAGTATTTCTTATCTACCCCTGTTTCTCATTGAGCCACATGTCATGATTGTGTGCTCGTACATCCATATGGCCTTGCCTATATAAGCAGGCCTATATTCATTGTATTGGTTAATCCAGTTGATCATTTGCATATTGATGAGAATACAGTTTTGTTCTTGTCATTCTATTGTCTCTCTTTTTATGCTTTTCATTGTGCCCTTGATCTTGGCAAAATCCTACATGGTATCAGAGCCATTGGGGCTTCATTGGTTAGTTTTTTGGAGACATTTTGGAAGGCTTCTATTTTTGGATCTGAGGAACAAGCATTTTTTGGAGGCATCTTAGAGCATTTTCGACCTCACCATTGCGTCCGGGAGGCCATTTCCATTAAAATTGAGTATAAACTCGACCATTTTTGGCGAAAATCAACTTTTGGGGGTGGAGGAATCCTTTGCCCAATTTGGGTGGTACGGAACGGAATTTTCGGATCTATAAAAAAAAAAAAAATTAAAAATTATATCCGAAAAGTTTTTTAATAAAAAATAATTTTATTTTTTTTGGGTTTTTGGGGGTCCGCAGATCCCCCTGCCCACCGTACCTTTCCTGCAAGCTTGTCAGACCCACACAGGCTTCGGCGGCCACCAGAAGCCCCGTGACCACCGGCCACCGGAAGCTTCGGCCCCAGCAGCCACCGCTTACAGTCTGCTGCCGCCAGTACCTGCAGGCTACCACTTGCCACCGCCTGCCGCTATGCACAACCAAGCTCTGCACGCCGCCCAGCTCTAGTGCCTACGCAGTCCACAGGCACCACCCAGTTCCTACGTCGCCCAACGCCCGCGTCGCCCAGCCGTCGGTCGCCCAGCTCCCACGCTGCCCAATTATGCCCACCACCAGGACCTCCCGACCCCGCCACTGACACCACCACCGGCCCTCAGGTAGCTATCCGGCCACCGCCAAACTTTTCCGACCGCTGCCAAAAATTTTTAGCCGCCGTAAAACTTTTTCGAGAATGGCTTGGAAAATTTCCAGTGACCGCCAACAGTCAGCGCCCAGTCAGTGCCACCTGGATTTTTTGCACAGTCAGTGTGCAGTCATTTTTTTGGAAATTCATAGACCCCTCTCCATTGAGCTATTTGGTTTTTTGGGCCAACTTTGGAGGCTCATAACTTGCTCAATTTTGCTCCTTTTTGGGTGCAATTTTTTTTGATTTGGGCTAATTTTTCATGCTCTTCATAGTGGTGTGGTTATTTTCTAGTTTTGGTGCACAGGTTTTTCAGAATTTTCAGATTCTCTTAGCTGTACCTGTCCAATCCCCAATTCTGCAACTTCAAAGGCCTCATTTGAGCTCATACGACCTCCTTTTCAGGTGCCATTTTTTTTGAAAGTGCATGTTTTTTCATCTAATTTCATAATCTATGATCAAATTTCAGATATTGATCTTATTTGGCCTATTAGGTACTTGTAAAGTGCTTGGATCTTAGTTTAGATCTCTTGGATTATTAGTTTGAGTCTCTTTTGGCCTTATTGAGGTAGTTGTAAAATTGAAATCAAAATCCCACTTTGCCATTTTTTGCAAGTGGCCCATTGTATATGCACTAAGTATAAAGTGCCAAATCATCAATTTTGGGGGGGTTCTTTGATTAAGTGAATTTGGTGGGGTGTCTTGTGTGATTGTGTCTCTCTTTGTTCTCTTTCATTTTTGTTGCAATGAGTCCTCATAAATTTCCACCTTTAACTCCACATAATTATGCATCATGGAAAATTAAAGTATGGAGCAAATTAATGGAAAAGGGTCTCACGCATTACATAGATTGAACAATAGCAACACCACCTAATCCTAAGGCTGATCCTAATGCTCAGTTAGAATGGCTCACAAAGAATTGCATGGCTCTTGGAACTTTGCACAAGTATGTATCAGATGACCTCATTTTTCACATTGAGAAGTGTACAACAATCAAAGAGGCTTGGGATATGTTTAGAAATTGTATGGTCAAGTTGATGAAATCAGAGGTTACAAAATTGACAATGAGCTCACCAACTTGGATCCCAAGAGTTTTGATACAATCCAAGATTATGTCACCAAAGCAAATGAGCTAAGAGCAAAGCTTAAGGATTGTGGAATTCACAAAAAGGATGCTCAGTTGATATTCAACTTGTTGGACAAGCTTGCACCAGAATATGCATCATTTGTGTTTAGCTTCCAAACTCATCATTTGATAGTAGGGAGTTCCTATTTTATGCCTTCATTTGATGTTTTCATAGAAATGTTGATATTGGAACAATCTAAGTTGTTGAACATGGGACTTCTCAAGTCTTCAAAGTCTAAGGCTTTCGTGGCTAATCAAGGGAATCAAGGAAGTCAAGGCAAAGATTCTAACAAAAAGAAGAAGCACTCTAAGTCTAAGCCACAACAGGAAAAAGGACAATCATCCTCTCCATCACAAGGCGATTTTTCATCCTCTTCCAAGAAGGGGACGCCACCTAAGAAGGATAAACCAACTTGTGCATATTGCAAGAAGTATGGTCATGATGAGCATCGATGCCACACAAAGCAAGTTGATGAGTTAACTAATCTTCTTAAGAAAAACAACATCAACTTGCCATCTGCCTACACAAAGAAGGATTCATCTACTTCCTCTTCCTCACATTCTAAGGGAAAAGGGCAAGCATTTGTGGCTACAACAGGTTCTTCACAGCAATGGATACTTGACTCGGGTGCCTCATATCACATGGGTTCTACAAAGGAGCAGTTTTCTTCATTGGAGCCATCTAAGGTACCTCACATTTACATAGGTGATGATACACAAGTAGAGGTTGAAGGGAAAGGTTCGGTTGACATGGATGATGGAACTTTTGAGAGTGTTCTCTATGTTCCTAACTTGTCTACCAACCTTCTCTCTATCTACCAAATCACTCACTATGGGAATGGAAAAAAGGTCGAGTTTACACCAGATTCAGTTGTGGTAAAGGAACTTGATGATGATGCCTTGGTAGCAGTGGGACAAGTCAATGACAACTCAAGGCTTTATTCATTCTTTCTCCCACTTTGTGCCAAGTTCACCTTCTAGGGCCTTGCTTACTCATTCAAATTCTGAAAGTAAGCTATGGCATGAGCGGTTTGGTCACCTCAACTACCACTATCTTCAGCAACTCAGCACTAAAGACAAGGTCACAGGTCTACCTCGAATCAGTTTTTCAGAGGGTGTATGTTCAAGTTGTTCCATGGGCAAGCATCTCGAGGAGAAGTTTGATAAAGGTAAAGCTTGGAGAGCTTTGGAAGTTCTTCAACTTGTTCACAGCAATGTAGCAGGTCCATTTCCAGCACCTTCATTTAGCAAGGCCCGCTATGTCCTCACCTTCATTGATGACTACTCCCGCTTCACTTGGGTCTACTTTCTCATTCATAAGAGTGAAGTATTTGACAGGTTTCAAGACTTCAAGACTCATGTGGAGAAGCAATTCGGGAAAGTGGTCAAGATTCTTCGTACAGATAATGGAAGGGAATATGGGAACAAGAGGCTTGAGGATTTTTGTACACTTGAGGGAATTGATCTTCAGCATTCTATTGCATACACTCCACAGTAGAACGGAGTTGCAGAACACAAGAATAGAACTCTCAAAGAAATGGCTAGCTGTATGATACATGCACGATCTCTTGATCCCGCCTTTTGGGCAGAGGCTATCAGTTGTGCCACACACATCCAGAATCGAGTTCCTCACAAAGCTTTGCAAGGCATTACTCCTTTTGAAGCTTGGGCTGGTAGGAAACTGATTGTGATACATTTCAGAGTCTTTGGGTGTCTAGCATGGGCTCGCATACCTCCGCAGAAATGCAAGGCATTGGAACATCAGAGTCGGCCTTGCATATTTCTTGGATATCCTGAGGGTGTTAAGGCATATAGATTGATGGATCCTGAGACACATGAGGTGTTCATTGAGAGGAGTGTACACTTTGAGGAAATCTCTCCTAGCTTAGCCTCTCTACCTCCTCCACCTTCCTCCATTGTCGATAGTGATGCTAGTGATTCAGATGATGAGACTCCTTCAACTCTGACTCGCAGGGTTACACCTCCACAAGGTCTGCTTGTAGTTGAGGAGCCTCATTCTCCACCTCCACCTAGACCTTGTTGGGCTTGATAGACACTTGAGTCTGTGGGTTCTCTTATTGGGGATCCTTCAGATACATGGAGAACACGATCACAACATCAGGATCTTCCACATGCATTCATTGCTACTGCTTTCAATCCACAAACATTTAGGGAAGCATTAGGGGTTCCTGAGTGGGACCATGCTATGGAGGAGGAGTATAGTTCCTTGATGAGGAACAACACATGGGATTTAGTCCATCTCCCTAAGGGGAGAAAGATGGTTCGATGTAAGTGGATCTATCGGACCAAGTTTACAGCGGATGGCAGTGTGGATAAGTACAAGGCTCGGTTTGTTGCGAAAGGTTTCTCTCAGGTTGCAAGTGTTGACTATACTAAAACCTTTGTGCCAGTAGCCAAGATGAACTCCATTCGCTTGACACTTGATGTTGTTGCGGCTCATGGTTGGGCTATGCATCAGATGGATGTGAAGAGTTCTTTTCTTCATGGTGATCTTGATGAGGAGATTTATATGGAGCAACCACAGGGTTTCATCTAGGATACTTCCTTAGTTTACAGACTAAGGAAATCTCTCTATGGCCTTAAGCAGGCCCCCAAGGCTTGGTATGCAAAGATTGATTCCTTTCTTCTCTCAGCAGGGTTCACCAGGTGTCATTTCAATTCGAATGTCTACATTTTGTGACAGGATGACTCTCACTTGATACTTGTGCTCTATGTTGATGACTTGATCATTATAGGGAGTACTGTATCCATCATTAGCAGGGTCAAATATGCTTTGCATGACAGATTTTCTATGACTGGCTTGGGTCTTTTGCACTACTTTCTCGGGATAGAGATTTCATAGTCACCTTCCGGGATTACACTATCGTAGCCCAAGTATGCTCTTGATCTACTTGCACACTTTCATATGGCTAATTGTAAGCCTGCCCCAACTCCCTTTCTTTCAGGAGTCAAGCTTGAGGCTCAATGTTCTTCTCCACTAGTTGATGCCACTTTGTATCATCATCTTGTGGGTAGTCTCATCTACTTGACCCATATACGCCCTGATATTTCATTTGTAGTTGGCATGGTTTCCCGCTTCATGCAAGAACCACATGAGCTTCATTGGAAAGCCGCCAAACGCATCCTTCATTACATTCAGGGTACATATCACTATGGGATTCACTATGCAGTAGGCACAGGACTTCGCCTGGTTGGTTACACAGACTCTGATTGGGCTGGCAATCTTGATGATCATAAGTCTACTTCCAGTTACAGTTTTCACCTTGGTTCAGGCCCCATTTGTTGGCAAAGCAAGAAGCAACATGCTATTGCTCTGTCTTTGACTGAGGCTGAGTATCAAGGCACTGTTAACGCAGCGACTGGGACCATTTCACTCCATCATATTCTCACAAAGTTTGGATTCACCACTCCACGGCCAACAATTCTACATTGCGACAATCAGAGTTCTATTGCAATCTTGAAGAACCTGGTCTAGCACCAGTAGACCAAACACATCGAGATTCATATGCACTATATCCAAGAGCTAATTTAGGAGTAGGTCATTGATTTGCAGTATTGTCCTACAGCGGAGCAAGTTGCTGACATATTCACCAAACCTTTCACCGAGATTAAGTTCCAGTAGTTGCGAGCTCTCTTGGGGGTGCAGGATGTGTCATTAGGGGGGGTCAGCTGACTTCTCCTTCCTCTCTTATGGGGGGGGGACTTTTTCCTCTTTGAGGTTTTGTCCTTCTTCTTTGAGAGTCTTTTGTACATTCACCTCTCTTTTGGGGGGGTGTTTTTTCCCATCGGGTTTTCTCCCTTTCTCCGTTTGTGAGAGATTTCTTTGCATAGTTTTGCTTGCATTTGCATATTGTACATGGGTACCTATCATGGCCTAATAGCCGGGACCCATCTTGCATTGTGGACTTGAGTCTTCATTCCCCTAAGTTGCACTTAAGGAGGGGTGTTGGTGTAAATAAATATTCATTATGGATATTATTACACTTTACTTAAGTTAACTTAGGATAATGCATCTCTTCGTAGTTTGGATTTGAGACACTTAGGTAAGTGCCCACATAGGGATAGAGCTTGTAGGAGAAATTCCACCTTTTGTGGTCTTGTTTTATTGTTACACTCCACATTCAGTGGGTCATCCACCTCTTGTGGAATATTATATTATTTCTCCTACCTACCCCTAGTATTTCTTACCTACCCTTGTTTCTCATTGAGCCACATATCATGATTGTGTGCTCGTACATCCATATGGCCTTGCCTATATAAGAAAGCCTATATTCATTGTATTGGTTAATCCAGTTGATCATTTGCATATTGATGAGAGTACAGTTTTGTTCTTGTCATTCTATTGTCTCTTTTTTTATACTTTTCATTGTGCCCTTGATCTTGGCAAAATCCTACAATACCACAAGCATAGCATCTCTTGTTTTGAAAATTATTCATTACTACTCTGCACATGTTTGACTTGTGACCAAAATTATTGCATATGAAATATTGACCGGTAAAGGTAGGACCATTATTCATATTGTTCATTCCATTATTCATCCTACTTCTACATTGATTAGCCATATGACCAAATTTATTGCAGGTAAAGCATCTACCATTGAATTTATGAGAATTAGGTTGTCTTATCAGAGGATTATTTCTCTTCTTCTAATTAGGTTTTGCATCACTTTGTCCAAATCCGAAAGATTCTCCTTTCTTAAATCCAAGTCATCGCATGTCCTTTCCATGTCTCTAACTTTCGAGCATCTCATCAAGCCTTGCTGAGCTAGAATTGAATTTATATTTATATTCATTTGCAGTAGCAAGTTCATCTCTTAGGGCAACAATTTGTCTTTCAAGTCCTTGATTATGTCAACTCAAGCTTCAACTGATCATTATCATAGGTAAGCCTAAAGCATTCATCTTCTCTATCCTTCAATGATTGTGTCAAACTCTCTTCATTTTTCTTTTGGTCCTAAATCTCCTTAGGTAGCTTCATCATAATGGATTGAATCTCTTTCTTCAATTCAGCATTCTCTCTCTCAACCTTGTCAACTTTGTCCTGATTCTCCATGCATTGATGTTCTTTCTCCTTCACATTTTCCATCAATTCCTTCCTCTTGTCTCTTGAAGTGTTCACTTGATTTTTCAAGTCATAAATGAAGTCATTAACAACATTCAGGTTTCTCTTCAAGGAATTGATCTCATTTCCTGTTGTATCAAAATCCTCAAGTGCCACACTAAGTTGTCTCTGAAAACTAGAATCTGTTGATTCAATCTCCTAGACCTTCCTCAAGTGGTTAGGCTTCCTCAGAGGAACTAGGCTCTAATACCAATTGTTGAAATCAAGAATATTTGAGAGGGGGGTGAATTAGTGATCTACCGGTTAATGAGTTATCAAAATTGACTTTAAATAACCGAGAGCATAAGCATGAAATACAAATGTAGAAACACAAAACAACCAACCAAAAAATCATAACACAACAATCGTCGGAAAGCTTCTAGACCAAAAATGCTCAACTCAATCCTGAAATATCGATTAATTGGCTACTAGTTCACATCCTCTTTCAGATATCAAGATCCATAATTACCGAATAGGAATCTCATGAAGAGTTTCCATGATTGACAACCTATACTATCATAAAATTTCACCTTGCAATTTTGACCATGTTTTAGGCCCTTTACCTTGGCAAAATCATCTCCTACGCTTGATCGAGACCCATCTATGCCTCCACCATGTAACTGGGCCTCATTTCCACCCTTTGCAACTTATCTAGACCCTGTTTTGGACCTCGAAAATGGGCAAGACCATGGCATGGCACCCCGGTCCTCCTTGGGACCATGGCGTGGCACCATGGTCCTCCTTAAGACCATGGCATGGCACCCTGGTCCTCCTTAGGATAGGGGTGCCATGCCCTTGTCCTCCCTCTTTGTGTGGCCCAAAAATGGGTCCATCTAACCCTTGGACCTAATTTGCTTCTTGGTGACTTAAATCCTTTGATGTCGGCCTTCAGTGACATGAAATTAGTTCTCCTAGGAAAGTATAAAAGGGGATCTAGTCCTCTCATTTGGATAGGGATAATAAGAAGAATTCAAGTAAAAAGTCTTCATCAAGCATTCAAGTCTTCAAGAATCCATCAAGTTCTCTTCTTCATGTGTCTTCTTCATTCATCCATTGGAGAAACATTACAACATTCATTTGCAAGCATGTATGTGTGTTAGGGTTTTGTCATGTTACATACCATTTTGTGCAACACTTGTGATTACATTCAACAAGCGAAGCAATCATCATTAACAAGTTGCAGATCTACAAGGTATACATTTCCATTGTTTACATTCAAACATTTGCAAATACTTTTTTTCAAGGTTGATTCCTCAACTGAGGTTTGACTGAGGCAAACCCCTATACACAACCCCTTTTCTTCTCTTTTATGTGTGTAGGTTGTAGGTGCGCAACTGTAATTGCAGGTTTGGGCTTCATTTGTAGAGATGGAAGAACCCTTTTTGTTTCACGGATTTTGTGGAGGACCATGTACACTGTTGCCATAGTCCCGATAAGTTTTGTCCAAATTTGAAGGATATATCTATATTAGTCTAGTTAGCTTAGATCCAAAGTTACAACATGATCCCAAACTGGTAGCTCCTCATTTCACTCATTTTTTCTCTTTTCCACATAGTCAACAAGTCAACTTTCCTATTTACAAAAGAGGGTAAATCACACTTCAACCCTTGCAATCCACTTGAAATTCATATCCTTGTCTCACTTGGATTTGGATCTAGTGGATTCAATCCCCTCTTTTGAATGGAAAGTTCTCCCAAGTGAAGAAACATTCTAGTGACTTCCTTTCTCTCTCCTAGGTGGGGAGTCACTAGGGTTCAATTTTTCCACTTTATATTTTGGTGAACCTGGCATCTTACACATTAATTTTGATTTCTCATTATTAGATCTGATTAATTGCAATTTGGACTTCAAATTTTCATTTCCATGTTCTATTTGCCAATTTTAGAGGTTAATTGCATAAAAAACCTAATTTTTTTTATTTGAGCAAATTAAGCTTGTGAAGTGCAACTTTTTAATTATTTGCTTCAGATCTGATTTTCATCTCAAAATTGTAATTGAAATATGCCTTTTTATTTTGAATATTCAGTGGTTAAATAATAAAACCCTAATTTTTAAAGATCTTTCTATTTTTGACCTTTGACTGCAAATTTGACCGATCTAGACATCTCCAAATCAACTATTTTTTTGGATTCTGCAATAATATCATAATACCTATCATCCCTGAAAATTTTGAAAAAAGTTGGTCGGATTGTGTGCTGTTTCACCATGGTCCTCAGTTTTTTTCCCAAAATTTTAGGAGATTGTTATGACTTTATTTAATTACCTAAACCTAGAAGGTTGGCCGATTTTGTCGATTTTTGATCCCTCTAAACTTGAAAATACATCTAAAATTCAGAATTTCAAATTTCAAGAAAATTTTTAAAATTAAGAGGTTAATTATAATCTGCCCTGATTTTCAAAAAATTGTTTTTGTTAATTTTAAAATTAAGTGGTATCCCCTTTGCCCTAATTTTAAAATTCCAATTTCCTTTGATTTATTATAAAATTATTTTTGGAAATTGTGTCATTTTCTCCCTCCAATAAAGTTCAAATTGTTTAATCATTATTTAAATTTTTCATTATTCAATTTTTGTAAGCTTTGTTCCCATAATTCAAAATTCAAATTTCAAATTTTTAATTCAAATTCCATTTTCCCTCCTTTTTTCAATTTTCTATGCATGTATGGGGTAAACATTATTAAATGACATATGAGTTTCTTGTTTGATCATAAGTGTGTATGGAGTTCTTATCTTATTTTGCTAATTCAATTTAGAATTACATTAAATATGCTCATGATGTTTCCTTTCAAGCATATGATGATAATTTAGTTCTCCCTTCCATTCATAACTATGCTTTACCCTTTCCCAAAATTGATCTCATTAATGAGGGCAATTGGTGCAAAAAGGGAATGTGGACACTACTTTCAAAGATCTCCTTCCTAAAGATGAATCTTTGGAGAATTGTGTTCCTTCTTCTCCTAAAAATTACCTCCCTCATAAGGATCATTTGGTGCAAGAGGATGATGTTATGGCTTCTTATCCTAGTGATACCATACCTTCTTTTCATGGTCTTCTCTCTAAAGATGAAGCATTAATTACATATGATAGTCCTGTTCTGAATCATAAAGATGCCTTAGAACAAGAAGATGAAATTATTAGCAATTTTCTTCATTCTCTTCTTTCTCAAGATGTATCCTTAGAGAAAAAGGAGCCTAGTCAAGTCAATACCATTCATGCTTCTAGTTATGAGACGCCTAGGCCTAACAAACCTCCTAATATCTTAAAAGTTGCAAAATACATATGTGAAAGAGATGTTATGGAGAGAAAACTATAACAAAATATGGGTCCAAAATACATGAAAAATTCAAATCTTGTATCAAAATGAAAAATCCTAATATCCTTCTCACTTCTCTTTCTTCCCCCTCTCACCCTAAGAATGACACTGATAAGAATCTTGTTGACAATCTCCATGGTATCTTAGCAAAGATCTCCCTTTGGGATTTGATTCAAACTTCCCCTTCAAACCATACGTTGATCCAAGAAACCTTTGATAAATTGGTTCCTCATCATTCTTCTAAATGAAAAGATATCACATTCTCACAAGATGAATTGCCTTCTATAGAGGTTAAAAATAGAGATGATCCCCTTATGATAACTTCTTGCATTTATGAAAAAAAGATAAGAGGTAATTTAGTTGATAATGGGTCAGCTCTTAACATTTGTTGTGTTGACTTATTAGAAAAGATAAATTGGGATTATTCTTCTATTCAACCCGATCATCTTTGTGTGTGTGGCTTTGATAATTTTCCTAGAGAGTCGCTTGGTATAATCATATTACCTATTAAAGTAGGGCTCGTGACTTTTCCTACTCCTATTAATGCCATGCCCAACCATCTTAATTATAACCTTCTTCTAGGTAGACCATGGATTCATGCTATGAAAGCAGTCCCTTCTACCCTTCATCACACAATCAAATTCATATATAAAAATAAACTTCACTCAATAAAGGCTGATTCTAGTCCTTATAATTTCACTTATGATGAAGTGGAATATATTCCCCCATTTAGTATTATGATTCCTTCTACAATACCATCTCCTATCAGTGATTCTTGTAAAAAAATAAATTGGGGTACAAGAGACTTTACACCCTCCTCCAATGGATACATGACCCTTCAATCTAAGATTGAAACCTTCATGAAGCCTTTAATGTATTTTATCCAAGATTCTAAACCAATTTCTACTTCTCCTAACACATGTCTTGATAAGAGAAAATACAATGGAAGAGTTCTAAGATGTGTGCAACAAAGTCTTGAAAGTCATGAGAAATCACATTTTCCTTTGTCAACATCTTCTTCTCCACTGTCTTGTAAATCCACACCTTCTCATTCTAATTTTGAGTTACAACAAACAAATGTGTTGACTGATCTTCTAAATTCCAACTTAATATCTCCTCTTTGTCATAAATGAAGAAGAAAACATAACCAACATTCTTAAAATTCTTCTTTTTGTAAATATCATCAAATCCATGGCCATTCTACTAATGAGTGTCAACTTTGAAAACAAAAATACAACATTTCATTGATTTAGGCATCATAGAAATAACATCCAACAATGAATAGCATGTTCATCATGATCATTTAAAATAACATTCATGTTCCTATTATGTTGCTCCTCACTATGTGACATTGTTAGCCTACTTCTTGGGGGCTCTTTGTCATTCATGGTGGTACAATTTTAGGTGCAATCATACTTAGTGAGCAACGTAATAGTCTATTTATTCTTTCTCAATTTTCACCATTTTCTTTATGGAGTGCATTATTCATAAACTTGATGTCCTTTCTTGCATGGAGGTTTCATTCATGCAAGCACATGTCTGTTCCGTGAGTGGGATCTTCTCCTTGCTTGAAAATGTATGTCTATTATGAACAATCTCTCCTTGAAGAACTTTTGTGAACCTTCTTCTTCCCCTTTCTCTCTTTGAAAATTACCTCTTCTATTGTGTTATTCATAACTTGATCATGTCCTCTCTTGAAGGGAGTTATCCTTCATGTGAGCGCACATATGTTCCTTGGTTAGGATGTATTCCTTGCTTGAGATAGTATGTATTTTATGGGTAATATCTCTCTATAAGTTGTGTAATTCTTCTCATTGTCCTACACTTGGGGGGAAATGATCTCTCTCCCTCTCTCTTTCTCTAAGGATCCACTTTTCCCTATTATGTGGATAGTGTGAGTTTTATTAATTGATGTCACTCCTTCAGTGTAATTGTTGGTTGTTTGCTCAAGGATTCTCTCTTATACAAGAGGTGTAAGTATTTGACTACAACCTCTTTCACACTTGGTAATGTAAATCTATAATAATTCAACCCAATCTCCATAGGGCTAAAAGTGTGTCATCCTTCATCAAGAATCTCTTTACCCTAGCAATAGGATGAAGGATCGAATTCTTGTTCTCTCATTTGCTTTGTTATAGAAGATGTTATATTTGTCTAAGACAACTTCTCTTGGAGGAAGATGCCTTTTGAACAAATATCTCTTCTTCTCTAAGGATTTCTTTTACACTTACAACAAGATATCTCTTTTCAACTATCTTATTCATTCTTGAAGAGTATTCCCTCTTTTGCTTGGATTTATGACATTTTTGCATAGCGGATATCTTCTTTGTGATGAAGGTAGGTATCCTTGATCTACTTTCCTTAAGATATCAACACCAACCTATGTTGACATCTTAAGGGGGGGCACCCACACTGCTCCTTTGTACTATACTTCTCTTGTGCATTGTACAGTGAGACATTCTTGGAACTAGAGCACAGACTCTTAGAGAAAGATGTCATCACTTTTCTTTTGTACAGTGGGTCATTCTCAGAACCAGAGCACATAATATTAGAGAGAGATGATGTCACTTTTCTCTTAAGCGGGGTGATTATTCTCAGAACCAGAGCACAGACTCTTAGAGCGGGATGCCACTTCTTTCTTGATACATTTATATAGGTTGTAGAATACTTAGGCATAGACGCCTATGAGGTGCTTCTAACCTCACTTGCACACACATGCATGAGGTGGGGTTGAACTAATAGTGTTATCACTCTCATCCCTTGCATGGATCACCTAGACAGACTCTAGGGGCTAGACTTCCATGTCCTTCTCTCCATGGATCACCTAGTTCTAGGGGTGAGATGTCCATGGTTTCTTTGTTCTTCGCCTTTCTTCTCATGGATCACCAAAGTGTGTATTCATGTCCTCTCCCTCCTTCCTCTCATGAACTCATAATTTTACTATTGATGGTTCATGGATGATGTTAGCTTTTCTCTTTTATGTGATTATATGTGTTCATGAGGTGGCATTTTATGTTTCAAGAATGATATTAGTTGATTGAGACATTTTTCATATCGAGGTCTCTTCGACTAGTTGACTTGAGGTTTTAAGATATTAGATTTTCTTGCATGCCTTTTTATGTGCACTTGCATATGTTTGAGTGAGTTAAGATCCTAAGATGGGGGGCTTGGTTCCTCAAGATTAGTAACATCTTATACTTCTTGTGATCTTGCTCTGCATCTCTCATCTTCATCTCTCTCTTTCTTCTACTTTACCAGCAGTATTGGCATAAGCCATACTCCCACTAAAGTGGGGGCTAAATGTAGTGTCATAAAATTGCACCCCTTGCAATTTTGACCAAGTTTTAGGCCCTTTACCTTGGCGAAATCATCTCCTATGCTTGATTGAGACCCATCTATGCCTCCACCATGGAACTGTGCCTCATTTTTACACTTTGCAACTTGTTTAGACCCTGTTTTGGGCCCCAAAAATGGGCAGGACCATGGTGTGGCGCCTTGGTCCTCCTTAGGACCATGGCGTGGCACCCTTCTCCTCCTTAGGACAAGGGTGCCATGCCCTTGTCCTCCCTCTTTGTGTGGCCCCAAAATGGGTCCATCTGACCCTTGGACCTAATTTGCTTCTCGGGGACTTAAATACTTCGACGTCGGCCTTCAGTGAGATAAAATTAATTCTCATAGGCAAGTATAAAAGGGGATCTAGTCATGTCATTTGGATAGAGATAATAAGCGGAATTCAAGCGAAAAGTCTTCATCAAGCATTCAAGTCTTCAATAATCCATCAAGTTCTCTTCTTCATGTGTCTTCTTCATTCATCCATTAGAGAAACACTACAACATTCATTTGCAAGCATGTATGTGTGTTAGGTTTTTGTCATGTTACATGCCATTTCATGCAACACGTGTGATTACATTCAACAAGCAAAGCAATCATCATCAACAAGTTGTAGATCTACAAGGTATACATTTCCATTATTTACATTCAAGTATTTGCAATTACTTCTTTCAAGGTTGATTCCTCAACCGGGGTTTGACTGAGGTAGACCCCTATCCACAACCCCTTTTCCTCTATTTTCTATGTGTAGGTTGCAAGTGTACAGCTGTAATTGCAAGTATGGGCTTCATTTGCAGAGATGGAAGAACCCTTTTTGTTTCGTGGATTTTGTGGAGGACCATGTACACTATTGCCACAGTCCTGATGACTTATCTTAAAATTTGTAGGCCAGATCCGTATCAGTCTAGTTAGCTCAGATCCGAAGTTACAACGCAATCCCAAATCGATAGCTCCTCATTTTATTCATTTTCTCTCTCTTTTCCACATAGTCAACAAGTCAACTTTCCTATTTACAAAAGAGGGTAAATCACACTTCAACCCTTGCAATCCACTTGGAATTCACATCTTTGTCTCTCTTGGATTTGGATCTAGTGTATTCAAGCTCCTCTTTTGAACGTAACATTCTCCCAAGTGAAAAAACATCATGCCGACTTCCTTTTTCTCTCATAGGTGGGGAGTCACTAGGGTTTAATTTTTCCACTTTACACAACCCTAAACCATTAATCAACCATCAGAAATCATTAGATGAGTGTCAATTTCCAACAAAAAAATTCAAAGGACTATGGTGAATCTATGCTACTTGGTCTCAAAAAATCAGGCCAATCTTCTGGGAATAGGTCCTAAACATCTTCTTTTGTCCAAATCTCAATTTGTGGCTGTGTGGGATATCTATAGAAGTATGTTTTTGACAATTTAATTCCATTATTCATAATTTTACCCTAATTTCACAACTAAATTCCAAATTCAACTAAGAAAGAGGATAATCATTCCCAATCAAGGAGAATCCAATTAGAATCTCAACTCTTTACTCACTTGGATTGAGCCTAGATCTTTTGGGTTCAATCCTCTTTCAATTGTTTTGGTTACATGGGACTATTAGTGGTTCTATTATCTAGATTGAACCTAATAATTACACTATTACAAGTTGGTCACAAAGGTGATGATGATGTTGAATAATGCATTTGACTAGGTTTGTTGACTGGGGCTTTAGAAACTTTAAAGCTCATGCAATTGGTATGAATAAAACCAAGTTCCACTATCTTTCCAAATATTGAGAGAACTAAAACATAACATTTGTACCTACAAAATAATAATAGTGCCTTGAAGGAGTTAATTTAGGATTGTATAGATGGAAGCATAGTCTTGGAGGAGGCATATCACAATATTGCAAAAAGGGATATCCTTTATGAAGATCAAACACTAATCAAGTATATTTGCAACCCATTTAAGACCATTATGATATTTTTTAAGGGTTCATTTAAAACAAAGCCCTTGAGATTTACTCATATGGAAGAATTGGTTATTGTTGCTAATACATATCTGAAATGGATTGATTGATATAAATGACCAACTTAAGAAGAGTGATTATAGGGTTGTTGATTGACTTATACCTAGATTCGCTAAAATTTATTAGGATAAAATGCTTTTTAATATGTCTTAATTGAAAATTATTAAAGAACTTATGATTTTATCACTTGTAACTGATTCTTTCAAAAGGGAAGGCACTTACAAAATTGAAAGGGTTCATCAGGAAAAACTATATATATGTGATGGGAAAAAAATATGAAAAAAGAGGAGGGGCAGGGGGTAATATTGATCCTCTTGATGCCTTTGCATCTGAGACATTTTAATGTTAGTTTTGTAAAAGATAAGAGATGATACATATTTTGTTTCTAGATATGGTCATTGTACAGGGTCAAGATGGTCTTTGAATCATTTGCTTTTTATCTAAGAGAAAGAGGAAATATATATTAAAACTTTGTGTTTATGTGTATTCTTGTTGACTAATATTTGTATTTGAGCTTTCGTAGTTGTTCTTTGATGCTCCCATATTTTTGATTATGCATATGCTTACTATAAAAACTTTTTTCTGAGTTATTCTGATATTCAAATAACAAATTAAATATGTATCTTATTTATCTCCTGTGGATGTTGAGTGAGTGAATTTTGTGTCATTTTTCTCTATTTCCTCTTTAATTAAAATCTATAATCACACCTGCAATATTCCTATGCTCAAGTGTTAGTTTGCCTTTCCTACTTTTTTCAAAATCATACCCCTTAAAACAAATTATATCATAATAGGGAGTTGTACCTCTAAAATTTAGATGAAGATCATGCATGTAATGGTGATCTCTTCAATTGTTTGTTGGTAGTTTGTCTTCATGTTTGGGCAAAAAGAGTCAATTTGTTTATTGTTTTGAAAATACAAATATCTTAACTAACACTAAGCATGGGGATAATCGATGCCAAGTGTTACCCAAGATTGTGAAGAAGATAGTTGACAATATTACCAAGGTTACCAAGTGGTATATGTTAGAATCTACTTCTTTTTGGTTGGATAGACTTGTCGCTAATGGCCTATAGGTGATTGAAGTTGGAAACCACTAGGCTAGGTTAGTTTATTACTTGTGTAAATCCTTGGGATTGATGATGGACCCACAATGTAGTCGGCTATGCACTAAATATTCTTTGTGGTTGTTTAATGGTCTACTTGACCTTGTGGGATTGAGGATGGGGCCCTAAAGTAATATGAGATAAAGTGAATCCTTTTCTTAAATATTTTTTGGTGCAAAAGACCATGGAAAACAATGCGACCCACAATGCAGTGCATGATACATCAACATTGCTTTTCTATCTAGGATGCACTATGGATACGAGATAGTTAACCATTATGGATGAGCTAGTCACTATTTTATTTGTGATATCTATATGAGCCAATGACCATTATCTTTGTGATGCTTGTATGAGGCACTTACTAAGCATTTTTCTTGTATGTTGGAGATAATCCCTTTGAATGTGATGTACGTTAGATCTAGTCAACTTGTGTGTTTATGATGTGTTTGAGCCAATCCTTTATGTATATGTTATGCATGCTTGAGACAATCATTATGCTTGTGATTTACGACATGACCCGTGTGTATATGTGTATGTTTGTACACTAAGGATTGGTAATGATGGTTATGGAACCAATACCTAATAGCAAGTGGTTATCTTTTATTGTGATGTTACTAAGTTAATAGTTTGTCTAAATTAGTAGTTAGCATTTAAAGAGAGATCAAAGGCATCATTAAGAGGAGAGAGTGAAACCTCAAGGCTTGGATCTAGGTCTAGGGACTAATCTAACTATACATGTCAATGACTGATATAATTAATATAGAGGTGTAACAAATACATCAATGATTGTAAAATAAGTTTGTAAAATTTAAATAAAATTTAAATTAGTGATATAGTTGTAAGTGAATTTCTAAGATGATTAATTTTAAATATTTGTGTAAAAAATAAGGGATTATAGGATTATTTTTTCTAACTATTTAGTATTTACACAACTCGATCTCAAAAAGGTTTGCTTATCCAAAACGCTAAACTATTGAAATCTATTCAAGTCTACCTTTTTCTTCCTTAAATTGTTGATTGAGAAAGAATGATGTATGCAATATGGGGTTGGAAATGAGGCTAAAATGATTAATAATTAGAGGCATTAAACATAAAGGAAATGGTTTTGTTAGATAATCAAAAGAAATCATATATTAAGAGATTAAATTTGATAGTAATAACTAATAAATCCCTATAATTTGGGAGTATAAGAGGTGGTCCTATGGATAGTAGTGATTTGGCTATAGAGTTGGGCCCAATGGAAATTCATACTTTTATCTTGGAATTATAATAACTTGTTCACATATAATTTTTTTTGAAGTATATTTACTTGTAGCCTTCATTATTCAAACTACGTTTTACAAGAGGATAAATGTGAAATAAGGTGGTTTTGTGAGCAAGTATTGTGCTCTTTAATATTCATCAAATTTATAGTTAGAAAGCGGATAAAACAAAAGAAAAATTATTTGACCCTGTATAGATAAAATTTCCTGCAACTGTGGCAAGCGACTTACCTTAAGAGTTAAGTGGATAAACAGTGAGTCTAAGTTGAGTTGTTGGAACACACAAGGTAGGAAATCACATATATTCATCTTCACCTTTCTTCAGATCTTCCATCTCCTCCCCTGCATTGTTCTGATAGTGGGCCGTTGTCGTGCATGACGCAACACATGTTAACTTCACATTTCTTGCATTGTCACTGGCCCCATAATAATGACATGCTTGACTGAGTAGATGTTCATTTTTTCTTAAAATCTTCCATCCCCTCAATTAATGTCGTCTTTGACTGAGCAGTTGTTCACATTTACTTTGAATCTTCCATCTCCTCCATTAACATTGTGCTTGACTGAGCAGATGTTAACTTCATCTTTATTTCTCCATTCCCTTTTTCTTAAGGGAACCCATGAGTGCAACACATCCACTACATTGGAAAGGAAGATAGAAACTAGTTGGGAGGGAAAAGTAAACCTTTTCTCCTGCGGATAAAGGATTTATTCACCGATAATCCTTTGAATGCTATGTTTGCAATGTTGACAAGAGATGTTGAAGGTGATTCCCAATTGGTCCTCTGTGATATGATCCTCAAACGACATCTCCCAAGCAACGAATTTCAAAGGCACTCTAAAATTTCATGAAGAAAACTCCATTATGCATCAAAATAGGGCAAGATGCAGAAGAAAAATGCAAATGAAGTATCGACACTCGGTAAAAAGCAGTGGCTATCTTGAAAATCACATTCCCTGCCAAAATCATTACAAATCTCCATATGATGTGAAATGATAAACAAGTCTGAGCGACATGCGTGAAACTGGTTTTTGTAATTATATTGCAAAGTAGCAAGTGATTCTGTGTAGTACCTCTCCTTGCTGGAACTCATTAGACTCATACTTTATTATTATTTGCTTTCAGTGGGTACATTACCATGATGTGGTTTTCAGACTTATATGACATTATTTCATGCTTTATCTGGATATGAGATGCATAATTTATTTGCAGTATTTCAGTACGTGTGATTTATGGTAATTTATGGATTATTGCTATGTACTGGCATTTTACTTTATTTATGCAATGTGGAATTATATGTTGCGTGTTTGCGAGTGTATTGGATGCAAGGGGACAATTTTCCTTCACTCATTTCGGTGAGACAGGGAATGTCACAATTCTCCTTCATCGGTGTGTATGTCGTGTCTTCTATATTGTATATATGCATGTGTGGTTCGGTGATGCAGGATATTGCAAGTACAAGTACCGAGTAGGTACGGGGTATCGTCTCCACTTGGCTTCATAGGTCTGAGCGTGCCTTATATTTTCCGATGGAAGTGGAGGAGATAGTAGTTGACCCTATTTTATTCAGTTACACTCATGTGAGTGTCGTCAGTTGGTCGTCCTGTCAGTTTGATCTTCTTATGAGTCTTTGCTTTGATTTGCTCAGTTGTGTATTTAGTGGTTTTAATTAATTAATTAAATTTATGGAATTATCTCATAATTGGTATTTTTGGAATTATATATTTTATGCATTGAGATTATAAATTTAATTAATTAAAAGAAATTATTAAATTAAGTTGCAAGCTGCGAGAAATTAGAAATATATTTTATTTAAATTTTAGTGAAAAATAAATTAGATTAATTTCATTTATTGTTTCCTAGAATTTTAAATAAATAAATAAATGAATAAAAGAATTAATTAGAATTAAAGTTTTGCTTTAATTTCTTTATTTAGAAAATTAATTAATTTGCATGAGAAAAGAAAAGAAAAGAAAGAATAATGATTTTTAATTATTGCATGTTAACTTATCTTTTGTTAGAAAATTAGAAAATAAAATAAAAATTGCTTTTATTACTAAAATTAAATATTAAGGTTTTTGAAGAAAAAGATATGCAACCTAGAATTTTAGTTTAAAAAGGGAATAGGTCTTCATTTTAGGGGTTACATAGGAAACAGGTCAGGAATTTAGGTGAAGAAATTTATTGGAAGCTTGTTGAAAAGATTAGGGCTCTTCTACAAAATTCTTCGAGGAAAGCTATACTAGGTTGGATGGCTTCTTTTGATTGTTTGTTTTTAAGAAAATAATTCTATTTCTTCCATTTTTCTCTCAATGATGTGTGTGTTAAATTATTGTCAAATCCAAAACCCTCTTTTGGTTAATTCAGGTTTTGATTTTAAATTCTTGCCTGATGTTAATTTCTAGTTTATGGGAGTAATTTAATTTTGAGAAAATTAGGAAAATTATTATGAAAAATAGTATTTACCAGAGAAATTATTCTCTCTTGTTTGATTTGTTCTAATAGTCCTTTAAATAAATCTCTGTGAAATTAGTTCATTTCTTTAGAAATAAATTTAATTGTGAATTAAATTTATTGGATTATCTAATTTTAAAAAAAATGTAATTGGAATAAAATTCTGTGAATGAATTTTATTGAATTGGGAATTTTATTTCTATGTAAATTCTTTCGAAGGGTTTTAATGAATTTGGAAATTATTTTCATGTTTTAAAATAAAATAAAATAAAAAATAAATTAAAAAATAATATATAAATATATGTTTGGGTAGGGAGCTACCTACGGTAGCATCCGCTACCGACGGTAGTACACAGTGCTACTGGACGGTAGTACTTGCTACCATGCGGTAGCAGTGCTACCAACGGTAGCATGGGCTACCGTGCCAAGGCCGAAATATAAATGTTTTTTTTTTTATTATTCTTTTTACCCCCTGTGCGTACTGTTACGTGGCTATTTCGGGTTTTGTGCCCAGGGGTTGGGTAATCAGAATGATTTATGAGTTATATATATATATATATATATATATATATATATATATATATATATATATATATATATATATATATATATATATATATATATATATATATATATATATTTATTTATATATTAGTTGTGTTTTTTTATTATGGTGGGTATTATATTATTTTACTGTTATTTAAATACTGGTTATGAGTTGATATATCTATTTGTAATATAATTATAAGTATATTATATATATATACGATGTATATATATAGGTATGCATACAATTATATTATAGTTATAAAATCAATTCATAGTATGGGTGTTCATAGTATTGGTGTTTTCATAAAAGCTTATAATTTTTAGATTTTAGATGTATTTGGGAAATACATTAGGAGATTAATTTTTATGTGACTTTATTTTACTTATTGGACAAATGACAAAATTGAATTATTTAATAAAGTTGTAATTCTTACTGTCTGGAAAATCTGTAATTGCAATTTATTTATGTTTTTGGCTGTTTTAAGAAAATATTGCCTGTAATAGGATCTTGTGTAAATGGTGTTCTCAGTCAAGCTTAATTTCATTGCAATTTTGGTTGTGTTGTCATTATGTCATATGTTGTTATATCTCCTTGGCCAGGTGTTGTTGTATAACCTTATTGATATGAGCCATTGTGTGTTTTTGTCCAAATGGTCAGTCTTGGGTTAGTGATTGTGTATCCTTCACCTGTGCTTTGTCAGGATTACTTATGGCTGTCAGTTTTGCCATAGAATTCTCATAGAGAGACCTTTCCTATTAGTGTCCTATGAGAGAGAGTGGCTTTCGAGTGGGGGCCATGCCCGAAGTGGATGACAGGATAACTTGTCGAAAGTCAGTTAAAAAGTGATAACCTAATAATTGATTAGGGGGTGGGTAGAATAAATATTAATTAAGATAATGTACCTTGTGCATAGGTGAGTGCTAGTACAAGGCTCATAATGTAGCGAGAAGGCCTGGAATGGCAAACTTACCACCTTGTCTTCACGAAAGGGTTGGTAGGGTCCGCATGAGACTTAGTTGGAACCAGAGGCTCGGGAGAGGTTACCAAGATAACCCAGGATGGGGGTCGGGACCTATGGAGGTTGTACCTTGGTATCCATCTTAAGCTATGCGATGACACTCTCTCTTTAGAGTCACTAGTGTTTTGCGAGTTGTGTTACATGGATGTTTGCAGAGTCTTGTAGTCCTTTCATACTTATCTTACTTTGCTTGCTTGAGGATTTTCTACTATCTCCTAGCATAGTGGGGTGGTTCCATTTAGGGATCACATGGTCGGGTGGTAGTGCCACTTCCCATCGAATGTTTTGGATTGTATCTTCATGCAAGGAAAGGCTTCGCTCGTGTTTCTTGGTTCGTGGTTCATGTACCAACTCATGTCCGTGATCTTTGTTCAGTTGAGACCTTGTGGTCAATGTATCAAACTTTTATGTAACCTTGATATTGTAATTTGTAATCCATGGTATTATTGGAGGCCATATATTTGTGGATATTGTAATATTGGATCATTAGAATGTATGTTATTTCAGTTGCTTTAATCTTTTGTATTTATGATCTATGGAAAATAATTGCTTTGGAATACTTTGATTCTTTCATTATGGAATTTAGATGTATGTGTAGATTTTGTCTTAAGCATGTAATTTTCCTAATTAGATGAACAATTGGATTAACCATGGTGTTAATATAATTTATGAATTAATCTTTGTTGGTTACCCTTAGGAAATCATACGTTAGACTTCCGTTGTGTTGTTAAACATGTTATTGTTATAATTAATGTACTTAATCTTTTTAAAAAAAATTATTACACCCTTTAGTTGCCTAGTTGTATTGTTTTCCTTTAGGGTTTCTAGCGGGGCATTACATTCCACATTTGTGAGATCAAATGAGGAAATATCTTTGATCTCATGAGGCTCATAGTATAGTTTGCCATTATTTGCTAGCGATATATAATATTTAAGAGGGAGAGTTAGTAAATATTTATCTTTAATGATTTGTATATAATAATATTTTTTTGTTTGGTCTTTCTATTTTCTATTAATGTTTTAATGGTTTACAAGCACAAGAATTGGTAAATCCTAACTCGTATAGTGTAAATAAATAAAATTGATAATTAGATATAGAAGAACGAGTGTTGCAATATCTCAAGTTCAATAGAAATAAAATAATGAGAGGCTTACAACACATGCAATTATTTTCCCTAAGGAATCTTAGGTGGAAGCATAAAGGTATCTCTCACTTTTTTTCTAAGCAAGGCACTCAAATTAACATTTTTACCCAAATTTTCACCTTTGTCACTTATAGCAAGCAAACTATTAAGAATTTGAAGATTTTATAAACTTGTAATTTTTGATACTTTGAGTGTAGAAACTAGCTATATATTTTTAAAATTATCTTATATTGAAATATTTGTTAATAAATTGTTTTATAAACAACTTATTTTATCTTTTATGAATAATATGTTTTTCTATATTGTGTAACTTGAGTTAATTTCTTAAACATTTTTCATTAATAAGTTATTATCTACGGAATACATAATTTTTTATATTTTTGGTTTCAAGTTTCTGTTAAATTTTTATGTTTGGTTAAAACCTATGTTCACTATAAAATCAGAGGACCAGAGTGGATCTATGCTACTTGGTCTCAAAAAATTAGGCCAAAATTTTGGGAATAGGCCCTAAATATCTTCTTTTGTCCAAATCTCAATTTGTGGCTCTATGGGATATCTATATTAGTATGTTTTCGACAACTTAATTCAATTATTCATACTTTTACCCTAATTTCACAACTAAATTCCCAATTCAACTAAGAAAGAGGATAATCATTCTCAATCAAGGAGAATCCAATTAGAATCTCAACTCTTTCCTCACTTGGATTGAGCCTAGATCTTTTGGGTTCAATCCTCTTTCAATTGTTTTGGTTACATGGGACTATTAGTGGTTTTATTATCTAGATTGAACTTAATAATTATACTATTACAAGTTGGTCATGGAGGTGACGATGATGTTGAATAATGCATTTGACTAGGTTTAGTGATTGAGGCTTTAGAAACTTTAAAGCTCATGCAATTGGTATGAATAAAACCAAGTTCCACTATCTTTCCAAATATTGAGAGAACTAAAACATAACATTTGTACCTACAAAATAATAATAGTGCCTTAAAGGAGTTAATTTAGGATTGTATAGATGGAAGCATACTCTTGGAGGAGGCAAATCACAATATTGCAAAAATGGATATCCTTTATGAAGATCAAACACTAATCAAGTATATTTGCAACCCATTTAAGACCATTATGATATTTGTTAAGGGTTCATTTAAAACAAAGCCCTCGAGATTTACTCATATTGAAGAATTGGCTATTGTTGCTAATAGATATCTGAAATGGATTGATTGATATAAAGGACCAACTTAAGAAGAGTAATTATAGGGTTGTTGACTAACTTATACCTAGATTTGCTTAAATTTATTAGGATAAATTTCTTTTTAATATATCTTAATTGAAAATTATTAAATAACTTATGATTTTATCATTTGTAACTGATTCTTTCAAAAGGGAAGGCACTTAAAAAATTGAAAGGGTTCATCAAGAAAATCTATATATATGTGATTAAAAAAAATGTAAAAACAGAGGGGGTGTGGGGGGTAATATTGATCCTCTTGATGCCTTTGCATCTGAGACATTTTAATATTAGTTTTGTAAAAGACAAGAGAGGATACATATTTTGTTTTTAGATATGGTCATTGTACAGGGTCAAGATGGTCTTTGAATCATTTGCTTTTTATCTAAGATAAAGAGGAAATATATATTAAAACTTTGTGTTTATGTGTATTCTTGTTGACTAATATTTGTATTTGAGCTTTCGTAGTTGTTCTTTGATTCTCCCATGTTTTTGATTATGCATATGTTTACTACAAAAACTTTGTTTTGAGTTATTCTGATATTCAAATAAGAAATTAAATATGTATCTTATTTATCTCCTGTGGATGTTGAGTGAGTGAATTTTGTGTCATTTTTCTCTATTTCCTCTTTAATTAAAATCTATAATCGCACCTGCAATATTCCTATGCTCAAGTGTTAGTTTACCTTTCCTACTTTTTTCAAAATCATACCCCTTAAAAACAAATGATATCACAACAGGGAGTTGTACCTCTAAAATTTAGATGAGGATCATGCATGTAATGGTGATCTCTTCAATTGTTTGTTGGTAGTTTATCTTCATGTTTGGGCAAAAAGAGTCAATTTGTTTATTGTTTTGAAAATACAAATATGTTAACTAACACTAAGCATGGGGTGATTGATGCCAAGTGTTACCCAAGATTGTGAAGAAGATAGTTGACAATATTACCAAGGTTACCAAGTGGTATATGTTAGAATCTACTTCTTTTTGGTTGGACAGACTTGTCGCTAATGGCATATAGGTGATTGAAGTTGGAAACCACTAGGCTAGGTTAGTTCATTACTCATGTAAATCCTTGGGATTGATGATGGACCCACAGTGTAGTTTGATATGCACTAAATATTCTTTGTGGTTGTTTAATGGTCTACTTGACCTTGTGGGATTGAGGATGGGCCCCTAAAGTAATATGGGATAAAGTGAATCCTTTTCTTAAATATTTTTTGGTGCAAAAGACCATGGAAAACAATGGGACCCACGATGTAGTGCATGATGCATCAACGTAGCTTTTCTATCTAGGATGCACTATGGATAGGAGATAGTTAGCCATTATGGATGAGCTAGTCATTCTTTTATTTGTGATATTTATATGAGCCAATGACTATTATCTTTGTGATGCTTGTATGAGGCACTTACTAAGCATTTTTCTTGTATGTGGGAGATAATCCCTTTGAATGTGATGTATGTTAGATCTAGTCAACTTGTGTGTTTATGATGTGTTTGAGCCAGTCCTTTATGTATATGTTATGCATGCTGGAGACAATCATTATGTGTGTGATTTACAACATGACCCTTGTGTATATGTGTATATTTCTACACTAGTGATTGGTAA
Source organism: Cryptomeria japonica (assembly GCF_030272615.1). NCBI lineage: Eukaryota > Viridiplantae > Streptophyta > Pinopsida > Cupressales > Cupressaceae > Cryptomeria > Cryptomeria japonica. The sequence goes on from NC_081409.1 coordinate 221,969,498, forward strand.
TGATGGTTATGGAACCAATACCTAATAGCAAGTGGTTATCTTTTATTGTGATGTTACTAAGTTAACAGATTGTCTAAATTAGTAGTTAGCATTTAAAGAGAGATCAAAGGCATCATTAAGAGGAGAGAGTGAAACCTCAAGGCTTGGATCTAGGTCTAGGGACGAATCTAACTATACATCAATGATTGATATAATTAATATAGAAGTGTAACAAATACATCAATAATTATAAAATAAGTTTTTAAAATTTAAATAAAATTTAAATTAGTGATATAGTTGTAAGTGAATTTCTAAGATGATTAATTTTAAATATTTGTGTAAAAATTAAGGGATTATAGGATTATTTTTTCTAACTATTTAGTATTTACACAACTTGATCTCAAAAAGGTTTTCTTGTCCAAAACGGTAAACTATTGAAATCTATTCAAGTCTACCTTTTTCTTCCTTAAATTGTTGATTGAGAAAGAACTATGTCAAGGCCATTTGACCAATGGTAACGATGTATGCAACATGGAGATGGGAATGAGGCTAAAATGATTAATAATTACAGGTATTAAACATAAAGGAGATGATTTTGTTAGATAATCAAAAGAAATCATATATTAAAAGATTAAATTGGATAGTAATAACTAATAAATCACTAAAATTTGGGAGTATAAGAGGTGGTCCTATGGATAGTAGTGATTTGGCTATAGAGTTGGGCCCAATGGAAATTCATACTTTTATCTTGGAATTATAATAACTTGTTCACATATCATTTGTTTTGAAGTATACCATGGCAAGCGACTTACCTTAAGAGTTAAGCGGATAAACAGTGAGTCTAAGTTGAGTTGTTGGAACGCACAAGGTAGGAAATCACATATATTCATCTTCTCCTCCCCTGCATTGTTCTGACAGTGGGCCATTGTTGTGCATGACGGAACACATGTTAACTTCATCTTTCTTGCATTGTCACTGCCACCATAATAATGTTGTGCTTGACTGAGCGGATGTTAACTTTTTCTTTGAATCTTCCATCCCTTCCATTAACGCCGTGCTTGACTGAGCGGATGTTAACTTTTTCTTTGAATCTTCCATCCCTTCCATTAACACCGTGCTTGACTGAGCGGATGTTAACTTTTTCTTTGAATCTTCCATCCCTTCCATTAACGCCGTGCTTGACTGAGCGGATGTTAACTTTTTCTTGAATCTTCCATCCCTTCCATTAACACCGTGCTTGACTGAGCAAATGTTCCATCGCCCCCCCCACCCTGAACTTATTCTTTAAATCTTCCAACGCCCCCCCCCCACCCCCCCGCCGTGCATTGCACTGTCAATGGTGGGCCCTTGATGTGCATGACTCAATAGAATATCATACAGAATATTCAAAAAGGTTACTCTGAGGATAATTATCGTACAGAATATCATGTCATGGAGATTTCATGTTTCAATGTAGAAAACTTTCCCTAATCAAAGATTTCACAAATAAACGATGATCAAAACGCATAAGGCCACATAAGAAACTTAAAATGGAAGTCATATTGGTTGTCTTTCTAGTATAAATTTTTTTATGAAGCTTCCATAGTAAGAAAGAGATCCATTTGAAAGATAGAGGGTGGTTATGAAGGAGATCCATAATATTAAGAAAGAAGTCAAGAATCCTCAATAGAAGTTGAGGTTGAAAATTTGATGACATTTGTTTCTACATACTTCTCAAACAATCTAGACCTATGTGGTTTACAAATCTATGTGTCATGCTTAAGTAACCCTCTTGATTCTCCAAAGGCACATGAAGAGAATAGTAAAGATTCAGAGGATGACATATGGTGGGATATAGGAATGACAATAAGCTATGTCATTAGTTTTTCAACTGTAATGGGAATTTTGTGGCTCAGCAAAACATGGAGTGTCCCATGCTTCAAATTCATGGATGGCATTATCATTTCTCTATTTCAAATGATAAGAGAGAAATTTATTATTAGAGATGGGATCATATGTATTATAGTTTTGATTAGTAAGCTAACAATGCAACATATATAATTATCATATTTTGATGTCATCCAATGTATTCTAAAAAAATATGAAGCATATTGTGTGTCAAATATTCTTAAATTTTGATTCAAAATTGTTCAACTATTTTTATATTAAATTTTGAGATTTTTTAATATTTTCATGTCATATTGAATTGATTTATGTTAATCATATATCATTTCTTGTTGTATCATTTTTATTTATTTTTAGGCAAAAGTGGATGAGCCACGAATATATATTATAATTATAATAGACTGGTTCAAGAGCTCCTGGAGGAAAGAACCAACTAAGAAAACATCCATTCCTCACTCAATGAGTAAACATCAATTGAGTATTAGTTTATCATATCTTCAAAAAAAAAATATATAAAATATTTTTCACTTTCTAATAAGCGATATCTTATGAGGGTGAGGTGAGAGCATATAGTGAATAAAATACTTAGGATTTTATGATTATCATCTCACAAAATAAGATATACCCCTCTTTAAGAATACATGGTGTGTTAATTTGAATAATTAAAAAATATTAAACAAAAATACACATCACAAAGTAACTAGAATTTTTTAATAAAAATCATATTGCACACATATATATTGAGCTCCTTGATATATGACATTTTCATGTGTCTAATGTTCCTACCATGGTAACTTAATTTTATTGTCACTCATATAAAAAAGTTCATATAGAACATTGAGAGATTCAAGAAACAATCTTCAAGTAATGTACATAACTATTGATCAACTATGTCATATCTTCTATAAGAAATCAAAATATTTTAATAACTATGCATAAATTGTGAGAACTGATAAGACATGCAGTAGGGGCCATTTTTATAGCTATTAGCTCCTCCACCTCCCTCTAAAACAATCTCTTATTTTCTGTCAGTGATTCATCAAAACATTTCAGAAATTTAGGGTCCACTTTTGTTAGTTCCTGCCTGCAGGAAACTATAGCAGAGGCAGCAATGCTTAAACTGTTAGTAATCCATTTACATTCAACCAATCAAAGTGTCATAATTCTTTGCATAAATTTGTTTCTGAATATTTGTTAGGTACAAGTTGCATATATTTTATGCAACATATTGATTCAAAATATTTTGGCAGTGTTTCATTGGCATAGCAGATGGTTGCCAGAAGGATTCCCAGATACCAATGGGAGATAATGCACATAAAACTATGTCTGTGTCAGTGCGTTGCAGGTCATTATTAGTATGGCTGGCAACAATGGAATAACAAGGATTTTCAAGAACAAGATGGCATCCGTTCACCTAGCCACATGTCTTGTGTGTGCTTCCATATTTTGGATACTCATCTCGATATGGTGAACACTGAAGAAATAGGGAGTAATGTACCTCACTTGTTCATCACCCATTAATTCATTCAAATATGATAACCCAAGTCTTTGTCTTTGCCACTCTACAATGCTAAATACTCCATTGTCTCCCCCACTAAAACCTAAAATTCAAGGTAAATTCTGCTCATGTTTCTACCATTTTCTTTATCTAAGTTTCAAGCATTCAAAAATAATAAAGATTTCATTCTCTGTTAATTTTTGTGTTTTCATTGAATTTTAATAGTTGGTCGGGTTTGTCTTGTGCATTCATTGTGGTGAATGTTTGGATCTTGTGTTTACAATGTTTTTGGTATAATAAATTATACAACAAGAGAAACCACATTACAATCACACTTCACCCTTTATTTGAGTGCACCTGATGGATTGCTCGCGTGGTTCAAACTGGGGCCTCATTTCCACTATGATGACAGGTAAATAATTTTTTTTTCTTCTCTTCCACAATGTCTTGAGCCTGGAAATACCCTACACCCTTCATTTGCTATGCCAATTCTTCCAACCTGCATATGCACAGCAGAGGATATTGGCAAAGATTGTTAATTTTAGCTTTACACCTGCCAACTGCATTTATTTAAAAGTTGCTAAAGATTTTTCAAAAAATCCATTTTGTGCATATTGAACAATCGTTACATTCCATGAGATGCCTCTCCAAGGTTTCTCTTCTTGTTATACAGTTCACATGCCATGTGTAAGCTCTCGCATCCGTGCGCACATTGCTTTGAAGAATTGTGTAAACAATTTGTTTACATCTCTTTGAGACATTTTGTCAAACAATATGGCACAACCCCATTTGCATTTCTGAGGGATTTTATCAAACAATTTGTTTACATCTCTTTGAGAATTCTGTCAAACAGTTCGCTTGACTTGTCTATACTCCATAGTATGGCACAACCCCTTTTGCATTTATGAGAGTTTTTGTCAAAATATTTAGGTGTTTAGTCTATGATTCCACATTTTGCACGCATGTCTAATCTGGCACTTGCAGTTACAACATTTGACAAATATTTATGTGAGAGCAGAGTATTCAAAGTCTTGATAAGGATTGAGCTATGCCTACCTCAGTTTGAATGTAGTTGTGATTGATTTCCCTCAGTGAACAACATCGTGATAAAGCCATTATAAGTTCAACATGTTAAAGCTTTACTACAGCTAATGACTTAGATTGGTATAGGGGGTTGTACAAGCTCATCCTTATTCTTATTATCTGACTAGAAACCACTGTTTAATCTTCCAATACCATCTTCCAATGCACATGCCGGGTTTTATTCTTTCTAATGTCAGGTAGTGTAGAAAGTTGATCTACCTACCTACCTTGAAGTTTGTAGTTCCCTGAACCATGGTTACACTTGTGCTCACACCCTTTATGGTCCTTAGTTACTCATGGCCTTCAACAGTCCAACTGCTCTACTTGTACTAGCACTTTGGTTTTTCCTGATAAATCTAAAATAAACTTCATTGAAAATTGTGTGAAAAATAAACATCAAAAAGTTTTTTCATAAAAAATTTCATGCTCTTTTGGCAACAGTGTATGGTGGGGCTCTCCAAAATATTTTCAGCAAGAGTGCTAAGTATAGTTTGTTTGATCCTTGCAAAGAGATGGCCTATATTCCTTTTGATGAGGATACCACATTAAATCAGTTGTCTTCAAATTACAGAGCTTTGTGTGTTTACTATTTGCATTTTCATTTTTCTGGGTTTACAATGAAGTATACAATCATATAGTAGCATGTATTATCATAACAATAGCACCAGATATTTGAAATATTGGCCTCTAGAATCCATTAATTTTTGTGCCTTATTTGATGACTTTTATTACTATATCAATCCTCTTCTTATAGATAAAGGGCAAGACTGCAATAGATGTTGTCTACACAATCCCCTTGGAATTTTTGATTTTAACCTTTGGTTCCCTTGCCAACTCTATCCCTACCTTGGTGGCATATTGTTGGTCATAGTGTTGGCATGGTTAGCAGCTGCAAGATCATTGGACAATCAGTTCACTCCATTGGTCAAGAGTTGAGAGGTCGATGCCTAAAATGCAATATTGCAAAAAGGGTTTTGTACAGATACATAGATATGTTTTGATCTTTCATCCTATTTGATCTTGTATACATAATTGTAGGGGTAAAGTTAGAGAAAATCTGAATAGACATCTAAGAGTTTCAAAATATAAATATGTTTCATTTTGCCTTGTTTGCTTCTTCTATTCATGTTTTCGATAGAGTTTTCTCCTCTACTATACTTATGTTGGCGTTGTTCTTCCATGATGAATAGTAGGGATAGTATCAACACTCCTTTTTTTTTCTTTATGTATTTTATATTGCATGGCAAAAAAAATGATTTGATGTATTTCATTGATTGTAATTTTTAATCTATCTTCATTGTCTTTAATGTTGTGAAATAGTAGATATAAAAGGCACTTTTACAATGCACGATATGTTAGCTTGCTATTCATTAGCAAGCAGAATAATACAGTATGGTATTGCTATTAAACAAGTCATGTAGGTCAATGTTAAAAATTGTGTGCCAAATACATAAACAAGTCACACAACACCAATACTCCAGACTTAGCTACTATATTCATGTATACACAAACACATCATGCAGCAACAATACCAGAACTGTTACTCCAGCCTTAGCTACTATATTCATGTATACACAAACACATCATGCAACAACAATGCCAGAACTATTTTTCTAGCCTCTGGCAGGAACTTCGCTGCTTGCAGCTCTTGTCTACTTAAGCTTAGTCCTACATATATACAAACCTACAATAATACATACAAGCCCCTCTCTCTGTAACAAAATATAGTTCTTAACAGAGTAAGTGACATGTGCCAAGAATATAACCAAACACATGTGCCAAGAATATAACCAAACACTATATGACATTCATGAATATAGACATATTGAAAGAAGCCAAAGAAACTATTCCACACATGCATATATAGTACATAGTCCAAAAGAATTTAAATGCACAACTTAAAAAGACACATAATTGGACAAATCAAGTGCAATGAAAACTTTCTAAAAGTTTGTAATAATGATCTAAAAAAGTAGCTGGTAGTGCATACATAAATTTTATTACAAGTATACCACCATCACCCATGGAGTTAGCTATCTCATATTGTCTTTCATATGCTGAAATGGATTATGATTATATATAGGGGAAAGGACCTAGTAGTTGTGTACCCTAACTTTGCACTTCTCAAAATCTTACGTGGAAATTTCAAATCACTATGATTTTTTTACACCAACTTACTTGGCAAGTCCCCTACTTATAATTAAGGTTTCAGGGCCACATCATCAAATATGATGCCACATCAGCATGCTTTTTTCCAAAGTGTCCAAAACAGCCCAAAAAATAAGTGAGACCAATAGGTGTGCAAAAGGGCCCCAATATTTGTGCAACTGATTTGGCATCACATGATTGGTTACTTTTCACAACAAATGGTATATTTTATTCAATTATTGGTACTTATCATACAATTATTGGTGCAATGTTGTACAAAAGTTGGACATTAAATCAACAAGTATGGGGGTATTAAATCAAGAAGTTCTATCACAACAATTGGAACGCGCTCAACTACTAGGTCATTTCCCCTATAATTTCAATACTATCATATAATAGTTAAATATAACCTTTGAAAGATATGAATTTGATACAACTATAATATAATCTTAGAAAGGAGAGTTTAAATAGTTGATAAATTCTTAGTGTGAAACTACAAACTATATATTATATAACACTAAACACAAAAAAATCCTTAAATGTGAATCCTATTTAAGATTCATAGAAAGAGAAATTCCTAGTGTTATTCATTTGTTTGATTCTTCTTGTGAGCTTATATGGCCTTTTCTTTGGGGATCAAAGTTTGGTGTGGTGTTTCCTAATAATAGTGAGATTAAATATGTGGCAAAAGATGAAATTTGGATATATCTTTATAAGATCCCTTTCTATTAGCTTCACTTTTGCAAGTATTAGTTTTTCATAGACTCTGTTCTTGACACATTCATCATGTTTTTTTGTAGGTAAATTTAGTGGGTAAGGTGGAAAATAAATCAGAATAGTGATATTTCATCTAGACATTTCCTTTTAGAATGGTGAAATAGCAGCAAGTGCATTGAAAGAGTTAGCTCATTTTCTCATTCATTATGGTCATAATTGTTGATTTCATTATTATCACAGTATTCTTGAAAATGTTGATTTCTTAAAATTTTGCATATTATGTCATTATGAAGGTAAAATAGTCAGCATCAAACAAAAACATCATATGAATTGTTGATGCTGGTAACCTAAACTATTCAATAAACTTAAATTTTATTTGTTCTATAGGTTACCACCATCACCTATGGCAAGTGACTTACCAGTATACCACCATCACCCATGGGAACCAAAAACAATTGGCAATTGGCAAGTGACTTACCTTGAGAGTTAGAAAGCGAATAAAACCAAAAACAAATAAAAATGATTTATCTGTACAGTTAAAATTTCCTGCAACCATGGCAAGTGACTTACCTTGAGAGTTACGCGGATAAACAGTGAGTCATTGTCGGCCATTGTCGTGCATGACGGAACACAGGTTAACCTCATCTTTCTTGCATTGTCTTTGAATCTTCCATTAACGCCGTGCTTGACTGAGCGGATGTTAACTTTTTCTTTGAATCTTCCATTAACGTCGTGCTTGACTGAGCAAATGTTCCATCCCCCCCCTCCCCGCCTTGAACTTACTTCTTTAAATCTTCCATTAGCGCCATGCTTGACTGAGCAAATGTTCCATCCCCCCCCACCCCTCCCCGCCATTCTTTAAATCTTCCAACCCGCCCCCTCCCCCGCCCCCCGACCGTGCATTGCACTGTCAATGGTGGGCCCTTGACGTGCACGACTTAATAACGTGCTTGACTCAACAGATGGAGAAACAAGGAGTATATGTGTATAGAGACAAGTAATAGAGAGAGTGAGAGAGATATAGGGAGAGGTAAGGAGATAGAGATATGGGAGAGATATATGTAGAGGAAGATATAAATGGAGATGGATATGGGAGAGAGAGAAAGTTGGTCAAGATGTTAAATAGTATCAAGATATAGTCAATAAGGTGCATATAGATCATATTGTCTCTCTATATTTTTGTATACATTTTATGGTCTTAGCAATGATAGTTTTGTGAAGACAATAAAGGTTGGTATGTTGGCTCACTTAAAACACTTTAAAAGTGCACAACTTTAAAGAATCATCCTACTTGTAGGTGAACAAAAGAACATGACTGATATGAAAGCATATCCAATGACTTCAAACGTTACAATCATCTTGCATCTCTCTCCATAAACATGGATTATCAATTTTGAAAACTAATCCATTTGTTTAAAATATACTCTTTTGATGTAATTAATAGTTAATTAATTTTTAAATTACTATATGATATTAAATGGTATTTAATATGTACTAATATATATTTTGAATTATTATATAATTAATATTAAATATAAATCAAAATTTCATATAATGCATAAATTAGTATTATACTATAAATAATATATTTTAAATTATTGCATATTTAATATTATATAATTTAATTTAAGTTATTATAATTCATGACATAAGTTTTGCTTGGTTAAAACTAAGAGAAGCTTGAACCATTACATAATTGTCACACAAGCGCACAAAAGGTAGGAACTCACAAGCAGTGAGACCACCAAAACCCACAAAAGGACAAACTCCCTTTTTGAAAAGATGAATTTGGTTGAATCATCAACTGGTGAGAACAAGGTCTTGGCCCAACAAAATTACATAATCAAAATAGAGGGGTCTAGGATAGAGCCTCAAACCATCTTCTTGAACCCCCTTGTGCTATAGCCAAAACTATCAAGGAAATAGTCGGTGAATAGAATATTTTGAAAGGCTTCATGCAACCTTTTATGTATAGATCAACATTGATTAAAGGATCTCTCTAATAGGGAAGGAGACCATGAAGAATTGGAAAACACACAAAAAACATGTGGCCACAAAAACACTAGTAGAAATCCCTACAGACAACACAACATAGACCACCTCAATAGGTCTATTATTAGCATTTTCAATAAACACAAACCCTACAACCCCAACAAACAGGAAACCTCAATAGGCATGTTGATAGAAAAGTAGTAACCAAGGTATACCACAAGAAGGCCTTTTATTATGAGGATCCGGTTACTACTGTGAGGGGGGTGAATTAGTAGTAAAACAATTCTACAAACCTTCAAAAACCAGTACTGGTAACTACTCAAACAATCTCTTAAACTGATTTACCAAACCACTCTCTCAAATGTTCATCACTATGCAAACAACAAAGTAAAGATATCAAATGCACAACTCAACAATGCGACCACCATATGAACACAGAGATTTTTTCACGTGGAAACCCAACTGGGAAAAACCATGGTGGGAGTTAGAACCCACAAAATATCTGCACTCTTTTTGGAATGCGTCCGATTAAAGGCCTAGCCTGGTTAAGAGCTTTACAATAATGCTCGGTTAAGAAAACCCTGTTAGGAGCTCCACCCTGTTAAGAGTAATCTTGTTAGAGGATTTTAAACTCAAGTTAATGAGCCACCTAGTGAAGGGATTTACAATATCAGACCTCTTAAAGTCTACCCAGTTAACGGATTTCAAACTGCTGTAACTATTAGGGAACAATAGGGGTAAATGATTTGATTCTCCCACTAGACCTAAATACACTTTTCAATTAGGTCGGTTACAAAACCCTAACTATATCAACAAGATACAATGAGTTTACATTTAGGGCAACAAAACACTTCGCCAAAATAAATTACAAATCATTACAGATCATTACAACAAATTTCTAGATGATTTCTGCTGTTGAATGGTCACCACACATCGATCTGATAAGAAATCAAACCCTTATCACATTCTTCTAAGCACTTTGCAATTCCCCAAGAAATCTAATCCTTGTACATGCTCAAACACCATCTTATCATTACACATAGATTCTAACACATCATCACTAACTTATGAACATGATAAGATCCACTGCAAAACCTTAAATCATTACCAGTTAAATATTTGTTACCAGTATTGATCTTTCTTCACAAAGCTCACAATAGTCAATTACAAATGTGCTTTCTAGTTCACCAAACTTGATGCAGTTTGCAACATAGGTGCATGTTCATGTCTCCAACACTCTTGTAAAATTGCAACATCTAACTCTTCTCCAATCGACCGTACCGGTCACTTGAGCATCGCTCTATTCTTGTTTACCTTGCTATCAACCGGTTCCAGTACTGGTTAGGTTATACCGGCTAGTCTAGATGACTTAGATGACTCAACATACATGGTTACCATCAATGACAACACAAATAAAGTTATCAAACATTACATCATCATCATCAATCTCCTCATATCAACTTTACCGGTCATCTTCTCATCTCATCATCATCTCTATTAGTTATATGCCAACAATCATGCCAACAAGGCCACCATGCATAGTCAAGTGGAATCTCTTATTGTAGCCACCCACCTCAATAGGAATAGTTGTAATAATGAGAAAATAAAACTTACAAGAGCAAGCCAAGAACACAACTTGGAGATAGACCTCAACACTACCCACCTCCATAGGGCTATCATCACTGGTAAAATCTCCACAAAGGGGGAAAAAACTTCAAACCCACATTCATAATAAGGGACTCATAGACTACAACATAGAAGTCCCAAAACAACCATCTAGACTCGAAAGAAAATAGGTCAAAAAAGAGAGGTAAGATAAGAAGACAAACCCCTACCAACATCTAGGGTAGAAGTCATAGAAGCTCATGAGCACTTAGGATCCCAAACCCTAGGCATCAAACCCCACATCCCATGAACAGGGTGATGTCTACCAAGATCTCCAATAGAATGCGCCATACATGGGACGGAAAGTGACTACAATGTTGAACACACAACAGGACTGAGAGGGGGGGTGAATTAGCCTACAATTTTTTTTATGATTTAATTAAATTTTAAACCATAGTTAACATATTACTTTAATAAAAGAATAAAAGCACAAAAAACAACCAACTCATGAACACAAGATTTATGTGGAAAATCCAAGAAAGAAAAAACCACTATGAGAATCACACTCACAATATAGATATGAATGATTACAACAAATAGGCCATAGGATAGTGAGGTCACTACTCCCGACTTGCTAACTAAGGCGCACAACCTTAGGGAAAGATACAAAAGACTTGCACAATTGAAACTCATTACTTCAAGGCAAGATACAAAGAGCTACCAAGAGAGACATATTGTCTTCCATCAGGAATAGCTAAACTAAAAAAGAATAGGATCTCTTTATCATGAAATAGACCATGAATATTTATGTCAAGTGCCCAATATCATGGAAAATATATCTGACCTTAAACTCTATTACCAACCACTATCAAGACTCTTCTCAACAAATTGTCATGCACTATTTCAATAAAATCTATCTACATATTATTCGCAACCACTTCACATCAAAACAAATACCTCCCATGAAACTATACATAAAACACACACATTTTCCCATCCTTATATACAAAGATATTTATTAAAACTCTCAGCTAAGTTGGCCCAAGGTAGAGTACATAAAATTACACAACCTAGGCCATCCAGACCAATAATATCCAGTTTGGTCTACTTTGGGAGAAAGAGGGGACCCAAAAGTAGCACCACACATCCTTCTAAGTTGATTCCAACAAGACACATACCCTAACATACCTTCCAAAGTTGGTTCCATATGGAATATATACGTAAACAATAAAAATCAATAATTAATCAACCCAAAAACATCTTCCATTGCAAATTACCTAAATGTGGATTGTCACACACCATGATGAGACCCAAAATAATATTCCAACTTAATCTCCAAGGCATATTCATACCAAAATGCATCATCTGGAGACAAGCTAATTCATCTAGGCACAATAAGATGCAACATAACTGACCAAACCAAACATAGACCAACATAACTCACATGCAAAATGAAAGAAACACCATATATTTGAACTAGAACATTGCATGAACCAAATAAGCATGTCATCCAAATTGTAATACATGAATTCACATGTTCGGAAGCCACCAAGCATATTTCAGACTAATCTAACAGACACTCTCATTGTCAAAGAACAATAACAACTAATCTCATCAAATCAACAACCGAATGACCTGCAAACTTGATAGTACACCATTCTCATAAGATTAACATTATATCCAGCTTAATAGAAACATCTACATCGTACATCTCCGATCATATTCTATAACAAACTTCATCTAAAGAACCAATCAATCTCAACAACAACACTAATTTTGACACTCTTAATCAATAATATAAAATAGAAAAATCTTAATATACTTGAATGACAACTTAATATTAGCTCACCTTCCACCATAATAATAGCTCACTTATCAGTGCCAACTATATCCAAAAGTAGTTTGTATGTAGCACAATATTGTATTTGGACCAAACCATATCCGAACCAACAATTTTGACATGAAAGATAACATACAAGACCAGAACACATCCAAACCATTAAGAAATTCAAACTACCAACAATTTTGACATCAATGCCAACATAACTCAGATTTCCTTTGGAACATAAGTACAACTCATCCAAGCACAACAAAGACCCTGTAAACCTAGGAGGCAAAAGGACACATAAAAGATAAAGCTCACAATGCATTAGAGGTCCAAAAACCTCCTTCCGAAGGCAAGAAAAGTCAAATCAAATATATGGCATAAGGTAGAATAAGCCCTCATACCCACAAACAAAGCAACAAGCCACAACCCTCAGATGAGTGCATAGAAGGGAAGAAACACAACAAATCAAGGATGAACTGGCTAGGGATCAAAGGCCTTCCAAATGTAGAAGACCTAAGAAAAGAATGAGTCCAAGCCATAAGGAGAGGCATTTAACAAATGATCCCCCAAGATTCACCCAAGATCCCAACAACCCAAGACCAATGACAACCTCCAAAGACCCACCAACCAGAACCCAAAATCCTAGAAGGGAAATAGGGCCAGCAATGCACCAAGAAGAGACACTCACAAAGAAAGTGGTTTGCCTCCGACCCCAAATAGGACACCAAGTAGAGAGAAGACACTGCACAACCAAAATAATGAGCTACACCACAGGACAACAAACCACCATCATTGGCCTCATCCTTCTTGTCATGACCTTCCTCCTCATGTCTCCCCGACAACATCTTCTCCACCCAAAACCTTAGTGCTCGACCTATACCCGCTCCTGATCTTTTTCTAATACATGCCATAAGTGAAAAAAATAGTGTTATACTATAAATATAATAAATAATGATTCACTCTTATATTTATCTATTACTATTATTATTGAAGCACTTTACTTGTAAAATAAAAAATGTTTTGCAACAAATTAATTAAAAATTATAATGAAAACTTCAAATACATTACCCTAATTGGCCCTTGACCTTTTTTTTAATAAGTAAATGAAATATTAAAAAAACTAGCTCTGATACATTGTTGGGAAATGTAACACATGACATGCATCTTGGTTAAGTAGCACAAATGCCAATAAATATTTTAAGAGATTTTCCATCGATTCTCATGTAGCATGATTGTTTTCACTTTCCACATGCTAACATAGTACAAAAAACATCGACCAATATTTTTGTGTATATATTATGTTGTAATGAAAAATTGACAAAATATGATTTCACAAAATAGAATCTGATGGCTAAAAGACATTCTAATTGTCTTGCACATTTACTAGAAAGTTTGGACCATTGATCTAAATATGAGAGCATATGTCTCAAATAAGGTAACACCTTTAGTTTAATAATAACTAGCAATTACACCTTGTTGTGCAATCGGTACGCCAAAGAGGTGTATAAGGTCTATTAGCAAAAAAATTATCTATTAGAAAAATAGTTTTCAAGGGGAGAGAGAGAGAGAGAGAGAGAGTAATAGTCATTAAGGAGAGAAATTTACTCTAAGAGGAATAAAAGTATCTAGAAAGAGACTTAAGATGAGAGACTAAAAGGAGAGAGAGAAAGAGGGAGAAAAATACTAAAAATATTTAATTTAATCAATTAAAAAGACTAAAAGGGGGGAGAGAGAGTACTTATTATTTTTAATCATCTTCTATATCTAATATATTTTATAATTTCATTAATTTAAGTCAGTTGGTGAATTACAAATGATAGAGATGCATACCTCTTTTTTTCGCATGATAACTTGCCAATTGTTCTTCATTATGTCTTTGTTCTGCTTGAGGTGAATTCTTTTGTAAAGGCTTATTTACTCTTGTCCTTTTATTTCCCATCTCCTTCCTTTAAAAAAATGTCCTTTGAAAAATCCACAACAAAAAAAATCACTTAAAAATGCCTTCTTTGTAAAAAAATGCGAATTAGTTTTCTAATTTGAGATGTAGAAAATGAAAAAAAAACATCTACATTTATATGGAGTCGTTCATAGCCTGGAAAATAAAAACGGCCGACTGGGGTTTCTATCGAACGTTGGCAGTTAAAAAATGCCATGTTTGATAGAAAGTAGCAGTTACAACCAATATTGATGATGTAGGGTTTGATCATATCCCTAGGTTCTCTAGAACCCCTTTGCTATCGAACATATGTTCTATCAGAAGTGCCTATTAGATTTCTCTCCCCAAAATTCCTCCTGGTTTCTACAAAAATCTAGTCTTCGAAGCTCAATTTAGGTGCTCAAATGGATGAATTTTGAAAAATCCAAATGGATACAAGTAGTACTCAAAGCGACCTTTCTGATAATTATTATTTTATTATGTATTGAGTTTATTAAGATTTTTTTTAAGATTAACTAAATATATGTTTCACACCGAACATCAACCTTTGAGTTCAATGCTTATGGAAAAATAGTTAACGTCACCCAAAAAAATTCTAAAAAATATTTATGCACTAGGTGTTGAAGTCCTCTTTCCAACAAAAAAAACAAAATGGTTTCCATTACATATACAACAAGTTATGTAATATCAAATGGACATATGTCAAAATTACAGTTAACTCGACTTCAAATCTTAATAAAATATGAAATATTGAAGATAATCTTACAAAACCAATTGGAAATAGTAGGTATGGATGTTAAAAAACCAAATTCGAAAGAATCATATTCATATCTATTATAGAAAAAAGTTATGGTATATAGAGTGAGTATCACTCTTTAAAAATGTTGTTTTATGAAAAAAAACTAGTTTTCACGGGAGATATAAAAATGAAAGCAAATTGATTCCAAAAATTATCAAAAAAATATTTTTAGAATCTACATACAAAATGACACAAATCACGAGCTCGCATCATCTACAAATTCTTTATGGTTTAGCAGTAATAGGTGTCAGAATCTGTAGTTTTTTCTGAAAATGAATATTGTAGTGTCAAAGTTGGCAAAAAAGTGTAACCCATTATTGTCGGTTCACCCCATTCTATAAGTTGAACATCAGATCCAGACACATTGATGATGAGGTTGAACAAGCTACTCAATTTTTGAATGGATTGTGGATGTTGATACGAGATAGACTCAATTTGATCAAGTTGTTGAGTGTTGAAGAAGCATATCAATATGCATTGAAGGTGGAAGAGAAGTTGAATAAAAGACATGAGCAAAAGCAGCAAGGTAGAGGCGAAAGACTTCAAGGAGGAAGATCTTATATTGGAGGTTGAGGAACCTATGCAGATCGGAATAAAGACAAGGAAGTTAGCCAAGATGGTAATTCGTACCGAAGAGATGACATAAATTTCTACCGAAAGAAAGAAAATGAAGGTTACCGATTCTTTCAGCATTTATTTCTATTTGGTCATCGGATCTTGTGAAGCTAGATTCTGATCATAGACATGTTCATCTATCTTATCCTTGGTCCATGAGACAATTCAATCTTTTCTTGACAAGTTATCACTTCCGAAATCTAAGATAGTTTTTTGGCTCAAAACTTTAGAACCGCTTGGACCTATTTTCTATTAGTGAATCTTTCGGATCTCTTCTATAGCTTGGAAATATTTTGTTCCTTGTTTCCAATGTTCTTTGGCATGTGGCTAACTTTCCCTTGGGTCCGTACTTCATCCTTTGGTTTTATTGTAGGGGGCTCTTTGACGAAGGCTGACCTTGTTGTTTTACGTGTTTCAACTTGTTCATTGGTATTTGTTTCATATTTGGCTAACATGGATCATCCTTGATCATATAAATCAATGTAATTAAGTATTTAAAATCAAGTTTAAGAACATAGAAGATAGATCTAAGGATTAGGAGTTCCGGAGTTGGCTTGCATCACTACTTGAGCCGAATGTTGTATAACACGCATATTTTGTACTCTGGCCTATGAGCCAAATGTTGTGAGCCCGCATGTTTCCGATGATTTGTAATCAATTTCTATGATATAATAGAAAATTTTGAATTTCCTCCATCACATTGTCTTGTTAGTGTTGTGATTTATCTTCTACACAATCTTGACTATTCTCCTTGAGGACCCTCCTAACAATGAGTGCACCAAGTGGTATTAGAGAGAGATTTTTTCTGAAGATTGTGAAGTCTGTAAGATTTTGTTGTGGGGTGGCGGAATTGAGGATCCGACCCACAGCTGCAAAGGACTTGCGTGAAGATGGAACGAAGAAATTCTAGGGGTGATGGAGCACGTGGAAATGCAGACACTTGTGTGATGGAAATATTGAAAGGAATTGCAACCCGATTAGAAGCTATTGTAACAACCCAGAGACGAGGTCGACATATTGAAGATGTGAGAAATGATGAAGGAGAAGTTGAGGTAGGAGAAGCAGTTGCAAATCTATAGACGATCGATCTGGAAGAAGTGAGGTTCTTGAGGGTTTTAAGTAGAGCGGACACCAAACCACATTTTACCCCACTAGATTATGATGAAAAGTTGGATTCAGATGAATTAATGGACTGGATCTTGGAGATGGAAAAGCATTTTGATTTTGAGAATACTACATGAAAGAATGGAAGATATGCATGTACTAGGTTGACAGGTCATGCATCTCTTTGGTGGGAACATTTGTGGGTTGATCGATAGAGAAGAGGTAAATAAAAGATCAAATTGTGGGAGTGAATGGTTAGTAAGTTGAAATTGAAGTTCTTGCCTACCGACTATCAAGTGAATTTATTCTTGAAGTTGTAGAACCTAAAGCAGAAGGAAACTAGTGTGAAGGAGTATATCGAAGCATTGAATGAGGGTTATGGAAATGAAGACAAAAGAGAAGAAAATAGAGTGTTTAAAGGAACCTATTTTAAATGCAGAGGAAAAGGACATCGTGATTTCAAATGCAGGAAGATAGAGAACCGTGAAACATTAGACTTGGTAGAAGAAGAACCTACTGAATCAAGTAATAGAACAAAGGATGGAGAGTTGCTGATGATGAGGAGAGAATTATACCATACCAGAGGAGACCAAGAGACCTTGCAGAGGAAGAATTTGTTCAAGACAACATGCAAAGTAGTCAGTAAGTGTTGTAAAGTTATAATTGATAGTGGTAGTACTGATAACCTTGTTTTGGAGGAAATCGTGACTAAGTTGAATTTGGAGAGGTTGAAACACCCTAAGGCCTATCAAATAGAATGGATTCAAGATGAGCATAAGGTATTAGTAAGTGAACAATGTTTGGTAAAATTGAAGATTGGAGCTTAATATGATGAAATTTTGTGTGACATTATTCCTATGGATGTATGCCATATCTCGTTGGGTAGATCTTGTTAGTATGATAGACAAGCAATGCATGATGGAAGAAGGAATGTATATACTATTGTAGGTAATGGGGAGATATAGATCTTGTTGCCTTTGTAGGAGACTGTGAAGAGTGAAGTTTGTACTAATGCCAGAGTTTGTCTAGTTGATGGAAGGAAGTTCCTGGATGGGATGAGATGTGAGAATATGTGCTTTTCCTTAATTCCTAAGAAGACTGGAGATCCGAAGCCTCAAGAAGAACCAACCAAGGAGATAAAAGAGTTGATGATAGAGTATGGAGACATCATTTCAAATGATGTAACTGATGGATTGCCCCCTGTGAGAATTAAGTATCAACCATTGCATGGACCTGATTCCTAGAGCTAGTTTGCTTAATAAACCAGTACACCGGATGATACTGATAGAGAATGAAGAGTTGAATAGACAAGTGCAGGAGATGTTGAGGAAAGGTTTGATCTAAGAGAGCTTGAGTCCTTGTGCAGTTCTGACAATGTTAGAACCTAAGAAGAATGGATAATGGAGGATGTGTGTTGATTCCAAAGCAATAAACAAGATCACAGTGAAGTACCAATTCCCTTTGCCTAGGATGGCTGACATAATGGTTTCTATAGGTGGAGATAGATATTATACAAAGATAGACTTGAAGAGTGGATACCATCATATCAGAATCAGAGAAGGAGATGAGTGGAAGACAATATTCAACAAATGAAGGACTATATGAATGGTTGGTGATGCCTTTTGGACTGACTAATACACCGAGCAATTTCATGAGATTGATTAATGAGGAATTGAAGAAATATTTTGGTAAGTTTGTTATTGTGTACTTGGATGACATTCTAATTTTTAGTAAGACAAAACAGGAACATCTGTTGCACGTGAGACAAGGTTTGCAGAGGTTGAGAGAAGATAAGTTGTTGATAAACATTAAGAAGTGTAGTTTCATAAAGGAAGAGATAGTTTGCTTGGTATTTGTGATATTTGTGGATGGATCAAAGATGGATCCTGAGAAAGTAAGAGAAATTATAGAGATATAACTTAGAAATGTAGAGAGGTTAGAATCCCCAAGGAAATTGTCAAGAAATGTGAGGGGACAATCTATTTTATGGTGAATAAAGATGAATGTCTCATGGAGGTAGTTGAGCCCCGAATGGTGTGGATCATGACTATGGGCTATGAGGTTGATGTAGGAACTTTAGATGCCTACGCACAACACTTGTTGAATGCTTCGATAGACTCCAAAAAAGAAAGGTTTGGAACTTGCAAAGAAAAAAAAATGGAACTGCACACCAAGTTCACTAAACTGACAAGGAAAAGGAAGGTGGCTAAGATAGTGGAGGAAATCCTTGTTGAGGATGGTCACCCTTTGGAGAAAGTCAAAGCCGCAAGTGCTACAAGAGATGAAAAAGAAAAGGAAAAGAAACAAAAGACTGCACTAGCTCCAGTCAAAGCAAAGGTGACAAGGTCTTCTCTTGCTCTGGTGAAGACACCTCCAACTAAATCAAAACCCTCCAGTTCATCTGCTAAGGGAAAAGGTGTTCTAAAGAAGAATCAAAAACCCCAAAGAGAGTATGTTGTAGTTTCCCTGGTGGCATCTAAAACTAAGTCAGATGCATACATTCCAAAGGCCCCAAAGAAAGGAGAATTTGCAAGAGTGATCTGGAAACCTCAATTCGGTGTTGAGAAGAAAGATAAAATATAACTTGGATGAGGAAATTGAACTTAGTAAGATGGAGACCACCCAAACCAAGTATCATATTATTCCTCCTTTGTCTACTCAAGAGTTAATATCTATGAAATTATTAAAGATGGAAATTTGAAGAATATTTTTGTATATTATGAAAATATGGATGATAAGGATAAAAGGCAGATTGAGGAAGCTGTAGTTTTGTATATGGATGTATTTATTAAAGCTTTAATTAAATTAAAAAAATATCTTCTGAAAGATTAGTACAATATAATTGATGCTAGAAGAAAATCTGCAAGTCAGATGGATATAGAAATAAAGGAAAGTGAATTGGTCACACCAGTATCACTATTGAAGAAATTGATGGATTAATTTTGCTAGCAAATAAAAAGGAATTCAGGAGGAAACACAGAGTCAACAACTTCATGGTTGGCAAAGTAGAGGAAATAAGGAGAGAAACCAGTGAAATCTAGAAGAAATTTCTTAGTGAGAATCATCTAGTAGAATCTGATTCACTTGACATAGCCACTCAGTCAGAGAATCATTTGGTGCAAGATGAAAATAAGGTGGAGGACACGGGCTTGTGCACAAAGATGGTGGTCAGAAAAGTGGACACCACCCAAAAAAAACTTGGAAAAACAAGCAGCGTGTACATGGTTTTAAAATTTGAAATTTCCGCGTATGCGCTTAGGTCTATTCTTCCCGAGCCTAGAAAAGGTAGCGTGTACGCACTTCTTTTAGGAAAATGAGTGCGTACCCGCTACGCCTAGGAAAATTAGCGCGTATGCGCTGCTCATAGGAAAATGAGCACGTACGTGCTGCTCATAGGAAAATGAGCGTGTACGTGCTGCTCATAGGAAAATGAGCACGTACGTGCTAATAATCCAAATAAAACTGTGTACGCGGTGCCTGGTAAAAAAAGTTAAAAAAAAAACTGGGTCTCATTTACTTGTGAATCGCATTTTTAACTTCGTTTTTTCCCCATTACCTCTCCTAAACCGTGAACAGGGTCTAGATTTGTCCTCCAGGCTATGGATCAAGGTTAGTTTTTGTTTATTTTTGTCTTTCTTTCTAGTTTATGCAATTTGTTTTACATTTTGAATTTAATTTCATTAATTTGATTAGGTTTTTTCATTTTTTGTTTCAAAAACCAAATTCTTCTAATCTAGAACATGAACAACCAAATGCACCTCTTGAAAACCCACAAGAACAACCAAATGCACCTCCTAAAAACACACAAGAACAACCCCCAAATTCTCCTTTTGACTGCACAGCCAAAACACAGGAAGAATTAATTAATCACTTAGGACAAAATACATCTAAAATTAATAGACTGATTGTAAAATTGAAAACTTTTGAACTTGACCATCATCAATCCCTCGCCACTAGCCTAGAAACATTAGCTAGTGGTGCCATAGCTGTTTCCACATAAATTACCAAATGGGGAAGCTTTAGGGATAGGTGTCATCAATTCTATGCCAATGGGCTATCATACAATGGAGTAAAAAACAAAAATATTTCTAAACAACAAATATGTGCCCTTTTTGTTGATCCCAAAACTGGTCAATCATTACCTCTTAATGCAAAGAGGTTTCCCATACATTGGTGTACCAATGCACAGATGAAGAATCTTTTTTGGTAGAGGTGGTGGATGGTCTTTGATGATCCACTTTGTAATAATTATGAGGTGCCATTATATTTTTTGAGAAAAATATATTGTGAGTTTGTGCTCAATGTGCGGCCAAACTATTTTGACATGAGAGAGTTTCATGGTAGAGGTGGTGGCTCTACCCAAGATAGGCCTGGAGCCCATAGGCGATTAGCCGCAGAGAGTCGCTACCCCCTAGCACCCAAACCCAAGGTGCATCAGGCTGTCCCATTAGAGCTGAAAGAGTCGATGGAGCTACAAACTCTTTAGGTGGCCACAACATTGACTGGTGCCATCATCCAACATGGGACATCATTAGCACACCCTATTGTATTGGATGATGAGATGGTGACAGAGAGCCCATCGAGAATATGTGTGTCAGTTGCTCGAGGATATGCTCGGGGATAGATGATGCAGCGAGTGCAGATGGATACTCATATCATTTGTGCACGATTTACAGTTGTAGATGTCAAGCTCACACGGTTGAGGATGTCGCGCTGACAAATGAGTTGATGGACATGGTGTTTGCCCATGAGCCATAGACACAGGTGTGTTGATTTGAATTCATAACATTTTATTTATCAGTCACTTTAAATTTGTAATTACATAAATGAATTTTTATTTATACATCGATTTAAATTGAGACAAATAATATGCATTTCAGGATGCAGCAGCGGTATCCCACACACCTCCCCCAGTTACTATAGCTGCAACTTCGATGCCTGAGGTATAAATTTTGTAACATGTTAAAATAGAATAGTACACTTTGAATTCAAAAAAATACAAGATATACTAACTATCTTTAATGCTTGGCCCAATTTCTGGTTTGTAGGTGTTGACAGGGGATGAAATGTCCCAAATTGATGACATCACGCTCTCAATGATCGATTTTGGCCTACAAGGCTATACGGTATCATATTTTGTACAACTCTTTTTATGTATTGTTTTGATGGAATATGCAAGTCATTTCATTTTAGATTTTTAAAATTCTATTTAATTTATTATCTGTACTAATATATCATGTTAATTTTGTGTTTTTAGGGTACCCCCTCCACGTCTAGGGCTCGTCCTAAGAAAAAAAATTCCTCGAAGACGCCAAAACATGTGAAGAAGGTAATTGAACACATTTTTAGTTGTACAATTGTTTGAAAATGTTGAAATCAAGTATTAGTTGGGGTTTGTAGATTGATTAGTGTTTTTTGTCTATTTTACATGTACAACGGCCATTGAGCTTTATGGATATTTTGAATGCACCTGATTCGCCCGCGGATCAAGAGAGGGTGGAGGTATGTATCTCTACTTTATTTTCTTAATTTCATGATTATATGCACGAGTACATGTGAACTTGTGATATATTATAATCTTATAATTTTTCATACAGGAAATATCCATACCTATTTCATCAATGGTGAACCCTCCTCCTTGCACTGGAGAAGCATATCAGGGTCCAGTACACTTTTATTTGATATGTAAAATTAATTGTTTTTAACCTTCAATAATTATCATTATATTAATTGTATTTAATCTTTGTACATTTTTTGTATAGGTAATGGCGACAGTTTCTACATCGATGGTGAGCCATCCTCAGTCCATTGGAGAAGCATCTCAGGCACAGGTACGTCATTGTTCTCTATATTATAGCTTTTGAGTGTTTTTGATATATTTATGTTAGTACATTGTATTAATTGTACATTTAATCTACAATATACTCCTTCGTGGTATGACCATAACGTGGATCCATTTAAGTATGTCTTCAAGAAAACTCCTAAGAGTGACAAGGAGAGGAGAGTGAAGACATTAGCTCCTAGATCGGCCAATGAGGTAATCTACATTTCAATTGCAAAGGAATTAAAGTTAAATGCATAGTTATGTTGTTAATTGTGAACTATTTTCTACAAAAGAATTCTAACTTGGCTTTTGAATTGTGGTTTTACAGCCATCTATAGAGCCATGTACTATGCCGAAGAGGCTTGATTTTGATGATCCACCACAAGTTTAGGATCATATAGTGTTATTTTTGGTCATAGAATGACCAATACATGTAGATATATTCTACATTTTTATTGTATATCGATTTGGACATGGCATATGCCATATTTTTGTAATACTTGTATTGACTTGGCAGACATGCCTTTTTATATATATATAAATATCGATATTCAATCCAATAAATGTGTAATGAGTTCATTATTTTGTATTTGTTCTATTTTGTGGTTGTCCTTTTATAAATTTAAATGAATATTTGCATATGTAATCAACAATATGAATATAAACAACAAAAATATATGATATAAAAACAAAAATATATGATATAAAACATTGCAATTGTGGAATATGATTTGATAAAATTTCTAAAATGTTGAACTAACCCTACAAAAGTCCTTGTATTCAGTTCATTATTGTGTATTCGTTGTATTTGGTGGCTGCCCTTTTATAAATTTAAATGAATATTTGCATATGTAATTAATAATATGAATATAAACAACAAAAATCGACAATATGAATATAAACAACAATGTGTTTGGTGCGAGCGCACCCTCACACTTGCAATGGTCAAATTTTGTTCATCATGTGCACAAACCGAAGTCTCGAGCGCGTTTGGGTGGGAAGGTTTATGCTAGGCATGCCCCTATTGTACATCCCAAAGTGCCATAATGTCGAGAGTCATACCGTACCAGTGCGATCTCTCAAGTGCCCTGAGTCCAAAAAATTGTCAAAATTTGACGGACTGTTTCTTTCAATCTAGGACACATACGGTCAATCTGTTTGATCCCATGGGGTCGCATGAGGCTCCTTTACAATGGCCAATCTTGGTTTTCAATGACTCGGAGCCATTTTCAATTAGTAGCATTTTTTCCCCTGCTCCAAAAATCGTTAGTTGCTTGCAAGGAAAAGTTGCAAGATTGGTTAGAATTGATTCGGTTCGTCGTATGCACAAACCAACATCATGAGCACGTCTGGGTGGGAAGGTTTATGCTAGGCATGCCCTTGTCGTGCATCCCAAAGCACCAAAACTTCGAGAGTCATACTGTAGCGGTGTGATCTCTTAAGTGCCCTGAGTCCAAAAAATTGTCAAAATTAGATGGACTGTTTCTTCCAATCCAGGACACATACGGTCGATTTGTTTGATCCCGTAGTGTCATGTGAGGCTCCTCTACAATGGCCTATCTTGGTTTTCGACGACTCGGAGCCATATTCAATTAGTAGCATTTTTTTGCCTGCTCCAAAAACCGTCAGTTGCTTGCAAGGAAAAGTTGCAAGATTGGCTAGAATTGATTCGGTTCGTCATATGCGCAAACCTACATTGCGAGCACATCCGGGTGAGTAGGTTTATGCTAGGCATGCCCCTGTCATGCATCCCAAAGCACCAGAACGTCAAGAGTCATACCGTACCGGTGCGATCTCTCAAGTGCCCTGAGTCCAAAAAATTGTCAAAATTTGACGGACTATTTCTTCCAATCCACGACACATACGGTTGATTTGTTTGATCCTGTGGGGTCGTGTGAGGCTCCTCTACAATGGCCTATCTTTGTTTTCGACGAATCAGAGCCATTTTCAATTAGTAGCATTTTTTTGCCTGCTCCAAAAACCGTCAGTTGCTTGCAAGGAAAAGTTGCAAGATTGGCTAGAATTGATTCGGTTCGTTGTATGCACAAACCGACGTCGCGAGTGCATCCAGGTGGGAAATTTTATGCTAGGCATGCCCCTGTCATGCATCCCAAAGCACCAGAACATCGAGAGTCATACCGTACCGATGCGATCTCTCAAGTGCCCTGAGTCCAAAAAATTATCAAAATTTGACGGACTGTTTCTTTCAATCCAGGACACATACGGTCAATTTGTTTGATCCCATGGGGTCACATGAGGTTCCTCTAAAATTGCCTATCTCGGTTTTTGATGACTCAGAGCCATTTTCAATTAGTAGCATTTTTTTGCCTGCTCCAAAAACCATCAGTTGCTTGCAAGGAAAAGTTGCAAGATTGGCTAGAATTGATTTGGTTCGTCGTATGCACAAACCGACATCGCGAGCGCATTCAGGTGGGAAGGTTTACACTAGGAATGCCCTTGTCATGCATCCCAAACCACCAAAACTTTTAGAGTCATACACTACCGATGCAATGTAGAAGTTGCGTGACAATTTTTTTGACAACAATGACAATTTTTGCTCAAATTGTATCTAGTCTCAATCTATGACCCCTATGACCTGATAATGACTCAAATAATTATCCATGATTATACAAGAATCAAGAATGCTCATGATTGACCAGGGACACATCACATATACTCAAAACATAGTCACAAAACATTGACACACAAAATAGTCACAAAACATTGTCACATATTATTCAAAAATTTGCCTCTAAATATGGTCAAATCAGCTCTTGGCTATTTGATTATACAAAAAATTGTCTTAGAAATCATCTCATGGGCTTTTCTACAAAATTTGGCATTACAATATGTGCGATTCAGCTCATCACCATTTTAATATACAAATCATCTCATGGGCTTTTATACAAAATTTGGCATTACAATATGTGCGATTCAGCTCATCGCCATTTTAATATACAAAATTTGGCATGTACATATGTACAAATTAGCTCATTGCCACTTAAATATACAAAATTATGCTCCTAAACATGTAAAAATCAGCTCATGGGCATTTATATATACAAAAAATGAATATAGAATAATTCATCGACGATTTATACAAAATTCTCAAAATCATTCTACTCTGAACCGTAGAATCAATCAAGTGAGCCTTCAGGATCGGCTCTAACCCATATTGTGTCAAGTATTGCCTCATGGTTAGATTCACGAACTTTCCATTAAATTTTGTTATGAGGTCTACCACGATACTTCATCAAATGAATATTTGTTGCAACAACAAGGTTAGAGAAATGAAGAGTATGTCTGTGTGTTTCAAAGTCCTCGAACAACCAAACATCATAATTCTTCATAGGGTATCTCTGAAGCCATGTTCCTGTCACAAAAATAGACCCTATTGGGTACTTAATACCCTCTCCGTCAATGATTGTGGTGATGAATACTAAGAGGGGGGTGTGAATTAGTATACCGAAAAACACTGCACTTAAACACTTAAACAGTCTAAAGATAAACTAGTAAAACAGTTTAATAGACAGACTGGTTATCACACATGCAAACCAAAATGCGAATAATGCATCCACCCACAAAAGCAATGCAACCATAACACAAGATATTTGATGTGGAAACCCAAATGGGAAAACCCACGGTGAGATGGAACTCACAAGTCACTATCTGCAGAATAGAACCCAGACTGGTTAAGGTCTTACAATGCTCTTTACCAGAACAGATCATGTTAAGAATCTCAATCTTTGTTAGGAGATAAGTCTAATCAAGGACTACCTTGCTAGAGGATTTTAGATTCATAGAGGTGAACCACCTTGTTAGAGGATTTTACAAAGGCTACTTTGAGCCTACCCGATTAAGGGCTATAGACTTGTCAAAGAGGTGAGTAATCAACAAGTGTGTGATCTATCAGATAGCACAGATTGCTTGGTTAGTTCCAATATAGCTCACAGCTAATGTATTCCATCATTACTTCAGTCTTCTCTATCTCTCACTCAGTTACAACTTGATCTTCTCAGATAAGATCGCTCTTACAAAAACTCATCAACCACCTTAAAACCCTAGCACCAATAAAAACTTTCAACAACAACCTAAAACCCTAGACATGATGTCCTTATGAAGGAATCTGATTTCATGTCAATCCAATAGGATTACATTTCAATTTCCTAGGTTCAATGAATCTAGACATACTCAGTAACATGACACAAAAAGCACTGTCAGTGTGTTGGCACCGTCAAACAATCGGTGGATTGGTAACTCATCATAGAGTATTACTGGTTCATACAAAATACCGGTTGCCAGTTTGTCAAGAATGAAGACTGGTAAGAATGTGTTATGCCGCTTTTCTACCTCGTACTGCTTGAAATCTACGAACCGCTTGGGGTCGACATGCCGCTTCAGACCGGGAAACACATTCTGCAAAATCACCAATAGTCTAAAGACTAAAATACAATATATCGGTTGGAACAGATACTGGTTGAGCTCTATCTTAATGCAAGTGTGTGTCCATCAATGATAATCAAAACATAAACATAAAAAATGCCAACAATCTCCCCCTTTGGCATTGATGGCAACACTTAGGAAAATAAAATTTTGACATCTAAGTGTTTTACAACAAAAACATGCCATTAACAAAATTGCTCCCCCTAAGCATATACACTATCCCTTAATCAATACAATGTATAGCAATTTTGCATACAGAGCATAAACATTGAGATATTAGAGCATATAGCATATATCAAAGCATATAGAAAAATTTTAAATCCAGATACTTCTCCCCTATACTTCTCCAAAATAGATATAGTACTTCTCCCCCTTTGCCAACAATGACAAAGTACCACTGAACAACCTTGTTTCCATTTGATATTAAAAGAATAAAAGTTTATGACAACAAGGAATAATACTTGTCAAAAACTGATTTATAGTCCTGCAAAAATTGTTTCATTGATAGAGACCAGGACTCAAGTAGGGAGGTGGCCACTTCTTTCTCTATTTGCATCTAGGAGACCTATTCTTCCATGGCATCAACTGTGCTCATTTCCTATGTAACTGTCAAGGCATCTAGGTTCAGATAACACTTCTGAAGAATTTGTAGACGTGGGAGTAGATCCAATTGAAGCTCCTACAAATCTCTAGACCGTGTGTTGATCTCTTGTTCCATTTTGGCTGATTGGATGTGAAATCGGTGAACGGTTTGCCCATAAGTTGCAAAGGAATCATAAGGTGGCTTGAATGTGCTCAAGTAAGACTGTAAGTCTATTTGAAGCTTTTGCTTCTGAGCTAGCACATCATCGTAGAATAGATGGGGTTGACAGATTTTGCTTAGTAGCAGATTCCCCTCATCCAAAGCATCCCTTATATCCTTTTGGTCTTTCAGCAGTTCAGACCGGAGCTCATTCAACTTCTTCACCAGAGCAATGTTAAGAGCCTTCTGATGCTCTTTCTTGACATTTGCCTCAGCTGCTTCTTCCAGGATCTGCACCTAATCATCCACTACTGTACATAGTAGTTTAAGCTTTGCTAGTGATGATTTAGTGTTGGGAAGATTGGTATCGGGGATCAGACTGGTAAGTGTGTCCATAGCCGCTTGAATTATATCTTGCTCCTTCTTCCTTTGAATGATTTCAAGGCACTCTTGAGAAACCTTGATGCTCTGCATTAGCTCCAATTCACTTGCAGACTAGAGATCGATAGGACTAGAGATATCAGATGGTTTGGCTTGACTCCCAGTTGCCTTTGGAGTCTCCATCTATGTGCTCTTCACCGCTTCCGCTGCCTTGTCCTCTTCCACTTTCTTTTTCTCCGCTTCTCTTTTCTCCGTTGCCTTATCTTCTTCTTCCTTCTTCTTTTCCTGTTCCTTGTCTTCCTCTTCCTTCTTCTTCCTTTCAGCTTCCTTCCTCTTCTCCTCTTCTTTCTCTTCCTCTTCCTTCTTCTTCTCATCTTCCTTCTTCCTTTCCTCTTCCTTCTATTTCTTTTCTTCCTTATCCTCTTCTTCTTTCTTTTTCCTCTCATCTTCTTGCTTCTTTTTCTCTTCATCTTTTCTTTTCTCCTCTTCCTCTTTTCTCTTCTCTTCCTCTTTCCGCTTTTCCTCATCTTCATCCCTCTTCTTCCTCTCTTCCTGTTTCTAGCCGCTTCCTATTTGTCCTCGGCTTGCTCACTGCCCTGTTCGACCTATTGCTCCTGTCCTGTTCCCTCATAAGGTATGTCCTAAGTGACATCTTCTACGTCCAGGGCATCGACATCAATATTGTCGATTGGTTCTTCAACTAGGTTCCCTTCTTCATCAAAAACTTCATCCGGTTTGGATATAACCGGTTCTTTTTCTGCTTGCAGGTTGGCCATATGTGCTTTGTGAGCATGGATAGCATGATCCATATACTGATGAGTGTCTTTTTCAACATCATCTACTCTTCCCTCTAACAGCCAGAGTCTTCTTCTCCTTATGAAGAAGAGTCCTTTATTTTGGTCCAAAACATCAAATAATTCTAAGTTTGAGAGGTCGGGAAAGTACTGTGCAAATACTTTCTCCCTAATCTCCTATTCTTTTTCTATGGAAATACACCATTTATTATCTAATGCCTTATATAAGGAATCCGGTGTCTGAGATTTAATCTCTGATGGCAACCGGTCATTCTTACACAAATAAATAATAATCTCCTGTAGTACTTCTTCTTTCTCCTCATCACTAAAATCATCATAATAATCTACTAAGTCATGAAGTAATTTTCTCCTAATATTCATTATTGTTCTTTGATAATGTGTCAAAGGTTTATATGAGGAGATATCAATATTTACCTGTGTAGATGCTGTCGATTCATTCTTCTTCATCTTCTTCGTCTATCTAGCCTTCTTTGGCATCTCCTCAAACTCAATCTCTTCAGAGTCTGGTTCATTTGACTTAGTCTTCCTTTTTCTTTCAAAGACTTTTGCCGGTGCCACTTCTGGTTTCTTCTTGGTAGGTGACCACTTGGTCACTCTTGGAGTTGCAGTAGTAGTCGGTGTCGATGTTGCAGGTACTGCCTTTGCCTTCTTTGCTACTGGTTCTTTTCCTTTCTTAACAGAGGGTTCCTCGACCGGTGCAATCCTTTCCAGATAGGTTTCGGTCCTCTTTGCCTTAGGATCAAGAGGTGAGGCAATAAGGGTTGAGGCATACCCTTCCAACATATCATACATCACCTCATAGCCCATTGGCTCCACTTCTTCCATTCAAGGCTCAATAGCCTCCATTATGCATTTGTCCACTTGGATGGTGAAACAGATGTCATCTTCATATTTCTTGACTATGTCATCTGAGATCCTCATCCTTTGACTCATTTTTTGTCTGAACTCATCAAAATATTTGTTCAGAACATCAGGGTAACCGGTTCCAATTGCTTGAATGCTTTCCTTGATCTGCTTGGTTACCGGTTGGTTAGGAGACCACTGGACATCTCCTACTCTAGGAAAGTAGCCTTGGAAATAGAAGAACAACCCAACAAATAGTTGTCCAAACTTGAATCTCAGTGCATTATCCTATTTGATTGACTTTAGATTTGACAGAGTTGCCTTTGCATATCGGTACATAGGTCAAATGATGCATCCTCTTTTATCATCCGGTAAGTGGCATTTACCGCTGTAGCAGATACAAAGTTAATTCTGCTAGCAGAGAATGTCTGGTAGCCTATCACCATGTAGGCATACTTAACCAGATCATCCTTGATAGAATTCACTATCATGCCACAAGAGTCGCTCACTGAACCGGTGAGCCTTGACATTTCCGTTTTGCTTATTGTCCTTAGGGCTGGCACTTCCCCTATGTTGCAGAAACCAGTGACTGCATGAATTGCCTGCGGTGTGATATCATGCGTTCTCTCCAGGTACATTTTGTCACCATGGACTCTACTCAAAATGATCCTAATATGATCCTCTAAAAAGTCTTCCAGAAAGTATACAACATTATGGAGTTTCTTCTTCTCTAAGATACTATACTCCGGTTTGATTTTCTTATCCTTTCCACAAAACAAACCTAGTTGGGAGTGGATGGCTAGAGACCCTAGGTCTTCAATCTTGCAATCTATGTAATCAGAAATTCCCTCTTCTACTATCACTCCAGCTAGAACTTGTGATAGGGCATTATACTTTGACTTCCCTTGGATAAAACTTTCAGACTCAATTGATGCACTAGAACTGGTATGAGATGCAGAAGCCAGTGTAGAAATTTTAAGAACTCGAGAAATACCTTTTAAAACGCGAATTTAGGGCTTTCTGATTCTCCTTCGCTCCACACTTCGTCGGTTGCTGGATCATCACTTTTTGTTCTCCACTTGACCGTTTGTAGTTTGAATTTGAATCTCCTTTGTGGTTTCTCAATTTCTCAAGATCTTAGCTCAAATCGCCTTTTGTCGCTCTGCTTTTTGAAAAATTGTTCTTCGCTCGAAAACTGATAGTGAGAAATGATTTGAAAAATGCTTTTATACATATCTCTCACCTACCACCATTAATGCTCCTCTATTAGGGCGTAAACCCAAATTTTCCTTTTTACCATTTCCGATCTTCTGCCAAGCAATAGGTATCACATACCGGTTAAGGTCTTTTACCAGTATAAATCGGGGGTTCGAAAACATTTCGCCATTTGCTCCCCCTAAGCCTTTTGAAGCTTAGTTTACTAGTTCCGATATTTCCACACTAGGTGCAGAAATTGGTTCCTCCTCCAACATTGTTGGTTTCTTCCTCTAGGTTTTGTTCATGTCCATTTGAACTGTTTCAACATCAATTTCTCCTTCTGGAGTGACCGGTATATCATCAGATATACTCTTTTTGCTTCTACAGAATCTTGCCGCATGACCTGGTTTGTTGCAATGATAGCAAATCATTCTAGGTGCTCTCCAAGGTCCATTGTTCATGTTTCCATTCTTCCTTCTGCATGTAGCAGCAGTGTGACCATGACCATGACAAATCCAATAGTTTTCTCTCCATCTAATTGCCGGTTGATTACCATTGTTACCTGACTGATAATTGTAAGCATTAAACCGGTTAGGGTTCTAGTTAACAAAAGATTCTGGACCAGCTCCTTAGGTCCTCTGAGGATATCTTCCAGTGTTGTTCATGACAAACCTGCATTCAGATGCTCTATGTCCAAACTTGTTGCATGCATAACAATGACCATTGAACTTAATGGATCTAGGTGCATTGTTAATAAAGTAAGGAAAATTATTGTAGGCGTTGCTCCTACATACATTGGCAGTGTGTCCTTCTTTAAGACAGTTAAAGCAAATAGGTTTGAATTTTTGCTTACTTTTTCCTTTGAATGTCAGTTGCTTCTTTGATGCTTCAGCATTTGTTCCTAAGGATTCTCCTTCCTCATGACCAGAGAAACCAAGTCCATTGGTATTCTTTGTCGGTCTAGATGACTCAAGCTTTTGCTCTAGCTTAATAGTGCTCTTGTTGAACTTAGCAAGTATTTCCTTTGACTTAGAGAGTTCTTTGGAAATAGCAACATTTGTCTCCATTAGGCTTGCATTCTCAGAGATGGCTATGTTCAGCTCACCTTGTACTCCTTCTTTTTCCATTCTTCTCTCATGAAGGCGAGCAGTCAGTGCACTAATCTCTTGTTTCAACTTGGAGATCTCATGATCTTTGTCCTTCACCAAATCTTCAGCTTTCCTCTAGTTCTCAAGCTCTTGACTAAACCGGATAGTCAGTCCTTCCAACTCCTTTCTCAGATTGGAGTTTGAATCATTTAGCTTATTTACTTCTGCAATCATGGCTTCCATGTCTGCTTCATCTGAAGAACTATTTTTAGATAGCTCCATCAACTTTTCAGCATGTTCTCTCCTTTTTGCCTGAGAGACTTTGTATTTAGCCATAAGTTCATTATAGGCTTGCTCAGACTGATTGAGCCACTGAGTAAGCTCGCTCAAAGAGTATTCCCCCATATCTCTTTCCAAGTGGTTAGACTTATAGAAAGATAGGCTTTGATACCAATTGATGAATACTAAGAGTGGGGGGTGAATTAGTATATCAAAAAACACTACACTTAAACACTTAAACAGTCTAAAGATAAACTAGTAAAACAGTTTAACATACAGACCGGTTATCACACATGCAAAGCAAAATGCGAATAATGCATTCACCCACAAAAGAAATACAACCATAACACAAGATATTTGACGTGGAAACCCAAATGGGAAAAACCACGGTGAGATGGAACTCACAAGTCACTATCTGCAGAATAGAACCTAGACCGGTTAAGGTCAGACCGGTTAAGGTCTTACAATGTTCTTTACCAGAACAGATCCTGTTAAGAATCTCAATCTCTGTTAGGAGATAAGTCCGATCAAGGACTACCTTGCTAGAGGATTTTAGATTCACAGAGGTGAACCACCTTGTTAGAGGATTTTACAAAGGCTACTCTGAGCCTACCCAGTTAAGGGCTATAAACTTGTCAAAGAGGTGAGTAATCAACAAGTGTGTGATCTATCAGATAGCACAGATTACTTAGTTAGATCCAGTATAGCTCACAACTAATGCATTCCAGCATTACTTCAATCTTCTCTATCTCTCACTCAGTTACAACTTGATCTTCTCAGATAAGATTGCTCTTACAAAAACTCATCAACCACCTTAAAACCCTAGCACCAACAAAAACTTTCAACAACAACCTAAAACCCTAGACATGATGTCCTTATGAAGGAATCTGTTTTCATGTCATTCCAATAGGATTACATTTCAATTTCCTAGGTTCAATGAATCTAGACATACTCAGTAACATGACACAAAAAGCACCGTCAGTGTGTCGGCTTTATCAAACAATTGGTGGATTGGTAACTCATCACAAAATGTCGGTTGGTAACTCATCACAGAGTATTACCGGTTCAAACAAAATACCGGTTGTCGGTTTGTCAAGAATGAAGACTGGTAAGAATGTGTTATGCCGCTTTGCTCCCTCGTACCGCTTGAGATCTATGAACTGCTTGGGGTCGACATGCCGCTTCAGACTGGGAAACACATTTTGCAAAATCACCAATAGTCTAAAGACTAGAATACAACATATCAGTTGAGCTCTAACTCATACATATAAAGGGGATCTTAATGCAAGTGTGTGTCCATCAATGACAATCACAACATAAACATAAAAAATGCCAACATGTGGTTGTCAATTTTCTTTTAGGCTCAACACAACATCACAAATAGTAATTTGTTCCTTCTTCATTGTTCTCTTCTGCAACAACTACATACACATGACCTGCATTTTATAAAGTGTTAATTAATACCAAAAATAAAGTATGATGTACAACAAAATGAACCAAAAAGAATACTTGCAAAAAAATTAACTCAAAAAATCGCCTGAATCCATTAGGTCGGATACATGGTCAAAATCCATTGATGTCTCTATACGGCTCAATTGTAGTGATTTGGGAATTTGATATGAATCAATGGGAACCAACAGTCTACAAGACCATTTGTCAACCCACTCTTCTAATTCACATTCTTCCCACAAACAATACATGCATGAGGAGCAAAAACATACCATCTATCTCATATAAATTACCAGTGAACTTGAATTTGAACTCATAAATGAGTGCATGTCACTCGATCCTACAACTATACAACAATCTAGATAATTTTCAATGTTAGATTCAGTGATCAACCAAAAATATCTACGAACCAATGACGTACCTGGATTACCTAGACCCATCGTAGACTTACACCATCGGACAATTGTTTCTACATCTACCAACTCAGCACCACCTTCGTACTTCAATTCTTCCCTGGCTAGGGCTCTTTTCACACATGCTCCTGCACCATCATGCTCTCCCTTACCATCTCCAGCCTCAGTGAAATTCCAAAAATGGTGTACACCGCTTGTCACATGCATCCTTGTCAACCAATAAAACATCCTTGCATTCTTGAATTGTGCAGTGCAATTATCTGACCATATTAAGTGTCAGTTGTATCGTATGTTCCTTTCCCTTAAACTATCATAGAAAACTTTAAAGCATCCTTGTACAAACTCCGATGAATGAGTACTATCATCACTTATGTAGAAGTGATACTCTCTTATAACCTTTCTATCCTCCTCTGTGCTATCATCTGCATGCATGAATGCTATGTGTACAAAAATAGAAACTTGTGTAGAGTGATAATACATGGATTGCACTTCATTTTGAGGTTGTAGTGTATAATTTTCAGCGAAATCAACGATAGAGACAATGGTGCCAAGAGGAAATATGTCTTTACATAACTTGAATTTCTCATCTAACCATCGAGCTCTATGTGTATGCATTATGTACTCATCAACTAGTTTCTCTTGAAACATTTTCATAAATTGAGCTACACATATATCATTTTTCACTAGCTCACATCTCTTCAAATCTTTTCCATCTTTAACTCCATATGTGACTGTCTTGTATTTTCTAAAAGAAACTAGTTTCATACCAATTTCATCTGTGCTCTCCAAATGTATGCATCTTGGTAAACGTTGCAAACCACCACATATAGCACAAGAACCTTCCAAACAAGACATCTTATAATAAATGCAACCATCATGTCTATTACATAGCACACTTGAAATAAATTCTCTTGCCGACTTAGGAGGTGCTTGTATATTACATTCCTACAAAACATCGTTAGTGTGCAAAGGAGAACAAATATGATGAAAAATATCATAATGCATGGAAAATTCAATATGCATCCTACAACAACACGTGGTGCATACATGATTAATCTTAATATAAAAAGGTTTTTCCATTTCAAAAAATCTTTGAGAAATTTTTATTTGAGGAAACTTTTGAAGGAATCTTTCATAAAATTTAGTTTGAGTCATATCTAAATAGTGTTTCGCATGTGGCTCACGATTTTTAGACCCAATTCCCCTTCTAACAACATCTTTTTGGTTGGGCGATACTCTTGTGTTGTCATGCCAAAAATTTTCAATTAATGTTTTTAGTGCATCAACAACAACCTTGTCTTTGCATGGTAGTCTACCCGAGAATGCCCAAAGATAATAATTGTTAGGCTCCTCTATTTGTTCTTGCCTCTTTAATGCTTTACTTAATGTTGTTCTACTAATGTTTAATGACTTACTTGTTTTTCTTATCAAACGATCTTTTTCTATTTTTTTGCTCATTATGGTTGATGTAATGACACGTCGAGTAGCATTAGAATCTTTACTACGTGATTTTGAACCAATAGATCGATATGCATCAAATATATTTCTGACAATAGTTCTTTCACTGTAACTTTCAGATGATCTTAGGCCTAGAATTTTCATTGTCTCTCTAAAATTCAAATTTTTAATCATTTGAACAATTAATTGACATCTTGCGGTTTGATTTAATTTTTTAAAATAGTTTTACAATATTATTTTAACCATTCTCCTACAAGTTTGTTCATTCATTTTATTGGGCATTGACTTCAATATATTCTCATCAATGTCAATTAGATACTTTGGTTTCCTACTAATGATTCTAGGAGGTGTTAACATCGATGCATTATGTACATTCAATTCATCAAGTAGAGAAGGTGTAATATGTTCATCATTTAATTGATTATTCAATGTGGTATCTTCTTCAATTGCATTAGGTTCAAACGGTAAACTATCAAATGTTTCTTCTTCAATTGCATTAGGTTCAAATGGTAAATTATCAAATGTTTCTTCTTCAATTGCATTAGGTGCATTATATTCATTTGGTAAATCGAATTGAGATATTGAGGATGACATACCTTTTTCTCCCATTATTCTTATGTCACACAATTTCTTCATATGTTGCCTTTGTCTTTCCTTTTGAGCCTCTCGTTGTTCCATCATTCCTCGCTTGTTCTTTCCCATGGTTGATATCAGTTGACCTAAATAGAATCATTTACATATATATGTAAAGAAAAGTTCAAAAATAAATAAATAACCATAAATATGCATCTTATCACTATTTTTTGGAATCAAACTATTAAACAATCACAATTCAATCATTTGAAACCATGCAAAAACAAAAAACTAATAAAAACAACAATTCAATCATTTGAAATCATGCAAAAACAAAAAATTCACTTACTTTTATGTATACAATAGTGATAGAAGTGTAGACATAGTTCCAGTGGGGCCTTCAACGATCTCAAAAACTTCTTTTGAGGCTGTTGAGGCTCTTGGGAAACTAAAACTATGACTATAAACCGCGTATGCGCTGTTAGACCATAAAATGTTGACAAGCCCAACGGTAATCTTTTTTCCCATTTTGGGCTGATAAGTATCGTGTACGCACTACTAAGCCTAAAAAATCTTATTGCAGGGTAACGAATAATGGGAATAGTACCTCGTACGCACTTATGAGTAATAAGTACTGCGTACGTGCTACTAAGCCTTAAAAAAGTTATGGCAGTGTAGGGAACTAATAGTTTCAGTACCTCGTACGTGCTATTGAGAGAGGTAGAGGGAGGGAGAGAGAGAGAGAAGAGTGGGGTGGGAGAGAAGAAGGGGTATGGAGGAAGGGAGAGGGAGAGATGGAAGGAGGGAAGGAGGGAGAGGGAGAGAGAGGGAGAGAGGGAGAGAAGAGGGGGGAAGGGAGAGAGAGGGAGAGAGGTAGAGGGAGGGAGAGAGAGAGGGAAGGAGGGAGAGGGAGAGAGAGGGAGAGAGGGGGAGAAGAGGGGGGAAGGGAGAGAGAGGGAGAGGGAGAGAAGAGGGGGGAAGGGAGAGAGAGGGTGAGAGGTAGAGGGAGGGGGAGAGAGAGAGAGGTAGAGAAAGGGAGAGAGAGAGAGAGATAAAGGAGGGAGGGATGGAGGGAGGGAGAGGAGAGAGAGAGGGAGAGAAGAGAGAGGGAGGGAGAGGAGAGGGAGAGAGAGGGAGAGAGGGAGAGAGGGAGAGAAGAGGGGGGGAAGGGAGAGGTAGAGGGAGGGAGAGAGGGAGAGAAGAGGGGGGAGGGAAGGTAGATAGAGGGAGAGAGGGTAGGAGGGAAGGAGGGAGAGGTAGAGGGAGGGAGAGAGAGAGAGAGAGGGAATGAGGGAGGGAGAGGTAGAGGGAGGGAGAGGTAGAGGGAGGGAGAGAGAGAGGGATATAGGGAAGGAGGGAAGGAGGGTGAGGGAAGGAGGGTGAGAGAGAGAGAGAGAGAGAGAGAGAGAGAGAGAGAGAGAGAGAGAGAGAGAGAGAGAGAGAGAGAGAGAGAGAGAGAGAGGAGAGGGAGGGAAGGTAGAGAGAGGGAGAGAGGGTGGGAGAGAAGAAGGGGTATGGAGAGAGAGAGAGAGAGAGAGAGAGAAGGATGGAGAGGAAGAGAGAGGGAGAGAGAGAGATGGGGGAGGGAGAGGGAGAGAGAGGGAGAGAGTGAGAGGAAGGGAGAGGAAAGTGGGGAGGGAGAGGGAGGAAGAGGAGAGGGGAGAGGGAGAGAAGAGGGGGGGGAAGGGAGAGGTAGAGGGAGGGAGAGAGGGAGAGAGGGAGAGAGGAGGGGGGAGGGAAGGTAGAGAGAGGGAGAGAGGTAGAGGGAGGGAGAGAGAGAGAGAAGAGGGGGTGGGAGAGAAGAAGGGGTACGGAGGAAGGGAGAGGGAGAGAGAGAGATGGAGGGAGTGAGAGAGAGAGAGAGAGAGAGAGAGAGAGAGAGAGAGAGAGAGAGAGAGAGAGATTAGCAAAAGGAGAGGGGGAGAGGGAGAGGGAGAGAGAGGGAGAGAAGGAGGGAGAGGGAGGGAGAGGAAAGGGGGGAGGGAGAGGGAGGGAGAGGAGAGGGGAGAGGGAGAGAGAGGGAGAGAGGGAGAGAGGGAGAGAAGAGGGGGGGAAAGGAGAGGTAGAGGGAGGGAGAGAGGGAGAGAAGAGGGGGGAGGGAAGGTAGAGAGAGGGAGAGAGGTAGAGGGAGGGAGAGAGAGAGAAGAGGGGGGTGGGAGAGAAGAAGGGGTATTAAGAGAGAGAGAGAGAGAGAGAGAGAGAGAGAGAGAGAGAGAGAGAGTACGGGGGAGGGAAAGAGGAGGGGTCTGAAGGGGTCACAAGATACCATACGACCTCTTAGGAAACAATACGACCTCTAATGACACCTAAGGGGTCATATGGAGGGCTAATAAAATGATATATTAAATTTAAAGTTATGAATAGAACATCATACAACAAGACTCCAAGCAAACAAACAACGAGGCTTCACTAAAAAGAAAGTGTAAGAGCTTGACCTAACCCTAAGAGTACTGCCTAAGTTCTAAAATATATGATGCTATTATATTTGTAAGGTTATAAGACTGATCTCGATTGTGACTATAGGAATTACACACTTGATTTCTTTCATAGGTATGTACCGTTCCAAGCTGTTTGACAAGTGATGATCATCATATACTACCACTGCCATG
Organism: Cryptomeria japonica; assembly: GCF_030272615.1. Taxonomy (NCBI): domain Eukaryota; kingdom Viridiplantae; phylum Streptophyta; class Pinopsida; order Cupressales; family Cupressaceae; genus Cryptomeria; species Cryptomeria japonica. The sequence goes on from NC_081409.1 coordinate 222,008,800, forward strand.
CATACAACAACCTTTAATTTCTTTAGGTGACAGGCGTTGTGTAACAACATGGGAACTCTCGCATACCCACCACTATCATTATACAGGACATCATCTATGTTAGTCTCCCTCTTTCTCTTCCTACCTATTGTTTTCTTCTGAAAAACATATTGTAGGTACTCTGACTCATCATGTTACTTTGTTGACACTATTTTCCACATCTGCTATGCTCATTAAAAACACATTTGAGAAGAATATTTCTATAGGTTTCCTTGTTTGTCATGGTAATACACCCGTGGTTCAATTTCAAACCCTATTCCTCCTATTCAATATACACACAAAAATCCATCAGTCAAATTTTTTAGGAGAGGATACATGATAAAAATCAAAGAGGAAGTTGCAGACAAGAAATAAATTCACTTACTTCTATAGAAGTGCAAACATAGTTGCAGTGGGGTATGGAGGGAGGGAGGGAGGGAGAGAAGAAGAGAAAGAGGGATGGGGTATGGAGGAAGAGAGAGAGAGAGAGAGAGAGAGAGAGAGAGAGAGAGAGAGAGAGAGAGAGAGACCTTGCATGCATTTGAGAGGGGGAGACAATACACTTACATGTGTATATATATGTTTAATATATTATATATATAGATATATTATATGTATATAAACATATTATATATATAATGTCATATTATACACATTATATATTACATATATTATATGTATATACACATATTATATATTACATATATTATATGTATATACACATATTATATATTACATATATTATATGTATATACACATATTATATATAGAATATCATATTATACAATAGCACGTACACGCTGCTTACACTATAAGTACCTCGTACGCACTTTTTAAACCATAAGTACCCCGTATGTGGTTTTGATTGTTTAGGCTTGAAATAGGCCTAGATGACAAAGCTACGGATTAGAAGTTTGATTTCCCTCCATTTCTCTCATTTTTGACGTGTTTTATTTTATCAACTTAGTTTATCGACTTTGTCATCATCAGGTTTACACTTCATAAAGTGGTATTTCTAAAGTTGCCACCATATTTTCACCCATCTTCTGAGCTTTCTAACCATATAATTTGTTTTCAATTTGAACAACAATAACATATTATTATTGAATTTCTTTTACTAGTGTCTCCATAGTTCTCATAGACATAGGTGCACCATTTTTTGAATAACTTTTTATATACTTATCCAAATTTAAAAAACTTTATATATTATTGTAGTGCACTTGATGATTTATAATTTAAACAAAATAAAATTGTATTTTTGATTTGTTTAGTGCAACTTATGCTTCGCGCACGAATAGGTACCTAATTTTCAAAATGTGCTCGATTGGAAAAATCATTAAAAAAAAAATACTCAACAAAAAATTACAAAAAAATACACATCTTCTAGTGCTCACTCTTAAATATCTTTCTGCCAAATGATTTATCAAAATACTAAATCTAACTATAACTTTTTTTATGCACACGTCAGACACTATGTTATGTTTTTCAAAAAAAAAAGGGTCAGTTTTTCGTGCGCAAAGGATTTGACCCCCTTAATCTTATCCAATTTTGAAAAAGTTTAGTAGTTTGGAAACTAGATTCAGAGTACTACAATATTTGTTCTTTGATTATCTTCATATCTTGAGTGGATGACTTTCAAATTTCACCTCCAAGTTTAGGTTCACCTGATTTCAGAAAAAAAGTGTCCACTTATACCCCCCTTTTTTCCCACCATCTTTGTGCACTTACCCACACACAGGATGTTGCAGAGTAACAAATTTTGGATTCTGCAGAGGTTGAGGTAGGTAAGGAAAATGAAGAATCAGCTAAGGTAGAGGATGGTGCACAAAGTGGAGACATCGATGCACGAGAGGCACCCATAGAAGATAAAGGTAAAGCAGGGCAGGAGATTGACAAAAAGGAAGAGGAAAAATAGGAGGAACATATCAAAGGGAAAGAAAAAATAATAGAAACTCCAATCCCTATGGAAATTGACACTTCAAAAATTCAAAGCCAAGGGATTTTTCCTCAATTTAACATCAATTATGACAAGCCCTTCAATCAAATGTCTCCAGTAGAAAGGATGATTGTTGTTGCTGCTCTCCAAGCTCAAGCTAGTTAGGAGTTAGCACAATTTGAATCAGAAGAGAAGAGACTCATTGAGAAAATAGTTTCAGTTTTGGAACAAGTGGTACTAGAACTATAACTCAATGTTGATACAAGTTCATCCGGTAAGCTTCAACACCTAATAGATCACAGATCCTCTCAGTTTGATTCTTTGACCAAGGCATCAGCTAGGTAGGCTATGGAGAAATTCAAATATGCCAAAGTACAAACATCTTTACAAATGATTAACAATAATAAGCCCAACTTGATAAATAATTAAAACTAATTTATGAGGCCTTAATGGAAGGCGATAAGATCTATAAGTCTTGTTTAGTTTTGATAAATTTTTCCATTGAAATAGACAATTGCAGAGGTCAATTAGATCTGATTTCTCAGGCTTATGACCCTACAACTAACTTAACCGATAGTATTGAAAGCCAAATTTTGACTATTATGGAATAGATTAGGAATTTTGAGAAGGAGAAGGAGAAAATGGTTAGGCGGACAATTGAACTCCGGAACCTAATTGGTCCCTGGTTAGACACCTTAGTGTACCATAAGATGGACCATATTCAAAATATGTCTCAAGAGACTCCAATTGAGATTGCAACAATAGAATTTCATGATTATGTTTTGAATGGTTTTGTTTCAATTTTGGATAAATTACGAGTAGGTTGGAACACCTATTTTGGGTTCCTTAAGGTTGCATATGAAGATGTACTTAAATATGTGTAGATTGGATCATTCGGTGTGTATATATGTACAAAACATTTTTTTTGCACATCCGTTCTTTGGCATTGTTGTCAAAGGGGGAGAGATAAGGTGAAAAATGTATAGATTGGTTGTGTATGGAGTGTACAGTTTGGTGATGCAAAATTTTGGGTTGTTGATCTAAAGGGGAGCCTTAGGATTCTTTATTCTTGATCCAGTGTATAAGTTTCATAGGTTTCAACACTTAGCCATTTTTCATGAGTGTTGCCATCAATGCCAAAGGGGGAGATTGCTGGCAATTGACACTCATCTGGTAACTTTCGGTAGTTGCTTATTGGTCTAGGGTTGTCAATGATAGAAAATCTTCTTAGAGATTCAATTGACAGTCGTGATTTCTCTTATCCAGAAGCAGGAGTTAACTGGTGGGCAGTTAACTGGTAAAGCATGGCTATCTTGGTAATGTTTTGGTCCGAAAGGATTTTTTGTGATTGCGGTGATTTTGGTGGTTGATTTCGTGTTCTTAGTGAACGGGAAGATCCTTATCAAGTGTGTGATCATACTCTTTTGGTTAAGACTTGAAGGAGATTATTTTTGTTAAGACCGGATATATAAGATCAAATTGGCGATTACTTTTTGGTGTGATACAATTTGTGGTGATCTATTTTGGTGTGATTGAGCACAGTTTCACATGGGGATTTTGTTCACAGATAATCCAGTAGCAGTCTGAGACAGAAACAGAGTATTGGCAGAGTAAGGACAGATAGAGATCTAGTGCTTAACTGGAACTCATTCATGCATTGTCAAATGCTACTTAAAAAGTTCATTTCATTATATTTCATCATTGTAATCAAATTTTAAGTCAGTGAGATTTCCCTAAAGGTTGTAGCCTTCCGGGTTATCGTATTTGAGCAGTGATCTCTCGTATTTGAGCAGTGATCTCTAGGCAGTGAGCCTGAATGCAAGTGCATTCCTCATCTATGTAATATTTATGTAATACTCGCTATAGTATATGAATATTGTGGGTTCCTGCCCAAACATGGTTTTTCCCTTCTCGGGTTTCCACATAAAATTTTTGGTGTTGTGGATCTGTGGTTTATTTATTGTTTGTTTATGTTCTTTACTGTTATACATTGCTAGCCGGTGGATAAAGAATAAGTTTGCGAATTTGATTTCTAACAGATCACTTATTCATCCCCCCCTCTTAGTGATCCCTAAATCTAACAATAATGTGATAGAGATAGAGGGAGTGATGGAGGGAGACATAGAGGGAGAGATAAAGGAGAAAAGAATATTGAGAGAGGAAGAGGCAAATATATAGATAGAGAAATAAAAGGACGTAGAGGAAAAGATAAATATAGAGAGAGATATATAGAGATAGAGGGTGAAAGATAAAGAGGAAGAGCTAGAGAGATATAGAGGAATTACAAAGAGAGAAATGGTGAGATAGAGTGATAGGGAGATGGAGATATAACTTGGAGATGTAGAGAGGGGGGAGAGAGAGAGAGAGAGAGGAAGATAGAGAGATAGATACAGAGATAAAAAAAGAAAGAAAAGAAAGAAAAAAGAGAAAAGTAGAGATAAAGAGAGGGAGAGAGAAATAGGTAAGACAGAGAGGGGGAGAGAAAGATGGAGATATATGGGAAGAGAAAGAGAGAAAGGTAAAGTTATATGGGAAGAGAGAGAGAGAGAGAGAGAGAGAGAGAGAGAGAGAGAGAGAGAGAGAGAGAGAGAGAGAGAGAGAGATTTAAATTATAAGGTACAAATACTTTGTGTGAAAATGTTATATGCTTAAATTATGTTAGATTATTAAATCTATTTCAATCTCTGATATTTGTTCTGATTAATATGAAAAATAGGTTTTAAGGACTCGAAACATTTAATATAGGATCATAAGATAGTTCAACATAGAGCAACAAGACCAGCAATAAAACAACATACAAAAGACTGGCACGACGGCCAGTGAACCAAACAGACTTAATTAGATCAGCTGCCTTAGACAAGGACTTATTATCCTCCACAGATTTCTTGCGACTGTTAATTAACCAATCAAGGGTATCCACAAACCCTTTCAAACCTTCGATAGGAGGATTTGAAGGAGGGGTTTTCTCACCAGCATTGGCCTGTTCTTTTGTGGGATCATCTCCACTAGTGATCTGTTTAGCAATTCCTCCTACCCTCTGATCAAGACCTTCCCCTATAATCTCCTCCACTTTTTGATCGATGTCAGGATACTTTCTCTTCTCTTTTTCCTCCAAATTATCCTGCCTATTTTGTTTGTTCCTTTTCTGAATGGTTTTAGTTTTCTTTTTCTGAGGGGAATGAGATTCCTTCTCAGAGTCCTCAAAAACCTCCTCCTCCTCCGAGGAGGGAACCTGATAGACCGTCTCCTTACTTTTTTTCCTGTCCTTAGAGGATGAGGACTTTAAGCTAACCTTCTTTCTTTTCTTACCAAGTTCAGCTTCAGAGTCTTCCAGACTCTCCTTTGTTTCACTTTTCGAGTCACTTCCAGTCTCATCACCCATAGAAAAATCAGAATCAGACCCTTCCTCCTCAAAGTCCAAAATAGAATGTTGGGGGTGGGAAATTTGGTTAGCTTTTAAATGGTCATAGATTAAGACCATGAGGCCTTTGTGCATGGTTGTATCTCCCTTAGGGTTCTCTCTATGGGCTTTAATAATAGCATTCATAGAACAAATCAGGAAATAGGGTATGTTAACTTTTTCATCATACCTGAAATGGTTGAGCAACACGAAATGATAGCCATACACTTTGGTGAATCTGCCATCCAAGGTAATGTATCACATATTAGAAAACAAAACCTCCCTCCAAGGCTTAACAAATGCCCTAGGAGGATAGTAGGTCTTACTTAACTTAACCAGACGCTTCTTCTCCTTTGTTGTTTAAAAGTATCGCTCAATGGCCTCCTTGCTAAATTTTTTGTCCCTATAGAAATTGCTTCCTTCCCTACAGAGACTCGTCACCGAAGCAATGAGGTCTTCATCAATGGAGATGGTTTGATCTCCCATCTTCAGGGTTCCCATCCTCCAATTTTTGTAGAAGAAATTAGTGATTTTGGCATCCCTCCCATGGAGTCTCTCCATATACTTCGTAAATCTGCCCTTTTGCAAGATGCTCCAAATATCCTCCTTTTGTTTCCACTCCTTACAGTTACTAGGCTCATAGCGATGCCTGTTACCTCCCATTATTTCACAGCTCAAAATAGAAAATAGAGAGTTGCAGAAAGCTACAAGCAGGAACTTTCTCGAAATGACCCCAAATACCCAGAAAGCATGGGAAAAGGTGGCATTCATCTTGTCATTAATTGTATTGACATAATGACAATTAGAAACAACCCTCCAAGTAATACTATTAATCATTATTTTATCCATTTATAATCTTTGGAGTACAGTTATATCGATCCATAAAAATGAATGATCTGGCATCATTAAGGAGATCCTCTTCACCCTTCTAGGTAACCATATTGTCTTGAGTGACTGCCATGTTGGCTACCCAGTCAGTAGGACCATTGGCTTCACGGTAAATGTGGGAAATAAAGCATTTATCGAAGGTGTTGATGAGATCTCTAGCAGCCTTTATAATATTGTTGATAGTCCATGAGGGCTTAAAAATTCCTTTAAGGCATTTAATGATATTATTAGAGTCCCCCTCAATCCATAGATAGGGATAGTTCCACCTTTTTGCCAGAAGAATTCCTTGGAGAGAAGCCATAGCTTCCACCATGTGGTTAGTTTGGCTTCCTATAGGAACAACAATCATTTCCTTACAAATGCCATTTTCATCTCTAAGAATTGCACCACATCCCGCTGGGCCAGGATTGCCTTTGGCAGCTCTGTCAAAGTTGATTTTGAGCCAACCATGAGGGGGAGAGTTCCATTTAGCTTCAAGTCTCTTTCTTTGATTAGAATCAGTGCTAATAGTACTCTTTAGATTCGAGGAGTTGAGTATGTGATTTTCCATGGGGTTGGCAGAATTGCATGGTTCTCCAATGATCCTAAAGTTCTGCACAATAGCCCTTTGAATTTTCTGAAAGACAACAACCTGGGTGAGAGAAGTTTCCCTGAAGATGCGGTTGTTTCTTTCTTTCCAGCTCCCCCACATGATGTGAGGGAGAGAGAGCTGCCACAAAGATCTCAAAGAGGGATTAGACCAATAATAACTCCAAGAATGGAACAATTCTTGGATAGAGTTAGGAAATACCCATTCCATACAAAAATTCTTAAGAAAACTTTCCCAAATAGTAGCAGTGAAGGAATAGTGGATAGCCAAATGGTCCATAGATTCTTCCTTCTCAAGACAAAGAGCACACCTATTTGGGAAAATAAAACCTCTGACCTTCAGGTTGTCTAAAGTTAAAATTTTGTTTTGGAGAATAGTCCAGTAGAAAATACCGATCTTTCGGATAAGACCCTTTATCCAGGCTTTAGACCAGAAGAGGTTCTCTGAGGGGGTTGGAGACAACACTCCATACATAGAAGAAATAGTAATGTCACCTTTGGGTTCGAGTTTCTAAATAAGAGTATCTTCCTCATTGTTCAACCAAGCAGAGGATAGGTGTTTCTTGAGATTGATGAGGTCAGGGTGAATGCCTTCTATGTTCTTCCATTTATCACCTATCCAATACCCCTCAACCAAGGAATCGAAGACTCTTTTACAAGGGACAACGTAAGGGGCCCAATCTAGGATTTCCATTAAAGGCTTATCAAACAACCAGAGATCTTCCCAAAATCTAACTTTTCTACCATTACCAACTCTCCATTTCACCCCTTTAGCAATGTTGTCTTTACACTTAGAGGCATGATTCCAAATGTGGGACCCATTGATACTGAAATCAGAATTAATGAAAGAGAACAAAGAAGAAGACATAAGATGATACTTACTTCTCCAAATTTAACACCACTCACTGTCAGAGTGGAACAATCTCCAGATTTGTTTAGACAAAAGAGCTTCATTGAGGGTCCGGATTCTCCTTAGTCCCAAACTACCTTTTCTTTTCAGTCTACAAACCTTGTCCCAAGCCACTAATGCCATTCTTTTCTTTTCCTCTACCCCAGACCAAAGAAAGTTTTTTTGAATTTTTTCAATAGCATCAGCAAACTTGACAGGAATTCTAAAGAGGCTGAGGGAATATATAGGAATTCTTTGAAGGGATGCTTTAAGAAGTTGTAGCTTACCAGCCTGACTTAGGAGAGTACCTTTCCAACCAACAAGCTTTCTTTGGAATTTATCCAGCAAAGAACTCCAAAAGGAATCAGGTGGAGCAATGCCCAGGGGGAGGCCTAGGTAGGTAGCAGGGAGATCAGCAATCCGGTATTCCAAAATTCTGCTAATTCTATGCTATCTTCGCTCAGGAGTGTTGATGAAAAACACTTTACTTTTGACCCAATTGATAAGCTGGCTAGAAGCAGACGCAAACTTGCAAAGGGTATCCTTCAGGATTCTGGCTTCTGAAATGCTTGAGTCCCCCATAATGATGATATCATCCACAAATTGTTGGTGGGAGCAAGTATGATCTGTGGAGGAGGGTTGGAGACCTTTAAAAATACCTCTAGCCACCATGCTTTCCATGGACCTTCCAAAACATTCAGCCATAATTATGAAAAGAATAGGGGAGATGGGGCCCCCTTTCCTCAATCCTCTTGAGGCTTTAAAGAAGGAGGAGGGAGATCCGTTAATAAGAACAACAAAGGAGGCAGAAGAGATAAGCTTCTTGAAAAGGTCCACACATTTGAAAGAGAAGCCAAAAGCCAAAAGGACCTTCATGAGGAAGGACCAATCGACTTGATCATAGGCCTTAGAAAGATCAAGATTGAGAATAAAACCCTGTTTCTTAGCCATAACAAGGGAATGGATGTTCTCATGGACAATTATGGATGTTATTATGCTCATGTTAGTCACTTTCAAAATAGTGAAAAATCTGTAAAATGTACAATATGTGGAGAATAAGTGCAATGTAAAATACAATAAATTAGAAAACATAACAAGGGCTAACCATGTACACCATTGTATTTATTATGTGTAAAGCAATGTGAATGAATTCTCAATCCATTGTTAAGGTCTATAACCCATTATCTAGTGATGGGTGCCAATTCAAATTGGCAGAGTCTATTCAAAGCCTAAATTTTCAAGATGTGTCCACATTGAAAAATCATAAAAAATCAAAATACTCAACCAAAAATTATAAAAAAATACACAGCTTCTAGTTGTCACTCTTGACTATCTTTTTACTAAAGGTTTTTTCAAAATAATTTTAATGCAACTATAACTTTTTTGATGTGCACACTAGACACTATGTTATGTTTTGTTGAGAAAACAAGAATACTTTTATGTGCATGAAATATTAGACCATCTTAATCTTATCCATTTTTTAAAACCTTTTGTATTTTGGAATCTATATTTAGAGTACTACATTTCCTGTTCTTTAGGTATCTTCAAATTTTGAGCAGATGAGTCTCAAATTGCTCCTCCAACTTTAGGTTTAGTTGATTTCAAAAAGAGAGAGAGAAAAAAAAGTGGTCACTTATACCCTCCTGTTTGTTCACCATCTTGGTGAACTTAACCTAATATTGGTTGAAAATAAAACTAAAATCGAAAGAAAAATGGATGAGGCTAAATGGTATATCAAATATTGGAAACATTAATCAATAGACCACAAAATGATGTTGCAATATTGAAACTTTCTCTTGTCTTTCATAAACAAGAAGGGTTAATAAAAGGTCCATTTTCAATGGGGATTTCAAATAGTATATAAAGAAATTTCTTATATAGATTTTGGAAAAAAAAATGTAAGCCTTGGAATCTTGAAGATGAAATAAATTTAGTCAAAGCCTTTATATAGCTTAGAATTATCAGTTGATTGCCCTTTAATTTAAAAAAAATTGTAGGGTTTGTATGATACTCAGCTTGTCGCAATAGATCTACTAGAGAAGATTGGATGGTACAAGTTAAAATTTTATCCTCCTAGCAGAGTAGGCTACTTTCATGCTTTCTAATTTTTAATCTTTGTTTTTGTTGTCATCTACTTAAGAAGGGCTTTCAAATTTGTCGTCTATTTGCTTAGTTGGGCATTGATGATCTATATGAAAAATCAAGTCCAATTTGTATACATATTGTTTCATTATAATTAAAAAATATTAAAGGTACACTGGTTTCATGCAAAGTAATTCACATTTCAAATGGTTGGTTGTACTAAACTTAGATTATTTAGGACAATTAGTTTTACATAGCTTCCTATTGTGTGAAACAAGTCTAAGAATGAAACATGAGAACAATATATTTCATTTGTTTTCTAGGTTCCATATCTTGAGCACAATGACAATGTCAAAGGAGAGAGTTTGTATTTTCTTGATTATATTGAAAATATTTTTGAAAGCCCCAAACTCACCCCAATGGTACATATCATAATCTAAATGGTTTCCCACTCTAGGTTTTCCAATAACTTAAATGTAATGTTTCAAGGATATCCAATTTTGTATCAAATTATTCCATTCAAAATAATATTTTCAGAATTGATTGTGTATGTTTTTCAAGTTGATGTTTCATATCACTCTCTACTTTTTTATGATGGATGACTAAATGTGATTGGATTTATGTCAATTCAAAAGCATATATTATTTATTATAGAAGCAATCTCTTCAATACTTCATAAACTGTAGAAAGCTCATGCCAACTAATTTATCCCACATTTAAATCTAAATAACCACATCTAAATGTTAGTAAAGCCATGGTTCTACCTCTCCCTAGCCTCACTCGAATTGAAATTAAAATGTTTTCTTGTTTTACCAATTAAGAATTTCTTAAAAATAATGACGAAGTTTAACAAAACTATATACTTACATTATACAATGATACATGTTTATAGATCTATACTTTTATACACTTCCTCATGTAATGTTAAAAGTCATTTACGTTTTCTCATCAATCTCTTATGGGCCCATCTCTTGTACCTCTTGTCACTAGTGGTTGCAAGTGCAAGTAGCACCCTAATACAATTTGAACCTTATGACAAAAAAACACCATATTTAAACCATCACACTAAATAAATCCTAACAAATACAAATAAATCTTTAAATAAGAAAATAAATAATATAAATACAAAAATCAAATATATAACTTTCATAATTAAATCAATAGACTTTTTAAATAAAGAGAAAATAAATAATATTAAGACAAAAATTAAATATGTAAATTTCACAATTTAAGTTATAAATAGATAAACATATTTATAAAACGCAGTTGAAAAGATGAAGAACTTTAATTTTTCATTTAACTTTAATCTTCTGTAACTTTGACAAAATTTATTAACACCCCCATTATAAGGATTGCGAAAATTTCACACTTCAATGAACAACTCATTTCAAGAAGTTTCATGGAGAGGCAATGAGTGATCTTGACATTTAATAATGACCAAGAGCTGTCTATTGTAGCATCTTATTCACGTTCTTTTTTGTTGTTGTTGACATTTTATTTTATTTTATTTTGTATGTCGTCCTTGACTAAAGTAGATAAACTTTATTTATCTTTATCCGCACATTCACTTTTTCATCAAGTCTCTACAATGTATTTTTTTTTTAAGTCTTGACTGACTTCTTTAAATTAAAATTACAAGATTCACTTAATTTTGACTGACTTCTTGTATGAGAGATAGAGGGAAGCCCTGTTTGACCCCAATCTCACTACCAAAAAAACTCAATTTTATTGAATGTTGTAATTCTTAAATTCAATAGCATGAGAGTTTTTAGTATCAATGTTTAGGATCACATTCCATGATGCATCATCACAATGAGAGAATGCATAATAAAAGTGTGATTCTTGTTAGTAATCTTTGAATACTGAAAGATGTAACTTTAGAGATTGTCATTCTTCTCTATTCAACTGTGTAAGAATAAGAAGCATATTGTTATGGACAGTAGAAATTTCATGATTTCAACTTTAGAGATTTGAAGAGCTTTGTTTATGTTTATAAAGATTTCATTACAAAAAAATTACATTTATAAATATGTAAAAATTATAGATATGTATTTATATACATGGATACATATTTATGTATATACATGTATACTTGTATATATATACTAAATTATATGTATATGTACATACATATATAACTTTCTAATTTTATTAAATTATTTATTTGTAAAGCTAATTTGTTTTCTTATTAATTATCTATCTACAAGTACCTAGACAATTGAAATATCCATTTTCCAAGTCCTTTTTATCCATGAGTGTTAATTTGATAAAATTAAATTAGAAGTATAAAAAAATCATCAATAATTGTAAAATACATTTGTAATATTTAAATTAAATATAATATTAGTAATTTATATGTAGATCAAATTCTAAGATGATTAATTTTAAATACTTTTGTAAAAATAAGGGATTGTAGAATTAATTTTGCTAACTATTTAGTATTTATGGATAAATAGGTAGGGGATGACTCATTATATTCAAGTTGAAAAAGTTGATCTTCAAAATGTTTTGTTTTCTAGAAGGGTAACACTTCGAAATCTATTCAAGTGTAGAATTATGTTTTTTTCCCTTCAATTGTTGATTGATTGAATGATCAATAATCTAGAAATTAAATAGAAAGGAGATGAGTTTTTCAACTAATCAAGAGAAATAAAAAATGAAGAGATTAAATTGGATAGGAATAAGTGATAGTGGCACAAAAGTTGGGAGTCTAAGAGATGTTTCTATAGATATTAGTGTTATGGTTGTAGAGTTGAACCCAATGGAAATTCATACTTTAATATTGGAATTATAATAACTAGTTCACATATCATTTGTTTTGAAGTACATTTACTTGTAGTCCCCTATTATTCATAATATTTTTTACAAGAGGACGATTATGAAACAATATGCTTTGATGAGAAATTATTGTAATCTTTAACATTGATCAACGAATTTTGAGTTAACTGTTTTCAATTGGCAAGGCTTCAAATCGAAGAATCATATTTTTGTCCTTCAAAATATTTTTAATTAAATATGGCACTGTAAATATGCAAAATTATGACAATTTATCTTGTCAACAACAACAACAACAACAACAACGGCAACAAGAACAAATCATCAAAACATTTCAGAAATTTAGCTCCTCCACCTCCCTCTAAAGGAATCTCTTCTTTTATGTCATATAGTTAACAGAGTAAGTGACATGTGCCAAGAATATAACCAAACACTATATGACATTCATGAATATAGACATATCAATAGAAGCCAAAGAAACTATTCAATACTATCATATAATAGTTAAATATAACCTTTGAAAGATATGAATTTGATACAACTTTAATATAATCTTAGAAAGGAGAGTTTAAATAGTTGATAAATACTCAGTGTGAAACTACTAACTATATATTATATAACATTAAAAACAAAAAAAATATTAAATGTGAATCTTATTTTTTGTAGGTAAATAAGATTCATCATGTTTTTTTGTAGGTAAATTTAGTGGGTAAGTTGCAAAATAAAGTTGGAAATAGTACTATTTCATCTAGACATTTCTTTTTGGAATGGTGAAATAGCAGCAAGTGCATTGAAAGAGTTAGCTCATTTTCTCATTCATTATGGTCATAATTGTTGATTTCATTCTTATCATAGTATTCTTGAAAAATGTTGATTTCTTAAAATTTTACATTTTATGTCATTATGAAGGTAAAATAGTCAGCATCAAACTAATAACATCATATGAATTGTTGATGCTGGTAACCTAAACTATTCAATAAACTTAAATTTTCTTTGTTCTATATTCTTATATGTTAGGTTAAGATTAATATTCAAATATTATTGTACTTAAATATTTGATTCTGAAAGTTGACAGAAAAATTATACAATTATATACTTGTATGATTGATTCTTATATATTGGTGAGAAAATGATTAAAATTAAAGTATTAATTGTATATATTGCATTTTCTACAAACCAATGGTATGTAACTTGGGAGGCTATATGAAATTTTTTACCAAATCTAATTTGTAATTACATTTGGAATATGTAATTTTTCATTTTTTCTTTTAAAATCTAATCTAAAAATATATAGATTTTATAGTTAGAAAGCGAATAAAACCAAAAGTGATGACTAGCCCTTTTTTCGCAGACTAGCTCTCTCGAGGTGGATCTCACTTACTTCGTTCGGCACCTCATTCGCTAATTCACTTCTTTTGCAAACAAGGAAAGTGAGTTAAGCAGATAAACAGTGAGTCGACGTTGAGTGACTAGGTAGGAAATCAATCACTTACATTCATCTTCGATCTTAAAATCTTCCATCTCCTTCCCTACATTGCTCTATCACTGGCCCATTGTCGCGCTTGACGGAACACATGTTAACTTCATCTTTCTTCCATTGTTAGTGTTGGCCCCATAATGTTATGCTTCACTTGGCAGATGTTCACTTTTTCTTTGAATCTTCCATCTCCTCCATTTCCCCCCTCCATGGCACTGTCAATGGTGGGCCCTTGACGTGCATGACTTAATGCCATGCTTGACTCTAACAGATCGGCCTGTTGTTCACCAAAAGTGATAACCCAAGAAACACCTGCAAATCTTTCTATGAAATGGCCAATTTCAGTCTACAAAACACATCAGGGCTTGGACAACATAACATAGGATCCTAATTGATCCTCTTGCACTTCAGGTTCTGCTAGACCTAGGGGGGGACACCCTCTTGATGCACTAAATACAACAATTACAGGCACGTAACTGCATCAACATTAAGCAGATAGATCATTTCACAAGCTCAATAGGTTAGGAAACATTACAGATTGGCTAGATCTGTATAAACAATAGGATGAAACAGAGCTTGGAAAGAATGGAACACAAACACCCCTAAACATGAAGGGAAAATAGATTTATCTTTTAAAATGTATATCTGAAAACATCCCCAAACTTGCAAGACCAGTGCCTTGTTCATTGGGCAATAGAGTCACAGGCATAACTACAAATATGGATCATAGATGCAAGCTTATTTTCCTTAAACAAGATATTCATGCATCAATACCTTATATTAATGCACTATTTGATTCATTCACAATTTTATCAGATCTGGAAATATATTTCATCATTTATGATTGACTACAGAGTTTAAAACCTTCCTTGAAGGATACCTATAAACAATCACACAATTTCTTTGAAATCGACAAATCTTATCCTCCTTGAGGATTCAATTCATAATAATGAAATACTTACACAAAGACAATACTATGAGGAATTTACTCATGCCTGACACAAGCAAGTCCTGCAACTAAAATCACATTTACAACACTGCCCTGCAATCTCTATACCCTGAAACAAACCAAAAGCAATTACAAATTTGGGTCATGACATTCAGAAATGGAAGCCATCAAATCTAGAGCATTTTCCCAATTTCTGGAACCCTTACAACTGAGAAGAATGGGGAATAAAAAGAGGAGGGAAGAAAAACAAATTCACAACTGAAAATTGCCAAGTGTCTCTCCTCTCTAACTGAATTTTGTTCCCATGAAAACTGCTTCTAAAATATCCCACATTTGTCCAAATTAACTGCATAATCGGATTCCTCGCTCCGAGAGCTTTCCGAAAATATATAACACTTTATACCTTGGCCAAAAATTGAGTCCTGGGTGAATTAATTCCCCAATATGCTCGAACATTTAAATTTTTCATTTATTAATATAGTATAAACTATATAATAAACGATTTTAAATTTAAATTTTTGCCTCCATTTGTGCTCTGACGCCTCGCCACGTGGCGGCCTCTGATTGGTCAATGGGGTTGATCAGACGCCCCTGGGATGACACCTCATCATCGCCACGTGTCGGCCACGTCACTGCCACTTGACCGCTTGCTTGTATGCCACGTCATCGCCACTGGGTGCCACCTCACTAAGACCCGCCTGTTGGACTGTTGACTGTGCCCGCCACCTACGTGCCACGTGGACGGCTCTCGTCCACTTTCGCTATTTCGCGGGGTTTAAACTTCGTGCATCTTCCTTCGCGAAATAGCGCGAGCCGTTGATCTCTCTCGAACTTGCTCGCTCTTTAAGCCGGCCTTCGTCTGCAAAATTTTGCCTCTTTGCCTCGGGAAGCGTGTCTGCGTGGGGTCCACTTGGTCTTTGTCCAGTCAATTCCTCCATCGCCTCGGGAAGCATGCTCGTGCGTGGGCCCGCCTTGGGCGCCCATGGGCACCTTGTGTCAAAAGCCTTTAAGACTTAGACATTATAGTATAATGCGTTTTTGTATATAAATACCAAAAACGTCCCTTTCCCAGTCAATGTGGGATAATGCATTATGCCTGGGACTGCGATTTTGGAGCTTTTCTCTGAGTTTTAATGGCGATTTTGTGAAAGTTAACACCTCTTCCATCCATATTCGAACTCATGGTCAGGAGGGCTGCTGGAAAAGGGGCATTGAACTGGTCTTACACCCTCCACTTGCATTTATTTGAAAATATTTATAAGTGCCTTCACATTTTGCCATGGCTGGGAACATTGGAATTACACATGTTCTTGCACTTGCTTGTAGTTTTGCTTGCTGGAGACTTTGAAAAGTCTCTCTTCCACCAAGCTTCGCCCCTACCAAGCACCACACAACTGTTGCCTTTGCTGGAATGTATAAAATTTCCACTTGCCAAAGAGTTTGTTTGTGTTTTCGCGTGGCTTCCAAACAGCCATGGGAGGAATAATAAACTGCAGCAGTTGCCAATGAAATTGTTTTGAAAGTTTTTATTGTTGTTTCTCCCACTTCAAAGCCATCATGTGGGACATTGGCAACTATCTTCACACCTGCCAATTTGCATTTGCAAAGATTTTCAAACTTCCAGCCTCTTCTCCAGCCACGCAGAGAACTTGGCAATTCATTTGCCATGGAGTTTTCAATGAAGTTTCATTTTGCTGCTGCTATAACTGTTTCATGGGAGGAGATTGCAACCTTCAAAACATGTTAATTGCATTTGAATAATGGTTAATTGCTGCCCTTCTCCAGCCATCACGTGGGAGGAAAGAGTGAGTGTGGGCTGGGTTTCATTTATCTCTGTAACCCCTTGTCTCTTGCTACATTAACATCCTCATGCCTACCTTTCACCTTCCAGCATAAAACACACTTTGCATTCGGTGCAAATCTGAAAACCCCCACGCAGAGGAGTCACAAGCTCTAAGTTACCAAATTTGCATTGCATCTGTTTGATTTGCTGGTAACTTCAACGCCCACACAGAAGCCTGAAGTCTTCTACGAACTACTTCAAAAACCACGCTACCTTATTGGAGGGATGAGGCAAAACATGGGGGAGTTTGTCTTGTCTACAATTTGCTTGGAGCACTTGAAACTTTATGCAGCCCCCTCTCTGAACACATGATTTTCCTCAACATTAAACTGCAGCCCCTTTGCTAGACACCACGTAGAGCTTTTGGAAAATGGCAAAGTCACATTTGATAGCTTTGAAAATAAATTTCAATGCCAAAGGATAGCTATACACAAAAGGGAAAACACAGGAAGAACAATGCAATCCTTCTGGAGTTTAATGCCCTTTTCACGCCATAGCAATGAAGACAAAATAAAATTATCATGCACCTTATGCCTACCAATTGGAATTGCTATTGGAGGTTTTGATGACTACCACGCTTTACACCTGATACTCTCTTTGACATCATAGTAACAAGCATTAAGAAAACCAAATCTCGATTTCACAATGGCCCATGCAATAACACCTCTTAACGGAATCACGTCGCCAATAAAATAATACGGCACAGGCATAAGCCAGGTCGGGCCCCAAAATGGGTCTGACTAAAAAAATTTTCGTTTTCAAGCTACTGGCCTCTGGAATATCTTAGGAACCTCAAACATACCTCTGGAATCGATCGACACCATTTTCGGATCATAAAATTGCATTTTGCAACTTTCAGGCAATTACGCCACAATTTTTGCATTTAATCGCGAAGACGTAATTTTCAATGTGGTCAAAACACCTTTCTGGAGCTCGCCGTCTGACAGACGTGTACTCTGATATACAAGGATGATATCTACCAAACGGTTTCTCAAGATGAGTCCCGAGCGAAGAGATATTAATTTTTGAAAACGCCCAACTGGCTTTGTCGACACTGCGGACCTGATGAAGTCAATGTTCTGGCAACACATGACGCCTTTCTTAAAAATACCAAACGACCTCCGTAAGCTCTGAAATTCAGAACATAGGTACCTTTAAGTACATATTAAATCTTTGAATTCTCAGTTTGATCACCTGACTGACAGGATGCAAATGGCGTGCTCACCAAAACGGCTACATTAACTGATATAACATTGGAAGTGCGGATAACTGAATTTGATGGCAAAATGAGCTCTTTTGAAAACCGATCAAATGGATTGATAAAAGATTGAAATTTGAAATTTAGCTCACCATTTATACCGACATTAGCCCGGAACAAACATTCTGACATGACGCTTACCGGGACATTTTTACACTTGTGCAAACATCACAAACTACAAACAGATTGAGCTTTGAAAACTGAGCAAACGGATTCATAAGGACTTGAAATTTGAAACGTAACTCACCATTTATACTGACATCAACCTGGAAGAAACACTTTGGCATGATGCTTACTGAGGCAAGTTTTACAATTGTGCAAAATAGGGCTCCGACTAGCTGTCGAAACAGGGACTTGCCAAAACACACAAACTGCAAACGGATTCAGTTTTGAAAACTAAGCAAATGGATTCGTCAAGACCTGAAATTTTGTAAGGTGACTCACATTTATGCATACAATTGAATCCATTTTGAATTTCTCCATGACGATCAACAGGGAAAAAGATATAATCGCTCAAAGTAGGCTACTCAATAAAATATGCATTTGTGCCTAAAATGCACTTCCAACTCACCCCTCAAACTGGGTACCTCATAAACTTATCCAAATTGAATTCTAAAAGTTGCACATCACTGAATAGGCCAAATGAAAGGTGTGGGACATGAATCCCGAGCCTTACCCTTCGAAAATCAACTGGCTCCATTTTACCCCCTTGCTAACTAGGTCGTTTAAACTGACTTCATTTGGGTGTGCAGAGCAAAAATTTGAAATGGGCCTATAAAATTGACTCAATTTTAACCAGTCCCAACACGGCCAGCCTTAAACAATGCACACTAAGCTTTGACTTAGTGTGTGTTGTCTCATGTGGGCCCCATTTACAAACACCGTTCCC
The DNA here is from genome assembly GCF_030272615.1 of Cryptomeria japonica. NCBI lineage: Eukaryota > Viridiplantae > Streptophyta > Pinopsida > Cupressales > Cupressaceae > Cryptomeria > Cryptomeria japonica. The sequence goes on from NC_081409.1 coordinate 222,027,792, forward strand.
ATTTTTCTTACACATTTTCGTTGCTGTATTTGTCAAAATGGACTCTAGAGAGTGTATTCTGGTGCAAATTTCAATTGAGTCTCTCTTTAGGGGCTGAAGCTATTTTGGTTCCAAAATAGACCTTTCGTATAGCGTGTTAGTGACAAGTTAGTCAATCATAGTCATTAATTGCAAAATCAACGGTGTAAAATGCACGACTAACATGCATGTTAGTCAATTCGTACTATCTTTTTGAAGCGAGAATAGACGTGTCCCTCTTTATGAGGTGAAGGGCTTTGTACTTGATCTCTGGAAATTGCCACTTTGCACGGTTTTACTTCTAAATGACAGCATACCTAAATAGTTTAGAATAATTAACCACAAATGGAAACCGTTATACATAATACATAATAATAGTTTAAAAAAAGGAATATAATTAGAAATACACTGCAAAATCATAATATAGTTTATAAATAATAAAATGAAATAGTTTAGTATAATTAATGGTTCAAATTATAACTATAATTTTCTATTCAAATTGACAAATATAAATGAATAATCTTCTTATTTATTAATATAATAATATTAAATAATTTATCATATTGATTAGCTATAATTAAATAGATTTAATAATATTAATAGGTTTGGGTAATTTTGAGAATTCTAATTGTAAGATGTTCACACAAGTTCTCTAAGCAACTAAAACCTGATAGTGTATATAAGAATTATTTTTGACATGGGGTTTGGACATAATTATCATATATATTCATCCAAATTCTTCAAGAAACTAACACTTTGATAAGTTCATATTCTACTACATAAAATTGAGATAATATATTTAGTATACATATCTCATGCTAGATAATAAAAAGAACTAATAAAATAAGGTTCTATATTTAGTAGACACTTTTAAATTTATAATTTATAATTGTATCATTGTAAAATAAGGTCAATCTAATTAGGATCATTACCAAAAATAAATAAATAAAAATCTAGATCCATTAAAGATTGCAAAAATATAAATTGATATTATCTCCATTTGGATTGAAAAATATAAGAATAAATAATAATCCTTCTATAACATTTTTTCTTAAGCAATTCTAACTATTAGTTTATGTATATTAAATAGTGTACAATCCTTATTTTTTATTTAAACAGTTACATATTTTTAGAACCTCGTGCTCAAATAAATTACCATCATCAACATGTCTACATAATTCATTACAATATAATTCATGAAAAATTTGTAGTTGTTTTATAATTATTTTAACTTTTAAAATAAAAATTTAAGTTAAAATAAATTTAATCCATGTTCATAATTATAAAACTAATATAATCTATATAGTTCTAGTTCTAATTCTAACTTGGAATAATTTTTATCTAGCTTAATTTTAACTATAAGTGTAGAAAAATCTTAAATGAATTAAATATATTCTAATTAAAATAAAAATTTAAATGTGATCATTATTAGTATTATCTAATAATAATAAATAAAAATAACAATTTATTCATTATTAGTATTATCTAATAATAATAATAAGATATTATGATGTAATTTATTATTAGAATTAAATATAAACATAGTAGATGTTAATAGAATTATAGTAAATTAGTTTATTAAATTCATAGAATTTTTTAAGAAAAGATAATAATATATATAAGATATCAACTAATAACATGAAATTTAAATTAAAAAGATTAAACTATAAAAATTATTAAAAATCATAATAATCGTATAATAAATTATAAAAAATAACAATATTTTATCTATGTTAGCAAAATTCAATATGAAAATATAAATGATATTATAAAAAACAAGTTTAATTATTAAAAATTAAATTACATAATAACAATATAACTTAGAGAATTTCAAAATATGAGAAAGATACAATATAATTTAATATTAAATTATAATAAATTCATAATGATAAATAAATAGAATATTCATATAATATTATTTAATTAAATATATTAAGAAAAAATTATAGTGATTTTTTCTATAATACCATATTTCATGTGTGGTTCCTCAACATTAATATATTTAATAAAAACATTAATTTATATATAAAAAATATTATTGATGGAAATATGTTTTTTTATTTGAGAAGTGGGTCATAAAAGATCCAAATGATTTTAAAAATTCCAAAATTAAAAATATTCCATATTAACATTATAAAAATGATTTTATTAAATAATTTTTTTTCATAATTGATAGAATATCAATTTAATAATAATAAATTAATGTATTAAGCTTATTTAATTATATATAATTTAAAAATAATGATTTATTTTTAAATATTATTTTATTTAACATTTCTATTATTCAATTTTTTTTAATATTTTCTTAGATTATGTATAATTTTTTTTTTTAATTTATATAAATAATAATCAATATACTAAATCTATTTAATTATAGATAATCAATATGATAAAGTTATTCAATATTCTTAATTTGAATAATAAGATTGTTCATTTGTATTCATCAATTTCAATAATAAATTGAAATTATAATTTGCACCATTTTTGGATTAATTATATTAAGTTATTTCATTTATTATTTCTAAACTATATTAGAGTTTTACACTTAAATATATTTATACTCTATTTCTAACTATTTTTTTAAACTATTATGTATAAGGATTCTAATGTATTAGTTTGCATTTTCTATGGCAATTAAATGTGCAAAGAAGCAATGATGAGTCATGCCTTCAAACCTATTGCTATTTATTATGAATTTATTTATCATTATGAATTTATTATAATTTATTTATTTATCATTACAAATTCATAATGATAAATAATTAGATGTGTTATTTTGATGACTTGCATGATGAGTCACGCCTTCAAACCTTAGTTGTAGATAGTTAAGTGTCCATATTACATTCCTAAAAAAAATGGTCTTACGATATTTCATGTGACGACTACATGTTGACGAAGTTAGCCCTAATGACTACTAGTCCCTCTCCCCTAACAAGGGCTTCAATTTTTTAAAAAATTGTGCGTTGATTTTACCTTAAACTCATGCCACCACACTATCTGGAGTCTAACAAATATGACAAACTATTCTAAGAAATAGAGGCAATGAAAAATGGAAAGGACATTTGTAAATGGCGTCCACATGAGACAACACACACTAAGTCAAACCTTAGTGTGTGCTATTTAAGCCAGCCCCAATGGATCTAACTTACCTCATTTACTTTTTCTTCTCCATGGATTTAATTTTGAGATGACTTCACCAAACAATTTTTTTTCTGTCGTGCTTTACTCAACAGATGTTAACTTCACCTTTCTTTCTGCATTCACTTTTTCTCTAAATTTTCCTCCTATCCTGCATTGCATTGTCAATGGCCCCTTGCCGCACTTCACTCAACAGACAAGACTTTACTCCATTCACTTTTTCTTACTTTTCCCCTACATTGCCCTTTAAATCTTGATCTTTATTTATTTGGTGTATCTCTTCCACTATCATATCTTGATCATTCTTACAACAATTTGGAAGCTTCTCTCCCATCCTCTTTATCTACCCTCTCAAAATTGCAACATCTCTATCTTAGTAAGCCCTAAATAGGCGTAAATGGTCCAGACCCAAATAGACTTTAATTGTCCAGTCCCAAATAGGGAGAGGGATAGAAATGGATAGGGAGATAGAGGTAGAGAGATGTAGATAGAAAGAGAGAGGTGAGTGAGAGGGAGAGAGAAAATAGGGAGATATGGTTACATTACAAGAGAGATGGAGTGAATAAGAGAGAGGAGGGAGAGATGAAGAGATAGATATAGAGGGGCTGAGAGTGAGAGAGAAAGAAGGTGATAGAGACAACCAAAGAACGAAAGGTAAGACAGGGAGAGATGGAGAGGGGAAAGATAGAGAGATGGAGACAAAGATAGGTATGGAGAAAGAAGGACTATATGTATATAGAGACAAGTAATAGAGAGAGTGAGAGAGATATAGGGTGAGGTAAGGAGATAGAGATAAGGGAGAGATATATGTAGAGGAAGATATAAATGGAGATGGATACATGGGAGAGAGAGAAAGTTGGTGAAGATGTTAAATAGTACCAAGATATAGTCAATAAGGGTGCATATAGATCATATTGTCTCTCTATATTTTTGTATACATTTTATGGTCTTAGTAATGATATTTTTGTGAAGACAATAAAGGTAGGTATGTTAGCTCATGTAATAACCCACCAAAATTTGATCCACCAAAAATTGAGTATATTTTTTTTTTTTCATTATGTTTTATTCAATTGCATACTCTGGGCATCCATCCAATTAGGATTAGGCATTCATCCATTCAGGATGAGCTTCTAACCATACGGGTTAGGCAATTGTCCATACGGGACGTAAATTTCCATCTATCCAATACGGGATAGGCATCTACCCATACGGGGTAGGCATCTATCCAAACGGGATAGGAGATGCTCTGGCCAGAGACTTAGACTCATTGGGACCATTCGGGTCCTGAGCCACTCACTAAGTACTACATTCTTCTAACAAGAATGCACCGAGGTCGCCGTCCTTAGGAGTAATTAAAAAATAATACAAGCTTGAATTCCGCCTCGGAATTTGGCTTAAAGCCTCGGGAAGTCAAGCGAATCCATACGGGATTCCTTCCGAGTATGCATTGAATTAAGTTTGATTATCTTATCTTTCAATTAGGATTCTTACTCAACCAAGCCTAGACCCCACCCTCGAACGCCTGAGTACGAGGGACAACTCCGTCCCAAGACTGCCTACATACCCGCTTCGGCACGGGATCAAGACGTAAAGTATGTAGTTCTATTTTCTAATCTATGGTTTGATGTAAACTGATTTGTGGGTACGCAACCCTTTCTAGGGTCAGTGTCCCAGACAGTTTCTCTGCGGTTGCTACCCACGATGGGAGCACTTAAGCGAAGGCTCAAGATGGCCTATTGCTTGTGGCCTAAACAAAATAACTAGATCCTAATACTTATCATGAGCATCACCCAATTGCAAATCATCAATATCCCTTCGAGATGAATTAAATAAATAAAGAAAGTAAATTTCATGAGGGTATTTAACTTGACCATCCCTAAGAGGGGTTTACTATGGTTAATCTCAACGGATGTGAAATTCATTTAAAAATTATCTTATTAAATTATCGATCCAAGGGGGATTACCCGCCCCTTGGATTTTAACTTCCAAATGTCCCTTATTACTCCCTGACGATTTATAGGGACGATGCCATAGACGTCGTTAATGCAGCTTTATTAGGCGTTAAGTGCAGTAGTTCAACACGACGGCATTACCCGTAAGCGTGACCCAGAGGCACCATATATACCGAACGCTGCTAGTTTTGGTTTTCCAACTTCCTTTGTTTAGTTTTCTAACTACGAATAACAAAATGAAAGCGTAATTAATTGAAGTAACTACTTGAAGTATAATTTGCATAACAATGAAACTTGCATAATAGTAATTGCATGAAGATATAATTATTCTATAATTCGCATGCTATGAACCATTAATAAAAGCAATTAATCTATGAGAAATTTGCATGACGTAAGAAGGTTTAACGAGTCCAAAATAATGATTAAATTTAAGCATTTGTATTAATGTAAGTTAGTCTCTAAGACCAATCAAGTGTCCCAACGATTCTTAATGGGTTGAGTAACTAAATTTTAAAAGAAAATAGTCCACAAATTTAAAACTTACTAAGGCAATTTAATTATGAGCTTGCTACATATTAGCCCAATTTTTTTTTTCTAAATCGTAATACAATATCTTATAGCTAAAATAAAAAAGAATTCGTTATTCCTAAATGCCATTTCTATCAAATAAAATAATACAAATTTTTTTTAATTAAATAACAAGGAATATTAATTTACATATAAAAAAATCTCCAATTTAAAATTTTTGACTTACAATTTAAAAAAAATGAAAGGAACTTTTAATTAAATAAGTTTATTTGGGTAGTATGAGGGCGCGGGGTGGGGACCACGGGTCCCATCACCCCTGCGGCCCTGCATGCGCAGGTCCGCAGAGGTGAGGGGACCCGCGGGCCCCTCCGCACTACTGCGACAGTTACGACCTACTGTCCTTGCATGCCGACGTCTACCTTGTGCGAAACGCCAGGCGTTATGGGGGTTTTAAGAGGTTTTTTCTAAAGTTTGAACGATTTCCATTTTTTTTGTTATTTATATATATGTATATATATATATATATATATATATATATGTTTTTATATACAATATTATTGTTATTATTTTTTTCTTACAGGAGTATTGCATTTTAATTTATTGTAAATCACCCAGAGCAGGGTAGATAGCAGGCAATAACAATGTTGCAGGATAATTTTAGGGACAAAATGAAGCAGTAACCAGAGGGATTTTTCCATTTCTTTTGTTTTCTACACAGGGAGATTCATTCACAGATAAAGAGATAGTTTATTCTTTTTCATTCCTTTTGTTTTTCACACAGGGAAATTCTTTCACAGAGAAAGGAATAGCTTATATCTTTTTCTTTCATTTCTTTTGTTTCCTATATAGGGAAATTCATTCACAGATAAAGAAGTAAATTTGTTTGTACACACAGGGAGATCTGTTTCACAGAGAAGGGAGATGATTTATTTATACACACAGGGAGATTTGTTCACAGAGAAAAGAGAAAATTGTTTGTACACACAGGGAGATCTAATTTTTATCAAAAATAAACTGAAGGCAATGAATCTAATTTCCATTTACTCTACTTCTTTCAAATCTGAAACTAATTTCTTATCAGAATTAAAACAATGAATCTCATTCTCTACAAAATCTGAAACTAAGAATTTAAATAATGAATCTCATTCTCTACAAAATCTGAAACTAAGAATTTAAACAATGAATCTCATTCTCTACAAAATCTGAAACTAAGAATTTAAACAATGAATCTCATTCTCTACAAAATCTGAAACTAATTTCTTATCAAAAATTTAAACAATGAATCTCATTCTCTACAAAATCTGAAACTAATTTCTTATCAAAAATTTAAACAATGAATCTCATTCTCTACAAAATCTAAAACTAATTTCTTATCAAAAATTTAAACAATGAATCCCATTCTCTACAAAATCTGAAACTAATTTCTTATCAAAAATTTAAACAATGAATCTCATTCTCTACAAAATCTAAAACTAATTTCATATCAAGAATTTAAACAATGAATCTCATTTAAACAATGACTCTCATTCTCTACAAAATCTAAAACTAATTCTTAACAAACACAAATGAATTTCATTCTCATAAATAGTTTAATCAATTCTAATCTACCACAAGAATAAGATACATAAACTAAGTTGAAGGAACCTGGGTGCTTGCAAAATGGTGTAGAGTCTTCCTTGATCCTCCAAATTGAAGAGAAATCCTCCAACAAAATCTTGGCTGCCAATGAAAATGGACTACAAAGGAGAATTTAACTTGCAGAATTTCTTATGGAATAGCCAACACTCATTTTGAAACTTGTACCTATTTTATAAAAGAAATTTCAAATTCCCACTACCTAATTATTAATTGAAAAAAAAAGAGATTCTCTCCCAATTTGGCCTCCATGCAAATTGATTAGGCTTAGTGGGAGGAGTTACATGCAAGGAGGTGGAGAAGCCTCTAGAAGCTTCTTATTCCTCCTACAACATGTGCCTTAATTTGGGTGAGGGAAATTAAATAACAAATTAAAAATATATATGTATTTTCCATGTGTGTGTGGTTTATTATTTTTATTCCCTTACAATATTCATTCAATAATTTATCGAAGGAATATAATAGAGTTTTGTATTTAAATCAAAAAAGGTGATAAAGGAGGGTTGTGACATCCTCCCCCCCTTAATTTGTGCATCGTCCCGATGCACTTATTAAATGCATTCAAAAGAGTTTATAGTTCATGTTCAAAACAAAAAAGGAAACAGCTGCTGCATCTCCTTAGTATCCTCCCACGTCGCATTCCTTTCGTCATACTGGTCCCATTGCACTTTGCACTGATCAACCTCTCTGTTGCGCAACTGGCACTGGCGCCTCTCCAAGATTCTGAATGGCTCTATCATTATTCCCCCCATTTCTTGGACCTGCAAAGTATCCCAATTCAAAATGTGTTTCTCATCAGGTACATACTTCTTAAGAAGAGATACATGGAAGACATCATGGATTCGGCTCAATTGGGGAGGTAAGGCCAACCGATAAGCAACTGGATTAATTCTTCCCAATATTTCAAAGGGTCCGACATAACGAGGTGCAAGCTTAGTCTTTTTCCCAAATCTTATGGAACTCTTGTGTGGCCTAACCCTTAGGAAGACTTTCTCTCCTACTTCAAACTCCCTTGGTGTCCTGTTTTTATCTGCATAACTTTTCTGCCTATCCGAGGCTTCCTTCAACCTTTGCCTAATTTCCTTAGTTTTCCTTTCCATTTCTTTCAACATATCTGGCCCAATAATCACTCTATCTTCAAGACTATCCCAACTCAAAGGTGTTCGACATGGTCTACCATACAAAGCTTCAAAAGGTGCCATTCCCAAAGATGTTTGATATGTATTATTGTAGGCAAACTCTACCAAAGGTAGGTACTCTTCCCATTTTCTCTGTTGGTCCATGCAGTACATGCGAAGCAGGTCTTCCATAATCTGATTTGTCCTTTCTGTCTGACCGTCAGTTTCCGGATGGTATGCGATGCTAAAATTTAGTTGAGTTCCTAGAGCTGATTGAAGAGTGGTCCAAAACCTGGAAGTGAATCTTGCATCCCTGTCTGATATGATTTTCTCTGGTATTCCATGCAACCTAACTATCTCCTTAACGAAGCGTCTAGCCAAGGTGGGTGCATCATCCGTCAAATTTCCTGGTATAAAATGTGCCACCTTAGTGAGTTTGTCAATTACCACCATTATTGCATCATGCCTAGAAGGTGACATGGGTAACCCTTGTACAAAATCCATGCTAATAACTTGCCACTTATGATGAGGTACATCGTGCAATTGTAACAATCCAGCTGGGTGTCTATGTTCTGCCTTTACTCTTTGACACTCCAAACATTTAGCTACGTGCTTGACAATATCGCTTTTCAACCCTTGCCAAAAGTATAGCTTCTTTAGATCTGCATAAAGTTTGTTAACTCCTGGGTGGCTTGAATAAGGGGCATTGTGAGCCTCCGAAAGGACTACTTCCCTTAAGTTCCCTGAATTAGGAATATAGATTCTATTCTTGTATCTGAGCAACCCATCTTCATCAAATGTGTACCCTTCGACCTTAGGGTCGGTCGGGTTGTGTCTTATAGTTAATTTGACTTGCTCATACCAGGGGTCATGTCCTTGTTCATCCATAACTTGCCCTTTGAAAGAGGTTTTGAAGGTTGCTATAGTCATCAAGTGTCTCCTCCTACTTAAGGCATCTGCCACCCTATTTTCTTTTCCCTTAATATATTCAATTTCAAAATCATATTCACTTAGAAACTCTAACCACCTTCTTTGTCTGGCATTTAAGTGAGGTTGGGTAAAATGTATTTTAGTCCTTGGTTGTCCGACTTAAGCCCAAAGGGCTTCCCTAGTAAGAAGTGTCTCCACTTTTGCAGGGCATGCACAATTGCTGCCAACTCTAAGTCATGGGGTGCATAATTGACTTCATGAGTCTTTAGCTTCCTAGATTTGTAAGCCACTACCCCTTCATCTTGGACAAGTACTCCTCCTAACCCTTCAATAGAAGCATCTGTTACAACTGTGAAGTGTCCATTTGGGTCTGGTACCTTTAGGATGGGTGCTGAAGTTAGTTTTCCCTTCAAGATTTGAAATGCCTTATCACTTTGCTCGGTCCATACAAACCTTTTGCCCTTCCTTTGCAACGAGGTGATGGGGTTTGCTATCTTAGAGAATCCTTCCACAAACCTCCTATAGTAACCTGCTAGCCCCATAAAGCTTCTTACCTCTGAAACATTCTTAGGGATTGGCCATTCTACTATCGCCTTTATTTTATCTGGGTCGACTGCTATTCCTTCCTTTGATATTATATGCCCAAGATAGTGAATCTTTTCCTCAAAGAAGGCACATTTGGACAATTTTCCATATAACTTATGTTCTCTCAATCTTTGCAAAACAATTTGTAGGTGCGCTAAATGTTCCTCTTCATTTCTAGAGTAAATCAATATGTCATCCAAAAATACCAAAACAAACTTATCCAAGTAGTCATGGAATACACTATTCATTAGGTTCATGAATGCAGCTGGGGCATTAGTTACTCCAAAAGGTACTACTGTGAATTCATAATGTCCATATCTCGTCCTGAAAGCTGTCTTCGGAATGTCTTCTTCCTTAATTCTGAGTTGATGATACCCTAACCGAAGATCTATCTTTGAGAAAAATGCCGCTCCTTTCATTTGGTCAAAAAGGTCCTCTATGCGAGGTAAGGGGTACCTATTCTTTATGGTGACTTTGTTCAACATCCTATAGTCGATGCATAGCCTTAAGGTTCCATCCTTCTTCTTAACAAATAAAACTGGTGCTCCCCATGGTGATACACTTGGCCTTATTAATCCCTTGGCTAAGAGTTCCTCTAATTGCATTTTGAGCTCTTGTAATTCGGTTGTGTTCATCCGGTAAGGTGCCTTTGATACTGGTTCAGCTCCTGGGAGTACTTCGATAGAAAAGTCAAACTTCCTCTTAGGGGGTAAACTGGGTAGTTCTTCTGGAAAAACATCCTTAAACTCCTTTAAGAAAGGGGTATTTTCAAATGTTGGGGTATTTTCCTCCTTTCCTTCATCAATTTCAACCATAAAGATTTGTCCTCCTCTTCTCCTTTCCTTCTTTAATTGCATTGCTGAGATAGTTTCTATATTAATGGGTTTAAACTTTCCTTGGATTTTGACCCTTTTCCCCCCATCATCCAAACATTCAACAACTTTGCTATAACAATCTACGTTAGCTTGATGGCCTGCTAACCAACTCATTCCCATAATTACATCATATAATCCTAAGGGTGCCACATAGAGATCTACCCTTGTTTCGAACTCAAGGAATTGTACCCTTGCCCTCGGTAAACACTTAGTTACTTCCCTAGTTGCCTTATCCCCATATTGAACCGTCCATGATGACTCCATTTGATTAACTTTTAATGCATATTTGTTCACTAATTCAGGTGAGATGAAACATTCAGATGATCTAGTGTTAATTAGAATTGATATTAGTTGTTCAAATAGTGTACCTGTAGTTTCCACGGGAACATTCTGGTATCTTCTTCTTTGGTTCCTAACTGCTGCATGAATCCTCTGTTGGGGCCCTTGTTGGGGTTGATTGGCTCTAATTTGTCCTTGCATCCTGGGGCAATCTCTAGCAAAATGATTTTCCCCGCACATAAAGCATCTTCCTGGAGGACCTCTCCTACCTTGATTTCTAGGGGGATCATTCCTTGTTTCATTTCCCCTGGGTGGATAAGTTATCCTGTTCTGCTGGTCATTTCTGTTATAGTTGCCCCTATTATCATTGCCCCTGTTGTTATTGCCCCTATTGTTATTGCCCCTGTTATTATCATTTCCATTCCTTTGATATTGGTTAGGCGGTGGTCTCCTTTCGGAAGAGTTATTCCTTTGACCCTTGTTGAAATTAGTGTTTCCATTGAATTCTTGCTTCCTTTTAAATGAGTGGTTCCCATTATAGTTCCGTCCTGCTAGTGTTTGAATCTTCCTCTCTTGCCTTAGGGACTTTTCAAGTACTTCATTCGTATTTCTGGGTCCATGCATATCAACCTCTACCCCTATGTTGGTATTCAGCCCCAAAATGAATTTCCTTGCTTGGCCTTCTTCATCCTTTTGGTACATAGGCACATATTTAAGCAACTTGGCGAACTTATCCCAATATTGTTGAATGGATAGGGACCCTTGACGTAGATTATGGAATTCTGTCACTTTCTCATCAAAGAACAATTGAGGGAGCCACCTATCTCGAAAATGGTGAACAAATTGATCCCATGTGATCGTATCCCTGTTATACCCATTTTGTTCCTTGGTGTTGGTCCACCAACTAGCCGCCTCCCCTGTGAGTTGATAGGAGCCCCATAAAGCCTTAGTTGTTTCGCTAAAATCTCTTAGCTCAAAATATTTTTCCATTTCATTTAGCCAATTCTCAGCCCCTTCACCAATCTGCCTCCCGTCGAACTTAGGAGGGGTGATTTTCTTCAAATCCTTGGAGAGTTCCAATATGTTATTTTCCTTCCCATTACCCATCACATTTCCTTGATTGCTACCAGGGTTTCCATTCTCGGTACCACTTCTATTCTCATAGTCATTCTGCCTTTCCCTAAGGTCCTGCAGTGATTGTTCCAGGAAGTTGATTTTATCTCTTTGTTCGGTTAGAAGGTCGATTATAGCTTGGACCCCATCTCTGTTATTCCCTGGGTTGTGTCGAACCTCTTCATGATCTTCCTCATGGTTCCCTTCATGGTTTTCCTCATGGTTTTCCTCATGGCTTACCTCCCTTTGACTCCTAGTACGTCTTCCATTACCCCTTCCTCTTCCTCTTCCTCTTCCTCTTCCTTTTCCTCTTGCCATTCTAGGTTTTACCTAAAAGTTAAATTATGTAGTTAGTTTTTTTTTTTCCTTGTAGAATAAAATTTAATTTCTATTATTGTAAAACATTCCCTTAGTTGAATAAATTGAAGTGAGCACAAGGCCTAGATTTGAACCTTTGCTCTGATACCACATGTAATAACCCACCAAAATTTGATCCAACAAAAATTGAGTATATTTTTTTTTTTCATTATGTTTTATTCAATTGCATACTCTGGGCATCCATCCAATTAGGATAAGGCATTCATCCATTCGAGATGAGCTTCTAACCATACGGGTTAGGCAATTGTCCATACGGGACGTAAATTTCCATCTATCCAATACGGGATAGGCATCTACCCATACGGGGTAGGCATCTATCCAAACGGGATAGGAGATGCTCTGGCCAGAGACTTAGACTCATCGGGACCATTCGGGTCCTGAGCCACTCACTAAGTACTACATTCTTCTAACAAGAATGCACCGAGGTCGCCGTCCTTAGGAGTAATTAAAAAATAATACAAGCTTGAATTCCGCCTCGGAATTTGGCTTAAAGCCTCGGGAAGCCAAGCGAATCCATACGGGATTCCTTCCGAGTATGCATTGAATTAAGTTTGATTATCTTATCTTTCAATTAGGATTCTTACTCAACCAAGCCTAGACCCCACCCTCGAACGCCTGAGTACGAGGGACAACTCCGTCCCAAGACTGCCTACATACCCGCTTCGGCACGGGATCAAGGCGTAAAGTATGTAGTTCTATTTTCTAATCTATGGTTTGATGTAAACTGATTTGTGGGTACGCAACCCTTTCTAGGGTTAGTGTCCCAGACAATTTCTCTGCGGTTGCTACCCACGATGGTAGCACTTAAGCGAAGGCTCAAGATGGCCTATTGCTTGTGGCCTAAACAAAATAACTAGATCCTAATACTTATCATGAGCGTCACCCAATTGCAAATCATCAATATCCCTTCGAGATGAATTAAATAAATAAAGAAAGTAAATTTCATGAGGGTATTTAACTTGACCATCCCTAAGAGGGGTTTACTATGGTTTATCTCAACGGATGTGAAATTCATTTAAAAATTATCTTATTAAATTATCGATCCAAGGGGGATTACCCGCCCCTTGGATTTTAACTTCCAAATGTCCCTTATTACTCCCCGACGATTTATAGGGACGATGCCAGAGACGTCATTAATGCAGCTTTATTAGGCGTTAAGTGCAGTAGTTCAACATGACGGCATTACCCGTAAGCGTGACCCAGAGGCACCATATATACCGAACGCTGCTAGTTTTGGTTTTCCAACTTCCTTTGTTTAGTTTTCTAACTACGAATAACAAAATGAAAGCGTAATTAATTGAAGTAACTACTTGAAGTATAATTTGCATAACAATGAAACTTGCATAATAGTAATTGCATGAAGATATAATTATTCTATAATTCGCATGCTATGAACCATTAATAAAAGCAATTAATCTATGAGAAATTTGCATGACGTAAGAAGGTTTAACAAGTCCAAAATAACGATTAAATTTAAGCATTTGTATTAATGTAAGTTAGTCTCTAAGACCAATCAAGTGTCCCAACAATTCTTAATGGGTTGAGTAACTAAATTTTAAAAGAAAATAGTCCACAAATTTAAAACTTACTAAGGCAATTTAATTATGAGCTTGCTACATATTAGCCCAATTTTTTTTTTCTAAATCGTAATACAATATCTTATAGCTAAAATAAAAAAGAATTCGTTATTCCTAAATGCCATTTCTATCAAATAAAATAATATAAATTTTTTTTAATTAAATAACAAGGAATATTAATTTACATATAAAAAAATCTCCAATTTAAAATTTTTGACTTACAATTTAAAAAAAACGAAAGGAACTTTTAATTAAATAAGTTTATTTGGGTAGTATGAGGGCGCGGGGTGGGGACCACGGGTCCCATCACCCCTGTGGCCCTGCATGCACAGGTCCGCAGAGGTGAGGGGACCCGCGGGCCCCTCCGCACTACTGCGATAGTTACGACGTACTGTCCTTGCATGCCGACGTCTACCTTGTGCGAAACGCCAGGCGTTACGGGGGTTTTAAGAGGTTTTTTCTAAAGTTTGAATGATTTCCATTTTTTTTGTTATATATATATATGTTTTTATATACAATATTATTGTTATTATTTTTTTCTTACAGGAGTATTGCATTTTAATTTATTGTAAATCACCCAGAGCAGGGTAGATAGCAGGCAATAACAATGTTGCAGGATAATTTTAGGGACAAAATGAAGCAGTAACCAGAGGGATTTTTCCATTTCTTTTGTTTTCTACAGAGGGAGATTCATTCACAGATAAAGAGATAGTTTATTCTTTTTCATTCCTTTTGTTTTTCACACAGGGAAATTCTTTCACAGAGAAAGGAATAGCTTATATCTTTTTCTTTCATTTCTTTTGTTTCCTACACAGGGAAATTCATTCACAGATAAAGAAGTAAATTTGTTTGCACACACAGGGAGATCTGTTTCACAGAGAAGGGAGATGATTTATTTATACACACAGGGAGATTTGTTCACAGAGAAAAGAGAAAATTGTTTGTACACACAGGGAGATCTAATTTTTATCAAAAATAAACTGAAGGCAATGAATCTAATTTCCATTTACTCTACTTCTTTCAAATCTGAAACTAATTTCTTATCAGAATTAAAACAATGAATCTCATTCTCTACAAAATCTGAAACTAAGAATTTAAACAATGAATCTCATTCTCTACAAAATCTGAAACTAAGAATTTAAACAATGAATCTCATTCTCTACAAAATCTGAAACTAATTTCTTATCAAAAATTTAAACAATGAATCTCATTCTCTACAAAATCTGAAACTAATTTCTTATCAAAAATTTAAACAATGAATTTCATTCTCTACAAAATCTAAAACTAATTTCTTATCAAAAATTTAAACAATGAATCCCATTCTCTACAAAATCTGAAACTAATTTCTTATCAAAAATTTAAACAATGAATCTCATTTAAACAATGAATCTCATTCTCTACAAAATCTAAAACTAATTTCATATCAAGAATTTAAACAATGAATCTCATTTAAACAATGACTCTCATTCTCTACAAAATCTAAAACTAATTCTTAACAAACACAAATGAATTTCATTCTCATAAATAGTTTAATCAAATCTAATCTACCACAAGAATAAGATACATAAACTAAGTTGAAGGAACCTGGGTGCTTGCAAAATGGTGTAGAGTCTTCCTTGATCCTCCAAATTGAAGAGAAATCCTCCAACAAAATCTTGGCTGCCAATGAAAATGGACTACAAAGGAGAATTTAACTTGCAGAATTTCTTATGGAATAGCCAACACTCATTTTGAAACTTGTACCTATTTTATAAAAGAAATTTCAAATTCCCACTACCTAATTATTAATTGAAAAAAAAAGAGATTCTCTCCCGATTTGGCCTCCATGCAAATTGATTAGGCTTAGTGGGAGGAGTTACATGCAAGGAGGTGGAGAAGCCTCTAGAAGCTTCTTATTCCTCCTACAACATGTGCCTTAATTTGGGTGAGGGAAATTAAATAACAAATTAAAAATATATATGTATTTTCCATGTGTGTGTGGTTTATTATTTTTATTCCCTTACAATATTCATTCAATAATTTATCGAAGGAATATAATAGAGTTTTGTATTTAAATCAAAAAAGGTGATAAAGGAGGGTTGTGACAGCTCACTTAAAACACTTTAAAAGTGCACAACTTTAAATAATAATCCTACTTGTAGGTGAACAAAAGCAAATGACAGATATGAAAGCATATCCAATGACTTCAAACATTACAATCATCTTGCATCTCTCTCCATAAACATGGATTATTGATTTTGAAAACTGATCCATTTGTTTAAAATATACTCTTTTGATGTAATTAATAGTTAATTAATTTTTAAATTATTATATAATATTAAATGGTATTTAATATGTATTAATAGATATTTTGAATTATTATATAATTAATATTAAATATAAATCAAAATTTCATATAATGCATAGATTAGTATTATACTATAAATAATATATTTTAAATTATTACACGTTTAATATTATATAAATTTTAATTTAAGTTAATATAATTCATGCCATAAGTTTTTCTTAGTTAAAATTGAGAGAAGCTTGAACCATTACATAACTGCCACACAAGCACACAAAAGGTAGGAACTCACAAGCAGTGAGACCACCAAAACCCACAAAAGGACAAAATCCCTTTTTGAAAAGATGAATTTGGTTGAAACATCAACTAATGAGAACAATGTCTTGGCCCAAAAAAATTACATAATCAAAATAGAGGGGTTAGGATAGAGCCTCAAACCATCTTCTTGAACCCCCTTGTGTTGTAGCCAAAGCTACCAAGGCAGTAGTCGGTGAATAGCAGATTTTGAAATGCTTCCTGCAACCTTTTATGTATAGGTCAACATTGATTAGAGGATTTCTCTAATAGGGAAGGAGACCACGAAGAATTGGAAAATACACAAAAAACATGTGGCCACAAAAATACTGATAGAGATCCCTGCAGACAACACAACATAGACCACTTCAATAGGTCTATTATTAGCATTTTCAATAACCACAAACCCTACAACCCCAACAAACAGGGAACCTCAATAGGCATGTTGATAGAAAAGTAGTAATCAAGGTACGCCACAAGAAGGCCTGTTATTATGAGGATCCGGTTACTACTAAGAGGGAGGGGGGTGAATCAATAGTTAAAAAAATCTGCAAACCTTCAAAAACCAGTACCGGTAACTACTCAAACAATCTCTTAAACTAATTTACCAAACCATTCACTCAAATGTTCATCACTATGCAAAAAAGGTAAAGATATCAAATGCACAACTCAACAATGCGACCACCATATATGAACACAAAGATTTTTCATGTGGAAACCCAACTAGGAAAAACCACGGTGGGAATTAGCACCCACAAAATATTTGCACTCTTTTGGAATGCACATGGTTAAAGGCCTAGCTTGGTTAAGAGATGTACACTAATGGCAGGTTAAGAGTAGACCCTGTTAGGAGTCACTTAGTGAAGGGATTTTGCCTCAGCCCTATTAGGAGCTCTACCCTATTAAGAGTAACCTTGTTAAAGGATTTTAAACTCAAGTTAATGAGCCACCTGGTGAAGGGATTTACAATATCAAACATGTTTAATTATACTCAGTTAAGGGATTTCAAACTATTGTAACTATTAGGGAACAATAGAGGTAAATGATTTGATTACAGTACATCCTTGCTTGCTACTATAGATCATTTTCAGCACAACTCTGCTACACACATACAAACACTTCAATCTAGTTCGACAATACCTTCTTCTCAAAACTACCAATAGAAAATCTCTTCTCCAACTAGACCTAAATACACTTTTCAATTAGTTCGATTACAAAACCCTAACTATATCAACAAGATACAATGAATTTACATTTGGGGCAGCAAAACACTTCGCCAAAATACATTTTAAATCATTACAACAAATTTCTTGATGATCTCCATCATTGAATGATCACTGCACATCGATCTGATAAGCAATCAAACCCTTATCACATTCTTCTAAGCACTTTGCAATCCCCCTAGAAATCTAATCCTTGTATGTACTCAAACACCATCTTATCATTACACACAAATTATAACACATCATCACTAACTTATGAACATGATAAGATCCACCACCAAACCTTAAATCATTACCAATTAAACATCTGTTACCAGTATTCATCTTTCTTCACAGAATTCACAATAGTCAATTACAAATGTGCTTTCTAGTTCACCAAACTTGATGTGGTTCGGAACATAGGTGCATGTTCCTGCCTCCAACACTCTTGTAAAAATGCAACATCTAACTCTTCTCCAATTGACCATACCAGTCACTTGAGCATTACTCTGTTCTTGTTTACCTTACTATCAACTGGTTAGTCTAGATGACTTAGATGACTCAACAGACATGGTTGCCATCAATGAAAACACAAATAAAGTCATCAAACATTATATCATCATCATCAATCTCCTCATATCAACTTTACCAGTCATCTTCTCATCTAATCATCATCTCTATTAGTTATGCCAACAATCATTCCAATAATCATGCCAACAAGGCCACCATGCATAGTCAAGTGGAAGCCCTTGTTGTAGCCACCCACCTCAATAGGAATAGTTGTAATAATGAGAAAATAAAACTTACAAGAGAAAGCCAAGAACACAACTTGGAGATAGACCTCAACACTACCCACCTCCATAGGGCTATCATCACTGGTAAAATCTCCACAAGGGGGAAAAAAATTCAAACCCACATTCATAACAAGGGACTCATAGACTACAACATAGAAGTCCCAAAACAACCATTCAGATGTGAAAGAAAATAATTATAAAAAGAGAGGTAAGATAAGAAGACAAACCCCTACCAACATCCAGGGTAGAAGCCATAGAAGCTCATGAGCACTCAGGAACGTAAACCCTAGGCATCGAGCCCCACATCCCATGAACAGGGTGATGTCTACCAAGATCTCTAGTAGAATGCATCATACATGGGACAGAAAGTGACTACAATGTTGAACACACTACAGGATTGAAAGGGGGGTGAATTAGCCTACACCTTTATTTATGATTTAATTAAATTTTAAACCATAGTTAACATATTACTTTAATAAAAGAATAGAAGCACAAAAAACAACCAACTCATGAACAAAAGATTTATGTGGAAAATCCAAGAAAGAAAAAACCACTATGAGAATCACACTCACAATATAGGTATGAATGATTACAACAAATAGGCCATAGGATAGGGAGGTCCCTGCTCCAAACTTGCTAGCTAAGGTACACAACCTTAGGGCAAGATACAAAGGACTTTCACAATTGAAACTCATTGCTTCGAGGCAAGATACAAAGAGTTTCCAAGAGAGACAGATTGTCTTCCATTAGGAATAGCTAAACTAAAAAAGAATAGGATCTCTTTATCATGAAATAGACCATGAATCTCTATGTCAAGTGTCCAATATCATGGCAAATATATCTGACCTCAAACTCTATTGCCAACCACTATCAAGGCTCTTCTCAACAAACTGTCACACACTACTTAAATAAAATCTATCTACATATTATTCGCAACCACTTCACATCAAAACAAATACTTCCCATGAAACTATACATACAACACACACATTTTCCCATCCTTATATACAAAGATATTTATTAAAACTCTCAGCTAAGTTGGCCCAAGGTAGAGTACATAAAATTACACAACCTAGATCATCCTGACCAATAATATCCAATTTGGTCTACTTCAAGAGAAAGAGGGGACCCAAAAGTAGCACCACACATCCTTCTAAGTTGATTCCAACAAGCCACATACCCTAACATACCTTCCAAAGTTGGTTCCAAATGGAACATGTACGTAAGCAATAAAAATCAATAATTAATCAACCCAAAAACATCTTCCATTGCAAATTACCTAAATGTGGATCTTCACACACCATGATTAGACCCAAAAAAATATTCCAACTTAACCTCCAATGCATATTCGTACGAAAATGTATGATCTGGAGACAAGATAATACATCTAGGCACACTAAGACCCAATATAGCTGACCAAACCAAACATAGACCAATATAACTCACATGCAAAATGAAAGAAACACCAGAGATTTGACCTAGAACATTGCATGAACCAAATAAGCATGTCTTCCAAATTACAATACTTGAACTCACATTTTCGGAAGCCACAAGTATATTTTAGACTAATCTAACAAACACTCTCATTGTCAAAGAACAATAACAACTAGTCTCATCAACTCAACAGTCAAATGACCTGTAAACTTGATAGTACACCATTCACATAACATTAACATTATATCTAAGTCCGCACACCATACTCTTCACAATCTAGATAAAAAAAAGTCTTCCATTGGGGCACCAAATACTCTTTCCTACATATTAAAACTTTTGTTGTGCATTGATCTTCTAGAAACTTCCTCATGTAAGCATAACATCGCCACCAAACAATGACAACATCTGAACACTTAATACGTGGCCAAATATACCATTAAACATACATCACCAACTTATTGTAACATCATCGATAGAAAAATCTTAACTAAGATACCAATCAAACTCAATTTAGTAACACCAAGAAATGCTATTGATATCAATGTACATTTCTAATCATCTTTCAAAAAAAACTTTAATTGAGGCATGAATCAAACTTAATAGAAACATCTACATCATACATCTCTAATCATGTTCTATAACAAACTTCAACTAAAGCACCAATCAAACTTAACAACAACACTAATTTTTGACACTCTTAATGAACAATATAAAATAGAAAAATCTACATATACTTGCATGACAACATAATATTATCTCACCTGCCACCATAATAATAGATCACTTATTAGTGCCAACTGTATCCACAAGTACAACACAATATTGTATTTGGACCAAACCATATCTGAACCAACAATTTTGACATGAAAGATAACATATAAGACCAAAACACATGTGAACCATTAAGACATTCAAACTACCAACAAGTTTGACATCATTGACAAAATAACTTAGATTTCCTTTGGAACATAAGTACAACTCATCCAAACACCACAAAGACCTTGTAAACCTAGGAGGCAAAATGACACATAAAAGATAAAGCTCACAAAGGGGTCCAACAACCTCCTTCCAAAGGCAAGAAAATTCACAATCAAATATATGGAATAAGGTAGAATAAGCCCTCATAGCCACAAACAAAGCAACAAGCCACAACCCTAAGATAGAGCGCATAGAAGGGAAGAAACACCACAAATCAAGGATGATGTGGCTAGGGACAAATGCCTTCCAAATGTAGAAAGCATAAGAAAAGCATGAGTCCAAGCCATAAGGAGAGGCATGCAACAAATGATCCCCCAAGATTCACCCAAGATCCCAACAACCCAAGACTAATGAAAACCTCCAAAGACCCACCAACCAACACCCAAAAGCCCAGAAGGGAAACAGGGCCAACAATGCACCAAGAAGAGACACTCACAAAAAAAGCGGCTTGCCCCCAACCCCAAATAAGACCCCACGTAGAGGGAAGACAATGCACAACCAAAATAATGAGCCACACCATGGGACAAGAAACCACCATCATTGTCCTCATCCTTCTTTCCATCACCTTCCTCCTCATGTCTCCCCTACACATCTTCTCCACCCAAAACCTTAGTGCTTGACCTGTACCCACTCTTGATCATTTTCTAATACATACCATAAGTGAAAAAAATAGTATTATACTATAAATATAATAAATAATGATGTACTCTTATATTTATCTATTACCATTATTTTTGAAGCACTTTACTTGTACAATAAATAATATTTTGCAACAAATTAATTAAAAAATATAATGAAAACTTCAAATACACTACCCTAATTGGCCCTTGGCTTTTTTTTTAATAAGTAAATAAAATATTAAAAAAACTAGCTATGATACATTGTTGGGAAATGTAACACATGACATGCATCTTGGTTAAGTAGCACAAATACTGATAAATATTTTAAGAGATTTTCCATCAATTCTCATGTAGCATGATTGTTTTCACTTTCCACATGCTAACATAGAACATAAAACATCGACCAATATTTTTATGTATATATTATGTCGTACAAGAAAAGTATAAGGAGATCCTACCCACTATTTTCTCATGTGGTAATGAAAAATCGACAAAAAATGATTTCACAAAATAGAATCTGATGGCTAAACAACATTCTAATAGTCTTACACATTTACTGGAAAATTTGGACCATTGATATAAATATGAGAGCATATGCCTCAAAAAAGGTAACACCTTTAGTTTAATAATAACAAGCAATTACACCTTGTTGTGCAATAGATAGGCCAAAGAGGTGTATAAGGTCTATTAGCAAAAAAAATGATCTATTAGAAAACTAGTTTTCAAGGGGAGAGAGAGAGAGAGAGAGAGAGAGAGAGAGAGAGAGAGAGAGAGAGAGAGAGAGAGTCTTAAGGGGAGTCTCAAGTCCAAAGAGAGAGAGTAGTAAAGTCATTAAGGAGAGAGAAATTTAATCTAATAGGAATAAAAGTATCTAGAAAGAGACTTAAGATGATAGACTAAAAGGAGAGAGAGAGAGAAAGAGGGAGAAAAATACTAAAAATATTTAATTTAATGAATTAAAAAGACTAAAATGGGGAGTGAGAGAGAGTACTTACTAGTTTTAATCATCTTCTATTTCTAATATATTTTATAATTTCATTAATTTAAGTGGGTTGGTGAATTACAAATGATAGAGATGCATACCTCTTTTTTTCGCATGATATCTTGCCAATTGTTCTTCATGATGTCTTTGTTCTACTTGAGGTGAATTCTTTTGTAAATCCTTATTTACACTTGTCCTTTTATTTCCCATCTCCTTCCTTTAAAAATATGTCTTTTGAAAGATCCACAACAAAAAAAATCACTTAAAAATGCCTTCTTTGTAAAAAAATGTGAATTATTTTTCCAATTTGAGATGTAGAAAATAAAAAAAAACATCTATATTTATATGAAGTCATTCATAACTTGGAAAAAGAAAATGACCGACTAGTGTTTCTATCGAACGTTGGCAGTTAAAAAATGCCATATTCGATAGAAAGTGGCAGTTACAACCAATATTGATGATGTAGGGTTCAATAGAAAGGGGGTTCGATCATATCCCCTAGGTTCTCTAGAACCCCCTTTCTATTGAACATATATTCTATCGAAAGTGTCTATTAGATTTCTCTCCCAAAAACCTTCCTGGTTTCTACAAAAATCTAGTCTTTGAAGCTCAATTTGGGTACTCAAATGGATAAATTTTGACAAATCCAGATGCATACAAGTAGTACTCAAAGAGAGCTTTCTGATAATTATTATTTTATTATGTATTGAGTTTATTAAGATTTTTTTAAAGATTAACTAAATATATGTTTCACACTGAACATCAACCTCTGAGTTCAATGCTAATGGAAAAAGAGTAAACACCACTGAAAAAAAATCTAAAAAATATTTACGTAATAGGTATTGAAGTCCTCTTTCCAATTAAAAAAACAAAATGATTTCCATTACATTTACAACAAGTTATGTAATATCAAAAGGACATATGTCAAAATTACAGTTAAATCGATTTCAAATCTTAATAAAATATAAAATATTGAAGATAATCTTACAAAACCAATTGCAAACACTAGGTATGGATGTTACAAAACAAAATTCAAAAGAATCACATTCATATCTATTATAGAAAAAAGTTATGGTATATAGAGTGAGCATCACTCTTTAAAAATGTTATTTTTTGAGAAAAACTAGTTTTCGGGGAAGATAGAAAAATGGAAGCAAATTGATTCCAAAAATTATCAAAAAAATATTTTTAGAATCTACAAACAAAATGACACAAATCACTAGTTCACATCATCTACAAATTCTTTACGGTTTAGCGGTAATAGGTATTTGAATTTGAAGTTTTTTTTTCTGAAAATGAATATTGTAGTGTCAAAGTTGGCAAAAAAGTGTAACCCACTATTGTCGATTCACCCCATTCTACAAGTTGAACATCAGATCCAGACACATTGGTGATGAGGTTGAACAAGTTGCTCAATATTTGAATGGATTGTGGATGTTGATACGAGATAAACTCAGTTTGATCAAGTTGCTGAGTGTTGAAGAAGCATATCAATATGCATTGAAGGCGGAAGAGAAGTTGAATAAAAGACATGAGAAAAAGCAACAAGGTAGAAGCAGAAGAATTTATGGAGAAAGATCCTATATTGGAGGTTGAGGAACCTGTGCAGATTGGAATAAAGACAAGGAAGTTAGCCGAGATGGTAATTCATACCGAAGAGATGACATGATTTTTTACTAAAAGAAAGAAAATGAAGGTTACCAGTTCCTTCAACATTTATTTCTGTTTTCTCATCGGATCTTGTGGATCTGGATTCTGATCATAGACATGTTCATCTACCTTATCCTTGGTCTGTGAGACATTTTGTTTTTTTCTCGACAATTTATCGCTTACGAAATTTGAGATAGTTTTTTGGCTCAAAACTCAGGAACCACTTGGACCTATTTTCTATTAGCGAATCTTATAGATCTCTTCCATAGCTTGCGAAGCTTCAGTTCCTTGTTTCCAATGTTCCTTGGCATGTCTTCAACTTTCCCTTGGGTCTGCACTTCATCCTTCGGATTTTTTGTAGGGGGCTCTTTGACGGAGGCTAAGCTTGGTGTTTTACTTGTTTCATCTTGTTCAACGATATTTATTTCATCTTGGGTCTGATACAAATCATCCTTGATCATATAAATCAATGTAATTAAGAATTTAAAATCAAGTTTAAGAACTTAGAAGATAGATCTAAGGATTAGGAGTTTCAAAGTTGGCTAGCATCACTACTTGAACTGAATGTTGCATAACACACATGTTTTGTACTCAGGCTTATGAGGTGAATGTTGTGACCCCACATGTTGCTGACAATTTGTAATCAATTTCTATCATATAATAGAACATTTTGCATTGCCTCCATCACATTGTCTTGTTAGTGTCGTGATTTATCTTCTGTACAGTCTTGACTATTTTCCTTGAGGACCCTCCTAACCATGAGTGCTCCAAGTGGTATTAGAGAGAGAATTTGTTCTAAAGATTGTGAAGTCTATAAGATTTTGTTGTGGGGTGGCGGAATTGAGGATCCGACCCACAACTGCAAAGGACTTGCATGAATATGGCACGAAGAAATTCTAGACGTGGTGGAGCATGTGGAAATGTAAACCCTTGTATGATGGAAATATTGAGAGGAATTGCAACCCGTTTAGAAGCTATTGAAACAACCCAGAGACAAGGTCACCATATTGAAGATGTGAGAAATGATGAAGGATAAGTTGAGGTGGGAGAAGAAGTTGCGAATCAACAGACAATCGATCTGGAAGAAGAGAGGTTCTTGAGGGTTTTAAGTAGAGCGGACACCAAACCACATTTTACCCCACTGGATTACGATGGCAAGTTGGATTTGGATGAATTAATGGATTGGATCTTGGAGATGGAAAATCATTTTGATTTTGAGAATACTATGAAAGAATGGAAGATATGTCTGTACTAGGTTGAAAGATCATGCATCTCTTTGGTGGGAACATTTGTAGGTTGATCAACATAGAAGAGGTAAAGAAAAGATCAAATTGTGGGAGTGAATGGTTAGTAAGTTGAAATTGAAGTTCTTGCCTACCGACTATCAAGTGAATTTATTCCGGAAGTTGTAGAACCTGGAGAAGAAGGAAACTAGTGTGAAGGATTATACCGAAGCATTGAATGAGAGTTATGGAAACGAAGACAAAAGACAAGAAAAGAGATTGTTTAAAGGAACCTATTTTAAATGCAGAGGAGAAGGACATTGTGATTTCAAATGCAGGAAGATAGAGAACTATGAAACATTAATTAGCCTTGGTAGAAGAAGAACCTACTAAATCAGGTACAAACTAGAGCATGTAGAGTTGTTGATGATGAGAAGAGCATTATATCATATCGGAGGAGAGAAAGAACCCTTGCAGAGGAAGAGTTTGTTCAAGACAAGATGCAAAGTAGTTGGTAAGTGTTGTAAAGTTATAATTGACAATGGCAATATTGATAACCTTGTTTTGAATGAAATGGTGACTAAGTTGAATTTGGAGAGATTGAAACACCCTAATCCCTATCAAATAGAATGGATTCAAGATGAGCACAAGGTATTAGTAAGTGAACAATGTTTCGTAAAATTGAAGATTGGAGCTTAACATGATGAAATTTTGTGTGACATTATTCCTATGGATGTATGACATATCTCATTGGGTAGAGCTTGGCAGTATGATAGATAAGCAATGCATGATGGAAGAAGGAATGCATATACTATTGTATGTAATGGGGAGAAATAGATCTTTTTGCCTTTGTAGGAGACTATGAAGAGTGAAGTTTGTATTGATGCTAGAGTTTGTCTAGTTGATGGAAGGAAGTTCCTAGATGGGATGAGATGTGAGAATATGTGCTTTGCCTTAATTCCTAAGAAGACTGGAGAGTTAGAGCCTCAAGAAGAACTAGCGGAGGAGATAAAGAGTTACGGATAGAGTATGGAGACACTATTTCAGACAATGTACCTGATAGATTACCCCCTATGAGAATTAAGTATCAATCATTGCATGGACCTGATTCTTGGAACTAGTTTGCCTAATAAAGTAGCACACCAGATGACACCGACAGAGAATGAAGATTTGAATAGACAAGTGTAGGAGTTGTTGAGGAAAGGTTTGATCTGAGAGAGCTTCAGTCCTTGTGCAGTTCCAGCAATGTTAGAACCTAAGAAGAATGGATAATGGAGGATGTGTATTGATTCCAGAGCAATAAACAAGATCACGGTGAAGTACCAATTCCATTTGCCTAGGATGGATGACATAATGGATTTTCTAGGTGGAGATAGATATTATACAAAGATAGACTTGAAGAGTGGATACCATCAGATCAGAATTAGAGAAGGAGATGAGTAGAAGACAATATTCAAGAAAAATGAAGGGCTATATGAATGATTGGTGATTCCTTTTGGACTAACTAATGCACCTAGCAATTTCATGAGATTGATTAATGAGGAATTGAAGAAATTTTTGGGTAAGTTTGTTATTGTGTACTTGGATGACATTCTAATTTTTAGTAAGATAGAACACGAACATCTGTTGCACATGAGACAAGTTTTGCAGAGGTTGGGAGAAGAGAAGTCATTGATAAACATTAAGAAGTGTAGTTTCATGAAGGAAGAGATATTTTACTTGGGATTTGTGATATCTGTGGATGGATTGAAGATGGATCTTGAGAAAGTAAGAGAAATTTTAGAGTTATAACTTAGAAATGTAGAGAGGGTTAGAATCCCCAAGGAAATTGTCAAGCAATGTGAGGGGATAATCTATTTTATGGTGAATAAAGATGAATATCTCATGGAGGTAGTTGAGCCCCAAATAGTGTGAATCATGCCTATGGGCTATGAGGTTGATTTAGGAACTTTAGATGCCTATGCACAACACTATTTGAATGCTTTGGTAGACTCCAAAGAAGAAATGTTTGGAACTTACAAAGAAAAAAAAATGGAACTGCACACCAAGTTCACTGAACCGGCAAGGAAAAGGAAGGTGGCTAAGATAGTGGAGGAAATCCTTGTTGAGGATGGTCACCCTCTAGAGAAAGTCAGAGCTACAAGAGATACAAGAGATGGAAAAGAAAAGGAAAAGAAACAAAAGTCTACACTAGATCCAGTCAAAGCAAAGGTGATAGCATCTTCTATCGCTTCGGTGAAGACACCTCCGATTGAATCAGAACCCTCTGGTTCATCTGCTAAGGGAAATGGTATTTTGAGGAAGAAGAAGAAACCCCAAAGAGAGTATGTTGTAGTTTCCCCAGTGGCATCTAAAACTGAGACAGATGCAGACATTCCAAAGGCCCCAAAGAAAGGAGAATTTCCAAGAGTGATCTGAAAACCTTAATTTGGTGCTGAGAAGAAAGGGTTGAAGGAGAAGAAGGCAATGTCTAATCCTATTTCAGTAAGAAAGCCTAAGCGAGGAAGAAAGATAAAATATAACTTGGATGAGGCAATTGAACTTAGTAAGATGGAGACCACCCAAACCAACTATCATATTAGTCCTCCTTTATCTACTCAAGAGTTAATATCTATGAAATTATTAAAGATGGAAATTTGAAGAATATTTTTGTATATTATGAAAATATGGATGATAAGGATAAAAGGAATACTGAGGAAGCTATAGTTTTGTATATGGATGTATTTAGTAAAGATTTAATTGAATTAGAAAAATATCTTTTGAAAGATCTGTACAGTATAATTGATGCTAGAAGAAAATCTGCAAGTCAGATGGATAGAGAAATACAGGAAACTGAATTGGTCAATTAGTGCACAAGTGTCACTATTGAAGAAATTGATGGATTAATTTTGCTAGCAAATAAAAAGGAATTTGGGAACAAAGACAGAGTCAACAACTTGATGGCTGGCATAGTAGAGGAAATAAGGAGAGAAACCAGTGAAATCTAGAAGAAATTTATCACTAAGAATCAACTAGTAGAATCCGATTCACTTGACATAGCCACTCAGTCAGAGAATCCTCTGGTGCAAGATTAAAATAAGGTGGAGGACACACAGGATGTTGCAAAGCAACAAATTTTGGATTTCGTAGAGGTTGAGGCAGGTAAGGGAAATGAGGAATCAACTGAGGCAAAGGATGGTGCACCAAGTGGAGACATCAATGCATGAGAGGCAACCATAGAAGATAAAGGTAAAGTAGAGCAAAAGGTTGAGAAAAAGGAAGAGGAAAAATAGGAGGAATAGATCAAAGGGAAAACAAAAATAACAGAAACTCCAATCCTTATGAAAATTGACACTTCAAAAATTCAAAGCCAAGGGGGGTTTCCTCAATTTAACCTCAGTTTTGACAAGCCCTTCAATCAAATGTCTCTAGTAGAAAGGATGATTATTTTTGTTGCTCTCCAAGCTCAATCTAGTTAGGAGTTAGCACAATTTGAATTAGAAGAGAAGAGACTCATTGAGAAAATAGTTTTAGTTTGGAATAGGTGGTACCAGAACTATAACTCAATGCCGATACAAGTTCATCTGGTAAGCTTCAACACCTAATAGATCACATATCCTCTTAGTTTGATTATTTGACCAAGGCATCAACTAGGTAGGATATGGAGAAATTCAAAGATGCCAAAGTACAAACATCTTTACAAATGATTAACAATAATAAGGCCCAACTTGATAAAGAATTAAAATTAATCTATGAGGCCTTAATGGAAGGTGGTAAGATTTATAAGTCTTCTCTAGTTTTGACAACTTTTCCATTGAAAAAGACAAGAAAATAGACAATTGCAGAGGTCAGTTAGCTTAGATTTCTCAGGCTTATGAACCTATGGGTAACTTAACCAATAGTATTGAAGGCCAAATTTTGACTATTATGGAGTAGATTAGGAATTTTGAGAAGGAGAAGGAGAAAATGGTTAGGCGGACAAGCGAACTCTGGAACCTAATTGGTCCCCAATTAGACACCTTAGTGTACCATAAGATGGACTATATTCAAAATATGTCTCAAGAGACTCCAACTGAGATTGCAGCAATAGAATTTCATGCTTATGTTTTGAATGGTTTTGTTTCAATTTTGGATAAATTGGGAGTAGGTTGGAACACCTATTTTGGGTTCCTTAAGGTTGCATATGAAGATGTACTTAAATATGTGTAGATTGGATCATCCGGTGTGTATATATGTACAAAAAATTTTGTTGCACATCCTATCTTTGGAATTGATGTCAAAGGTGGAGAGATAAGGTGAAAAATGTACATATTGGTTGTGTATGGAGTGTACAATTTGGTGATACATATTTTTGGGTTGTTGATCTAAAGGGGAGCCTTAGAATTATTTATGCTTGATCCAGTGTATAGGTTTCATAGGTTTGAACACTTGGCCATTTTTCACGAGTGTTACCATCAATGCCAAACGGGGAGATTGCTGGCAATTGACACTCATCTGGTGACTTTCGGTAGTTGCTTATTGGTCTAGGATTGTCAATGATGGAAACTCTTCTTGGAGATTCGATTCGACAGTCGTGATTTCTCTTATCTAAAAGTAAGAGTTAACTGGTGGGTAGTTAACTGGTAAACCATGGCTATCTTGGTAATGTTTTGGTCCAAAAATAGTTTTGGTGATTGTGGTGATTTTGGTGGTTGATTTTGTGTTCTTGGTGAATGGGAAGATCCTTAGGAAGCGTGTGATCATACTCTTTTGGTCCGGTGCTATGTTTTGTTAAAGATTGAATCCAACTTGAAGCTACACGTTACACTTCTTGAAGTTGACTTGAAGGAGATTATTTTTGTTAAGACTGAATATATAAGATTGAATTGGCGATTAGTTTTTGGTGTAATACAATTTGTGGTGATTCGTCTTGGAGCGATTGAGCACAG
This sequence comes from Cryptomeria japonica, assembly GCF_030272615.1. Taxonomy (NCBI): domain Eukaryota; kingdom Viridiplantae; phylum Streptophyta; class Pinopsida; order Cupressales; family Cupressaceae; genus Cryptomeria; species Cryptomeria japonica. The sequence continues at coordinate 222,058,286 of NC_081409.1, forward strand.
TTTCACATGGGGATTTTGTTCACAGATAATCTAATTGCAGACTAAGATAAAAATAGAGTATTGGCAGAGCAAGGATAATCAGAGATCTAGTGCTTAACCAAAACTCATTCATGCATTATCAGATGCTACTTCAAAGTTCATTTAATTATATTTCCTCATTGTAATCAAATTTTTAGTCAATGAGACTTACCTAGAGGTTGTAGCCTTTCAGGTTATTGCATTTGACCAGTGACCTCTAAGCAGGGAGCTTGAATGCAAGTGCATTCCTCATCTATGTAATATGTATGTAATCCTGGCTATAGTATATGAATATTGTTGGTTCCCGCCCAAATGTGGTTTTTCCCTTTCTGGGTTTCCACATAAAAATTCAAGTGTTGTGGATCTGTGGTTTATTTATTGTTTGTTTATGTTCTTTATTGTTATACATTGCTAACCAATGGATAAAGAATAAGTTTGTGAATTTAATTTCCAAAAAATCACTTTTTCATCCCCCCCTCTCAGTGATCCCTAATTCTAACAATAATGTGATAGAGATAGAGGGAGTGATGGAGGGAGACATATGTTGGCAGTGGACCAGCGTCCCTCGTGGGGATTCACAACATGGTTTAACAACCTCTTGTGGATTCTGTAAGTCCAGTGGTTGTATCAGACATTGACAGGTCAATCTTTTGGTGCAATGACAACCCTAGCTTGTAACAAGTGGTATAAGAGCTTGGTCATGGGTTTGAATCATGCAGGGCACATCGAGTGACACTGGGAGGGGAATTGTTAGCAGAGGGCTAGCATCCCTCATGGGGATTCATGTCATGGTTTCATAGATTCCTATGGATTCTATAAGTCTAGTGGTTGTATCGGGCATTGACAAGTTAATCTTTTGATGGAACGGCAACCCTATCTTGTAACAACATAGAGGGAGAGATAGAGGAGAAAAGAAGCTAGAGAGAGGAAGAGGCAAATATATAGATAGAGAAATAAAAGGACGTAGAGGAAAAGATAAATATAGAGAGAGATATATAGAGATAGAGGGGGAAGGTCTATAGCCCATTATCTAGTGATGGGTGCCAATTCAAATTGGTAGAGTCTATTCAAAGCCTAAATTTTCAAGATGTATCCACTTTGAAAAATCATAAAAAATCAAAATACTCAACCAAAAATTATAAAAAAATATGCAACTTCTAGTTGTCACCCTTGACTATCTTTTTACTAAAGGGTTTTCAAAAATAATTTTAATGCAACTATAACTTTTCTGATGTGCACACTAGACACTATGTTATGTTTTGTTGAGAAAACACAAATACTTTTATGTGCATGAAATATTAGAACACCTTAATCTTATCCATTTTTTAAAACCTTTTGTATTTTAGAATCTATATTTAGAGTACTACATTTCTTGTTCTTTTGGTATCTTCAAGTTTTGAGTGGATGAGTCTCAAATTGCTCCTCCAACTTTAGGTTTAGTTGATTTAAAAAATAGATTAAAAAAAAAAAGTGGCCACTTATACCCTCCTTTTTGTTCACCATCCTGGTGAACTTAACCTAATATTGGTCAAAAATAAAACTAAAATCCAAAGAAAAATGGATGAGGATAAATGGTATATCAAATATTGGAAACATTAATCAATAGACCACAAAATGATGCTGCAATATTGAAACTTTATCTTGTCTTTCATAGACAAGAATGGTTAATAAAAGGTCCATTTTCAATGGGGATTTCAAATAGTATGTAAGGAACTTTCTTATTTAGATTTTGGACAAAAAAATGTAAGCTTTGGAATCTTGAAGATGAAATAAATTCAGTCAAAGCCTTCAGATAGCTTAGAATTATAAATTGATTGGCCTTTAATTTAAAAAAAATTGTAGGGTTTTAATGATATTCAGCTTGTCAGAATAGATCTATTGGAGAAGATTGGATGGTACAAGTTAAAATTTTATCCTCCTAGTAGAGTAGTATACTTTCATGCTTTCTAATTTTTAATCTTTGGTTTTGTTGCCATCCACTTAAGAAGGGCTTTCAAAGTTGTCATCTACTTCCTTAGTTGGGCATTGATGATCTATAGGAAAAATCAAGTCCAATTTGTGTACTCATTGTTTCATTATAATTAAAAAATATTAAAGGTACACTGGTTTCATTTAGATTAATTCATATTTGAAATGGTTGGTTGCACTAGAACTAGCCTATTTAGGACAATTAATTTTACATACCTTCCTGTTGTGTAAAACAAGTCTCAGAATGAAACATGAGAACAATATATTTCATTTGTTTTCTAGGTTCCATATCTTGAGCATAATGACAAAGTCAAAGGAGAGAGTTTGTATTTCTTGATTATATTGAAAATATTTTTGAAAGCCCCAAACTCACCCCAATGGTACATATCATAATCTAAATGGTTGCCCACTCTAGGTTTTCCAATAACTTAAATGTAATGTTTCAAGGATATCTAATTTTGTATCAATTTATTCCATTCAAAATAATATTTTCAGAATTGATTGTGTATGTTTTTCAAGTTCATGTTTCATATCACTCTCCACTTTTTGATGATGGATGACTAAATGTGATTAGATTTATGTCAATTGAAAAGAATACATTATTGATTATAGAAGCAATCTCTTCAATACTAAACTGTAGAAAGCTCATGCCAACTAATTTATCCCACATTTAAATCTAAATAATCACATCTAAATGTTAGTAAATCCATGGTTCTACCTTTCCCTAGCCTCACTCGAATTGAAATTTAAATGTTTTCATGTTTTACCAATTAAGAATTTCTTAAAAATAATGATGAAGCTCATTAAAACTATATACTTACATTATACAATGATACATGTTTATAGATCTATACTTTTATACACTTCCTCATGTAATGTTAAAAGTCATTTATGTTTTCCCATAAATCTCTTATGGGCCCATCTCTTGTACCTCTTGTCGCTAGTGGTTGCAAGTGCAAGTAGCACCCTAATACAGTTTGAACCTTATGACAAAAATAACACCATATTTAAACCATCACACTAAATCAATCCTAACAAATACAAATAAATATTTAAATAAGAAAATAAATAATATAAATACAAAAATCAAATATATAACTTTGATAATTAAATCTATAAAAAATTTAAATAAAGAGAAAATAAATAATATTAAGACAAAAATTACATATGTAAATTTCACAATTTAAGTTATAAATAGATAAATATATTTATAAAATGCAGTTGAAAAGTCAAAGAACTTTAATTTTTCTCGTAACTTTAATCTTCTGTAACTTTGACAAAATTTACTAACATCCCCATTATAAGGATTGTGAAAATTTTGCACTTCAATGAACAACTTCGCACTTCATGGAGAGGAAATGAGTGATCTTGACGTTTAATAATGACCAACAATTGTCTGTTGTAGCACCTTATTCGTGTTCCTTTTTTTTTGTTTGACATTTTATTTTATTTTATTTTGTATGCCATACTTGACTAAAGTAGATAAACTTTATTTATCTTTCTGCGTACATTCACTTTTTCATCAAGTCTCTACACTGTCTATTTTGTTTGGTCTGAAGTGACTTCTTTAAATTAAAATTACAAGATTCACGTAATTTTAACAAAATTCTATTTCTTCTTCTTCTCGACCATCCTCCAAAATAAGATTTTGACCTTAGACAACCTTAAAAGCAGAGGCTTTGCCTTCCCTAACAGATGTGTGTTGTGCCTTCAAGAGGAAGAGTCTGTGGATCACCTTGCCATCCACTGTTCCTTCTTAGCCTCAGTCTAGGAAAGATTCCTAAAGAGTTTTAGTATTGCCTGGGTGTTTCCTAATAACATTAGTGATCTGTTCTCCTCCTGGAATATAAGATGGACTAACTCTTTTCTGAGATCTTTATGGCAGATTTCTTTTCCTCACATCCTGTGGGGTCTTTGGAAAGAAAGAAATAATCGAATCTTCAGGGATGTCTCCCTCAATCAGGATATAGTGTTCTAGAAAATTCAATGGGATATCCAAGAAAATATAGGGATCATTAAGGGTCCTTGTTATTTGAACAACTCTATGAAAATAATATCTTAAGGGGATGGAATATGAAGATCATGGATAGTCCTAACCTCAACCACAATAAAAGGCTTGAAGCTAAATGGAAAAGCCCCCCTCATGGTTGGTTTAAAGTTAATTTTGACGGTGCTGCCAAAGGCAACCCGGGTCCTTCAGGTTGTGGAGGTGTTCTAAGAGATGACAGAGGATTTTGCAAGGAAATGGTTGTTGTCCCTATTGGAACCCAAACTAACCATAAAACTGAAGCAATGGCAACTCTTCAAGGTATCCTCCTTGCCAAAAAATGGGACTGCCCCTACCTATGGATTGAAGGGGACTCAAATAATATTATAAATTGCCTAAAGGGGATTTCAAAACCTTCATGGTCGATCCACAACATAATCATCTCTACAATTGACCTTATCAGCACCTTTAAAAATTGCTACATTTCCCACATTTATCGGGAGGCTAATAACTCTGCTGACCGGGCTACCAATGAGGTGGTTAAAAGGGAGGAAATGACCACATGGATGGGAGAATGAGGACTCCTTGAAGATGTCAGACAAATCATTTGCAATGAGCGATATAGAAGTACCCCAAAGATTCTTGATGGACGGGATAATTATTAAAAGAGCAAATGTGAGTACTTCGAGTTATTATTATAATGAGAGACTCACTCATTATAATATCCGTGCCATAAACTCCCATGCTTTCTAGGTAATTTTTATAGTTCTAAGAAGCTCTAAGGTTAACTTTCTCTACAACTTTCAAAGTTCGGCTTTGAACAACGACAACATGGGTGATAATAGGAGGCAATATGAACCTAGTAGCTGCAAAGAATGGAAATAGAAGGAAGAGGTTTGGGGTATCCTGCAGAAGGGTGGTTTCTCGAATTTCATGAAGAGACTCCACAATTGAGATGATATGGTCACTATTTTTTTCTGCAAAAATTGGAAGAAGTGCATGCTAAAAATGGGAGACCAAATGGTCAAAGTTGATGAAGATTTAATTGCTCAAGCCACGGGCCTCACTAGAGAAGGGTGCAACTTCTACCATGATAGGAAGGTCAGCAGGGAAGCAATTGAAAGGTACCCGGTCACTGAGAAAGAGAAAAAATGACTAGTAAAGTTGAGCAAAACCCACTACCCACCTAGGGCTTTTGCCAAACCCTAGCGGGAGGTCCTCTTTGTTTTAATGCATTATATCACCTTAGATGGTAGGTTCACGAAAGTTTATGGTTATCACTTTGTTTTGTTGAACCACTTTAGGTACAATGATAAGGTTAATTTCCCTTATTTCCTGCTTTGTTCGATGAATGCATCCCTTCAGGCCTACAAAGAGAACCCTCTGGGTGACACCGCAATGCACCAAGGCCTAATGGTCCTAATCTATGACCACCTCAAGGTCAACCAAATTGCTCAGATGCAGCCCTCTATGGATTTTGAGGATGAGGGGTCTGATTTTTCCTTCTCAGAGGAAGAGGAATCTGATAGCGACCCTTCAATGGACACTAAGGACAACATGGATGTATCAGAGTATGAAAGTGGGAAGAAGAGGAAATACAACAAAACTAAACCCTCTTCCTCTAAGGCAAAAAGCCTAAAGGCAGACCCCTAGTTAGCATCTCCTCAGAAGAGGAGGACTTAGATGATTCTGAGGAGGAGAACCCTCAAGGGAAGCTAAAGAAGAAAACAAAAGCTCAAACACAGACCAACAAGAAACACAAGAAGAAAGAGGAGACTAGTAAGGAACCGAAAGTCCACAAGCAGGTTAGTGCCCTGGAAGCTGGTTAGAACCTAAAAAAGGAGACAATGGAAGAGAATCTTAGGGTTGTGGACACAATCTCCACCCAGCACACCCCTAAAGAGGAACAGGTAACCCCTGGAAAAGCTGACCCCCACTCTAGCCCTCCTCTCGAGGGCGTGCAAGGTTTCATGGGAACAATGGATTGGCTCATTAATGGTTACAAGAAAGCTGTGGATGAAAACAAAAAAATTTGCAACAGAGTCTTGATTCTGGAAACCATTAATACTGGGGAAGGAAAGATGATGGCCAACTACATTGAGGACATGAAAAACACCATTGCCAAAGTAGAAAACATAAGAGATGCTTTCAACCCCAGGTTTGAAAAAATTGAGAAGGATCTGCTAGAGAGGAAAAGTCTTGCTGACACTAACAACAAAACTCTTTCAGACACTGCTAGTAAAATTGGTAAAATTGAGGAGTGTCTGAAGAATATTGCTGAACAAAGCCTTAGCATTCTAAAGATCTCAGCCAACAACACCCACACTCTCATCAGCAAATTAGATGATGAAAAGGAAATCTAGGATATTGACCCAGAAACTGAAGGAACGGGGGAAGCTCAAGGTCCCAAAACCCGCACCGGAGGGAAAAAGAAGGAAAAGAAGCTAAATAAGGATCTGGAAGACCTTAAAGCTGTCGGGGCCACCTACGATGAGCTGGTGATAAAAGCAGAGGATCTGTTGAAGAAAATTACTGTGTAACACCACTTCTATTTTGGTGTTGTTTTTTGTTGTTTTGTTGTTCTTTCTGTTCGCTGGTCTTTTGGACTGCTTTTTTGTATGTGGTATTTCGCACTAAGCTTCTTGGTGCCTTATCTTTATCTACTTTGTAAAGGTTTCAGGTCCTGAAAACCTGCTTTTCTAATTAATTAGAACAAAATTCTATTTCTTGCTAATAAGGAGGCAACACTCATATTAGTCGGGGACTTTAACACCCCTCTTTATCCCTTGGAGAAGTTAGGTGGTCTAATTGATCACAATGATAGCATGCTTGATTTTGTTGACTTCATTAGGAAAAATGACCTATTAGATCTAGATCTTCAAGGGAACCCCTTCACCTAGTCTAACAACAGAAAAGGTTCTAATCTTATCCAGGTCAGGCTGGATAGATTTTTGGTCTCAGCTAAGTGGGACCTTGGCAACAATTCCTCTCTCTTGAACCTCCCTCGCACTATTTCTGACCATTCCCCAATCCTCCTTTCTTGGGATGATAGGCTGGTATCAGGCCCCATACCCTTTAGGTATGAGATTATGTGGCACTCTCACTCAAAATTTAAACAATGCTTACAAAATTGGTGGAACTCCCCTATTCAAGGTTCTGCTATGTTTAGAATCTCTAAAAAGCTGGAGATAATCAAAAGGGAGGTCAGAGCTTGGAATAAATCTTCTTTTGGTTACATCTTTAAGAGAAAGAAGGAGGTTGAAACCAAACTGGACCGCCTCTAGAGAATCATTGTTGAGGGGGTCACCTTGATGGATATCCACGAAGAGGGGGAATGTTGGAGACAAAAATGGGAAGAGATCATGAGCCTTGAAGAGATCTATTGGAAGCAAAGATCTAGGATCTAGTGTTTAACTAAAGGGGATAGGAACACCTCCTTCTTTCATAGGTCTTCTTCGAAGCATAAAAAGAGAAACACTATCCATTCCTTATTCAATGACAAAAATGAAGAATTGGTGGGGACTAATGAGATTGGGTAATGGGCTTCTCTTTTCTTCACTAATGCTTACACTAATGACAGGGCACGAGAACCTACTGAGGTAAGTGATAAGATTCTCAATCTTATTCCTCATGTCCTAAATGATGTTTCCGAAGAGGAAGTCAAAGAGGCAGTTTTTGCTATGGCTGCCTATAAGGCCCCAGGCCCTGATGGCTTCACCCTAGTCTTCTTTCAGGTGTTTTGGGAGATTGTGAAGTATGATTTAATCAAATCCACTAAGGACTTCATTCACATAGGGAACCTACTAACGAAATTGAATAATACTTTCATTGTGTTGGTTCCCAAAGTACCAGATCCTAAGTTTATAGCTGATTTTCACCCTATCAACCTATGAAATTCGGTTTACAAGATCTTTTCTAAAGTTGTTGTAGAAAAATCAAACCCCTTCTAGATAGATGTATTAGCCCCTCACAGTGTGGTTTTGTTCTAGGTAGGTAGATCTTTGATGATGTCATAACTACTCATGAAGTCATTCATTCCATGGAGAAGAGTCACAACCAAAGTATGGATTTTAAATTTGACATCTGTAAGGCTTATGATAAAGTGAACTGGAATTTCCTATAGGCTGTCCTATCCAAGATGGGATTCTGGGGAAGATTCCTCAATGTTATCAAGGTGGTCATGGAAAGTGTTCGCTACTCAGTGATTATCAATGGCACCCCTTGGGGATTCTTCAAGGCTGGGAAGGGCCTAAGGTAGGGTAAACCTCTACCACCTTACTTGTTTATTATTGTGGCAAAAGTTCTGAGCAGGAACTTCTCCCACTTGATCAAGAATAGAAGAATCTCAGGAGTGAAAGCGGCTTCTACCCTTCCCCTGGTGGTTATGCAACAATTTGTTGATGACACTTTCCTATTTGGCCAATCGTTTTTTATTGAAGCTAAAGAGTGGAAACACTTGTTGAAGGATTACACCTTGGCCTCAGTACAACTTATCAACTATAATAAGAGTAAAATTTATTTTTTCAACATGGATAGGAATCTCCAAAGTAAACTAATTCAAATTCTTGGATGTTTTGCTGCTAATCTCCTTGATTCCTACTTGGGCCTTCCCCTCACGATTAAGGAGGTCACCCCCCACTTTTGGGAGTCTATTATAGAAAGAATGCAAAAGAAACTTGTTGGTTGGACAGGAAAAACTCTGAGTGGTGCCAACAAACTTCAGCTTCTGTCGGATTCTCTTCAAGGTGTACCGGTCTATTTTCTATCATTATTTAAGATCTTCATTGCTATGGTTGAGAAACTTGAGAAAATCCAAAGAAGTTTTCTATGGAAGGGTATGGAGGAGAAATATAGACTCAGTCTTGTCAACTGGGAGGCGGTGTGCAAACCCACATACATGGGAGGCCTAAGGATTAGAAAAATTTCAGACTTGAATAAGGCCTTGCTGACTAAAATTGGATGGGATCTTGTGAAGGACAGTGTTGACTGGTGTAAGATTATGCGGGCTAAGTAATTCAACCACACACCCTTTTCTTCCCTTGAATCCTCCCACGACCTCCCTTCGGGCTCTAAAATATGGAACAACATTGTCAAAAGCTGGAAATTGCTTAAGGGAGGCCTAAAATGGTAGTTTGGAAATTGTGAGAAGATTAGATTCTGGGAGGATATCTAGATTGGGGATAGAACCCTAGACTTTACTCACTTCAATAGCCTCATGGGGACTCTCAAGGTCTCACTTGGTCCTCTCGTGATGAATTACATATCCCCCATTCACTGCTAGATGAGTCTTGTCGATGGTCTAGGCGATAAAACTCATTTGGGTTATTTGGCTGAGATTCTTCAGTCTCTTCTTGAGGAGGTCATGATTCCCTGATTCCCTCATTCTTACAAGTTTGTCTAGGCTAAGAATCCCTCTGGGTCCTCCAATGTCAAGTCAGCCTACAATCTCCTCATTGCACCTACCAATGATTGCTACAACTGGAGGAAAGTTTGGAATTCACAGCTTATCCCAAAAATAATTTTTTTCTGGTGGACGACTCTTCATGCGAAGGTCCTAACCATTGATAACCTTAAGAGGAGAGGCTTTCTAATGGCCAATTGGTGTGTGTTTTGTAATTACACTAAGGAAATTATCAATCATCTCTTTATTCATTGTCCCTTCACTTCCATGGTCTGGTAAAAAGTCTTATAGAAATTCAAGATCGCCTGGACCTTCTTAGAAGACTTGCAGCAATTTATCATCAACTGGAAGTGCCTGTATGCTCACCTCCTGATTAGACAGTTTTGGAAACTCATCCCTCCTCATATCTGCTGGAACATCTAGAAGGAAAGGAATAACCAGATCTTTTGTGATACAAACAACTTTGTTGATACTGTGGTCAACATAACAAAGAAGCTTCTTAGGGAGAATGTTCTGGTCTGGAAATGGAAAAATTTATAATATACCCCTTTGGAGATGAATTGCAATTGGGTTAGGATATGGAATTTTCCTAACAACTTCCTCCAATATGAAAATTATAAAAGGTTGGAGAGGTTCAACATGAGATGGTCGGCCCCTTCCCCCTCATGGTTTAAACTCAACTTTGATGGAGCCGTTCACAGTGGGGTTGCAGCGTGAAGTAGAATTATAAGGGACAGTTTGGGAAATTTGGTTCTGGCCTATGCTGGAAATTTTGGTTTAGCCTCGAGTAACATGGCTGAAGCCTTAGTGCTATTTTGGGGTCTTAAATTGGCTCTCACTATAAATGCTAAAAGATTGATCATTGAAGGAGACTCTAAGCTAATCATTGAGGTGACTAAAGGTGTTTCTGGGATTAGCTGGATGATTCGCAACATTCTCAAGGACATATGGTCTACGATTGTTTGGCTGGAGGAATTTCACATTCAACATATTTATAGAGAGGGTAATTTGGTGGTGGACTCCCTAGCTGCGGTGGGCCTTAAGATGAAAGGTATGAGTTGCTAGAGACACTTGGCATCGCTTTCTGATAGACAGAAACCCCTCATAGGGAGAGATCAAAATTACCTTACCAACCAATGACTTGCTATGGTTTATTTTACGGGTGGACATATTGGTCTTTCTGCGAGATCAAGATGAAGACGGGAAATTCAAATTTGAATTGGGTGGGTTTTGCCAAGGTGACCAACAGTGGTCCTTATAATATTCACCACTTTGACCTGGCAATGACGTGTTTGGCCACCTATACATGTGATACCAATGGATTGCAGCTGCATCTTTTAATCATTAATATGATAAACCATAGCAAGTACAACAATTATTTCTATAACTAGAGTTTAATATTTTTCCAAAATAAAGCTCTTTGCAAGTTGGTAGAGGAGATAAGAGGTTTTCCTTTGGATGCTTATTGAAGCTAGTAGGTACGTGCCTTGGGAAGCACCATAAATGATAATTATTATCATTTTTATCACACTTCAGCCAAAATTGTATTGATCATTCTTTCTCTTCACGCTAGTTTCTCCCTCTACAAGTCCATTATCAATTCAACGTTGCTTACCAACATCACTCTGGAGGAAACTGATATAGGGGGGGGGGGATTTAGTTCGAGTTGAGCCAGACATTATTGATGATTGCATCCACAATGACCCTTGTGAGTGGATGTATGTCAAGGAAGGGGGCATTGTTTTGTTCATGGAAGCCATGACTGGGTTCGATGAAAGTCTTTCCATGCAGTTTGTCAGTAGTTGGAATGACAGGAGAGTCATCATGGGGGATATCTCTTTGTAATTACTGAGGATCTCATTACCCAGGCTACAGGTCTGCCTACCGAGGGAAGGAAATGGAAGAAGACTAGCAGGGTCACGGATGAAACTAGTATGAACAGATTCTACAAAAAGGGTGAGGAGATAGTTAAGCTACGAGGGGGCTTCAATAGATATTGTCTTCCTTATCCATGGGACCAGGTGTGTAAAATTATCATGAAGTATTTTACCCTTGAGGGTAGATACAAGTTTTTCTATTACTACAACTTCTCATTGCTTAATCATTTTCGCAACCATGATATTATTTCCATTCCATTCTTTTTACTTCATGCTTTGGATTCCACTGTTAAGGATGTTCGACAATGTATGAGTCAAGACAACAATTTCACCATCCTTCACTAGGGTTTAATTTTTCATGTTTACAATTTCCACCAGGCCCTTTGTATGCCCAAACCTATCTCTGTCCATCCTGCCCCCTCCTACCCAGGCCCCTCTACTGGTGCTAAAAAGGGAAATAAAAAGACTTCGAAAAAGACCAATACTCCCTGTCAATCCTCTAGCCACACCCCCCTCATTTACCCTCCTAAAATTGGGGAAAAAAACAAAGGTAACCCTTCTGCTACCAAAGTTGCCTCCATAAAACCCAGAAATGAACCCAAGGTCCTTTTAGTTGACTCTGACATAGAAGATGGTGTGACCCCTTGTAGGTCCAACATATTCGTTGGTAAACCTCATATGAAACAAATTGTTGTGAGAAAGAACTATGTCAAAGATGGCATGGAAGACATAGAGAAGGAGGATGGTTATAAGGCTGAGGATGACATGGAGGCCACAGAGGGTTCAGAGTCTTCTAAGCTGGACACCAATGCCCCTGACTCTAGGACCTTGTAGGAAGATAATAAGAACACCTTTCCCTTATCTGCCAACACCCCCCCCCACCCCAATGAAAAATTTAAATAGATCTTTGAGGAGGATGGGAGGAAGTCTGAGGGCATTCAAATTGTTGATGATGGAGGTGGAAAGGAGGAGGCTATTCAATGTGCAGGCTGTAAAGATATCTCCAAGGATCGGAACAATGTGAAAAAGAAGCTTGACTCTTTGGATACCCATGTCAACAAAATTGTGAAATTTGCCCTGAAGGTCATGCATTCCTCAACCACTACTATGTGCCTTCTGCATCAAGACAAAGAGAACTATGGAGGCTTGGGAGGTGACACCATGAAGGATCTATTTGAATTCCTTGCTGATGATTGGAGCAGTTAGCTGCTCTCTCAGCACATGGGGGCTGGAAAAAATGATTAATGGGTGTTATTTTCCTTTTTTGTTTAAGGTTTCGATATAGGATCAACTAGATCCTTATTATGTTTAATTTCACCATCAGCCCTGTGTGGCTTGTTAAGACTCTTTTTATTTTCTTTAGTTACTACAGTATGAATAATATGCTTACTTCTAGGGATAGTTGGTTTAATGTTAGCTTCTTTATGGATATCTACTATTTTAGACAATATATGGACAAGATTGACATCAATCTTGTGATATTCTATAGCTACAGGTGGTTTATGTTTTTGATTATTAAGATAGGGATTGGCTGAGGCTCTGCCATTTGGTTGTTGTTGTGTGTGTTGTTAATGCTCTCTTTGAGGTTTGTTTTGTATTCTGGGTTAGCCCCCTAGTTTTGGTTGCTTTTTTTTTATCAAAAACATAAGTCTATTTAAATATTATAATTCTAACATTTAAATGAAATTGATAGAAATATAATTATATTTTATTCTGGTTTATTCAATTAACAAATAATTATCCAAATAGATAAAATTTGAATTTTTCATATAGATTCTAAAATTGACATGAACACATTATTTAGCATCTATAGTTACATTTTACCTTTGGTTCTTAATGCACGAGTGAATGTGAGAAGTTGTATCAAAAGGAATAGATACATGTTTCTTAAAAATGCACACCCATTTAGCAACAAGTGTGCCAATATAAACTCCTACCCATGTGGAACGGTTACCCATTCTAGTTCAAGATCCTATTCCTAAATGTGTACTTATTTCAAAATGGTATCATTTATTTTTAGAATACATATGCATTTTAAAATTGATGATAACCAAAGAGATTAAAAGAATAATCTTGCAAACAAGATCAATGCCCAATACAGAGAAGAGCCATGGAGTGGGACAGGAAAAATTTATCCTTCACTAGCCTTTGTAAGAAAATACAATTGCTTTTAGAAAATTTGGTAAACTACTTTTTTTCTTTTAGATTACAACATGAAAACCTTTGGAGCTTGTGGTATAATAATTACATTAGCTTGTCTAGAGAATTTATTATTTTGCTCTCTTCTACTTTCAAGGCATCAACACCTAAAAGAATTTATTTTTTTACAATGGACAAATCTCATCATATACAATGAACTAAAATTTCCACTAGGATGCATGTCATCCATAAGTGCATTAAGATTAAATGTAATATTTGTATCTTCTTAAATCCTAATTTTATGTTTCCAATAGTCAATTGTTTCTTCAAGTCTTTGAGACCAACGTATACCATTTCTACCCTCTTAGATTCTATATTAGTCCCTTTTAGACTTATTTTGTCTCTCTATTTATAGTGGGGCATATTTCGTTGTTGTGGGAGGGTAATTCTTCTTCTTTGGGGTTATTTTCTATCTACATGAGTACCTAACACCAATTCATTTACCAAGAACCATCATCATATTTTCAGCCACCTAAACCATGCTTAAGTGGGGTATGGGTCGTTAGTGTAGGTTTTTAATTTTATTATTTTTCCTTACTCATAGGTTTTTTCGTATACTTTTCATAAGCTTTCTAAGTTCAATGAAGTGATTTTAAATAATTAATAAATAGGTTATGATATTGAGTTGTCCCCATCCTTAAAGGAGGAACCATTTACTAATTTAATCACTTTATTTAATATCAATGGTCACACTCTATTGTCGAGATTTTTTGCCTCCATCCTATTCCTAGTAATATATAAACTCACTACCTAACTTTTATTTTTTATTCTAGACTTGAGATACTCTTGCATTGACTTGTGGTACTCTTGAATTATTGTAAGAATTCATGCTTTTGTGGCTTTTCTTTGGGCTCTTAATGAAATCTTGTTATCTTGACATTTGCACATCTCTTGGAATCCCAAGTCTATAATTTCTTTATTCTATTTACAGTTTTCTAACAATTGCACTTTTTGGGTTGGTCACTTGTGAGGAATGTAAGGATAGTAGACTTTTTATATTGACAAAATGATGAATGTGAATGTTGATTTTAGATGTACTCCAAATGAAAAAAATGGACTCAACTATATATGTCTTGTAGTAAAAAGAGGCAAATAGCTTTTATGGGATAAATTTTAGAGCTATAGTTAAAAGTGTTTTAAGTGGATTTGTTGGTAGTGCTATAGGTTGTGAGGATGGTGTTGGGAAATTTTTTTTGGCTCATACACACATGGTTAATACAAATATTGCTTCAATATTTGTTGTAGTAGTGTTAGACTTGGGTGAACTAAAAGAGTACACTAGGATAGTGGTCAAAACATTGATTAAGTTGAGATGGTGTGGTGGGTTGAAAAAATGGACAATGTAGTGCTAGGGCTTGGCTTCCTTATATTCAACGTGTTGTCCTCAATCTACCCACACTATAATTATCTATGGGTTCTTTTCTTAATCCTTACAATGAGAAAAAAAGATGATGAACACAACAACAATACGATGTTGGGATTGAAATTTCCAACAATGGTTGTTACACGTTCAAATATAGATGGTGCGAACTAGTCATTTATCATGGAATCTGAACATTTTGACATGGACAAATAAATTGAAGAGGTTTCAATGGAGTGATAAAGTAATAAGAGTGAAGCTTAAATTATAGTTAAAATATTATAGAAATAGATTTTTTATGTTCATATGTAATACATGATATATAGCGAATATCGATCATTGTATTAAATAACTATTTTGAATTGTTAATTTTTTTTATTAAATACTTTATGAGATACAAATCTCTTATGCCAATTCACCCATAAACTAATAAATAAATGATAAACAAAATAAATTAACACATAAATAAATAAATAAATCAATTCACAATTACAATTATTATGTCAAGAGGTGTAACTAGTGGGAGCAAGGGGTAAGATGTTTAAGATGTTTCAACTCTTAAAATATAATAACTATAAATAAGTCTTAAGTAAATAAATGACCCTTCTTTCAACATAAGCATCTCATAAAAACTAAAATATAAAGATAATTATCATTTCAATGTTTGAGAATTCGTGATGTAAAATTGTTATTTAAAAATACTACTTACTAATTTTTATTTTTATTTGTTTAGGTACATAATTATTTACTATTTTATTTATCAAATTACATAATAAGTATTTTGTCTCGATGCCCACTCAGGCTTGGAGTAAATTGGTGGTTGGGACGTTGGAGTCGAATCGAACAAAAAAATAAATAGTAAAAGTAATTTTCAATCAAATCAAATAAGATTTTTTAAAAAAAAGTAAAAGTAATTATTTCAATAAAATCAAATAAAATAAAAAATAAGGAATGATCTAAATAAATAAAAAAGTACAAATAAAATAACTACCTCCATAATGATATTTTACGTCGATTTTCTAAAAATAGATATATTAGTTAATAAAATATAATTATTTTTTATAAAATACACTTATATTCTTCTTTACTTTCTAAATTGTTGAAAATTGAAACTTTTATTTTTTAACTTTGATAAAATTAATTTATAATACACATCCAAATTGCTTTGATAAAAATAAAATATCTTCTCAAGTAAATAAATTTTGGGTCCACATTAATTTTCTTATGCCACAACATAGCATGGGTAATTTTCATAATCAACTGGTATGATTGATCTTTTATTATCTTGAGTGTGACGATGAACTCTTTATTTTATTTTGTGGTTTTATTGAGATTACTTCATTTCAGTGGCAAGATTCCTAAATCCATTGGAGATATGATACTACTAGAATCGCTTGATCTCTCACATAATAAACTATTTGGGACTAGTCCGACTGAGCTGCAACTTTTGACATCCTTAAGTTACTTTGATGTGTCCTACAATAACCTATCAGGGTTGATACCACAAGGAGGACAGATGATGACATTTGATTCTACATACTTCTCAAACAATCTAGACCTATGTGGCCTAGAAATATATGTGTCATGCTTAAGTAATCCTCTTGATTCTCCAAAGACACATCAAGAGAATAATGAAGATTTAGAGGATGATATATGGTGGGATATAGGAATGGCAATAGGCTATGTGATTAGCTTTTCAATTGTAATGGGAAACTTGTGGCTCAACAAAACATGGAGTGTCCCATGCTTCAAATTCATGGATGGTATTATCATTTCTCTATTTCAAACGATAAGAGAGAAATTTTATTGTTAAAGATGGAATCATATGTATTATACTTTTTATTAGTAAGCTAATAATGTAACATATATTGTCATATTTTGATGTTCTGCAATGTATTGTAAAAAAATGGAGTATAGTGTGACAAATTTTCCTAAATTTTAATTTTCGAATTGTTCAACTATTTGTATATTATGATTTTGAGATGTTTTAATATTTCAATGTGATGTCGAATCAATTTATGTTGATCATATATCATTTCTTGTTGTACCATTACTTGGTGATGATAGGTCATATTTAAGAGGAAGAGCTAGTAAATATTTATCTTTGATGATTTGTATATAATAATACTTTTTTGTTTGGTCTTTCTATTCTCTATTTTTTATTAATATTAATAGTTTACAAGCACAAGAATTGGTAAATCTTGACTTGTATATTGTTAATAAATATTATTGATAATTAAATATAGAAGAATGAGTGTTATTAAATGTTGAGCTCCATAGAAACAAAATAATGAGACATTTTTCAACACATGCAATTATTTTTCCTAAGGAACCTTTTTGTCGAAGCGTAAAGGTGTTTCCCACTTTTTTGTCTAAGTGGGACACTCAAATTAACATTTTCACTCTTTGTCACTTATAACAAGCAAACTATTAAGAATTTGAAGATGCTATAAATGTGTAATTTTTTATACGTTGAGTGTAGATTCTATTTATATATTTTTAAAATTAGCTATCTTTGAAATATTTGTTAATAAATTGCTTCATAGACAAGTTATTTTATCTTTTGTGAGTAATAGTTTTTTCCATATTGCGTAACTTGAGCTAATTTCTTAAACATATGTCATTAACACTAATATCCAGGGAATACATAGTTTATTATAATTTTTGTTTCATTTTTAATTAAATTTATATGTTTGGCTACAAATATATATTCATTATAAAATAGGAAATAAATATTATAATTATTATAAAAATTGTACATTTTGAAAAGATTATGTTTAAGGATATGATCATGTTAAGAATTGTGTCATTGAAATTTTATTTGATTGTAAAAAACATGC
This sequence comes from Cryptomeria japonica, assembly GCF_030272615.1. Taxonomy (NCBI): domain Eukaryota; kingdom Viridiplantae; phylum Streptophyta; class Pinopsida; order Cupressales; family Cupressaceae; genus Cryptomeria; species Cryptomeria japonica. Next base: position 222,075,936 of record NC_081409.1, read on the forward strand.
TCCCAATCAACATTATATAGGATGAATGAAACACCTAAGGGCCACATGTATAAGAAAGTTCAAATGAAGGTCATATTGGTGATAACTGTCAACTTACAATAATTCTATGATGCTCATTGAAGAATTTCTAAAAAACTTAAATGTTTATAGTCTAGTTTAAAAGCAAAATATCATTCAATGGTTAAAAATTTGGATAACAAGAGTGGATTCAAACTCCTTTACACTTTGAACTCTAAAAAACCAAGATGATGGTCATTTAATAATTTTAGCATGTGAATCAAATTTTTATGAAGAATTATTGTAAAGTGAAACTAAATCATAAATTAATTGTCCCAAACCAAAATTGTTCATTACTAGCTTATATAATACTAGTCTCATGCAGAGTTACAACTAGATATATTTGGATTGGTAGAAAGTAAAAAGTATGCACAGCTAAAATGGGGAAAGTTGTTACAAATGAAGAAATTCTTATTACCCTTTGAATTCTTAAGTTTCCTCTAAATTCAGACATAAATAATTTACAAATTAAAAATATATAAATAGAATCTACACTCAAAATATAAAAAACTTACAAGTTTATAGAATCTTCAAATTCTTAATTAAATGATATTATGAGGTTCACTTATCCATTAAAACACTAGTTCCTTGTTACGTGCTTGCATGGGACAATTATGCTTTAAATTCTCTTAACTATGTGTGTTTTTCCATCCTATCAATTCATTAAAATAAAATTCATGTCTAAATTTTAGTGCTTTATTGCAATATTATATCATGGAGAATACAAAGGTTTTGTAGAATTACTAAACTAGCCTGTTGTGTGAAATACCAATGAAGCTAATTTTGTATTTAAGAATTATTCAAACTATTTATGGTCATTTTAACATGATCAATAATAAGGTAGTTAAATTTGTAAGATCACCTTACCTCTCTCAAATGATGACTAATCCTCCAAAGGAAAGTAATTCACCCTTATGTCTATATTACTAGGTCATGGTTGTTATGACATAGATAACACAAAAGAGAATATAATATGAATACGTTGCAAATACTTGATTATTTAATATGCCACTTTGAGGGGCAACCTTCCAAACCCCTTTGAGGGGATACCTCCAATAGTCTTCACCAATAATATAATACTCAACATGATGATAATAAACAACCTCTACCATCTATATACATCGTATTTATGTTAAGGATTATCACCTAGGAAAACTTAGATAACAATACATATGCCCTAGGATTACCTAAATAAATAACAATATAATAATGAATAAGATAGGTACAAGGTGACTAATCATAAGTCAATGTACACACTCTAGAGCTAGGGACATAACAATAGTGATTCAAGAAAATTGAGTGTTCTATGTCACCATCCCTTTTCAAATTGGTCAATAGTATAGGAATCTTTATATGCAATCAATTTATAACACATACTACCATACAAGTCATTAGTTTCCCTTATGATAGATGTTTTGATTCAATTGGCATTAACAATTATCTCACAAATATTTATTCGTTTTGGATAAAAAAAATTATATTTTCCAAACCCTACATCTAATTTTGTAGAAGCATTCAAGAAATTTGCTTTACTTCCATTTTTTTTTATATAATCTCATGAATATGATCACTATCCTTTGAGGTTGTGATATTAATTCTTTGAACAATACAATTATTTGAAAACTATACATCTTAGAATTTTGGTAACATGATTTTTTTAATGTTTAAAATATATATTTATTAATGTTAATTCAAAAAAAGGAGTTAGGGATCAAAAAAATTCAAAATTAAATGGATCTATTTTTAAATGAAAATCACTTTTAATTATATTGAGATAATAAATTTTGATAATTTTTTTGGTTTTATTCATATATGACTTAATTGCTTTCAATTATTGTTTTGGCTTTTGGTAGTTACAATGAACACAACATGATTCATTATACACAGGTTCATAAAATGATCATTTAGAGTTGATGTTTAGTACATATTCGTTATTGCCCCATTAACCATTTTCTTTGACTATCACAAAATTTGCACAAGTGATATAATACTTTTGCACAAATGCCCTAGTAATCATGAGCTATTGGTCCTAATAAAGATGCAAAGTTCCTTCTAATTATTACCTTTTTTTCCCAATGGGTGGCTATTGGCCCACTCAATGATTTTTTAGTGGGTGTTTAATTAGATAAATCTAATAGATGATTACTAGAACATGAACAATAATTGGACCCCTTACCCTATATCAATAAAGTTTTAGTCATCTATTTAATCTGTGTTGTGTGTAATTTTTCATGCGTTCATTATTTTGAAGTACTTTTTGGTTGTTCTCTATATTTGTATTAAAACATACAAAGTTTTTCCCTACTTTTTTAATTCTAAGGCTTTATATTTATATTAGAATAATTCTTACAAGGAGGGTTTTGAATAAAATAATGTTTGTCTAATAAAATATATTTATGTGAAGCTGTTAGTTTCAACTTTATACCATTCGATTTATGTAGGAGTCATGGTATAAATGAATGATTTAAAAATTTTAAAGTTGTCCATGAGACTAAACAACCTAATGGATTGAGAAAAACATCCTTAATTTATCTTCATACTCTTTTCCACATGCATATTGTCGAGCTTCTATCCCTCTTTGTACTAAGTATGGTTATATTCATATGAAGTGCATTCCCAGATGTAGTGTCATTTTGTTTCTACCACCCCCTTATTGTAGAATATGTAGAGCCTTTCTTCCCAAATTTCCTTAGGTATCTTCAACCTATTGATCTTACACCTAAGATATTTTGATCTCATCCTCAATTGTGAAAATTTAACATCCTTTCTTTCCCTTTAATAGCAATCCCTAAATATATTTTTTCACCATGGTCATTAGTTGGGTTAAACTATTTAATGTTGTATGCCTTTTTTTCACCCAATCTACTTTGTCCACATGAAAATTCTAAAGTTTTTAGTCACATAACTTTTTATTACTTTATTAGTGTTAGGACATTCTTGCAAGTTGATTCCCCACTTGTTTGTCCAGTTGTTGTTTCTCTTCAACTAGATTCCAATTTTTCTTCTCGTGGTCTAGAACCTCCTTCAAAAGGATTTTGGCCCAACGATGGTTATCCATGTTTTCAACATTTTTTGAATAAACTTACCAACCAGGTTATCACCAATGCCTCCAAAGGAAAATGTCATGCTTCAACTAAAAGAATTTCATATGGGATTTGTGGTTCTAACTTTGAGATTGATTATGATTATATATTTTTGGATTTCTAACTACCTCCAACTATAGTTTGACATGCTTCTTTCCCACACTTCACAACCATAAAGGACAAACGGTGTGACTAGTAAACCAAAAATGTTTTTCTTACATTTCCAATCCTTAAGTTTATCTTTCTTGCACCTATTTTGAAGCAATTATGGGACCTTTCAACCTCCTTGTATCCTCTCTATTCTATTTTGTTCCATAGTTTATCCTCTCTATCCTTGTATCCTCCTTGTATTCAACTTCCATTTTGTTCCATAGTTTATCTCTAGGTATCATGTTGAAATGATTCTTAAAGTCTACAAAGAAATAGTAAACATCCTCTCCTTGGTAGTCCCAATTTTTTTCAATAAAGTGCCTAAGGGTAATGAAATTTTCAATGGTAAAGTGTCTAGGTTTAAAGCTTGCTTGCCTTTTTGTTCTTTTACCCTTATTTTTTTCCTAGCTCCTAATTCTTTTTTCTATCATGCTCACAAAGAGATTTCCAAGGAGGGGATTGACCATAGTTGTGCAATAGTTAGATGGGTTATTGATAGCAGCACTAGATATAACAATCAGCATTGATGAGGATATTCTTGCACATTGATTCCCCACTTGTTTGTCCAGTTGTTGTTTCTCTTCAACTAGATTCCAATTTTTCCTCCTTCAAAAGGATTTTGGCCCAATGATGGTTATCCATGTTTTCAACATTTTAAGAATAACTTACCAACCAAGTTATCACCAACACCTCCAAAGGAAAATGTCATGCTTCAGCCAAAAGAATTTAATATGGGATTTATGGTTCTAACTTTGAGATTCATTATGATTATATATTTTTGGATTTCTAACTACCTCCAACTATAGTTTGACATGTTTCTTTCCCGCACTTCACAACCATAAAGGACAAACAGTGTGATTAGTAAACCAAAAATGTTTTTCGTATATTTCCAATCCTTAAGTTTATCTTTTTTGTACCTATTTTGAAGAAATTATGGGACCTTTCACCCTCCTTGTATCCTCTCTATTCTACAAGCACTAATACATTTGGCCTAAAATTCTGACAGAGGTTTCCAACGGAGAAGGTATATTGTGAACAAATTTAATTTGTTTTTGAAAAATTGCCCGCATTCGTTGGAATTCTGATGATAATTCAATATATGTTTTCAACAGAGAAGGAATTAGCAATGAAATTTGTGCTTTTTCACAAAAAGTGTCCCTGTTCATCAAAATTCTGACGACAGCGGGCATTACTTTAAAAAAAAAAAGACCAAGACATTTCAAATCATTTTTGCGGCCTCTTCCCATTCTCATGTTGCCACCCGAGCAGTGTACTCCACCTAGAGTAAGTGTACTCTAGGTTTTGGATGAGGCATGTGAACCATTTTGACTGATTAATGCCAGCTCCAAGCATTATCGGCTCATGGAATAGGGTTTGCAAAAATGGGAGCAATGTCAGCTCATGGAATAGGGCAGGTGTAAAGCTCTGTCAACATCTCCCAGCCTGTACGAAAATGGGAGCAATGTCAGCTCGTGGAATAGGGCATCCTCCCGGGGGCTAAAGACCAATAGGCTTCATTCCCCTTCTTTCATTCATTAGTATCGGTCACCCATCTATTTTGCACCTGCATATAGTGATGTTTTTGATTCTCCATTGGCTTGGGTGCAGGTGTAAAGCTCTATCAACATCCCCTAGCCTATGTGAAATTGGGATCTTTGAAATGGCACGCTGACTATTTGACAAACTGCCTCATAGAAATTGGAAGTTTTGGAACAAGGTATGAACATCTATTATAGGATAAATAATAGAGGAATTTTGTCACATGTTGTAGCTACAATTGCCAGGGTACATATTTTAAAGATGCTTTATATCATAGAATCAATATTCCAATGGCTATTTATTTTTTAAAATTTGAATATCTTATTCCCAACTGATGTCTATTTTCATGAAACTATTCCTTTAGGCAAGCAAAAAAAGCCTGAAAAAACTACACAAGGATTAAACCATTATTCATAGCCCCTAGAAAATCTCTTCATTACCAAAAAAAACCTATTCATACTTGAAAATATTGTTCACACCTAACACATTGTCCATGCCTAAGACATTATTCACGACATCAAATAATATTTATAGTGTAAATAAACACTATTCTTGTTTAAACTATTGTTCATAGATTCATTTAACCTCAAAAATTACTCTAGAAGCTCTTGAGTCCAAATTTGTTATTCTCTATACGAATTATGGGGTTTGAAATCTATTCAGTATGATTGTGTAATATCCCTTGTCCAATGATAACTAAAAAATAAGGAATATTCATTGTCAAATCTGCAAGAGTCCTCAAAAAATGGGTGTATGATGATGCAACCTCAAATTCCTCTTATTTCATATCTAAATCAAACAAATGCCTCATTGACAGTCATAAATACATGTTATAGGTAGCTAATGTAAAATTACATGGACTGTCACAATAATGTATAAAAATCAAACTTCACTAGATTATTGACATTTCATCAAACATGCCATGCAACCTCTAAAAAAATATTACAGCTACAAGCCCATTCAAATATTATTATAGACCAGTTCCAATGCAATCATAGGATCTTTACATAGGCTGACTACCAAGAGATATGCTACTAATTTTCTGAAGACATTGGACTGCCACTAACTAAAGCATATATCTCAAAATTACAATGAAAGAAGAGGTCTGAAGAACCTGATTAATCTATGCCCAAGTCTGGCGAGGTAAACACCAACATTACTCAACCAAAATAAAGCCATGTTAGAGTTATGATCTTCAATACTTTCTCTTAGACAAGAGATAAAATTAAAAAACCACATGATTACTACAATAAATTTATTTTGTTATTAAAAATATAAATAATTATATTAGATATATATTCCGCATAAATAAAAGAAATGATGAAAATCATTTGTGTCTTAAATAATGAGATCAACAACTAAAAAATGGGAAAATAATATCCTAATTACGACTCCCTAATTAATATAAGATACTATTTCCAATATTATACTAAGGATAAATATTCAAAAAGTATAATAATTACACTAATACATATATCACTCTCATGCCTTCCTTAATTTGATATAAGGTCCCTCTATCCAAATATGAAGTCTCAAGGGAGTTGTATGTGTCAATTATTCAAGCTTCTTTTAAATCTATTCCAAACTCTTCTTCCAACACATGTCTTGATGATGGTTGAGGATCTTTAAACTTTGAAAATATGAATGAGCACACTCCTCTAGACATGATTTAAATACCACATTTAATTATACACATGGATGCAATGGACATGATTTAGGATGTGTGCAATGAAGTGTGGTGGTTCATGAGAAATATACATTACATTTTTCTAAAGAAGATTTTAAAGGTTTCTATCCTCCTACTTTGTTGACATCCCCTTCCCCATTGTCTAATATATATATGACTTTTCCAACAACTTTTAATCACAACAAGAGATAATTTTGTATGAGTTTCTTAAAGCCAACTTTATTACTCTCCTCTTGAAAAATTGAAGAAAAAACCATAAACAAAATTAGGACAATCCTTTTTTCAAGCATCATCAACTTTTCCACTAATGAATGTCATGATTTGGAGATTAAAATTCAACAACTTATTGTAGTTCTAGTAACATTTAAATAATAGGTGACAATGAATTATACATTCATCATATCCCTTCTAAGTGACATTTATAACCTATTATGTTTTTATCTTGCCATATGACATCGGTAGCTTAATTACCTATTAGGGGCTCATTGTCATTCATGGTATATGATTTCATGTGCAAACATACTTGGGAGGCAACATAATAGCCTAATTCTTCTTGTCTCTACATTGTGGATCAAGAATAATAGTTGTCAATTGTTCCTCTTTTTAAAGGATCCACTTTACCTTTGTTGATTTTTATCTTTTATAACTTGATATCCTTCCTTGGATAGAATTGTCCTCAATCCAAATTCTCTCCTTGCTCGGATGTGTGTGTTCCTTGTTAAGACCTTTTTCATTGTTTTTTAGGCAAATAAACAAAGACTTTGACCTCTCCTCTCTACTTATACACAAAATGGCTAATTCAAACCACTTGAATATACACAGAATGTCTCCTTGCACTGATCAAGCCTCAAAAATGTGACACCCTTGTTCAACAAGGGTTTATACTCTACAACATTATACCTACCATTCATAAGCTCAAGGTGGTTGCTTTCATGCTCAATAAAAATATGATCAAAACTTTTTGTAGTTTTGCCACCATCATAATATCATTTTGCTATTATTAACATCATAATCCTCATGCTACGTTGGCAATTCATCGAGCTCTTCAATTTATTCACTCTTTATATGTTAGTGACTACCTTTAACTTATGAACCCTCAAATAAATCATCATAATGACCTTTATTCACTCTTTATATGTTAGTGACTACCTTTAGCTTATGAACCTTCAAATGAACCTTCAAATAAATCATCATAATGACTGCCTTTAATTTTTTTATTGTTCCACCATACAATTTTGTATTTGAGGTATGTAAAATAGTTGCTCTATAGAGTTTTTTTATCTCTCTGAATTCTTTTGGTTTCCTTCATTTAAATTATGTAATGTTTCCATGATTTCAAAAAATAAAGATTTTAGGAACAAGGTTTGATATGCATATATTTCTTATATACCACCACAACAATTGAATGTTGGGGGTGTTATGGATATTTTAATACAGACATTTAAAATATAGAAACCCTTGTTATAAAATCTTAGAACTGATTCCAACACCAAGAAGTAGGGATATTTTAGAGATTTTGGAAGTAACTACACATGAAATTTTGGGTGCCTTTGAAAAGAAAGCGGTATGATGAAATCCTTGGGCATAAAATAGATGAAATGCATTCCATACTAATGTTGCACAATATTTTGGTTGATGATATTTTTAAAATTGTAAAGGAAGGTGTATGGAACAACCAAATTCTTATCATTATAAACAATGAATATTTTAAGATCCTTTTATGATGTGTAAGTTGAGAATATTTTATGAAGGGTCCCTAAATGAATACACTTTAAACTGATTTTAGCAATGACAATTGGATGTAGACAAAATGAATGATTTTTGGATTAGGATGGTACATAGAATCTACTATCAAAAGGATATCAAAAATTACTGGGACTAGGAGGTGTGAACTAGCCTACTCTTCTTCTTTTCATGCCATCAAAATTTGAGTTTGATTGTCATCATTTACTTTTCCAAATTCTTCACACGTAAGTCCTGAATCAATTTCCTACACACAAAATGACGAAAATAGATTTGTTGATGGGGTTTTTCCTAGGTCAAATAGGTTTGAATATACCTTGAAGTGTGAAATATGGAAGGTTTGTATTCTTAGTTTCCTACCCATTTCTTTTACAACCATCTCTTCCTTTCTTATAGCAATGAGGCATGTACAAGGATCTTTCTTCCTAGCTTGGAATGCCTGTATGTTTATTAAGGGTATCTTCTTGGTGTTCAAGGTGCTTATCCTTGATCACTATCTACCTTAAGATGTCAACCTAGATGTATGTTGACATATTAAGGGGAGGCATATGAGATCTCTTTTTTTCTCGTGTTAATTCATTTATGTTATATCCTCAAACTAGACGTGTTGTGTTACATAGCGCCCCCTAGGGCATGGTTATTATATTTTTGAGATTCATTACTTGGAATAGAATGGATTAATGCTAGTGTGATCATTGTTGTTGTTTACACCTTTACAAGTGTTGGTTATTATTGTTTTTTGTGTTTTATGTCACTACAACAACCATTTTGTAGTAGAGTTTTTGGATTGCCTTGCGAACAAGTGGTTTTGTTTGTTAATCTTCTCTATCATGGATCACCTCACATAACACAACTTGCTAGCCAATGAAATCCATGATGTAGCATGAATCACCCAACATTAAACAACTTGTTAGCTTGTAGTATTCACATTTCTTCTCTTTTCTCTTATCATATGACTAATAGTAAGCATCTCCTTAGTAGAACTAGAAGTCATATCTCTTCTCCTGTGACAAAGTGTTCAAGTAGAATCATTGGGACTAGGAGGTGCGGATCGACCAGATCCTCCACCTGTCAGATGTAGACAAAATGAATGCTTTTTGGATTAGGATGGTACACAAAATCTACTATCAAAATGTTGTCAAAAATTCTTGGGACTAGGAGGTATGAACTCGCCTACTCTTCTGCTTTTCATGCCATCAAAATTTGAGTTTGATTGTCATCATTTACTTTGCCAAATTCTTCACACGTAACTCCTAAATCAATTTCCTACACACAAAATGACAAAAATAGGTTTGTTGATGGGGACTTTCCTAGGTCAAACCTCGGGTTGTGAATTAACCTTGAAGTATAAGGTTTTCCTTTTGAGGGAAAGGATAGATCTAATCTAAAAATGCTTAAAATTGAACATGATACCTTGATGAATCTTTCTTGAATCCTCACACAAGGTTTTAGGATGTCATGCAGACTGTTGATCATGAATGTTGTGCTTTAACTTGAATTCTCCTTCAATGCTTGATGAATGCTTGATTGCTTGTTCACTTGGAATTGAATTGATTTTATAGTTAAGAGATCACTTGAATTGTAGGTAGACCCCTTCAAATGACAGGGTAGGCTTCCTTTTATACCTAATCATACATAAAGTGTTTAAATTTTTTCTCACACATGAAGCAAGAAATGAGGGGTCATATTTTTGGGTCCCAATCACGAGTACTAGGGCACCTAAGGCATCCTAGTCTTGTCAACGAGGACTTAAAATTGAACAGAAGTTGAGGAAGGAGTTGAAAATGTAGATTTTAAGATGATGTGAGTAGAATCAAAGTGGGCATGAAGCAAAACATGCCTAGGGGATATTTAGGATGGGACATGCTAAAGTGGGCATCAATGTCTCAAGATCAGATGGACCTGAAGTGATTGTCTCCCTTGCATATGATTTGTTTGGATGATACACTTCACCATTCTACTCACAAGAATTTTATTAAGTCTCAAATATAGGACTCATAACTTATTAATGATGTAGTGAAAGTCCTTCATGAAGGACTTCTAGAATTATTTTTGGATGAGTCTTTGTCAAGTGCTGAGAAAATACAATTGATGCTTAATAGATTTAAGGAACATGCTTTCAAATTGGAAGCCAAAGTTTTGAAGGATGTAGAGAAGAAGGTGGAAGAGAAAAGACTAGAAGTTTTGGTGATTAGATGTGCAATAACACATATCCAACTACAAGAAAGTATAATTTTTTTTTTAGAAAATTGTAAAGGATGTAGTGGTGGCATACATGTTTTAAAGGAAATGGCCTAAATATACTAAGGATATTAAGGGTCACATAGATATTATAGGATCACAAATTATACAACTATCCAATATTATAGACATGAAGAATGATGCAGAAGGAAACAAAAGGCTTCAAATAGAAAACTTGTACATGCTACTAAATCCATTTATTAATCAGAAGAACACAATTAAGAAATGGTTCGATCATCTGAGAGATATTGTAGACTTGCAACTCACCAGCTACTTAGTTTTTGTGGGTAAGAATTTTTTTTGTTTTGGTTATGGTTGTGGTGTTTGTAGGGAGACATTTATAAATTTATATCTATTTTCACTATTTAATGGTTTATGGGTTTGTAATGGTAATTTAATGTTCTTTCATATTTTTGTATAGATACTTTATAATAGCCTATTATGGTGATTTTTCTATTATGGATAATGTGTGGGTCAGACAGCTTTGCCATCGATGCATGAAAGAATTGCATGAGTTCTACTTTTAAAAATTACATGAAACATTTTAAATTTATTTGATTCAGTGTTATTTGAAAAAAAGATTATCAATGATGTTTCCTTTCTCCAAGAATTGGATCTAGGATCTTTCCATCAGATAATATGTAACATCCAATGACTAAATATTTTCTTTACAAATGCTTATTTTATTTAATTATCATCTAAGCATGAATTATAATTTATATCTGTGCGGAAGTAGAAGATACAAGTTGAAGACTCATGTGCAAGTAAATTTTGTAAAAGAAAGAAAGCAAGCATTATCTTGAATGACATGAAAACAAGCTCATCAACTGCCTAGAAGAGAGCAATTGGAGAAAAGAAGAGGAAAGTGTTAAAGGGTGATAAATATATAGAGAGTATGCAATACAAACAAACAATGTCTAGAGTATGTGATGTGATGTCTCTAATTTATGTCCGGAGGGACTAACTAGTTTTGGAATTCCTAGGAAACCTATTGGGCCACACTTGGAGGAAATCAATGTGTTCATGCAAGGGCCACCTTTTTTCTATTATGAGAATGATGCTTTTGCACTGAAGGATATTTGGAAGACAATATCCAAAAATTTCTATAGTGTGGAACTAGAGTTGGTACATTCAAAGTACTTTTCGGCTTCCATAAGACCAAGAGGTTATGTGTTAGAGTATTCGGGTATTTACTTGATTAATTAAACATTCTTTGTTTAATTATTTAAGTTCCCTTTATCTCTTTTACGCTTAAGCTAACTTTAGGTGCATATAATTAATTGTTTTAATTAATTATTATGTGCAAACCTAGGTTTTCCCTTTTTAGGGTTTCTTGACCTATTAAAGGTTGAGTTCTTTCTTTTCATTGTAAGAATCACATTACATATTTTTGTGAATATTGAGCTCTCTCTTTTTGAGCATATTCTCTGTGTTTTGTATGTTCTTCAGATTTTGCTTCATTGCTTCTCCTTGTAATAGGTTATTTGGCTTGCAGAAGATCTTTAGGCTCCTGTGGTGTTGTATTTTCTCAACTCCTATATGCTTTCAGTAGCTGTTATAGGTTTTAGCTTCTCCCTAAGTCTAGCTTAAGGGGGGGTGTTAGAGTATTCGGGTATTTACTTGATTAATTAAACATTCTTTGTTTAATTATTTAAGTTCCCTTTATCTCTTTTATGCTTAAGCTAACTTTAGGTGCATATAATTAATTGTTTTAATTAATTATTATGTGCAAACCTAGGTTTTCCCTTTTTAGGGTTTCTTGACCTATTAAAGGTTGAGTTCTTTCTTTTCATTGTAAGAATCACATTACATATTTTTGTGAATATTGAGCTCTCTCTTTTTGAGCATATTCTCTGTGTTTTGTATGTTCTTCAGATTTTGCTTCATTGCTTCTCCTTGTAACAGGTTATTCGGCTTGCAGAAGATCTTCAGGCTCCTGTGGTGTTGTATTTTCTCAACTCCTATATTATGTACACAATCTCCCAATAGAAGGGCAATTTCAAGCATTACCTCTCCCCCCCATGACTATTGAGGAAGCACTTCCTTAGAAAAAGGATGGCCTCCATGGGATCAAAGAAAAAAATTGAATTGCATAGACTCTAGGCGATGTGGTGGTGTCCTTCATGAAGAACTTTGCACTATAATTGAAAATTCACGAGGGAAACTGCAAGATAGTGAACAGAAATACATTCTTGAAAAGTGCAAAGAATGGAACTTGGTTTGGGTGGGGCCAGGTCAGGTGGCTCCTCTAGAGGTTGACGAGATAGAAATTATATTAGGATTTGAAAAAGTTCACACTCGTGGAACTTCGTGTGCGACTGATCAAGTGTGATGTTTGGGTAATGCATTCGAAATAGATACAGTTGCATACCATTTATATGTCTTGAAAGTATTTTATCCTAATGGCATTAAATTAAAGTACTTTCTCTTCTCTCTGGTATTGGTGGAGCAGAGGTTGCATTGCATCGACCTAAGATACATATTTCCGCAGATACAACATAAGTTAAATGTATCCCAGGTCAATGCAAAGCAACCTCTACTCTAGAGATCACCAGAAAATAGAGAAAGAACTTTAATTTAATGGCATCAAGATAAAAGGCTTTCAAGACAGATAAATGGTATGCAACTATATTTGTTTAGAATGCATTACCCAAACAGCGCAATCGATCAGTCGCACACGAAGTTCCATGAGTGTGATCTTTTTCAAATCCTAATACAATTTCTATCTCCTCAACCACTTGAGGAGCCACCTAACCTGGCCCCACCCAAACCATGATCCATTCTGCCCACTTTTCACAAATGTATTTCTGTTCACTATCTTGCAGTTTCCCTCATGAATTTTCAATTATAGTGTAGAGTTCTTCACAAAGGACACCACCACATCATCTAACATCTATGCTTCAATTTTTTTCTTTGATCCCATGAAGGCCAATAGTCCTTTGTCTGAGGAAGTGCTTCCTGAATAATCATGGGGGGGAGAGGTAATGCTTGAAATCGCCCTTCTATTGGGAGATTGTGTACATAACCTCTTGGTCTTTTGGAAGCTGAAAAGTACTTCGAGTCCACCAACTCCGGTTCCACACTACAAATTTTTTTGAATATTTCCTTCCAAATATCCTTCGGTGCAAAAGCATCATTCTCATAATAGAAAAAAGGTGGTCCTTGCATGAACACATTGATTTCCTCCAAGCCTGGCCCAATAGGTTTCCTAGGAACTCCAAAACTAGTTAGTCCCTGTAAAGCGGAAAAATCGAACCCTAGTCGTTCCCCCCTCCCCAACTCCAAGGAGAGAGAAGGGAGAGTCACTAGGGTTGATGGTTTTCACTTAGGAGAGACTTTACATTCAAAAGAGGGGTTGAAACCCACAAGATCCAATCCCATGCAATGCAAGATTGGATTCTATATGAGTTTCAAGGGTTAAGACATCAAGGATACCCTCTTTTGTAAAGAAATGTAGATAGAAAGATTGAACTAGGAATGCATGAAAAGTAGGAAAGATTCGCTTATAAACAGAGATAGGGATATGATATGAAGCTGCGGACCTGGAATTAGCAGTAAAATGTCAAGACGGTGCTGTTCTGCAAATTTGAGTGAAAGTTGACGGGACGATGGCGCTCGGCGTGCACACAATCCTCCGAAAAATCCGCAAAACGAAGGGGGATCTGTTCGTCTCTGCACAAGGATTCCAGATCTTCAATTATAGCCGCGTACCTGCAAGCTACACATAGAAAAGAGAGGACGATTGGGGGGTTAGGGATGAGGGGTTTTCCCTTAGGTCAAACCCCGGTTTTGGAATTAACCAGGAAATGAGAAATGCTGTAAATGTAATGTAAAACAAGTACTAATACCTTGTTGTAAGGATGTTTGTATCCTTATATGCGAAGGTATAGATGTTGTTGTATGTTGTATGTTGTATGTTGTATGTTGTAGTATGTGATCTCCTCTTCAATGGTTGAATCCTTGTCTTGAATGCAACACTTAGCCTTGAATGGAGACTTAGAATGATCAATTGCTTGAAGGAATGTTTGAATGCTTGAATGCTTGAATGTTTGAATATCGCTTTCACGCCTTTGCACATATATCCTTCTTCTTTTCATCTACCAAAATGGGAGAGGAAATGTAGTTTATATACTTGTCAATTAGGGCTGATAGACTAATTTTTCCGACCTTGGGCCGATAAGGAAAGATAATTTTCCAATTTGCAAACAAAAAGACCCGAAGCCCCATAGGAGACCGGGCCCAAAATAGGGCCAGGGACCAGGGCACTGGGCGCCATGGTCCTAGGGGACCAGGGCCCTGGGCACCCTAGTCCTGAAGGACCAAGGCGCTGGGTGCTCTGGTCCCACCTCCCGGGACAGCAGGGTGCAAGGAGGATCAAGCCAGGGTGCTGGAAAAATGCAGTTTTTGATGTCGCGGACAAGTTTCGGGGTCTCCATTCAGGTTCCGTGTTGCATCACCATCGTGAAGACCCAAATGCAGTCGAAATTGAAAGTGTCGCAATTTTAGGACGCTACATTTAGCCCCCACTTTAGCGGGAGTATAAGCATACGCCAATACTTCCGGTAAAGTACAAGGAAACAACATTGAAAAACTTTCACCACGTCGAGGCAAGATACACCAAGCCCCCAGTGGACTAAGGATCTTACGACTTCGATTGACAAAGTAAAAGGGAAGATCATGAGGGAGAACCATGACTGTCAGTAGTAAGGTTCCCTCACTATGAGTCATGCAAGAAAGATATCAAAAAATTTCAAGGCAAAGCTAAATTTGTCAGGAAATTTTCAAGTATCTTGAAAAGATATGAACGGGATGTATGCCCCCCTACGTTAAAGCGATCACACACGCCTCACCGGGGGTGATTTCTTTAAGGTAGTGATACATATAAGAATGAGAAGGGAAAGGAGCATGTTATCACAAGGATTTAGCCCCCAAGTGTGAGATAAGCCCAAGGATAATAGACACAAAACACAAAGCACAAGGTGACTTTTCTTTCCTCGGGGTCAGTATGCTGTATGATAATTCATGTATATCATATGTATGTATGCATAATTGATCTTCATTCCCCAATCAAGGAAGGTCACCTAGAAGAAGGGAACACATGTGTCTTTCGAGTCAACATGAGATAGACCAAAAGAGATCTCAATGCTTTGCATCGTCCTCAAGTAGACAACACCAAGGACAACGAATAGAAGAATGAGAATAACACATAGAAGAAGTAACAAAAGAGAGGAGGAGAGAATCTGCTATGCTAATGACACTAGTCTAGCACGTCATCTACCCCCCGATCTTGCTGATCAGTATTTCGAGAAGGTAGGAAACATGCTAGAGGAGGAACATCCAACATAGCAGATGGAGCTGTCATAAGATCCAAACAAGGGCTATGTTCATATCCCAAGCCGCAGTGTTCTTGTCTAGGAGCTAGGATAAGTGCTTCAGAAAATGCATTAGATAAATGGTTATCAACATCAACATATTCATATTCACTATCAAAATGAACAGGAGTAACATTTTCATCTATATCATCATCAAGATTTATAAAAATAGGATCTTTAACTCGCACAGGATCAAGACCATCATGCATCTTATGTTTAGGAGATTTTGGCTCAATCGTCGGCTGAGGAGAAAATGGAATAATACTGGCTGAAGGTGTTTTTGGGGATTGCAAAGTTTGAGAAACAGCTACCTGAGCTCTAAGATGACGCTTTTGTCGGTGTTCACGTGCAGAACGATTTCGTCTAGTCTTAGTAGGAAGTTGAGAAGAGTGAGGAGGAGGAATGTTCTCATCCTTATCACTTGGGTGTTTAGGTTGTGGTCTCTTAGGCTGGATAATAGGTGAAGAGGAAGCTCTCTTCTCTCCATAAGAGGAAGGAGGAGGAACTGCTCCATATAAGGGAGGAATATTTGGTTTAGGAAGGAGACCAAGCCCATCATGATGAGGAGGTATAGGTCTACCTTTAGAAAGTTTATTAGATATAGGCATAGTCACATCCATAGGGATGGGTTGGGAATCTTCTTGAGGAAAGACATTAGTTTTATCTTTCAAAGGAAGAACTTCCTTCTCAAGAATGATAGGAATGTCAAGTTTGGGTGTTCTAGGTTCACTCATAGATAGGATCATATCTTTTTTCCACTTTTGATAAGATTTGAAAAGATGATCACTTCGCGGAGGAAGAGATTGGAATTGTTTAGGCCAAAAGTAATCAATAGGAACGCTAGAAGTTCTTTCAGCTAGTTTAAAGAGACTATGATTGACAGTAACAACTTCACCATTATGGGGAAATTTCAAGCACTTATGAATAGGAGAAGCAATAGCTTTCATGGAAGATAGCCAAGGATAGCCTAGCTTCACACAAAATTGTTCGGATGATGGAATAATAGCAAAGTCCACATCAAGGGATTTGTTATGGACCTCAATAGGTAATGTAATAGAACCAATTGCAGGAGAAGAAAATGCATCAAATAATTTCACAACCACATTTGTTTCGTCATAGATTACTTGATTCAATTGCAAAGTAAAAAGAAATTCTTCAGTAATGACATTAACCATACAAGAAGGATCAATAAGCACTCCACGGCAAGGTGTATTCTTGACTTTTGCAACTATATATAAAGGACCATCAGGTGCCCTAATAGTCTCACTAGAATCAAATGTGATGGAAGGTTCTTTAGGGATTTTCTGCTGCTCTACAAAGTTAATCACATTCGGAGTCATAGACACAAGATCATCAGGTGAGACAGAGGAATCAGTAGTATCAATTGCATTAGAGGTATGAGAAGGCAATGGATCAGTAAAAATTTGAAGATTTTGGTTAGGAGGAGCTACAGATGTGTTGCCTTTATCATTCACACCAGAAACAAAGATAGTATTATTATCAATCAAATCTTGAATTTTACCCTTTAAAGCAAAACATTTTTCAGTATCATGCCCAGGATGACGATGAAATTGACAAAAAGATTTTTTATCAAAATAGGGTGAATTAATCTTTGCAGGATCTATTTGCCTTATAGGAGGAAGAGTAAGCACATTTTGTTCCAATAACTTATTCATAATACTATGCAATGATTCATTCAAAGGAGTAAACTTTCTTTCTTTCTTGAAAAACTTAGAAATAGGAGGCACACCTGATGCTGCATTCACATTGTTGTTGATGATGTTTTCATTGAATTTAATGGACTCTCTGTTCGGTTTAAACTTTCCAAATGGTTGTTGACTGCTATCACCCTTATCACTCGGAGCCATAGGATTTGCTTGTTCCATTTGACTCACAGTCAATTGATAATGGTGAAGAGTTGCGCACAACTGTTGGAAAGAAGTAAACTCAGAAAACAGAAGTTTATCTTGAATATCTTTTTGTAAATTAGAAATAAAGATTCTTTGAATATCATTGTCAGGCACTGGAAAATAAATTTGAGCATACAAATGCTTATATCTACCAATGAAATCAGTCACTTTTTCTTTAACACCTTGTTTACAATGCATTAAATCAATCAAAGTAACTTTAGGACTTATATTGTTTTGAAATTGTTGAATGAAAGCATTTGCAAGTTGTTCGAAAGAAGTAATAGAATAGGAAGGCAACGAGCAATACCATTGTAGGGCTTTATCTCTTAATGTTCTAGTAAACAGTTTTGCAAGCAACCTTTGGTCATAAGCAAAATCAGTACATATTGTTTGAAAGGTCTTAACATGTGTTAGAGGATCACCCTTACCATTATAAAGCTCTAAATGCAAAATTTCAACATGTTTAGGGGGGATAGCTCGAACAATGTCAAGAGAAAGTGGGCTCGCAACATCAAATGTGGGCACACTAAACTTAGATTGATTCATAGAGGCAATTTGTTGCTGTAAAGAAGAGACAGTTTGTGCAAGATTGTTAATGGTCGCTTCAGTCGAAGAGTTCATATTAGACGTGTTAGATTGTGATGGAGGTGTAATGTTATTGAAAGAAGGTAGAGAGTAAGGTGGTGGGACACTATGATAGTTAGTCATAGGAGATGATTGGACAGGAGGAACACTACAAGGAGGAATGGAATGATTAAACGAATTTCCCCCTTGCGTCATGTTCATTTGTGGTGATATAATAGGAACACTTATTGAAGGAATGAATGAAGAAGTCGGATTGAATGAAGGAAGAGGGTTGATTGAAGAAGAGGGATTGCCCCTATGACTGGTGATCATAGGGGGAATATCTTGTGTTGAAGTAGCCATTATGTTTGATGTAAAAGTAGGAATACTAGCAATAGAAGTTGTCAAAGGAATAGAATGATTAACTTGAGTAGGAGGTTGTGTATAACCTAAGGTTTCGGCACAACTTTTCATCAGCATCACATTCGAATCCACAATGTGTGCAATACCACGCAAAATATCAATTCCATTCTTATCATTTTGAACCATACGTTTCAGACCCTCAATTAATGAAAGAGCTTGACTATCAGGGTATTCTTGAGACATCCATTGTCGAAAATCATCAAATTGGTTATCCAATTTTGAAAGTTGTTCTATAGAAACCTCATGGAGAGCTTCTTCATCATTAAGAGGATGAGAGGAATTACCCATGTCCTCGTTAAAAAGGCCATTCAAATTACGTTCCATCTCCTCAGTAATTACACCTTGGAAAGACTTAATTCTAAGGCTTCGTCTAACGGGAATAGTGTAAGTAGGGCTTATTGTTGTAAAACTCATGCACTAAAGAAAGAGAGAAGATTTTGAATTTTAGAGGCAGCAAATTTCAATAAAATTAGCCAATCTCCTAGATTTAAGCTGTAAAATGCAATCAGGACAATCTCCCGAAATTTCGGAAAAAATGTCCGGGACCGTGGCGAACGGAGTGCACACGGTCCTTGCAACTTTTTTCAAAATTTTCAGGGATGAAAGTTATGATGATTTTAAAGCTAATCTGAAAAAATTGAGTGATTTTACGATCTGTAGATAGGCCAAATTAAAGTTGCAATCTCAAAATTGAACCCTACCAAGATTGTCGAAAAATGCAAAATTTGAATTTTTAAAAAGAGAGGGAAACTGAAATTTTGAATTTTATGATTTTAGAGGGAATGCTGAAAGCAATGCAAGTTTTGAAATTTAAAAGTTGACTCGATTTCATGCAAAATTCAAATTTGAAAGTGGAAATCAAGGTTGTTGTAATTAAGCACTTAATTTCAAAAGTCACAAATTGTAAAAATTTGAATAAAGCACTGAAATTTTGAATGAACACCAACACACTTTTCAGATTTAGGATAGTAAGAAACACAATTTCGACATGAATTTTAGTTTCAATAATTTTTTGAATGATTAGAAGCCTTAATCCAAGCAATCCCTAGACCAACTTTGACTGTAATTTTGAAAGTGTTAGAATTGATAAAATCAGCCAAAATTCTGGATTTTAGCAGAAAAATACAGTAAGATCTAACTCCCGAAATTTTGGAAAAAATGTCGGGGACGATGGTGCTCAGGGTGCACAAAGTCCACGCAACTTTTTTCCAAATTTTCAGGGATGAGAGATATTGTGATTTTATTGCGGAATCCAAAATTACAGCCGATTTGGAGGTGTTTTGATTAGTGAAATTATCAGTCAAAGGTTGAATCAAGAAGGTCTTAAAAATTAGGGTTTTGACATTTAACCACTTAATTTTCAGAATTAAAGCACAAATATGATTTGATAATTTGCAATAGAAGGGTAGATCTGAAACAAGCATTAACAATTAAACATTTCGCAAGCTCAATTACTAAAAAGAAAATTTTAGGGTTTTTTATGCAATCAACCTCTAAAATTTGCAAAAGATCAAACATGGAAATGTAATCAAGGCATCCAATTTTCAGATCTAACCATGAATAATCAGAATGAGGATGTTCACGTCGGGTTCACCAAAATGTAAAGCGGAAAAATCGAACCCTAGTCGTTCTCCCCTCCCCAACTCCGAGGAGAGAGAAGGGAGAGTCACTAGGGTTGATGGTTTTCACTTAGGGGAAACTTTACATTCAAAAGAGGGGTTGAAACCCACAAGATCCAATCCCACGCAATGCAAGATTGGATTCTATATGAGTTTCAAGGGTTAAGACATCAAGGATACCCTCCTTTGTAAAGAAATGTGGAAAGAATGATTGAACTAGGAATGCATGAAAAGTAGGAAAGATTCGCTTATAAACAGAGATAGGGATATGATATGAAGCTGCAGACCTGGAATTAGCAATAAAATGTCAAGACGATGCTGTTCTGCAAATTTGAGCGAAAGTTGACGGGACGATGGCACCCGGCGTGCACACGGTCCTCCGAAAAATCCGCGAAACGAAGGGGGATCTGTTCGTCTCTGCACAAGGATTCCAGATCTTCAATTATAGCTGCGTACCTGCAACCTACACACAGAAAAGAGAGGACGATTGGGGGGTTAGGGATGAGGGGTTTTCCCTTAGGTCAAACCCCGGTTTTGGAATTAACCAGGAAATGAGAAATGTTGTAAATGTAATGTAAAACAAGTACTAATACCTTGTTGTAAGGATGTTTGTATCCTTATATGCGAAGGTATAGATGTTGTTGTATGTTGTATGTTGTAGTATGTGATCTCCTCTTCAATGGTTGAATCCTTGTCTTGAATGCAACACTTAGCCTTGAATGGAGACTTAGAATGATCAATTGCTTGAAGGAATGTTTGAATGCTTGAATGCTTGAATGTTTGAATATCGCTTTCATGCCTTTGCACATATATCCTTCTTCTTTTCATCTACCAAAATGGGAGAGGAAATGTAGTTTATATACTTGTCAATTAGGGCTGATAGACTAATTTTTCCGACCTTGGGCCGATAAGGAAAGATAATTTTCCAATTTGCAAACAAAAAGACCCGAAGCCCCATAGGAGACCGGGCCCAAAATAGGGCAAGGGACTAGGGCGCTGGGCGCCATGGTCCTGGGGGACCAGGGTGCTGGACGCCCTAGTCCTGAAGGACCAGGGTGCTGGGCGCTTTGGTCCCACCTCTCGGGACAGCAGGGTGCAAGGAGGATCAGGCCAGGGTGCTGGAAAAATGCAGTTTTTGATGTCGCGGACAAGTTTCGGGGTCTCCATTCAGGTTCTGTGTTGCATCGCCATCGTGAAGACCCAAATGCGGTCAAAATTGCAAGTGTCACAATTTTAGGATGCTACAGTCCCTATGGACATAAATTAAAGACATCACATCGTACACTCCAGACATTGTTTGTTTGTATTGCATACTCTCTATGTATTTATCACCCTTTAACACTTTCCTCTGCTTTTCTCCAATTGCTCTCTTCTAGGCAGTCGATGAGCTTGTTTCCATGTCATTCAAGATAATGCCTACTTTCTTTATTTTACGAAATTTACTTGCACATGAGTCTTCAGCTTGTATATTCTACTTCCGCGTAGATATAAATTAGAATTCATTCTCAGATGATAATTAAATAAAATAAGCATTTATAAAGAAAAGATTTAGTCACTGGATGTTACATATTATCTAACAGAAAGATCCTAGACAATTCTTGGAGAAAGGAAACATCATTGATAACCTTTTTTTTGCAAATAACACTGAATCAAATAAATAAAAAATGTCTTATGCAATTTTTAAAAGTAGAACTCGTTCAATGCTTTCATGCACCGATGACAAAGTCGTCTGACCCATAGCATCTGATATCATCAAAATTCTGACGATAATTAAAGAGACATCCGACAACGATGCTGTATATCTAACATCACTTCCTTGTCGGACAATCGTTGAGGAGAAAACATAGCATCTGTCAGAATTTCAAACGTAATCCATCAAAATTTTTGGTTGGGGGAGAAAATATAGCCATTGTCAGAAGAGTTCATAACATCGTCGGAATTCCACTGCAAATGGCATCATCGGGAAGATGGACGATGAGTTTTTGATGATTAAATTGGTCGGAATTCCAACGTGGTGTCGTCAGACTTCCGACAATTAGCCATCGGAAATTAGGCCCAAATGTACTAGTGAAGTCTCCTAACTGGCCTTATAGTGATATTCAATCCCAAGATATTTGTATTATTTCACTATTTCAAGTGGGCTTCCTTTGAATATAAATTTAATCTGCTAATCTTTTCTATTTAATGAGAAAATCATGATTCTAGTATTAGTGATGTTCACTTGTATCTGAACTTCTTGACAAAAGTATTCTAAGGCCTTCATATATTCCCTCAACCCATTAGCTATTTTTAGAATTAAGATAACGTCATCGGCACATATGAGTAGCTTCACCACTTAACCTACCAATTGGATACCTTCCCCATTTGTCTTGCTTACTCATGCTTCCAACTTATCAATGTATTATCCAAATAGTAAGGGATATAGAGGGAAGCCCTGTTTGACCCCAATCTCGCTACCAAAAGACTCAAGCATACCTTCACTAGTTTTTGTTTTGGATATACCCTTCTTATATAGCCTATGAAAAACAACTATAAGTGCATTTTTTATGCCTAACTCTTCCATTTTGTTCCTTAGTTTATATCTAGGTATCATGTTGAAAACATTCTTAAAGTATACAAAGAAATAGTAAACATCCTCTCCTTGGTAGTCCCAATTTTTTTCAATGACGTCCCTAAGGGTAATGAAGTTTTCAATGGTAGAGTGTATAGGTCTAAAGCTCACTTGCCTTTTTGTTTTTTTACCCTTTATTTTTTCCCAGCTACTAATTCTTTGTTCTATCATTCTCACAAAGAGATTTCCAAGAAGGGGGTTGACCATAATTGTGCAATAGTTAGATGGGTTATTGATATAACCACTAGATATAACAATCAACATTGATGAGGACATTCTTGCATGTTGATTCCCCACTTGTTTGTCAAGTTGTTGTTTCTCTTCAACTAGATTCCAAGTTTTCCTCCTTCAAAAGGATTTTGGCCCAATGATGGTTATCCATGTTTTGAATGTTTTAGGAATAACTTACCAACCAAGTTATCACCAATGCCTCCAAAGGAAAATTTAATGCTTTAGCCAGAAGAATTTCATATGGGATTTATTGTTCTAACTTTGAGATTCACTATGATTATATAATTTTGGAATTCTAACTACCTCCAACTACAGTTTCACATGCTTCTTTCCCACACTTCATAACCATAAATAACAGACAGTGTGAATAGTAAGCCAAAAATGTTGTTCTTAGATTTCCAATCCTTAAGTTTATCTTTTTTGCACCTATTTTGAAGCAATTATGGGACCTTTCAGCCTGCTTGTATCCTCTCTATTCTACAAGTCTCCTAAATTATCTTATCGTGATATTAAATCCCAATATATTTGTATTCTTTCACTATTTCAAGTGGGCTTCCTTTGAATACAAAGTTAATCTGCTAATCTTTTCTATTTAATGAGAAAATCATGATTCTAGTATTAGTGATGTTCACCTGTATTTGAACCTCTTGACAAAAGTATTCTAAGGCCTTCAGCCATTCTCTCAACCCATTATCTATTTTTAGAATTAAGGTAAGGTCATCCGCATATATAAGTAGCTTCACTAGTTAACCTACCAATTGGATACCTTCCCCATTTTGCTTGCTTACTCATACTTCCAAATTACCAATGTATCATCCAAATAGTAAGGGAGATAGAGAGAAGCCCAGTTTAACCCCAATCTCGCTACCAAAAAAATTAGGCATACCTTCACTAGTTTTGGTTCTAGCTATAACCTTCTCATATAGCCTATGAACAACAACTCTAAATGCATTTTTTATGCCTAAATCTTCAATTTTGTTCCATAGTTTGTCTCTAGGTATCATGTTGAAAGAATTCTTAAATTCTACAAAGAAATAGTAAACATCCTCTCCTTGGTACTCCCATTTTTTTTCAATGAATTGTTTAAGGGTAATGTAGTTTTCAATGGTAGAGTGTCTAGGTCTAAAGATTGCTTGCCTTTTTTGTTCATTTGCCCTTATTTTTTTCCCATCTATTGTTACATAATGCTCAGAAAGAGATTTCGAAGGAGGGGATTGATCATGATGTTGGACACAGTGGATCACTGAGAGGGGGGTCAATTAGTGATTTAAACAATTTTTACTTAATTAGAGCTATACCGGTTCAATATTAAATACACAAGATGAAGATCAGTAACCAAAGCAATTCAAAAAATATGTGTAGGATCAATAACTTAAGGATTAATACTTCACACACATGAAGATGCAACACATAAAACTAGATGTACAAGGAATACCCAATATGGGAAAAATCTCAATGAGAATAGTTGTTGGAGATCTTCTACTCCAATCCATCCTCACAATAAAAAGATCTGATTACAAATTTTAGGGAACCAGCCCAAGGAGAACCAACTCAAAGGAGCACCAACCCCTACACAATTTATAGGCTACAACCTAAAGGAGCTAAAACCCATGCACTAAGCACCTACTCAGTGAAAGTAATATGCAAATTCAGATATACAAATGAGATCCTTGTTGTAAATGAAGGTTTGCAACCCTTCAAAGCTCTGCACTATCAGTTTCTATCTTACCAGTTTGAATCAACTCAACACACATTGCAACTTAGCCTTTTTGTTGGTTCTAACTCTCCTTGATTTTCTCTCCCTCTGTTTTGCTAAATTCAAGTCACTTGGTCACTCTCTATTAGGTACTGCTTCTTTCAATTTATCACCTCTACATTCTATGCTCACTCTGTCGGTTTGTTCCTTACATTGGTTCTCCCTACTTCTCCTTACTGGTATAATCTTCACTCACAAAGACTTCAAGTTTTTATCTCTTCAACTCTTGGACAATAATTTCACACTCTTCTTGTCTTTGCCCTTCAACAACAACACTATCTGTCTTAGGTTGCCATATTTTTAACTAAATATTTCCCGCTAAAAACCAATTCAAATAGAGGGCGGCTATGGTTTTCTTCTGTCGACCAAATCTGCATCCAATCTGATCTGATCTGCCTTGGATCACACACCTGCATTGGAGGAATAAGCCATCACATGTTTTCCATCTGTCCAAAGTATGTTTGCCATAAATAGAAAACCCAACCATGATTTCTAGCCTTGAAATCTATCGACTCATTTATGACCCATCTGTTTCCTTCTCAAGGTCCTCTTGCAATCCAATTTCCTTGCTTCAATCTAGGCACCAACAACTCCCTGCTCTTTCTCTATTGTTCATTCTTCCTCGAGCCGCATCAATCTATTCTCAACCCGTGATTTGTGGTTATTTCATTTAATGTCGACTAACTGCCCCAACAACCATGTCAATGGAAACTTCATCGACCTTTGCATGCTCACCACCTCGGCTCTGTGTGGCATCACATCGGCATACACTTAGCTCACAGACACAAGGTCGGTTTAAACTTGAACATTCAACAAACTCATATTGGCACAATCCCTTACTGGTGAGACCTTCTCCTACTTCTAACCGATAGTATACACTATATCGGTAGCACAACTTCACCTTTGGTGGTTTGTGATCTCTTTTTCACTCTGCATCTTAATCACAAACATTATCACAAGAAAACAACCAACCTTTATGCTGGTTACAACTTGTCATGCCAACACACAACTTCATATCACCTCTTACCGGTGATGTCACTGGCAGTCTCAATACCTTCTTGTCTTCCATACCAATTGACAAGCCTCCATGTAAATATTCCTTATGTCGGATCAATCATCTTCATACCGGGTTGACATACATCTACCGGTAGCCTGCAATATTGGTTGACATCAATGACAACTCAATGCCAACAATCTCCCCCTTTGGCATTGATGTCAACATTATTGTAGCCTACAATACCGGTTGATATTGAAATGACCAATGCCAACACATAATTGTGCAATAGTTAGATGGGTTATTGATATCACTACTAGATATAACAATGAGCATTGAGGAGGACATTCTTGCAAGTTGATTCCCCACTTGTTTGTCCACTTGTTGTTTCTCTTCAGCCAGATTCCAAGTTTTCTTCTCGTGGTCTAGAACCCCCTTCAAAAGGATTTTGGCCCAACGATGGTTATCCATGTTTTCAATTTTGTTTGAATAACTTCTTCATTCATCTTATTTCAGTAGACCCACTTAGTACCTATGACATTCTTGTCTTCCAGTCTAGGAACAAGTTCTCATTTTTTAGTCTTCTCAATTTATGTCAACTCTTCATTCATGGCATCTACCCATTTCTCACTTTTGCTAGCTTCATCAAATTTTTTGGGTTCAAGTTCTATCACGAGGCAAAAATTTACTTGCGGGTAAAAGCACAAAACTGTGTCACATTTCAGGCTAACTTATCAACACAAGTGAATTTAAGTAATTCTAACTAAAAATT
The DNA here is from genome assembly GCF_030272615.1 of Cryptomeria japonica. Taxonomy (NCBI): domain Eukaryota; kingdom Viridiplantae; phylum Streptophyta; class Pinopsida; order Cupressales; family Cupressaceae; genus Cryptomeria; species Cryptomeria japonica. Next base: position 222,102,688 of record NC_081409.1, read on the forward strand.
AATTTTAGTCAAAACATATGATCTATATAGATTCATTATAGCTAAGTTATACATGGGCCACAACTTTTCCAATTGGAAGTGTCTACTAAATGTATATTTTATACTACTTTTGGTCTAATTACAAAAAAAAATAAAACTCGATGTTTCAACAACTCCTACTCTTATAAATAATATTTAAAAATACCCTTTTATAGATCTATAAGTGAATTTTCCAAAATATATATTTTTAATATTTTAATTAGTTTTTATGTTTTATATTTTATTTTTATTGAAAGTGGGTCATCAACACTAAAATATAAGGTTGATTATCTTGTCAAGGAAAAATACTAAAATTTATTAAAAAAAATTGAACAAAAATATGATGTTGTAGAGAAAAGAATCTATGTCAAGATGATATAATTCTTTTCTGATTTGGATAAATAATTAAGAAAAAAGGTGGTGGAAATTGGAAACAATTATATTTCAGCACAAACAACTTTTCAAATTTATTGAAAAATATATATTTATAAAAAATAGTAAATAGTATATCCATGCACTAAAGTTTCAAGTTATCAATATACAAAAAAATATTCAACAAAACAAATTAAATTTTACTAAATAAAGTGTGGTGGCTTGTGTAACTTCAATTTCAACATTTTTTTAGCAACTAAATTATAGTGTTTACTTTATAAAAAACTATATCTAAATAAATTTTTTATTTTTTGTTAAAATTACAAACTTAAAATAGACATAAGAATATAAATTTGATTAGTTTACATCATTTCAAAATTCAAAACATATATTTCACTTTCTATTGATTTAATTTAAAAAGTTGAATCAACATTGGCCATTTCCTTTATAAAAGTGTGACACAACTTTGTACTTTTACCCTTGCTCATCATTCCAGACTATTCTTCTTCTGGTTTGCACACCTTCATTTTAACTCCTATGATCTGTTCTTCTAGATGGTTCTTCTACACATACCGCTTGGAGTTCTTTCTTGGTGCTTCCTCTACTGGTCCATTTTCAGATTGATCTTGATGCTCATAATCTGAAACATCAATATAGGGTGTCGGTGCAAACTATTTCTTATGTAGGTCTTTATCTATTCTCACATTTATACTATCAACCATTTTTCTCAAATTCTTGTTTTAGCATTTGTAAATTTTCTTCTGGTTGAGTAACCCAAGAAGATTCCTTCATCACTTCTGGAATCAAAACTTCCTAATCCATATGCATCTCTCTTGATGAAGCACTTACTTCCAAACACTCTAAAATGCTTGAGTGATGATTTTCGGTTGTACCATAACTCATAGGGAGTCATTCTACTCTTCACTCTTAGTTGTACCCAATTTAATGTATAGAAAATAGTATGAATTGCTTCCTTCTAGTATGTATCTAGTATGCTAGCCTCATTTAACATTGTTCTAGCCATTTCCTTTACTGTCCTATTCTTCCTTTCTACCACACCATTCTGCTATGTTGTTCTTGCTGCTAAATACTGTCTTTGGATTTCATGTTTCTTACAGTAGTCAATAAACTCATTTGAAGAATACTCTCTACCCCAGTCTGATCTTAAACACTTTAACTGGTGTCCATTGTCATTTTCAACCATCCTTCTAAAAATCTTGAATCTTTCAAATACCTGTGATTTTTTATGCAAAAATGTCACCCAAGTCATCCTTGAGTAGTCATCAATGAATAACATGAAGTATCTCTCACCAGTCAGGGCCCTTGTCCTTGATGGTCCACATAAATATGTATGTACTAACTCCAGAGGTCTTGAGGTATTATACTCTTTTGTTTTGTAGCTCACTTTGATTTGCTTGCCTCTGATGCATTCATCACAAAATGTACTTGTTGGTTTAGTTATTTGTGGAATGTTTCTTACATACCGGTTCTTGCTTATCTTCACCAGATTGTCAAAGTTCACATGGCCTAATCTCTAGTACCACAACCTATCCCATCATACATTAGGACTCATAGAATTCCCTCAAATTGTAGACATTACCATATGTTCTCTTTCCTTCTACCACAACCTCACCGGTACTCTGATTTCTTATCTGACAACTGGTAGCATAAAATGTGAGCTTGTACCCTTTGTCACACATCTAACTTACACTTAGTGGATTATGCTTTAGTCCTCCCACGTAGTACACATCATGAGCCTTAGGCTTACCATCAATATTCAATGTACCATGACCTTTAATCTTGATGGAAGAGTTATCACCAAAATGGACAGAACCACCATTCCAATCATCAAGCTTGATAAGAATTTTCTTGTCTCCAGTCATGTGATTTGAGTAGCCACTATCACTACTCATAAATTCTTCCTTTCAGTATGTAGAGCAATCTACACAATCAAGATTGACATTCTCTTGTTCTTCTTCTTCTCTATCCAAACCCATTTCTCTTCTTTCTTCTCCTCTTCTATCTCTTGTGTTTCAGTTTAGTCTCTATCTTTTGATTCGATACTGTTTTCTTTTGCTCACTAGTTCTCACTTTACAATGCCTTACTATGTGACCATAATTTTGACACACATTTTACATTAGCATGGAAAGATGTATCCAAAGCATTCTTGTAAGACATCAGAATACTTCTCCTACACTCATAACTCTTATGACCAAACTCATTGTAATTATAGCAAGTGACATTTGTACCTTGTAATGCAGCAAATGAGTTTCTATTCTCAAAACTAGGGTATACATTCATTTTCCTATAGTCTGTCATTCTATGACCAAACTATTATACCGGTGACAATAACCATGAAATTTTGGAACATACTGGTTAGATTGTCTTGGTCCTGCAAATGACTGCCCCACTGGGGGTCTTCCTTTCATACTGCTAACTCTAGTGAATCCTTCATGATCGACTCTTTCATTTCTCCTTGGATCTGCATGTCGGTGCATTGAGTATGGCCTCTAGTTCATTGATTGTGTATACCGGTTCGTATGACGGTTCTTAATAGCATTTACATATGTCTTCTTACCATGAATGTCTTCTTCTCTTCACTTTGATTTGCAGAAGTAAACAATATATCCTTACTAGATGTGTCTTTTCTATTTTAACTTTGACCCTCTTCAAATCCTAAGCCACTGGTATCCTTAGATTGCTTTTGTTTGCTCAACATCTTGTCTAAGGCTTCAGTGATGCCTTCATATTTTCTTCTCACTTTCATTTCTTCCTTGTTTTTCTCTAATTCCATCTAGAGCTTGACAATTTCTTCTTCTAGGTTATGATGCTCCTTCTCTCTTTTACTCAAACTGGTGCTAGCAACTTCACAGATCCTCTTGGCTTCTTCCAATTGAAGTTTTAGATCTACAGTTGTTTTCTTGGACTCTTCAAGAGATTTCTCCAACATCTCTTGTTCTTCAGATCTCTTCTTGTTTTCTTCAACTCTTCTATGGAATTGATGAGCTCTACTTCAATATATACTTCTCCTTCTTTCTCTTCCTCTTCTCCTTCTTTAGGTACTAGAACCTTTTAGGCCATGAAAAGGGTTGCACTGACATCATCTTTATTGCAATAGTCATCTGAGACATTTTCCTCATTGGTGGTATCATTTTCATTTGTGTAGAGATTGTTCTACTTCTGGTTGCCTCTTCTACCATATCGGTAGACATTATTCTTCCTATCTTTATCGTATGATCTTTTACCACTTGATTGATCATCTTCCTTCTTATCACCATAGGGACATTTGGCAACAAAATGTCCAATCTTTCCACAGTTAAAACATTTCAGGGGCAACTTGCCTTTGTATTTTCTTGAACCCATCTTGAGTCTTCTAACAAATTTTGCCATGTTATCATCAGAGTCTTCACTAGTTCCATCATGAGTAGGATCTTCTTTTCCCTTTCTTGATGTTTTGAATGCAACTTATTTCTTCATAGCCTTAGTACCAGCAGTCCTTATTTCATAAGCAGTTAGGGAACCATACAACTCATCCATTGTAAAGACTTTCAGATCTTTTTCTTCTTGTATTGCAAAAACCTTTGTATCATACTTAGGTGTAAGGTATCTAAGTACTTTCTTCACCACCACATCATCTTTTATTTCTTCTCCAAGCCCTCTAATGGTGTTTGTTGTTTCATCAATCCTTTGGAGATAATCAGCAATCTTCTCTTCATTGCTCATCTTCAAACCCTCAAGCTATGCTCTAAATGTCTGTAACTTGGCTTCCTTGACTTTAACATCGCCTTCAAATATTTTTTGCAACTTATCCCAAGTTGCTTTGGCAGATGAGTAGTGGATGACCTTAACACACAAATTATCAGATAGCCCACTAAGAATAGCATTCTTTTACTTAGCATTGTTCTTATATTCCTTCTTAGCATCTAGATCAATAGGAGGATTATTAGGAGTAGTATACCCATTCACAACCAACATCCATACATCACATCATAGAGAGGACAAATAGGTTTGCATTCTTCTACTCCAAAAGGAATAGTTTACACCATCAAACATAGGGGCTTTTTAGGAGGCTAATTCATTTCTTGCCATTAAGAACACTTAACAGGATCTACCTAAGCTAGAGAACACTTTGACAAAATAGGGTACCTACGCTCTAATACCAATTGTTGGACACAATGCATCTCTGAGAGGGGGGTGAATTAGCAATTTTTTTTTTTTTTACTTAATCGGAGCTATACCGGTTCAATATGAAATAAACAAGATGCAAACCAGTTACCAAAGCAATGAAAACAATGTGTGCAGGAGAAATAACTAGATTATTAATACTTCACACAATTGAAGATGCAACACATAACACCAGATGTATGAGTAAAACCCAATGTGGTAAAAACCTCGGTGAGAATAGTTGTTGGAGATCTTCTGCTCCAATCTAGCTTCACAATGAAAAGATCTATTTACAAATTTTAGGGCACCAACCCAAGGAGAACCAACCCTCAATTTGTGAGCACCAACCCCTACACAATTTATAGGATGCAACCTAAAGGATCTACAACCCCTATACAAAGCACCAACTCAGTGAAAGTAATATAAAAACTCAAATATACAAATGAGGTCCTTGCTGCAAATAAAGTTTTGCAACCCTTCAAAGCTCTGTACTACCGGTTTCTATCTTACTGATTTGAATCAGCTCAACACACACTGCAACTTAGCCTTTCTGTTGGTTCTAACTCTTCTTAATCTTATATCCCTTTGTTCTGGTGAATTCAATTCACACTTGGTCACTCTCTATCAGGTACTACTTCTTTCAATTTGTCACCTCTGCATTCTATGCTCATTTTGTCAGTTTGCTCCTTACACCGGTTTACCCTGCTTCTCCTTATTAGTACAATATTCACTCACAAACACTTCAATTGTTTATCTCTTCGCCTCTTGGACAATAATTTCACACTCTTCTATTCTTTTCCCTTCAACAACAACACTATCTATCTTAGGTAGCCATATTTTAAACTGAAGCTTTCCCACCAAAAACCAATTCAAATAGAGAGTAACTATGGTTTTCTTCTACCGACCAAATCTGCATCCAATCTGATCCGATCTAGCTTGGATCACACACCTTCATTGGAGGAATAATCCATCATGCATTTTCCATATATCCAAAGTATGATTGCCAAAAATAGCAAACCCGACCATGATTTTCGGCCTTGAAATCTATTGACTCATTTATGACCCAGTTGTTTCCTTCTTGAGGTCCTCTTGCAATCCGATTTCCTTATTTTGATCCAAGAACCAACAACTCCCTAATATTTCTTTGTCGTTCATTCTTCCTCAAGCCGCATCAATTTGTTATCAACTCGTGATTTATGGTTGTTTCATTGAATGTTGATTAACTGCCCCAACAACCATGTCGATGGAAACTTCACTGACCTCTACATGCTCACCACCTCAACTCCATGTGGTATCACATCGACATACACTCAACTCACTGATACAAGGTTGGTTTAAACTTGAACATTCAACAAACTCAAACCGGCACAAGCCCTTACCGGTGAGACATTCTTCTATTGCTAACCAGCAGTATACACTATACTGGTAGCACAACTTCACCTCCAGTAGTTTGTGATCTCTTTGTCACTCTACCTCTTTATCACAAAGATTATCACAAGCAAACATCCAGACTTTATACTAGTTACAACTTGTCATGCCAACACACAACTTTGTATCACCTCTTACCGATGATGTCACTAACAGTCTCAATACTTGCTTGTCTTCCATGCCTTCATACTAGTTTTGCCTTCCACCATACCGATTGACACACCTCCATGTAAATATTTTGTATGCTAGATCAATCATCTTCATACTGGGTTGACATCAATGACAACTCAATACCAACAATCTCCCCCTTTGGCATTGATGTCAACATTATCATAGCCTGCAATACCAGTTGACATCAATGACAACTTAATGCCAACACATAATTGTGCAATAGTTAGATGGGTTATTGATATCACCACTAGATATAACAATGAGCATTGATGAGGAAATTCTTGCATGTTGATTCCCCACTTGTTTGTCCAACTATTGTTTCTCTTCAACCAAATTCCAAGTTTTCTTCTTGTGGTGCAGAACCTCCTTCAAAAGGATTTTGGCCCAACGATGGTTATCCATATTTTCAACATTTTTTGAATAACTTACGAACCAAGTTATCACAACCTCCTCCAAAGGAAAATTTCATGCTTCAGCCAAAATAATTTCATATGGGATTTGTGGTTCTAAATTTGAGATTCATTATGATTATATATTTTTGGATTTCTAACTACCTCCAACTACAGTTTCAAATGCTTATTTCCTGCACTTCACAACCATAAAGGACAAACAGTGTAACTAGTAAGTCAAAAATGTTTTTCTTAGATTTCCAATCCTTAAGTTTATCTTTTTTGCACCTATTTTGAAGCAATTATGGGACATTTCAGCCTCCTTGTTTCTTCTCTATTCTACAAGTCTCCTAACTGAGCTTATAGTGATAGTCAATCCTAAGATATTTGTATTCTTTCACTATTTCAAGTGTGCTTCCTTTAAATAGAAAGTTAATCTACCAATATTTTCTATTAATGAGAAAATCATGATTCTAGTCTTAGTGATGTTAACTTGTATCTCAAACTCTTGACAAAAGTGTTCTAAGGCCTTTAGATGTTCCCTCAACCCATTAGCCATTTTTACAATTAAGATAAGGTCATCTGCACATATAAGTAGCTTCACCACTTAACCTACCAATTGGATACCTTCCCCATTTGTCTTGCTTACTCATGCTTCCAATTTATCAATGTATCATCCAAATAGTATGGGAGATAGAGGGAATCCATGTTTAACCCCACTCTCGCTACCAAAAAACTCAAGCATACCTTCACTAGTTTTTTTTTTAGCTTTAACCTTCTCACATAGCCTATGAACAATACCTCTAAATGAATTTTTGATGTCTAAATCTTCTATTTTGCTCCATAGTTTGTCTCTAGGTATCATATTGAAATAATTCTTAAAGTCTACAATGAAATAGTAAGCATCCTCTCCTTGGCAGTCCCAATTTTTTTCAATGAAGTGCCTAAGGGTAATGCAATTTTCAATGGTAGTGTGTCTAGTTCTAAAGATTGCTTGCCTTTTTGTTCTGTTACCCTTATTTTTTTCCCAGCTACTAATTCTTTGTTCTATCATGCTCACAAAGAGATTTCCATGGAGGGGATTGACCATAATTGTGCAATAGTTAGATGGGTTATTGATATCACCACTAGATATAAAAATGAGCATTGATGAGGACATTCTTGCAAGTTGATTCCCCACTTGTTTGTCCAGTTGTTGTTTCTCTTCAACCAGATTCCAAGTTTTCTTGTCATGGTCTAGAACCTCCTTCAAAAGTATTTTGGCACAATGATTGTTATCCATGCTTTCAACATTTTTTGAATAACTTACCAACCATGTTATCATGAATGCCTCCAAAGGAAAATTTCATGCTTCAGCCAAAAATAATTTCATATGAGATTTGTGGTTCTAACTTTGACATTGATTATTATTATATATTTTTGGATTTCTCACTATCTGCAACTACAGTTTCACATGCTTCTTTCCTGCACTTCACAATTATAAAGGACAAACGGTGTGACTAGTAAGCCAAATATGTTTCTCATAGATTTCTAATCCTTAAGTTTATCTTTTTTACACCTATTTTGAAATAATTATGGGACCTTCCAGCCTCCTTGTGTCCTCTCTATTCTATAAGTCTCCTAACTGAGCTTATAGTGATAGTCAATCGTAAGATATTTGTATTCTTTCACTATTTCAAGTGGGCTTCCTTTAAATAGAAAGTTAATTTCCTAATCTTTTCTATTTAATGGGAAAATTATGATCCTAGTCTTAGTGATGTTCACTTGTATCTCAACCTCTTGACAAAAGTGTTCTAAGGCCTTCAAACATTCCCTCTATCCATTAGCCATTTTTAGAATTAAGATAAGGTCATCCACATATATAAGTGTTAGCAATATTGAAGCATTGATTATGTGTTGCATTGATGTTTTGTCATTGATGTCAACACTAGTTGTTAAGGTTAGTTACCAACAGACAGGTTTTGGTTATTGACAGAAGATCTAGAGTTACCAATAGAAGAGACTATCTGTTGGACACTTCCAACATGTTTGGGTCAATGGAATATGTTTGGTTCTATGTGTCACATGCTTCTGGAGCATGTCTTGGTTAGTTGGTATTGACTTGGTGATCAGATGCTACCATACACTCTAGTAAACCCTTAGTGGCATAGGTTTAAGGTTTTACCAGCAGAGCTTTTATTGAGAATCTTTGATAGGATTCATAAGTGGTGTTGGTGCAGTTTCTAGGATGTAGAAGATGATCTATGATCATGCTTCAACCAAGTGGAGACATTGTTTTGGCGTGGTGGACCCAGAATAGGTTCGGTGCCTATCTAGGTTGTGGACCGATATCATGTTAGCGTGTTCTCTACATGTTGCTAGGATGATTTATGGATTGGTTAATATTGTTTAGGACTAAAGCCGACATGGCATATCATTGTAATATGGATGTGATGCCCTACAAAATCGACAAGGTTAGCAAATGACAAACAAGAAAAGACACAAGAAATTGTTAGTGTTAGTTAACCAAAAGCTAATCTAAACAGGCATATCAAAAGAGATACTAAGATCATACTAATATATCTAAAAAATGAAACAAAGATAATAAGGCATCTCCAAATGCCTCTTAGCATGCTCTTAGCTCCTTCTCCCTTGTTCCTCTCCTCTCCAAGTTCCAAAATAGTGTAGCTCTCAACAACTTTTTGCACTATGGATGCTTATGGAGGATTGAGATTTGAGTATTTTGCTCCAAATATAAAATGAAAAGCTAAAATACTAGATGCTATTAGACATGATTGATTTTAACCAAAATAACAAGATATTAGTTTTCTATGCTAAATGCTCTCTAAAATGTCTATAGGTTAAATGCATACAAGTTTTCAGGATCTGGAATATGAAGAAATGGGCTCTATTTATAGGAAAAATGGAGCAATGGATGGTTGAGATTGAGCAATCTCAACAAGGGTTAGGATTGAATGATTTTCAATCCATGTGAGGGCTTTCAACCCAATCTCAGGATGACAAGTGTCAATGTGAGATAGGTTGAGAGGAGAGCGTATAAGCATTAAATGCTTGACATGACCTTGGGAGTTAAGGTCAAGGTTAGTTGAATGAATAAACTCTTTATTCAAAGAATAAAGCTTTTATCCAATGGATAAACTCTCGTGCAAAGGCAAAAGGGATAAACATGGTCAAAGCAATAAATGCTTGGGGAGACAAGTTTGAAATAACCATAAATGGTTATGTAAGAGCCATTAATAGTCATGTAAGAGCCATTAGTGGTTTTGGAAGACTTTGGAGGTTAAATTGTTGAACACATAAAGCATTAAATGCTTTTCAAAGACTTTTGAAGTCTTTGAGAAGTGACTCCATTTTGCTTAGGAATGTGACAATAATTAGAGGATGGATTAGGCTAATTAGGAAGGGGTTAGAAGAATCTAGAAGGGGATTAGTTTTGCAAGTGGATTTGGTGGGTGAGGGAAAATAGGATTTTATTAAAATAAAATTCATTTATTTCAATAAATGTGTGCAAGTTGCATTTGTAGGAAAATGCAAGTTGGGGGAGATAATGATTTAAATAAATGTTTAATTTAATTTATTTAAAAGAGGAATAGGGGGATTTAATTAAATAAATAGATTTTATTTATTTAATTGATTTGTGAACTTGGTTTTAATGAATTAATTAAAATAAATTGAATAATTTACTTAATTAATAGGAGAATGTTTGAAGATGAATTAATTAAATATTAATTAATTAACTCCTGACTAGTGGATTTTTAATCAAATAAATAGCAAATATTTATTTAATTAAGCTGGACAGATTTGTGTGACTACATTTGCCCCTCTTTGAGACGGTGTGATTTATCGCGTCGTTTCAAAGAAAAAAAACTGGTGTGAAGAAATGCCCCATAAAATATTAATTTAATGGATGGTATGCCCCCTCGAGAGATGGGCCAAAAAATTTCAAAAAAATCGGACGATCTCTCGAAAAAGAATGAAAATTGGCAGGGTGTTAGCAGAGAAGAAGTTAGGAAAATGGGTGAAAAATAGAAGAAATCGGGGGTAAAATGGAGAAATGGGTGAAAAATAGAAGAAATTGGGGGTAAAATGGAGAAATGGGAGGCTCGGGAAGTTTACGGGGACCACGACAGTGAGCGGGGGGGAAGTTATGGTGATGGTGAAGGGTTTAAATGGTGTGAAAGGGGTGAAAACAGGATCATTTGTGACTGCGACCAGTGTGAAACTAGAGCTCTGATAGTGACATTTTGGAGGAGCGAGCAGCAGTCAGGATGCTAGTACCTATTATAGAGCACCGATTTGAGCGAGTCCGTCGGTTCTAGCGGCTAGACGACTAAGGACCAGCGGTACACAAATTTGAAATTTGAATTTTTATGCATTTTTTATATGCTTTTGTGCTGTGTCCAAGTTGAGTCGGAGCAATAGCGCTGAAACTATGTTTTGGCACTATTGCCCAGTTAACTAGCGCTACTGGGCCGCAATGGCGCTATTGTCCTATTGTTTGAGCATTGTGGAAATGTTTTAGCACTATTGCATGCATGTTTAGGCGCTATTGATTAATAAGCGCTATTGAGTGCTTAATTGAGCACTATTGCTCTGAATTAACACTATTGTGAGGTTGTTCTAGCGCGTTTGGAGTTTGAGCGCTACTGGATAGTTGATTGAGCTCTTTTGTTAGGGGTTTAACGCTATTGTTGATAAACTAGCACTTTTGTTGGTAAAGTAGCACTTTTGTTTTTAGGAAAAAAATAGATGCCCCAGTTTGTAGGAATAACATCTCTCGATGCTAATGATGGATGGATGGTGATGTGAAGTGGGAGTTGTTTTTAACCATAGCAACCTGATGAGACTTAGTTCATTTCTAGGATAAATGTCTGTTTGAAGTCTAGGTTGCTACGATTGCTTACCTGTTGAGACCCGAAGATACTTGATCAAAGTATCTGTTGATAGTCTAGGTTTAAACTTAAGAAAGTTTGAAACAAAACAACTGATGATGATTGATGGATGCCCATGTGCAGGAGGATCTAGGCATGTTGCAGTTACACAAGAGACATCCAGTGATATAGGGGTTGCAAGATTGATTGATAGAGGTGGAGATCAATTGTATCACCATGACTAGATTATATGAGGTGATGCACATGCCTGTGATTCAGATGAATCACAAATTGATTACAACATTAGCAGAGTGGTGGCACAACAAGACATGCACCTTTCATTTGGCATAGGGGGAGATGACAGTGACCTTGGAGGATGTGTGGTGCATCCTACGTATTTTGATTCAGGGGGAGCTTGTGACATATGACAGATCCTAGGGTACCCTAGCAGTTCAGAGGTTCTTTGATGAGGATGTGTTTATTGATGATGGCTCTATTGCATGGGATGAGATAGCTGCATTATATGAGCCTCTACCAGTAGTTCTATCAGGCATTGTGGGAGGACTTCTGTGTCCAGACAGATGATCACATGGTTTGGCCATGGGGTGGGGGTAGGTGATTGAGATGATGATTACCGAGGGGACTTGATTTGCTTGGGGGTCGTGCATGTTGGCGCACCTGTATCAGGAGCTTCATGAGGTGGTTTACCGGGGGAGGGGTTCCTTAGCAGTGGGAGTGACGTTGCTTCATATTTGGGCCTGGGAGTACCTACCAGTGACTCGACTAGTGAGTCTTAGGTTCTACGCAATGGATCAGCCGTATATGTTTATGTATAACGATATGATGAGTCAGCCCCACCTGGGGAAGTTGGAGTGGTGGCGGTGGGCATTAGATGATCTGGATGCAGTCATATGGTGACCATACCTAGAGTGTGAGCCCTGGGATGATGATGCAGAGGCACTACCCTATGTATTCATGACCCAATTCCTCATTGGGAGGACCTTGTACCATGTAGAGAGACAGGTGCCGAGGAGAGTGATGAGGTAGTTTGGATGGCAGTAGGGACTACCTAGTGGATCAGGGGAGTATGCACGAGTGATTCGAGAGAGATATGCATGGGGGCTAGTGCTACCATATGACCAGGCACTGGTGGAGTTTCGGACGCTGTAGGTGAGACCGTGGGACATACGACCGAGGGTTGTGGATGCAGGGGTATCAGATGAGTACACACAGTACCAGGCGGTGCATCCAATTCTACAAATATTGGATCCAGCAGAGCTGGTGTCTGATTTTGAAGATGAGAGGGGACGGAGATGGAGGAGGGCAGGAGGTCGAGGAGGTGGTGGTGGAGGAGGTGGTGGGTTGGGGATTCAGATTTAGTGGAGAGGGAGAGGTGGGCTACCACTACGGATATCACAGGGACCTCTGATACAGGGAGGAGTTAGAATGGGTGGTAGGGGTATGGAGAGGGAGATCCCGATGGACAGAGGGGAGAGAGTGACTAGAGAGGGTGGCACAGGTGAGGCTGCTATGGATACCGGGGAGGGAGCCACTGGAGATCTTAGGGATAATATGATAGCATATTTGCAGACCTAGGTAGAGGATTTGGAGGTGGAGGTTGTGGCTAGAGATGTGCAGCTATTTGCACGGGAGTCAGAGCTGGCGGTAGTGCTGCAAGAGAGGGATAGTGCGGTGGAGAGATTAATAGAGCTGCAAGAGAGAGTCCAGGTTGGAGTAGGAGCACAGGGGCCTATGGGGGAGGTGATGAGGGAGATGTGGTGAGCACAGGCTAAGATAGACTACTGGCGGGGTTTATATGAGCAGGTGGTACTAGCTAGTCATCAAGCACTTAGCTATTCACAGATGTGGTAGGCCAGATTAGAGAGATCACAAAGGGTGCAGAGCAGTGGGGGTGTGATGGGTCCTCTACGGAGGGAGAGATCAGGTGATGCAGGAGTGAGTGGGGGTTTGATGGGGCCTCCACGGAGAGATAGATCGGATGGTGCGGGGACCAGTGGGGGAGCAGGTGGTGATGGTGGTATAGCATCTAGCCAGAGTGGCATCTGAGAGAGCATTTTTGCATATATGTATTGTATCATTGTTTATTTTTGGACTGTATCTTGGATGGCTCTTGGTAGCTGATTTTGTAGACTTCATTGTACTCTAATATATGAGATGATATATATGAGGATATCCTATATTTTGATGATATGCATTTGATATGTATGGATGTTTATGTAGGACGATGAGTTATTGCTTAGATGGATATGTGTACATGTATGCATTTGATGAGATGTTTCTTATATGCATGTTTCTATGATGATTTATGATGTTGGATACTGACATATGAATGCAGGTTTATATATGTATGATTTGTTTGATTTTGATGTAATGCTTTATGTATGTAATGTCATGATGATGATGTATGCTTATGATGATTTAGGAACAGGATTTTGGTGTTTCCTATTTTGATAAAATGATGAGATAATTTATGCGATGATGTTAATGCAATGTTTGAATGAATGATGTTATGTATGGATATGTATCTAGATGTTTTTAAATGAATGTAATATGGATAAACAAAATGTAAAGTACAAATGTTTATATGATAATGTCTAAAGGAATGCATATGTATAATGGATATATAAATAACATGAACCAGTGTGTTTTTTTGGAAACAAATGGTTTTATGATTCTAAATGCTTAAATATGATTAAGTAAAAATGATAATGTGATGATAATGCAACTCATGGTTTTAATAACTGCACCTTAATGCAACTAAAAAAGGATAATGAATGCAATGTGAATGAATCCTAAAATGAGCATAATAAGATACTTAATAATGGATGAATGAATGCATCTTTTAACTAATGAATAGATAAAGGAATGTATGAAATGATAAAGGATGAGAAAGGATGATAAAATGATAATGGATAAATGATACTAAATGAATGCATAGTAAATGGTTTAATACAATCAAGGACAATTTGATCCCATGAATTAATCTAATTATTTATGATTATGCAATGATGCAAATGTTTAATGAAGACTAATGTCAATAAACTAAATGAACTATATGCAATTTTTAATTAAAAATGATATGAATGTACTTAATGGAAAATGCAACTAAATGTAATGATGATATGATCCTGAGGAAGGCAAGGTTTTTGAGACTTTGCATGATGCATTGATGATGTATTAGAGTACTCAGTCATGATTGTATCCAAGACCAGCTTAATGTTCACATTTGCATATAAATCATACATATGAATGAGTGAATGGATGGGTGATATGCAATGGAATGCAATATATAAATAGATGAGATGAAATGATGATCCATAGTGCTCTATTTTCATCATTGAACTTTAAAATGTTGGAAGAGAATACAAGCATCTTGACATAATGATTCAAGATGACCTGAGTATTTCTTTCATGGATTTTATATAGCAAGTTGAATACAAACGACTTGATATAAGGGTCAAGTTGACCAGAGTATTGCTTGTGGAATAGACAAGGATTATCTTTGTTCATGCATGACTTGGATCATCCTCCTTGATCTTAGGCTGATCATATCCTGAGACAAGTGCATACCATAATAAGAGATAAAAACCTTTATCCAAATTGGATGAGGAGGAAGGAACCAAAGGAAGAGCATTGTACCTGCAAACAAACAGTATATATATAAAGAATAAAGAATAGGGATCCTTGGTAATGGTTCATGCTTATATGGTCGAGGTATACGCTATAGTCAGCAAGCCATAATGATCTATGACTGCATTTTGTAGAAGATCACGTAGCTTGGTGAACTTCCCACATAGACACCATTAGTACATGCCCCAGTACTTCATCGGAAATAATGCACAAACGATACAAAATAATGTTGAAAGATCCTGATACAGATAAATGAATGAATTACTCACAAATCAACCAAGTATTTGATAGCTTAACATAATTTTCTTGTCAAAGAAAACGTCATTTTTGTCTTTGTTTTGGTAAGGAAGGATGCATCATTGTTAAAGACAGTTTGATTGTTGATGTTGATTACGTTGGTCAAGTTTTTGATAAGTGATCATCATGTGAGTATTTGTCAATGTTTGTTTTGTATCTGCTTGGATGAGTATGTACAAGGTGTTACCATGTTTTTGTGTGATTTCCGATGTTTTCCATTGTTTTTGGATTTTGTGAGACGTTTTTGAATGTTTTTGGATTTTGTGGGACAGTTTTGAATGTTTTTGGATTTTGTGAGATATTTTTTAATGTTTTTGAATTTTGTGAAACATTTTTGAATGTTTTTGGATTTTGTGAGACATTTTTGAATGTTTTTGGATTTTGTGCAATAGTTTTGAATGTTTTACCCAATGAATCACCAGTAATGTAGAATCCACTTCCATCATCTAGATTTAAGGGCATTGCCCCCAAGTTTAGACATGACTATGAAAAAGTGGGATGCAAGATGCATGAAGTACTTTCTTTGATTACAGATCAAATAACAAGCCATGGTTTAGATTGATGGATATGTGTATGCATGAATGTGATCACAACGAGCTTGAAAGATACTGGAGCCATAGTCTTTTACGAGTGGTGCCTGTTTGCCAGGTTTATACCATTGCACTTACCCAAGGTGCCACTCGAGTGTTTGTTCACCGTTTGGATGCATGATTTTTCTTTACTATTTTGATGTTTTTATATTTTCTTTAGGACATTTATCTGGATGTTTTTGGTATTTTTACCGTTATGTAAGGGAGCTTGATGTACAACTTAGGTATAAAACCATTTGAGGTGCATGTTGTTGATTGGATCTGCAAGCGGTTCTCCTTCTGATGTAGCCAACTGATATGCCCCAGAACCAATACAATAGTGACAACATATGGACCCAGCCAGTTTGATATAAACTTGCCCTAATGTTCTCTGTTTGGTTGGTTGCAAGGATTCTCTTGGAGAACAAGATCACCTACCTCAAATGTATAAGGTCTAACTCGATGATTATAACTTCTACTCATGCGCTGCTGATAGGCTTTGAGATGGTTGTATGCAGCTTGTCGCTTCTCATCAAGTAACTCTAAGTCCTGAAGACGAGATACTCTATAGGCTTCGTCATCAATGAGATTATGCAAGGAAACCCATAGTGATGGTATCTCGACCTCAATAGGCAAGATAGCTTCTGCACCATAGACTAATGAATAAGGAGTTGCACCTGTAGGGGTTCAAATGCTAGTTCGATATGCCCATAGCACTGGATTCAGTTGAACATGCCAATCATGACTAGCATCATTGATTGTCTTCTTGAGGATTCTTAATATGTTCTTATTTGATGTTTCAGCCTGACCATTGCCTTGTGGGTAATAGGGAATGGAAAAGCAGTGTTGGATATGAAATTTCTCACAAAGTTCACAGACATCTTGATTTTTGAAAGGAAGACCGTTATTTGTGATGATGGACATGGGTACACCATACTGGTAGATGATGTAATTGAGGATGAATGAGGTGATCTGCTTGCCGGTGACTTGGGTAAGTGGAATAGCTTCGATCCACTTTGTGAAATATTCGGTGGCGGTAATAATAAATTTGTGGCCATTGGGTGAAGATGGATGGATTTTACCCACAAGGTCAAGGTCCCATTGACAAAAAGGCCATGGTGTCGTGATTGGTTGTAGTTCTTGTGCTGGTGCATGTATCAGGTCACCATAAACTTGACATTTCTTGAATTTTCTGACAAAGTAGTAGGAATCTTTTTCCATATATGGCCAATAGTATCCATTACGCAGGAGTTTCTTGGCTAGTGACGGACCACTTGAGTGAGTCCCACAAATTCCATCATGTACCTCTTCCAAGGCCTTTGTTATCTCACCTTGTTCTAGACATCAAAGGAGAGTACCATCAAGACTGCGTCGGTATAGGGTTTCGGCAATAATGGTATATTAAGCAGTTTGGCAAATGAGGGTTTTACGTTGGTTATTCTATTGGTTGGGAGGAAGGGTGTGATTGTGGAGATAGGTGTAGAATTCACCATACCATGGGTATTTGGAACTGACAAGGTGACATATCATCTCAGATTCGGGGATATCATAAGCGGGGATCCAAAGTTGTTCTACCAAGAACTCGTAGCATGCTGAATTCTGTGGAAGATCTAGGAGAGATGCGATGGTAGCCATAGCATCAGCGGCTCGATTCTGTTCTCTGGGTATCTACTCAAAGGTAATTGTAGTAAATTATGCATTTAGTTTGTCCACCATTTGCTTATATGGCTTGAGTTTATCATCCTTGGTCTGATATTCATCAGTTGCATGTTGAATGACCAGTTGTGAGTCACCATATACTTGCAGTTCTTGTAATTTCCATTGTATGGCTAGTCTGAGTCCTGTGATCAAGGCCTCATACTCTGCTATGTTGTTGGTGCATGGAAATGTGAGCCTGTAAGACTTTGGGATGCTATCACCTTGAGGTGTGATAAACAGAATGCCTACCCCCGAGCCATGCCTAGTGTATGAACCATCAAAGTATAGTTTCCATGGTTGTGTTGTTGTGATCATGAATATCTCTTCATCTGGAAAATTGGAAATGAGAGGATGATCACCTATGAGGGGTGCATCGACCAACTGATCTGCAATAAATTTTTCTTTGATAGCTTTACGGTCCATGTACTCAATGTCAAATTCACTCAGAATCATCACCCATTTGGCCAAGCGGCCTGTCAATGCTGCTTTGCTGAGTAAATACTTGAGTGGATCAATCTTTGCAATGAGTTGTATTTTGTGTGTTAACAAATAATGTCTCAGTTTAGTGGCTACTAAGATTACTGCTAGGCAAGCTCGCTCAATAGGTGTGTAATTGAGTTCATAGCCAACCAGTGTTCGAGAGATGTAGTAAACAACACACTCTTTTCCTTCTGCATTATGTTGTGCCAGTAGTACACCCAATGTTGTACTTGTTGCTGAGATATAGAGTAATAACGGTCTACTTGGATCTGATGGGATCAACAATGGTGTATTCATGAGATAGTCTTTGAGCATCTGGAATGCTTACTGGCATCTGGCATCCCACTGAAAGCAGATGTTCTTGTGTAGCAGGTGTGTGAATGGGTGACACTTATTAGCCAATTGTGCAATGAATCTTTGGATGGATTGAAGCCGCCCTTGTAATGTCCTTAGCTAACTAATATTCTTTGGTGGTGGCATGTCCATGATTGCTTTTGCCTTTGCTGGGTCGACCTCAATACCTTTGCTTGAGACAATGTATCCTAGAAGCTTCCCGGAGGTTACTCCAAAGACACATTGCTTTGGGTTGAGTCGAACATGGTATTGTTCCAGTCTATCAAAGATTTTATCTAAGATGTGGAGATTCCCTTCTCTGGTGAGTGATTTTGCTAGTAAGTCATCAACATAATCTTCCATCATAATATGCATCATGTCATGGAAGATGGTGGTCATGGGTCTTTGATAGGTCGCTCCTGTATTTTTGAGACTGACAGGCATTACATTCTAGCAATATGTGCCCCACGGACATGTGAAGGCTATCTTATGTTCATCTTCTAGTGCGATCTTTATCTGATTGTATCCTTAAAAGCCATCCATGAGTGAAAGCATGGCATGTCCCGCTGTCAGATCCACTATGATGTTGATATTTGGTAGGGGGAAGTCATCCTTAGGATAGGCCTTATTTAGATCTCTGAAGTTAGTACAAATGCAGATGCCCCTTTTTGGTTTGCCGATAGGCACAATGTTGGAGATCCATTCTGCATAATCAATTGGTCTAATGAAACCAACATCTAGGAGTTTCTTGAGTTCTATTTTGACTAGCACTGCAATTTGAAGATGCATCTTACGAAGCTTCTGCTTGACAGGTTTGGCTCCTTCTGCTACGGTGATTTGATGCATGACTAAATCAGGATCAAGCCTAGGCATGTCTGCATATGACCATGCAAAGTTGATCTGACACTGTTGAAAGAACTCTATAAATTTAGGTTGTTCCTCTAGAGTGAGAAGAGATGCCAGATGCATGAGATGAGGATTTTCAGGAGTCCCCACATTATATTTGTCGGTTTCCTCGATGAGAATCATTGATCGTTCCTGTTGTGTACTAGTAGGGAGGATGCCAAACCCTTCATCCTCAGGCACCTCAGAGAGGTTTTCACCGTTGGATACGCTCTTTCTTTTTACTTTTGTTGGATCAAACTGTGCCACAGTGTGGTTT
Source organism: Cryptomeria japonica (assembly GCF_030272615.1). Classification (NCBI taxonomy): domain Eukaryota; kingdom Viridiplantae; phylum Streptophyta; class Pinopsida; order Cupressales; family Cupressaceae; genus Cryptomeria; species Cryptomeria japonica. The sequence goes on from NC_081409.1 coordinate 222,122,292, forward strand.
TCACTGGAAGATCCATGTTTTATTGTTATATTTTTGCAACTGAAAGGTTTGGCATCTGCCCCAAAGTATGCTATGCTATTTAGTTCTATGGCAAATCCAGCTTTGTGATCCCTGCTTGGTTGGTTATCCCTTAATTCCAAAATGTCAATGATGACCTCATCATTTTGGAAGAAGTCAAGACATGGGGGATTTGGTTGGTTCCATTTGATGAGTTCAGGGTGAATAATAGGCATTACTTTATCAATTAGGTTAAGTGTGTTAATGTATCAGAGAGGGTTAAGACATTGTGGTGAAGGTCATTGATGGTACTCTCCCTATCAGAATTAGGCGTAGGGTCTGCGGAAGGTGTTTCCAGTTCAGGAACCCAAGTGGTCTTTATCTATGCTTTTGTGTAAATAGGGGTGTCTTTGCGTGGTGGAGGTAGTGATTTGTCTTCCTCATCTAAAGTGTTAAGCTGTACAAAATCAAACTCCCACTCATGTGAGTCGGTCTTTGAGTCACTTTCTAGCATCCGATTACTATACCATACTGGGATGTCCTTTGAGTTAAAGACTGCAAGTGTGATTGGTTGATGTACCTTTGTAGTGATTGGTGCTACAGGAAGGTCGATGGGGATTAAAGAATCCAATACGGGGAATATCGGTAGTGTTGACTCAGTTGCTTATGCTGGTACTGTTGGTGTCATAGATGCTATTGCAGGTTCTGATACAGTTGATGTTGCTAATGGTACTATTGATGTGATGGCTACTGCGGATGGGATTACTAGTTTGATTGGTGGGATGATTGGCATTGTAGATGGTGGTGTTAGGATTTTGAGCCTCAGTGGGGTAGTTGTGATGGTGTTTGATGCTACTTTGATAATGAAAGGTGTTCTTTTTGCAGTAGGCTGACATAATGGTTTGCTGGGTTTTCCTTTGAATTTAAGTTTAGGAAAGATCTCTTTTTCAAAGCCTAGGCCTGTATTACCTTTGGGCTTTAATTTTGTTAGTAGAGGTTCATGTTGTCCTTGTTTGCAATATCCCAAAGCACTCTGACCATCATACCCCATTATTTGCATAATGAGGAGACCTTTGCCATACTGATCTGTAGGAAGCTTAACTTGTGGTATATCAGTGGTGATGGGATCTTTATAGATCCATTCCGCTAAGTCCTCATCTTGGGTTTCTTCTTCTTGACTCTTTCCAAGGATGAAAGGCATCAAAGCACATACTGGCATGATTAGTGGTTGTTGGAGTAACTGTTGTGGTTTACCATGTGTTCTAGGAGAAGTGGGAATTTGTCCCACACAAAAGAGTTGACTCAAGTTGTATTCCCCAGGACCTTCCTCTACTATTTTCATCTTAAGCTTTTCTTGCTTTGGTATAGTGGTGTTCGAACTGGCAAGAGAGGCAGGACTTATATATGATGTGGAGGAAATGGCTTCTCTATTATTAGTAACGGTAATCTCTAGTTGATGGCTGATATTATGGCAATATGCAAAGGGATTTGCATCACCGAGGATTGTGATCTCTACACCGTTATGTGGGAACTTGATACATTGATGATAGGTAGATGGAACGGCTTGCATGGCATGTATCCAAGGTCTTCCTAACAATAGATTGTATGGTAGAGGAAGGTCCATAACCTGATAGATGATGTGTTTTACCACAAGGCCCACTCGGATTGGTAGTACCACAGCTCCTTTGGATGAATGCTCCGCATCATCATAGGCTTTGATTGTGATCTTCTTGCGAGGATCTACTGATTCTATGGCATATCCCAATGCTGTGACCAACTATAGGGTACAAATATTCAAGCCTGCTCCATTATCGATCAAGACTCGCTTGATCCTATGCTGGTTGATAAAGCCTTCAATGTGTAGTGAAGCATTATGAGGTTGCTGGAAGGAAGAGTTGTCACTTTCAGAAAAAGTGAGACAAGGTGATGACTTTAGACTTCCAACCATGGCTTGAAATTGATCTGTATTTAGGTTTGTAGGGACTGATGCCTCTTGGAGTGCTTGATCCAAGATTGTTTTATGAGATGGAGATAGGCGCAATAGCTCTAAAATGGATATGTAGCGTCGTAAATTGTACGCACTTGCTAGGGTGGTACAATTTCACACCTAGTTTAGCACCCGCCTTGGCACATTTTGCACTTTGCATCGCATTTTCCCTTTAGCACTTAATTGATCAAATTAATTAGGTCTAAGGTTCTATCTTATCATCTCCCATATCATAAAGTTGGGCCCTTTTCATTAAAGTGTGCCCCTTTCATTTTATTCTTCCAATACATCATTTAATCAAAAACCCTAATTAGGTCCTATTTTGAACATGGGGGCTTGATTTTGGGGGCCAAAACATCTCAAAATCACCTGTAACTTCGGGATTCACTCTAAAATCATCATATCCGATGGCCCTGAAAATTTGGTGAAAAGTTGTCGGGACCATGGCACCCGGAGTGCACACGGTCCCAAACATTTTTCCCGAAATTTTAGGAGCGCAATCCAATCATAAAATAAAGCTTAACCCCAAGAAATTGGTGGGAGATTCAATCTCTAGGTCAGCCAAAAGTTGAAATTAAGACCTGGGGTTTCATATATAAGAGCTCTCTTTCTTCATTTGAAAGGATCGGGAATTTTGGTTTTAGGGGCCTTCTATGCAGCAAAAGAGTAGATCTTTGAAGACTTAAACAACATTCAACATCCATCCATCAAGCATTCATCAATTTCATTCATCCATTTAGGGCTTTGAAGACATTGAAGAGCAATAGGGGATCACCGACTGAAGATTGGCTTGTACCCCTCCCTTGGGGTTGGGTATGATTTCATGTTGTTTTCATGTCTTTGCATAAGCCTCATTATATCATTTGTATTCATGCTTTAGATCACTTTGCATCTTGATTTGGAGCATTTACATTATCATTTACAAGCAATTAGGGTTTACTTTCTAGGTTGCTCTAGTTTGCTTACTTGCATTTTAGGATCTTGCACACACACTACTTTTACAATACAACTTGGCTATTCGTGGAGGTGGAAATCACCGAAGTGGGGGTTTGACTAAGGCAAAACCCTATATAGCCGCCCACCATACCTTTTCAGATATAAGTGCAGATTTTGGGATTTAGATGATGCTGCAAGTTGCAGATCTGGCAGAAGCAGACGGAAACTGAGCAACACACCAAATTTTAGAGCAAAAGACCAGGACAGGGGCATGGGGCACCCTTGTCCTACCAGGACAGGGGCACTGGGCACCCTGGTCCCTGGGATAGGGGCACTGGGTGCCTTGGTCCTTCTATCAGACAGCAAGTTTCAGCATTTCTGACAGCTTTTCAGGTTGCAAAACAATAATTTCAGGAGCAGTTTCAGGGGCAGAATCAGGACAGTGGCGCCCGTGCCCCCGTCCCGAACATTTTAACTCAGATTTTAACATCGGGTATGTATTTGCATTCTTTCCTTGTCCTTGTGTTTAGAGCTTTCCATTGTTTAATCTCAATTCTGCAATCTTGCTATTGGTTCATACTTGCACTTTGGGGTTAGGAATTGAACTTGCATTACTTTATCTTTCAATTACAACAAAGGAATAGAAACCCTAATAGGTATCCTGTGGCTCTCTCTTCCACAAAAAGAAGTAGCCAATTGTGTGATACCTCTAGGCTCTTTCGTATTCTACAATGTGTGTCAAAAGGTAGGATTAGGGCATGTTAGCCTAGTCTCGCTTTTTCTCCTACACATTTTGGTGAACCCGACGTGAACTTATTATTGCTTTCTCTTGCATTGCATTTGTTAGATCTAGATTTAGAGTACTTCATTTAAGTTTCATTTTTCATCAAAAAAAAAAAAAAAAAATTAAAGAAAAGAAAAGAAAAAAGGAAAAGAAAGAGTGTGTTTTATTTCTTTGCATTGTGTGTTTAAGTTTTATGCAATTTTTATTTCAAAATGTCAGATTTTTATTTGCAAGATGTTCATATTTATGATGATGTATGCAATTATGTTGATTATGAGTATAGCCAAGATGAATTAGATGAAGCTTTAGATGAGTTTTTGAATCCTAAAGATACCAAACCTTCATTTTACCAAAAACTCATAAACATTGTTACTATGTCATTTCGTTGTGATGAGAAAGATAAGTTGAATGATTCCTCTCAAGGGTACATTCCTATCAACTCTTCCACTAAATCTAGTAACATGGTTATTTTCAATGATCCCCTCTATGAAGAGATGTCTCCTTTTGAATCAAAAGATAAACCTTTTAATAGATATGATCATGCTTTGTTGGATGATGCTCTTGATGACTTTGTGGCTTTATCGAAATCTTTAAACAAAAACAAAACTTCTAAATTAGTTAACATGATAAACCTGAACGAGCATAATAAGCCTCTCTTTGAAGTCCAAGGTGCTTATCCTTCTCCCACCTTTCAAGTTCCTAAATCACCTCTCCTTACTGTCCAAGGAGGGTATGGTCATGATTCCTTTCTCACTCCGAATAAACCTATCATCACTATGCAAGGAAGAAAACCTATAAGTCCTTATAGTTATGCCAAGCAATTAACTAGAGAGAGTTATAATGCGGTTGCCCATACTTACAATACTAGAAATAATAGGCAGCCTAATCCTCCTCCTGTTACTCCAGTTTCTCTTCCTAATCCTAAACCAATTCTTCCGCAAGCTCCACATATTTCACAAATGCTTAGTAAGGACTATGATCTTATTGAACAACTTAAAACTACTCCGGCAAAGATTTCTATTTGGGATTTAGTTCAAACTTCACCTACCTATCATGGGATGTTACAAGATGCTTTAAAAAATTTAGATGTCCCACCTACAGTGACACCTAATAACAATAATAATAACATGGCTTCCCTGAATGATTCTACAAGCAAACCCAAAGATCAAATTGTGTTCACACAAGATGAGTTACCTTCTAGTGAAATTCAACATCAATATGATCCTCTTATGATTGTAGTTATTATCAATGAAAGTGCTATAAGATGAACCCTTGTGGACAATGGATCTGACCTTAATGTTTGTAGTATTGATTTATTGGACAAGCTTAATGTGGATCATTCTCTCATTAAACGTTCTTCTATTTCTATTCGAGGCTTTGATCATGTTGGTAAAGGATGTTTGGGTATCATAATCTTACCTATTACAGTAGGTCCTGTTACTTTACCTACACCTATTCATGTCATCTCTGGTAATTTGACTTACAATCTTCTATTAGGGAGACCTTGGCTTCATAGTATGCAAGCTGTCCCCTCAACTTTGCATGGGCGAGTCAAATTCATTTATGACAATATAACATACACCTTGCCAGCTGATACTAATCTTCAAGAACCATTACGAACTGGATCTTCTTGTTCAACTACTTCCAATCCTTCTACCACTTCAAATGCATCTACTTCCTTTAAGGATTTTGTCCCCTCTAGTACTCTTGATCCTTCTACTCAATCAGAATCTTCTCCCAAAGATATCTTTTCTCCTGAAAAGGCTCTCTTGGATGATGATTGGGGTTCTTTAGACTTTAACCCTACTTTTGTAGGAGAATATAGAGTGCCTGAGATTGAGAAGGGAAAATCTAAGGAAGAAACTAAAGAGAAGCCCACTTTGTCTAAGCAATTCAGTAACAACTTTGTGGCTACCTCCGATTCAAATAACTCTTCAACATCTTCCTCTAATACAAATAGCACTGAGACCTATGGGGCATCACCATCCCTTCATGGTCGTGGTTTTCACATTTTGGCTAAGAGTGGTTATAGTGGAAATGGTAGTGGCACAAATGAACAAGGAATTAAAGTTCCTTTAGAACATAACATGCATGAATATTCATTTGGACTTGGATATAATCTTTCTAAGCCCACCAAAGCATCTGAAAAACCATCTCTCAATGTGAATGCTATATTTAGTAGTGATGATGATCTCACTTCAACTAAATCATCTTCTACTTCTATCAACTCTCATTCCCCTCATAAGGAAATCTTGGCGATGAAAAAATCTCTTTATGAATCCCCTCAAATTTCTAAATCCACTTATGAATCTTTATCTCCTATTCATCATAAAGTCCTTTCCTCCAGGGATAAGGCTCTAATAAACTACACTCATCCCTCTTCTAAGATTTCTTGTGACTTTTCTTCTTCAATTTTTATCATTTTATACATGTTTTTGATCTCACTTATAGTTGAGCATTTAGCATGTCATATTCAAATACCTCATTCAGTCTATCATGTCTTTAAATAACATTAATGGCTATTATGTTGCTCATCATTATGTGACATTGGTAGCTCATTTACTGGGGGCTCATTCTCATTCATGATGGTACAATTTCAAGTGCAATCATATTTTTTGAAGCAAAATAATAGCCTAATTTTTCTATGTTATCTCTTGTTCCTATGGGGACAAGAGTGATTTCATACATCTCTTCTTTTTATGGTTAAAATTTCCCTTTGGGGTAATAGTGTGGAAATATTGATCATTCTCTCTTTAGGATCCTCTTTTCCTAGATATGGGAGAAGATGTGTATTCTCTTTCTTATCCTACCCACTTCTTGTGAGGAGCATTTTACATACACTAATGTCTTGCTTGCATGAACTCATGTGAGTATGTAGTACATTTTTCTTATGTCTAAATCTCTCCCTAGAAGATTGTGTAAGTCCTTCTCATTGTCCTTATCCTGGGGAGGCAGTGATCTTTCCTTATTTTTTATCTAAGGATCCACTTTTCCTATTTTGTGGATGGTGTGAACTTTATTATTTGATGTTATTCCTTGTATGCATTTGTTGTTGTTTGTTCAAGGATTCTCTCTTACAAGAGGTGTAAGTCCTTGACTACAACCTCTTTTGCACTTGGTAAAATACATCCATAATGAATTCACTCTCCCAATTGGGTTAAAAAGAGTGTCATCCTTCATTAAGAATCACTTTCACCTCGCAAAAGAAGGAAGTATTGCATTCTTATTCTCTTCTTTGTCTTATTCTAGAAGATGTTATATTTGTCTAAGACAATTACTCTCGGGGATAGGTTTCTTTTGTACAAATATCTCTTCTCCTCTAAGGATCTCCTTTACACATACTACAAGATATCCCTTTCAACTATCTTATCCTTGCTTAAAGAGTGCAAAACTCTCTTGCTTGGATCTATGACATTGTTGCATTTTTGGGGTATCTTCTTTTGTGATGAAGGTAGGTATCCTTGTTCTACTTTACTTATGACATAAACATTACACTTTTTGAGCAATGGGTCATTCTCGGAACCAGAGCACAGACTCTTAGAGCGAGATGTCTCCATTTTTCTTTTATGCAAGGTGATTATTCTCGGAACCAGAGCACAGACTCTTAGAGCGAGATGTCACTCTTTTGTACTATACATATACAGGTTGTAGCATTCTCGGGCATAGACTCCTATGAGGTGCTTCTAACCTCCCTTACACACACATGCACGAGGTTGAGTGGAACTAGCGGCATAAGGCTAGAATTTCTCACTCCCCTCCCTTACATGGATCACCTAGACAGACTCTAGGGGCTAGTTTTCCATGTCCTTTTTCCCATGGATCACCTAGACAAGATCTAGGGGCGAGAATTCCATGTTTTCTCTCTCACTATTCTTCTCATGGATCACCAATGTGTGTATTCATGCTTTTTTCCTTTCTTTTCTTCTCTTTGCATTTTGTTTCCATTTACATCCTTCATCTTGTGTTAGAGAACTCTCAAATCCTCACACTCTTTGTTGTGTCGGAATTGAGATTCAGTCCTCTTTCTTACCAAATGATTCTCCATTAGTTTTTGATCTCATATCAAATCTTCTTGTGAGCATTGGTCATCAATATTCTTTAACAATTCGAAGTGGTAAACATGATACCCTGTTTCAACTCACTAAAATTAGCAAGCCGAAACAGGGGGGGGCATATAGCTACCCTCGAATTTTCATCACCTTCCTTAGTAAGCATTAGGTGATTTTGTGATCTAACGTGTGTTTTGTAGGGTGCGGTTCCTGACTGTGTACTGCAAATACCGCTGGGGGCTTCGTTCAACAGACTTATGGATATATCCTTTTTCAAATAATGTTTACTTTTTTGTACTTTAGCTTGCATATGCACGTAGTGTTCATATGACCGCTAAAGTGGGGGCTAAATGTAGCGTCGTAAATTGTACGCACTTGCTAGGGTGGTACAATTTCACACCTAGTTTAGCACCCGCCTTGGCGCATTTTTCACTTTGCATCGCATTTTCCCTTTAGCACTTAATTAATCAAATTAATTAGGTCTAAGGTTCTATCTTATCATCTCCCATATCATAAAGTTGGGCCCTTTTCATTAAAGTGTGCCCCTTTCATTTTATTCTTCCAATACATCATTTAATCAAAAACCCTAATTAGGTCCTATTTTGAACCTGGGGGCTTGATTTCGGGGGCCAAAACATCTCGAAATCACCTATAACTTCGGGATTCGCTCTAAAATCATCATATCCGACGGCCCTGAAAATTTCGTGAAAAGTTGTCGGGACCATGGCGCCCGAAGTGCACACGGTCACGGACATTTTTCTCGAAATTTTAGGAGCGCAATCCAATCATAAAATAAATCTTAACCCCAAGAAATTGGTGGGAGATTCAATCTCTAGGTCGGCCAAAAGTTGAAATTAAGACCCGGGGTTTCATATATAAGAGCTCTCTTTCTTCATTTGAAAGGATCGGGAATTTTGGTTTCAGGGGCCTTCTATGCAAAAAAAGAGCAGATCTTTGAAGACTTCAACAACATTCAACATCCATCCATCAAGCATTCATCAATTTCATTCATCCATTTAGGGCTTTGAAGACATTGAAGAGCAAGAGGGGATCACCAACTGAAGATTGGCTTGTACCCCTCCCTTGGGGTTGGGTATGATTTCATGTTGTTTTCATGTCTTTGCATAAGCCTCATTATATCATTTGTATTCATGCTTTAGATCACTTTGCATCTTGATTTGGAGTATTTACATTATCATTTACAAATAATTAGGGTTTACTTTCTAGGTTGCTCTAGTTTGCTTACTTGCATTTTAGGATCTTGCACACACACAAGGTCTGCACACACACTACTTTTACAATACAACTTGGCTATTCGTGGAGGTGGAAATCACCGAAGCGGGGGTTTGACTAAGGCAAAACCCTATATAGCCGGCCACCATACCTTTTCAGATATAAGTGCAGATTTCGGGATTTAGACGACGCCGCAAGTTGCAGATCTGGTAGAAGCAGACGAAAACCGAGCAAAACACCAAATTTCAGAGCAAAAGACCAGGACAGGGGCGTGGGGCACCCTGGTCCTGCTAGGATAGGGGCACTGGGTTCCCTGGTCCCTAGGATAGGGGTGCTGGGCACCCTGGTCCTTCTGTTAGACATCAAGTTTCAGCATTTCTGACAGCTTTTCATGTTGCAAAACAACAGTTTTAGGAGCAGTTTCAGGGGCAGAATCAGGACAGTGGCGCCTGCGCCCCCGTCCCAAACATTTTCACTCAGATTTTAACATCGAGTACAGATTTGCATTCTTGCCTTGTCCTTGTGTTTACAGCTTTCCATTGTTTAATCTCAATTCTGCAATCTTGCTATTAGTTCATACTTGCACTTTGGGGTTAGGAATTGAACTTGCATTACTCTATCTTTCAATTACAACAAAGGAATAGAAACCCTAATAGGTAGCCCATGGCTCTCTCTTCCACAAAAAGAAGTAGCCAATTGTGTGATACCTCTAGGCTCTTTTGTATTCCACAATGTGTGTCAAAAGGTAGGATTAGGGCATGTTAGCCTAGTCTCACTTTTTCTCCTACACAGGATATAAGCGCAAGCATTTTGTCTAATTGTTCCACATAATTGTACTACTTTGGGATGGAGGTGGTGCCTTGTGGAGCTACTTTTATGGTGACCTTGCCACATCGTGTAACAACATTACAATTGGAGTTGGGATTTTTGAAGGTTATAGTTGCAACTTGGTCACTGGCATCATATAGATGATTTATAGTGTAATTATATGTAGCCTACGTATAATCTGTGGTATCAATGCCTCACCTTGAAGTGGAAGGACCCCTTTGATCTTGTGATGGAAGTGGATTTTTGAACATCAGATAATCATTGTTTGTTGTTTTTGGGTCATGTCCTTTGATTTCAATTTCACCTCAGTCAATAAGATCCTGAATAAGATCTTTCAATCGGTGACAATTACTTGTCTTGTGTCCTCTCCCTTGGTGGAAATCACAGTGTTCAATATCTCGCCACCATGCAGGTTTGACCTGAGGCTCATAGTTTGATGGTTTAGGTAAAGTGACCAAATTTTGAGAAATGAGTTGTTGCAATACTGTTTCAATGGGTTCCCCTAAGGGAGTGTATGTTCGGTTTTGGTTTTGCTGACGAGGTCTTGGTTCATCGTGAGATGTGATGTGACCCTGATTGGAAGGAACATTTCTGTTATTCTGAGGTGGAGGATTCTGTCCTACAAACCGACCACAGGTTGTGCACATTTTATAGTCCTGGCATCCACAACCCCATCATTGACGATATTCTTGTTTTTGTTCCAGAAGCTTGGTTTATCACTATTGAAGCATGGATGAGGACTATCCTTTGGTTCATTATAGATTTTCATAAGGCCTTTCTTGATGAGTGCCCGTTCACATTTCAAACCCTTGGTGATCATATCATTAAAAGAGTTTGTGTCTTTGACATCCAGGTGAAATTCCATTTCTTCGTTTAAGTTGGAAATGAATATTTCCACTAGTTCTCATTCAGGTAACTGAAGAGAACATTTGCTAGACATTTGATGCCATCATTGCAGGAATACTGAGAATAGTTCACTTGGTTTTTGTTTAGTGTTGCATAGATCAGCCATGGTGATGTCGTGTTCAATGTTATGAGAGTAATGAGTGAGGAATTTCTGGATGAGATCCTCAAATGTTCTAATGTCACTTGATAGTCAGGAAAACCATGATGTGGTTGTTCCTCCCAAACTTTGGGGAAAAAGGCGCATTAGGTATGTGTCTTCATATGCCACTTCGAGACAAGCAGAATGAAATTCTCTGACATGATCGCGAGGATCTCCCTTTCCTCTATATTTTTTGAATTTGGGTGTTTCGAATCCTCGTGGAAAGGGTGGCATATAAAGATTCCTATCAAAAGGATAGGGACAGATGTCATTGAGTTAGAATTGGTTAGTTTTGATACCACTATGAATTTGTTGGGCAAGATTCTTGACTTGTTGCCACAACATCTCCATTTCATTTGGAGGAGGAGATGGTGGGTTACCTCAAGGAATGTTATATCTAATGGGATCTCTACCTCTTTCCTCTTCATTGTGACTTTGTCGTTCTGATGCTTGTCTTAATTGGGCAAGATCAAAGTCAGAGGGGAGTTTTTCTCCTTCTTGAGCGAGCTTTAAAAAGTGAGCATCCGCATTGCTCCTGAGTATTTCGTCAAAAAGTCTGTTAAAGAGAGGGTTATGTTGGGCCCTTTGTATTGTTGTAGGAGTGGGAGTACTTGGGTTTTCGTCATTTTCATTTCCTACCAAGTGCTTCTTGAAATTCATTGAGATTTTCCTCTTCTTCTTCTTCAATTTCTATTTCTCGTTGCCTTGACTGTGATCGGGTTTGGGCCATTTTGTTTGCAAGCTTTTGTTGAAGTTGTGTGAAAATGATGATGAGTTTTTGATGAAATGAGAGATTGATGGTTGGTTAATTGTGTTGCATGTAGATCTCTAGCACTTTTAAGGTAGATGTAACTGAAATTCTTTCTTTGAATTACTTGTTTGTTTGATAAGATTTGATGTGATAAAGTGTAGAGAAATCTGAGATGTGTTACAGATTTAACTACCTAGTAATGAGAGGATTCACTCATGAACTAGTTTTAACCTGTGTAGATGTGTCTCTTAGGATGAGCTTATCCTAGATGTAGAAACAATCTAAAAAGTGATGTGATGCGTTTGATTCAAGCAATATCTAAAAAAGAGAACTTGGGACAAGAACCTCTTAATGTTTTGAGAGTTGGAACAGATTGATGATGAAGTGATGATGTATGAGTAAGATAATGGATGAAATTTTTTTTTAACGTCAATAAAAGCTTTGTGCCACAAATGGGACAAACTCTACCTCTTCCCTTTCGGGTGTTGGCGGTATTTCTCGAGCTACGTTGTATGTGATACAGACGTTTGGGAAAAAGTTGGGATTAATCTTGCCTCCTTGGTTTTTGTGATAACTCAGAGCTCTATATTGCATAAAAGCTCTGTGGTTCAATCACTTTGAATCAAATTCATTTGTTTTTCCTTGAAGGTAGAGATGCATGTGATGTAGAAAAACTCTATGGGAGACAAAGATTTGTCTATTTATATAGAAGAATTTCCTCCTTTTGATCAAAGCCTTTGAGCTCAATGGTCTTCTTTTCAAGATGATATCCTGATGACGTTTCTTCTTTCGCAAGATGTGAAGAATGGTCATAAAGTTTGATTATTTGTTGTTTATACTTTGTTTTTGATATTTTTGGTTGTTTTGAAAAATGTTTGGTTGGATGTGCTTTGTTTCTGGAATTGATTTTTCTGATTTTTCTTTGACAAGAAAATAAAGCAAGCACACAAACACAAGAATGTTGCCTTAAAGGCACAAATGAGTATGGGTCTAGATCAACCCAATCCTTGGAATTTTATATGACCCTTCCTTTAGATATATTTTTAAGGTGTATTTCCAAAGCCTGAAGTCGGCTCAATTTCCACTTGGTCTTGACTAAAATGAAAACACTTCAAACACTTTTTATCCCTAATGTCAAATGGCCAGTTGTGATAAATTTAGCCCACATCTTGATATTTCTTCGACTTTGGTACTACATACCTTATGAATCCCACCGTGGCAGGTAAGGATGTGATATACTAAGTCTTGCACGTGCATAACAAATAGATGATCCCTATGATGGGGGAGTCACCACTTTTATCAAGCCACAAGTGACTTTTCAAAAAGCTATGTTTCTACTCAAGGAAATATGTATGGTGAGTATCTTGGGAGCAAAACCATCTATGCTCTTGCACTAAATTATATCACAAATATCCTCAATCAATAGAATGGGTGGGCTACTACTTAAAGGTGTTTAGTCATGTTCGATGTTTTTGGACATAGGTTCATTTTGCAGTGACTCACTTAAGAGTCTTGTAACTAGTGGTGGGGCCCATTTGTCCTTTCGGCCAGTTATACTGTAGGAACAACTATACCCAAGGCTATAGCTTTCGGTCTCACCTGATTTTTATAGCAGCTCGAAGGATTTACCGCATGAGGTCATTCCCAAGAGTGATGTGTCTCTTGGCAGGCCTCTCTTAAAAAGATAAAAAAAATTTAGTGTTACTAACACTTTTCTCTTGCACCTAGGACCACGAAAGTCAAGGGAGAGGATAGTGTGTGTTAGAAGTGGGACCACTCGACCAACTTTTTGCACAAGTGTACCAAGCACAAAAAAACACTTGTTCTTTTCAATTTGCCATTGCAATGTGATCTAACTATTTGCAGATGTTGCTCCAACATTCATGGTGTTCTTTTTAACTTCAAATGCAAAGGTTTGAGTAAATTAGAATTTTGAAAATCCTGGTCAACTGAAATTGAAGCACGTATGCATGAAGAAAAATCGCTTTGCAAAAAGTTTTAAACAAGTTGATTGTATATTTTATGTGCACCAAAAATTGAAGTGTGGATTGTAAATTCTTTAGTTTGATGCAAGAAAATGGAAGTGTTGATTTTAAGCACCAAAATAAAGTGTGTTTCCTAACTTGCAAGAAAACAAATGTTGTTTTGTTCAATTTTAATGCACCAAAGAAACAAGTCATCCTAACTCGAAAGCAAGGGAAAGTTTGTTTGTTCAAGTTTTAAAACACCAAAATAAAGTTTTTGATTTTAAAAAGGTGAGTTTTTAAACCTGCACAAACAACAATCAGTTAGTAAAATCCATATCTAAGGGGGGCTTCCACAAGCCTAAAAACATTCACTTTTTTGGTTACAAGGTCTTTTTTACAACGTTCTATTATAATAGCACTAGTCTGTGTTTGAACAAAAGTGCTATTTAACACAAACGCGCTAAAAGAAAAAGAAAGATAGAGAAGGCAAAAGCACTTAAACAGGGTCAATAGCGCCAAAACATGGTCAAAAGCACTCAAACCATGTCAATAGCACTAATCTTGATACAATAGTGCTATTGTAAGAACAATAGCGCTAAAACAACAAGTATCAATAACGCTATAACATGATCAATAGCGCTAAAGAACAACCTGTGTGACAATTTCAACATTCAAACATGTTATTGGCTAAAAACAAATGATCTCTTGGGTGTTTGGATTCAAATCGGGTTCACCAAATGATGCTCTGCAAAATGGACAAGGTTAGCAAATGACAACCAACACAAGACACGAGAAATCGTTAGTGTTAGTTAACCAAAAGCTAATATAAACAGGCATATCAAAAGAGATACTAAGATCATACTAATATATCTAACAAATGAAACAAAGATAATAAGGCATCTCCAAATGCCTCTTAGCATGCTCTTAGCTCCTTCTCCCTTGTTCCTCTCCTCTCCAAGTTCCAAAATAGTGTAGCTCTCAGCAGCTTTTTGCACTATGGATGCTTATGGAGGATTGAGATTTGAGTATTTTGCTCCAAATGTAAAATGAAAAGCTAAAATACTAGATTCTATTAGACATGATTGATTTTAACCAAAATAACAAGATATTAGTTTGCTATGCTAAATGCTCTCTAAAATGTCTATAGGTTAAATGCATACAAGTTTTCAGGATCTGGATTATGAAGAAATAGGCTCTATTTATAGGAAAAATGGAGCAATGGATGGTTGAGATTGAGCAATCTCAACAAGGGTCAGGATTGAATGATTTTCAATCCATGTGAGGGCTTTCAACCCAATCCCAGGATGACAAGTGTCAATGTGAGATAGGTTGAAAGGAGAGGGAATAAGCATTAAATGCTTGACATGACCTTGGGAGTTAAGGTCAAGGTTAGTTGAATGAATAAACTCTTCATTCAAAGAATAAAGCTTTTATCCAATGGATAAACTCTTGTGCAAAGGCAAAAGGGATAAACATGGTCAAAGCAATAAATGCTTGGGGAGACAAGTTTGAAATAACCATAAATGGTTATGTAAGAGCCATTAATGGTCATGTAAGAGCCATTAGTGGTTTTGGAAGACTTTGGAGGTTAAATTGTTGAACACATAAAGCATTAAATGTTTTTCAAAGACTTTTGAAGTGTTTGAGAAGTGACTCCATTTTGCTTAGGAATGTGACAATAATTAGGGGATGGATTAGGCTAATTAGGAAGGGGTTAGAAGAATCTAGAAGGTTGCGTGTTCGATTCACGTCGGGTTCACCAAATGATGCTCTACAAAATGGACAAGGTTAGCAAATGACAAACAACACAAGACACGAGAAATCGTTAGTGTTAGTTAACCAAAAGCTAATCTAAACAAGCGTATCAAAAGAGATACTAAGATCATACTAATATATCTAACAAATGAAACAAAGTTAATAAGGCATCTCCAAATGCCTCTTAGCATGCTCTTAGCTCCTTCTCCCTTGTTCCTCTCCTCTCCAAGTTCCAAAATAGTGTAGCTCTCAGTAGCTTTTTGCACTATGGATGCTTATGGAGGATTGAGATTTGAGTATTTTGCTCCAAATGTAAAATGAAAAGCTAAAATACTAGATGCTATTAGACATGATTGATTTTAACCAAAATAACAAGATATTAGTTTGCTATGCTAAATGCTCTCTAAAATGCATATAAGTTAAATGCATACAAGTTTTCAAGATCTGGATTATGAAGAAATGGGCTCTATTTATAGGAAAAATGGAGCAATGGATGGTTGAGATTGAGCAATCTCAACAAGGGTCAGGATTGAATGATTTTCAATCCATGTGAGGGCTTTCAACCCAATCCCAGGATGACAAGTGTCAATGTGAGATAGGTTGAGAGGAGAGCGTATAAGCATTAAATGCTTGACATGACCTTGGGAGTTAAGGTCAAGGTTAGTTGAATGAATAAACTCTTTATTCAAAGAATAAAGCTTTTATCCAATGGATAAACTCTTGTGCAAAGGCAAAAGGGATAAACATGGTCAAAGCAATAAATGCTTGGGGAGACAAGTTTCAAATAACCATAAATGGTTATGTAAGAGCCATTAATGGTCATGTAAGAGCCATTAGTGGTTTTGGAAGACTTTGGAGGTTAAATTGTTGAACACATAAAGCGTTAAATGCTTTTCAAAGACTTTTGAAGTCTTTGAGAAGTGACTCCATTTTGCTTAGGAATGTGACAATAATTAGGGGATGGATTAGGCTAATTAGGAAGGGGTTAGAAGAATCTAGAAGGGGATTAGTTTTGCAAGTGGATTTGGTGGGTGAAGGAAAATAGGATTTTATTAAAATAAAATTCATTTATTTCAATAAATGTGTGCAAGTTGCATTTGTAGGAAAATGCAAGTTGGGGGGGATAATGATTTAAATAAATGTTTAATTTAATTTATTTAAAAGAGGAATAGGCGGATTTAATTAAATAAATAGATTTTATTTATTTAATTGATTTGTGAACTTGGTTTTAATGAATTAATTAAAATAAATTGAATAATTTACTTAATTAATAGGAGAATGTTTGAAGATGAATTAATTAAATATTAATTAATTAACTCCTGACTAGTGGATTTTTAATCAAATAAATAGCAAATATTTATTTAATTAAGCTGGATAGATTTGTGTGACTACAAGATGTATGTAATGTTCTTATTGTAATACCTTTTAGGTGGCTGACCTAATTGGTTTGGGCCTTAGGGTTTGTATAAATTGATGTAAGATCTCATTGCAGATCATGATGGAAGTGCTGTGGACAAGAAAAGGAATGTAATGTGTGAATATCGTAATATCATTTAGGTAGAGTATTAGGTCGATCATTGAAGATCGGATTGGGTTTATGTTGTTGGCAAATGCACACTCCAATGAGAAATTGTAGGTGATTGAAGGTATTTTCATTGATGGCAACCTTACAATCATATGACACTGGCAAGCACCGGCACCAGCAAACTCTACACCAGCATACAATTCAACGACACCAAAAAGATTGATTACCGGCACCCTGGCCGATGGGATTTTATTTATTGCAAAATGTATTTAATTGTAATATCTTTTTGAAAGCCGACAAGGCATATTGTAATAAGGCTCATATATAAGTATGAGATCTTGTAGAATATTTGAATAGGGATATGGAGATGAATATTATGTGTGAATATTCAGGCAAACTGTAAAGTAAGGTTTATTATTATTGCAGAGCTTAAAACGGTACTGGATCTGGCATAGCAGATGCCCTTTTGTAAGAAGTACATCATCTTGGATTTCTATAATCCATTTTTGTAAGTCAGTGTGACTTCTTTTGCATTTGAGCAGTGAGCTCTAGGCACTTGGCCTTCTGCATGTGCAAGCCCCCATTTTGTAATTAATATTCACTTATTGGCTAGTGAGCAAATATTGTGGGTCACAAATCCCACCGAGGTTTTTCCCGCATCGGGTTTCCTTGCCAAAAATATTGTGTTATGGTGTGCATTCTATGTTGTGTTTATTTCTCTTATTTACTACATTAATTTTGGTTTATCCGTACACTGTTTTGGAATGCTTTTCATTTAATAAGTTAAGAAAATCCATTAACCGGCAAGATAATGATTCACCCCCCCTCTCAGTATCTTTGGGAATCATAACAATTGGTATCAGAGCCTGGTCCTCTATTTTCAAAAGCCTAACAGCTTGAGGAAGATTCTGACACCGGTAGAGATGGAAAACTTGAGAAAGCAATTGGAAACAACTCTTTCAGACTATGATGCAGAAAAGTTGAAGAATATAAAAATTGAAGATGATCTGAAGACTACACAGGAAATCATTCAAGGACTTCAAGAAAATCTCACTATTGCTAGGCACAAAGAAGAGAACTTTCTGAGAAGATGCAAAGTAATGATGATGAGAAAGAAACCCTTAATGACCTTGTGAACAAATTAAGACAAGAGAATGGTACAATGAAGAATGAGATGTAAGATATGACTATGAGGTTTTGTAAAGACATTAAAGATAGAAAGAAGAATGAAGATGACTTGGTTAGAAGACTAAATGATTCTAGAAATGAAAACACAAGACTCGGTCATGAAAATGATATATTGAAGATAGATTTGATGCATACACAAAATGATAGAACTGAACTAATGAGATAGAAAGGAATCTTGGAAAATGAACTAGCTACTTCAAATCAACACAAAGAAAATTTCAAAAAAAGCTCAAAGGAACTTGATGACATGCTGAAAAATTAGAAACCTAATGGAGATACAAATGGCCTTGGCTTTGAAGTTGGTGAAAGCTTCGGTACTGCAAACAATCATGATCATGGCAAACTGGTAAAACAAAGTAATGCTTATAAATTCAATGGGAAATGCTTTAACTATAACAAGTATGGTCATAGAGCAAGTCAATGCAGATCTAGAAACTATCAGAACAATAATGCACCCATTGGTCAATGTTCTAAATGCAACAAAATTGGTCATAACTCAGAAAATTGTAGAATGAATGTAAGATGTTATGTTTGTGGAAGATTTGGACACTTATCTAATCAATTCAGGACACATTCTGGCATAGGATATGGAAAAGCAATTCAGAAAAACAATGTGACTTATTATGCTTGTAACAAGATTGGACATATTGCAAAATTTTGTAGAAGTAAGGCATCACCGACAAACAATAAAGGACCCAACTTGAAAGGAAAAGAGAATGTTGATGAAGTAAAGCAAGAATTTTTAAAACAATGGATTAGAAAGCCAAATCAAAATGTTAGTGAAGCTATTCCTTCACCGGTAGAACAAAGTATCACTCCACTGGCAGGAGATTCTTCATCTAACTGAGAAGAAAACCTTTGGGAGTATGGCAACAAATTGAAAAACATGCTAACTTACCCTCGCTTGATGGTGAGAAGTTGGATTACTTCTTTACCGGCAGATGTGTTAAGTTCAACTTAACCAAAAGACATTAAATATGGTAGTTGAAGGAAATAACATTATAAAACAAGTGTTTTGGCTCTTTTTTCATTCACCAAGCATTCAAATTTCTAGAGAGTGCAAAAATCCTAAGCGAAGGCATCCACAGCGAGAAGTGAAGGAAATCATCCAAGCAAATCATCCTAAACGTAGATTAAGGTATTTATAACTGTAGATAGGAAATGTGGAAATCATCAAAGCAAGTCAGTATTAGCCTAGTTCAATCACGAAAACTCAATTGCAATGACCAATCCTAATTACACTCAATAAAGACATGAAAACAAGACATCAATTCAAACGCAAACCATTGCAAACTTGAATGTCTCCTTCATGTGGCTCCATTGTCCTTCTTTCTCCTTCAAATTGCTTTGTTTGTGGATCTCACCTACAAGTGCATACACATGAGATGAAAGCAAGATTGACAAGACAACATAAGGGTACTAGAAGCATGATTGATTCAACTAGAGATCAAGGACCTTGATTGAAGAAATTCATCCAATTTATAGATAAATCAGAGAAAAGACAAGAATAGCATGAATGTGATTCGAATGGAAATTTCAAATCAAAAATGACAAATATGACAAATTATGACAAATTGACATTTGCTATGCAAGATTGACTGATTGACAATTATGACAAAATTGACAAAGTTGCTATGTCAAAATTGATTGATTGACAATTATGACAAAATATGACAAATTTGCTATGTCATTCCCATGAAATTAGGAGAAAATAGAAAATTAGATGAATTAGAAAAATTAAGAATTAGGAGAAATTACTAAATTGGAAAATTAGGTAAATTAAATAATAATTTTTCATTCATTAATTAATTCACAAAGAGAGGAGAAATTAGTTAGCCAATTAAATAAATATTTAATTGTGACAACAAGACTTAGGTTAAATAAACTATTTAACCTAGAGGGAGAAAGGACAAACAAGGTTAAATGAATAAATCATGAAACCCTAGAAGATGAATTAGAAAATGCAAGAATGACAATTAGGTCTTGACAAAGGATAATTGATATCAATTCGATTTGATCATGATTTTAATTGGCAGAGGATCAATGTTGATAAGTGATTTTATTGATAAACGCACCAATTGACATGATTGAAGAGGACAAGGATCGATGACAAATCGATCGCAAAATTGATGAGATTGACAAGGACAAGGATCAATGACAAATCAATCACAGGGTGACAAGATTGACAAGAGGACAAGGATCGATGACAAATCGATCGCAAAATAACAAAATTGCCAAGGACAAGGATTGACCAAAATCATGACTGAAGATTGTTATCAATAAGACCTAATTCGAAAGCAATAAAAATGAGGAATGTAGAAGAAGGACTCGATGTTCACAAATGATAAAGACCAAGTGCGCAACATAGAAGAAATGTTAATGCAATGCAATAACCCTAAAATAAGGCAATGCATAAATGTTAAAGTACAACTCCGCAAGCGTTGACCATTTTTAGACATCTACAATAACAATGGCTTCCTCCTTTGCACCTGAATTCATTGCAAACCCTACTATGATTGAAGTCATTAAGCACCCTAGAACCATGTTTAAAATCATTCCCAAAATTGAGAAGATGATACCCTAGGAGCATTTTCAAAAATACCTAAGGGAGTAGTTTATGCAGAAGATCCTAGAATCTATATACATTGTCATATTGAGGAATTAGGAGCTGAAGAAATAATGAACATGTGTAGGACTATAATTTGTGATGAAAATGGAAATGTTAAACTAGAACATAAGATAGTGGAAACCCTAGGTTTTGTGGACATTCTCAATATTCCTGATTCTCCGAAGGATGTGATAAGGATTGTGCTAAGCAGAGTACATGGGGAATTATTTTGGTTGGATTCCATCCATAAGATTACCAAAGAGGTAGTTAGGGCAGTGACATGCTTACCCTCCACCGGTAGTAGGCCTGATAAAACTAAAAAGGTTCCAAATGACACTGTGATGACCCTAACCGGTGAAACTTTTGACAAGAGATCCCTAAGAGTCAATGATGTGAAGGACATCAATGTTAGATTTGTTAGTATGATTCTTGGATATAAGGCTACACATGCCAACAGACTAAACTCTATTTCTAGCTTGTGTATCAAAAGTGCATATGACATGGTGAATAACAATGCAAGAATTGATGTATGTGAGTGGTTAAAAGATGAATTGATAGATAACTTAAAGAAAATTAAATGTGATAAGAAAGGGACTTTCACACTTGGAAACCTACTTGTGTGTTTAATGTTGTACATTACCAAGGAAGTACCCAGTATTGGCAGAAAGGACTTTGGCTTTGATATACCGGTAGAAAAAAAACTTCTAGACTTATTGAACAACATGGGAGATGATAGGGAAAAGAATATAAATGAACATTTTCAAGTTTTGAAAGCTAAGATGAAGACAAGAATAAGGCTATCTCAAGAAATTGTTGACAAGTATCAAAAGGAGATATGCTTTGTGATAAAGAAAGATGAAATTTGGATGGAGACAGTTGTCCCTAGGACTGTTTGGGTCATAGAGATGGGATATGAGGCAGATGACAACATAGTTGAAACCTATGGAAAATCCCTCCTAGAAGCCCCTAAGGAACCAACTGAGAAATTATTTGGCAATGTGGAGACAATAGAGAGTAAAATCCAATCTGAGAAGAGAATTAAGAAAATTGAACAGATAGTTAGGAAAGGGAAAAGACAAGCAAAAGCAATAAAAGAAGATGTATTAAACAAAACTGGTATTAAGGAGAGTGAGTTGGAAGGACTACAACTAGAAGTACATCTTTCACCGGTTGCAACTTCCTCTGATAGTGATATACTGGTTGAGTTTAACAGGCTAGAAAGAAAAAGAAAACCCTCACCAGTACCCTCACCTACACCCAGAAGGACAAGACAAAAACAACAGGCAATTAGGCCTCCAGCTAAGAAATTGACTCCAAAGAAAAGGAAGGAAAAACAGATTATTCCTCCACTAGACAAACTTTTGAATGAAATAACTAAGGATGGGAAATTGACCAACATCAGCAAATTGTACAAAACTTTCAATGATGATTGAAAAGAAAGCATAGAAAATAGTGTAATCTTACACTTAGACATCTATAAGAAATTTTTGATGGAGATTGTAGATGACATACCTAATGACCTGTACAGAAGGTTAGAAGCAAGAAGGGTAGTTATTGTGGAATTAGATAAAAAGATAAAAATAGAAAAACTACTTGTAGTTCACCCAGTGAACTCAACAACAGAGATAGATGAGCTTATCAGTGAGGCCAACTGGACAGTATTTACAACTGGTCACCGACATGTAGCATTAATGGCAGGAAGAGTAAATGAAATATCAGAAGAAATTGCAGATAAATGTGACATTGTCTTTGTTGAGAAAGAAAAATGAGAAGAGCTTAAAAGACCAAAGAATATCAGAGTCTACCAAAAGGATAAGGATAAGGGGAAAGGAAAGGTAGGTGGACCCCTGAGCATAAAAATAACTGATAACTTTCACCCGCCTCCTTCTGATACTCCACCAGTACAAACTATTGACACCACCGGCAACAGAGAGTATGGAAATACCACATGAGGACACCAATCCTGATTCTGAGGTGTTATACACAATGAATATTGACACATAGGAAGTCAATATTGTGGTGGATAAGGAAACAACTGACAAGAAAGATGTGGCAATAGAGCCACCGATAGGAAATATTACAATTGAAAACATTGAAATTGGGGCAGAGCAACAAACTGAAAAATCAAATGATCCCCTGGATATAGGAAAGATAGACACCACATTTGTAAACACTAATGTATCTACTGAGTCACTGACAGTAGATAGTACAGAGGTAAATAAAGAAAAGCTAGTGTTACAATTAGATAAACCGGTAGTGGATACCACTGTAAAATCATCAGAGGCACAAATAGAGACACCATCAGGAGAGAACATAGAAAAACTGGCAGAGCAATAGGTAGAGCAATAGGCTCCTTCATAGGTACATGCACAGATAGTGCCACCGGCTACATCTAACAAGCCTAAACCTCTAGTAGCTGAGATGAAAACACAAACTAACCCAATAGAGAAAGAGGAAAGCAAAGCTATCACTACCACCGGTGGATTACAGATTGTGAAGACAGTTGGATAGTCATTCGGAACATCCATGACTGAATTTATGACAACTAATGTAATAGAGGTACTATTAGACTCGATAAATAAAATAACAGAGTGCAATGCACAGACATACAAGGCTATAGATGACACTTTACCAATTTTGAAGATGAATGCTCCTAAGTGTAACATAGAGAATAAAGATTCTTTGAGCCAACTAGACACATTGTCTAAGTATATAACCAGTAACCTAATAACACTTGATCAAATAAATGAAGACACCTTCAGAGAGAGAATGAATAAAGAAAAGGAAAAATTATTTGAGGAAATAGTTAAGAAGAATAAGGAACACATGGACACCTTATTATCGATACTTGGCAAGACAATTTTGGATTTCAACAAAATATATAGAGATGCATGTAAGACTAACTTTTTAACAGAAGATATAGATAATGAGATCAGCAAAGCACAGAAGGAAATAAATAATATTGCTGACAATTTGATAGGATCATCAGATTCATTACCGGTAGTTGAAAAAGAAATTGCATTTTTTGAGGAGAAAATTGAAAAACTAGAAAAAGATAAGGAAAGAATAAAGTCTAAGGCAAAGGAACTAAAGTGAAAACTAGGTGCTAAACTGGATATCCTCATCTCTTTGAGAAAAGAGATTTTTGAGGCTCTTGTTCTAGGACTTAAGACACCGGAAGAGAAAATGCACATACTCACCAGTACAATTCAAAGGACGGGAGCAACAATAAAGGACAGTGAGAGGTTCAGCAATAGTCTAAAATTTTCATTGGTGGACATATATCAGATTGTAACCCACCGGTTATAGGGAACCAGATAGGAACTCCACTCAATTGACATTGAATGACATCCTTTGTCATTGATGCCAAAGGGGGAGTAGTAGAGGTGAGAAAAAGGATATGACAGAAGAGATCATCTGCTCAAGGGGAGCACTCAATTTTGAAGCAGATAGTTTTGACAGTTTTGGTAAGACATTTTTGGACAACACCTTTTGGATATACTTTTTGGCTTTTTCTCATGAGTGTTTCCATCAATGCCAAAGGGGGAGATTGTTGGAAAATGCACACTCCAATGGGAAATTGTAGGTGATTGAAGGTATTGTCATTGATGGCAACCTTACAATCATATGACACCGACAGACTCTACACTGGCATACAATTCACCGACACCGAAAAGATTGATTACCGGCACCCTGGCCGACAAGATTTTATTTATTGCAAAATGTATTTAATTGTAATATCTTTTTGAAAGCCGACAAGGCATATTGTAATAAGGCTCATAAATAAGTATGAGATCTTGTAGAACATTTGAATAGGGATATGGAGATGAATATTATGTGTGAATATTCAGGCAGACTATAAAGTAAGGTTTATGATTATTGTAGAGCTTAAAATGGTACTGGATCTAGCATAGCATATGCCCTTTTGTAAGAAGTACATCATCTTGGATTTCTATAATCCATTTTTGTAAGTCAGTGTGACTTCTTTTGCATTTGAGCAGTGAGCTCTAAGAACTTGGCCTTCCTGCATGTGTAGGCCCCCATTTTGTAAGTAATATTCACTTATTGTCTAGTGAGCGAATATTGTGGGTCACAAATCCCACCGAGGTTTTTCCCACATCAGGTTTCCTTGCCAAAAATATTGTGTTATGGTGTGCATTCTATGTTGTGTTTATTTCTCTTATTTACTGCATTAATTTTGGTTTACCGGTACAATGTTTTGGAATTCTTTTCATTTAATAAGTTAAGAAAATCCATTAACCAACAAGATACTGATTCACCCCCCCCCCCTCTCAGTATCCAAGGGAATCCTAACATATGTGAGAGCTCAAAGGACTCTAGTATTGAGCTTAACCGAGACTGTAATCAGGCATGGTAGATGCTATCTCTTGCAGTTCATTCTACTGGATTGTTGTCTAATTGTCTTGAGGTGGTTTTAACCTCTTTTTAGTCAGTGAGACTCTTTTGTAATGAACAGTACGCTCTTGGCAGTGTGTCTTTCTGCGTGTGCAAGCCTCTCATTGTATCACATACTTTCTAGAGAAGTATCATCTAATTGTGGATAGGCTTCCAGCCTAGGTTTTTCCTTTTACCAGGTTTTCCACGTACAAATAATGGTGTTATGTGGTATAGTTTCATTGTGTTGATTATCTATTTTATTGTTGAGTTGCATTGTTTACCAGTATTTGTTTCTACCGGTATCTATTTTTGTTATTCTGGTATTTAATGTTTATGTGCTCGAATTTAAGGCTGTAAAGGGGATTAATTGATATAATCTATTAACAACTGATTCACCCCCCTCTCAGTTGTTCACCAATTATCCCAACAATTGGTATCAGATCTTTGGTACTCTTTTGGAGAAGCTTAACCACTTGAGGTAGATCCTATGGCAACTAATCCACCAGTTACAATTTTCAGAAGAGAAATCCCTAAGCTTGATGGAACAAATTATGGGATATGGAAAATCCGAATGGAGACTCATCTTAGATGCCTTGGTAACAATATTTGGGAGATCACTAAGAAAGGATATAGACCTTACGATCCAGCATCTAGAAATCCTACTCCTACAGACTTGGATAAAAATATTGAGAATGATTGCAGAGCTAGAGAAGCCCTCTTGTGTCCACTTACTAATCAACAGATCATGGGATTGACTAATAAATCAGTTGCAAAGGTTATGTGGGATAAATTACAAACTCTAAATGAAGGTGGCCCTACTGTTAAAATTTCTAAACTTGAAGGTTACCGAGTGAGATATGAGAACCTGAAGATGGATGACAATGAAAGAATTGCTATATTTATGGAAAGAGTAAATGAGATTATCATGGGAATTCAATGTTGTGGAGGATCGCTGAGTGAAGATGAAATAGTTTCCAAAGTCTTGAGAGCCCTTCCACTTGCTTACAAGATGAAGGCAATTGCAATTAATGAATTGAGAACAATGGCAAACACCTTAGTTAACAAAGACATTCTAATTGGGAAGTTATCTTCTTTTGAGCTTGAAGAATTTGGACCTTCTGGAGCTGCAAAATCTGAACCCTGTTTTCATGCATCATCATCACATCTACTAGCAAGAATGATTGGAAAGCCCTATATCCAAAAGAACTAGAAGATATGAGGAAAGAGGATGAAGAATTTGAGCAACTTGAAGCCTTATTTGCTAGAAGAGTACCTAAAGGACTGGAGGGAATTAAGTATGAAGGAAAAGAACCTTTTTAATGTCTTGCATGTAATTAGATTGGTCATTTTGCATCTAGATGTCCTGAAAGGAATGCAAGATTTGAAGAAAGAGTTAAGAAATCATTCAAGACTAATCAGAATAGATATAGATTCAAGAGGAACAAATAATGCTACATAGCAGATGAGGAAGGAGTAATTGACGAATCTGAGGATGAACCAACAGAAGAATCTGCTAGTGGATCTGGCAATGGAAAGGAATGGGTGTTCTATGCCCTAAAGGAAGATGAACTAGAACCGGCTATCAAGAGTGAAGAAAATGCCCTGGCAGCAAAAGTTGAAGACAATGATGAATGGGTAATTGATAGTGGATGCTCACATCATATGACTGGAGATAAAAGAAAATTTGTGTCCCTGCATGAATATAATGGTGGTCAAGTAAGATTTGGAGGTGACAAAGCATATATGATCAAAGGTAGAGGTACTATTTCTCTAGATGGTAAGCACAATACTGACAATGTCTATTATGTAGAAGTTTTAAAGCATAATCTTTTGAGTGTTGGTCAATTGGTGGACAAGGGATTTCAACTTCAATTCAAGGATAGAAAATGAAAAATAATCAACAAGACTAGTTTGGAGATTGCTACTAGTACTCAGACTGGAGGTAATATCTTTCATCTGAACACTGGTAATAAGGCATGTTTGATTGCTCATATTGATGAGAGTTGGCTATGGCATAAGAGGTTGTGTCATGTTAATTTTGATTGCATTATCAAGATCAGTTCAACAAAGGTAGTTAGAGATATACCTAAGATTATGAAGCCTCATAATCCAGTATGTAAGGAATGTCAATTGGGAAAGCAAGTTAGAACTACTTTTAAGAGAATCTAATGATGTTCTTGATTTGATTCATACTGACTTATTTGGTCCAACAAGAACTAGAAGCTTTCAAGGTGATAGATACTTTATGCTAATAATTGATGAATATTCTAGAATGATGTGGGTGACTTTTGTTAAGGACAAGTCTGAAGATTTTGATAAATTCAAGATCTTTAAAGCAAAAGTAGAAATTGAAACTGACTGAAAATCAAATGTCTAAGATCAGATCAAGGTGGTGAGTTCACTTCTCATGAATTTAATAGTTATTGTGAAACAACTAGAATTAGGGGACAATTATCTGCACCTAGGACTCCTCAACAGAATGGAGTAGTAGAAAGAAAGAACAAAACCATTTTGGATGCAACAAGTGTTAGATTAATGAGATGGGGGGGGGGGGGGGGTGAATCAGATAAACTCACAATGCAAACTCTTAATCAGATTCAACCTCAGTAGAACTTACTTGGTATGCAACTATGACTGTAAATCATTCAAACTCATAAACTGATAAACTTGAAACATCAAAACACATTTAACACCAGATTTAACGTGGAAACCCAAATAGGGAAAAACCACTGTGGGATTTCGGACCCATGAAGAAAATATACTCTTCTAGAGTATGCTCGGTTAAAAGCCAATCTCGTTAAAGATTACATAAACACATTGCTAGATGTGACCCAGCTAAGGGATTTCCCTCAGATCTATCAAAATCTTGCACTTTATTAGAAGTGACCTTGTCAAAGGATTTCAAACACTCAATTAGAATGTTACCTTGCTAGAGGATTTACAAATAAGACTGTTAGGTCCACTCAGTTAAGAGATTTCCTGTCACTTACAAAAATAAATAACAGTAATAAAATATATCTGCAACTTCACATCTGAAATGTTATAGAAGACTCTATGTGCTCAAAATCATCTTGTCATAAGACTTATCTTCCTTCTTGTTGGGCTTCTCACTCTATTCTTCAATCAGATCTTCAATCGTTTGTACTCTGTAATCACTTTTCCAGTGTCACTGTTCTTCTATTTGCCTGCATACTTTGTTCATCAACTTTTCCTTATTTAATGGCAATTCCTAACCGCTTAATCTCCTTAATCAAATTTCCCATGATTAATCTTAGCCATCAGATATTCTAACTTGACTAGGTTCATTGAATCCTTTGAACTAAAAAACATTTTATCTTGCCTTGAAACTTGTATTCCTTCCTTGGTACTTGTGCTCAGTCATAATCGTTCAATCTGTGTTGTAGATCTAACTCTTGAATTTTTATTGCCGTTGATCCTTAACAAACTTCTTGCATGACATTCCAATCTTCTATAAATCTC
Source organism: Cryptomeria japonica (assembly GCF_030272615.1). Taxonomy (NCBI): domain Eukaryota; kingdom Viridiplantae; phylum Streptophyta; class Pinopsida; order Cupressales; family Cupressaceae; genus Cryptomeria; species Cryptomeria japonica. Next base: position 222,150,823 of record NC_081409.1, read on the forward strand.
CAGCTCATTGGCATCCTTCATTTAATAATGTAGTTATTCATCCAATGCATTTTGTTACTGCTCGGTTGACACTCGGTTAATTCTGAACTTTACTCAGTTCAGTAGCTTTTCTTGCTGACGATGCTCGGTGACTTCTTTCTTCTTTAACTAACACTGATAACCTTGGAATTTACCAACTAGCTCCTTGCTCGGTAAAATAGAATAGTATCAAACCTTTACTCATTCTATTGCATGAAATCTTTTCTCCTTCTTATTCAGTCTTCGAATACATATATATATATATATATATATATAGGATATCAAAACAATCAAAATAACATAATCTCATCACTGTCTAACTCGGTAATAGTTGCCCATTGAATAACTTATTACTCCCCTTCATTTTCACATTCTTTCTGTGTCACTTACCGACATCATTATACTCATCAAAACATACTCTTTAAGATATGGCAACATCATACAAAATCAGAAAATCAATTGCTTGACATCAATGACAAAATAATATTATTAAGACAGTAATAATATTATCAATTATATCATTAATCTCCAACAACCTTCTCAATATCATCATACCAACAAACCTTCTATAATGCCAACAACAAGAGCCATGATGATGGAAGCCAAATTGCCTCACATCTACTGGAGAGAAGCAGTAAGTACAACAGCCTACAAATTCAACAGAGTTCACATCAAAGGTGAAACCGGTAAAACTCCTTATGAATTATTGTTTGGACATACACCTACTATTAAATATTTTAGAATTTTTGGAAGTAAATGTTATATCAAAAGGGATGATTCAATTGGGAAGTTTGATCATAGATGTGATGAAGGAATATTTCTTGGATATTCTAATCAAAACAAAGCATATAGATGTTATAACAAAAGATTGCAGAAAATTATGGAAAGTGCAAATGTAAAAGTGGATAAGCAATACAAAAATCAATTTATATCATATGATAGAGAACTGGTATTTGAAATGATCATAACTAAACCAACAATACCTCACTCGATACAGGACACTAAGATAGCTATACTAGCACAATTAGAAAACTCAACTATGACTAATGATCAGATCAGTGAACCTGAAGTTCAGAAGACTCCAAGGTATGTAAGATTAAATCATTCTGAAGATCAAATAATTGGAGATAGGAACAAGGGAGTTATGACTAGAAGAAGACTGGTGAATGAAGAGGTATGTCTTATTTCTCAAGTTGAACTAACATCTATTATTGAAGCTTGTAAAGATAAACATTGCTTGAAGGCTATGGAAGATGAATTAGATCAGATAGAGAAGAATAAGACTTGGACTTTAGTTCCCCGACCTAAAAATAAGAATGTTATTGGAACTAAATGTATTTTTAGAAATAAACTAAATGAGGATGGTCAAGTTATAAGAAACAAGGCTAGACTGGTTTGTAAAGGATATTGTCAAAAGGAAGGAATTGATTATGGTGAGACATTTGCACCTATAGCTAGAATTGAAGTTGTTAGACTATTTCTTGCCTATGCAGCATATAAGAACTACAAGGTCTATCAAATGGATGTTAAATATGCATTTTTGAATGGTGAACTTGAAGAAGAGGTATACATTTAGCAGCCTGATGGTTTTTCACTAATAGATGATAAGGATATGGTTTGTAGGTTAAAGAAAACATTATATGAATTGAAACAAGCTCCTAGAGCTTGGTATGCAAAGTTGGATAATTATTTTCTAAAGCTTGGTTTTACTAAAGGCAATGATGACAATAATTTATATTACAAGATAATTGATGATGATATTCTAATTATTGAAGTATTTGTTGATGATATCAATTTTGGAGGAGAAGATAAATTGTGCATGAAATTTTCTAATAATATGAAGAATGAATTTGAAATGTCCATGATTGATTAAATGAAATTTTTCTTAGGTTTGCAGATTACTCAAGCTGACAAAGGCATCTTTATCTGTCAAACAAATATCTAGGGGAATTGTTGAAAAAGTTTGGTATGGATAATTCCAAACCAATAAGTACTCCTATGGTGACAAGTGAGAAATTTTCTATCAAAGATACATCTGCACCGGTAAATTCAACAAGGTATAAGTCTATGATTGGTGGTCTATTATATCTAACTCAGACTAGACTAGATATAATGAATGCAGTGAGTATTGTTTCAAGATATCAATGTAATCCTAAAGAAAATCATGAATGTGTAGTAAAGAGGATATTCAAGAATCTGCAAGGCACAACTGAATATGGTTTATGGTATTCTAGAGATGATAACTTCACTTTATGTGCATATATAGATTCAGATTGGGTAGGAGATACTGATTATAGGAAGAGCACTTCTAGTGGAGCTTTCTTTCTTGGAAAGAAACTAGTTTCATGGATCAACAAAAAAAAGTCATTCATTTCTTTATCTACTACAGAAGCTGAATATGTTGCACTAGCAACTAATTGTACACAAGTCCTGTGGATGAAGCAAATATTGAAGGATATCAGGGTAAATTGTAGTGAACCGGTAGTTATCTACTGTGATAACTTTGCATCTATTGACATGTCTAAGAATCTAATATTTCACTCTAAGACTAAGCACATATCAATAAAGTATGACTTTCTGAAGGACAAGGTTAAGGAAAAAGAAGTCAAATTGGTTTATGTGAACACTAAATAACATATTGCAGATATATTCACTAAACTGCTATCTAAAGAATCATTTGAATATTTGAGAGATGGGTTAGGGGTATCTACCCCTTTGGTAGAGACTTGGTTGATTATGTAGTGCATCATTCCGGTATGGATCAATAGCTCTATCCTTTATTCCGGTATTGATGTAGTGGTGCTACTAATCAGGGGGAGTAGTCAGCTTTGAGATTCACAAAATTTTGATATCTATCTCATATCTTTGGCATTGATGTCAAAGGGGGAGAGATATTGATGTGAAAAAGAAAACTTAAGGAGTTGTTTTTTCAGAGCTATATAGAGATATTATTCAAAGGGGGAGTTTGTTGGTTGTCTTCCATTGGGGGAGACTTGTTTCACATTTCTTGGTACTTAGATGTTTTTCACATCTAGTGTTGCCATCAATGCCAAAGGGGGAGATTGTTGGCAATATGGAAGGATTGATTATGTGTTGCATTGATTTTTTTTCATTGATGTTAACACTAGTTGTTATGGTTGGTTACTGACAGAAGATCTAGTGTTACCGGTAGAAGAGACTATCTGTTGGACACTATAGACATGTTTGGGTCAGTGGACTTTGTTTGGTTCTATGTGTTACATGCTTCTGGAGCATGTCTTGCTCAGTTGGTATTGACTTGGTGATCAGATGCTACAATACACTCTAGTAAACCCTTACCGACATAGATTTTAGGTTTTACCGGTAGAGCTTTTATTGAGAATCTTTGACAGGATACATAAGTGGTGTTGGTGCGGTTTCTAGGATGCAGAAGATGATCTCTAATTGTGCTTCAACTAGGTGGAGACATTGCTTTGGCGTGGTGGACCTAGAATAGGTTTGGTGCCTATCTAGGTTATGGATCGGTATCATGTTAACGTGTTCTCTACATGTTACCGAGATGATTTATGGATTGGTTAATATTGTTTTGGTCTAAAGAGGACATGGCATATCATTGTAATATGGATGTATGTAATGTTCTTATTGTATTATCTTTTAGGTGCCCAACCTAATTGGTTTAGGCCTTAGGGTTTGTATAAATTAATATAAGATCTCATTGCAGAACATGATAGAAGTGGTGTGGAAAAGAAAAGGAATGTGATGTGTGAATATTGTAATATCATTCAAGTAGAGGATTAGGTCGATCATTGAAGATCAAATTGGGTTTATGTAAGAGGTCAAAGGACTCCAGTATTGAGCTTAACTGGGACTGCAATCAGGCATGGTAGATGCTATCTTTGGCAGTTCATTCTACTGGATTGTTGTCCAATTATCTTGAGGTGGTTTTAACCTCTCTGTAGTCAGTGAGACTCTTTTGTAATGAGTAGTGCACTCTAGACAGTGTGCCTTCCTGTGTGTGCAGGACCCTCATTGTATCACATACTTTTTGCAGAAGTATCGTCTGGTTGTGGGTAGGCTTCCCACCATTGTTTTTCCCTTTATCGGGTTTTCCACGTACAAATAATGGTGTTATATGGTATGGTTGCATTGTGTTGATTATCTATTTCATTGTTGAGTTGCATTGTTTACCGGTATCTATTTCTACGGCCAGTATCTATTTCTATTATTCTGGTATTTAATGTTTATGCGCTCAGGTTTAAGGTTGTAAAGGGGATTAATTGATATAATCTATTAACAATGGATTCAACCCCCCTCTCAATTGTTCACCGGTTATCCTAACAATAAGTAGCTTCACCACTTAACCTACCAATTGGATACCTTCCCCATTTGTCTTGCTTACATCAATGTATCATCCAAATAGTATGGGAGATAGAGGGAAGCCCTATTTGACTCCAATCTCACTACCAAAAAACTCAAGCATACCTTCACTAGTTTTGGTTTTAGCTATAACCTTCTCATACAACCTATGAAGAACAACTCTAAATGCATTTTTGATTCCTAACTCTTCCAATTTGTTCCATAGTTTGTTCTAGGTGTCATGTTGAAAGCATTCTTAAAGTCAACAAATAAATAGTAATCATCATCTCCTTGGTAGTCCCAATTTTTTTCAATGAAGTGCCTAAGGGTAATGCAATTTTCAATAGTAGAGTGTCTAGGTATAAAGCTTGCTTGCCTTTTGTTCTTTTACCCTTCTTTTTTCCTAGCTACTAATTCTTTGTTCTATCATGCTCACAAAGAGATTTCCAAGGAGGGGATTGGCCATAATTGCACAATAGTTAGATGGGTTATTGATATCACCACTAGATATAACAATGAGAATTGATGAGGATGAATTTGGGGTTTATGACATTGAGATGTTGATGATCGTTTCTTTGATGATATTGAGTAATTCTAGAAGGCAATAAATATTAGTGTATTTTTTTTTAAATATACTTACATTTAAAATATATGGCTCATATTGATGAGCATGGTATGTTTCCATTACAACTATGCAATTTTATTTTGCATCAATGTTTTGGAATATGACCTTTGAAAAATTATGAGCAAGTTACAAAAAATGGATTTCTAAATATCACGTGAGGGAAAGAGAATGGGAAGAAAGTGTAATGACCCACTCAACTTAACCCAAAATTTCCACTAATTTTTTTATTTATTCTTATTTATGTTTGATTCACTCACATAGTTAGGTACTTCTATCCAAATGAGATAGGCATCCATCAAACTAGGATAGGAGTCTAACCATACGGTTAGGAATCTATCCATATGGGACAAGGGGTTTCATCTATCCAATCTGGGACAAGCCTTTATGCAAACGGGGTAGGCATCTATTCATAAAGAATAGGAAATACTCTGGCCAAAGACTTAGACTCATTGAGACCATCCGGGTCTTGATTCACTCTCTAAAGACTACACTCCCCTACTAGGAGTGCACTGAGATCATCATCCTTAGGAGTATATAAAAAATAATTGTATAATCAATCTTGATTTCTGCCTTGAAATTTGACCTAAAGCCTTGAGAAGTCAATTGAATGCATACAAGATTCCTTTTGAGTATGCATTGAATTAATTTTAATCTTTCAATTAGTATTATCTATATCCTTTAATTGAAGGGAAATAGATCTTAAAAAACCAATAATTCATCCTTAACCAAATCCTAATCCCCATCCTCAAACACCTGAGTACAACTCCATCCCTAGATTGCCTACATACCTATTTTGACACAGGATCAAGGCGTAAAATATGGAGTTTTGGTTTCTACCTATGTTTAATGTAAATTGTTTGGTGGGTATATAACCCTTTCTAGGGTCAATGTCTGAAATTTGTTCTCTATGGTTGCTACTCACGATGGTAGCTCTATAGCAAAAAGGCTCAAGGTAGCCTTTTGTTTATGGTCTAAACAACTAAGTCCCATTTCCTATTTATACATGTAAAATCGATCTAGAGATAATTAATTAAATACAAAGTGATTTAATTAATTAACCTTTATTCTTCTACTTGTAAATAAATCTAAGGATTTATTTATATAGTTCATAATCCCTTCGATTAATTAATTTCCCTCCCCATCATAATTCATTTCTTCTATTTCCATAATTAAACAAACAAATTAAATTATTTGTTGAATTTAATTATCCCCCATCCTTTTAATTTGAATTTTAATTCAAATGAGCACATGGCTCCCAATCCTAACCATATTCTAGCCCAACCCATCCTATCTAATCTAGGGTTTAACTAACCCTATTCCTCCTAACCTAGCCCTCTAATCCTTTAATCAAGGTTATCCTAACCTCTTGTGGGTTGTTCACCCTCTCTTGAGGACACATGACACCTGTGCCACTTGTCCCTCCTCCTCTTGACACTTACCCTTTTTATTGGCATTTGTTGAGGAATTCTTGACACTTGTCTTTCCAGCAATGACATGTGTCCTCTTTTTCAACCTCTTCTCCAACTTCTTCATTTTCAACTATTTATATCTCCAGATCAAATCATGATCGTTGATTTGTGCCACCTCAGCCTTGGTCTTGAAAAATATATAAATAGTTCTATTTCTAGTCATGATCCCCCTTAGCATTTTTTTAGAATTCTCTTAGCATTTTCAACAATCTTAAGATCATCTTTAGCAACATAATTAGATCTCTTTGCATCATAATTAGTTTATCATTTAGTATCATTTTGCATCTAGACTATGGCTTTCATTGTATTTTTCATCATAGTTTATAATTGTGTTGTTCATCATATAGATCTTAGTATTACAATATATCATACTCATTTCTTGAGTTGTCATCTTGTGATCATGCATATGAGAGCCATCATATAAACACATGAGGTCCTCAAGAATAGAGAACATTGGAGCGATTTTAGGAAGTTATTTAAATTTGTTTACTTATTTTTTCTCTTTCATATAATGCTTCATTGAATGTTCTGTATTTGATTATTAAAGGATTGACACAATTCTTTCACTACATTTTCTGGTGCCCACTGTGCGGAACTTGCCTTGAATTTTAACATCATTTCTTGCAGGTTTTTATTGCTAGGTACATTCGGAATTTAGTCTGGAATTTTGGTAATTCACATGAGTGTATTCATCTTTTGTTCTAGTGTATCCCTCTTCTACATTAGCTTTTTTATTTTACAAAATAGTGTTTTGATCTTTTTACTAGCATTTTTCTTTGATAATTTAGCGTTTTCATTTCACAGAATAGCATTATGGCTAGATAGATTAGCACTTTGATTTCATAGTTTAGCATTTTGATTTCATAATTTAGCATTTTGGTTTCATATTTTAGCATTCTGGTTTTACAAAACAGTGTTTTGGGTCCACAAAGTAGCATTTCCATAACACATAATATCACTTAGATGAGTTTCTTTAGCTTTTGAGCTCTTGTACCTAGAATTTCATTTTTTCAAAAACTAATTTGCAATTGTCTAATTCATAGGTACCTTTCACTCTATCAAAGACTAGAGTTACAAAACATTTCTCAACCAAAGACATTCATTGAAAAATACTAACACTTATTTGAAGTCGCGGGATTATTGCACTTTCTTTTGTTTAATTTAGGCACATAGTATAACTAGGGGATCAATTAACACCATGTCTTATGTGCCTGAGATGATAGGCAAGTATTCTCTCCCCTTCATTGGGTGATCATAAAGATAGACTCATCGTTCTTTCATTTTATTAGTGCAATATCTTTAGCAGACCTTCCCTCTTGAGTATCCCATAAGGTCGAGTGAGAGGGGAATGATTAACGCCAAGTTCATCTAACCCACTCTAAAATAAAAGTAATTTCAATAAAAAATGATGTCAATGGTAGTTCTTGGGAATAACTCTCCTTCGTACCTCAAGGCTGGGAGATCTCTTAATTGAGTTTATATCTCAACACACCAAATGGATTCCCTTACTAGTACCTCTTTTTAGCTAGAAGCTACCCTGTTTGAACCTCTAAACACTTTTATTCTCTCAATGCAAGGAGGGGGGAGAATCTCTCCCAAAGACACTAACCATATGTCCCTCTTGAGCGTATGTGTGAACTCCCCTTTTGAGTACGTATTGCAAGGCTCCTAACGAGATTCCACTAGTTCTCACAAAGGCAAAAACATGGGTGCCCTTTAGAGAGTGACAAGGCTATGTGAGTTGAAAGGGCACCAAGATGTGGGTTGAGAAATAATAGTGAAGCCAAATTTCCTTAGGATAGAACTGCTTGGTGTGTTTGTTTTTTTATATACCCGTGAAAACTTGGGCTTTATTCAAAGCCTCTAACATACACTTGATGTTTAGATCTTAGGGAAAAGACAACTTCTTGAAATTTTGTCTTACATTTTTAGATCATTAATCAGACATATCATCCATTGAAACATACTCAGATTTGAGCAAAATTAAACATTATATTGTCAAATTGTCTCACATCAAATTTAATAGAGTAGAATAGTGTCTCACTATCACAAAATAGAGTTTTCATTTCAAACATTAGCATATAGATATATTGTAATAGCACATCAATTCAAAAATCTAGTGTTCTGAGGTTAAACTATAGCGTTTTGTAGTTAAACTCTAGCGTTCTGAGATCAAACTATAACATTTTGAGGTTAAACTTTAACATTCTCAGATTAAAATCTAGCATTCTGAGGTCATACTAAAGCATTCTCAAGTTCATAGAGAAGAATAACACTTCAAGACCTAGAATTAGTGTTTTAGTAGGACAAGGTGGTGTTCTCATAAGACAACATAGCACATCTGGGGTCCAAAGTAGCACTCTGGTGGAGCAGTCTACCATTCTCAGCCTCTGTTTTAGCATTTTGACAATTTGAGACCTTGGACAAAGAGAAAAATTGGACTTTTTCCAGAAATTTAATCACACTTTTGGATACCCTTTTCAGAGTACATTATTTCCCCATCACTCTCAGACCAATTCAAAACTAGTAAAAACAGGTTTCACAAGTGAATTACTTTTAAAAGCATAGATCAAGATGTCCTAAGTGCATAATTCTCAATCTCTAATATCTAATTTCTTAGCACATTTTTGTCATCAAGATTTATTATCCTTATCTAAGAAACAAGGGCTTTAAAATCAGATCAACTTAGTCACATCAATAGGATCTTTCCTATTCGACTTAGTTGAATCCTATTACACTAGCACTTCAAACAAAGATCGAAGCTTAATCATCTTCAGCCACTTGTATGTCGGTTTTGACTAGAAATCAAAAGAAGAAACTGAGATAGTAGAAACAAAAACAAAAATCTACAATGGCTGAAGAAAATCCTTTCTATAGACCCATAATCAAGATGATGATGAGGAAGAAATAACTAAAGAAAATATCAAAGAAGAACAAGAAGACCCAAAATTTGGTAAATTCATGGAAAAAGTCTTGGAAATTAAAAAAAAGGATAAATAATTCCTCATGTAAGAACATGAAGAAGATAAGTTGCCTCTGGACTTTGACATCACATGATTGAAACAAACTGAAAGAACAAGTGAGACTTGAAACAATACTAGTGAGACACATAATGAAACAAGTCGAGATAATGAAACAAGGAACAATGTGGATAATCCTCTTTTGTCTCTAACTCAACAAATGCAAGCTCTTCAAACACAAATTCAAGATATGCAAAGAGGAACCACAAAGAGGTACTTGTTGCAAGATATCAGTCCTTATCTATTTGACAAAAAATCTAAACACTAGCTATTGCCTAGTTTTTTCACCTCCATCCTCTCACTAGTACTATATAAACTCACTACCTAGCTTGCATTTATTATTATAGACTTGAGATACTCTTGCACTCACTTGAGATACTCTTGAATTATAGTACAAGCATTCATTCTTTTGTATATTTTCTTTGGGCTCTTAATGCAATTTTGTTATCTTGACATTTGGACATCTCTTGGAATCACAAGTCTGTAGTTGCTTTATTCTATTTACAGTTTCCTAACAATTACGCTTTTAGGGTTGGTCACTTGTGAGAAATGTAAGGATAGTACACTATTTATATTGAAAAAATGATGAAGCTGAATGTTGATTTTAGACTGGGAGATTTATTGGAAATGGCAAGAGAAGTGCTCCATATGAAAAAAAATGGACTCAACAATATATGTCTTGTAGAAAAAAAGAGGTAAATAGCTTTTAGAGGACAAATTTTAGAGCTACAATTGAAGGTGTTTTAAGAAAATTCTTTAGTAGTTCTATAGGCCGTGAGGATGGCGTTGGGAAATTTTTTAATTTCTTTGGCTCATACACTCATGGTTAATATAAATATTGCTTCAATGTTTGTTGTAGTAGTCTTAGACTTGGGTAAACTAAAAGAGTACACTAGGATGGTGTTCGAAACATTGATTAAGTTGAGATGGTATGGTGGGTTGAAAAAAGTGGATGATGTAGTGCTAGGGCTTGGGTTCCTTATATTCAAGGTGCAGTCCTCAATCTACCCACACTATAATTGTTTGTGGGTGCTTTTCTTAATCCTTGCAATGAGAAAAAAATATTATGAACACAAGAACAATACAAAGTTGGGTTTAAAATTTCTAAAGGTAGTTGTTATTGTTAGGGTTCCCACAGATACTGAGAGGGGGGGGTGAATCAGTATCTGTCTGGTAGTCAAATTTTCTTAAGTTAAAACATACAGGACATAAAGTAGCAATGTACTGGTATGCAAGAATTAATGTAATAAACAGAATAAAAAACATCCACATGAAAAGAACACCATAACACAAGATGTTTAAATAGGAAACCCGGTGTGGGAAAAACCTCGGTGGAATTTGTGACCCACAATATTCACTTACTGGCCAATAACAGAATATTACTTACAATAGGGGCCTGCACATGCAGGAAGGCCAATTGCCTAGAGCTCACTACTCAATGAGAAGTCACATTGACTTACAATGAGGATTATATTAATCCAATGATTTGTACTGCTTTACAATAGCATCTCCAATGCCAGATTTAGTACCGATTCTTTCTCTATTCTTTACATATACCCTTGACCTATAATTCGCACATTAGGTCTACCTAATAATTTTCTTTATGCTCGCTTACTTACTCGCACAAATGTCTACAATGATCTCTTTTATATACAAGAGTCATTTTACAATTTGCCAAGTTGGCTTACAATAATAATCAAAATATTACATATCAAAAATCATGTTGGCCTCTGTGTCGGTATACATCTTTTCTTCTGTGCCGGTGCCAGTGCCAGTGTAGAGTGATCTTGTTGACGCCGGTGCACTGTCTTGCTTGAATAATGCTTTGCCGGTATGATGTATTGCTGGTGCCATAGGATTGCAAGGTTGCCATCAATGACAAAACCTTCAATCACACACAATGTCTCATTGGAGTGTCCATATACCAACAGTTATGGCTTCAAATATAGATGGTGGTGGAATTTGAACATTTTGACATGGAGGAATAAATTGCAGAGGTTTCAATGGAGTGATAAAGTAATAAGAGTGAAGCTTAAATTATAGTTAAAATATTATAAAAATAGAATTCTTACGTTGATATCCAATACATGATATATAATACATACCGGTCATTATATAAAATAACAATTTTAAATTGTTAAATTTTTTATTAAATACTTTATGAGATACAAATCCCCTATGCCAATTCACTCATAAATAAATAAATAAATGATAAATAAAATAAATTAACACAAAAATAAATAAATTAACAATTATAATTATTACATAACTAAGTGACAACAAAGGGTGAGATGTTTAAGATGTTTCAACTCTTAAAATATAGAAATTATGAAATAACTCTTAAGTAAATAAAATGACACTTCTTTCAACATAAATATAAAGATGATGGTCATTTAATAATTTTAGCATGAGGATCAAATTTTTATGAAGAATTATTGTAAAGCAAAACTAAATCATAAATGAATAGTCCTAGACCAAAATTGTTCGTTACTAGCTTACATAGTACTACAAATATTGGATTAGTAAAATTATCCATGGCTAAAATGGGAAAAGTTGTTATAAATGAAGAAATGCTTATTACCCTTTGAACTCTTAAGTTTCCTCTAGATTCAGACATAAATAATTTACACTTTAAAAATATATAAATAGAATCTACACTCAAAATATAATTAGCATTAAAATTATCTCCCAAAGATTTATTACTTTTGGACCAACAATTTTATATTTTTCAAACCCTACATCTAATTTTGTACAAACATTCGATACATTTTGTCTAAAAGTTATCTTTTTAATTCCATTTTTTTAATATAATCAAATGACTATAATCACCATACTTTGAGGTTGTGATATTAATTCTTTAAACAACAAAATTATTTGAAAACTATAGATCTTAGAATTTTGGTAACATGACTTTTTTAATGTTTTAAAAATTAATTTTATATATTTATTTTAAAATTAGGAAAAAGGAGTTAGGGATTAGAAACATTCAAAATTAAATGGATCTATTTTTAAATGAAAATCACTTTTAATTATATTCAGATAATAAATTTTGATGATATTTTTGGTTTTATTCATATACAACTTAATTGCTTTCAACGATTCTTTTGTCTTTTGGTAGTTACGAACACAATGGGATTGATCATGCACACAGGTTCACAAAGTGATCATTTAGTGTTGATGTTTAATATATATTTTGTATTGCCTATTTAACCATTTGCTTTGACCATCACAAAATTTGCACAAGTGATATAGAATTTTTGCACAAATGCCCTAGTAATCATGAGCTATTGGTCCCAATAAAGATGCAAAATTCCTTCTAAAAGTATTCACTTTGTTTTGAATGGGTGGCTATTAGCCCACTAGATGATTTTTTAGTGGGTCTTTAATTAGAAAAATCTAATAGATGATTACTGGAACATGATCAATAATTGGACCCCTTACCCTATATTGATAAAGTTTTAGTCATCTATTTATTCTGTGTTGTGTCCAAATTTTAAGGTTTTTATTCGTCAGAAAAACTTTTTGGTTGTTCTCTATATTTGTATTAAAATGTACAAAGTTTTTCCCTACTTTTGTTGTTCTAATACTTTCTATTTATATTAGAACAATTCTTATAAGGAGGGTTTTGAATAAAAGGATGTTTGTCTAATTAAATATCTTTATGTGAAGTTATTAGTTCTAAAATTTTATACCATCCAATTTATGTAGGAATCATGGTATAAATGAATGAATGAAATTTTTTGAAGTTGTCCACGAGACTAAATAGCCCAATAGATTGAGAAAAACATCATTAATTTATCTTCATGCTCTTTTCCATGTGCATATTGTCGACCTTCCAACCCTCTTTGTACTAAGTTTGGATATCTTCATATGATGTACATTCCATGATGTAGTGTCATTTCATTTCTACCACTCCCTTATTGTAGAATATGTAGAGCCTTTCTTCCCAAGTTTCCTTTGGTATCTTCCACAAGTACCAATCTTACACCTAAGATGTTGGGACCCCATCTTCAATTGTGAAAAGTTAACATCCTTTCTTTCCCTTTAATAGGAGTCCCAAAATATGTTTTTTCACCATGGTCCTTAGTTAGGTTAAACTATTTAATGCAGTATGCCTTTTTTCATCCAATCTACTTTGTCCACATGGTAGTTCTAAAGTTTTTAGTCACATAACTTTTTATTTTTTTCTTGGTGTTAGGAAATTCTTGGAAGTTGATACCCCACTTGTTCATCCAGTTTTTTTTTTCTTCATCCAAGTTTTCTTCCTATGGTCTAGAACTCCTTCACAAGGATTTTGGGCCAATGATGGTTATCCATGTTTTCATCATTTTTTGAATAACTTACCAACCAGGTTATTGCCAATGCCTCCAAAGGAAAAGTTCATGCTTCAGCCAAAAGAATTTCATATGGGATTGTGGTTCTAACATTGAGATTGATTATGATTATATATTTTTGGACTCTTTCTAACTGCCTCCAACTACAGTTTGACATGTTGTTTTCCCACACTTCACAAGCATAAAGGACAATCGGTGTGACTAGGAAGCCAAAAATGTTTTTCTTGGGTTTTCAATCCTTAAGTTTATCTTTTTTGCACCTATTTTAAAGTAAGTATGGGACCTTTCAGCCTCCCTATATCCTCTCTATTCTACAAGTCTCCCAACTGAGCTTATAGTGAAAGCCAATCCTGGGATATTTGTATTCTTTCACTATTTCAAATGGGATTCCTTTAAAAAAAAGGTAATCTGCTAATCTTTTCTATTTAATGAGAAAATCATGAATCTATTCTTGGTGATGTTCACTTGTATCTCAACCTCTTGACGATAGTGTTGTAAGGCCTTCATATGTTATCTCAACCCATTAGCTATTTTTAGAATTAAGATAAGGTCATCCACATATAAAAGTATCTTCACCACATAACCTGCCAATTGGATACCTTCCCCATTTGTCTTGCTTAACCATGCTTCCAACTTATAAATGCATCCTCCAAATGGTGTGGGAGATAGAGGGAAGCCTTGTTTGACCCCAATCTCACTACCAAAAAACTTAGGCATACCTTCACTAGTTTTTATTTTAGCTATAACCTTCTCATATAGCCTATGAACAACAACTCTAAATGCATTTGGGATGCCTAACTCTTCCATTTTATTCCATAGTTTATCTCTAGGTATCATGTTGAAAGCATTCTTAAAGTTGACAAAGCAATAGTAGGCATCCTATCCTTAGTAGTCCCAATTTTTTTTCAATGAAGTGCCTAAGGGTGATATATTTTTCAATGGTAGAGTGTCTAGGTCTAAAGCTTGCTTGCCTTTTTGTTCTTTTACCTTCATTTTTCCCCATCTACTGATTATGTGTTCTATCATGCTCGCAAAGAGCTTTCCGAGAAGGGAATTGACCATAATTGAGCAATAGTTAGATGGATTATTGATATCACCACTAGATATAACAATGAGCATTGATGAGGACAAATTCAGGGTTTATGACATTGGGAGGTTGGTGATCGTTTCTTTGATAATGTTGAGTGAATGCTAGTAGGAAATAAATATTAATGTAATATTTTTTAAATATACTTCATTTAAAATATATAGCCCATATTGACGAGCATAGTATGTTTCCAAAATAATTATCTAATTTTATTTTGCATCAATGTTTTGGACTATGAGGAGAAAAATTATGAGTAGATTACAAAAAATGGATTTCTAAATAGTATGTGAGGGTAAGAGGATGGGAAGAGTGTAATGATCCACTCGACTTAACCCAAAATTTCCACTAAATTTCTTATTTGTTATTGCTTATGTTTTATTCAATCACATACTTAGGTACTTCTATCCAAATTGGATAGGCATCCACCCAATGAGGATAGAAATATTGTAATGCCCCACCAGAAACCCTAAAGGAAAACAATACAACTAGGCAACTAAAAGAGGGAAATACTTTTTTAAAAAAGATTAAGTGCATTAATTATAACAATAGCACATTTAACAACACAACGGAAGTCTAACATATGATTTCCTAAGGGTTACCAATGAAGATTAATTCATAGATTATATCAACCCCATGGTTAATCCAATTGTCCATCTAATTAGGAAAATTAAATGTTTAAAATAAAATATACATATACATCTAAATTCCATAATGAAAGAATCAAAGTATTCCAAAGCAATTATTTTCCCATAGATCATATATACAAAAGATCAAGCAACTGAATTAACATACATTCCAATGATCCAATATTACAATATGCATAAATACATGGCTTCCAATAATACCACGAATTACAAAGTTACAATATCAAGGTTACATAAAAGTCTGATACAATGACCACAAGGTCTCAACTGAACAAAGATCATGAACATGAGCTGGTACATGAACCATGAACCAAGAAACACCAGCGAAGCCTTTCCTCACCTAAAGTTACAATCCAGAACATCCGATGGGAAGTGGCTCTACCACCTGACCATGTGATCCCGAAATGGAACCACCTCACTATGCTAGGAGATAGTAGAAAACCCTCAAGCAAGCAAAGTAAGACAAGTACGAAAGAACTACAAGACTCTGCAAACATCCATGTAACTCAACTCACAAACACTAGTGACTCTAAGGAGAGAGTGTCATCGCATAGCTTAAGATGGATACCATGGTACAACCTCCATAGGTCCCAGCCCCCATCCTGGGTTATCCTGGTAACCTCTCTCGAACCTCTAGTTCCAACTAAGTCTCATGTGGACCCTACCAATCCTTTCGTGAAGACAAGGTGGCAAGTTTGCCATTCTAGGCCTTCTCATAACATTATGAGCCCTGTACTAGCACTCACCTATGCACAAGGTACGTTATCTTAATTAATATTTACCCATCCCAATTCAATTATTATGTTATCACTTTTTAACTGACTTTCAACAGGTTATCCTGTCATCCACTTCGAGCACGGCCCATGCTCGAAAGCCACTCTCTCTCATAGGACACTAACAGTAAAGGTCTCTCTACGAGAACTCTATGGCAAAACAGACAACCATAACTAATCCTGACAACCCACAAGTGAAGGATACACAATCACTAACCCAAGATTGACCATTTGGATGAAACACACAATGACTCACATCAATGGGGTTATACAACAACACCTGACCAAGGAGATATAACAACATATGAGACAATGACAACTCAACCAGAATTTCAATGAAATTAAGCTTGCCTGCAAACACCATTTACACAAGATCCTAATACAAGAAATCTTTTCTTAAAACAACCAAAAGCATAAATAACTTGCAATTAAAGATTTTCCAGACAATAAGAAATTACAACTATTTTAATACAAAGAAATCAATCTTGTCATTTGTCCAATAAGGTTAAATAAATTCACATATGAATTAATCTCCTAATTTTATGTTCATGATTACTTTTCAAATAAACCCGATTAGATTGTATCAATAATCTAAATTAAATTCCAACTTAAAAATTATATAATATAATATAATTACATAAATATATATATTCTACGAATATTATATTATATAATTATACCACATTAAAATATATAATAAAAGGATGATTTAATTTGAAATATCTTTCATTTCCAAAATAACATAATTAAAACCACTAAAAATACTATATACATATATATAATTTATTTTTTTTAATTTAATTTTTTTTTTTAAATTATTTATTTATTTCTTTTTATTTTATTATTTTATTTATTTATTTATTTATTTAATTTATTTATTTATTTATTTATTTATTTATTTATTATTTTTATTTATTTATTTTTATTTTTTTTATGTAAAATAACCCAAAAACCAGTAAATTCTATTTTAAACCAAAATTTATTTCCATCCAAATTTATTTACAGGGAAATTAAATTAATACATAATTTCTCCAAAATAATATAATAAAAAAATTTCCCTTAACTTTTAACAACACAATAAATTTAATTAATGATTAAATTTATTTCTATAATAACTAAATAATTCCACAGAGATACAAAAATATTAAAAAGGACTGCCATAGCCAAATATCGAAACAAATATCAAACAATAGGGAATATTTTCTCTGGTAAATCTCATTCCTCCCAAATCTTGTAATTTTCATGCACAATAAAAATCTTGGCAAAATTTGCCATAATAACTTTTCCCAATTTTCTCAAAATTTAATCTACAAACACCTAGGAAATAACTTCTTTCCATAACTAGAAATTAAATTCAGGAATGGACTTTAGCCAAGAACAAGAAATAATCAGACATGATTTTAGATTTGACAAACATCTTAACACACACATCATTCAGAAAGACAAAAGAAATAGAAATATTTTCTTAAAACAAACAATCAAAAGAAGCCACCCAACCTAGTATAGCTTTCCTGGAAGAAATTTGTAGAAGAGAACCAATCCTTCAACAAGCTTCCAAATAAATTTATCTTCACCTAAATCCCTGACCTGTTTCCTGTCTCCCCCTAAAATAAAGACCTATTCCCTTTTTTAAACTAAAATTCTAGGTTGAATATCTTTTTCCCCAAAAACCTAAATTTAGTAATAAAAGCAATTTTATTTTCTTTTTTAATTTTCTAACAAAAGATAAGTTAACATGCAATAATTAAAAATCATTATTATTTCTATGCAAATTAATTAATTTTCTAAATAAAGAAATTAAAGCAATTCTTTAATTCTAATTAATTCTTTATTCATTTATTTATTTATTCTTTTATTCTTTTATTTATTTAAAATTATAGGAAACAATAAATGAAATTAATCTAATTTATTTTTCACTAAAATTTAAATAAAATATATTTCTAATATCTTGCAGCTTGCAACTTGATTTAATAATTTCTTTTAATTAATTAAATTTATAATCTCAATGCATAAAATACATAATTCCAAAAATACCAATTATGAGATAACTCCATAAATTTAATTAATTAATTGAAACCACTAAACACACAGTTGAGCAAACCAAAGCAAAGACTCATAAAAAGATCCAACGACAAAATATGAAGGCTGAACAAACTGACAGGACGACCAACTGACGACACTCACATGAGTGTAACTAAATAAAATAGGGTCAACTACTATCTCCTCCACTTCCATTGGAAAATATAAGGTACTCTCAGACCTATGAAACTAGATGGAGACAATACCCTGTACCTACCCAGTACTTGTACCTGCAATATCCTAGAGCACCGAACCACACATGCATATATACAATATAGAAGACACAGCATACACACTGACGAAGGAGAATCGCGATGTTCCCTGTCTCACCGAAATGAGTGAAGGAAAATCGTCCCCTTGCATCCAATACACTCACAGACACACAACATATAATTCCACATTGTGTAGATAAAGTAAAGTGTCAGTACATAGCAATAATACATAAAATGCCATAAATCACAAGTACTGAAATACTGCAAATAAATTATGCATCTCATATCCAGATAAAGCATGAAATAATGTCATATAAGTCTGAATAACACATCATGGTAATGTATCCACTGAAAACAAACAATAATAAAATATGAGTCTAATGAGTTCAAATGAGGAGAGGTACTACAAATATAACCATATGGATTAGGCATCTGCCCATATGGGATAGGGGGTTTCATCTATCCAATTTGGATAAACATCTACCCAAATGGGCTAGGCATCTATTCATGAAGAATAGGAAATGCTCTGGCCAGAGACTTAGACTCATTAGGACCATCCAAGTCTTAATTCACTCTCTAAAGACTAAACTCCCCTAATAGGAGGGCATCAAGGTCACCATCCTTAGTAATAAATGAAAAAAAAATATAAACAAGATTGAGTTCCACCTCGAAATTCGGCCTAAAGCCTCAAGAAGTCAAGTGAATGCATACATGATTCCTTCTGAGTATGCATTGAATTAATTTTAATCTTTCAATTAGTATTATCTAGATCTTTTGATTGAAGGACAATGGAGCTTCAAAAACCAACTCATTCTTAACTAAATCATAATCCCCATCCCTAAATGCTTGAGTACTAGGAACAACTCCATCCCTAGACTGCCTACATACACATTTTGACATAGGATCAAGGTGTAAAACATGGAGTTCTAGTTTATATCTATGTTTAATATAAATTGTTTGGTGGGTGTGCAACCCTTTCTAGGATCAATGTCCCAGACAGTTTCTCTGTGGTTGCTATCCATGATGGTAGCTCTACACTCAAAAATAAAAATAGAATCTACACTTAAAATATAAAAAATTATAAGTTTATGGAATCTTCAAATTCTTAACTAAGTGAAATATAATTGAAATAAAACTCATTTTCAAATGTTTCATTATGATAATATGAGGTTCACCAATCAATCTCATGGTTAGAAACACTAGTTCCTTTTTACGTGCTTGTATGGGACATTTAAGCTTTAAATTCTCTTAACTATGTGTGGTGTGCCATCCTATCAATTTATTAAAAAACAAATTCAAATCTACCTTGATTTTAGTGCTTTATTTCAATATTATATAATGGAGAACATTAAGGTTTTGTAGAATTACTAAACTAGCCTATTGTGTGTAATACCAATGAAGCTAATTTTGCATTTAAAAAATCTTCAATCTATTTATGGTCATTTTAACATTCTCAATAATAGGGTAGTTAAATTTATAAGATCACCTTACCTCTCTCAAATGATGACTAATCTTCCAAAGGAAAGTAATTTACCCTTATGTATATATTACTAGGTCATGGTTGTTATGAAATAAATTATGCAAAAGAGAATACGATATAAAATATGTTGCAAATACTTGATTATTCAATATGCCACTTTGATGGGCAACCTTCTAAACCCCTTTAAAGGGGATACCTCCAATAGTCTTCACCAATAATACAATACTCAACATGATGATAATAAGTAACCTCTACCACCTATACACACCATATTTATGCCAAGGATATCACCTAGGACACCTTAGATAACAAGATATATGCCATAGGAACCTAAATAAATAAATAATAATATAATACTATTTAATGTAGGCACAAGATGACTAACCATAAGTCAATGTACACACTCTAGAGTTAGGAACATAACAATACTGATTCAAGAAAATTGAGTGATCTATGTCACCATCCCTTTTCAAATTGGTCAATAGTGTGGGAATTTTGATATGAAATCAATTTATAAAATATACTACCTTACAAGTCATTAGTTTCCCTTATGATAGATGTTTTGATTCATTTAGCATTAACAATTATCTCCCAAAGATTTATTACTTTTGGATCAACAATTTTATATTTTTCAAACCCTACATCTAATTTTGTAGAAGCATTCAAGAAATTTTCTTTAAAAATTATCTTTATAGTTTCATTTTCTTTTATATAATCTCATAAATATGATCACTATCCTTTGAGGTTGTGATATTAATTATTTCAAATTATTTGAAAACTATACATCTTAGAATTTTGTTAACATGATTTTTTTTAATGTTTTAAAAATTAATTCTATATATTCATTTTAAAATTAAAAAAAGGAGTTAGGGATTATAAACATTCAAGGTAATCAAGAAATCATTTGTCTCCCAATCTTTCTTAACATCATTTAGGGATGTTAGGTAAGATGCGAGAGGAGAAAAAGAAAACATGATAGACACATTTACTACAACTTCTAAACAAGGATGATGCTCTAATGATGTATCACTTTCTTTGTCACTATTAGCTAGGATTAATGTTTTTGAAAAGTGTGAAGATAGTTTATGGTTAATCGCAAAAAGCTCATACATATCATCAAAACCATTAGGATCAACAATGTTAGCATGAACAACATTATTATCATCATTGATATCATCATCTAGATTAATCATAATAAGATGTTTCACATGAAAATAAATTGAACCATCATTTTTCTTAAGCATCTTTAATTTGGTTATTTGAGTTGAACTTGCTCCCTAGGGTTAGGCGAAGGTTGGACAAATGAGACCAAGAAAAAATTTGGTGTTTTTGGGGAGGAAATGGTTTGGGAAGCAAGTTCACAAGCCTTGTCATGTCATCTTCATCGGTATTTTCCCATAAAATGATTTCTTTTAGTTTTATTGGAGACTTTTGAAGGTTGAGGATCAACCAACATAAGATTATTTTCTTCCCTTATACCTAGTCCAAGATAAGGAGGAGGAATATACATAGGTGAAGGGTCTCTAGGTTTACTTAAGGCTGATATCATCTCATTTTTCTATTTTGGATAAGATAAAAAGAGAATATTATTTTGAGGCTTTAAAGGTTCGGGTTGTTTAGGCCAAAAGTAATCAAGGGTAAAATTTCCACACTTCATTGTGGGTTGGTAAAGGCCATGACTAATCATGATAAGACTCCGATTGGAAGGGAACTTCAAACACTTATGGATTGTAGAGGGAATATCTTTGATGTATGAAAGTCGAGGATGTCCCAACTTCACATGAAATTGATCTGATGTAGGAATACTGACAAAGGTAACATCTAATCGCTTAGTATCAATCTCAATAGGAAGATCAATAGAACCAAAAGTAGGGCAAGAGAAACCATCATACACCCTAATCATATCAGATTTATCATATGTAACTTAATCCAATTGTTGAGTAAAAGTATGTTCTTCAGTAATAACATTTACCATATATACTAGATCAATGGGCACTCCTTGTGATCTAGTGTATTTAATATTCACAATAATGTGTAATGGTCCATCAAGTGCAATGATAGTCTCACTAGCATAAAGGTGATACATAATGTTGTTTTAGGTTTAGGTTTTTCAATGAGGTTCATAATATTATTTCTCTACACAAAATTCATTGGGAAAGATCGCAAGTGGCTTAGACTCAACAACATTGGTAGAATGAGAAGGCAAAAGATTCGTGAATATTTGGAAATTTTGATGAGAAGGTGCTATGGAGTTTTTCCCTTTATCATTCACACCATCTATAGATATAATATTGTTATCAATAAGGTATTGAATCTTATATCTCAACTTATAACACTTCTTAGTATCATGATCTTCTTGAAGATGGTATTGGCAAAAGGCTTTGTGGTCAAAGGAAAGTGCTAAAGGCTTAGTTGTATCTGTAGGTTTGATGGGAGGAAGTTACAATACATTAGCATTAATCAACCTAAAAATTATACTATGCAAAGACTTAGAAAAAGGAGTTAATTTTTTCTTAAATTATTTGGATAAAGAGGTCACACCTAGTATTGTGGCTGCCACTTGTGTGTTTATGTTGTAGGAAGAGTTATTGAATTAACTTGCTGAAACCTTTGTTGTGTTTATTGAATTTTTGAAACAATTGTTGAGTGCTCTCATTCTTATCAATTGGAGCCATTGAAGGAGATGATTCAAATTGATTCTTTTGAAGGCTATAGTTATGAAGCATTTCACACAATTGTGTGAAAGAGGTAAATTCATAAAATAGAAGCTTATATCTACCAATAAAATTATTAATGAAAATTATTTAAACATCATGATCAAGAACAAGATAAACAATTCGTGAATGCAAATGTTTATATCTACCAATAAAATCAGTCACTTTTTTTTAACTCATTGCTTACAATGAATCAAATTAGCTAAAGTAATTTTAGGACCAATGTTATTTTAAATTTTTTGAATGAAAGCATTAGCCAAGTTTTGAAAAGAAGTGGTGGAATAAGGAGGCAAAGAACGATATCATTGAAAATCTTTATCTCTAAATGTTCAAGTAAATATTTTTTCCATGAGTCTTTGATTGTGAGAGAAATCACTACACAAGGTTTGAAATGTCTTCGCATGAGTCAAGGGGTCATCTTTTCCATTGTATAACTCTAATTGAGGGATTTCTAAATTTGGTAGGAGCAAATGCACAAACAATCTCATCAAATAGTGGGTTTGTTACATCATATGTGGTAAAACTGAATTTTGTGATTGGGTTAAAGAGGTCAATTGTTGTTGTAGGGATGAAAAAATTTGAGCTAGGTTATTAAAAGTGGTTTCAGTGGATGGATTGGAATTGGACATCTTGGATTGTGATGGAGGAGTAATGTTATTGTAGGTAGTTGGACATTGAGAATAAAGAGGGGGAACGATATGAGATGCTGGTATAGGATATTGTTAGGAAACAAATGGAAGAATAACATAAGGAGGTATGTAAGAATATTGATTAGTAGGATTTCCCCCAGGACTAACATGTATAGGATTAACACTTTTTGTAGAGGTAGTCATGAAAGGAGATGAATATGTAATCAAACTAGGAAAGGATGTAGGTAGAGGAATGGAATGCCCAACTTGACCAGTAGGATGAGACTAACCAAGAGCTTTGGCACAACTGTTTATAGGTGTAATATTCAACACCTATCACATCACTTTGAACCATTCTCTTCAGTCCTTTAATCAATGTGACTGCCTCACTATTTGGGTGCTCTTGACCCATCCATCGTTGATGTCTTTCCAACTCATGGTGAAGCTTCCCCATTTGATTATTAGTAACCCTAGTTAGAGAGTCATCATCCTCATCATGAGAAGTGTGAGGTGAATGAGCCTCCATGATGTTAGGTAGTGTTATGCCCTGCATAAAACACCCCAAGTTTTCTCTTCTTGAGCTAGGCCTCCCCCTCTGCTTCACTTTGTTTTCGTTCATTTTCCTTGGTTTCCTTTGTTTTGTGTTTTTTGTCTTCTTGTTTGTCTTGTGTTTCGGAGTCTCAAAACTCCGAGGTCCTGAAGTTCTCCTTCGAATCTCCAGACTCATAGGCTTCCTCTATTTCCTCGCCTATTCTTTCCCTTTGCTTTCTTTAGAATTATAGAATCTTGGAATTCTGAGTTTGGAAGAGTTACTCTTTCATTTCCTGGAATCCCAAAAATCCGGACTTCTAGGTTTCCAAGTTTGTGGTGATCTTGGCCTCCTCACTCCTCAGAACCGCGAGATCTTGGGGTTCTAAATAAGATGCAATTTTAAATAAGTTGCAATCACCAAATCCCCTAAAAATCTGAAAGTGATAAGAAAATGATAAAATCTATGAGATACTCCTGCGTGTTAGACTCTCGAGATCTTAAAGTTTCAAAATGATAAATCCTGAAACTTTGCAGTTCCAAAACCCAGAAATCCAAAATGAAAGTATGTGAGACTCTGAAGTCCTGGACTTTAGAGATATAGAATATGTGTTGGTCAAATCTCCAAACTTCGTAGTTTCAAAACCCCAGAGTCCCAAGAGCATGAAGTTTTAGAGTCAGAAAGAATGAAGGAAAATGTCTTCTCTCTGAGATTTTTGAACCTCAAAGGTTGATAGAAGTCAAAATTGGGGTGAATATGAAACTATAGAGAGCCAGGAGTCCGAAACCCTGAAGCTTATCACTGATGTGAAGTCCAGAAGAGGAAGAAAGACCACACAGAGGGTGAACACATTGCAAAGTGAAAAGGAAATGAAGGCAACATCAATGATTTATGTAAGGGAAGATCAATGAAAAGCCACTCAATACACAACTATGTAATTATAGCAAAGGAGCCAATCAATATACTCAATGCAAGGAAGAAGAGTAGAAAAGGAGCGAAATAGTGACGCCCTCTGAGATCTTGGACTCCTGAGGTCTAGACAAACAAAACATCATAAATTCCAAAATGCCCAAATGCACAAAGTCTCGAAGTCTAGCGAAATCTTTAGAATAAAAAATTGTCAGAAATAATCCTACATCTTAGAGTCCAAAATCAACAAAGTAGAAGAGGAATGGATTGGTGTAGTATGAAACGTGAAAATATTATAGATTTTCTTTTAAGAAGCAAAATCCCAATTTCTACGGTGTGTATGACAAAAGGGGTGAGGAAGAGTTTTATGAGATTGTGTGTCCCCATAGAATGTCATTCCGCTGAGATGGAGGAAAAAGGAATTCATGTAGTAACTTCAAAGCATTTGAAGAGTTTAACATTTTAAATCTTTTGAAATGTTTAAGTTCTAAAATCTTAAGTGCCCTTTTTTTTTTCTTTATGTTGTTAAATATTATTATAATGTAAATCTTGTTTAAATTATAATAATTCTTTAAAAGGCACTTAAAGCTTTCTCTTTGAGAAAGAATATTTATGAATAAATTATTTGTCTTTATCATCTTGTAGTGTCATAAAATTGCAACCCATACAATTTTAACCAAATTTCGGGTCCTCACCTTGGCAACGACATCTCCTTCCTTAATCGAGACCTATTTCTGCATTTTCAACCCTTCACTCTTTCTCCTTCATGTCCTGTGTCTACTCTAGACCCTGTCTGGGCCCCAAAATAGGGCAGGACAAGGGCATGGCGCCCATGTCCCCCTAGGTCAGGGGTGTGTTACCCTTGTCCTCACCCCTTAGGGTGGCCCTATGTTCAGTCTGCCCAATCTCCTATGTATTACTTATCTTCGGGGTTTGCAATTCCTCTTTGTCGGCCTTTGGAGGTTGGAAATTAATTCTTGAGCCATGTATAAAAAGGAATTCAATACCCCCATTCAAGGACGGATGGACAATGAAATGGCAGATAAAGAGCATAAGGAGAAGATACAAGATTTCAAAGTCATCATCAAGCATTCAAGCATTCAAGTCTTCTTCATTCATCCATTGGAGCAACATTAAAACATTCATTTGCAAGCATGTGTGTGTTAGGGTTTTGTCATGTTACATGCAATTCCATACAACATTTCTGGTGACATTCAAGAAGCAAAGCAATCATCATCAACAAGTTGCAGATCTACAAGGTATACATCTCCATTATTTACATTCAAGAATTTGCAATTACTTTCTTTCAAGGTTGATTCCTCAACCACGGTTTGACTGAGGTAAACCCCTATCCACAACCCCCTTTCTTCTCTTTTCTATGTGTAGGTTGCAGGTGTGTAGTTGTAATTGCAAGTTTGGGCTTCATTTGCAGAAATGGAAGAACCCTTTTCATTTCGTAGATTTTGTGGCAGACCATGTACATTCCCGCCACGGTCCTGATGACTTTTCTCTAAATTTATAGGGCAGATTTGTGTCAGTTTAATTAACTCAGATCCAAAGTTACGACGCAATCACAAACTAGTAGCTCCTCATTTCACTCATTTCCTCTCTCTTTTCCACATAGTCAACAAGTCAACTTTCTCATTTACAAAAGGGGGTAAATCACACTTTAATCACTTGCAATCCACTCATAATTCACATCCTTTTTTCCCTTGGATTTGGATTTAGTGGATTCAACCCCTCTTTTGAATGTAAATTTCTTTTCCAAGCGAAAATCATCCTAGTGGCTTCCTTTCTCTCTCCTAGGTGGGGACTCACTAGGATCCAATTTTCCACTTTACATTTTGGTGAGCCCAACGCACTACACATTAATTCTGATTTCTCATCTTAGATCTAATTAATTGCAAGTTGAATTTCAAATTTTTATTTGTAGGTTTGATCTATTTGCAAATTTTAGAGGTTCATTGCATAAAAACCCTAATTTTTCATTTTGAGAATATTAAGCTTGTTAAGTGCAAAATTGTAATTGCTTGTTTCAGATCTAATTTCAATTTCCAAATTGCAATTCAAATTTGTCTCTTTATTCTGAAAATTTAGTGGTTAAATCATAACACCCTATTTTTAAAAATTCTTCTATTTTTCAACCTTTGATTGCAAATTTGACTGATCTAGAAATCTCCAAATTGGTTGTTTTTTTGGATTCTGCATTAAAATCATAACCTGTAAGAAATTAGGATCTTAGGATACTAATCATTATAAACAAGTTCATAAAGTAAATGAAATGAGAATCATACATGCATAAATGTACACATTACACAAGGTATACATGGGGAAAACCCTTTTGGGTAAAAAAACCCCATAAAGCATCATTTAATTAAAACACTTACAAATATAGTCTATCATAAAATAGACATGAACCTGGGGACACTCCTCCAATACTTCCACATGGCCAATAATACCTCATATGCATTGTGATACAACTAACCATAAAGCTCCAAATTCTCACACCTCTCAAATGAGAGAGAACCTCCTTAAATATAGGAGGAAGGGTGGCTTTACTAGTCACACCTTTTCAATAACCCCCACTCATAAATAATTAATAATCTAATAGTTATTAGATTATAATTATTTTAAATGGGATATGCTTATAAAGCATATAATATATAAGGTTTTATAACCTTATATTAGAACATTATATATAAATGTTATAAGGATGTGATCCCTAATAACATTATGTTCTAACACTCCCCCTTAATGTTAATAGGGGATCACATGTCAATTTCTATAGAAGAAAAAAATGAAGTACCCCAGTAACATAGGTCTTCTTTGACAGTGATAAATAGGGACACAAATATATGCCAACATGAAGATCATGCATTCCAGACTACATGAAAGTCATCTTATCATATTTTATAATCCCAGTGTTTTAAAAATGATGCTATGAGGTCTTAAAAAATTATATTGGAGCCGTAGTCTCCTCAAATTAGCCTCTCCCCAGGTTCATTACATAGTGCCTATATGACTTAATACAATGCTTTTACAAGTGGAAGATTTAGAAGGAGAAGAATTTACAAATTCCCGTAGGACTTAAAAACATATGCCCGTAGGTCTTACGATAATGTGCCCATAGGACTTAAAAAATAAAGGATTTAGCCACTAGGTGGTGTCATTGACATGCACACTCCCCCTCAATGGAATCACCTAAGGCCAAGAATTATATGAATTTGGAGCATATAATGCCTAAAGATCTTATGCCTGTTAGGTCTTAAATCTAGGATTTAGCCACTAGGTGGTGTCATGTACACTTCCCCTTAATGGCATCACCTCAAAGCCAATCACTGCATAGAGGATTTCAAAGTTATGGCTAAAATTACAATATATAGTACGTTCCCATGATCTTCAAAGTGTCTTTATTATAGAATGATTTCAATTGAGTGAGTTGCCCATGATCTTAAAGGTGCCTTTATTATAGAATTCTTTCACTTGAGTGAGGTGCCAATGATCTTGAATGTTCATTTTGATCCTTAGAACTAATATTCTCTAGAAAGAGTAAAGTAACTTCAAGTAATATGGTACTTTCATATGTATCCAAATGGAACTCTTCCATAAATCTTCAAGGCCATATTGATTCTTTAAGAGCTACATTCATATTTTGTTCATTTGATTCAAAGACACATAGAAGATAGTCTTCTTATTAAATTATTGCACCATCCATGTAATAGAACTTGCACCATATGTTTTGAAGGCATAACCTCATCATAGAAGAAACAATATAGTTAGTAACATAGTAATCAACTTCATTTTTGGTGCAAAGAAGGAACATAATTTTGTTTTTTTTGTCATTTGCCAAAGATCATATAATATTACTCATAAATTTAGAATATAATCCAATGCAAGGAAATAAACATATATTTTCATGAGAATAAGCATGAATAATGAGTTGTCTTGTTTAAAAAATAGACATACTACTACATATAGTAATGATCCATAAAAAATTAGGCAACGGGTGAGCTATCCTTTCCAGGTTTGCTCCCAGATAGTTTATAAGGGTGATAGACACCCATTATAATAAGGTCCATTAAACTCAAGAAGTATTAAAGGGGTTTTTTTTTAATACATGATATTATATATATTAAAAAAAATGTGAAATGTAGGTATATATTTTACCCCTTATCATATTTAATCTTATAGTCAATTAACAATTAATGAGATATCATGTTATCTTTTTATTTAATGTGGTTACAAATTTTGAGAAACTTTCACTCGAATAGTAAAATGGGGGCAAGCTTAAGTCTTTAACTTTTTCCTTTTGAAGAATATTTCATGGATTTTTAAGTTGTAAGATTAAGAGACTTTCTCATGCAATTGGGCCTCTTCTTATTTCCCATATATTGACTATAAGCCTTTCCTTATTAGGTATGTGATAGTAATCAATAGTGCAATTTTCTCTAGACTCATGGGGCAAAATCAATGTGATTAAAGTGCCTTTTTACCCACATATTGCAAGAATTTCATATTTATTATATAGAAATAGATGCTTCTTAAGGCTTGCACACACAAGAATACTAGTTCCTTGAAAAATAATTTACAATCATATTTAATAGCATGAAGTTGGAACTTAAGTTTATTACCAACTATGTTTATATAATCCATATTGTAAACATTCTCTTGAAGGTGCTATCTAAGATCATGCTCCAATTTAAATTACCAAGTAAACTCACATGTTCATATATCATAATTAGGAGTGTAGACCAATATTTTATTGAACATAAAGTTAAAAAAGTATAAAAAAATTATAAAGTTTTGAATTGAACAGTACTGTCATTTCTCATTAAGGAGGTACATGACCAGCTATCAAGGATGAGAAATTATTTTGACATGGTGAGAGTGAGATTGGGTAATTGGAGAATATGAGCGTATTATTGGGGATGTATGTCTAAGATACCTACTCAAAATTCAATACCTACATGGATCAATCTGCATGGATTTGCACTTTTTTGATAGTACAATGTGTAGTGTTATTGTATAGATATTCTTATCCATGCACACGTATTTCAAATTTTGTGCTCATCCACGCTCTGTCGCTCAAGAATCTTAAAAAGTCAAAAATCATTCAATGATTTATGCCTCAACCATGTTGTAATAAAGAACAATTCGTGTTAAGATGGCTGGGTATGTCTCATTTTGAATACTTCCCCAATTTTATGCCTCTAACGTGATCATATTACTATTTTAATCTTTTGAATACATCACCATGTTGAAGCAATAGAAATGATTCCTAAGACTAGGGAGCTAAAGACATCAAACCCATCCATAAACAACAAAAATTTTGATCATTACCTTCCTAAAATACAATTTATTGGTTGAGTAATATCTAATTTAGAATATGTATTAGACCTTTGACTGGCAAGGGATCATTTTTCTATAACAGTTTTTTGGAGAAGCACGAGGACAATGGTGACAATAATGACCATAGTGGCCATGTGGCAATGGATACTATGGATGGGTGATATATTGAGATCATTCAAATATTAGGCATCAATACATGTGCTTTTCGGCATCAACTTCACTTGATATAGTCTTTATTAAATTGCCTAAACATATTTATTTTCCTGCTTTTCAAAAGGATTTGTTTTCCCTTTTTAAAAATTTTCCCTACAATGTGAAGAACTATTCTTTCCTCTCTTTCAATAAAAACACATAAACTTTTATAAATAGGAAAACGATTTTTTGCTATGGATGTATGAGAACAAATATGAAGGTTACAATATAAGAATGACTATTTCAGGTGTCAAAGTGACAGCCCTAAAAAACTTGAACGCTATTGTGCATCTTGTAAAATCTTGAGGCAAATGTTTTCAACCTTTGCAAAAGAAGACAACATGTTATTGAATGTTTTGTTTATGGTTTAAACTTTATTTTTAATACCTATTAATGAAACGGTTGCCAAGAGTTTCTTTCTTTTCACTAATGGTCACCTCTATAGGACACAAAAATTATATTAAACTTGCTTTTGCAGAATACTTCCCAAGGAATTGTGAAGATGCTTGTCATGATAATATATTTTTTTAAGGAAAAAGGTAATGGATCAAAGCTGATAACGTTTTAATTATTTTAATTTTCTGATTCCCCCTCTATGTATATATTTGTGATTATGACATGAGATAGGTAAAGGCTTCTAATGTATTTTGTAATAATGGAAAATTTAATTCTGATATATATATATATATATATATATATAAAATGAATATTTCAATTCATATTAAGGTTTTGATTTTTTATTTTGGTTTTTGTAATTTGATATGGCTATTAACATTTTATCTTTTAGTTGCATGTTATAGGAAGGCAAATGATAAAAATTCATAAATCTTAATATAATTGAAATAAAGCTATAAAAAAGATATAAAAAAAAATCATAACAAATATTTGATATTTATTAGGAGAAAAAAATTAAAGAGTTTGAGATAATTTGGTTGGTGTTTTTTTATTATTCGAAACAATCAACAAATTGAATGAAGATTAAAATGTACTTTCATTTTTTTCAAAGTACCAATACAGATCTGAAATTATGTGGTATCATAATCAATCTATATGAGATGAGGTCAACTAGATATTTATCAATGATGTCTTTAAATTTTGAAAGGATATTATCTATATAAATTACTACAACTTGGAATAGAATAGGAACTTTCGAATGGTTTCATGATTTTGACTATAAAAATATTGTAACCCTAAGGATAATGGAATAATTTTTGTTATAATATAGTTCTTTAACAATAGAACAATTTTTTAATTAATTGGATTATGAAATTTAATACTTAAACATCATAATAACTTTATAATTAAATATTTGTCAATCACAATCTTTTGCACTATAAATATTTTAGAAAAAAAATGAAATATTCTTGAAAATATCACCTATGAAAAGGAATAGTTATAATTTCCATACTTGACCTTGATAAATTGATTTTAAAATAATAGAGATGACACACTATATACATAGCTCAAATGGCTTTGGACTATCTTCTAGTACAACTTGTAAAAATGATTAGTATAGCCTAACCTGCTCCGATACCATGTTAGAAATTAGGATCTTAGGATAGTAATCATTATAAACAAGTTCATAAAGTAAATGAAATGAGAATCATACATGCATAAATGTACACATTACACAAGGTATACATGGGGAAAACCCTTTCACATAAAAAAACCCCGTAAACCATCATTTAATTAAAATACTTACAAATATAGTCTATCATAGAAAAGACATGAACCTGGGGACACTCCTTCAATACTTCCACTGTCACAACCCTCCTTTATCACCTTTTTTGATTTAAATACAAAACTTTATTTATATTCTTTGGATGAATTATTGAATGAATATTGTAAGGGAATAAAATTAATAAACCACACACACATTGAAAATGCATATAAATTTTAATTAGTTATTTAATTTCCCTCACCCAAATTAAGGCACATGTTGTAGGAGGAATAAGAAGCTTCTAGAGGCTTCTCCACCTCCTTGCATGTAACTCCTCCCACTAAGCCCAATTAATTTGCATGGAGGCCAAATTGGGAGAGAATCTCCTTTTTTCCAATTAATAATTAGGTAGTGGGAATTTGAAATTTCTTTTATAAAATAGGTACAAGTTTCAAAAGAAAAGTTAGCTATTCCATAAGAAATTCTGCAATTTCTCCTTTGTAGTCCATTTTTCATTGCAGCCAAGGTTTTGTTGGGAGGATTTCTCTTCAATTTGGAGGATCAAGGAAGACTGTACACCATTTTGCAAGCACCAGGTTCCTTCAAGCTTAGTTTTGTGCATCTTATTCTTGTTGTAGATTAGATTAGATTAAATTATTTTATGAAAATGAAATTCATTTGTGAAATTAGTTTTCAGACTTTTATAAGAATTAGATTAAAATGTTTGAAAAGAAAAAAGTAGATTAAATTGTTGATTCATTGTTTAGATTCTTGATTTTGGAGTAGATTAAAATGTTTGATAAAAAGTAAAATAAATTGTTGATTCATTGTTTCAAATTTTTGATAAAATTTAGTTTCAGATTTTGGAGTAGAATAAAATGTTGAAAAAAAAAAAAGGTAGAACAAATTGTTGATTATTAGTTTCAGATTCTTGATAAAAAGGAAGTAGATTAAATTTGCTTGATAAGAATTAGATTCACTGTTTTTAAAAATTTAGATCCAGATTTAAATTGTTTTTTTCTCTTATTAAATTTTAGATTGATTCTTGCTAAGTAGAACCATCTTTTCATCTCTCTGGATTTTTGTTATCTAAATCTCATCCTCTAAAAGAGATTTCATTGTGATTATCTCCTCTGTATCTGATTATATAAATTCTCTGAAGAACAGAAAAGAAATTATTTGAAAACAAGGATGAACTTCACTACAATTTTTCTCTCGGTAATCATTTAATGATTATTATTATTTTCTTAGAAAACTCTCTGTGGATTGAACAAAGAGCTCACTGAAAATACCACTTGAATAAATCCTCCTGGACTCTGAGAATAAATCCTGGAAACAAACAAATTTCCTGAGAAGTCTGAGAATAACTCCCTTCCTGTAATGGCTGGATAAATCTCTCTCCCTCTCTCTCTGTGAATAAGATAAATATATAATAAAAGTCTGGGTTCTGTAAAGAGATAAAACTAAAAAAAAAAAACTCAATTATTTTCCTTGTTCTTACCTTCTTAAATAAAAATTATCCTTTGTAAAGAATTTGAAACCATATATATGTTTATATATATATATATATATATATATATATATATATATATATATATATATATATACATATATATATATATATATACATATATATATATATATAATCCCAATGTCAATTTACAAATATTAATGTTACATTATCAATCACTGCATTCGGCACAGACCCCAAAAATAACCGCACGTACGCACAGACCCCGAAAATAACCGCATGTACGCGGAATGGCGTTACCGAAAACTGGCAGGGTTAGTGGTACCCCCCACTACCCTGCGGTCACTGCAAGTGGCCGCAGGGGAGTGGAGGGGACCACGTGGCCCCGTCAACCCCTACGGGCCTGCACATGCAGGACCGCAGGGAGTGACGGGACCCGTGGTCCCCACCCCCTGGTTTTATATATATATTAATAAAACAAGATTCGCCATAGGAATTTTCGATGGAAGTTTTAACATTTGATTTAACATTTAAGTAATTTTTGTGTATCGTTTTAAATTAAATTTAAATTAATTTTTTTTCATGTACATTTGTTTAGTTAAATTTAATTTCCTTAAAATTAACAAGAGTTGAATTCAATGTATTATTTCAATTCCTTAGAGAAATGAATGGATTATTTGACCCATGATTTTTGGAGATAAGTAAAGTCTCATTATTATTCAATTTGGTCACTCATGAGAAATTTGTAACCTTATAACTAATTAAGTCTTGCGATAAGAGAAAACTTTTCTGCATTTCGAATGTAAATGACGTTACTTTTGCATTGCATTATGATTATTTCGTATTCCTTATTTTCATGCAATTACTCGTAAGTTCACAATTATCATTACCGTCCCAATACATGTATTAATCCAATTAATTGTAGAATAATGATATTCTTTTTTTTCAAATAGTATTTAAGGTTTAAATTATGTACATCCATTTCATAATTATATTCAAGCATGATGTTAGTTTAGAAAACTAAACAAATGGAGTTGGAAAACTAAAACTAGCAGCGTTCGGTATATACGGTGCCTCTGGGTCACGCTTACGGGTAATGCCGTCGTGTTGAACTACTGCACTTAACGCCTAATAAAGCTGCATTAACGACGTCTGTGGCATCGTCCCTATAAATCGTCGGGGAGTAATAAGGGACATTTGGAAGTTAAAAATCCAAGGGGCGGGTAATCCCTCTTGGATCGATAATTTAATAAGATAACTTTTAATTGAATTTCACATCCGTTGAGATAAACCATAGTAAACCCCTCTTAGGGATGGTCTAGTTAAGAGCTCTCGTGAAATTGACTTTATTTATTTATTTATTTATTTATTTATTCACCTCGAAGGGATATTGGTGATTTGCAATTGGGTGACGCTCATGTTAAGTATTAGGATCTAGTTATTTTGTTTAGGCCACAAGCAATAGGCCATCTTGAGCCTTCGCTTAAGTGCTACCATTCGTGGGTAGCAACCGCAGAGAAACTGTCTGGGACACTGACCCTAGAAAGGGTTGCATACCCACAAATCAGTTTACATCAAACCATAGTTTAGAAAATAGAACTACATACTTTACGCCTTGATCCCGCGCCGAAGCGGGTATGTAGGCAGTCTTGGGACAGAGTTGTCCCTCGTACTCAGGCGTTCGTGGGTGGGGTCTAGGCTTGGTTGAGTAAGAATCCTAATTGAAAGATAAGATAATCAAACTTAATTCAATGCATACTCGGAAGGAATCCCGTATGGATTCGCTTGACTTCCCGAGGCTTTAAGCCAAATTCCGAGGCGGAATTCAAGCTTGTATTATTTTCTTATTACTCCTAAGGACGACGACCTCGGTGCATTCTTGTTAGAAGAATGTAGTACTTAGTGAGTGGCTCAGGACCCGAATGGTCCCGATGAGTCTAAGTCTCTGGCCAGAGCATCTCCTATCCCGTTTGGATGGATGCCTACCCCGTATGGGTAGATGCCTATCCCGTATTGGATAGATGGAATTTACGTCCCGTATGGACAATTGCCTAACCCGTATGGTTAGAAGCTCATCCCGAATGGATGAATGCCCAATCCTATTTGGATGGATGCCCAGAGTATGCAATTGAATAAAACATAATAAAGAAAAAAATATATATATATACTCATTTTTTTTGTTGGATGAATCATGGTGGGTTATTACATGTGGTATCAGAGCAAAGGTTCAAATCTAGGCCTTGTGCTCACTTCAATTTATTCAACTAAGGGAATGTTTTACAATAATAGAAATTAAATTTTATTCTACAAAAAGAAAACTAACTACATAATTTAACTTTCAGGTAAAACCTAGAATGGCAAGAGGAAGAGGAAGAGGAAGAGGAAGAGGAAGGGGTAATGGGAGACGTACCAAGAGTCAAAGGGAGGAAAACCATGAGGAAAACCATGAGGAAAACCATGAAGGGAACCATGAGAAAGATCATGAAGAGGCTCGACACAACCTAGGGAATAACGGAGATGGGGTCCAAGCTATAATCGACCTTCTAACCGAACAAAGAGATAAAATCAACTTCCTGGAACAATCACTACAGGATCTTAGGGAAAGGCAGAATGACTATGAGAATAGAAGTGGTACCGAGAATGGAAACCCTGGTAGCAATCAAGGAAATGTGATGGGTAATGGAAAGGAAAATAACATATTAGAACTCTTCAAGGATTTGAAGAAAATCACCCCTCCTAAGTTCGATGGGAGGCAGATTGGTGAAGGGGCTGAGAATTGGCTAAATGAAATGGAGAAATATTTTGAGCTAAGAGATTTCAGCGAAACAACTAAGGCTTTATGGGGCTCCTATCAACTCACAGGGGAGGCGGCTAGTTGGTGGACCAACACCAAGGAACAAAATGGGTATAACAGGGATACAATCACATGGGATCAATTTGTTCACCATTTTCGAGATAGGTGGCTCCCTCAATTGTTCTTCGATGAGAAAGTGACAGAATTCCATAATCTACGTCAAGGGTCCCTATCCGTTCAACAATATTGGGATAAGTTCGCCAAGTTGCTTAAGTATGTGCCTATGTACCAAAGGGATGAAGAAGGCCAAGCAAGGAAATTCATTTTGGGGCTGAATACCAACATAGGGGCAGAGGTTGATATGCATGGACCCAGAAATATGAATGAAGTACATGAAAAGTCCCTAAGGCAAGAGAGGAAGATTCAAACACTAGCAAGACGGAACTATAATGGGAACCACTCATTTAAAAGGAAGCAAGAATTCAATGGAAACACTAATTTCAACAAAGGTCAAAGGAATAACTCTTCCGAAAGGAGACCACCGCCTAATCAATATCAGAGGAATGGAAATGATAATAACAGGGGTAATAATAACAGGGGCAATGATAACAGGGGCAATAATAACAGGGGCAATGATAACAGGGGCAACTATAACAGGAATGACCAGCAGAACAGGATAACTTATCCACCCAGGGGAAATGAAACAAGGAATGATCCCCCTAGAAATCAAGGTAGGAGAGGTCCTCCAGGCGGATGCTTTATGTGTGGGGAAAACCACTTTGCTAGAGATTGCCCTAGGATGCAAGGACAAATTAGAGCCAATCAACCCCAACAAGGGCCCCAACAGAGGATTCATGCAGCAGTTAGGAACCAAAGAAGAAGATACTAGAATGTTCCCGTGGAAACTACAGGTACACTATTTGAACAACCAATATCAATTCTAATTGACACTGGATCATCTGAATGTTTCATCTCACCTGAACTAGTGAACAAATATGCATTAAAAGTTAATCAAATGGAGTCATCATGGATGGTTCAATATGGGGATAAGGCAACTAGAGAAGTAACTAAGTGTTTACCAAGGGCAAAGGTACAATTCCCTGAGTTCGAAACAAGGGTAGATCTCTATGTGGCACCCTTAGGATTATATGATGTAATTATGGGAATGAGTTGGTTAGCAGACCATCAAGCTAATGTAGATTGTTATAGAAAAATTGTTGAATGTTTGGATGATGGGGGGAAAAGGGTCAAAATCCAAGGAAAGTTTAAACCCATTAATATAGAAACTATCTCAGCAATGCAATTAAAGAAGGAAAGGAGAAGAGGAGGACAAATCTTTATGGTCAAAATTGATGAAGGAAAGGAGGAAAATACACCAACATTTGAAAATACCCCTTTCTTAAAGGAGTTTAAGGATGTTTTTCCAGAAGAAATACCCGGTTTACCCCCTAAGAGAAAGTTTGACTTTTCTATCGAAGTACTCCCAGGAGCTGAACCAGTATCAAAGGAACCTTACCGAATGAACACAACCGAATTACAAGAGCTCAAAATGCAATTAAAGGAACTCTTAGCTAAGGGATTAATAAGGCCAAGTGTATCACCATGGGGAGCGCCAGTTTTATTTGTTAAGAAGAAGGATGGAACCTTAAGGCTGTGCATCGACTATAGGATGTTTAACAAAGTCACCATAAAGAATAGGTATCCCTTACCTCGCATAGAGGACCTTTTTGACCAAATGAAAGGAGCGGCAGTTTTCTCGAAAATAGATCTTCGGTCAAGGTATCATCAACTCAGAATTAAGGAAGAAGACATTCCGAAGACAGCTTTCAGGATGAGATATGGACATTATGAATTCACAGTAGTTCCTTTTGGAGTAACTAATGCCCCAGCTGCATTCATGAACCTAATGAATAGTGTATTCCATGACTACTTGGATAAGTTTGTTTTGGTATTCTTGGATGACATTTTGATTTATTCTAGAAATGAAGAGGAACATTTAGCGCACCTACAAATTGTTTTGCAAAGATTGAGAGAACATAAGTTATATGGAAAATTGTCCAAATGCGCCTTCTTTGAGGAAAAGATTCACTATCTTGGGCATATAATATCAAAGGAAGGAATAGCAGTCGACCCAGATAAAATAAAGGCGATAGTAGAATGGCCAATCCCTAAGAATGTTTCAGAGGTAAGAAGCTTTATGGGGCTAGCAGGTTACTATAGGAGGTTTGTGGAAGGATTCTCTAAGATAGAAAATCCCATCACCTCGTTGCAAAGGAAGGGAAAAAGGTTTGTATGGACCGAGCAAAGTGATAAGGCATTTCAAATCTTGAAGGGAAAACTAACTTCAGCACCCATTCTAAAGGTACCAGACCCGAATGGACACTTCACAGTTGTAACAGATGCTTCTATTGAAGGGTTAGGAGGAGTACTTGTCCAAGATGAAGGGGTAGTGGCTTATGAATCTAGGAAGCTAAAGACTCATGAAGTCAACTATGCACCCCACGACTTAGAGTTGGCAGCAATTGTGCATGCCCTGCAAAAGTGGAGACACTTCTTACTAGGGAAGCCCTTTGAGCTTAAGTCGGAAAACCAAGGACTAAAATACATATTTACCCAACCTCACTTAAATGCCAGACAAAGAAGGTGGTTAGAGTTTCTAAGTGAATATGACTTTGAGATTGAATATATTAAGGGAAAAGAAAATAGAGTGGCAGATGCCTTAAGTAGGAGGAGACACTTGATGACTATAGCAACCTTCAAAACCTCTTTCAAAAGGCAAGTAATGGATGAGCAAGGACATGACCCATGGTATGAGCAAGTCAAATTAACTATAAGACACAACCCGACCGACCCTAAGGTCGAAGGGTATACATTTGATGAAGATGGGCTACTCAGGTACAATAATAGAATCTATGTTCCTAATTCAGGGAATTTAAGGGAAGTAGTTTTATCGGAGGCTCACAATGCCCCTTATTCAGGCCACCCAGGGGTTAACAAACTTTATGCAGATCTAAAGAAATTATACTTTTGGCAAGGGTTGAAAAGCAATATTGTCAAGTACGTAGCTAAATGTTTGGAGTGTCAAAGAGTAAAGGCAGAACATAGGCACCCCGCTAGATTGTTACAATTGCACGATGTACCTCAACATAAGTGGCAAGTTATTAGTATGGATTTGTACAAGGGTTACCCATGTCACCTTCTAGGCATGATGCAATAATGGTGGTAATTGACAAACTCACTAAGGTGGCACACTTTATACCAGGGAATCTGACAGATGATGCACCCACCTTGGCTAGACGCTTTGTTAAGGAGATAGTTAGGTTGCATGGAATACCAGAGAAAATCATATCAGACAGAGATGCAAGATTCACTTCCAGGTTTTGGACCACTCTTCAATCAGCTCTAGGGACTCAACTAAATTTTAGCACCGCATACCACCCGGAAACCGACGGTCAGACAGAAAGGACAAATCAGATTATGGAAGACCTGCTTCGTATGTACTGCATGGACCAACAGAGAAAATGGGAAGAGTACCTACCTTTGGTAGAGTTTGCCTACAATAATACATATCAAACATCTTTGGGAATGGTACCTTTTGAATCTTTGTATGGTAGACCATGTCGAACACCTTTGAGTTGGGATAGTCTTGAAGATAGAGTGATTATTGGGCCAGATATGTTGAGAGAAATGGAAAGGAAAACTAAGGAAATTAGGCAAAGGTTGAAGGAAGCCTCGGATAGGCAGAAAAGTTATGCAGATAAAAACAGAACACCAAGGGAGTTTGAAGTAGGAGAGAAAGTATTCCTAAGGGTTAGGCCACACAAGAGTTCCATAAGATTTGGGAAAAAGACTAAGCTTGCACCTTGTTATGTCGGACCCTTTGAAATATTGGGAAGAATTAATCCAGTTGCTTATCGGTTGGCCTTGCCTCCCTAATTGAGCCGAATCCATGATGTCTTCCATGTATCTCTTCTTAAGAAGTATGTACCTGATGAGAAACACATTTTGAATTGGGATGCCTTGCAGGTCCAAGAAATGGGGGGAATAATGATAGAGCCATTCAGAATCTTGGAGAGGCGCCAGTGCCAGTTGCGCAACAGAGAGGTTGATCAGTGCAAAGTGCAATGGGACCAGTATGACGAGAAGAATGCCACGTGGGAGGATACTAAGGAGATGCAGCAGCTATTTCCCTTTTTGTTTTGAACATGAACTATGAACTTTTTGAATGCATTTAATAAGTGCATCGAGACGATGCACAGATTTAGGGGGGGAGGATGTCACAACCCTCCTTTATCACCTTTTTTGATTTAAATACAAAACTTTATTTATATTCTTTGGATGAATTATTGAATGAATATTGTAAGGGAATAAAATTAATAAACCACACACACATGGAAAATGCATATAAATTTTAATTAGTTATTTAATTTCCCTCACCCAAATTAAGGCACATGTTGTAGGAGGAATAAGAAGCTTCTAGAGGCTTCTCCACCTCCTTGCATGTAACTCCTCCCACTAAGCCCAATTAATTTGCATGGAGGCCAAATTGGGAGAGAATCTCCTTTTTTCCAATTAATAATTAGGTAGTGGGAATTTGAAATTTCTTTTATAAAATATGTACAAGTTTCAAAAGAAAAGTTAGCTATTCCATAAGAAATTCTGCAATTTCTCCTTTGTAGTCCATTTTTCATTGCAGCCAAGGTTTTGTTGGGAGGATTTCTCTTCAATTTGGAGGATCAAGGAAGACTGTACACCATTTTGCAAGCACCAGGTTCCTTCAAGCTTAGTTTTGTGCATCTTATTCTTGTTGTAGATTAGATTAGATTAAATTATTTTATGAAAATGAAATTCATTTGTGAAATTAGTTTTCAGACTTTTATAAGAATTAGATTAAAATGTTTGAAAAGAAAAAAGTAGATTAAATTGTTGATTCATTGTTTAGATTCTTGATTTTGGAGTAGATTAAAATGTTTGATAAAAAGTAAAATAAATTGTTGATTCATTGTTTCAAATTTTTGATAAAATTTAGTTTCAGATTTTGGAGTAGATTAAAATGTTGAAAAAAAAAAAAAGGTAGAACAAATTGTTGATTATTAGTTTCAGATTCTTGATAAAAAGGAAGTAGATTAAATTTGCTTGATAAGAATTAGATTCACTATTTTTAAAAATTGAGATCCAGATTTAAATTGTTTTTTTCTCTTATTAAATTTTAGATTGATTCTTGCTAAGTAGAACCATCTTTTCATCTCTCTGGATTTTTGTTATCTAAATCTCATCCTCTAAAAGAGATTTCATTGTGATTATCTCCTCTGTATCTGATTATATAAATTCTCTGAAGAACAGAAAAGAAATTATTTGAAAACAAGGATGAACTTCACTACAATTTTTCTCTCTGTAATCATTTAATGATTATTATTATTTTCTTAGAAAACTCTCTGTGGATTGAACAAAGAGCTCACTGAAAATACCAGTTGAATAAATCCTCCTGGACTCTGAGAATAAATCCTGCAAACAAACAAATTTCCTGAGAAGTCTGAGAATAACTCCCTTCCTGTAATGGCTGGATAAATCTCTCTCCCTCTCTCTCTGTGAATAAGATAAATATATAATAAAAGTCTGGGTTCTGTAAAGAGATAAAACTAAAAAAAAAAAAACTCAATTATTTTCCTTGTTCTTACCTTCTTAAATAAAAATTATCCTTTGTAAAGAATTTGAAACCATATATATGTTTATATATATATATATATATAGACATATATATATATATATATATATACATATATATATATATATATATATATATATATATATATAATCCCAATGTCAATTTACAAATATTAATGTTACATTATCAATCACTGCATTCGGCACAGACCCCAAAAATAACCGCATGTACGCACAGACCCCGAAAATAACCGCCTGTACGCGGAATGGCGTTACCGAAAACCGGCAGGGTTAGTGGTACCCCCCACTACCCTGCGGTCACTGCAAGTGGCCGCAGGGGAGTGGAGGGGACCACGTGGCCCCGTCAACCCCTACGGGCCTGCACATGCAGGACCGCAGGGAGTGACGGGACCCGTGGTCCCCACCCCCTGGTTTTATATATATATTAATAAAACAAGATTCGCCATAGGAATTTTCGATGGAAGTTTTAACATTTGATTTAACATTTAAGTAATTTTTGTGTATCGTTTTAAATTAAATTTAAATTAATTTTTTTTCATGTACATTTGTTTAGTTAAATTTAATTTCCTTAAAATTAACAAGAGTTGAATTCAATGTATTATTTCAATTCCTTAGAGAAATGAATGGATTATTTGACCCATGATTTTTGGAGATAAGTAAAGTCTCATTATTATTCAATTTGGTCACTCATGAGAAATTTGTAACCTTATAACTAATTAAGTCTTGCGATAAGAGAAAACTTTTCTGCATTTCGAATGTAAATGACGTTACTTTTGCATTGCATTATGATTATTTCGTATTCCTTATTTTCATGCAATTACTCGTAAGTTCACAATTATCATTACCGTGCCAATACATGTATTAATCCAATTAATTGTAGAATAATGATATTCTTTTTTTTCAAATAGTATTTAAGGTTTAAATTATGTACATCCATTTCATAATTATATTCAAGCATGATGTTAGTTTAGAAAACTAAACAAATGGAGTTGGAAAACTAAAACTAGCAGCGTTCGGTATATACGGTGCCTCTGGGTCACGCTTACGGGTAATGCTGTCGTGTTGAACTACTGCACTTAACGCCTAATAAAGCTGCATTAACGACGTCTGTGGCATCATCCCTATAAATCGTCGGGGAGTAATAAGGGACATTTGGAAGTTAAAAATCCAAGGGGCGGGTAATCCCTCTTGGATCGATAATTTAATAAGATAACTTTTAATTGAATTTCACATCCGTTGAGATAAACCATAGTAAACCCCTCTTAGGGATGGTCTAGTTAAGAGCTCTCGTGAAATTGACTTTATTTATTTATTTATTTATTTATTTATTCACCTCGAAGGGATATTGGTGATTTGCAATTGGGTGACGCTCATGTTAAGTATTAGGATCTAGTTATTTTGTTTAGGCCACAAGCAATAGGCCATCTTGAGCCTTCGCTTAAGTGCTACCATTCGTGGGTAGCAACCGCAGAGAAACTGTCTGGGACACTGACCCTAGAAAGGGTTGCGTACCCACAAATCAGTTTACATCAAACCATAGTTTAGAAAATAGAACTACATACTTTACGCCTTGATCCCGCGCCGAAGCGGGTATGTAGGCAGTCTTGGGATGGAGTTGTCCCTCGTACTCAGGCGTTCATGGGTGGGGTCTAGGCTTGGTTGAGTAAGAATCCTAATTGAAAGATAAGATAATCAAACTTAATTCAATGCATACTCGGAAGGAATCCTGTATGGATTCGCTTGACTTCCCGAGGCTTTAAGCCAAATTCCGAGGCGGAATTCAAGCTTGTATTATTTTCTTATTACTCCTAAGGACGGCGACCTCGGTGCATTCTTGTTAGAAGAATGTAGTACTTAGTGAGTGGCTCAGGACCCGAATGGTCCCGATGAGTCTAAGTCTCTGGCCAGAGCATCTCCTATCCCGTTTGGATGGATGCCTACCCCGTATGGGTAGATGCCTATCCCGTATTGGATAGATGGAATTTACATCCCGTATGGACAATTGCCTAACCCGTATGGTTAGAAGCTCATCCCGAATGGATGAATGCCCAATCCTATTTGGATGGATGCCCAGAGTATGCAATTGAATAAAACATAATAAAGAAAAATATATATATATATATACTCATTTTTTTTGTTGGATGAATCATGGTGGGTTATTACATCCACATGGCCAATAATACCTCATATGCATAGTGATACAACTCACCATAAAGCTCCAAATTCTCACACCTCTCAAATGAGAGAGAACCTCCTTAAATATAGGAAGAAGGGTGGCTTTACTAGTCACACCTTTTCAATAACCCCCACTCATAAATAATTAATAATCTAATAGTTATTAGATTATAATTATTTCAAATGGGATATGCTTATAAAGCATATAATATATAAGGTTTTATAACCTTATATTAGAACATTATATATAAATTTTACAAGAATGTGATCCCTAATAACATTATGTTCTAACATAACCTCTATCATCCTCGAAATTTAAAAAAAAGTTGGCCGAACCGTGTGCGTTCTTGCCATGGTCCTCGACTTTTTTCCCAAAATTTTGGGAGACGAAATTGACTGTATTTTTCTGCTTAGATCTGGAAAATCAGCATACTTTATCAATTTTAACACTCTCTAAGGTCAAACACAAATTCAAAATTCATCAAATTGACATTTTAAATTTGATTTTCTTAAAAAGGTCCTAATTTTAGATTTGCTTTTCCAGCAAATTCAGATTTCAATTAAAACACTTTTAATGGCAATTAATAAATTGGATTTACTTTCTCTTTCACATGTGATTACATTAATTTTTACATATATTTATCATGTGTCGGATAAGAGTTTCTTCCATTTCCTATTGCTTCTCTTTCTTCA
Organism: Cryptomeria japonica; assembly: GCF_030272615.1. Classification (NCBI taxonomy): domain Eukaryota; kingdom Viridiplantae; phylum Streptophyta; class Pinopsida; order Cupressales; family Cupressaceae; genus Cryptomeria; species Cryptomeria japonica. The sequence continues at coordinate 222,195,699 of NC_081409.1, forward strand.
TAGCACTTGGTCATATTGTGTTGTTAGGATTTCCAAATTATTAGATCTCAAAGCTTTCATGTATCATTTATGTTGCATTATGGTGATGTTGTTAACAAAATGCATTTCCTATGTTAACCATCTTGAAGCGTTTGTAGATCATTAACCTAGAGATCCTAATCTTTGTACCTCTCCTAGGGTATATTGTGTGAAATAAATGAGATCTAATGCTTTACCCAATGATCTTTCTACAAGAGAGCAAGCATTCGAAAGTAATATGGATCCATCTTATTCTTCTATGCATACCCTTGAGCAAGGGGGAAATATGAAAACATCAACATTCTTACATCTTTAGATCCTCCTTATTCTCCCAAGACCTATCTTCAACATCAAAGTCTATGTAGAGAGGATGATGTCATGCTTTATATCCATGACCTTTCCCCTCGCATAGAAATCACTACAAATGATCTTTTAGATGGTGAAGATGTCCTTCCCCAATCTTCCCAAAAGGATAAACTTGATAAAGGCAAAGAGATTGTCATTTCACATGATACTCCTCCTTTATCTATAAAACCTTTTCTACCTCCTTACACATCATATTTCAAAGAAATTCATGATCATGTCCCTCCATCTAGTCAATTGCAAAATTCTTATAGTCATGGCTTTCATATAATTACCAAACAAGCTTTTAAAGGACAAGGAATTGGGAAATTTGAGCATGGAATTCATATCCCTATAAACCCTCCTACACAAACTACTACAAGAGGCCTAGGAAGTGGTACCCCTCTTTATATGGATGAATTCCTTAGGCTTAAAAACTTTAAAGATTACCTTAAAAAACAACAAATCAAGAGAGCCCACAAGAATACTTCTTCTTCAAAGCGTCCTTTTTGTTCATTTCATCAAACCCATGACCATAATGTTGATGATTGCCCTGATTTTCAAAAATCTATTCAAGATGGCATAGATAGTGGAAAATTTAGAATTGTGGATAAAGAAACTTCTTTTTCTAACAAACCCTCTTCTTCATGGCAAGACGATATTTACCATCCTGAGAGATTAGCTACAAGAATCTATTGGAGATTTAAATATGACAAGAACATTTCATTTCCTCCTCAAAATAAAAATAAAAATCTTAAGCAAGTGAAAGGTATTGAATATTGCATTTTTAATGATTTATATTCACATTCTCTTGGAAAATATTATGCATCTAAGAAATTTGTTCAACTACACTATGATCTTGCACACATTTGTCTCACAGCAGATCTAGATATATTTCTTGGTAAAAACATAGTGCCTTAGCACTTCTTTTCCCTTCGTGTTTCTCTTCACCCTATGGCATAATTACCCCATTTAATAGGAGCTCTTTATCATTAGTGGTCGTATTTTTTCACTTTAACATACTTTGGGGTAGCAACATGAAGCTCATTTTTTTTCTTCTTTCTATACATTTATCTCTATCTTTGTGCATCATTCATTATTAGATCTCTTTTCTTACATAGGGTTGTTCTAATGTGAGCATATAATGGTTCTTTTATTTTCCTCTTTGCTGGATAGGGGCATCTTTAATGATTACTGCACTTCTTCTCTTTCCTTCATTCTCTCAAAAATATTACCTCTTCTACGGTTTTGATTATTCGCAAGTATGATATGCCCCTTAGTAGGGAATGATATCTTGAGAAGTATGTATCCCTTCCTTGAAAGGATTTCTTCCACTAGGACAACATAACACTTAAAACTAATCACCACCAAAAAATGTGTAATGTTTCTCTTTGTTCTCCTCACTTGGGGGGCAAGGATTTTCACTCCTTTCCCTTTATTTCTTTCTCATTTATCATCATTTCCTTTAGGGGGTGTATTTTTCATATGCGATTATCATTTCTTACAATGGTATGCTTTATGATTAATCCCCCTTGGGGAATATATGATTCTTATTCTCTCTTCATTTCAAATATTACCACTTCTTGAGATGTGTATTTTACATTTACTAATGTCTTTTCTTTCATGTGTTCATTTTAGTTCATTGCACATTTTCCTATGTTTAATCTCTCTCTAGTAGATTGTGTAAGCTCTTTTCACTATCCCATTAGCTTGGGGGAAATGATCCTTCTCTCTCTCTTTCTCTAGGGATCCATTTTTCCCTATTAAGTGGATGGTGTGAGTTCTATTACTTGATGTCATTCCTTCTATAGAATTGTTGGTTATTGGCTTAAGGATTCTATCTTATACAAGAAATTTTAATCCTTGACTACGACCTCTTTTTACACTTGGTAATGTACATCTATGATAAATCCAATCATCCCTCTGGGGGCTAAACGTGAGTCATCCCTCATCAAGAATCCCTTTCACCTAGAAATAGGAGGAAGGATTGCATTCTTATTCTTGTTCTAGAAGATTTTATATTTGTCTAAGATAACACCTCTTGGGGGTAGATGTCTTTTTGAACAAAGATCTCTTCTCCTCCAAGGACCACCTTTACACTTCCAACAAGATATCTCTTTTCAACTATCTTATCCTTGATTGAAGAGTATTCCCTCTCTTGTTTGGATTTATGGCATTGTTGCATAGTAGATATCTTGTTTGTGGTGAAGGTAGGTATCATTGTTCTTGTTTCCTTAAGATATCAACATCGTCCTATGTTGACATCTTAAGGGGGGGGGGCACCCACATTGCTCCTGTGTACTATACTTCTCTCAGGAATTGAACAATGGGACACTCTTGGAATGAGAGGGAAACCTCTTAGAGAAAGATTTCATTACTTTTTGTATAGTAGGTCATTCTCGAAACCAGAGCACGATATCTTAGATTGAGATGTCTTCACTTCTTCTTTTCTTGTACAGTGAGACATTCTTGGAACCAGAGGGAAACCTCTTAGAGCAATATGTCATCATTTTTTTTTGTACAGTGGGTCATTCTCATAACTAGAGCATAATATCTTAGAGCGAGATGATGCCACTTTTGTTTTATGCAGGGTTATTATTCTTGGAACCATAGCACAAAATCTTAGAGAGAGATATCACACCTTTCTTAACACCTCTACTATACATTCTATATAGGTTGTAAAGTAACTCAGGCATAGACTCATATGAGGTGCTTCAAACCTCACTTGCACACATGCACATGAGGTTTAGTGGAACTATTCTCACTCTCTCTCTTTACATGGATCACCTAGATAGGCTCTAGGGGCGATATTTTCCATTTCCTTCTCTCCATGGATCACCAAGTTTTAGGGGTGAGATGTCCATGGTTTCTTTGTTCTTTGCCTTTCTTCTCATGGATAACCAAGGTGTGTATTCATGTTCTCTCTTTTTATTCCTCTCATGAACTCATATTTTTACTATTGATAGTTCATGGATGATGCCAACTTGTCTCTTTTATGTGATCACTCATGTTTATGTGATGGCATTGGTCTTTGTGTCCTGATTAGTTGTTGAGACATCTAAGCTCGAGATCTCTTCAGCTAGTTAGTCTATCATCTTGTGTCTTGTTCTTGTTGTGTATCTTTTTATGCTTTGTCAATGTGTTTGTGTGTCTTATCTCTTTCTATTTTGTGTTCTCTTGTGTATGTTGCACTGAGTTAAGACACTTGGATTGGGGGCTTTTTGCTCCTCAATATTAGTGATGTCTTATACTCCTTGTGGTTTTGCTCCGCATCTCTCATCTTCATCTCTCTCTTTTCTTCTACTTTACCAGAAGTAGTGGCATAATCCATACTCCCACTAAAGTGGGGGATAAATGTAGTGTCATAAAATTGCAACCCATGCAATTTTAACAACACTTCAGGTCCTCACCTTGGCGACGATGTCTCCTTCCTTAACCAACACATATTTCTGCATTTTCAACCCTTCACTCTTTCTCCTTCATGTCATGTGTCTTCTCTAGACCTTTTTCGAGCCCCAAAATAGGGAAGGATAGGGGCGTGGTGTCCTTGTCTCCCCAGGACAAGGGAATGGCGCCCCTATCTTCAACCCTTACGGTGGCCTTATGTTCGGTCTGCCCGATCTCCTATGCATTACTTGTCTCGGGGTTTGCAATTCCTCTTTGCCAACCTTAAGTGGTTGGAAATTAATCCTTGATGAATTTATAAAAAGGAATTAAATTCCCTCATTCAAGGATGGATGGACAATGAAAAGACAGATAAAGAGCATAAGGAGAAGTGGTGCAGGAGCACCTAGTTTTCCTTATACTCTCCATTTTTGGTATTTTTAATACTTAAGTGTCTTGTTAGTTTTGATATGTTTTCATAGGTTGTTTTTAGTCATTTAATAGGTGTTTTATCTCATTTTGTGCTTGAGAGATCAATTTTTTCTTCTTAGAGCTTGAATTGTCAATTTTGTGCTTCTAGGCCAAAAAGGGCAAAAAAAATGAGAAATTGCCTTATAGGTCTAGAAATGGTTGGAAAAGTTTTGGAACATGTTTTTTGAGTTATTTTAATCATTATTAAGTGTCTAGGATGGATAGATAAGTTAGGTTGCTCAAAAATGTCATTTGGAGCAACAAAAGTTGCTTTTTTGTTTGGAAAAGTTATCATTTTTAAGACAAGAATGTAAAAACAAACCTCCTACCGCTATGTGTCCATACAAGACCTCATAACTACTTCATGGTGCTATAAATATTCCTCCCTCTTCTTTTTATAGGGTTGGCATTTGTATTTGAAGACATTCTCAATTAAAAATATCAAGAATTATGGCTTTTTAATGGTTTTTGAACACATTTCCTTGTGATAGTCTGTACTGGACAGTTCCTTTTCATACTCTACTTGATGGAGATTTTTCTAAATGTACATTCAAGGAATTTGATGTATTAATTTCATTTTTTAAGCATTTGGTGTTAGGATTCCCAGAGATACTTAGAGGGGGGGGGTGAATCAGTATCTCACCGGTTTAATAATTTACTTCAATTTAAAACATGAAAAGCATATTAACATTGTCTACTGGTAAACAGAAATAGTGTAGTAAACAAAAATAAAAACAACCACAAGAAATCACACCATAACACAATATTTTAATGAGGAAACTCGGCGTGGGATAAACCTCGATGGGATTTGTGACCCACAATATTCGCTTACTGGCCAATAAGTGAATATTACTCTTACAATAGGGGCCTGCACATGCAAGAAGGCCAAGTGCCTAGAGCTCACTGCTCAAATACAAAATGGGAAGTCTCACTGACTTACAAAATGGATTATATAAATCCAATGTCTTGTACTGCTTCAAAATAGCATCTACTATGCCAGATCCAGTATCGGTTTTAGCTCTGCTTCTTACATAAACCCTTAACCTATAATTCGCATAATAGGTCTACCTTATTTCACCTATATTCTTCCTTACAAATGTTCTATAATGATCTCATACATATATGAGTCATTTTACAACTTGCTAAGTCGGCTTACAATGATTTTACAATAAATTACAAAATATAATATAAACAAAATTTCAGTCGGCCTGGGTATCGGTATGCTTCCTTTCATTGCCAGTGGACTGTGTGCCGGTGAATAATCTACCTTTGCTTGTGCTAGTAAATTGCCTTGTTGGTGTCATAGGATTGTAAGGTTGCCATCAATGACAAAACCTTCAATCACCTACAATATCTCATTGAAGTGTGCATTTGCCAACAATCTCCCCCTTTGGCATTGATGGCAACACTCATGAGAAAAATTCAAAAATCCAAAAATCGTTTGCCAAAATTGTTTTACCAAAAATATGTTCTGCTCCCCCTTAGCTGATGATCCCTGCTTCTAGATTTTTCTCATTACCTCTACTCCCCCTTTGACATCAATGACAAAGGTTGTCATAGTGTCAAATTGAGTGATTTCCAGCTTCATCCTTATAACCGGTTGGTTACAATCTGAAAGAGGTCTACTAGTACCAGATTCAGGCTCTCAATGAACTATTTGTTGTCTTTCAATGCGGCCTCTGTCCTCTGGATTGTACTAGTGAGGTGTTGCAATTTTTGTACCGGTGTTTTTTGTCCATGAACCAAAGCTTCAGATATCTCTTTCCTTAAAGATGCTAGGTAGTCCAATTTTGGACTGAGTCTCCATTTTACCTCTTTTTCTTTTTCTTTTATTCTTTCCTTTTCGCTTTCTATTTTTAGGAGTTCCTCCTTAAAACCTATAATTTTCTTCTCAAAAATTGATAGTGGTTCAGATGAATTTATGAGATTATCAGCTAGTTGATTTATTTCCTCCTGTATCTTTCTAATCTTTTTGTCAAAATCTATTGTCAAAAAGTTAGTCTTACAAGTATCTCTATATAGAGTTTTTCAGTGTACTACAAAGTTCTGGTAAAAGAGTATCAAATTGTCTTGCACACTTCTTTATTTCTTCCTCAAAGAATTTGTGTTTTTCTATCTCTAGTCTCTCCTTGAATACTTCCTGTTTTATTTGTTCAACTATCACAATGTTGTTAGTAATATACTTAGACAAAGTGTCAAGTTGACCTAAGGAATCTTTATTATCTATATTACACTTAGGTGCTATCATTTTCAAAATTGGAATGGTATCATCTATTGCTTTGTATGCTTGTGAGCTACACTCTGTTATCCTTTTGATAGAATCCAAAAGAACTTCAGTCACATTAGTTGGTTTGAATTCTACATTTGATGAACCAACAATCTGTATTCCACCTGTGGGAGAAATTTCCTTGCTTGTGGTGACCTCTGGTAGGTCAGTTTGTGTTTCCATTTCTTTAAGCAAAGGTTTTGGTTGCTCAGTTGTTACCAGTGGCACTGTCTCTGTATGAACTTGTTGCTATGAGGGAGCCTTTTTCTCTACTGATTTCTCAGTGTTGTCACCTGTTGGTTTACCTTATGTGCTATCTGTTACCGGTGACTCTTTTGCCACATCTGTTTTCTCGGTTGAATCCTTATCTACCACAATATTTACCTTTTGAGTGTCGATGTCTACTGTATATAACACCTCAGAGTCAGGATTTGTGTCCTCCTGTGGTTTGTCCATACTCTCACTAGCTGGTTGATTGTCAGAAGTAACTACCGGTGGAGTATCTAGAGGTGGTGGGGATAAGTTATCTGTTATTTTTATGCTAGGTGGTCCACCAACCTTTCTTTTTCCCTTATCTCTTTCTTTTTGGTATACCTTGAAGGTTTTTGGTTTTAGATATTATTCATGTTTTTCCTTCTCTACAAAGAATATGTCCCATGCATCCGTTGTTTCCTCTATTACTTGATTCACTCTTCCTGCCATCAGTGCTACATGTTGGTGTGCAGTTGAGAATACTGACCGGTTAGCCTCAGAGATCAAATCATCTATTTCTTTAGGTGAGTTTACAAGATGTACAACAAGTAGTTTTTCAATTTTTATTTTCTTCTCAAGGTCAATAATAGTTTGCCTTCTAGCTTCAAGTCTTTTGTATAGTTCTGTCGGTATTTCATCAACAACTTGCATCAAAAATTTCTTGTAAATATCCAAGTGTAGGATTACATTGTTTTCAACCTTTTCTTTGTCATCAACAGATAGTGTGTTATACAATTTGTTGATGTTTTCCAATATTCCACCCTCTATGATTTCATTCAGAAGTTCATCAATAGAAGCAATGGTTTGTTGAGTCTTCTTCTTGGGTGTTAACTTCTTCTTTAGAGTTAATTTCTTAGCTAGCAGCCTTACTGCCTGTTGTTTCTGTCTGGTTTTTCTAGGAGAAGGTGTAGATACCGATGAAGGTTTCCTTTTTCTCTCAACTCTTTTAAATGCAGCTGGTATATCACTTTCTGAGGAAGTACCAACCGGTGAAAGGTGTGTTTTCGGTTGAGGTGCTTCTAACTCCTCTTCAGTAATGCCATTTTATTTTAACACATCATCTTTTAATGCTTTTTCCTACCGGGTACCTCTTCTCACAGTTGCTTCAACTTTCTTAACCTTTTTCTTCGATTGAATTTGACTCTCTTTTGTTTCAGCATTTCCAAATACCTTTACTTTAGGTTCCTCAGGTGCTTCTACAAGGGATTTTGCATATGTTTCTATTATATGATCATCAGTTTCATATCCCATCTTAGTAACCCAGATGGTTCTTGGGATAACTACCTCCATCCAAATTTCATCCTTTTTAATAACAAAACAGATTTCCTTCTTGTACTTGTTCACAATTTCTTGTGACAGTTTGACTCTTGTCTTCATCCAGGCCTTTAATGCCTGAAAGTACTCATCTATGTTTTTTTCTCTATTCTCACCCATGTTGTTTAGTAAGTTTGACAATTGTTTGCCTATCGGTATATCAAAACCAAGATTTTTGTTACCGATACCAGGTACCTGTTTGGTTATGTGTAGCATTAAATAGACAAGGAGGTTTCCAAATCTGAATGTCCCCTTTTTGTCTCTTTTTATCTTTCCCAAATTGTCAATTAGTTCATCTTTCAGCCATTCACACACATCTATTTATGCATTATCTTTAACCATGTCATAGGCACTTTTTATGCATAGGCTGGAGACTGAGTTCAACCTATTTGTATGTGTGGTTTTGTAGCCTAAGATCATGCTAATGAATCTGACATTGATTTCTATTACATCATTTAATCTCAAGGATCTCTTGTCAGATGTTGCACTAGTTAGGTTAATCATTAGGTCATTTGAGACCTTCTTTGTTTTATCTGGTCTATTACCGGTGGAGGGTAACCCTATCACAACCTTTACTACTTCCCTTGTGATTTTGTGGACTAAGTCTAGCCAGAAAAATGCACCATGTACCCTGCTTAAGACTATCCTTATAACATCCTTAGGGAAATCCGAAATACTGAGAATTTCAGTGAAACTTAGGGTTTCCACTATCTTGTGTTCAGCTTTAACATTACCGAAATCATCACAGATTATTGATTTATACATGTTCTTGATTTCCTCATCACCTAATTCTTCTATGTGACAATGTATGTACATTCTAGGATCTTCAGCAAAAACTACTCCTTTGGGAATTTGAGAAAATGCACCAACATTATCATCTTTCTTAGCAATCTCAGGAACTAACTGAAATACGGGTCTAGGGTGTTTGATCACTTCGTCAATAGTAGGGTTTGCAATGAATTGAGGAACATATGAAGAATTCATGATTATAAATACCTTTCTCTGCCTTAGGAATGATTGCTTGATGAAATGCTTTACCTCTTTTCTTGGAATGCCTTCACTCGAATATTTTCGCACTTTTAAAGATTTGAATGTTCGGTGAAATGAAAATGGAGCCAAAACACTTGTTTTATAATGTCAAATTTGCCAACCACCACATTTAATGCTTGCCGGTTAAGTGATAACTTAACTTATCTACCGGTATAGATGTAATTTCAACTTCTCACCATCAATCGAGGGAATAATAGCATGTTTTCATTATGTTGCTAAACCCTCAAAATAATTTTCTTCAGTTAGATGAAGAACTTCCTGCCGGTGGAGTGTTACTCTATCCTGTCAGTGGAGTGTTACTCTGTCCTGCTAGTGGAGGAGTATCCCTATCACTATTTAGATCTGACTTTCTGATCCATTGTTTTGAGAAATCTTGCTTTACCTCTTCAACCTTTTCTTTACCCTTCAAACTAGTACCATTATTACTTGCCGGTGGTGCTTTACTTCTATAGAATTTTGCAATTTGTCCAATCTTGTTACAAGCATAACAAGTTACATTGTTTTTCTGAATAGCCTTTCCATATCCTATGCCAGTTTGTGTTCTGCATTGATTAGATAGATGTCCAAATCTTCCACAAATATAACATCTTACATTCATTTTGCAATTCTCTAAATTATGACCAACTTTGTTGCATTTGGAACATTGACCGGTGGGTGTATTTGTACTCTAATAATTTCTAGATCTACACTGATTTGCTCTATGACCATACTTGTTACAGTTAAAGCATTTTCCTTTAAATTTATAAGCATTAGGTTGTCTTACCAGTTTACTATGATCCTATGTGTTTGTAGTACCAGAGCATTCACCAACTTCAAAGCCAAGGCCATTATTGTCACCATTTGGTTTCTGATTCTTCAGCATGTCACTAAATTCTTCTAAGCTTTTCTTGAATTTCTCCTTGTGTTGATTTGCAGCAGCCAATTCTCTTTCCAAGATTCCTTTCTGTCTCATGAGTTCATTTGAATCTTTTTGTGCATGCATCAGATCTGTTTTCAACAAATCATTTTCATAACTAAGTCTTGTATTTGTGTTTTCAGCATCATTCAGTCTTCTAGTCAATTCTTCTTCATTCTTCTTCATATCTTCAATTTCTTTACAAAATCTCATAGTCATATCCTACATCTCATTCTTTGTTGCCATGTTTTCTTGTTTCAGCTTGCCCATCAGATCACTAAGAGTTTCTTTTTCATCATTCTCATTTTACATCTTTTCACACAGTTCTCTTCTCTTGTTTCTTGCAATGGTAAGATTTTCTTGAAGTTCTTGAATAATATCATGTGCAGCCTTTAGATCATCTTCAAGTTTGATATTTTTCAATTTTTCTGTATCATAGTCTGAGAGAGCTCCTTCTAGTTGCTTCATCAAGTTTTCCATCTCTATCAGTGTCAAGATCTTCCTCAAGCTGTTAGGCTTCTGAAAATAGAGGACCAAGCTCTGATACCAATTGTTAGGATTCCCAGAGATACTGAGAAGGGGGAGGAGTGAATCAGTATCTCACCGGTTTAATAATTTACTTCAATTTAAACCATGAAAAGCATATTAACACTATCTACCAGTAAACAGAAATAGTGCAGTAAATAGAAATAACAGCAACCACAAGAAAGCACACCATAACACAATATTTTAACAAGGAAACCCAGTGTGGGAAAAACCTCAGTGGGATTTGTGACCCACAATATTTGCTTACTAGCTAATAAGTGAATATTACTCTTACAATAGGGGCCTGCAAATGTAGGAAGGCCAAGTGCCTAGAGCTCATTGCTCAAATACAAAATGGGAAGTCTCACTAACTTACAAAATGGATTATATAAATCCAATGTCTTGTACTACTTCAAAATAGCATCTACTATGCCAGATCCAATATCGGTTTTAGCTCTGCTTCTTACATAAACCCTTAACCTATAATTCGCATAATAGATCTGCCTTATTTCGCCTATCTTCTTCCTTACAAATGTTCTATAATGATCTCATACATATATGAGTCATTTTACGACTTGCCAAGTTGGCTTACAATGATTTTACGATAAATTACAAAATATAATATAAACAAAATTTTAGTCAGCCTGGGTACCGGTATGCTTCCTTTCACTGTCGGTGGATTGTGTGCTGGTGAATAGTCTATCTTTGCTTGTGTCGGTAAATTGCCTTCCCGGTGTCATAGGATTGTAAGGTTGCCATCAATGACAAAACCTTCAATCACCTACAATAGCTCATTGGAGTGTGCATTTGCCAACATTTGGAAGTTCATTGTATAAATTAGTTTTAGTTTTGGGTTTTGACTGCCCTGTCAAGGGTTTGGGCCTAAAAAATGTATCAACTTGTCTAAATCCAAGTTTGGGCTCCCATGGATGGACTTAAGACAAGTTTGATGGCACATTTATAGTGTAAATGTTTCACATTTTGGCCAGGGTTGTGAGAAAGAAGAGTTTTTGAGCATATGCTAGGCAAATTGGAAATGGATTTGGTTGGCAATGTGAGTAAGACCAAACTTGTTTGTGCTCAAGACCAATTTGAGTAAGAAAACTTGAGGTAGAGGTCTGCACTAGAATTTAAGGAGTTTTGGATGCATTTGGAGTTTAAAACAATGTACTTTTCATCTTGCAAGTGTGTGTTAATTCTAGCTAGCAGCAAGCATACATTTACCAAATATATGACAGTCAAAATTGGTCTCGGTGCAGAGATGATAAATGTTTATTGCACCATTGGATCTTAATGAATTTTGGATATGTTTCTCTTAATCAAGATTTATAAAACTCCACTAGGGAGATTGGACTATGCTCATCTGGTTTGGAAGTTATTAATGTCCGAGTGTGTGTTAACTCAAGCTGGTAGCAAGTACCTAGTTTTGGGGAATTAATGGATTTTTGGGTCTAAACTTGCTTTGTGTATATATCCATGCTTTGGAATCTCGTGGAAGGTGTTGGAAAGGTGTTATGAAGTTACCATAGACCTTGGTGAGTGTTTCCATGCTATTCTAGCATTGAAAGTGTAGTAAAACAGTGAAAGTGTAGTCATAATGCATAAAACAGTCATATAAATGTTTGTGTGGCAAGTGCTTGTCAAATTGTCATGCAGGGTAGTGATGGAAAGTTTATTAAAATTATGGGGCAGAGATTATAAAAGAGTTTGGAAGCTTGGTGTGTTGTACAAGAGTGACTTCCTTTGTAACTTGGTTGAAACCCTCTCAAACCCTACTTAATAGGCTAAAAACTTGGGCAGTCACTCTACAAACTTCCCAAGGGCTAAAACCATGAAAATCCTTGATTTTATACCTTATTGACACCATCCATGTCATTTTTTGTGAATTTTGTGGTCATCATTTCCCTATGCAAGCAAAATTCACTCAATTAGCCCTCCACGGGCTAGTAGACCTTTTTAGCCTTGTTTTCACAAATGTTGAACCCGATTGTCCAAGTGATGCATGAACCTTCCTAATTTGTCTAAAGTAGTTGAAATACACACAAAAGACATAATTAAACCAATCATGATAGTCAAGACACCATTTTGGGGTGTGGACCTATGTTGGAGGGTTTGAGTAACCTTGAGTAACTTAAGGAAGCAAACTAGAACAATGTTGCATAACACACAATAGGGTGATTGCTTGAGGAGAAGTGTGGGTGTTGGAGTTTGATGTTGCCAAAAACAAATTGAATACAAAAAAAAGAATAACCTTGGGTCCATTTGACAATTAGACCAATTTAGGCTCATTGAGTAACTTCTCATTCAATCTCCCTATCCAGAAGATACAAGATTTCAAGGTCATCATCAAGGATTCAAGCATTCAAGTCTTCTTCATTCATCCATTGGAGAAACATTAGAACATTCATTTACAAGCATGTGCATGTGTGTTAGGGTTTTTTCATGCTACATGCCATTCCATACAACATTTGTAGTGACATTCAAGTAGCAAAGAAATCATCATCAACAAGTTGCAGATCTACAAGGTATACATCTCCATTGTTTACATTCAAGCATTTGCAATTACTTTCTTTCAAGGTTGATTCCTCAATCAAGGTTTGACTGAGGCAAACCCCTATCCACAACCCTCCTTTCTTATCTTTTCTATGTGTAGCTTGTAGGTGCATAGCTGTAATTGTAGGTTTGGGCTTCATTTGCAAAGATGGAAGAACCCTTTTCGTTTCACAGATTTTGTGGCGGACCATGTACATTCCTACCATGGTCCCGACGAATTTTCTCCAAATTTTTAGGGCAGATCTACGTTAGTTTAATTAACTTAGATCCAAAGTTACAAAATGATCCCAAATTGGTAGCTCCTCATTTCACTCATTTCCTCTCTCTTTTCCACATAGTCAACAAGTCAACTTTTTCATTTACAAAAGAGGATAAATCACACTTCAATCACTTGCAATCCACTCAGAATTCACATCCTTGTTTCCCTCGGATTTGGATCTATTGGATTCAACCCCTATGTTCAATATAAGGTTCCTTTCAAAGCGAAAGTAATCCTAGTGGCTTCCTTTCTCTCTCCTAGGTGGGGAGTCACTGGGATCCAATTTTCCACTTTACACATCTTGCAGGTGATTTGTTTATAATAGATGAGGAAATCAATCAAATATCTATAAAAAGGGAGTATTATTAAATTTTTATTTATTTAAAATTTAGTAACATTTATAGTGATTTAGACAAATTATTAGTGATATTTACATAGGAGTTTAAATTATTTTGATTGAATTCACATTAAAGTAAAAAATGTATTTTATTTTAAATTTGTGAATTTATCAAATGAATCAACATATTCTTGATAATTTGGAATTGATTTATTATTGATTTTAATGTGTAGATTCAAAATGGATTCAAAGGGGAATGAAAAGTAAAATTGGAGTCAAGTCGGAGTTGAAATCGACCTCAAAAGAGAAAGTGCCAAGATTGGGGGCTCGATGTGCGAATGAATTGCATTTGAACTTGAGTTAAATTTCAATAGAGTAATTTGTTTTAGAAACAAGCTTACGCAATCAATTGGAGTTAATTTTGAGTTGCAAAAGGAAACTTTGTGTTTGCATACATAAATTGGGGGGTTTTGATCTAATGTTTCCAAAGTGGAGTTTTGGGGAAATATATAAAAAATGGAGCTGAAAGCTCATTGTAAAGGGTTAGATACTTAGAATTTAGACTTTTTCAAAATTAGGAATTTAGATCTAGAAATAGCTTAGGAGTTGAAAACTTTTTGGAGATTGGCTGAAGGTCATTCCAAATTCTTTTACTTTTCATTTTCATGTTAATGTAGCCGAGAACAATCTGATAGAAGGAAGGAACTAGAAGTTCAATGTGACATATCTACTGGACAAGTGTCTCATTCGAAGGAGAATTTATAAACTTTAATGCAATTTCATGTTTCTTTTAGATTATTTCTTTCATATGATGAATATTTGATATCATTTTGGCCAAATCAACTTCCTAAATTTGGAGATCTATTTTTTCGTATTTCTTCAATCTATGCATGTATAGGGTGATTGATGTTAATTCCAATGTGGTTTAGTCCTTATTTACATCAAATATAGCTTCATTGGTATGTTAAATTAATGATTTTCATTTTGATGTATGTTTATGTTTTGATTTCTTCCAAGTTTTGTTGATATTGTTAGATGGAATGTGTCTTGAATGTTCATCATCCTCTTGCATCCCCTTTCTCTTTTGTTTTCTCTATCTAGCTAGTTAGTTTAGACTTAGTTTTAGTTTTCTAACTTTTCTAAATAAATCAGAAATATTCGAATCAATAGGCCCCTTAAAAGTTACATTTACGTCAAGCCATTGAGTTACCCAACACCATCGTGACCCAACAATAGAGACCTTGGAGTTGTCAATCTTTCGAGATTGATTTCTTTTCAAGACAGGTAGTATGTGCATTCATGTTCTACTTCTTTGTTGGTGAGTGTGTCAAAATACCTATCAATAGGTAGGTCATGTGTTGGATTAGAGGAAGTACTAATACTCACATGGAATAGTTTATTCAACTCGAGCTCCATAAACTTGGAACTTAAACTTTGAGAAGCCCTAAGTCTATAACTTTTTCTCACTAGAATATTGGATGTAGGACTAAGGGTAACAAAACTCATGCACAAAGAGGAAATATTAAATGGGTAAGAGTAATATGTTGAGTTCACTTAGAGTGAAAGATTTACACAGCCAATTTTCACGAATTGCGCAGACTGCAATGGGATCCCAACAAAAATGAATTGGGATACTATTTCTCTTTGGGATCTTGAGCTGAAAAATAAAATAGGATCTTGTTAGTGGTGGGATCCTAAGCCTAAATTTAGGAATGAGATCCCATTTCAAACTAATCGGGATCCCATTTTAAATGAATCGAGATCTTGTTTCCAAAACTTATTATTATTATTTTTTAAATGGGATCCTATTCATTTTCACCATCACAACAACTTGGGATCCTGATTTAGAGAGCAATCAGCCACTTAGCAAGCCCTCCAAATAACCTTTTTCCCTTTTTTCTACATTAGTTTTTATGTATTTTTTAATTTTAAATGAAAAATATTACATTGTTTAGATTTTTATTAAAAAATTGATTTTAGGTTTTAATATTAAAGTAATTTATAGTTTTACATTTATTCATGTTTTAAAATTTATGTAGAATATATATTTTTTGTAAAATAATTTGCTTTGCATAATCATAAAAAATGAAAACAAAAAACTAACCAAAACCAAAACCAGAATGAAAACCATAACTAAAATGAAAACCAAAATCAAGATCCCTACTAGATAGGACCCCTTGACATCCTATTAAATAGGATCTCTTGATATTCTCAATCATGACCCAGGCTAAAACTTTCAAAATTGACATGTACTTAACAATTAGACATATAAGATCGATCATAACCCCTCAAGCTCTTTCAATGTGTACTTTCAACATTTAAGATTAGGACCTCTAGCTGAACTAGGGCCCCTTAAGATTTCTTTTATCTAATCACATTTAACTCCCTTTAAGTCATCCTATAATGATTCCCTTAAGACACATGAACTAGATCTTAACACCTTAAGCCTTCCCGTTATAGGATGGTACTTGACATGTTCTAGGCTTAGGCTTTCATACTTAATGTATGTAAGTTTAATGTTTAGAGATATATTAGTTTGAGCATGACCTCTTAATATCTTTCATACTTAACATACTTTCAACATGTATACTTGACAAATATTCATGATTACAATCTCTAGCTGAAATAGAACCCCTTATTCTATATTCTCAATCATGCATGTGACTCCTTATTTAAGCTTTCATTTATACCTACAATCATGTTGAACTCTCCTTACTTGCCATCCTTAAGTTTGACATCATTTATATCTATGATTATAATTTTGGCATACTTAACAATTATACCACCAATTAGGAGGTCTCTTAAAAGCTTCCATATACTTGTCATCATGTACTCATGTATAATTTTGAACTTGAGCCTTAAGCGAGCTTTCATACTAAAACTTACTTTCAATGTATACTTTCAACATTCAATATTAGTACCTCTAGCCAAAATATGAGCCCTTAAGACATTAATTATCATATGAACCCTTAATAAATTCATTATCACATGACCCCTTAATACATTAATAATCACTTGACCCCTTATACTTTCTGTAGTGTCATAAATTGTACACCCTTGCTAGGGTGGTACAATTTCATACTTAGGTTAGCACTCGCCTTAGTGTGTCTTGCATCTTGCATTTCTGATTCCCCTTTGAGCATTTAATTAATTAATTTAATTAAATCTAAAGTCATGTTTCATTACTTTACATATTATAAAGCTGGGCCCTTTACCATAAGGGTGCCCCTTTCCATTTTATTCCTCCAGTGAATCATTTAATTATTAAACCTAATTATGTCTTATTTCAACCTTTAAGGCCCAATTTCACATATCAAAAATATCGAAATGAGATGTAACTTTGGGATGCACTCTAATATCATCATATCTAACAGCCCCAAAAATTTCATGAAAAGTTGGTCGGACCATGGCAGGAATTCACATGGTCCTCAACTTTTTTTCTAAAATTTTGGGAGCATAATCCTATGATATAATAATTCTTATTACCAAAAGATTGGGGGTGGAATTCCAATCCTAGGTCATCCTAAAGATGAAATTAAGATCTTGGGTTTCATACTTAATAGCTCTCTTCTTCATTTGAAGGGGTCTTTTTCTAAGAATCTAAGAGAAGGTTTTTGGAGCATAAAAGGGCCTTCCTTGCAGCGAAAGAGTAGATCTTTCAAGTCTTCAAAAACATTCAACATTCATCCATCAAACATTCATCAAACATCATTTCATCAATTAGGGGTTTTGAAGATATAGGTGAACAATAAGAGATCACCGACTGAAGATTAGTTTGTACCTCTACCTTAGGGTTGGGTATGGTTTCATGTTTTTTTCATGTCTTTGCATAAGATTCATTTTTATTCATATTCATGCTTTAGATCACTTTGCATCATGGATTTAGAGCATTTACTTTGTGAATTAAAAGCAATTAGGGTTTACTCTTTAAGGTTGCTCTAGATTGTTTGCTTTCATTTTAGGATCTTGCACACACACAAGGTTATTTCACACATATTTTCAGTACATCATTGACTATTTGTGGAGGTGGAAATCACCAACACAGGGGTTTGACTAAGGCAAAACCCTATATAGCTGCCCAAAACCCTATTTTGCAGCTTCAGATACAGGTTTGGATCCAAGTGTCACTGGAATTTTTAGGGCCGAAGGAGCGCATAGAGATAGGGATGTGGCACCCTAGTCCTACCTTGGAAAGGGACGTGGCACCCTGGCCCTACCCTTTGTCAACACGATTTGCTAGGACAGTGTCTTGTAGGCTTCAGAAGTTATCCTGTTAGTTGTAGCTCTAGAATTGCAGAATCGGGACAGTGGCGTGGCACTCTGGTCCCGAATATTTCTACTCAGATTTCAAACATAGGTGAACCTCTAATTTTGTCTCCTAATCTATACTTTTCAAGATTATATCAATTGTCCTTTGATCTGCATTTTTAGATTAGGGTTTGCTTGCTTACTTGCATTCTAGGTTAGATTGCATTTTTGAATCATTCCTCTCTCTCATTTACAACAAGGGAATAGAAAACCTAAGAGGTTATCCTCAACTCTCTCTTCCACACAAGACGTATCCTGAAGTGTGTCACCTCCCTAGGCTCTTTCGTATTCCATGAGTGTGTATGAGAGTGGGATTAGGGCTTCCATACTCACATTTTTGCCTACACATCTTTGGTGAACCCGACATGAAACATGATTGCATTTTCATTACATTGCATTGTTAGATCTAGATTTGATATCTTTTCAATTTTCTTTATAAACATAAAATTCCAAAAAAAAAAAGTGAACAAAATTCAAACAAAAAGAAAAAAAGGTGATTTCCCTTTATTTGCTTTGCATTATGTGTTTTCATTTCAATTTCAAAATGTCAGATTTCTATTTCCAAGATGTTCATAATTTTGATGATGTATGCAATTTTGTTGATTATGAGTTTAGTAAGGATGAATTAGATGAAGATCTAGATGAGTTTTTGAACCCTAAGCATTCTAAACCCTCATTTTGCCAAAAAATAATCAACCCTATTATTATGCCATTTTGTGGTGATGAGAAAGATAAGTTGAATGATTCCTCTCATGGGTATATTCCTATCAACTCCTCCACAAAATCTCATGACATGATTGACCTTCACAATTCCCTTCATGAGGTTATTGTTGGCATTTTGGAGGAATTGATTATGTGTTGCATTAATGTTTTGTCATTGATGTCAACACCGGCTGTTATGGATAGTTACCGATAGATAGGTTTTGGTTATCGACAAAAGATCTAGTGCTATCATCAGAAGAAACTATCGTTGGACACTTTCGACATGTTTGGATTGATGGAATGTGTTTGGTTACATATGGTACGTGCTTCTGGAGCATGTCTTGGTCAGATGGTATTGACTAGGTAATAAGATGATATCATACACTCTAGTAAACCCTTACCAACATGAGTTAAAGGTTCTACCGACAGAGCTTTCATTGAGAATTCTTGACAAGATGCGTAAGTGGTGTTGGTGCGGCTTTCAGGATGCTAAAGATGTTCTCTCATAGTGCTTGAATCAGTTGGAGATGTCGCTTTGGCATGGTGGACCCAGAATAGGTCTGATGCCTATCTAGGTTATGGACTGGTATCATGTTAATGTGTTCTCTAAATGTTATCAGGATGATTTATGAATTGGTTAATGTTGTTTTGGTCTAAAGCCAACATGGCATATCATTGTAATATGGATTTGTGTAATGATCTTATTGTAATATCTTTTAGGTGGCCAGCCTAATTGGTTTGGGTCTTAGGGTTGGTATAAATTGATGTAAGATCTCATTGTAGATTTTGTATTGTGGTCATGAATTGTAAGATCATATGCGAGGGATTTTAGGTCAATCATTGAGGATCCAATTGGGTTTAAGGAAGAGGTCAAAGGCCTCTGGTGTTGAGTTTAATCAAGACTGTAATTAGGCATGGTAGATGCTATCTTTGGCAATTCATTCTACTGGATTTTTGTCCAAATATCTTGAGGTTGTTTTAACTTCTGTAGTCAGTGAGACTCTTTTGTAATGAGAAGTGCACTCTAGGTAGTGTGCCTTCCTGCATGTGCAGGCACCTCATTGTAACACATACTTTCTGTAGAATATTCATCCAACTATGGGTAGGCTTCCCACCATGGTTTTTCACTTTCCAGGTTTTCCACGTACAATCTTTGTGCTATGTGGTATGGTTGCTTTGCATTTATTATCTCTTTATTTATTGATTTGCATAGTTTATCGGTATCGATGTCTACTGGCATCTATTTTTGATTCACCGGTATTTAAATATTTATGTGCTCAAGTTTAAGGTTGTATTATGGATTAATTGTTGTAATCTGTTAACAACTGACTCACCCCCCTCACTCTCAATTATTCACCGGTTATCGTAAAAATTTGTATTAGAGCTTTGGTCTTCTTTTGCAAAAGCTTAACCACTTGAGGTAGATCCTATGGCAACTAATCCACCAGCAACTATCTTCAGAAGGGAAATCCCTAAGCTTGATGGAACACATTATGAGATATGGAAGATCCGAATGGAGACTCATCTTAGATGACTTGGCATGGATATTTAGGAGATCACTAAGAAAGGTTATACACCTTATGATCCATCTTTTGGCAATCCTGCTCCTATAGACTTGGATAAGAATATTGAGAATGATTACAGAGCTAGAGAAGCCCTCCTATGTGCACTTATTGATCAATAGATCATGGGATTGACAAATAAATCATCTGCAAAGGTCATGTGGGATAAATTACAAACTCTGAATGAAGGTGAACCTACTGTCAAAATTTCTAAACTTGATGGCTACCAGGTGAGATATGAAAACTTGAAGATGAATGACAATGAAAGAATTGATACATTTATGGAGAGAGTAAATGAGATTGTCATAGGAATTCAATATTGTGGAGGATCTCTGAGTGAAGATGAAATAGTTTCCAAAGTCTTGAGAGACCTTTCATTGGCTTACAAGATGAAAGCAACTACAATTAATGAGTTGAGAACAATGGCAAACACCTCAGTTAATAGAGACATTCTGATTGTGAAGTTATTTGCTTTTAAGCTTGAATAATTTGGACCTTTTGGAGCTACAAAATCTGAACCTTCTTTTCATGCATCATCATCATCATCTACCAGCAAGAATGATTGGAAAGCTCTATATGAAAAGGAATTGGAAGACATGAGGAAAGAAGATGAAGAATTTGAGCAACTTGAAGCCTTATTTGCTAGAAGAGTACCTAAAGGACCGGCAGGAAGTATGTGTGAAGGAAAAGTACCTTTTAAATGTTTTGGATGTCATAATATTGGTCATTTTGCATCTAGATGTCTTGAAAGGAATGCAAGATTTGAGGAAAGAGTTAAGAAATCTCTTAAGCCTAATCAGAATAGATACAAATTCAAGAGAAACAAAAAAGGCTTCATAGTGGATGAGGAAGGAGTAACTGATAACTTTGAGGGTGAACCAATAGAAGACTTTGCTAGTGGATCTGGCAATGGAAAGGAATGGGTGTTCTATGCCATAAAAGAAGATGAATTGGAACCAGCTATCTCGAATGAAGAGAAGGCCCTAGTAGCAAAAGTTGAAGATAGGGATGAATGGGTAATTGATAGTGGATGCTCACATCATATCATTGGAGATAAAATAAATTTTATGTTCTTGCATGAATACAATGGTGGTCAAGTAAGATTTGGAGATGACAAAGCATGTATGATCAGAGGTAGAGGCACTATTTCTCTGGATGGTAAGCATAATACTGACAATGTCTATTATGTAGAAGGTTTAAAGAATAATCTTTTGACTATTGGTCAATTGGTGGATAAGGGATTCCAACTTCAATTCAAGGATAGAAAATACAAAATCATTAACAAGACTTGTTTGGAGATTGCTACCGGTACTCTGACTGGAGGCAATATCTTTCAACTGAACATTGGTAATAAGACATGTTTGATTTCTCATATTGATGAGAGTTGGTTATAGCATAAGAGGTTGTGCCATGTTAATTTTGATTGTATTGTCAAGATCAGTTCAACAAAGGTAGTTAGAGATATACCTAAGATTATGAAGCCTCATAATCTGGTATGTAAGGAATGTCAATTGGGAAAGCAAGCTAGAACTACTTTTAAGAGCATACAAGATAAATCTAATGATTTTCTTGATTTGATTCATACTGACTTATGTGGTCCAACAAGGATTAGAAGCTTTCAAGGTGATGGATACTTCATGCTGATAATTCATGATTATTCTAGAATGATGTGGGTGACTTTTCTTAGGGAGAAGTCTAAAGCTTTTGAAAAATTCAAGATCTTTAAAATGAAAGTTGAAACTGAAACTAGAATGAAAATCAAATGTCTAAGATCAGATCAAGGCGGTGAGTTCACTTCTCATGAATTTAATAGTTATTGTGAGACAAATGGAATTAGGAGATAGTTATCTGCACCTAGGACTCCTCAACAGAATGGAGCGGTGGAAAGAAAGAATAGAACCATTTTGGATGCAACAAGAACCATGATGATGGAAACCCAATTGCCTCATATCTACTGGAGAGAAGCAGTGAGTACAATAGTCTACACATTCAACAGAGTTCACATCAAAGGTGAAACCGGTAAGACTCCTTATGAGGTATGGTTTGTTCATACACCTATTGTTAAATATTTCAAAATTTTTGGAAGTAAATGTTATATCAAAAGGGATGATTCAATTGGAAAGTTTGATCCTAGATTTGATGAAGGAATATTTCTTGGTTATTCTAATCAAAGCAAAGCATATAGATGTTATAAAAAAAGATTGTAGAAAATTGTGGAAAGTGGATGAGAAATACAAAAATCATTCTATATCATATGACAGGGAATCGACAGTGAAAATGATCATAACTAAAATGAAAATACCTCAACTAGTATAGGACACTGAAACTGTTACATTGGCATAGTCAAAAAACTTAACTATGATTGATGATCAGATCAATGAACTTGAAGTTCAGAAGACTCTAAGGTATATAAGATTAAGCCACTCTGAAGATAAATCATTGGAGATAGAAACAAGGGAGTTATGACTATAAGGAGACTGGGTAACTAAGAGGTATGTCTTATTTCTCAAGTTGAACTGACAATTGTTATTGAAGCTTGTATAGATAAACATTGGTTAAAGGCCATGGAAGATGAATTAGATTAGATAGAGAAGAATGAAACTTGGACTTTAGTTCCCTGGCCTAAAAATAAGAATGTTATTGGAACTAAGTGGGTTTTTAGAAATAAACTGAATTCAGATGGTCAAGTTATAAGAAACAAAGCTAGATTAGTTTGTAAAGGTTATTCTCAAATGGAAGGAATTGATTATGGTGAGACTTTTGCACCTATAGCTAGAATTGAAGTTGTTGGACTATTTCTTGTTTATGCAACATTTAAGAACTATAAGGTTTATCAAATGGATGTTAAATGTGCATTTTTGAATGGTGAACTTGAAGAAGAGGTATACATTGAACAACTTGATGTTTTTTCACTAACAGATGATAATGACATGGTTTGTAGGTGAAAGAAAGCATCATATCGATTGAAACAAGCTCCCAGAGCTTGGTAGGCAAGGTTGGATAAATATCTTTTGAAGATTGGTTTTACTAAAGGCAATGCTGACAGTAATTTGCATTACAAAATTATTGATGATGATATTATTATTATTGAAGTAGTTGTTGATGATATCATTTTTGGAGGAGAAGATAAACTATGCATGGAATTTTCTAACAACATGAAGAATGAATTTGAGATGTCCATGATTGGTGAAATGATTTTTTTTTAGGTTTGCAGATTACTCAAACTGATAAAGGTATCTTTATCTGTCAAAAAAAGTATCTGAGGGAAGTGTTGAAGAAGTTTGGTATGGATAATTCCAAACTTGTAAGTACTCCTATGGTGACAAGTGAGAAATTATCTATCAAAGATACATCTGCATCGGTAAATCCAATAAGGTATAAGTCTATGATTGGTGTCTTGTTATATCTAACTTAGACTAGACCAAATATTATGAATGTTGTGTGTATTGTTTCAAGATATCAAAGTAATCCTAAAGAAAATCATGAATGTGCAACAAAGAGGATATTCTGGTACCTACAAGGCACAAATCAGTATGGCTTATGGTATTCTAGAGATGATAACTTCACTTGTGTGCATATACAGATTCAGATTGGGCAGGAGATACTGATGACTAGAAGAGCACTTCTGGTGGAGCTTTCTTTTTTGGAAAGAAATTGGTTTCATGGATCAGCAAAAAATAGTCATGCATTTCTTTATCTAATGCAGAAGCTGAATATGTTTCAGGAATAACTAATTGTACTTAAGTCCTGTAGATGAAGCAAATGTTGAAGGATATCAGGGTAAAATGTAGTGAACCGGTAGTTATCTACTGTGATAACTCTGCAGCTATTGACATGTCTAAGAATCTGGTATTTCACTTTAAGACTAAGCATATATCAATAAAGTATAACTTTCTTAAGGATAAGGTAGAAGAAAAGGAATTCAAACTAGTTTATGTCAACACTAAAGAGAAGATTGCAGATATATTCACTAAACCACTGGCTAAGGAATGATTTGAGTATTTGAGAGACAAGTTACAGGTTTATGCCCCTTTGGTAGAGACTTGATTGATGCAATTTGGCATCAGTTTGGCATGTATTATCAAAGTTAATATCCATTCTAGCACTAATGAGTGGTGCTACTACTCAATGGGAGTATTCAACTTTGAGTTTCAGGGAATCACATTATTGCTTCGATATTTTTGTCAAATCTCTGGCATTGATGTCAAAGGGAGAGAGATATTGATGTGAAAAATTAAAAAAAGGGAATTGTATAAATTAGGGGGAGAGATATATGTGTGATTTAGAACTTTACAAAGATATTATTCAAAGGGGGAATTTGTTGGTTGGCTTCCATTGGGGGAGACTGGTTTGGAATTTCTTGGTACTTAGATGTTTTTTCACATCTACTGTTGCCATCAATGCCAAAGGTGGAGATTGTTGGCATTTTGGAGGAATTGATTATGTGTTGCATTAATGTTTTGTCATTTTTGTCAACACTAGCAATTATGTTTGGTTACCCACAGACAGGTTTTGGTTACCGACAAAAGATCTAGTTCTACCGACAGAAGAGACTATCTGTTGGACACTTCCGACATGTTTGCATATATAGAATGTGTTTGGTTACATATGGTATGCACTTCTGGAGCATTTCTTGGTCAGATGGTATTGAATTCATAATCAGATGCTATCATACACTCTATTAAACCCTTACTAGAATGAGTTAAAGGTTCTATTGACAGAGCTTTCATTGGGAATTCTTGACAGGATGTGTCAGTGGTGTTGGTGCGGCTTTCAGGATGCCAAAGATGTTCTCTGATTGTGCTTCAATCAGTTGGAGATGTCACTTTAGCATGGTGGACCCAAAATAGGTCTAGTGCCTATCTAGGTTATGGATCGGTATCATGTTAACATGTTCTCTACATGTTATCAGGATGATTTATGGATTGGTTAATGTTGTTTTGGTCTAAAGTCGACAGGCATATCATTGTAATATAGATTTGTGTAATGATATTATTGTAATATCTTTTAGGTGGCCGACCTAATTGGTTTAGGTCTTAGGGTAGGTATAAATTGATGTAAGATCTCATTGTAGATTGTGTATCATTCTCATGAGTTATAATATTATATGTCAAGGAGTTTAGGTCAATCATTGAGGATCGAATTGGGTTTGAGGAAGAGGTGAAAGGCCTCCAGTGTTGATCTTAACTGGGACTGTAATCAAGTATGGTAGATGCTATCTATGATAGTTCATTCTACTGGATTGTTGTCTAAATATCTTGAGGTGGTTTTAACCTCTATAGTCAATGAGAATTTTGTAATGAGTAGTGCGCTCTAGGCAGTGTGCCTTATTGTATGTGCAGGCCCCTCATTGTGACACATACTTTCTGTAGAAGTATCATCTGACTGTGGGTTGGCTTCCCACCATGATTTTTCCCTTTCCGAGTGTTCCATGTACAATATTGGTGTTATGTGGTATGGTCACTTTGCATTGATTATCTATTTATTTGTTGAGTTGCATTGTTTATAGGTATCAATGTCTACCGACATCTATTTCTGCTTCATTGGTATTTAAATATTTATGTGCTTCAGTTTAACTTTGTATTATGGATTAATTGTTGTAATTTGTTAACAAATGATTCACCCCCCCATCTCAATTGTTCACCGGTTATCCTAACAGTTATATCTTCTTTTGAGTCCAAAGATAAGCCTTTCAATCAGTATGATCATGCTTTATTGGATGATACCCTTGATGACTTTATGTCTTTGCCTAAACCTTCAAACAAGAGTAATGCATCTAAAAGGTTAATTAATATGATAAATGTGAATGAACATAGTAAACCTCTTTTTTTAGTCTAAGGTACTTGTCCTTCTCCAACTTCTCCTCTTCCTAATCAACCTCTTTTCATGGTTCAAGGTGGATATAGTCATTATTCCTTTAGTACTCCAAACAAACCCATCATTACAGTTCAAGGAAGGAATCTCGCTAAGAGTCCTTATAGCTTTGCTAAACAACTAACTAAGGAGAGTTATAATGCATTTGCCCATACCTATAATGTGAGAAACAATAGGCAACCTAATCCTCCTATGGTTATTCCAACTTCTCTTCCCGATCCTGAACCCATTCTTCCTCAAGCGCCTCACATTTCACAAACTCTAGGTAAGGACTATGACCTAGTTGAACAACTTAAAGCTACTCCTGCCAAGATATCCCTCTAGGATTTGATTCAAAATTCTTTAACTCATCATGGAATTCTACAAGATGCATTAACAACATTAAATATCCCACCTGCAGTGACATCTAATAATATTGCTTCCTTGATTAATTCTATCACAACACCTAAGGGTCAAATTGTATTTACACAAGATGAGCTACCCTCTAGTGAAATTCAACAACAATATGATCCTTTGATGATTGTGGTTATCATAAATGACCATGCAATAAAATAAACACCAGTGGAAAATGGTTCTCACCTTAATGTTTGTATCATTAACTTGTTTCATAAGATTAATGTTGATACATCTCTTATTAAGCTTGATTCTCTTACTATCTGGAGCTTTGACAATGTTACTAAATCTTCATTAGGTATCATTACCTTGCCTATTAAGGTAGGTCATGTTACTTTACCCACACCTATCCATGTCATGTCTAGAGAATTGATGTATAACTTATTGCTAGGGTGACCTTGGATTCATAGCATGCAAGCCGTCCCCTCTACATTGCATAAAAAAATTAAATTTATTTACAACAATAAAACATATACCTTGTTAGGTGACACAATTCTTCAGGCTTGTCAACAAACATCAAGTTCTAAATCCTCTTCAATTGGCTCTTCCCCAATTGTCTTAGATAATTCCTCTAAAGATTCTACTCCTAGTAATGTGACCACTTCATCAAACTTATCTCCTACATCAAAATTGATTCCCAATACTTCCTCAAGTGAACCTAAGATTCTTGAGGGAGAATCTTCTTAGCTTGATTCTACTACTAGGAATACCTTTTCTCCTGAGAAGGTTCTTGCAAAAGATGATTGGGGATCCCTCAATTTCAATCCTACTTTCATAGGGGAATACATAATTTCCCCTAGAGAACCTAAGGTGCAATCTTCTTTGTCTGGGCCATTGAGTAATAACTTTGTGATGGCTTCCCAGACTTCGTCTCCCGTTTCTGACCTGGAGGACTTTGACCCTTCACTTTATGAAAATCCTCCTTCTTCCACATAAATAGCTAATCTTTATGGTATCGTTTTTCACATCCTAGCTAGATGCGGATATAGTGGTAATGGATGTGGTGCTCAAGAATAGGGGATCAAGGCTCCCTTGGAAAACAACTTCTGTGATATGACATTTGGGATTGGTTATGATCCTTTTAAGTGTACTAAAACATCTAAGAGATTATTTATTAGTGTTACCATCATTTTTGCTAATCTTTCACTAAAATATCCATAGTATATTGACTGTGACTCTTCTAGTGTCCTAGCTTTGGATTTTTTTCCTAACGATGATTATTTAGCCAAATTCTTAGGAGCTTATGACAACTTTCCTCATTATCACCATAATCGTGGCTTTCCCTATTGTCTAAATGTGGAAGATTACTTTGGGAAAGAAAGAAATAATGATGAGATAGTTAAAGAGTTTCCTTAGTTAAAAGACGCTCCTCAACAAAGAAATATCCCAATAAGTAACACTATTGATATCAGGATATATCCTAATGTTGAAGATAAAATCATTAAGATAGGGAGATGTCTTGACGTAGAAGAGAAAAAATAATATTATGAGTTATTACTTGAATTTCCTGAAATCTTTGCTTGGATATACTCTAATATGCTTGGCATAGATCCTAAGATTGTCACTCATAACATTGTCCTAATTCCTGATGCTAGACCTATGAAGCAAAAGATTCAAAAGATTCACCCTAAAGTGGCATTACTTGTTAAAGCTGAGATTGAAAAATTGTTGGATGTTGGATTCATTCATCCTATCGATTATTCTCCATGGATTCCAAACATTGTGGTTGTGGCTAAGCCTGCTAATAAAATTAGGATGTGTATGGACTTCCATAATCTAAACAAAGCCTTTTTAAAATATGACTTTCCTCTCCTAAATATCGACATGATATTGGATTCTATAGCAGGTCATGCCCTATTATCCTTCATGGATGGTTTCTTGGGATAGAATCAAATCTTTATTAATCCTCAAGATCAATACAAAACTACTTTCACCACCCCTTGGGGCATGTTTTGTTGGGGTATGATGCCTTTTGGATTGAAAAACACAAGGCGCAACCTATCAGCGTGCTATGACTCTCATCTTCCATGACTATATGCATAAGACTTTAGAAGATTATGTTGATGATATCTTAGCTAAATCCGTTCTTCGTATAGATCATGTTAAGATCCTTCACCAAATATTTTAGAGAATTCATAAGTATAACATTCGCTTGAATCCCCAAAAATTCACGTTTGGTGTGGATAGTGGAAAACTATTAGGGTTCATAGTTTCACATTATGGCATTGAGGTGCATACAAACAAAATAGATGTTATTGTTAACATGCCACCTCCTAAGAATGTCTCCCAATTAAAGAGTTTGCAGGGAAAAATCAA
Source organism: Cryptomeria japonica (assembly GCF_030272615.1). Classification (NCBI taxonomy): domain Eukaryota; kingdom Viridiplantae; phylum Streptophyta; class Pinopsida; order Cupressales; family Cupressaceae; genus Cryptomeria; species Cryptomeria japonica. Next base: position 222,224,520 of record NC_081409.1, read on the forward strand.
AGCTATTCATAGGTTTGTTTCTCAACTTGCTCACTATACCTTTCCTTTTACTCAATTGCTTAAAAAGAATACCATTTTTCAATGGAATGAGGATTGTTGTCAAGCATTTGAAGACTTGAAAGCCTATTTGACCAATCCTTCTATTCTTCGACCTGCTGATCGTACTAAGCCTTTCCTATTATACACAGTTGCTTCCCTTCATGCTCATATAGCTTTATTGGCACAACATGATAAGGATGGTAGAGAATTTTTGGTTTATTATATAAGCCGCACTCTACTCGATTATGAAGTTTGATATTCTGTGATAGAAAGGCAGTGCCTTGCTTTGGTCTTCGCAACCCAAAAGTTAAGCCATTACCTTTTGAATGCTAAGGTCCATGTTATCATTAAATTTGATCCCCTCAAGCATCTTTTCTCTAAAAATGGCCTCTCTGGATGCTTAGCTAAGTGGGTTATGATGTTGACCAAGTTTGACCATAAGTTTGTCTCACAGAAGGCAATAAAGGGTCAAGCGTTGACTGATGAGACTTGGGAATTTTAGTTTGATGCCTCTAGATTTCATATAGGATTGAGTGCAGGGCTGGTCTTAATTTCTCCTAAAAATAAGCCTATCCCTTTACCATATAGTCTCAATTTCTTGTGTACCAACAATATTGCTGAATATGAGGCTCTTATAGCTGGAATTAAAGAAGCCTTAGCATTAAATATAAAACATCTACATATCTATGGAGATTCTCAACTAATCATAAGACAAGTGATAGGAGTCTATCAAGCTAAGCAAGACAAATTATCACAATATAGAGATCTTGCTATATCCTTGTTACATAAATTTGATTCTTATACCATGGAGCTTGTTCCTTGAAAAGATAATCAACATGTCAATGCAATGGCATGTGTAGCCTCTCTTACATCTTTAGAGGATCCCTTAGTAGATCTTAAATTCACTATCCACAACCTCACTACCCCGACTATTGTTTTGATTAAGTAAAAGTAGGTATTTGAAAGGTACCCAAACCTTGTTCAAGCCAGGAGATTAGAAGAACATGAAAGAAAGGTTCCTGATCACTTCAAAAGATAGAAAGATCCCACCTAAACAAAAAGGGGATCAACATACATAACATAAAAAAATAGAAACAGACAGCTTAAGGAAAACACAATGACAACATAAATATAGGACCTAGAACCCCTACAAAAATAGAGATAGATACAACTAAATACTTTTCATGATATCCTCTGCATGGACAACCATTTGTTTCATGTTGTCCGCCAAGGTCTTTAATTCCTCCAGCTCATGACCTTTGATGTCACCCTTGATCCTTGTATTGGCTCTGGTCCTCTTTTCATGATCCTTCTTTTCCAGCTGATCCTTATCACCATCCTTCTCTGCATTGGTCTCAAATCTATTGATCAGGATGTTCATGTTATCCACCGAAGGTTTGAGGATCTGAAAATTTTGTTCTACAATCTTCTTAGCATTGAGTTCCATTCTATGAATTCTGCTACCCAGATTGTTCATTGCATTTTCCATTCCTTTAATCTCCGACTATTGTTGATAATCCTAGTGATGTGGCATATTGTTGCATTATAGATTCTGATGAATGGTACTCGCATATCATGAGATATTTGAATGATGGTACCTTTCCTGACTCTTCGAACAAGAATACTAGGACTAGGATTCACAAGTTGGCCACTAGATACATTATCCTTTCTAATGTTCTTTATAAGAGGGGTTAAAATGGTCTTCTCCTCTGTTGTCTCAACAAAATCAAAATCCCTATTGCCCTTGAGGAAGCATATTTAGGTGCTTGTGGGGGGCATTTTGGGGGTAGATCCTTAGTCCAGAGGTTTCTCCGAATGGGATATTATTGGAAAACCATGCAAAAGGATTCCTTTGCATTTGTTAAGAAATGTCATCAGTGTCAGCAACATAGCAATTTAATACATGCCCTTACCCAAGAACTTCGATCTCAAGTAGCATCTCGACCCTTTTTCTACTTGGGGTTTGGATCTTGTTGGTAAAATATCTCCTTCTTCATCTCAAGGACATACCTTCATCATAACTCCAACTCATTACTTTATGAAGTGGGTGGAAGTTATTCCTCTTCGATCCACTACCGCTGAAGTAATTTGTCAATTCATTTTGGAAAACATTGTTTCTTGATTTGGAATACCTTCCACCTTAGTTTCAGATAATGGAACATCATTTAAAAATAAGGATGTGAAGAAGTTTCTCGACAAATATCATATTCAACATAAATTTTCTACAACTTATTACCCTCAATGAAATGGTCAAGTTGAGTCTCCGAATAGGATAATTGAATAGATTCTTTGAAAGATGATGAATAAGCATGGTAAGGATTGGCATACTCAATTAACCTACACTCTTTGGGACTATCAGACAAGTGTACGTGTTGCTATAGGTTGTACTCCTTATAATCTTGTTTATGGTGTTGATGCCATTATGCCTTTGGAGTTAGAAATTCCTTCTTTGAGAGTTTCTCTTAGGGGTATAATGGATGATTATTCTTATAGAGAACAAAGACTTCAAAAACTTGAAATTCTTGATGAACAAAGTATCAACACTCTCAATCATATTCAATCATATCATAAAACTTTGCAAAGGAGATACAATGATAAAGTTATTCAATGTTCCTTCTTGGTAGGTGATATAGTGCTTTATGAGAATTAGTGTAACGTGAATGATTTATCTGGAGAGAATGGAAAATTCAGCCCTAATTGGCTTGGACCATACATCATTGTTGAGGTCTATTGATCAGGTGCTTATAGGATAGCAGATGTGGAAGGTACACCTCTAAAGGAGCCTATAAATGCCATGCACCTTCATAGATACTATGCCTAGCCTCTATCTCTTTCTTTCCCTTCCTCTTTCTCTCTTTCTAGTTTATCTTCTCTCTTTTTGTACCTTTTCTTTCTTCAAAATTGGATAATGTGTTAGCATATGGTGTTAAATGATGTTATATTGTTTAGTCTACATTACTTCATTCTTGACAAGCATGTTTCTTTACTTTATTGTTTGTCTTGGATTCATTTATGTAAATTGTAAGAGATTTACATTTTATACATGCTAGCATATTATACAATTTATTATGTGTAAAGTAGGACTATATCATGTTATATTTAATAAGAGTTAATTAAATCACATTAGTCATATAGTTCTTGATCTTAACACATTTCTCTTCTACATCAACAAAGTAGCATTTAATTAAATCACACATGTACCAATTTAATCATGAAGCATTGAGAAATTAATCACATGGAAATTAAATTAGACATACACATTCATCACCAAATGTGTTACTTTAATTCTAAGCAATGCATACATTGTTTAACTATTACAATAACATGTTTGAGATATAACATGGGCATAGATACATACATATCCATCAGTGTTATAACATATACATCAACAAAAATGTCTCATGACATAGTAAGGTCATCTCCTATCCCTGGGACTAGTAGTTGGATTATGGTGACTAGATGTCCCCTCCTGATCTGGCCATGGAGGTGGGCCCATGCGTGTGTATCACAATATGGACCATGAGTGACTCCACGAGGAGCTCGTGTGATCCCTCTGCATCATAATCCCGCGATATGTGGTTTCCTCTGTTTGTGATGCTTCTAGATCATGTTTTGTCCATTGTAATCTCTCTCAAAGGACCTCCATGTCCATCCAAAGAGGGTTGAATAGATCCTCATGGCATCCTTCACTCCTTTGTGCTATCTGCAAGGAACTGAGAATGTGTGTGGTCATGATGAGGTCTATCACTACGTTCTGAATGCGAGAGTGCCACTCTTGGATAGTAGTTGCATGGAAAGGGGAGAGATTTTAATCAGTAACATTTTATATCATCAAATCTAAACTAATAAGATATATAAATTAAACACCTTACCTGGATCTCTCTCTCGCCAGTAAGGATTGTGGACAGTGACTGCCTAAGACTGGGACCTGTTAGGCTCTCCGTGCTCATACTGTCTCTGTACAGTGGACATGGGATGATGGGGACTAGAATCAGGACCCCTAATTGGGTCCTTCTCTACCTACAATTGGATGCTTGGTGGATCTAGTGCTATGGTGTCATCCCCAGAGAGATGAGGAGCTGCATCTGATTCATCCTCCTCCTTATCCTCCTCATCCTACCCCTCGTTGTTCTCCTCCTCCTCGTCATCTCTATCCTTATCTCCCTCTCTAGTATCAAGATCATCTCTATCTCCACCTACCTCCTACTCTCCTACATCATCAACCTAATCATATGATCCCTCCTCTGATGTATCGGGTCCTCCTCCATCGCCCATCTATCTCCATGGTTTGGGGTTCCCTCTAGGTAAATCTGATGGGAAGATGGCTCTAGAATATGTCCTCCCCAGCCATGTGATGAATCATCGGTGTGCTCCTACATCATTTTTGTAGTCTATCACAACATCTCGATCTAACCCATCTAAATCCGTGATGTTGATCCCATCACTAGTGCGCCTAGGAATAGCTCCAGGCCTCGACATCACGTGAGAATGATAGATGTACATAGGCACATTAGTAGGAACACACTGCTTGAACCCAAACTACTATTGGTCTTGGTCGAAGTAGAAGGGGATGACTATGTGGTTGTACCATCCCTTTAATAGATGACTCCTCTACATGCAGAACATCTACCTATGTATCCCTACCCACATGTACATCCTAAGGTAGGGTCTCCATATGACTCTTCCTGGTGTCAATCTATCTAAGCTCAATCTTCAATGTAGGAGATCACCAAATCACCACTCACAGGTAAGTGGATAAGAAAATACCCTAGGCTTCTCTGGGAATAAGTCTATAGGGACTCCATCGGGCCTAGTACAGGTAATGTGCTAAAAAATCCACACCTGTAGTAGTGTGCATGTCATCAGGTTGCATCCCTATCCAAATACACTCCCCAAACTCGTGATAGAGATTTGAAAGCATGCTCTGATCCCAAGATTATACTCTCCCATGTCTCTTCATTGCTTGGATAGTGTACATGAGGCCTTTGTGCATGTGTGTGTCATGCCCATTAGGGAACACGTCCAATGCGATGCTAGCTATCATCAACCGCCTCAGTAATGGAACCTCATCGATTAGGTGTAGGAGCCAGCTGACCATGATATGACCTCTCATCTCACTAAGCATCACCCTCCCCACAACATATACTTTCTCTCTCCTATAATCCCCCTCAGTGCGATTGGATCAATATCTCATGGTCTCCCCCCTGATGGGAAGGTGCAATATACAGTATACATCCTCGAGGGTGATCGTCATCTCCCCACATGCAACAATAACATCAAGGTGTCTACATTCCACCTCTCCATTAATGCCATAAGCATCACAGAATGGAATCTGATGGCCGACATAGTCACTGTATACCACAAGCCCACTGTGCATAGCAACTCCCTCTCCCCAGTGTCAGCCTTGAGATCTTCTCCTAAAGGCTTTAGAAGGTGAGCCTAGTAGTATTCTCATGGATGTACGAAAGTGTAAAAAAGAAAAACATTCTATAATTAGTAATCAATCATCATCATCATCATCTTATCAAAACATTCATTCTATCTATTCCAACATTCAATTGTCTGATCTCATGTCACCATTGGTCGCCCCAAACAAGGACTAGGGTTCCCTGAGTCAACCAGGGCACCCTATTGGGATCAGGGTGCCTAGGTGTGACTTGATGAATACTGAGAGGTGGGGGGGGTGAATTATTATACCAATAAAAACTAAACTTAAATAGTTAAATAGTTTAGTAGTAAACTGGTATAACGGTTTTACTGACAAACCGGTTGACACAAATGCAAACCAAATAGAAAATAAGGCATTCACCCATAGAAGAACTATCACCATAACACAAAATATTTTAACGTGGAAACCCAAATGGGAAAAACCATGGTGAGATGAAACTCACAAGTAACTATCTATAGAATAGTGACCGGACCGGTTAAGGTTAGACCGGTTAAGATCATACAATGTTCTTCACCAGAACAGATCCTGTTAGGAATCTCAATCTCTGTTAGGAGATAAGTCCAATTAAAGATTACCTTGTGAGAGGATTTTAGATCCACATTTTTGAACCACCTTGTTAGAGGATTTAATAAGGCTTTGCCAAGCCTACCCAGTTAAGGGTTTTAGACTTGTTGAAGATGTGAGTAATCAACAAGTGAGTGATCTAAATTCTAGCATAGTATGCTTGGTTAGATCCTTGATAGCTCATTGTTAATGCATTACAGCATTACTTGAGTCTTCAAAATCTCCACACTCTGTTACTTCACACAAACCTAATCTTCTCTTCTGTAATCGCACATACAAAAACTCATACACTATTAAAAACCCTAACGAATCTTAAAATCCTAGACATGATGTCCTTATAAAGGAGTCTAATTTCATGTCAGTCCAATAGGATTACATTGCAAGTTCCTAGGTTTAGTGCATCTAGACACAATTGGTAACATGGCACAAAATCACCATCAAAGTTTCGGTGGATGGTAACTCATCACAAAAATACCGGTTGGTAACTCATCATAGAGTAATACCGATTCAAATATTAAATTGATTACCGGTTGACAAAAATGAAGATTGGAAAAATGATAACTGCCGCTTAAGTTCCTTCGTTCTGCTTGAGATCCTCGAAACACTTGAGGTCTTCATATCACTTTGGGTCTTCATGCCTCTTGAGATCGGTAAACACTTTCTGCAAAACACCGATAGTCTAAAGACTAGAATACATGATGCCCGTTTGGAACAAATACTGGTTGAGCATAACTCATACATACAAAAAGTGATCTCAAAGCAAGTGTGTGTCCATCAATGACAATCACAACATCAACATCAAAAATGCCAACAATTTCCCCCTTTGACTTTGATGGCAACACTTAGGAAAATTTTGACATCTAAGTGTTTTATAAAAAAAATATGCCATAGTCATTACTCCCCCTAAGCATATACACTATCCCTTTTGCAGAAAATACAATGTATGCTACTCCCTTACAGAGATAAACATGAAAGTATACATAGCATGCATCAAAATTTTAAATACAGAATGCTACTCCCCCTTTGGAAACAATGACAAAGTACTGCAAAATTACCCCTATTTCTCATTAGCATTAAAATAATAGGTGTTTATGACAATAATGAGTGAAACTTATCAAAAACTGATTTAAAATCCTGCATAGAGGTCTTCATGGATAAAGACCATGACTCAAGCAATGAGGTGGCAATCTCACTTTCTGTTTGCATCTGGGAAACCTGTTCTTCCATGGCGTCCAAGGTACTCATCTCTTGAGTGACCGTTAAGGCATCCAGATTGAGATAGCATTTCGGAAGGATTTGCAGTCAAGGTAGTAGAACTAGTTGAAGTTCCTACAAGTCTCAGGTCTAGTTGCTAGGGTTGAAACCAGTGAACAGTTTCCCCATATGTGGTGAAGGAATCATAGGGCATCTTGAAGTTGCTTATGTATGTCTGCAAATCAGTTTGCAGTTTGTCTTTCTGAGCAAGCACATCATCACAGAATAGATGGGGTTGGCATATCTTACTGAGCAGTAGATTCCCCTCATCTAGAGCATCTCGTATGTCTTTCTGTGCAATTTGTAGTTTGGACTGGAGCTCATTTAATTTCTTCACTAAGGCAGTGTTCAGTGCCTTTTGGGCATTGGCTTTAGAAACATCTTCCAGACATTGCATCTGGTCCTCTACAACTGTGCACAAGAGTTTTAGTTGAACTAGAGAGGAATCGGTACTTGGGAGATTGGTACCAGGAATCAAACTGGTAAGAGTTTACACCGTAGTTTGAATAACATCTGGTTCCTTTTTCCTCCTTAGCGCTTCTAGTCACTCTTGGGCAAGCTTAATACTTTGCAATAGCTCTGATTCATTTGCAGATTGGTGGTCAATGGGACTGGTAATGTCAGCTGGTTTAGCTTGACTACTGGTTGTCGTTGGGGTCTCCACTTGTGCGCTCTTTGTCACTTCCTCCTTGTCCTTGGCTTTTTGCTTGTCTTCTTCTGCCTTCTTTTGCTCCTCTACTTCTTTCTTTCTTTTCTCTTCTTCCTTCTTCCTCTCTTCTTCTTTCTGCTTCTCTTCTTCTTTATCCTTCTTCTTCTTCTCCTCTTCCCACTTCCTCTTCTTCTCTTCTTTTCTCTTCTCCTCTTCCTGTTTCTTTTCTTCTTCTTTCCATTTCTCTTCTTCTTTCTTTTCCTCTTCCTTCTTCTTCTTCTCTTCCTCTTTCTTCTCTTCCTCCTATTTCTTATTCTCCTCTTCTTTTCTCTTCTTCTCCTCTTTTCTCTCCTCTTCTTCCTATTGCTTCTTCTCTTCTTCTTCCTGTTTCCTCTTTTCTTCCTCTTGATTCTTTTTCTTTTTCTTAGCTTGCTCCTTGTCAGCCTTTTCTTTGTCCTGTTTCTCTTGTCCTGTCGTTTTTGTTGGTGTATCTGGAGTAACATTTTCACTGTTCAAGGTATCAACATTAATAGGTTCCATTTGTTCAGTGACCAGTTCTCCTTCACTGTCATACACCTCATCCGGTTTATTGGTTTCCTGTTCTTGCTGAGCTTTCCTGTTGGCTTCAGCCACTTGGTGCAACCTCCGAGTGGCTTGAGCATGAGAGTGGGTATCTTTTACCACTTCAACAACTTTTCCTTCTAGTAACAAGAGTCTTCTTCTTCTCATGAAGAAGAGGCCTTTGTATTTATCCATAACTTCATAAAGTTCTGAATTTGATACATCAGGGAAATATTGTGCAAATACTTCCTCTCTTATTTCCTGTTCCTTCTCTATGGCAATGTGCCATTTGTTATCTAAAGAATTATATAAAGAATCAGGTGCCTCAGATCTAATTTCTGATGGCCAGTGGTCATTAATACATAAATATTTAATGACTTCCTGTTCAACTTCCTCCTTTTCATTATCATTAAAATCATCAAAACATTCTTTTAAATCACTAAGCAATTTTCTTCTAATATTCTTGATAGTCCTTTGACAATGTGTCAAAGGTTTGTAAAAGGAAATGTCTATATTTACCGGTGCTGATGATGTCGGTTCATTGCTGGTTGTCTTTGTCTTCTTCCTCATTTGCCTAGTCTTCTTAGGTTGTTCTTTAGATTCAGTGTCCTTTGAGTCCGGTGAGTTGCCTTTTGTCTTCCACTTTCTTTCAAATACTTTGGTGGGTGCAACTTTCAGTTTCTTCTTTCCTGGTGACCGCTTGGTCACTTAAGGACTTGCTAAAGTAACCGGTGTTGATACTAATGGTACTACCTTTCCCTTCTATATTGAAGGTTCTTCAACCGGTCTAACTCTTTCCAGATAGGTGTTGGTTCTTTTCTTCTTAGGATCAAACGGTGAGGCAAGTAGGGTAGAAGCATACCTGTCTAGCATGTCATACATCACCTCATATCCCATAGGCTCCACTTCTTCCTTTCTGAGCTCAACCACCTCCATTATGCACTCATCTACTCTGATGATAAAGTAGATATCTTCTTCATACTTCTTGACAATATCACCAGATATTCTCACCCTTTGGCTCATCTTGTGTCTGAACTCATCAAAGTATTTGTTCGGGACTTTAGGATAACCGATTCCAACCACTTGAAGACTTTCTCTAATTTTCTTTGTAACCGGTTGGCCAGCAGACCACTGAATATCACTGACTCCTAGGAAGTAGCCTTGGAAGTAGAAGAACAATCCAACCAATAGTTGTCCAAATTTAAATCTCAGGGAATTGTCTTGTTTAATAGATTTAAGGTTCACCAGAAGTTGTCTTTGCATATAGGTGCATAAATCAAATAAGGCATCTTCTTTGATCATCCTGTAGGTAGCATTTACTACTGCAGCAGAGACAGAGTTGATCCTGCTAGCATAAAATGTCTGGTAACCTATCACCATGCAGGAATACTTGACTAGATCATCCTTGATGTTATTTATGGTCATTCCCCATTGGTCGCTCATAGAACTGATGAGCTTGTTCATTTTGGTCTTGATGATCTTCCTTAGGGCTGGCACTTCTCCAACATTATAGAAACTGGTGACGGCATGAATCGCTTCCGGTGTGATGTCATGTGTCCACTCTAAATAATTTTTTTCACCATGCACTCTACTTAGAATGATGCGGATGTGATCATCTATGAATTCTTCAAGGAAATAGACCATATTGTTAAGTTTCTTCTTTTCCAAGATGTTGAATTCCAGTTTGATCTTCTTGTCCTTCCTGTAGAATAAACTTAATTGATAATGGATTTCTAGAGATCCTAGGTCTTCTATTTTGCAATCAATATAATCTAAAATACCTTCCTCAACTATAACACCAATAGGTATTTGGGATAGGGCATTATATTTTTCCTTCCGTTGGATGAAATCTACTGAATCAACAGGTGAACTAGAACTAGAGTATGATGCAGAAGCCATGATAAACAAAGAAACTCAAAAAATAACTTCGAAAGTTGAGATTTAGGTCTTGCAAATCCTGCTTTGCCACACACTCCTTCGGTTGCTAAATTACCACTTTGAGTTCTACACTTGACCAATTGATATTATCTTCTGATTCTTCTTCAAGGTTTTGAAATCTCTTTGAATCACAAGACAAATCGTCTTTTGTCTCTCTGCACTTGAAAACTTCTTCACTTGCAAACTGATAAGTGAAAATGACTTGAAAATCCCTTTTAAACAAATTCTTCACCTACCATAATAAATGCTCCACTATTAGGGCGTAAACCCTAATTTGCCTTTTACCATTTCCGGTCTTCTGCCAATTGATAGGTATCACATACCAATGAAGATCTTTTACCGGTTCAAACTGGGGGTTTGAAATATTTCACCGATTTGATTCCCCCTAAGCTTTTCTTAAAGCTTAGTTTCCTGGTTCAGCGACTTCCATGCTAGGTGCAGAAATTGGTTCTACTTGTGACACTTCTTTTGGTTTCTTTTTCCAGGTTTTCTTCATATCCATTTGAACAATTTCAACATCAATCTTTCCTTCTAGAGTGACTGGTATATCATCCAATATGTTCTTTCTCATCCTACAGAATCTTGTTGTATGACCCGGTTTGTTGCAATGATAGCAAACCATTCCAGGTGCTCTCCAAGGTCCATTATTCATGTTTCCATTCTTCCTTCTGCATATTGCAGCAATGTGACCACTACCATGACAAATCAAACAGTTTTCTCTCCAACCAGTTGCCACTTGATAGCCACCACCACCTGACTGATGGTCATAGGCATTATACCGGTTTGGATTCTGGTTCATAGAGGATTTAGGAAAAACTCCTTGACTCCTTTGAGGATGTCTTCCAGTGTTGTGTATAACAGACCTGCATTCATATGCTCTATGCCCAAACTTGTTGCATGCATAACATTTACCATTGAATCTATTGGATCTAGGCTTATTGTTTAGAAAGTAGGGAAAATTATTGTAAGCCTTACTTCTACATACATTGGTAGTGTGTCCTTCCTTGAGACAATTAAAGCAAATAGGTTTGAACTTTTTCTTACCTTTATCCTTTGGTGTCAGTTGCTTCTTTGATGCTCCATCTTTTATTCCAGAGGTCTCACCTTCCTCATAACCCAAAAAACTAAGTCCAATGGTATTCTTAACCAGTTTAGCTAATTCAAGCTTTTGTTCTAGCTTAACAGTGCTCTTGTTGAATTTGGCAAGTATTTCCTTTGACTCAGTGAGTTCTTTGGAAATAGCAGCATTGGATTCCTTCAAGGTTTCATTCTCAGAAATGGCCATGTTTAGTTCACCTTGCATTTCTTCTTTTTCCACTTTACTCTCTTGGAGATGAGCGGTAAGTGCACTGATTTCTTGCTTCAGCTTGGAGATTTCATGATCTTTTTCTTTTACCAGATCTTCAATTTTCCTTCAGTTCTCAAGCTCTTGACACATTCTGATAGTCAGTCCTTCCAATTCCTTTCTCAAGTTGGCATTAGATTCATTCAACTTTTCAACTTCTTCAACTAGGGCTTCCATGTCCACTTCATCAGAAGAACTATTTTTAGTAAGCTCCATCAGTTTCTCAGCATGCTCTCTTCTTTTGGCTAAAGAAGCTTTATATTTGACTTTGAGTTCATCAAAGGCTTTTTTAGTCTGAGTGAGACAATGAGGAACTTCCCTCACAATGTATTACCCCATATCTCCTTTCAAGTGGTTAAACTTATAGAAAGGTTGGCTCTGATACCAATTGTTGAATACTAAGAGGGGGGGTGAATTACTATATAAATAAAAACTAAACTTAAATACTTAAACAGTTTAGCAGTAAACTGGTATAACATTTTTACTAACAAACCAGTTGACACAAATGCAAACCAAACAACAAATAAGGAATTCACCCACAGAAGCACTATCACCATACCACAAGAGATTTTGACGTGGAAACCCAAATGGGAAAAACCATGGTGAGATGAAACTCACAAGTAACTATCTGTAGAATAGTGACCAGACCAGTTAAGGTGACCGGTTAAGATCATACAATGTTCTTCACCAGAACAGATCCTGTTAGGAATCTCAATCTCTATTAGGAGATAAGTCCGATTAAAGACTACCTTATGAGAGGATTTCAGATCCACAGTTGCGAACCACCTTGTTAGAGGATTTACTAAGGCTTTTCCAAGCCTACCCAGTTAAGGGTTTCAGACCTGTCGAAGATGTGAGTAATCAATAAGTGAGTGATCTAAATTCTAGCACAGTATGCTTGGTTAGATCCTTGATAGCTCATTGTTAATGCATTACAATATTACTTCAGTCTTCAAAATCTCCACACTTTGTTACTTCACACAAACCTAATCTTCTCTTCTATAATCACACATACAAAAACTCATGCACTATTAAAAACCCTAATGACTCTTAAAACCCTAGACATGATGTCCTTATAAAGGAGTCTGATTTCATGTCGGTCCAATAGGATTACATTGCAAGTTCCTAGGTTCAGTGCATCTAGACACATTTGGTAACACAACACAAAATCACCGTCAAAGTGTCAGTGGATGGTAACTCATACAAAAATACTGGTTGGTAACTCATCACAGAGTATTATTGGTTCATATAACTTTACCGATTACCGGTTGGTAACTCATCACAGAGTAATACTAGTTCAAATATTAAACCGATTACCGGTTGACAAAATTGAAGACTGGAAAAATGATAACTACCGCTTTAGTTACTTCATTCCACTTGAGATCCTTGAACCACTTGAGGTCTTCATACCGCTTTGGGTCTTCATTCTGCTTGAGAATGGTAAACAATGTTTGCAAAACACTGATAGTCTAAAGACGATAATACATGATACCGGTTTGGAACAAATACCAGTTGAGCATAAGTCATACATACAAAAAGTGATCTCAAATCAAGTGTGTGTCCATCAATGACAATCACAACATCATCATCAAAAATGCCAACATGACTAGGGTGCCCCATTGCGAATAGAGTGCCCTAGGATACTTAGGGGCCCGAGCAATGGGCACAGACCCATTTTTGGTGATGACATCATAATCTTTAAATCAATGAAAGAATGAAAAAAGTCAAAGGGAGCCAATGAAAGGTCAACTTACCTCATCAAATGGTCAACCGATGAGTATGGACTAGTGCAGGATCTCCATCCATGTAGGTCGCTCAAGTCAGTTTCGAGGCATGGTGGCTAATAGGTGGGCTCCTCTATAGTGAATAGCGGCAATAAGTAAAAAAAGTGACAAATGAAAATGTCACTTTCATATTTATGAGTTATGCACTTTTCTCATTTTATGATTTTAAGTTAAAAACCCTAATTTATGCATTTTTCCTTTAATCTCTCATATCTCGAGCTAGGGTGCTCTGATTCTTGCACTGTCGGTGGCATTGGAATTGTGAGTTTTCCCTCCCACTCCATAATGTGCTTGGATGAACAATCAATCCTTGTTGTGAACTTACTTCATCAAAATATTTATCATAATTCATTGTGGTAAACATGATACCCTATTTCACCTCACTAATTAGCAAGATGAAATAGGAAGGTCATATAGCAACCCGCAAATTTCATCACCTTCCATAGTAATAATTAGGTGATTTTGTAATCTAACATGTGGTTTTGTAGGGTGTAGTTCCTAATTGTGTATTGCAGATACTGATGTTCGTCCGACAACTTATGGATATATCCTTTTTCAAATAATGTTTACTTTTTTAGTACTTTAGCTTGCATATGCATGTAGTGTCATATGACCGCTAAAGTGGGGGAAAAATATAGTGTTGTAAATTGTACATGCCCTTGATAGGATGGTACAATTTCACACTTAGGTTAGTACCTGCCTTAGTATGTCTTGCATCTTACATTTCTAATTCCCCTTTGAGCATTTAATTAATTAATTTAATTAAATCTAAAGTCATGTTTCATCACTTTACATATTATAAAGTTGGGCACTTTACCCTAACCGTTCCCCTTTCCATTTTATTCCTCTAGTGAGTCATTTAATCATCAACCCTAATTATGTCTTATTTCGACCTTTAAGGCCCTATTTCACATATCAAAACATCTCAAAATCAACTGTAACTTTGGGAAGCGCTCTAATATCATCATATCTAACCACCCCAAAAATCTGGTGAAAAGTTGGTCAGACCGTGGTGGGAATGCACATGGTCCTCGACTTTTTTCCCAAATTTTGGGAGCATAATCCTATGATATAATAATGCTTAACCACAAAATATTGGCAAGGAATTCAAATCCAAGGTCGACCTAAAGACGAAATTAATATCTAGAGTTTCATACTTAAGAGCTCTCTTTCTTCATTTGAAGGGGTCTTCTTCTAAGAATCTAAGAGAAGGTTTTTGGAGTATTAATGAGCCTTCCTTGCAGCGAAAGAGTGTATCTTTTAAGTCTTCAACAACATTCAACATTCATCAATCAAATATTCATCAAGCATCATTTCATCAATTGGGGGCTTTTGAAGGTATAGGAGAACAATAAGAGATCACTGACTGAAGATTGGCTTGTACCTCTCTCTTGGGGTTGGGTATGGTTTCATGTTGTTTTCATGTCTTTGCATAAGCTTCATTTTTATTCATATTCATTCTTTAGATCACTTTGCACCATGGATTTAGAGCATTTACTTTGTCAATTATAAGAAATTAGGGTTTACTCTTTAAGGTTACTCTAGATTGTTTGCTTTCATTTTAGGATCTTGCACACACAATTTTAGTACATTTTATCACTATTTGTGGAGGTGTAAATCACCAACACAAGGGTTTGACTAAGGAAAAACCCTATATAGCCACCCAAAACCCTATTTTACAGCTTCAGATACAGGTTCAGCTCCAAGCGTTGCTGGAAGTTTCAGGTTCAGAGGAGCACATAGAGATAATTTTTGGGTGCAAATTTCATCAAAAACCCCAAGGATAGGGGGGTGGTGCCCTAGTCCTGCCTAGGACAGGGGTGTGGTGCCTTGGTCTAGCCCTCTGTCAGTAGGATTTGGTAGGATAGTGTCTTGCAGGCTTCAAAACTTATCCTGTCAGTTGCAGCTCCAGAATTGCAGAATCAGGATGGTGGCGTGGCACCTTGGTCTCAGACATTTCTACTCAGATTTTAGGCATAGGTGCACCTCTAATTTTATCTCTTAATCTGTACTTTTCAGTAGTATATCACTTGTCCTTTGATCTACATTTCCAGATTAGGGTTTGCTTGTTTACTTGCATTCTAGGATAGATTGCATTTTTTAATCATTCCTCTCTCTCATTTACAACAAAGGAATAGTAAACCTAAGAGGTGATCCTTATCTCTCTCTTCCATACAATAAGTAGCCTGAAGCATGTCACCTCCCTAGGCTCATTCATATTCTGTGAGTGTGTATGAAAGTGGAATTAGGGCTTTCATACTTAGTCTCACTTTTTCCCCTACACACTATCAATGTATGTACTTGACATTCATGACCTCATTAGGACCTCTAGCTGAAACATGACCCCTTAAGACACTCATTATCACATGACTCCTTATGAAATTAATTATCACATGACCCCTTATACTTTCAATGTATGTACTTGACATTCAAGATATCATTAGGACCTCTAGTTGAAATAAGACACCTTAAGACATTAATTATCGCATGACCTATTATACTTTCAATGTAAGTACTTGACATTTAGGATCTCATTAGGACCTCTAGTTGAAATAGGACCCCTTACTTGACATCCTCAATCACATGACCCCTTAAGACATGAATAAGTACTACTAACATGTATTTATTAATTTTTTAATCATTCTCAGTCATTATCCACTTAAACATCAAGACCACATTTATTTATTAGTATGTAAATGTATTTTAAAGTTGTAGTAAGATATCTTAAATATCATTGTAGGGTCTTGGTGGCAATATGCCACAATAGAGGCTGGGGGTATGAGTTGAAACCAAATGATCCATCCCTCATCAAACTTTTATGGATCCTCCTTATGTCATTGTTCCTATTCCTATTCATTAGCTTTCCATGATATCAATGATATTAGGAGCATTGAGAATGTTCTCTCTACTAATCTTAGTGATCAAACTACTGATATGACAACTCGTCATGATGATGGAGGATCATCAAGAGGAGATGGTGCCAGTAGGTCCACTCCATGTGTGAGAACTCCATTTTATCACAAGTTGTAGTTGATTATGATGTGGCCTTGGTGATGGTGTTTTTGAACACACAGAGGGACTGAGAGGGTGGTGAATCAATCTGGAACTTCAAAATATATTAATTATAAATAGCATCAACTTACTTAACAACAACACAACAATCATCAACATGTAATCACTAAATTTACATGGAAAACCCAAATAGGGAAAAACAATGATTAGAATCTAACTCAAAATATGAACAATAATGATTACAACATGTTAGGCTTACTACCAAGGAGAAACAACAACTAAAAGACTTGTAAGGCTAAGGCACACTTCCTTAGGGAAAGATTAAAAGACTTACAAAATTGAGGCTCATTGCTTCAGGGCAGGATACACATTGTTGCCAAAGGACCCATTGTCAATCAACAACAAAGGAAATAGCTGAATTGAAACTAAGAAGGATTCTCCTAAACATGAAATTTTCCTTGAACAATTGGATCAAGCAACCAACATGACAAACACATCTAACAACTTTTATTGTCACAACACATTGTCTCACTAAATATATCATGTTCAAAGCTCTTATGACTTTCACACATTAAGAATCTTAGATATGCTTGCATATCATTAGCATACACTTCACATACAATTTACTTTTCCAAAACACAAAAACTCTCTCTTTTGCACTCCTTAAATATGAGATGCAACATTGAAAACCTAATTGAGGGTCGACCAAAAATAAGAGAAGCAATATTACAAAAATTAAGCCACCCAGACCAAAAATACTCAAAATAGTCCACTCCAAGAGAAAGAGGGAAGAAAAAAAAATTACAATACATCCTTCCAGAATTAATCCAATGAACCACACATGTTAATACATTCTCCAAATTTGTTACCCAACATAACGTGTAGATATAGATATCAATCAGCCATAGAACATCTTCCAATGCAAAATACTCCATGCGGATCTCCACATGCCAAGGTGAGACCCATAACAACATCCCAATATAGCTTCCAACTCATATATAGACCAAAATAATATGATCTAATTAAGATAAATTAATCAAACATATTGAGTCACAACATAACTGAATACCCTTAACATAAATCAATAAATCTCTCTTGAAGAAAAAAGAAACCATTTGAGAAACATACTAAGAATACTACACCTGCCATTAAAAACAATGTCGACTAAATTGCAACGTAATTTGCAACATATTAGAGGGCACCAAAAGCTTCCTAGACCATTCTAATAGACACACTTCGTATCAAAGAACAAAGATAAGAATCCAAAAACAATACCACACCCAACACCAAAAGTATTGAACTCAATCTACAACTTAGAGCACAACTACAACAACCAGAATCATATCTGGACCAACATCCATCCAAATAAATAGGTTTCACATCAATGATGACCATAAAAGCTTATGCTTCCAACAATCTCCCCCTTTTTCATTGATGGAAATGCTTGATCATAACACTTGAACATCTTGAACAAATCTAGCAAATCTCAAAACAACTCTCTCCCCCTTTGACAACAATTAGAAAGGGCTCTGCATAACACACTAACCAACACATATCACTGCTTCTCCTAAGAACAACCACAACATCAATCCATGATTTAAAGGATAAGAATTGAATCTCCCCTTGGAAAGATGCACCATTAAATTGCATATAGTTAGAAAAATGAGGGGCAATAACCCCTAGCTTCTTTGTGAGATACTCAAAAGTATCATTCATCAATGATTTAGTAAAATTGTTTGTTACCTATTCTTTTGTACAAATGTATTATAATTTGACATCTTTCTCTGCAACCTTCTCTCTTAAGAAATGATAACGAATTGAGATATGTTTTATTTTTGAATGCATAACTAGATTCTTTTAAATGTTTATAACACTAGTGATCATACATGATAGGAATAGCTTCATCATATATCACTTTGATATCCTTAAGAGTCTACTTCATCCACGTAGCTTGAGTATAACAAGATGTTGCAATAATGTATTCTACTTATTTAGTAGATAATGATACTAATTCCTAGTTCTAACTTATACATGAAACCAATCTCTCTCTCAAAAAGAATACACCCATTGCCAACAACAATGAGAGAAAACTAAGAGGGGGGGTGAATCAATTTTCACTAGATGTATAAACTTAATCACAAAAAAATATATGATAAACTACAAGAATAACAAAGATAAAAAAATTGACACACAACACCAAGATTTTGACATCCACATTGGTGGGGAAACCAACTTCAAGACACAGCACTTGGGGGCCCCACATGGACAACCCGGTTAAGGGAAAAACCAAGATGGGAACCTACCCACAATAAGATGATACGCTACAACAATATGTAAGAATATTATATTGGGGAATGCACATGCAGTCAGGCACACTACCTAGAGCTCACTACTCAAAATATAATGACCCAAAAGGCTACAACCCTTAGGGAAGTCTCACTAACTTACAACAAGATTCAAGCTACAATCTGGTAGGAATGAACTACAATAATAACATCTCCCAATGCCTGATGACATTTTCGGATAAGCACAATGTCTGCTCTGCAACACCAAAATCTTCTCAATCACAATATTGAAGGATGAATCACTTGATCACACATACACCACTCTCTGATAATGCAAACACAACCTTAATTCCTAAATCATATGACAATATCACCTATTTATACAATTCATCAACCTTGACAACAAGGTCGTCTAAACCCTCAACTCAGAATTATTAAATTACATCACGTGATACAAAGATCAAACACAGGACCGATATAATAATTTACATGACATAACATGGACCTAATGCAAGTCTCTAAACATGCAGCACCACAGGAAATCACTCCAAGATCAACCACAACATGCTACAAGACCAGTAAAATCTCATAACATGAAGAACATCACCGGGTCAATAAAATCACCAAAAACTCGCACAACGATCAATGCGGATCATCAAGAAAAATAGGACACAATTAGAAAACACCACAAAGTATTTTAAATAATCAATAACATCTACACCAACACCACTTATCAAATCTTCATTTGTCAACATCTGGAACTCAAGAACACTCAAATGACAACAACTGTCACAAAGAAAGATAACTTGTGGAGCACCAAATCATGAATCATCTGAAATGAAGATACAGAAGACTATCCCAAACAATATCCCAAAATATCAACTCAAGATCTCATCACACCAAAATATACTAGAGAAAAAACTCAACTCTGCAAAGCATTAATCAGATAAACAAACTGCAAAATTGGATCATCTGATATGATCAATTAAGCTTCCCCAATCACCAAAACAATTACAGAAGAATATAATGATACTAAAGATACTCTATACACCAAACCATAATCATAATGAACCAATCAAAAATCACCAGAGTAGGAATATGTTGACATCAATGACAACAACATATCTTAGCAGCAGCAATGTCCAACAATCTCCCCCTTTGGTATTGATGACAACATATGAATGTGAAAAAAAATCAATACAAAGAAACATCTCCAACAAACTCCCCCTACGATACATGGTTCTAGTTCTTATGATCTATCTAAGTGTTGGCAATATGGAAGGATTGATTATGTGTTGCATTGATGTTTTGTCATTGATGTCAACACTAGCTGTTATGACAAGTTTTGGTTACCAGCATAAGATCTAGTGTTACCGGTAGTAGAGACTATCTATTGGACACTTCTAGCATGTTTGGATCAATGGAATGTGTTTGGTTATATGTGGTACATGATTTTGGAGCATGTCTTGGTGAGATGGTATTGACTTGTTAATTGGATGCTACCATACATTCTAGTAAACCCTTACTGGCATAGGTTAAAGGTTTTACCAATAGAGCTTCTATCCAGAATACTTGACATGATGCATAAGTGGTGTTGGTGCAACTTATAGATGGAATTTGGGATGCAGAAGATTTTCTCTGAGCGTGATTCAACTAGGTGGAGAAATCACTTTGGCATGGTGGACCCATAATAGGTTTGGTGCCTATCTAGGTTATGGACCGGTATCATGTTAACGTGTTCTCTACACGTTACTGGGATGATTTATGGAATGGTTAATGTTCTTTTGGTCTAAAGCTGACATGGCATATCATTGTAATATGGATATATGTAATGAACTTATTGTAATATCTATAGGTGGCCGACCTAATTAGTTCAGGCCTTAGGGTTGGTATAAATCAATGTAAGATATCATTGTAGATCATATATATGGATATGGGAAAGGAAATGTAATGTGCAAATATTGTAATATCATTCGGGAAGAGGATTAGGTCGATCATTGAAGATCGAATTGGGTTTATGTAAGAGGTCAAAGACCTCCGACATTGAGCTTAACCAGGACTGTAATCAAGCATGGTAGATACTATCTCTGGTAGTTCATTCTACTAGATTATTGTCCAAAACTCTTGAGGTGGTTTTAACCTCTCTGTAGTCAGTGTGCCTTCCTGCATGTGTAGGCCTATCATTGTATCACATATTTTATGTAGAAGTATCATCTGACTTTAGGTAGGCTTCCCACCTTAGTTTTTCCCTTTATCGGGTTTTCCACGTACAAATCATGGTGCTATGTGGTAAGGTTGCATTGTGGTTGCATTGTGTTGATTTTTTGTTTTGTTGTTGAGTTGCATTGTTTACCGGTATCTGTTTCTACTAGTATCCATTTCTTCTATTCTGGTATTTAATGTTTATGTGCTCTGGTTTAAGGTTGTATAGTGGATTAATTGTTATTTTCTATTAACAACTGATTCACCCCCCCCACTCTTAGTTGTTCACCAGTTATCCTGACAATTGGTATCAAAGCTTTGGTCCTCTTTTGTAGAAGCTTAACCACTTGAGGTAGATCCTATGGTAACTAATCCACCGACAACTATCTTTAGAAGAGAAATCCCTAAGATTGATGGAACAAATTATGGGATATGGAAAATCCAAATGGAGACTCATCTTAGATGTCTTGGCAAGGATATTTAGGAGATCACTGAGAAAGGTTACACACCTTATGATCCGACATCTGGAAATCCTACTCCTATAGACTTGGACAAGAATATTGAGAATGATTGTAGAGCTAGAGAAGCCCTCCTGTGTGTGCTTACTGGTCAACAGATCATGGGATTGACTGCTAAATCATTTCCAAAGGTTATGTGGGATAAATTGCAAACTCTCAATGAAAGTGACCCTACTGTCAAAATTGCTAAACTTGATGGCTATCGGGTGAGATATGAGAACTTGAAGATGGATGACAATGAAAGAATCGCTACATTTATGGAGAGAGTAAATGAGATTTTCATGGGAATTCAATGTTGTGGAGGATCTCTGAGTGAAGATGAAATAGTTTCCAAAGTCTTGAGAGCCCTTCCACTGGCTTACAAGATGAATGCAACTGTATTTAATGAATTGTGAATAATGGCAAACACCTCATTTAACAGAGACATTCTGATTGGGAAGTTATCTGCTTTTGAGCTTGAAGAATTTGGACCTTCTGGAGCTGCAAAATCTAAACCTTCTTTTCATGCATCATCATCATCTACCAACAAGAATGATTGGAAATCCCTATATGCAAAGGAATTGGAAGACATGAGGAAAGAGGATGAAGAAATTGAGCAACTTGAAGCCTTATTTGCTAGAAGAGTACCTAAAGGACTGACAAGAAGTAAGTATGAAGGAAAAGCACCTTTTAAATATTTGTATGTCATAAGATTGGTCAGTTTGCATCTAGATGTCCTGAAAGGAATGCAAGATTTGAGGAAAGAGTTAAGAAATTATTCAAGCCTAATCAGAACACATATAGATTCAAGAGAAACAAACAATGCTACATAGCTCGATGAAGAAGGAGTAAGTGATGACTTTGAGGATGAACTTGTAGAAGACTCTTCTAATGGATCTGACAATGGAAAGGAATTGGTGTTCTTTTCCCTAAAAGAAGATGAACCAGAACCGGCTATCAAGAATAAAGAAAAGGCCCTGGCAGCAAAAGTTGAAGATAGGGATGAATGGGTAATTGATAGTGGATTCTCACATCATATGAGTGGAGATAAAATAAAAAATTTGTCCTTGGACGAATACAATGGCGGTCAAGTAAGATTTGGAGATGACAAAGCATATGTGATCAGAGGTAGAGGTACTATTTCTCTTGATGGTAAGCATAATACTGACAATGTCTATTATGTAGAAGGTTTAAAGAATAATCTTTTGAGTGTTGGTCAATTGGGGTACAAGGGATTCCAAATTCAATTCAAGGATAGAAAATGAAAAATCATTAACAAGACTAGTTTGAAGATTGCTACCGATACTCAGACTAGAGGTAATATCTTTCACCTCAACACTAGTAATATGGCATGTTTGATTGCTCAGATTGATGAGAGTTGGTTATGGCATAAAAGGTTGTGTCATGTTAATTTTGATTGCATTACCAATACCAGTTCAACAAAGGAAGTTAGAGATATACCTAAGATTATGAAGCCTAAAAATAATTTATGTAAGGAATGTCAATTGGGAAAGAAAATTAGAACTACTTTTAAGAGCATACAAGATAAATCTAATGATGTTCTTGATTTGATTCATATTGACTTATGTGGTCCAACAAGGACTAGAATCTTTCAAGGTGTAAGGTACTTGATGCTGATATTTGATGATTATTCTAGAATGATGTTGGTGACTTTTCTTAGAGAGAAGTCTAAAACTTTTGAGAAATTCAAGATCTTTAAAGGAAAATTAGAAACTAAAATTGGACTGAAAATCAAATGTCTAAGATCAGATGAAGGTGGTGAGTTCACTTCTCATGAATTTAACAGTTATTGTGAGACAAATGGAATTAGGAGACAGTTATCTGCTCCTAGGACTCCTCAACAGAATGGAGATGTGGAAAGAAAGAACAGAACCATTTTGGATGCAACAAGAATTATGATGATGGAAGCCCAATTACCTCACATCTACTGGAGAGAAGCAGTGAGTACAACAATCTACACATTCAACAAAGTTCACATCAACGGTGAAACCGGTAAGACTCCTTATGAATTATGGTTTGGACATACACCTATTGTTAAATATTTCAGAATTTTTGGAAGTAAATGTTATATCAAAATGGATGATTCAATTGGGAAGTTTGATCCTAGATGTGATGAAAGAATATTTCATGGTTATTCTAATCAAAGCAAAGCATATAGATGTTATAACAAAAGATTGCAGAAAACTGTCGAAAGTGCAAATGTGAAATTGGATGAGAAATACAAAATTCAATCTATATGATATGACAGGGAACCAGTAGTGGAAATGATCATAACTGAACCAACAATGCCTCAACCGGTACAGTACATTGAGACTATTACACCGACATAGTTAGAAAATTCAACTGTGACTGATGATCAGATCGGTGAACCTGAAGTTCAAAAGACTCCAAGGTATGTAAGATTAAACCACTCTGAAGATCAAATCATTGGAGATAGGAACAAGGGAGTTATGACAAGAAAAAGGTTGGCAAATGAAGAGGTATGTTTTATTTCTCAAGTTGAACCAACATCTGTTATTGAAGCTTGTAAAGATAAATATTGGTTAAAGGCTATGGAAGATGAATTAGATCAGATAGAAAAGAATGAGACTTGGACTTTAGTTCCTTGGCCTAAAAATGAGAATGTTATTGGAACTAAATGGGTTTTTAGAAATAAACTAAATTTGGATGGTCAAGTTATAAGAAACAAGGCTAGATTGGTTTGTAAAGGATACTCTCAAAAGGAAGGAATTGATTATGGTGAGACTTTTGTACCTGTAGCTAGAATTGAAGTTGTTAGATTATTTCTTGCCTATGCAACATATAAGAACTACAAGGTTTATCAAATAGACGTTAAATGTGCATTTTTGAATGGTGAACTTGAAGAAGAGGTATACATTGAGCAGCTTGATGGTTTTTCACTAACAGATGATAAGGATATGATTTGTAGGTTAAAGAAAGTATTATATTGATTGAAACAAGCTCCCAGAGCTTGGTATGCAAGGTTTGATAAATATGTTTTGAATTTTGGTTTTACTAAAGGCGGTGCTAACACTAATTTGTATTATAAAATTACTAATGATGATATTCTAATTATTGAAGTATTTGTTGATGATATCATTTTTGGAGGAGAAGATAAATTGTGCATGGAATTTGCTAACAACATGAAGAATGAATTTGAAATGTCCATGATTGGTGAAATAATTTTTTTCCTAGGTTTGTAGATTACTCAAACTAACAAAGGCATCTTTATCTGTCAAACAAAGTATCTATGATAATTTTTGAAGAATATTGGTATAGATAATTCCAAACTGGTAAGTACTCCTATGGTGACAAGTGAGAAACTATCTATCAAAGATACATCTGCACTAGTAAATTCAACAAGGTATAAGTCTATGATTGGTGTCTTGTTATATCTAACTTAGACTAGACCAGATATTATGAATGTCGTGAGTATTGTTTCAAGATATTAAAGTAATCCTAAAGAAAATCATGAATGTGTAGTAAAGAGGATATTCCAGTATCTACAAGGCACAACTGAATATGGCTTATTGTATTCTAGAGATGATAAGTTCACTTTATGTGCATATATAGATTCAGATTGCACAGGAGATACTGATGACAGGAAGAGCACTTCTGGTGGAGCCTTCTTTCTTGGAAATAAACTGGTTTTGTGGATCAGCAAAATAAAAGTCATGCATTTTTTTTATCTACTGCTAAAGCTGAATATGTTGCAGCAAAAACTAATTGTACACAAGTCCTGTGGATGAAGCAAATGTTGAAGGATATTAGGGTAAATTTTAGTGAACCGGTATTTATCTACTATGATAACTCTACAGCTATTGACATGTCTAAGAATCTGGTATTTCACTCTAAGACTAAGCACATATCAATAAAGTATAACTTTCTGAAGGACAACATCGAAGAAAATGAAGTCAAATTGGTTTATGTGAACACCAAAGAGCAGATTATAAATATATTCACTAAACTGTTGTCTAAATAATTATTTGAGTATTTGAGAGAAAGGTTGGGGGTTTCTGCCCCTCCGAGAGAGACTTGATTGATATAGTTTGGCATCAGTCTGGCATGCATAATTAGATATACTATTCATTTCGGCACTAATGAGTGGTGATACTACTCAGGGGGAGTAGCCAGCTCTGAGATTCATAAAATTTTGATATCTATGTCATATCTCTAGCATTGATGTCAAAGGGGGAGAGATATTGATGTGAAAAAGAATATATAAAAGCTATACAGAGATATTATTAAAAGGGGGTGTTTTTTGGTTGTCTTCCATTGGGGGAGACTTGTTTGGTATTTCTTGGTACTTACATGTTTTTCACATCTAGTGTTGCCATCAATGACAAAGAGGGAGATTGTTAGCAATATGGAAGGATTTATTATGTGTTGCATTGATGTTTTGTCATTAATGTCAACACTAGCTGTTATGACAGGTTTTGATTATCGACAGAAGATCTAGTGTTACCAGTAGTACATACTATCTATTGGATACTTCCGGCATGTCTGGATCAATGGAATATGTTTGGTTATATGTGGTACATGATTCTAGAGCATGTCTTGGTGAGATGGTCTTGACTTGGTAATTGGAAGCTACCATACATTCTAGTAAACCCTTACCAGCATAGGTTCAAGGTTTTACCAGCAGAGCTTTTATTAAGAATCCTTGATAGGATGCATAAGTGGTGTTGGTGCAGCTTCTAGATGGAATTCAAGATGCAGAAGATGTTCTCTGATCATGATTTAACCTGGTGGATACATCTCTTTGGCATGGTGGACCCAGAATAGGTCTGGTTCCTATCTAGGTTATGAACCGATATCATGTTAATGTGTTCTCTACATGTTACCGAGACAATTTATGGATTGGTTAATGTTATTTTTGGTCTGAAGATGACATGGCATATCATTGTAATATGGATATATGTAATGAACTTATTGTAATACCTTTAGGTGCCCAACTTAATTAGTTCAGGCCTTAGGGTTGGTATAAATCAATGTAAGATCTCATTGTAGATCATATATATGGATATGGGAAAGGAAATGTAATGTACGAATATTGTAATATCATTTAGGCAGAGGATTAGGTCAATCATTGAAGATCAAATTGGGTTTATGTAAGAGATCAAAGGCCTCCGGCATTGAGCTTAACCGGGACTATAATCAAGCATGGTAGATGCTATCTCTGGTAGTTCAATCTACTTGATTATTGTCCAAATATCTTGAGGTGGTTTTAACCTCTCTATAGTCAGTGAGACTCTTTTGTAATGAGCAGTGTGCTCTAGGAAGTGTGCCTTCTTACATGTGTAGGCCTCTCATTATATGACATACTTTATGCAGAAGTATCATCTGACTATCGATAGCTTCCCACCGTGGTTTTTCCCTTTATCGAGTTTTCCACATACAAATCATGGTGTTATGTAGTATGGTTGCATTGTGTTGATTATTTGTTTTATTATTGAAGTGCATTTTTTACCGGTATATATTTCTTCTATTCCGGTATTTAATGTTTATGTGCTCTAGTTTAAGGTTGTATAGTGGATTATAATATGTTAACAATTGATTCACTCCCCCCCCTATCCCCCCCTCAGTTGTTCACTAGTTATCATAACACTAAGATGGATGGTACATGGCTAAAGGAGCCTATAAATTTCATGCACGTGAGTTGGTACTATGCATAGAAGTTTCTATGTGTCATGTGCATGATACTTATTGTACTAAGATCACTGTGCTATGGCATTCCATCTATACCATGTTCTTCTGTTTCATGTATTATGATGTATACATATGTATGGTTAATTTATTTATGCAGATTTTAGACATATATGCATATATTATTTCTATGCATGATAGCTAAATTTTATTTTGTCAATACTTATTATTTAATCATTTAGCACATTTCTTTCTTTTAAACCATGTATCATATAGCATCTACCTATATCATCACATTGTATTAGATCATCATTATATTTAATCATTAATGTGTATAACATATGTAAAATTAAATCATGATAGCATCTAGTTTATCATATATCACATATGAATCCATAACATACATGAAATAAAATGCATACATACATGTAAAGACACAAGTAATGGCTGCATCAAAATCACATATGAAGACAAGTGTCACATCACTACAAAAAATGTGATGTCATTATATGTGTATATGACTATACTAGTATATTTAACAAAAGAATGTTAAAAATCATAAAATACGTCATCTATATATCTCTATCAAGAGTATATCTACATCATGAAAATCTAGAATCATGATCACTAAAGGATCTTGGTCTTTGCATGATGGTTAAAAGACTAAGGTGGATTGGGATCGAGTGGCTAATGCACTCCATTTACGAAGTGCCCTTAGCTCTCCCTACATATATGTTATCATCTCTCTAGGACATTGGCTCCTCCCTGAGAGCATCTTCTCATTCTAT
Organism: Cryptomeria japonica; assembly: GCF_030272615.1. Classification (NCBI taxonomy): domain Eukaryota; kingdom Viridiplantae; phylum Streptophyta; class Pinopsida; order Cupressales; family Cupressaceae; genus Cryptomeria; species Cryptomeria japonica. The sequence continues at coordinate 222,252,554 of NC_081409.1, forward strand.
TGCTATTCCTAGGTCACCCATCATTTGGTGCACTCTGGGGTGGTCATGGTCACTACTAGTGCAACTCTATGTAGTGTCAAACTACCCTTAGAGATTTTGATATATCTCTACAAGGCCTCATGTGCCCTCTTAACACTCTCTACCCATGTCATGGCTTGGTCTCTCTATACGAGGATAATGCAAAGATCCACTATGGCTTGGTCTCTTTGCCCCATTGTAGTGTGTAGATTAGTGTCTCTTTTCACCAAGTTGAATCTCAACTCCTTGTAAGGTTTTTGCAACCATGATACAAGCTCAAACAACTATACATGTTTCCCAACTAACTAGTGATGTCAGTAAGCATTGAAGATAAGGCCTCGAGTATGGATTTTAGATACAATGTTAAAGAATGATTAATGGATGAAACTTAGCCACTCCATGATGCCCTCTACAAACATACAAAATATCAACATTAGTATCTATATCATCATAAATCATATCTCATCTATATCAAGTATAGCATCTATATCATATATGAAATCACAAGTATACCTAGATCAATCCTCTACCAGTTGGGGTTTGGTGGAGGCACCCTATTGTTGGTTTCTCTCGAAGTCTCCACTAGTATAGTGGATAGTTTCCTAGATTGGATGTATTTAGTGGAAGAACTGATAGTCATAATGGTACTCATGGAGCTAAAGTCGGTCTGGTTGTGACGAGGCTAGCCACACACTACCACTATCTGGGCCTCTCGCCTTCTACCTCTATTCACTCCTCCTATTACCTCCCTTGCTATTGTTTGTCCTCCTAATCTCCTCCCAATAGGCCTACATCTCCCCTAGGTACATATATGAGAAAGATGGGGGCATGACCCTTGATGATCCACCAATCAATGAAGCTCTTTTTGAATCTAACATTAGCTATATCCAATTTTGGGGGACGTCATCATTGTCACTCTATGGTGGGTTCTTACATGCATCCCCTATCATCGTTCATGGAAGATCCTATGGCCTTGCAACACTCCTCACCGACCTCAAATATGTGGCGATAACTATTGGCAGAGCCTATACCTTCCCAACTAGTTGCATGGAATGCTATGAGTATTACAAGATGACAATGCATGATCATGTCAACTAACAATGAACCAATCATGTTGTATACAATGTATCTATGTGCAAATGTAGAACATAGAGCCATTTCTAGATAGGGCTAGTAGATGATATCTCAATCCCAAGATGATCTATGGCAACCCTCACATACATCAATTTTTTTGTCCTCCACTGTGTCACCGTAGGGGATAAGCATGTACTCATGGAATATCAGCTAGAATGGGGCATAGATATCCTACTAGCCTTGTACAAGTGATATGCTCAAACATCCACACCTACAATTATGTATAGGTGGTGATGCCATGGTACTTTTTATGAACATACTTGCTTAGTCCATGGTATAAGGGGGCAAGCGTGCTAGATCCCTAGAAAATATTATGCCTTGCTCCTCCATCTCTCTAATATATGTGATGAGGTCTGCTAGAAGCTAGGTGCCCTATCCATTTGTAGCAAATCGGAGTGTTAGAATTGTGATCATAATGCACTTTATGAGTGGTACCAGTATGCATCCCTACTCAAGACATCAAAGATAGATGTGTCCCATCATGTCTATAACTTGAGTCGTGCACAATTTTTGTCCATCTCGGATCACCTAGGGTGATGTCCACTAACACTCACTAACCTCAAATGGGTAGACAAAGGATTTAGTTTACACCGAGTAATGTCACTATCATTTCCCCTATTAGAAGATGGAATGACATTGTATCAGTATCACATCCTTGATGAGAAACATCGACGCATGCAACCAAAACTCTAGAATATGATATCCCACTAGAGCCCTACCTACTATAGTCATTGTGTTGCTAACAACTCATTTGCGCAATCATTCAATATGCTTAGTAGATTTATGTTGGCATGATTGTAGACCTCTAGAAGCACCTGCATCAATTAAACTCCATCAGTTCCATATTTTATATCATTCTATATCATAAACATGCAAACATTCTAATCTATCTTTTTCATTAGGTCTTTAGGATGCTAGGATGTCAGGAGGAAGCCGACATTTCTAGTTCCTTAGATGCCAATGTGGAGTTCATCTTGGGATGAATGTGTGGACCTAGGATGTATAAAAAAATGGGACACATGCAATGCCCTAAAAACTAAAATGCCTATAAAATACACAAAAATCTACTAGAAGACTTGTAATGAAGCTTACCTCATATGGATGGTCACCTTTCTTTATGACGGTTCACAACTCCTTGATGCCTAGAGATATTTTCAAGTTTTTTTTTGTCTCTATACAAATTACAATGAAATCCTCATGGTGAATAGTTAAAATGACCCTTCCAAGGGCCCACCTCTTGAGTATATAGAAAAATTTCACCCAAAATTTGCAAATAATTTTTTGGCGGTTCTAGATCATCCTTCTTCTTGTTTTACCCCACCTCACTAGGGGGAAAATATGAGTGGGCATATACTTGTCCTTTAGCTGTTAGGTCCCGGGGACAACTGAGAGAGGGGGGGTGAATCAGTTGTCCAATAAATTCTAACCAAAATCAACTTAACCAAACTTAATACTTAATATCGGTAAACCAAGCTTTATGTCGGTAGACAAATTATCAGTTAATTGCAATACCGATAAATATTAATGCATGAAACAGAAAGATAATAACATCCACAACACATAACACCAATATTTGCATGTGGAAACCCTGTAAGGGGAAAAACCACGGTGGGAAACCTTTCCCATAATCAGATGATACTACTGCAGATAGTATGTGTGTACAATATGGGGTCTACACATGCAGAAAGGCCAAGTGCGTAGAGCTCACTGCTCAATCACAAATGGGAGTCACACTGACTACAATTGGATGATTAAATCCAATGATAATGTACAACTCAAAATAGCATCTCCATATGCTGGATTCAGTACCAGTTTAGCTCCGATATTCCTTCTTCAAACCTTCCTTCAATATTGAATGATGTCTGCATGTATAACTCTACTAATATTCGCATATACTGAATTACAATCCTTTTTCTCAATTGCATATTAATCTCACAAATGAGATCTTACATTTATACCATAACCTAAGACCAATTAAGTAGGTCGTCTCACTAAAAGATATTACAATAAAATCAATTACAAGTAAAAAAATATCTGATGCATGATGTCGGCTCAATGCATTTTCAATAACAACAAAATCAACTTCTTGACGTGTCGTACTGATCTGGAATAGATAACCTTGCCAGTGTATTTCCTGGACCTATTTGCCAGTAATAGAAAATATGAAAACTCGAATAAGCCAATGATCAAATCATCAAGACAAAGTGCCCAAACGATGTGTTCAACATAACCAAGTAGTCTTTAGGTCTTTCCAAGTGCTGGTGAACAATATATCCTATCGGTGAACCAAATACCGGTGACTGTGCATAAGTCACTTGCTTTCCAGTGAACATAACCAATTCTCTAGGTGTTGACAGGTGTTGACATCAATGAAAAAACCATATCAACATATCCAAAATACCAACAATCTCCCCCTTTGGCATTGATGGCAACACAAGATGGAAAAATTATCAAAGTGCCAAAACAGAAATGCCAAAAACCAAAAATCCAACAATCTCCCAAAGAGATCATAACCAGAAATCATAATGTCACTCCCCAAAATAACAATCTCTCCCCCAAGGAGTAATATGTGTTTTCCAAGTGTTTTTCCATATCATTCTCTCCCCCTTTGACATCAAATGCCAAAGCAAATACAAATACCAGGTTCAAATACAAAATACCAACTCAAGATATCAACTCATTATAAAATACCAACTACTCCCCCTGAGAAGTATCTCTTCTCATCAAAGCCGGAATAGAATATTTCTTTGTTAATTTTGTCGGTTGATGACAAACATCAACTGTCAAAGTCTCTACCGGTGGGGGTATAACCCCAAGCTGATCTCTGAGATATTCAAAAGTCTCCTTAGGCAAAGGCTTAGTAAAGATATCTGCAATCTGCTCTTTAGTATTCACATAAACCAATTTCACTTCTTTTTCTTCAACATTCTCTTTTAGAAAATTCAATTTGATAGAAACATGTTTAGTTTTAGAGTGTAATACCGGATTCTTAGTGTGTAGGAGAAAAAGCGAGACTAGGCTAACTTGACCTAATCCTACCTTTCGACACACACTGTGGAATATGAAAGAGCCTAGAGGTATCACACAATTGGCTACTTCTTTTTGTGGAAGAGAGAGCCACGGGCTACCTATTAGGGTTTCTATTCCTTTGTTGTAATTGAAAGATAAAGTGATGCAAGTTCAATCCCTAACCCCAAAGTGCAAGTATGAACTAATAACAAGATTGCAGAATTGAGATTAAACAATGGAAAGCTATAAACACAAGGACAAGAAAAGAATGTAGATGCGTACCCGAAGTTAAAATCTGAGTGAAAATGTTCGAGACGGGGGCGTGGGCACCACTGTCCTGATTCTGCTCCTGAAACTGCTATTTTGCAACCTGAAAAGCTGTCGGAAATGCTGAACTTGCTATCTGACAGAGGGACCAGGGCACCTAGCGCCTCTGTCCTAGGGACTAGGGCGCCCAGCGCCCCTATCCTGGCAGGACCAGGGCACCCCATGCCCCTGTCCTAGTCTTTTGCTCTAAAATTTGGTGTGTTGCTCAGTTTCCGTCTGCTTCTGCCGGATCTGCAACTTGCGGCGTCATCCGAATCCCGAAATCTGCACTTATATCTGAAAAGGTATGGTGGGCGGCTATATAGGGTTTTGCCTTAGTCAAACCCCCGCTTTGGTGATTTCCACCTCCACAAATAGCCAAGTTGTATTGTAAAAGTAGTGTGTGTGTAGACCTTGTGTGTGTGCAAGATCCTAAAATGCAAGTAAGCAAACTAGAGCAACCTAGAAAGTAAACCCTAATTGCTTGTAAATGATAATGTAAATGCTCCAAATCAAGATGCAAAGTGATCTAAAGCATGAATACAAATGATATAATGAGGCTTATGCAAAGACATGAAAACAACATGAAATCATACCCAACCCCAAGGGAGGGGTACAAGCCAATCTTCAGTCGGTGATCCCCTATTACTCTTCAATGTCTTCAAAGCCCTAAATGGATGAATGAAATTGATGAATGCTTGATGGATGGATGTTGAATGTTGTTGAAGTCTTCAAAGATCTGCTCTTTCGCTGCATAGAAGGTCCCTAAAACCAAAATTCTGATCCTTTCAAATGAAGAAAGAGAGCTCTTATATATGAAACCCTAGGTCTTAATTTCAACTTTTGGCCAACCTAGAGATTGAATCTCCCGCCAATTTCTTGGAGTTAAGCTTTATTTTATGATTGGATCGCGCTCCTAAAATTTTGGGAAAAATGTCCGGGACCGTGTGCACTCCGGGTGCCATGGTCCCGACAACTTTTCGCCAAATTTTCAGGGCCGTCGGATATGATGATTTTAGAGTGAATCCCGAAGTTACAAGTGATTTTGAGATGTTTTGACCCCCGAAATCAAGCCGCCAAGTTCAAAATAGGACCTAATTAGGGTTTTTGATTAAATGATGTATTGGAGAAATAAAATGAAAGGGGCACACTTTAATGAAAGGGCCCAACTTTATGATGTGGAAGATGATAAGGTAGAACCTTAGACCTAATTAATTTGATTAATTAAGTGCTAAAGAGGAAATGCAATGCAAAATGCAAAATGGGCCAAGGCAGGTGCTAAACTAGGTGTGAAATTGTACAACCCTAGCAAGTGCGTACAATTTACGATGCTACATTTAGCCCCCACTTTAGCGGTCATATGAACACTACGTGCATATGCAAGCTAAAGTAGAGAAAAGTAAACATTATTTGAAAAAGGATATATCCATAAGTCTATCGAACGAAGCCCCCAGCAGTATCTGCAGTACACAGTTAGGAACCACACCCTACAAAACACACGTTAGATCACAAAATCACCTAATGCTTACTAAGGAAGGTGATGAAAATTTGAGGGTAGCTATATGCCCCCCCCTATTTCGGCTTGCTAATTTTAGTGAGTTGAAACAGGGTATCATGTTTACCACTTCAAATTGTTAAAGAATATTGATGACAAATGCTCACAAGAAGATTTGATATGAGATCAAAAACTAATGGAGAATCATTTGGTAAGAAAGAGGACTAAATCTCAATTCCAACACAACAAAGAGTGTGAGGATTTGAGAGTTCTCTAACACAAGATGAAAGATGTAAATGGAAACAAAATGCAAAGAGAAGAAAAGAAAGGCAAAAAGCATGAATACACACATTGGTGATCCATGAGAAGAATAGTGAGAGGGAAAACATGGACTTCTCACCCCTAGATCTTGTCTAGGTGATCCATGGGAAAGGGACATGGAAAACTAGCCCCTAGAGTCTGTCTAGGTGATCCATGTAAGGGAGGAGAGTGAGAAAGTCTAGCCTTATGCCGCTAGTTCCACTCAACCTCATGCATGTGTGTGTAAGGGAGGTTAGAAGCACCTCATAGGAGTCTATGCCCGAGTATGCTACAACCTGTATATGTATAGTACAAAAGCGTGACATCTCGCTCTAAGAGTCTATGCTCTGGTTCTGAGAATAATCACCTTGCATAAAAGAAAAATGGAGACATCTCGCTCTAAGAGTCTGTGCTCTGGTTCTGAGAATGACCCATTGCTCAAGAAGTGTAATGTTTATGTCATAAGAAAAGTAGAACAAGGATACCTACCTTCATTACAAAAGAAGATACCCAAAAATGCAACAATGTCATAGATCCAAGCAAGAGAGTTTTGCACTCTTTAAGCAAGGATAAGATAGTTGAAAAGGGATATCTTGTAGTATGTGTAAAGGAGATCCTTGGAGGAGAAGAGATCTTTGTACAAAAGACACCTATCCCCGAGAGGAATTGTCTTAGACAAATATAACATCTTCTAGAATAAGACAAAGAAGAGAATAAGAATGCAATACTTCCTTCTTTTGCAAGGTGAAAGTGATTCTTAATGAAGGATGACGCTCTTTTTAACCCAATTGGGAGAGTGAATTCATTATGGATGTATTTTACCAAGTGCAAAAGAGATTGTAGTCAAGGACTTACACCTCTTGTAAGAGAGAATCCTTGAACAAACAACAACAAATGCATACAAGGAATAACATCAAGTAATAAAGTTCACACCATCCACGAAATAGGAAAAAGTGGATCCTTAGATAAAAACAAGGAAAGATCATTGCCTCCCAAGGATAAGGACAATGAGAAGGACTTACACAATCTTCTAGGGAAAGATTTAGACATAAGCAAAAATGTACTACATACTCACATGAGTTCATGCAAGCAAGACATTAGTGTAGGTAAAATGCTCCTCACAAGAAGTGGGTAGGATAAGAAAGAGAATACACATCTTCTCCCATATCTAGGAAAAGAGGATTCTAAAGAAAAGATGATCAATATTTCCACATTATTACCCCAAAGGGAAATTTTAACCATAAAAAGAAGAGATGTATGAAATCACTCTTGTCCCCATAGTAACAAGAGATAACATAGAAAATTAGGCTATTATGTTGCTTCAAAAATATGATTGCACTTGAAATTGTACCATCATGAATGACAATGAGCCCCCAGTAAATGAGCTACCAATGTCACATAATGATGAGAAACATAAGAGCCATTAATGTTATTTAAAGACATGATAGACTGAATGAGGTATTTGAATATGACATGCTAAATGCTCAACTATAAGTGAGATCAAAAACATGTATAAAATGATAAAAATTGAAGAAGAAAAGTCACAAGAAATCTTAGAAGAGGGATGAGTGTAATTTATTAGAGCCTTATCCCTGGAGGAAAGGACTTTATGATGAATAGGAGATAAAGATTCATAAGTGGATTTAGAAATTTGAGGGGATTCATAAAGAGATTTGTTCATCACCAAGATTTCCTTATGAGGGGAATGAGAGTTGATAGAAGTAGAAGATGATTTAGTTGAAGTGAGATCATCATCACTACTAAATATAGCACTCACATTGAGAGATGGTCTTTTAGATTCTTTGGCGGGCCTAGAAAGATTATATCCAAGTCCAAATGAATATTCATGCATGTTATGTTCTAAAGGAACTTTAATTCCTTGTTCATTTGTGCCACAACCATTTCCACTATAGCCACTCTTAGCCAAAATGTGAAAACCACGACCATGAAGGGATGCTAAATCAGAGAGGGATGGTGATGCCCCATAGGTCTCAGTGCTATTTGTATTAGAGGAAGATGTTGAAGAGTTATTTGAATCGGAGGTAGCCACAAAGTTGTTACTAAATTGCTTAGACAAAGTGGGCTTCTCTTTAGTTTCTTCCTTAGATTTTCCCTTCTCAATCTTAGGCACTCTATATTCTCCTACAAAAGTAGGGTTAAAGTTTAAAGATCCCCTATCATCATCCAAGAGAGCCTTTTCGGGAGAAAAGATATCTTTGGGAGAAGATTTTGATTGAGTAGAAGGATCAAGAGTACTAGAGGGGACAAAATCCTTAAAGGAAGTAGATCCATTTGAAGTGGTAGAAGGATTAGAAGTAGTTGAACAAGAAGATCTAGTTCGTAATGGTTCTTGAAGATTAGTATCAGCTAGCAAGGTGTATGTTATATTGTCATAAATGAATTTGACTCGCCCATGCAAAGTTGAGGGGATAGCTTGCATACTATGAAGCCAAGGTCTCCCTAATAGAAGATTGTAAGTCAAATTACCAGAGATGACATGAATAGGTGTAGGTAAAGTAACAGGACCTACTGTAATAGGTAAGATTATGATACCCAAACATTCTTTACCAACATTATCAAAGCCTCGAATAGAAATAGAAGAACGTTTAATGAGAGAATGATCCACATTAAGCTTGTCCAATAAATCAATACTACAAACATTAAGGACATTGTCCACAAGGGTTCGTCTTATAGCACTTTCATTGATAATAACTACAATCATAAGAGGATCATGTTGATGTTGAATTTCACTAGAAGGTAACTCATCTTGTGTGAACACAATTTGAGCTTTGGGTTTGCTTGTAGAATCAATCAGGGAAGCCATGTTATTATTATTATTATTAGGTGTCACTGTAGGTGGGACATCTAAATTTTTTAAAGCATCTTGTAACATCCCATGATAGGTAGGTGAAGTTTGAACTAAATCCCAAATAGAAATCTTTGCCGGAGTAGTTTTAAGTTGTTCAATAAGATCATAGTCCTTACTAAGCATTTGTGAAATACGAGGAGCTTGAGGAAGAATAGGTTGGGAAGGAGGAAGTGAAGTTGGGATAACTAGAGGAGGATTAGGCTGCCTATTATTTCTAGTATTATAAGTATGGGCAACCACATTATAACTCTCTCTAGTTAATTGCTTGGCATAACTATAAGGACTTATAGGTTTTCTTCCTTGCACAGTGATGATAGGTTTATGCGGAGTAAGAAAGGAATCATGACCATACCCTCCTTGGATAGTAAGGAGAGGTGATTTAGGAACTTGAAAGGTGGGAGAAGGATAAGCACCTTGGACTTCAAAGAGAGGTTTATTATGCTCATTCAGGTTTATCATGTTAACTAATTTAGAAGTTTTGTTTTTGTTTAAAGATTTCGATAAAGCCACAAAGTCATCAAGAGCATCATCCAACAAAGCATGATCATATCTATTAAAAGGTTTATCTTTTGATTCAAAAGGAGATAGGAATGTACCCCTGAGAGGAATAATTCGACTTATCTTTCTCATCACAACGAAATGGCATAGTAACAATGTTTATGAGTTTTTGGTAAAATGAAGGTTTGGTATCTTTAGGATTCAAAAACTCATCTAAAGCTTCATCTAATTCATCTTGGCTATACTCATAATCAACATAATTACATACATCATCATAAATATGAACATCTTGCAACTAAAAATCTGACATTTTGAAATAAAAATTGCATAAAACTTAAACACACAATGCAAAGAAACACACTCTTTCTTTTCCCTCTTTTTTTTTTTTTTTTTTTCCTTTTTTTTTTTTTTTGATGAAAATGAAACTTAAATGAAACACATTAAATCTAGATCTAGATCTAACAAATGCAATGCAAGAGAAAGCAATAATAAATTCACGTCGGGTTCACCAACATGTGTAGGAGAAAAAGCGAGACCAGGCTAACATGCCCTAATCCTACCTTTCGACACACACTGTGGAATGTGAAAGAGCCTACAGGTATCACACAATTGGCTACTTCTTTTTGTGGAAGAGAGAGCCATGGGCTACCTATTAGGGTTTCTATTCCTTTGTTGTAATTGAAAGATAAAGTGATGCAAGTTCAATCCCTAACCCCAAAGTGCAAGTATGAACTAATAACAAGATTGCAGAATTGAGATTAAACAATGGAAAGCTGTAAACACAAGGACAAGACAAGAATGTAGATGCGTACTCGGAGTTAAAATTTGAGTGAAAATGTTCGAGATGGGGGCGCGGGTGCCACTGTCCTGATTCTGCTCCTGAAACTGCTATTTTGCAACCTGAAAAGCTGTCGGAAATGTTGAACTTGCTGTTTGACAAAGGGACTAGGGCACCCAGTGCCTCTGTCCCAGGGACCAGGGTGCCCAGCACCCCTGTCCTGGCAGGACCAGGGTGCCCCATGCCCCTATCCTGGTCTTTTTCTCTGAAATTTGGTGTGTTGCTCGGTTTCCATTTGCTTCTGTCGGATCTGCAACTTGCGGCGTCGTCCGAATCCTGAAATCTACACTTATATCTGAAAAGGTATGGTGGGCGGCTATATAGGGTTTTTCCTTAGTCAAACCCCTGCTTTGGTGATTTCCACCTCCACGAATAGCCAAGTTGTATTGTAAAAGTAGTGTGTGTGCAGACCTTGTGTGTGTGCAAGATCCTAAAATGCAAGTATGCAAACTAGAGCAACCTAGAAAGTAAACCCTAATTGCTTGTAAATGATAATGTAAATGCTCCAAATCAAGATGCAAAGTGATCTAAAGCATGAATACAAATGATATAATGAGGCTTATGCAAAGACATGAAAACAACATGAAATCATACCCAACCCCAAGGGAGGGGTACAAGCCAATCTTCAGTCGGTGATCCCCTATTACTCTTCAATGTCTTCAAAGCCCTAAATGGATGAATGAAATTGATGAATGCTTGATGGATGGATGTTGAATGTTGTTGAAGTCTTCAAAGATCTTCTCTTTCGCTGCATAGAAGGTCCCTGAAACCAAAATTTCGATCCTTTCAAATGAAGAAAGAGAGCTCTTATATATGAAACCCTAGGTCTTAATTTCAACTTTTGGCCGACCTAGAGATTGAATCTCCTGCCAATTTCTTGGGGTTAAGCTTTATTTTATGATTGGATCGCGCTCCTAAAATTTCGGGAAAAATGTACGGGACCATGTGCACTCCAGGCGCCATGGTCCCGACAACTTTTCACCAAATTTTTAGGGCCGTTGGATATGATGATTTTAGAGCGAATCCCAAAGTTAGAAGTGATTTTGAGATGTTTTTGTAGACACCTAAAAATGGTCAATGCTTGCGGAGTCATACTTTAACATTTGCGCATTGCCTCATTTTAGGTTTTTGAGTTGCATTAACATTTCTCCTATGTCACACACTTGGTCTTTATCATTTGCAAGCATCGAGTCATTCTTCTACATTCTTCAGTTGTCTCGCTTTCGAAATTGGTCTTGTTGACAACAATCTTCAGTCATGATTTTGGTCAATCTTATCCTGTCGCATCAATGTGCGTATTCATTTGTCATCATTTTGGACATCGTCAATCCTAATTAAGGGTTTTGTCCTCCTGTCAATCTTGCGATCGATTTGTCATCGATTGTTGTCCTCTTATCAATCTTGTCATCTGGCGATCGATTTATCATCAATCCTTATCATTTTCAATCTTGTCGTTTAATGATCGATTTGTCATCGGTCGTTGTCATGTTCGATCTTGTCATTTTGTGATCGATTTGTCATCGATCATGGTCATTTTCAATATTGTCATTTTGCAATCTATTTTGTCATCAATCCTTGTCTTTTTGTCAATCTTGTCATTTCACAATCGATTTTGTCATCGATCGTTGTCTTTCTCAATCATGTCAATTTGGATCAATTTGTCATTGTTCCTCGTCAATTGGCGCATTTTTTATCACGTTGGTCATTTATCAATTCAAAATCATGATCGATATTAATTATCTTCAATCAAGACCTAATTGTCATTCTCGCATTGCTAATTCATCTTCTAGGGTTTTATGATTTAATCATTTAACCTTGTGTGTCATTTCTTCCTTTAGGATTAATAAATTATTTATTTATCCTAAGTCTTCTTGTCACAATTAAATGTTCATTTAATTGGCTAATTATTCCTCTTTGTGAATTAATTAATTAATGACAAATTATTAATTAATTTACCTAATTTATAATTTCCATCAATTTCTTAATTCCTAAATTCTTAATTCTCTAATTTCCTAATTTTCTAATTTCCTAATTTCAATTTCCTTCTATTTCTCTCCTAAATTCATGGAAATGACATGTCAATTTGTCATAATTTGTCATAATTGACAATCAATCAATTTTTGACATAGAAGTTTGTCATAATTTGTCATAAATTATCAATCAACAAATTTTGCATAGAAAGTGCATAATTTGTCATATTTTGTCATAATTGACATAATTGATTTGCAATTTCCATTTGAATTGAATCATGCTAATTTGATCAATCTATCCAATTTGTCTATAAATTGGATGAATTTCTTCAATCAAACCCCTAATAATCAGATTATCGAATTTCTAATCAATCACGCTTCGAGTACTTTTGATCAATAATCTTGTCTACTTGCTTTCAATCATGTATGTGCACTTGTAGGTGAGATCCACAACCAAACTATTTGAAGAGGAAAGAAGAACAATGGAGCCGCATGAAGGAAGCATTTGGATTTACCTCTGGTTTGCATAATCTTTTTGAATGTTTTAATTTTCATGTCTCTATTGAATGTGTTTAGGATAGATCATTGCAATAAGCTTTTGTGATTGAGCTATTATTTATGTTTTGATTTTCTTGTGATGACAAATCGATCGCAAAATGACAAGATCAAACATGACAACGATCGATGACAAATCGATCGTTAAATGACAAGATTGAAAATGATAAGGATTGATGATAAATCGATCGCCAGATGACAAGATTGATAAGAGGACAACAATCGATGACAAATCGATCGCAAGAATTATCAATTTTTGACATAGAAGTTTGTCATAATTTGTCATAAATTATCAATCAACAAATTTTGCATAAAAAGTGCATAATTTGTCATATTTTGTCATAATTGACATAATTGATTTGCAATTTCCATTTGAATTGAATCATGCTAATTTGATCAATCTATCCAATTTGTCTATAAATTGGATGAATTTCTTCAATCAATCCCCTAATAATCAGATTATCGAATTTCTAATCAATCACGCTTCGAGTACTTTTGATCAATAATCTTGTCTACTTGCTTTCAATCATGTATGTGCACAAATTAGGACCCCCGAAATCAAGCCCCCAATTTCAAAATAGGACCTAACTAGGATTTTTGATTAAATGATGTATTGGAGAAATAAAATGAAAGGGGCACACTTTAATGAAAGGGCCCAACTTTATGATGTGGAAGATGATAAGATAGAACCTTAGACCTAATTATTTTGATTAATTAAGTGCTAAAGGGGAAATGCAATGCAAAATGCAAAATGCGCCAAGGCGGGTGCTAAACTAGGTGTCAAATTGTACCACCCTAGCAAGTGCATACAATTTACGACGCTACACTTAGATATGTCAATTGCTGATGTATTATCACAATAAATTGTTGTAGGTTCCTTTAATTTTACCTTTATGTCCTTCAAAATTTTCTTAAGCCATAGTACCTATGTGCAATTAGTTACTGCTGCAACATATTCTGATTCTGCTATTAATAAAGATGTGAAACTTTGTTTCTTACTCAACCAAGAAATTAATTTGCTCTCAAGAAAAAATGCTACACCGGTGGTACTTTTTTTGTCATCTACATCTCCTGCCCAATTTGCATTTGTGTATGCACATAATTCAAAGTTTTCATCTCTAGGATACCATAAGCCAAGATTTGTAGTGCCTTGTAAGTATCAGAAAATCCTTTTTACTGTTGATTCATGATTTTCTTTAGGATTACTCTAAAATCTTGAAAAAATACATAATGCATTCATGATATCAGGTCTTGTTTGTGTCAAATACAATAAACCTCCTATCATAGACTTGTACCTAGTCGGATTAATAGGTGTTGATTCATCCCTTAGTGATAATTTATTAGTTGTAGTCATACGTGTGCTTACCAGTTTATAGTTCTCCATGCCAAATTTCTTTAGTAACTCCTTCAAGTACTTAGATTGACTCAAGAATATACCTTTATCAGTCTATGAAATCTATAATCCTAAAAACAATTTTATCTCTCCAATCATAGACATTTCAAATTCTTGCTACATTTCATTAGAAAAGTCTTTACATAATCCATCTTCTCCTCCAAAGATTATATCATCAACAAAAACTTCTATAACCAAGATGTCATCACTAGTCGCTTTGTAGTATAAGTTGCTATCAGCATTACCTTTAGAAAAACCAATCTTTAAAAGATATTTATCCAATCTAGCATACCAAGCTCTTGGAGCTTGCTTCAGCCCATACAAAGCTTTCCTTAACCTACAAACCATATTTTTGTCATTTGTCAAAGAAAATCCATTAGGTTGTTCAATATAAACTTCTTCTTCAAGATCTTCATTCAGAAATGCACATTTAATATCCATCTGATATAGTTTGTAGTTCTTGTGTGCTGCAAAAACCAAGAATAATCTGACTGCCTCAATTCTAGCTACTGGTGCAAAGGTTTCATTATAGTCAATTCCTTCTTTCTCTGAATATCCCTTACACACTTGTCTTGCTTTATTTCTGATTACTTTACCATCTTCTTTAAGTTTGTTTCTGAATACCCATTTTGTTACAATTACATTATTGTCTTTAGGCCGACGAACTAATGTCCATGTGTTATTCTTTTCAATTTGTTCTAATTCTTCTTCCATTGCTTTAATCCAGTGTTTATCTTCACATGCCTCATTAACTGATGCTGGCTCAATTTAAGAAATAAGACATACCTCTTCATTTTCCAGTCTTCGTCTAGTCATAACTCCTTGATACTTGTTCCCAATAATCTGATCTTCAGAGTGGTTTAATCTTACATACCGGGGTGTCTTTGTTTGTTGTTGTTCCTCAGTTACTGTGGAATTTTCAGATGATGTCGGTGTAACTGGATCTTCATTCTGTACCGGTGTATTCATTGTAGGCTCATTTGTCAATATCTTTGTTGCCGGTTCAGACTCTATATACCTTGAAGTTCCTCTAAATTGTTCATCAATCTTCACATTTGTACTCTCAACAATTTTTTGCAATCTTTTGTTAAAACATCTATATGCCTTGCTCTTAGATGAATAACCAAGAAATATTCCTTCATCACTTCTAGGATCAAATTTGCCAATTTACTCAATCTCTTCTAATATAGCATTTACTTCCAAAAATTCTGAAATATTTAAGAGTAGGAGTAGTACCAAACCATAGTTCATGAGGGGTCTAACCAGTTTCACTTTTGATGTGAACTTTGTTGAATGTGTAAACCGTTCTACTTACTGCTTCTCTCCAATATACATGAGGTAGATTTTCTTCTGATAAC
The DNA here is from genome assembly GCF_030272615.1 of Cryptomeria japonica. Classification (NCBI taxonomy): domain Eukaryota; kingdom Viridiplantae; phylum Streptophyta; class Pinopsida; order Cupressales; family Cupressaceae; genus Cryptomeria; species Cryptomeria japonica. The sequence continues at coordinate 222,268,297 of NC_081409.1, forward strand.
ATACTTCTAGCTGCATCCAAGATAGTTTTGTTTTTCCTTTCTACAACTCCATTCTGCAGGGATGTCTGGGGTACTCATAACTATCTTCTGATCCCATTTACTTCACAAAATGTATTAAATTATTTAGATGTGAATTCACCTCCTTGATTTGATCTCAAACATTTAATTGTCTTACCGGTTTCATTCTCTACCATCACCTTTAATAGCTTGAATTTCCCAAGTGCTTTTGATTTCTCCTTGAGAAAAGTAACCCAACACATTCTAGAATAGTCATCAATGATTAGCATAAAATATCTATCTCCTTGTAAGCTTCTAGTTCTTCTTGGACCACATAAATCAGTATGAATTAAGTCAAGAGCATTATTTGATTTCTCTGGAATACTTTTAAAAGATGTTCTAACTTGCTTTCCAAATTGACATTCCTTGCATACCCGATTGTGAGGTTTGACAATCTTAGGTAAATCTCTTACTACCTTAGTTGTACTGATTTTTACAATACAATCAAAATTTACATGACAAAGTCTCTTATGCCATAACCAACTTTCATCAATATGTGCAATCAAGCATGTCTTTTCACTATTATTCAAATGAAAGATATTACCTTTAGTCTGATTACCAGTTGCAATTTCCAAACTAGTTCTGTTCATGATTTTGCATTTACCATTCTTGAGTTGTAACTGAAATCCTTTTTCAACTAACTGACCAACACTCAAAAGATTATGCTTCAATCCTTCAACATAGTAAACATTATGAGTATTGTTCTTACCATCAAAAGATATAGTGCTTTTTCCTTTGATCAAACAAGCTTTATCATCTCCAAATCTCACTAGACCTCCATTGTATTCCTTAAAAGTTAAGAATTTACTTTTATCACCAGTCATATGATGTGAACATTCTAAATCAATGATCCATTCATCCTTATCTTCAATTCTAGCTGCCATGGCTTGCTCTACCGGTTGAACAGTAGGTGCCAGTTAATCTTCTATGAGAGCAACAAAAACCCATCCATTGTCTGTTGGTATTTTGCATATGTTGATATGGTTTTGTCATTGATGTCAACACTTATCAATACTTTTCAACCTATCAACATTTGGAGAATTGGTTATGTTCACTGGCAAGCGAGTGACTTATGCAAAGTCACCGATATTTGGTTCCCCGATAGGATATATTGTTCACCGACACTTGGAAAGACCTGAAGAATACTTGGTTATGTCAAGGACATCATTCAGACACTTTGTCTTGGTGATTTGTTCATTGGTTTATTCAAGTTTGCATATTTGTTGTTACTGGCAAATAAGTCTAGGATATACACCGGTAGGCTTATCTATTCCAGATCAGCACGACACGTCAAGAAGATGATTTTGTTGTTATTGTAAATGCATTGAGCTGACATAATGCATTGGATATTGTTTTATTTGTAATTAATTTTATTGTAATATCTTTTAGTTAGCCGACCTACTTAATTGGTGTTAAGTTATGGTATAAATGTAAGATCTCATTTGTGAGATTAATATGTGATTGGAGAAAGGATTGTAATTTGGTATATGTGAATATTAGCAGAGCATACATGTAGACATCATTCAAGATTGAAGGAAGGTTTGAAGAAGGCATATTAGAGCTAAACCAGTACTGTATCTAGCATATGAAGATGCTACTTTGAGCAGTACATTATCATTGGATTTAATCATCCAATTGTAGTTAGTGTGACTCTCATTTTGTGATTGAGCAATGAGCTCTAGGCGCTTGGCCTTTTTGCATGTGTAGACCCCATATTGTACACACATACTATCTGCAGTAGTATCATCTGATTGTGGGTGAGGTTTCCCACCATGTTTTTTCCCCTTATAGGGTTTCCACATACAAATATTGGTGTTATGTGTTGTGGATGTTATTGTCTTTCTGTTTCATGCATTAATCTTTACCGGTACTGCAATTAACTGATTAATTGTCTACCGACATAAAGTTTGGTTTACTGGTATTAAGCATTAAATTTGGTTAAGTTTTTTCTGGTTTGCATTTGTTGGACAACTGATTCATGGCCCCCTCCCTCTCAGTTGTCTCTAGGACCTAACAATTGGTATCAGAGCTTAGTCCTCTTTGTGTAGAAGTTTACTAGCTTGAGGAAATACAATGTCTTCAAACTATTTCAAAAAGGATAGTCCTAAACCTGATGGAACTAACTATGGAATATGGAAGATTAGGATAGAGACACATCTAAATTGTATTGGAAAGGACACAAGGGAAGTTACAAAGAATGGTTACACTACTCCTACTCAAGGTCAGCCTAATCCACCAAATTTGACTAAAGATGAGGAAAATGATTGCAAAGCAAGGGAAGCACTGTTGAGCACATTGTCAGATCAACAAATCATGGGATTATCAGATAGGTCTACTGCTAAAGCTATTTGGGATATATTGGAAACATTGAATGAATGTGATACCACAGTCAAAATTGCAAAACTTGAATCCTTCCGGGTCAGGTATGAAAATCTGAAAATGGAAGAGGATGAAAGAATTTCTACTTTTATGGAAAGAGTAAAATGAAATTGTTTTGGGTATACAATGTTGTGGAGGAACCTTAAGCGAAGATGAAATTGTTTCTAAAGTTCTAAGAGCATTGCCACTAGCATACAAAATGAAAATAACTGCTATAAATGAATTGAGAACAATGCCTAATACATCAGTAACTAGAGATACCTTGGTTGGAAAACTTTCAGCGTTTGAAATTGAGGAATTTGGTCCTGTTGCTACTATAAAGAGAGATTTATCTTTCAAGGCATCAAATTCATCTACATCATCATCATCATTTGACAAATCTGATTGGAAAGCCTTTTATGCAAGAGAACTTGAAGAAATCAGGAAAGAAAATGAAGAACTTGAAGCACTATTTGCAAGGAAAATGCCTAAAGGTCCTATAGGAAGTAAGTATGAAGGTAAAGCACCCTTTAAATATTTTAACTACAATAAGATTGATCATATGGAATCTAGGTGTCTTGATAGACATGCAAGATTGAAAGAAGAAGCTAAAAGAACATACAAGCCTAACCCTGAATATCAGAGATACAGATTTAATAAGAATAGAGACCAATCTTGTTATCTTGCTGATGAAGGAGTCACCGATGATTCTGATGAGGATCCGACAGAAAATGGATGGGTTTTTGTTGCTATCACAGAAGATCAACCGACACCTACTGTTCAACTAGTAGAGCAGGACTTGGAAGCTAGAATTGAAGATAAGGATGAATGGATCATTGATTCAAGATGTTCACATCATATGACTAGTGATAAAAGTAAATTCTCAACCTTCTAGGAATACAATGGAGGTCTAGTAAGATTTGGAGATGATAAAGCTTGCTTGATCAAAGGAAAAGGCACTATATCTTTCTATGGTAAGCATAATACTAATAATGTTTACTATGTTGAAGGATTGAAGCATAATCTTTTGAGTGTTGGTCAGTTAGTTGAAAAAGGATTTCAATTACAATTCAAGAATGGTAAATGCAAAATCATGAATAGAACTAGTTTGGAAATTGCAACTGGTAATCAGACTAAAGGTAATATCTTTCATGTGAATAATAATGAGAAGACATGCTTAATTGCACATATTGATGAGAGTTGGTTATGGGATAAGAGACTTTGTCATGTAAATTTTGATTGCATTGTAAAAATCAGTAAAACTAAGGCAGTAAGAGATTTACCTAAGATTGTCAAACCTCACAATCTGGTATGTAAGGAATGTCAATTTGCAAAGCAAGTTAGAGCATCTTTTAAGAGTATTCTAGAAAAATATAATAATGCTCTTGACTTAATTCATACTAATTTATGTGGTCCAACAAGACTAGAAGCTTACAAGGAGATAGATATTTTATGCTAGTCATTAATGACTATTCTAGAATGTGTTGGGTTACTTTTCTCAGGGAGAAATTAGAAGCACTTGGAAAATTCAAGCTATTCAAGGTGCTGGTAGAGAATCAAACCGGAAAGAAAATTCAATGTCTGAGATTAGATCAAGGAGGTGAATTTACATCTAAGTAATTTAATACATTCTGTGAAGTGAATGGGATCATAAAATAGTTATTAGCACCCCGGACACCCCAATAGAATGGAGATGTAGAGAGGAAAAATAGAACCATCTTGGATGCAGCTAGAAGTATGTTATCAGAAGAAAATCTACCTCATTTATATTGGAGAGAAGCAGTAAGTACAGCGGTTTACACATTTAACAAAGTTCACATCAAAGGTGAAACCGGTAAGACCCCTCATGAACTATGGTTTGGTATTACTCCTACTCTTAAATATTTCAGAATTTTTGGAAGTAAATGCTATATTAGAAGAGATGAGTACATTGAAAATTTTGATCCTAGAAGTGATGAAGGAATATTTCTTGGTTATTCATCTAAGAGTAAGGCATATAGATGTTTTAACAAAAGATTGCAGAAAATTGTTGAGAGTACAAATGTGAAGATTGATGAACAATTTAGAGGAACTTCAAGGTACATAGACTCTGAACTGGTAAGAGAGAGACTGACAAATGAACCTATAATGAATACACCGGTATAGAATGAAGACCCAATTACAGCAACATCATCTAGAAATTCCATAGTAAGTGAGGAACAACAACAAACAAAGACACCTTGGTATGTAAGATTGAAACACTTTGAAGATCAGATAATTGGGAACAAATATCAAGGAGTTATGACTAGAGGAAGACTGGAAAATGAAGAGGTATGCCTTATTTCTCAAATTGAACCAGTATCAGTTAATGGGGCATGTGAAGATAAACACTGGATTAAAGCAATGGAAGAAGAATTAGAACAAATTGAAAAGAATAACACATGGACATTAGTTCCCTGGCCTAAAGACAAAAATGTAATTGGAACAAAATGGGTATTCAGAAACAAACTTAATGAAGATGGTAAAGTAATTAGAAATAAAGCAAGATTAGTGTGTAAGGGATATTCACAGAAAGAAGGAATTGACTATATTGAAACCTTTGCACCGATAGCTAGAATTGAGGCAGTCAGATTATTCTTAGCTTTTGCAGCACACAAGAACTATAAAGTATATCAGATGGATATTAAATATCCATTTCTGAAAGGAGATCTTGAAGAAGAAGTTTATATTGAACAACCTAATGGATTTTCTTTGACATATGAAAAAGATATGGTTTACAGGTTAAGGAAAGCTTTGTATGGGTTGAAGCAAGCTCCAAGAGCTTGGTATGCTACATTGGATAAATATCTCTTGAAGATTGGTTTTTCTAAAGGTAATGCTGACAACAACTTATACTACAAAGTGAATAATGATGACATCTTGGTTATAGAAGGTTTTGTTGATGATATAATCTTTGGAGGATAAAATGGATTATGTAAAGACTTTTCTAATGAAATGCAACAAGAATTTGAAATGTTTATGATTGGAGAAATAAAATTCTTTTTAGGATTGCATATTTCATAGACTGATAAAGGTATATTCTTAAGTCAATCTAAGTACTTGAAGGAGTTACTAAAGAAATTTGGTATGGAGAACTCTAAACCGGTAAGCACACCTATGACTACAACTGATAAATTATCACTAAGGGATGAATCAACACCTGTTAATCCAACTAGATACAAGTCTATGATAGGAGCTTTACTATACTTGACACAAACAAGACCTAAAATTATGAATGCAGTATGTATTGTTTCAAGATTTTAGAGTAATCCTAAAGAAAATCATGAATCAACAGTAAAAAATATTTTCCGGTACTTACAAGGCACTATAAATCTTGGCTTATGGTATCATAGAGATGAAAACTTTGAATTGTGGGCATACATAGATGCAAATTGGGTAGGAGATGTAGATGACAGAAAAAGCACCACCGGTGGAGCATTTCTTCTTGGTAGCAGATTAATTTCTTGGCTGAGTAAGAAACAAAGTTGCACATATTTATCAACAGCAGAATCAAAATATGTTGTAGCAACAACTAATTGCACACAGGTATCATGGCTTAAGCAAATGTTGAAGGACATAAAGGTAAAATACAAGGAACCTATAACTATTTATTGTGATAATACAACAACAATTGATATATCTAAGAATCTGGTACTACATTCTAAAACTAAACATGTTTCTATCAAATTGAATTTTCTGAAAGACAATGTTGAAGCAAAAGAAGTAAAATTGGTTTATGTGAATACTAAAGAGTAGATTGTAGATATTTTTACCAAGTCTTTTCCTAAGGAGACATTTGAATATCTCAGAGATCAGCTTGGGGTTATACCCCCACCGGTAGAGACTTAGACAGTTGATGTTTGTCATCAACCAACAGAATTAACAGAGAAATCTTTAATTCTAGCTTTGATGAGGAGAGCCACTTCTCAGGGGGAGTAGTTGGTATTTTGTAATATGTTACTATCTTGAGTTGATATTTTGTATTTGAATTTGGTTTTTGTATTACTTTGGCATTTGATGTCAAAGGAGGAGAGATTGATATGGAAAAACACTTGGAAAACACATATTATTCCTAGGGGGAGAGATTGTTACCTTGGGGAGAGATATTATGATTTCTGGTTATGATCTCTTTGGGAGATTGTTGGCTTTTGGTTTCTGGCATTTCTGTTTTGGCACTTTGATGGTTTTTCCATCTTGTGTTGCCATTAATGCCAAAGGGGGAGATTGTTGGTATTTTGGATATGTTGATATGGTTTTGTCATTGATGTCAACACTTATCAATACTTGTCAACCTATCAGCGCTTGGAGAATTGGTTATGTTCACCGGCAAGCAAGTTACTTATGCACAGTCATCGGTATTTGGTTCACCAGTAGGATATATTTTTCACTTGCACTTGGAAAGACCTGAAGACTACTTGGTTATGTCAAGGACATCATTCAGACACTTTGTCTTGGTGATTTGTTCATTGGTTTATTCAAGTTTTCATATTTGATGTTATCGACAAATAGGTCCAGGATATACACCGACAGGCATATCTATTCCAGATCAGCACGACACATCAAGAAGATGATTTTCTTGTTATTGTAAATGCATTGAGCCGACATCATGTATCAGATATTGTTTTATTTGTAATTGATTTTATTGCAATATCTTTTAGTGATCCGACCTACTTAATTGGTGTTAGGTTATGGTATAAATGTAATATCTCATTTGTGAGATTAATATGCGATTGGAGAAAGGATTGTAATTTTGTATATGTGAATATTAGCAGAGCATACACATAGAAATCATTCAAGATTGAAGGAAGGTTTGAAGAAGGCATATCAGAGCTAAGCCGGTACTGAATCCAACATATGAAGATGCTATTTTGAGCAGTACATTATCATTGGATTTAATCATCCAATTGTAGTCAGTGTGACTCTCATTTTGTGATTGAACAGTGAGCTCTAGGCACTTGGCCTTTCTGCATGTGCAGACCCGATATTGTACACACATACTATCTGCAGTAGTATCATCTGATTGTGGGTAAGGTTTCCCATCGTGGTTTTTCCCCTTATAGGGTTTCCATGTACAAATATTGGTGTTATGTGTTGTGGATGTTATTGTCTTTCTATTTCATGCATTAATCTTTACCGGTACTGCAATTAACTGATAAACTATCTACCAACATAAAGTTTGGTTAACCGATATTAAGCATTAAGTTTAGTTAAGTTGTTTTTGGTTTGAATTTGTTGGAAAATTGATTCCCCCCCCTCCCCCCCCCCTCTTAGTTGTCTCCAGGACCTAACATTGTCTACCAAATCCTCATCACAATCATCAGTGACTCCTTTATCAGCAAGGTAACAAGATTTGTCTCTATTCTTTTTAAATTTGTATCTCTGATATTCAGGGTTAGGCTTGTATGTTCTTTTAGTTTCTTCTTTCAATCTTGCATGTCTATCAGGACACCTAGATGCCATATGACCAATCTTATTGTAGTTAAAACATTTAAAGGGTGCCTTACCTTCATACTTACTTCCAATAGGACCTTTAGGCATTTTCCTTGCAAATAGTGCTTCAAGTTCTTCAATTTCTTCATTTTCTTTCCTGATTTCTTCAAGTTCTCTTACATAAAAGGATTTCTAATCAGATTTGTCAAATGATGATGATGGAGATGTAGATGATGTTGATTCCTTAAAAGCTAAATCTGACTTTATAGTACCAACAGGACCAAATTCCTCAATTTCAAAAGCTGAAAGTTTTCCAACCAAGGTATCTCTAGTTATTGATGTATTAGGCATTGTTCCCAATTCATTTATAGCAGTTACTTTCATTTTGTATGCTGGTGGAAATGCTCTTAAAACTTTTGAAACAATTTCATCTTCACTTAAGGTTCCTCCATAAAATTGTATACCCAAAACAATTTCATTTACTCTTTCCATAAAAGAAGAAATTATTTCATCCTCTTCCATTTTTAGATTTCATACCTGACCCAGAAGGATTCAAGTTTTGCAATTTTGACTATGGTATCACCTTCATTCAATGTTTTCAATCTATCCCAAATAGCTTTAGCAGTAGACCTATCTGATAATCCCATTATTTGTTGATCTGATAATGCACTCTAAAGTGCTTCTCTTGCTTTGCAATCATTTTCCTCATCTTTAGTCAGATTTGGTGGATTAGGTTGACCTTGAGTAGGAGCAGTATAACCATTTTTTGTAACTTCCCATATGTCCTTTCCAGTGCAATTTAGATGAGTCTCCATCCTGATCTTCCATATTCCATAGTTAGTTCCATCAAGTTTAGGATTGTCGTTCTTGAAATAGTTAGAAGACATTGGATATCCTCAAGCTGTTAAACTTCTGCAAAAAGAGGACTAAGCTCTGATACCAATTGTTAGGTCCTAGGGACAACTGAGAGGGGGGGGGGTGAATCAGTTGTCCAATAAATTCAAACCAAAATCAACTTAACCAAACTTAATGCTTAATATTGGTAAACTAAGCTTTATGCCGGTAGACAGTTTATCAGTTAGTTGCAGTACCGATAAAGATTGATGCATGAAATAGAAAGATAATAACATCCACAACACATAACACCAATATTTGTATGTCAAAACCTTATAAGGGGAAAAACCATGGTGGGAAACCTTACCCTTAATCAGATGATACTACTACAGATAGTATGTGTGTACAATATGGGGTCTGCACATGCAGAAATACCAAGCACCTAGAGCTCACTGCTTAATCACAAATGGGAGTCACACTAACTACAATTGGATGATTAAATCCAATGATAATTTACTGCTCAAAATAGCATCTCCATATGTTGGATTCAGTACCGGCTTAGCTCTGATATGCCTTCTTCAAACCTTCCTTCAATCTTGAATGATGTTTGCATGTATAGCTTTGCTAATATTTGCATATACCGAATTACAATCCTTTTTTTCAATCGCATATTAATCTCACAAATGAGATCTTACATTTATACCATAACCTAAGACCAATTAAGTAGGTCAGCTCACTAAAAGATATTACAATAAAATCAATTACAAGTAAAACAATATCTGATGCATGATGTTGGCTCAATGCATTTTCAATAACAACAAAATCATCTTCTTGACGTGACATGCTGATCTGGAATAGATAACCCTGTCGGTGTATATCCTAGAACTAGTTTCCGGTAACAACAAATATGAAAACTCAAATAAGCCAATGAGAAAATCACCAAGACAAAGTGTCCAAACAATGTCTTCGATATAACCAAGTAGTATTTAGGTCTTTCCAAGTGCCGGTGAACAATATATCCTATCGGCAAAATAAATACTGGTGACTGTGCATAAGTCACTTGCTTGCCGGTGAACATAACCAATTCTCCAAGTGCTGTCAAGTTGACAAGTGTTGACAGGTGTTGACATCAATGACAAAACCATATCAACATATCCAAAATACCAACATTATCAACATTTTATTTCCAACTTGTACTAACCCCTCTTAACCATTCTTCTCATCGAAGTGGCTTCTTTCAATTTTGATGCTAACAAAATTTTGAGTTTTTTAGTACCTATATATTTTCACACCAAACACTATAGATTTTCACTGAGCACTATGGGCATCATTCATGTTCACCTAGTTGACCTCTATGACCTCTATAGTATGATTTTTTGAGGTAATTAATGCATTTAATGCACTACATTAATTTAATGAACATATTCTTTTAAATTTGTTTAGTGTACCCAATCCCTTGATTCAATCAATTCATTGAAGTGGGGGCAACATATATTATCACAAATTACACCCGTTGAATTTATGATAATTTTATATTGAGCCCAATGCATTTATGATGAAAATTCATGATTAAGATTTTATCATTGTAACATCATGAATCTTAAAGATGATGCAGTACTAGACACCCCTGAGCCAAATTTTGGATTAGTTTGATGAGATAGGAGAATGATGCATAGACATTTGCATAATACACATATATCTTAATAATATTCTAGATTCAAATGAGCATATTCCACATCATGCCTTTGTTGATGCATGTTAGGCTTGGCTTGGGCACATACAAAATGGCCACTGTTGCCCATTTTGAGCAACAAAACTCTTCTTTCTCCTTCATTTTTCAAGAACACTCACTCTTGACTCTCTTTCTATCACTACCTTAGTGAAACTCTATCCAAATATATACAATCTTGTAGTATCTTAGTCCTCTCTCAAAGCACAATCATATTGGCATCTCAAGAGAGGGGTCTCTATGTATAACATTCTACCTCTCTTTTATCTCTCATATATATTGCATTGCAATACTATCTTTTTTTATCAAATCTCTATATGCATCTATTATCTAGTTGCATTTAACTAGTTGCATTTAATATATTTATCATTGTATCTTTTGTAATAGGGGTTTCTCCATTAAGCAAGGTTTGTTTCTATTACGCTATCTATTTCATCATTTTATCTAATCTATCTATCTAGATGTCCATGGAGATGGAAACACCAAAACACGCCAAACCCCTATACAACCCCAATATGTTTCCTTGTCTAATTATGTGTAGACAGTGAACTAGTTCAGAGAGTGTGAAGCTGATTTTTGAGTTATCTCTAGTCTTTTATGTTCTTTAATCATACATACAATAGAATAATGTGTAGCTGGGTTTGTGGCACGCTAGTGTCTGAGGCTAAGGCTTTATCAAATTGATGCTAAAATCTATGTTTCATTAGATTTCATTTCCCACAGTTAGAATGTTTTTCACTTTTATGCTTTTGTTATTCAGTAATTTCCATTTGTAAGTTTAGTATAGTTTTCTGTCTTTTTTTTTATTTTTTTATTTCCCTAGCTCATCAAAGCCCTAGTAATGTGAGGTAGCGAAGGACAATTTGTTCCTTGATATCTCATCATCTCAAGGGTACAAAATCCCCTCATCTACACAAATGAATTTATAAAGTTAACTTCAATGAAAAATTGAGTAGAAAACATACACACACACATATATATAAATGAAATAACTTTGTATACAAATGAAGTAATAAGTAATAATATAGAACAAGATATGGAGTTTATGAAATTTTTAAGATTAACAAAATGTCTTGACCTATTTGACAATAGTTTTCCAAGCAACATTCCTCAAAATATTTGATCACTCAATGATTTCATTATTCTCAATATTTGAAGATATCTTTTCAATGGAGAGATTCCTAGATCCATTAAAGATATGATACTACTATACAATAACTTGATCTATCTCAAAATAAACTATTAGGGTCTATTCCTACCAAGCTATAACTTTTGGCATCCTTGAATTACTTTTATTTGTCCTATAATAACTTATTAGTGATGATGCCACGAGGAGGACAAATGATGTCATTTGATTCTACATCTCTAATAATCTAGATCTATGTGGCCTAAAAATCTATAAGATATTCTCAATAAATCCTCCTCATTCCCCAAAGGCACATGAAGAGAATAATGAAGATTTAGAAGATGATATTGTAATAATGAAAAATTAGGGTTTCCACCATTAGATGTATGAAAACTGCTAATTTTTTCTTGGGTTGACCATTCCATTCAAAAGAGGGGGAATCCAATAGGTTCAGTCAATAATCAACAAATATTAAGACTAAATGCTGATTGGATTCCTTTAGGGTTTCCTCTATCGTGACTTGAAATGTTGAATTAAGGTAAAATGCTGAAAATTGAAGGTAAAACTGAGAAAACAGTGAGCTATAAAATACGAGATATTTGCATGCACCTAGATCTAAGAAGTATATGCAGATTTAGATCTCAACCTCGAAAAAGCTCCAAAATTGTAGGGACTGGTGTGCATGTTGTCCTAGTCCTCCTACTTTTTCGCTTGCCAAAGAGGGTTGATTTGTCTCTACAAATAATGCTTATTCTGAGAATCATAGCTCCATACCTATTTCCTACACATAGAAAGAAAGGGAAATAGGTTGGGAATAGGGGCTTTCCTTAGGTCAAACACCTATTTTGGAATTAACCATGAAATTGAGATAAAGATAATTGAAATTGTTGTAAATGAAGGTTCTCCTTTTGAGGGAGATGTTGAATAATGACTAAAAATCAAGTGATATACCTCCATGTCAAGTTTTGTTTGTCTCCACACAAAATTAGGGCTTGATGAAGTCTTCAATAAAATAGGATGAATGATGTCCAATTGAATGCTTAGATCTTCACTTTATTGCAACTCTGAGGCTTGAAGGAAGACTGATTAATGCTCAATTTCTCTTGAATAATTAAATGTATGATCTCATGTGTGCTCGATTTCATGTGATAGTGCTTGTGTATGTTCAAATGAGAGGGGAATCCTTCTTTTATACTTGCCTATCAGATAAATAGCTAATTTCCCAACATGAGCGCCTGACACGGAGCAAGAAATCTCACTCAAATTTTAAATAGGACAATGGGTTTAAAGGGGGCCCAAATTAGGGGGGACAAGGGCATGGCGCCCTAGTACTACCCCTTTTTAGGGCTAGGATCAAGTGGAAAATGCATGGGAGAAGTCAAAAAACCATGCAATACTTTAGATGCATGACCATAATCGGGTCCCAATTAGGCCAAGACGTGCAAATACTAAGGTAGGGACCCAATGTAGTCAAAATTGTACAAGGGTGCAATTTTAGGCCACTACAGATATATGGTGGGATATAGTAATGACAATAGACTATGTAATTAACTTTTCCATTGAGTGGGAATGTTCTAGCTCAACAAAACATGGAACTTGTCACAAGCTTAAAATTTATGGATGGAATTACGATTTCTCTATTTCAAACAATAAGAGAGAAATTTTACTATTAAAGGTGGGATCATATATTATAATTTTGATTAATAAGTGTAGACACATAAATTTGTCCACTAGATTAAATAAACTAATATTCATTTGATACACTAATATTCCCCTATTAATTAAATTCACATTTAATTAATTCATTCAATCCCCATTCTGCTATTTTAATTAAATAAATTACATAAATTTATTTAAATTAAAAATCGTTATCTATAACCTAGTTATTAAATAAATCTAATTTATTTAATTTCCCTCATTCCTCTCATTTAAATAAATCAACATTTATTTAAAAACACAACTCAAATTCCCCTTTTAAGTAAATCAATATTTATTTACAATCCCACCCCACTTGCATTTTCCTACAAATGCAAGTTGCACCAATAAATAGATTTTATTTCTAAATAAAATCCTATTTTCTCTCACCCACCAAACCCACTTGCCCACTTATCCCCTTCTAGACTCTTCTAACCCCTTCTAATTAGCCTAATCCCCCTTCCTAATCATTTGCACATTCCCAAAACAAAGGTCACTTCTCAAAAATGCCTCAAAGTCTTTGAAATACATTAAAGGCTTTTATTCTTCAACAAGTTAACCCCCAAAGTCTTCCAAAGTCTTTATGGCTCTTACATAACCATTAATGGTTAACTCAACTTACCCACATGGTTAGAGACTTTCCCTCTAACTCAACCCTCATTTAACTCATGGGTCTCTTCAAGTATTATTTGCTTTGACCATGGTTATCCCCATTAACTCTTGCACAAGAGTTTATCCATTGGATAAAAGTAATTACCCTTGGATAAAAGCTTTATCCACTAGCTCAAGCCTAACCAAACCCTCCTAGGGTAACCTTCATGTCATCTCAAGCATTTAATGCTTCTTCCCTCTCCTCTCAAGCCATCTCATGTTGACACTTTCCATCATGGGATTGGGTTGAAAGCCATCACATGGATCACAAATCCATCAATCCTAGCCCTTCACAAGCCCACTCAATCTTGGCCATTCAAACAACATTTTTCCCTATAAAAGGACCTCATTCCTCAAGCAAAATGAGAGTATTAGGAAGCATTTTTCATTGTTATTATACTAAGATTCACATAGATATTAATTAGGAGCTTTCTCATATCAAAACATTTGCACTTGCATAAGTATTTGTTTTCATTTTTACAACCATCTTGAATCTTCATATGACATCCATGGATAGTGTTAAAAGCTGAGAGCTACACTCATGTGGTAGTTGGAGAGGAGAGAAATAAGGGAGGAACATCTATGATCATCTTTGGGAGCATCTTGGGGGTTCTTCTTTCTCTCTTTTGTTTATGTATACTTTATATCTCTGTTGATATGCATCTTAATGTTTTTGAGTTCATTTATATTTTGTTTTAGCTGGAACCAATATACTAATGTTTGAACCTGTGTTTGTGCCTTGTGCCCCTTTTTCCTTGCATCATTTGGTGAACCTGACGTGAACCAAACATGCAACCTTATGATTTTTGGTTCTTAACTTTTTTGAAATTGCATTCTTTTCACACACATGATAGCGTTTTGGTTCTCTCATCATGCAAAGTAGCACTTTTGTCCCGAATTAACTCCTCCGATTTCTCTGAATTATAGCACTTTTGGGTGTTTAGTATAGGACTTTTGGAATATTTTAGCGATTATGTTCTTTGTTATAGTGCTTTTAGTTCATTTTGGCACTTCTATGGTTTGTTATAATGCTTTTTAATTCTGTTAGTGCTTCTGTCTTCTAGCAGATTAGCACTTTTGTAATAGACAAAGAGCTGAAAATTGTAAGAAAAATAAAAATTTTAGGGTTGTCAAGCCCACCATCTTAGCTAACCTTTTGAGTGATTTTTTTTGTAGGTTTAACAATTTGTTACAGGTTTTGGAGGACATAAAATTAGAAACATTTTTTTAGTCTTTTAGTTTAAAATTAATCTTTCATGTTTTTCACACAAAAGGATTAAAATGAACATCATAGTCTTTTCGGTGCAACTAAAAGAAACTTCACTTTTACTTTGGTGCTTAAAACAAATGTAATATTTCATTTTTTTTCAAAACAAAGGGATTAAAATTAACCTCATAGTCTCTTTGGTGCAACTAAAGTAAATCTCATTTTCACTTTTAGTGCTTAAAACAAACTTCATTTTTCTTGTTTTCAATATAAGGGATTAAAAACTTGCTTCATTTTCCAGTTTGGTGCATAAAAAAAACCTCACATCTACATTTTTTGCTACAAAGGCTACATGATTTCATTTTGTTGGCCAGGTTTATTTTTAGTTTGTTAAGTGTCTGAAATAGTTTTTATCTTGGCTAAAAAGAACACCATATATGTTGGAGCAACATCTCCACGTAGCAAATAGATCACATTGTAATAAAAAGGTTAAAAATAACAAGTGTCTTTTGTGTTTGGCACGCTTGTGCAAATTTGTAGAGTGGTCCCAGTTCTAACACACACTATCCTCTCCCTTGGCTCTCGTGGTCCTTGGTGCAAGAGAAAAGTGTTAGTAACACTCTAAATTTTCTATTTTTAAGAGATGCTTGCCAAGAGACACATCACTCTTGGGATGACCTTGCGCAGTAAATCCTTCCAGCCGCTATAGAAATCAGGTGAGAGTGAAAGTTGTAGCCTTGGGTGTAGCTATTCCTACAGTGTAACTTGCCGAAAGGACATATGGGCCCCACCGTGAGTTACAAGGATCTTAAGTGAGTCACTATAGAATGAACTTATATCCAAAGACATTGAACATTACTAGACACCTCTTATTTTAGAAACCCACTTGTTCTATTGATTGAGGATATTTGTGAAAATTTCAATGCAAGAGCATAGATGGTTTTTCTCCCAAGATACTCACCATACATATTTCCTTGAGTAGAAATAGGGCTTTTTGAAAGGCTACTTGTAGCTTGATAAAATGGTGACTCCCCCATCATAGGGATCACCTATCTATTATGCTCACGCAAGACTCAGTATATCACATCCTTACCAACCACAATTGGATACATAAGGTATTTAGTACCAAAGTCTAAGAAATATCAATTTGTGGGTTGAAAATATCATAACTGGCCATTAACTGTTAGGGATAACTTTAAGAAACCATCTCCCAGGAAAAAGTGTAAAATCCTGGCGAATCAGACATTATTTTTGGGGCAAAAATTTCAAATTGATGGCGAATTTTTTTTCAAATTTGGAAAAAAAAATTATTTGTATTGGCGATTTTATTTTTAGGGTCTGAAAATTCCATAAAATCCTAGCGAATAATTCATTATTGTGTTGGGAAAATATATAATGGAGGAGGCAAATGTTTTTCATTTAAAGGAAAAAATATGTGTATGGGCGAAAAATTATACTCTGAAGGAAAAATTATTTAAGTGTAGTGGATTTTTGTTATCTTTTAATAACCATTTTTTGTTATCTAATTAATGCAACATCACGTCGAGTCCATAATCTACATGATGTATTGATAAGTGCGACTTCATCAACATGTCACACATACCTAAAATCCCTCAATGATTTAAAACCGTTCAATGATCGCATATCAATGGCTGAAGTTTTATTTTGGCCCAAATTTCTGAAGAGAACTTAGTTCTCCAAAAAGTCCCCGGAATGGAATTGGAGATAGTAGGCATGAATCAAATCTTATCCTAATCAAGTATTGACATTTATTAACATCTTGTCACTGACATTCTCTAACTGTGATCCACTCGGCATGCACGACTTCCAATCTGGTAATTGGTAGTGGTTTACGGTTGTTTCCAATTTCGCACACTCGTGCATTTATGAGAAAGATTTTCTAAGAGATACGCTTCTGCAAAATAGTAGGCGAATTGATTCCTCCTAGCCAATAAATATTTATATGGCTATTGGCGAATTATGTTCATCTATTAAGACAACCTCGGAAAGTGTAGGCAAAAATATTGAATTTACCGCATGGGAAATGTAGATTCTATTGGTGAAATCTTGATAGAGATACACTTAAATACATAAAACAATGGGCGATTGGGCCATGCATTTTATAAATATTTATAAAGTTTGGGCGACATGGCCACCCCCGATCGATGCAATATATTCACCATTTTCTAGGTCGCCGACGTGAAATATTCGCCATTGGCGAATATTCGCCACTAAAGTAAACCCTGTTAACTATAGGGATAAAAAGTGTCTGAGTTGTCTTCGTCTTGTTTCAGACCAATAAAAATTTGGGCTGACTTTAGGCCTAGGAACATACATACATTTATAAGGATCAAAAAGTTCATGATTGGGTTGATTTAGACCCACACCTGTTGTGCCTTTATTGAAAAGGGGCAAGACTATGTGTTTGTGTGCTTGACGCATTTTCTTGTCAAAAGGATTCAAAACAATTGAAACAAATTATCCATCCAACAAATCTACATAAACATTGATCATTTTTGTATATGACCATCACTCATATCTTGAGAAAAAGAAGTCTTCATCAAAAGACTAAGTTAAAGAAGAGACAAATTGGTTCAAGGTATCTTATCAAGAAAAGGAAATTTCTCTGTATCAATAGACAACTCTTTCTCTCACATAGAGTATTCTTATGTCATATGTACTTGTACCTTCAGGGCGAATCCAATGAATTTGACAAAGAGTCTTTGAGAAATAGAGCTTTCACTCAGTATAGAGTATTTGATTATCAAAACAACAAAGGGGGCAAGATCAATCCCGCTTTCTTTCCTAAAATTTGTATCACATACAACGAAGTTCGAGAGGAACCACCAACAACTATAAGAGAGGAAGAAGTAGAAACCCCTTCATAATGGAAGAATTTTATTGAGATACATATCCTATCCACTTTCACATCCAAACATCACAACTTCACTCAACTCTCAAACACAAAGAGGTCTTGTCTTTGGTTCTTTCAGATATTGCTTAAACAAACCAACAAATCACTTTTAGGGTGTCTCTACATCTAAGATCAATCATCCTAAGAGGAATTTATAAACATCTAGATAGGTTAAAAATAGTTTATAAGTGCATCCTGGTGTAGGGGAACCTCTTCAATAGGCCATTCATGTACCAGAGGATGACGATGAGGAGAATTTCACATGTTTTTAGTTTATGCATTTTCATGTTTTGAATAAGGACCCCACCTTGTAAACCAATGTCCCAAATCAAGTATCCTGATAATCCAATTTGGACAATTTGGTAAATAGGGGTAGGCTGATCTTTGTTTTCATGTTTGGAAGGATGCAACATTTGAAAAATCAACTTTTGGAAGCAAAATTTCAACATTTTGACTTTCAATTAATGTAAGCCTCTCAAAAACTCCAACCTCTTAAAAATTAGGTTGGAAACCATTTGGAGAAGGTATATATACCTTGTGGACATGATTCCCAAGGTTGGTGTGGTTGGTGATTGAAGTTTGAAAGCATAATAAGATAGAAAACTGAGTTTTTCCCCGAAATTCTGAACTTGTTGTGGTTGTATGTCATTGTATGGATTGATTCTAACAAATTTGTTCATGGTCTAGTTAGAAAATTGAGTCACCTCTATTTTGGTGGTAGTTTGAGGTCTTGATCTTCTGTGACTAGTGAGAACCCCTTGTTTTACTGGCTGTAACCCAAAAAGCAAGGGTTTGGCTAGGGTTTTGACAAAAAATGGCCATATCTTGCATCTCCCCCATCTAGAAGTTCTTTCCTTTGGTGGAATGCAATATTGGTCAGTGTAATTTAAGTTTTTCATGGAATTTTGTAGGGGAGGCTTCACTATGAATAATATGATGAAAATCTAGGTAGGCATCTCCATGTGACTACCTTGGACAAAATTAGGACAGTCATCCTAATATATCATAGCGGTGGATTCGAAGCATGCAACCTTGGAATTAAAGGTTATTTATGATATCCCACATGCTCATGAACTTGTTTTTAACATTGAGAAACTAGAAATTGGAGTTGCTTTGTAAATTAGGCCTAATAGCCCTAATTAGGCCTCTCGGCTTCTAAAGAGTTCAGACCCTTAGATTGTAGATCTTGCCAATCCATTTTGGTAATATGTGTAACTCCATAAAGGGTATCTAGAATGATGAATATTTTTCCAGGTTGAGTTCAATATTTTGGAGTTAACGGCAAAATACCTGTTGCATGGGGCTAGCCAAGGGGGTAGGTTTCCAAAGGAAGTATAGGGCATTGATGCCAAAGTCCAAAATCAATGTTTGGAATAGTTCCTAAGTGTCGTAAGTTAACCAAATCCAAGGCCCCCACGAGAAAGATTCATGGTGAGGCATGTTGGAGATGTTGAAGCCATTTACTCATCTTGAGTAGGTGCTAGTCTTGAGTAGTGGAGAGTAGTTCAAACCCTTAAGGTGTGGAGTCCCATTGTAGGGTCCTTTCTATCTTTTGAAGGGTCTAAACCAAGCCTTTTCCTTTTGGACCTATCCTTAGGTGTGAGAAGGGCTCTGCATCAAGTGGTATTGGAGCTTAGGAGTGTCCTTTGGACCGAAGAAGAAGACAAGATGTCAGAGGAAGAGGGATCCCAAGATCTCCCATCAAGGATGACCAATGTTGAGTTGGTTGTCTTGGTGAAGAAGCATATGGCAAAGAGGAGGGCATTCAGGGATGAGAATCAGGCCTTGAGAAATGAAATGGACCAGTTGAAGGGCAAAGTGGAGAGGGGAGAGAGAGAATCTGGAGGAGCTGAAGAAGGGGATGAAGAGGAGATCCCTAGGCAGGAAAAACTAGAGGTTCTTGCAGACCAGAGACCCCTGATGAGTGTCCTCAAGTACATTTAAAGGAGAACACTGGATGTGAAGTTGGATCTACCAGTGTTTGCAGGTAAGATGGAACCTGGTACAGTAATGGAGTGGATAGACTCCTTGGACAATTTCTTTGAGAGTGAAGACATACCAAAGCACTAAAGGGTGAACATGGTCCAATCCAAAATGAAAGGGGTTGCACTGACTTGGTGGACTTTCATCCAAGATGAGAGGGTGAAAGAGGGGAAGAGAAGAGTTTCTACTTGGAAGAAGATGATGGCTTTGGTGAAAGAAGCCTGTGTTCCAGTGGACTATAATGTCCAGTTACACAAGAGGAGACAAAACTTGAAGCACAAGGAGATGGATGTGAGCTCCTACATAGAGGAATTCATGAAGTTGTGTGTGAATACCAAGCTAAAGGAGAGTGAGGATGAAAAAGTGGCGAGATATCTCAATGGACTGAGATTTTCCATCCAAGAAGATTTGAATCTCCACACCCCGGAGATAGTCCAAAAATGTTTTCATTTGGCACTTAAGGTGGAGGAGAAGCTAAAGAGAAGGCAGGAGCAAAATAGTAGTGGAAAAGGGAGACAACAAAGAGGGGAAGAAGCCCTTTGAGAGGCAAAGGAAATGGTTTTGGATACCAAGGTGAGTCTAGTCAAGAAGGCACTAGAGGAGAGAGAAGTTACAACCAAGGAGGAGGCTACAATCAAAGAGGGAACTTTAGGGGAAGAAGACCATTCTTTAGAGGAAGGTCCAAAGGCAGAGGACCTCCTAGATGTTACAAATGCAACCAAGAGGGGAACATGGCCAATAGGTGTCCAAAGAAGGCTACAAGCTCCATGAGAGAAAGGAGGAGCAACTTGGTACAAGAATTTGTTTTCCAAAGTGTGGCAAGTGCAAACACCTATCAAAGTGTCAATGCTCCTGATAGCTATGGCTATCCTAAAAGAGTATAGGCTCTGATGATGAGGAGAGTAGTGACCCACCATGAAGGTACCTAATAAGGAGCCCCCACAAAGAAAGTCTATTTTCAAAACTACCTGCAAGGCAGGAGGAAAGGTATGCAAGGTCCTGATAGACTCTAGATCTACTGAGAATTTTATATCACTTGAAATGGTAGAGAAGCTTAAGTTGAGAAGGTTGCAACATCCTTACCCCTACAAGGTCTCATGGCTCACCCAAGGTCACCAAGCAATGGTATAAGAGAAGTCTTGGGTATAGTTTCAGATTGGATCCTACAAGGATAGGTTGCTATTTGATGTAGCCAAGATGGATGAATGTCGTCTCCTATTTGGGAGACCATGGCAGTTTGATTTGAAGGCTCATCATGATGGGGTCAGAAACACCTATTCAATCACCAAAGATGGTAAGGTGATAGAACTTTTACCTCTAATGGAGAATGAGATGGAACCAAAGGGGAAGGATTCCAAAGTGTTGTTGGTAGAAGGAAAGTAGTTCATGAAGGAGATTGCAGAAAACAATGCAATTTTCTATGCCTTCATTCCCAGTAGCAAGGTGACAAAGAAGGAGCAATTTGTAGAGAGGAAGGAAGAAGGCCAAAGGCACATAGACCCTGTAGTCAAACAATTACTTGACAAGTACAGAGGAATCATCTCAAATGGAATGCCAAGGTCACTACCACCAGTAAGAGATATAAGTCACTGCATAGATCTGATCCCTGGATATACCCTACCAAATAAAGAAACATACAAGCTTACTCGAGACCAGAATGCAGAGATGGAAAGACAAATTGAGGAGTTGCTAGAATCAGGGCTAATTGGCAAAAGTCTAAGCCCATGTGCAGTACCTGTTGTCCTTGTACCCAATAAATAAGGCACTTGGAGGATTTTCACAGACCCAAGGGCCATCAACAAGATAACCATAAGGTATAGGTTTCCAATCCCTAGGATAGAGGATTTACTTGATTGCTTGGGGGGTGCCAAATATTTCACCAAAATGGATCTAAAAAGTGGATACCATCAAATTAGAATAAGGTCAGGGGATGAGAGGTAAACAACTTTTACGACCAATGAGGGGTTGTATGAGTGGAAAGTCATGCCATTTGTGTTGTCCAATGCCCCTAGTACCTTCATGAGGTTGATGAATGAGGTCTTGGTGGAGTTTATAGGCAAGTTTGTAATAGTGTACCTAGATGATATCTTGATCTTTATCCACACAAGGGAAGGGCACCTCAAACATGTAGATATGGTCCTCAAAAGGTTACATGAAGAGAAGCTAATGATAAACTTGGACAAGTGTTTGTTCATGTAGGAGGAGATCATTTACTTGGGCTTTGTAATCTCACAAGGTGAGTTGAAAATGGACCAAGAGAAGGTAAGTGCTATACTATCTTGGCCAACACCTAAAACCATGAATGATGTCTGAAGTTTCCATGGCTTAGAGACTTTTCATAGGAATTTTATAAGGGGATTCAGTCATGTTTGTGTACCAATGCTTGACACCATAAAAGGAGGACAAAAGTGCAGGTTCAGTTGGACCAAGGAGGTAGATGACTCATTTGAGACTTTGAAAAAGAAATTTGCAGAACAACCAGTCCTTCCCCTACCAGACTCTAACAAGATATTTCAAGTGGAATGTGATGTAAGCCACATGGCTATTGGGGCAATACTCAGTCAAGAGGGAAGGCCAATTGTATTTTTTAGTTAAAAACTAAATGATGCCAAGAGGAGATATTCATCCTATGATTTGGAGATGTATGCTTTAGTTTAGTCATTGAAGAAGTGGAGGCACTACTTATTTCCAAAAGAGTTCATAGTTTTCACTAATAATTAGGCTCTAAGTTTCATAAACAGTCAAGAGAAGTTAAATCACAGGCACATGAAGTGGGTAGAGACCCTACAAGCCTTCACCTTCAACCTTAAACACAAAAAGGGGGTCAAGAACAAAGTTGCAGATGCCTTAAGTAGGAGGGTCCTAACCATCAGCCAAATTAAGATTTAAAGTGTTGGTATTGACTCCTTGAAGAACATGTATGATGATGATGAAGATTTTGGAGAGATCTACAAGGTATTTGAGTCTTTTGGTGAGAGGTATCATGTTGAAGTTTCTAATTTTTTGATCTAAGAGGGATTGATATTCAAAGGTGGATAGTTATGCATACCTAAGTGTTCAATGAGACTGAATATTATTAGGGAGAAGCATTCTGGAGCAATGACAGGTAATTTTGGCCTTGACAAGACACTTGACCTTGTAAAAAGACACTACCACTAGCCTAAGTTGTAGACAGATGTTAGGAGGTTTGTAGAAACATGTGTGATCTATCAAAAAGCCAAAGGGAAAGCCACCAATGCAAGTTTGTACCAAACCTTACCCATTCCTTCTAGGCCATCGGAAAGCATAAGCATGGATTTTGTGTTGGGTCTACCTAGGACTAGGAAGGGATATGACAATGTCTTTGTAGTGGCAGATAAATTTAACAAAATGGCTCATTTATTGCCATGTAAAACCTCTTGTGATGCCTCATATGTTGCAGACTTGTTTTTCAAAGAGATAGTCAAGATACATGGGTTACCCACAAACATAGTCTCAGACAGGGATGTGAAGTTCATAGGGCATTTTTGGAGGACCCTTTGGAGGAATTTGGGGACCCACTTAGCTTTCTCATTAGTCTACCATCCCCAAATGGATGGAAAAACCGAAGTTGTCAATAGGTCCTTGGGGAACCTATTAAGATGCTTGAAAAGACAACGTGGAGAAAAATGGGACAACATACTGTCATAGGCAAAGTTCTCATACAATGACACCATAAATAGAAGCACTAGGAAATCTCCTTTCCAAATTATGTATGGCATCCACCCAAGGGGTGTGTTGGAGTTGAGGGATTTACCTAAAGAAGAGTCCATTAGTGCAGGTGGTGAAGCTTTTGCCTCAGCCATCAAGGAGGTACATGATCAAGTGAATTCTCATCTCCAACAATCTACAAAGAAGTGCAAGGCTCATTCTGACAAGAAAAAGAGGGATGTGCGGTTTGATGTTGGGGACTTAGTATGGGTGCATTTGAAGAAGGAGAGAGTCTCAAAAGGTAAACACACAAAGCTCATGCAGAGGAAGATTGGACCATGTCATATTGTGAAGAAGTATGGGTAGAATTCTTATGAAAACCAATTTCCTCCTGATCTTGGATTGTCACCCATTTTCAATGTATGTGATCTACCACCTTACAAAGGAGATGGTAATTTAGGGGAGGAACCAATGCAGGTTGCAGAAGATGATGACATTCCAAAGCATGAGCCACCAAAATTGAGCAAGGTTCTAGAAACTAGAGTCACAAAGAGAACAACAAACAAGGAGTACATAGAATATTTGGTGGCTTGGAAAGGCAAACTAGATTCTGAAGTAGTTTGGATGACAGAAAACCAAATCTCCAACCATGTTGCAGACCTCCAAACCCTGATCTCAAGTGTGCTTGAGATCTCCTCTCCCAAGGAGTATGGTGTAGGGGAACCCCTTCAACAGAGCATTCATGGATTAGAGGATGAGGATTAGGAGCATTTTTCATGTCTTTAGTTTATGCATTTTCATGTTTTGAATAAGGACCCCACCTTGTAAACCAATGTCCCAAATTAGGCATCCTGATAAGCCAATTTGGACAATTTGGTAAATAGGTATAGAGTGATGTTTTTTTTTATGTTTGGAATGATTTTAGGGTGTGTAGGTAGTTTTTGGTTGATCCAAGTTGTGTGGATCCCAAACTTGGTTTGTTTGACAACTTTTGTAACAAATGCAACTTTTGCAAGCA
Source organism: Cryptomeria japonica (assembly GCF_030272615.1). Classification (NCBI taxonomy): domain Eukaryota; kingdom Viridiplantae; phylum Streptophyta; class Pinopsida; order Cupressales; family Cupressaceae; genus Cryptomeria; species Cryptomeria japonica. Next base: position 222,292,986 of record NC_081409.1, read on the forward strand.
AAAGTACAACATTTTGACTTTCAATTTATGTAAGCCTCTCAACGGCTCCAACCTCTTCAAAATTTGGTTGGAAACCACTTAGAGAAGGTCTATATACCTTGTGGACATGATTCCCAAGGTTGGCTTGGTTGGTGATTGAATTTTGAAAGAATAATAAGATAGAAAACTGAGTTTTCCCTAAAATTTTGAACTTGTTGTGGTTGTACATTATTGTACGGATTGATTATGATAAATTTGTTCATGGAGAAGTTATAGGATTGAGTCACCTTTGTTTTGAAAGTGGTTTCAGGTCTTGATCTTTTGTGAGCAGTGAGAACCCCTTGTTTTACTGACTGTAATCTGGAAAGCTAGGGTTTGGCTAGGGTTTTTGCAAGGGAGGCTTCACTGTGAAGAATATGATGCAAATCTAGGTAGGCATCTCCATGTGACTACCTTGGACAAAATTAGGATAGTCATCCTAAAATATCATAGTGGTGGATTCCAGGCATGCAACCCTGGAATCATAGGTTATTTATCATCCCCCACATTTTCATGAAGTTGGTTTTGAGGTTGAAAATCTATAAATTGGAGTTGCTTTGTAAATTAGGCCTAATATCCCTAATTAGGCCTAATAGCCCTAATTAGGCCTCTTGGTTTCTAAAGGGTTCAAACCCTTAGATTGTAGATCTTGCCAATCCCTTTTGGGAATATTTGTAACTCCATAAAGGGTATCTATAATGATGAATAATTTTCCAAGTTGAGTTCATGATTTTGGAGTTAAGGGCAAAATACCCGTTGCATAGGGCTACTAGCCAAGGGGGTAGGTTTCCAAAGGAAGTATAGGGCTTTGATGCCAAATTCCAAAATGAATGTTTGGAATAGTTCCTAGGTATCATAAATTTACCAAATCCAAGGCTCCCAAGAGAAAGAGTCATGGTGAGGCATGTTGGAGATGTTGAAGCCATTTACTCATCTTGAGTAGGTGCTAGTCTTGAGTAGTGGAGAGTAGTTCAAACCGTTAAGGTGTGGAGTCCTTTTGTAGGGTCCTTGTTATCTTTTGAAGGGACTAAACCAAGCCTTTTGGACCTATCCTTAGGTGTGATAAGGGCTTTTCATCACATACTCTCATTACTAGGTAGCTTGGATTATAACACATCTCAAACCTTGCTATACCTCATCACATCAAATTGTTGAAAAACACGAAAGCAATTAACAAAGAACTCTATTGACATCGAACCTTTAGTATTAGAGATCTTTCTTCCACCAAAAATTTCAAAAAAATTATCTTCCATCAACCATTTCATCACCCCCTCATAGTCAATTTTAACAACATCAAACTTTTAAAACATGGCTCAAACCAAAGCAATGAAAAATCGACAACTAGAAAATTGAAGAGGAGGATGAAAACCTCAATGATTTTCATGAGGCCTTTGGAGGAGGAAATAATGATGAAGATCCCAACACTCCAAATCCAGAAGAATTAGAAAGAGCACAACATAATCCAAAATTTGACAGATTCTTTGATGAAATTCTTAAAAACAATGCTAATGCTCATTTCTTGAGACTCGCTCAAGAGGGTACCAAACTTCCCTCCAATTTTGATACAACACAATTATGACAAACATCCAAGCAACATAGCCATCATGATGGTGGAGGAGGTAGGTACTACTTTCTCTATGACCCTAATCATCAAGGGAATCCTCCACCTCCTCCTCCTTCATAAATAGACATGTTGATGCAACACATAGAAAATATCGCCCAACAACTGAACAATGGTGTGAAGAACAATCGATTATCACTTAACAACATTTGCCCATATCCATTTGATAGGAACATTCTTATACCACCTTTTCCATGAGGGTTCAAAACACCCAAATTTGAAAAATATAGAGGCAAAGGAGATCCTAGAGACCATGTGCGAGAATTTCACTTCTCTTGCTTAGAGGTGGCCTATGAGGGCACATATCTGATGCACCTCTTTCCTCAAAGTTTGGTAGGCACAAGCACACAATGTTTTGCACGACTGTCAGGTGGTATTAGAACATTTGAAGAATTGGTCCAAAAATTTATCGCTCATTATGCACACAACATAGAACGTGATGTCACCATGGTAGATTTGTGCAACACAAAACAAAAACCAAGGGAGTTGTTCTCAACTTTCCTACAACAGTGGAGACAATTGTCTAGCAGACACTCCCTTCATCTACCTAAGCAAGAATTAGTGGAAATTTTCATTTCCAACTTAAATGATGAAATGGAATATCATTTGGACATGAAGGGCACAAAATCCTTTGAAGAAATGATAACTCAAGGGCTCAAATGTGAAAGTGCCCTCATCAAAAAGGGAATTATCAAAATTTATAATGAAAACAAAGATGGTCCTCCTCCACACTATAATAGCAAGAAACCAAAATTTTGGAACAAAAACAAGAACGTTCCCAATGATGAGATAGTGGATGCAAGAACAATGAAAACTGCACAACTTATGGTTAGGTTTGCAGGTCAAAATCCCCCTCCTAACAACAAAACCAACAATAATTCACAAAATCAAGGTCACAATACACAACAAGAGGAACCAAAACAAAAGCATCAAAACTACAAGCCAAAATGCACATATACACCTTTAGGGGAACTTATCAAGATGATCTTATGCCAATTAATATCCTCCAATCTCGCAACCTTACCAAAATAATCCAATTATGAGCCTCAAGTCAAGCCTCCATGGTGGCGAGATCATGAACATTATGAATTTCACCAAGGAAGAGGGCATAAAACAAGCAATTGCCATCGGCTAAAATATCTTGTTTAGGATCTTATCGATAGAGGAGAAATCGAAATTGAGGGACATGACCCAAAAACATCCAATGATGATCACTTAATGTTCAAAAATCCACTTCCATCACATGATCAAAGGGGTCCTTCAACCTCAGGGAGAAACACATATACCATAACCAATTACACACAAGCCACATACAATTATACTGTGAATCACCTTTATGATGCGAATGAACAAGTTGCAACTCTTACCATAAAAGATCAAAATCCTACATGCAATGTTGTTGCGTGTCATAGCAAGATTACTATTCGAGGGGCACCACCAGGAATGACACCCCTCCCCAAACAATATATTCTTGTAGAGAAATTGGATAAGACGTCAGCCCTCATGTCCATATTAGATCTTTTACGCTTATCCCCCTCACAAAAAACAATCTTGGACCAAGATCTCCAAGAAGCGTCTCTCCCCGCCAACCTCAACATAGATCAGTTTCAAGCCATGGTTGGTAGTCTAAAATCATCACCATGTCTCACTTTTACCAAAAGTGACAGCACATCCTTCCAACAACCCCATAATGTCTCCCTCCATATTGAAGGGTTCATAAGCCAACATAAAATCAAGCGATTACTAATTAACAATGGAGCCAACTTAAACATATGCACCTTGCAATTAGTCACAATATTGGGTTATGTAGTAGAATCAGTGGATGTCAACAAGAAGATAACCATCAAAGCATATGATGATGCAAAATGTTCTTCCAGAGGAGCTGTTACTTACCCATCAGAGTTGGGCCAGTGGTGAAGCTTATAGTTTGTCAAGTTATAGACCTTCCTTTTCCATACAATCTCTTGTTAGAGAGACCTTGGATACATCCCATGCAAGCAGTCCCATCTACCTATCACCAATGTATCAAGTCTCCACATAATGGGGTAGAAATTACCATCCTTGGTGATGCTAATCCATTTGCTTATTGTAATAATATTCACCATCAGCCAGACATCACCATACCTAACAACAGGGAAGTTATCCCTTCCTCATCATATGTTAATCCGACCTCTCTTTCTAGCTTAACAACCCCTACACAAAAATAGGAGAAATTAAAAATGAAAATGGCTGAGGAACGTCTCAGTGAAGATAATCTTAGCCAACTCTTTTGTGTTGGACAGTTACTCACATCCCCTAATAGTCATCGCAAACCCTAAGGTTTACTTCAATCACCACTGGGAAAAAGAACTTGCACTTTGGCACAATTCACCCCTGGTAAAAGTCAAGAGGAGGAAACGATGGATGAAGACCTGGCATAATAGATCTACATAGACCCTCTCAATAAAGAAAGCACAGAGGCTAAGCTCCCCACTGACAAATATGGCAAAGGCTTCACTATAATGAAAAGAATGGGCTATGATTGCCATAGTGTTTTGGGACCTTGCAAGAAAGGACGACAAGAGCCCTTACAACTTGAGTTGAAACCAAGAGATAAAACTGGACTAGGTTTTCAAAGAGCATATGTTCCTAAGCTTCAATTTAGAGGAAAACCCAATAAATCCATGTATTAGCCAATTACTCCAAGGATGCAATCCTTGACTATATTTGAAACCCTAGTAGCACCAGCAACCCCACCTCCAATAGTACATAAGCCAGTAAATAATGCACTATTCAATTCAAAAGACATCCTAGTTTGGTACAGTAATCGGATGTTAGAGAGTGATTCTAAGACAGATTCACATGAGTGGGAATGGGATTCAGTGCATTTAAATACTTCAGACGAGGAGGAAACATTACCTCCTCCACCTCGTAATGATATACCAATTTATGGAGAAGCATGGATTAAAACTTTTTGGAATCATGAGCTAGAATAAACTTCCACAGGCCCTACATCAAATCCTATGCCTGAATCTGACAAGGAGAGTACCATCGATGAACTTCATGCCTCCATATTAACCCTCACTATGCCTCCTATGAACTCAACTTAATCGATGAAGTAATGCGTATCATTCATCCCAAACTCATTGAATGGAACCAGCCAAATCCCCCATGCCTTAACCATTTCCAAAATGATGAGGCACTCATAGACTTTCTAGAATTACGGGATAACATACCAAGCAAAGATCACAAAGCTGGGTTTTCCATTGAACTTAACAACACAACATACTTTGGGGTAGATTCCAAACCTTTCAGCTACAAAAATATTACAATAAAGCAAGGATCTTCTAGTGAAAACCACACAATGGCACTTTTTGATCCACCCCCCCCCACAAAAAAAAAAGAGTGTATCCAAAGGTGAAAACCTCTCTGAGGCACCTGAGGATGAAAGGTTTGACATCCCCCCCTTTAGTACAAATGAGGAAAGATCAACCATCCCAATAGAAGAAACAAAAGAATTCAATTTGGGGACCCCTGAGATGCCTCACAATATACATTCGGCATATCTATTAACTCCTAAAGAGGAGCCAAAATTTGTGGAATTCTTCCAAAAGGGATAAATCAACTTTTCATGGTCTTATGCATACATGCCCAAATTAGACCCAAATTTGGTCATGCATCACCTAACTGTAGCAGAAGGAGATAAACATGTCAAACAAAATCTCAGAAAGATGCACCCATAAATTTTCGTTCTTGTCAAGGCTGAACTTGAAAAGATCTTGGACGCTGGTTTCATCAGACCAATTGATTATGCATAGTGGATCTCCAATATTGTACCTATTGGTAAACCTAATGGGGGCATCTGTATTTGTATGAATTTCAGATATTTAAACAAAGCATGTGCTAAAGATGACTTTCCCTTACCAAACATCGACATGATTGTCGATCTAAAAATAGGTCATGTGATGCTTTCTCTTATGGATGGCTTTTACGGAAATAACCAGACTAAAATTGCTCTAGAGGATCATCACAAAACTACTTTCCCATGTCCATGGGGAGCATACTATTGGAATGTAATTCCATTTGGTCTAAAGAATGTAGGGGGAACATATCAAAGAGCCATGGCTACCATCTTTCATGACATGATGCACACCATAATGGAATATTATGTGGATGATTTACTAACTAGATCATTAACAAGAGAGGGTCATCTTGTAGTACTGGATAAAATCTTCAACATATTGGAACAATACCACATCTGTCTCAATCCAAAGAAATGTGCCTTTGGAGTAAATTTCGAGAATCTCTTAGGCTACATTTTTTCAAGTAAAGGCATTGAGGTAGATCTAGTGAAAGTCAAAGCAATCATGGACATGCCACCTCCAAAGAATATCAGTCAGTTGAGGACATTACAAGGACAACTACAATCAATTTGGTGGTTCATTGCATAATTGGTTGATAAATGTCATCCCTTCATCCATCTGTTACATGAAAATATCTTCTTTCAATGGGATGTGAAATGCCAGCAAGCATTCCAAATGCCTAGAGACTACCTAATGAATACACCATTGTTGATTCCACCAGATCCAAGAAGACCTTTATTGTTATAAATTTCAGCTACAACCACATCATTAGGAGTATTACTTGCACAACATAATGCAGAAGGAAAATAATGTGCTATCTACTACATCTCTCAAACATTGGTAGGCTATGAACTCAATTACACAGCTATTGAGAGAGCTTGCCTAGCAGTTATCTTGGCAGCCACCAAATTAAGGCACTACATGTTAACACATATTGTACAACTTATTGCCAAGTTAGATCCACTCAAGTACCTACTCAGCAAGTCGACATTGACATGCCACTTGGCCAAATGGGTTATGATCCTGAGTTAATTTGATATTGAGTATGTGGATCAGAAAGCTATCAAGGGATAGGTTATTACAGATCAATTGGCTGATGCACCACTCAAAGAGGACCATCCTCTTATTTCCAACTTTCTAGATGAGGAAATTTTCATGATCACAGCTACACAACTCTGGAAGCTATATTTTGATGGCTCATACACCAGACATGGCTCGGGGGTAGGTATTATTTTTATCACACCTCAAGGTGATAGTATCCTGAAGTCATACAAACTCACTTTCCCATGCACAAATAATATAGCAGAATATGAGGCCTTGATCACAAGACTCAGATTGGCCATACAATGGAATCTAAAAGAGCTACAAGTACAAATGGAGATTCCTAGTTGGTCATCCGACAAGTCACTAATGAATAGCAAACAAAGGATGATAAGCTCATGCCATACAGAAGGATGGTGGATAGTTTCAAAGAATAATTTACAACTATAACATTTGAGCAAGTACCAAGAGATCAGAATCGAGCTGCCGATGCAATGGCTACAATTGCATCTCTCCTAGATCTTCCACAAAATTCGACACGCCATGAGTTCTTGGTAGAACAGCTTTGGATCCCCGCTTATAATATCCCTGAATCTGAAATGATATGTCGCCTTATCGGTTTTGACTCCCCATGGTACAGTGAATTTTTCACTTACCTACATGACCACACACTTCCCCCTAACTAATCAAACAACCAAGGAAAAACTTTTATCCGCCAAACTGCTAGATAGACCATCATTGCCGAAACCCTATACAGATGAAGTCTTGATGGTACTCTCCTTTGATGTTTGGAACAAGATGAGATAACAAAAGCATTGGAAGAGGTACATGAAGGAATTTGTGGGGCTCACTCAAGCGGTCCATCACTAGCAAAGAAAATCATGCGAGTCGGATACTATTGACCCTCCATGGAGAAGTACTCCTATTATTTTGTCAGAAAGTGCAAGAAGTGCCAAGTTCACAGAGATCTGATACATGCACCAACAGAGGAAATACAACCTATCACAACACCATGGCCCTTTTGTCAATGGGGACTTGACCTTGTGGGTAAAATCCATCCATCTTCATCCAATGGTCATAAATTTATCACAAGCGCCACATAGTACTTCATAGAGTGGATCAAAGCCGTTCCACTCACCCAAGTCACTGGAAAGCAGATCACCTCATTCATCCTCAATTACATCATCTGTTAGTATGGTGTACCCATGTCCATCATCATAGATAACGGGCTCCCTTTCAAAAATTAAGATGTTCGTGAACTCTGTGAGAAGTTTCATATCCAACACTATTTTTCCACCCCATATTACCCACAAGGCAATGGTCAAGAAGAAGCATCTAATAAGAATATATTGAGGATCCTCAAAAAAGACAGTTAATGATGTTGGCCATGATTGGCACATTCATTTGAATCCAACACTATGGGCATATCGAACTAGCATTCGAACCCCTAAAGGTGCAACCCCCTACTCACTGGTTTATGGAGAAGAAGCCATCTTTCCTATTGAGGTTGAATTTCCATCTCTATGGGTATCCTTGCACAAACTAATAAATTATGAAGAATACTGAGTCTCATGTCTTCAAGACTTGGAATTGCTTGATGAAAAGCGACAAGCTGCCTATAATCACCTAAAAGCCTATCAGCAGTGCATGAGAATAAGCTACAATCATAAGGTCAAACCTCACACATTTGAAGTAGGAGATCTTGTTCTTAGGGAAAATCCTCGCAATCAACCAAACAGAGAACATCAGGGAAATTTGAATCCAATTGGTTGGGTCCATATGTCATCACTATCGTCTTCGGGTCTGGGGCATATCAGTTAGCAGCTTCAGAAGGAGAACCACTAGCAGATCTGGTCAACAACATGCATCTCAAAAGGTTTCATACATAAGCTATGCAGAGCATCAGGCTCATCCAATATCATAAAATACCAAAAACATTCAGAAAATAGTCTTGAACAAAATACAAAAATACAAAAAATCAAGAAAATAGTAAAGAAAAATCATTCATCCAAATGGTGAAAACCACTTCGGTGGTGAAAATGTGATAAACAGGCACCATTTGTAAAGGTTATGGCTTCATTATCTTTCAGACTTGTTGTGATCATATCCATTGCATCCATTAATCCATCATTTATACCATGGCTTGTTATTGATATGCAATCAGGGTTCTTACTTCATGTGTCCTGCATCACGCTTTCATAGAAACATCAAACTAGGGGCAATGCTCTTAACCTACTAATGGGAGTGGATTCTCCATGCTTGTGATACATTGAGTTTCTCATTCAAAAACTTCTTCAAATAATACTAAAAACATGACAGAAACATAAAAAATCAATCAAAAACATTGCAAAGTATATTATTCCTTGTACATACACATCACAAAAGACACAAAACAAAATTTGAAGCTACTCAAATGATGATCACCTATCAAATCAACCAACCAATCAAAACATCCGCACAAGATTGTATTCACAAGGATGCATCATTCCCCATAGATAAGACGTGGTAACATTTTCTTTGACAAGAAAATTCTATTTGGTTGATAAGGAGTTGGTCAATTTTATTTATTTATTTATTTATATCAAGTTCCTACACTACTCCAAGATATTCACAGGTGATTAGAGTGGTTGGGATGGTTCCTGATATCTTTTGTTTTGTTTGTTTGTTGTTTGCGGATTGTTCCAATGAAGTTCTAGGGCATATACTAATGGTGTGTACATGGGAATTTCACTCAACTATGTGATCCTATACAAAAATATAGTCATGGATCACTATGTTTTACTGACTACACATATGCCTCGACCATTTATACATGAACCATAATGGAGGGGAACTTTCCTTGTCTACGATGTTTTCTTACAGGTGAAACACTCAAACTTGGTTTCTGCTACCTCGGCCAAGATCGATACTACCACATGCTCGATGATGAAAATTAAGCACTGTGAATAAGCCATGGATTGCTAGTTTCATCTCATCTATTTATATTGCATTACATCCATCCATAAATCCATATCATTGCATATCATTCATACATAGTCATGGCAATGGATACTCTATTTTTTGATCCTCTTCCATAGGAATGAGTCCTACGTCCTCAATACCTTCTATCTAATATTGAATCCCCCCTCACCCTCCCAATCTTGATTATCAGTATCACATACCCTACATCATGTCCCATCAACCCAATCAATCCACATTCATCACCGTCCATCTCTAGCACGAGGGGCTATGTTTCCCATCCTAGGTCATCCTATAAGAAAAGAAAGTTACTCTATCTACACAGGAACATCGACTCACGCACACCTAGATTATCAATAGATACTTTTTGATCAAGTATCTTCGGGTCTCAACAGGTAATCAATATGGGAATCCTAGACTACAACATGCATTTACATCAATTGCCTAGTCTCAATAGGTACGCTAAGTCCAGCAAACACCCCAAACAAATTAAAATGAAAACACTATCAATTGATCAACCAATCAAACACAATCAAAACAGACAAATTACATTAATTGTCTAAGTCTCAACAAGTATTTTGCTTCAAATACCTTGACTTCGTTGGGCAATTACATCAATTGTCTAAGTCTCATCAGGTCAATTTGACTCACTTACTCAGACTTTATCCTGTCCAAGTGAACAACTGACATTAATTGTCACGCTTTGACTCAACCGGGGCAATCCAACCGATTGCACTAGATTGTCCAACCAATTTTGATCAATTGTACAACATCAATCAAAAGAACAACACTACATTTACACCATATCTCCTACATGACCTAAGGGTACTCATTGGCTTACCCTTCTCCTCCTTCATTCCCAAATCCTCCATTCTATCCTTGCTTAATTTTCTTAAAATTTTTGAGAGATCACCCCAATTGTTGAAATTTTATCTCATCTCTCGAGGGGGCATACCTAACCTCTCCCTTGGTTCATACTGGGGCACGCACTATGCTTACTTGTTTTTCTTTGAAATGATGTAATAAACCACACCATCTCAAAGAGGGGCAAATGTAGACACATAAATATGTCCACTAGATTAAATAAATATTTAATGTTTATTTGATACAATAATATTCCCCTATTAATTAAATTTACATTTAATTAATTCATTCAATCCCCATTCTGGTATTTTAATTAAATAAATTACATAAATTTATTTAAATTAAAAATCCCTATCTATAACCCAGTTATTAAATAAATCTAATTTATTTAATTTCCCTCATTCCTCTCATTTAAATAAATTAACATTTATTTAAAAACACAAATCAAATTCCCCTTGTAAATAAATCAATATTTATTTAAACTCCCACCCCACTTGCATTTTCCTACAAATGCAAGTTGCAACAATAAATAAATTTAATTCTAAATAAAATCCTACTTTCTCTCACCCACCAAACCCACTTTCCCACTAATCCCCTTCTAGACTCTTCTAACCCCTCCTAATTAGCCTAATCCCCCTTCCTAATCATTTGAACATTCCCAAAATAAAGGTCACTTCTAAAAAATGCCTCAAAGTCTTTGAAATGCATTAAAGGCTTTTATTCTTCAACAAGTTAACCCCCAAAGTCTTCCAAAGCCTTTATGGCTCTAACATAACCATTAATGGTTAACTCAACTTACCCACATGGTTAGAGACTTTCCCTCTAACTCAACCCTCATTTAACTCATGGGTCTCTTCAAGCATTTATTGCTTTGACCATGGTTATCCCCATTAACTCTTGCACAAGAGTTTATCCATTGAATAAAAATAATTAGACTTTTATACTTATCCGTGAATCATTTGAACTCATGTGACCGTCCATCCCCATTTATTCACTTGTGTTGACTAAACTGATAGAAAAATATTGCACCATAGAAAGCTATAAAGTGAAGATGATATTTTATTTAGTCATTGAGCCGATAGCAATACACATACATAGAACTTTGGTGTTTTGTGGACCAACAATGAATGAATTTGACGTGAACAATAAGACATAGAGTTTTAGTGCCTCATTCACGCTCTCTATTTACTCCTTCACATGTGTTCTTGTTTTTTTTCCTTCAAAAAGATTCGAATTTCACGCTCTCTATTTAGTTATTCACATGATATTTCATGTTGTGCTTGACTTCAGATAATGTCATACTTGACTGAAGAATATGACTTCCCCTTTCTTTCTCTCCATTTATTTTTTCTTCAAAATCTTTTGTCTCTTCTTTTTTAAGGTCTTGTCTTAGTTGTACAACTCAAAGCTATATGCCAATTATTTTGTCTGAATAGTTTTCTCAAGGATTTAAGATTAAGTGTCTTACAAATTTCTTTTTTAAAAATTATGTTTTCTTCCAATATTTTCTATTTTCAACATGGAATTTTAATATCATTTGGGTTTAATAAAATTATATTATTTTAACATTTAAATAAAATGAATATTAATATAATCATATTTTAGTCTAGTCTATTTAATCAATTATCAAGTAAATATCAAAAGAGCTTAGAAATAGAGAGAGAGAGAGAGAGAGAGAGAGAGAGAGAGAGAGAGAGAGAGAGAGAGAGAGAGAGAGAGAGAGAGAGAGAGAGAGAGAGAGAGAGAATGAATTTTTCTAAAGAGATGTTTCTAGATTCACAATGCAAACAAATTATTTATATAACTTCTAGCTCAAAAAACTCATCATCATATAACAACTAATTATTGATGTGCAATCTTGAAGGGAATAATGAAAGATATAATTTGTGTACATTACAAGTGACAAGTATATAACCGTATGCTAAAAAATCACTACAAATATGTAGAAACTTGATAAATTTTGTAAGCTTGAACATCAACCAAATGTTGTTTTCATTAATTATCCTTAGTTTCATTTCTACCTTGACGTCTTGCTTCATCATAACAAATACAAATTTCATCAATTCTCTAGAAATAAGAGCCATATTATTAATTCCTACCAAGGCAGGCTACTGTTGCACTCATTGAATTTTAACTAATGATTACATAGGATTGCATTTTTTGAGCCAAATTTATATAGTTTAACTTTAATTTTTATTTAAAATTATTATTAACACAGTCATTTTTCCTTATTTCTATTGATTTATGTTGAAAACAATAAATGAAAAATTTAATTTTCCTGAAAAAATACACCTTTATATACATTTAATTCATTGCCAATAAATTTACAAAGTTAACTTCAATAGAAAATCAAGAAAATACATAAATCCTTGCACAAATTTATAAGCAATAATGATATATATATATGAAGCAACTTTGTATATAAATGAAGAAATAAGTAATAATAAAGAACAAGATATCGAGTTTATGAAATTTTTAAGATTAGCGAAATGCCTTGACCTATTTGACAATAGTTTGTCTGGGAGCATTCCTCAAAATATTGGATCGCTCAATGGTTTGGTTATTCTCAACATTTCAAGAAATCATTTCAATGGAGAGATTCCTAAATCCATTGAAGATATGATACTACTAGAATAACTTGATCTATCACAAAATAATCTATTAGGGGCTATTCTTGCCAAGTTGTAAATTTTGACATCCTTAAATTACTTTGATATGTCCTATAATAAATTATTAGGGATGATGCCACAAGGATGAAAAATGATATCATTTGATTCTACATCTCCAATAATATAGATCTATGTGCCCAAAAATATATTGCCATGCTCAAGTAATCATCTTTGATTATCCAAAAGCACATGTGAAGAGAATAACGAAGATTCAGAATATGATATATGGTGGGATATAGGAATGAAAATAGGCTATGTAATTAACTTTCAATTGTATTGGGATATTTGCGGCTCAAAAAAACATGAAACTTGTCGCAAGCTTCAAATTCATGGATGGAATTATCATTTCTCTATTTCAAACAATAATAGAGAAATTTTACTATCAAAGGTGGGATCATATGTATTAGACTTTTGATTAATAAGAGAATCACGTAACATGTATTAAATTTAGTTACCATATATATGTATTTTACTTTTTATTAATAAGCTAATCATGTAACATGTATTAAAATTTAGTAATCATATATGTATTATACGTTGATCAAACACTATTACTTAATGGTGATACTAATTTTAAAAGGAAGCTAGTAGATATTTAGTTTTATTATTTGCATGTAATGATATATTTCATTTGATCTTTATATTTTCTTTTAATTATTGATAGTAAAGGTTTACAAGAACAAGAACTAGTACAACTTCACTTATCTATTGCCAACCAATAACATTGACAACTTTTAAATTATTGGAGAAGGCATGCTAATAATATATTAAATTTAATAGAAATAAAATAATGGCACACTTATAGATAATGAAATTATTCTCCCTCATAAACCTTTGGGGTGGAAGCATAAAGGTGTTGCCCACATTTTTGTTTAAGTGGGACATTAAAGTTGGAATTTTTATCCAAATATTCACTCCTTGTCACTTACAACAAGCAAACTCTTAACAATTTAAAATGATTCAAGCACGACATCACCAATATATTTTATATTATAATATAGGAGAGTACATAGGTAATAGCCACCATAGTTATAAGAACATTATCGAACATTATATACGATGTATGAGATCCATATTTTTTAACTAAGGTGCATTATGTTATCAACACCAAAATCCACAAGTTAATAATCTCTTTGATAGTATTTCTAATTTTTAGATATTTGAGAGTAGATACATGCCAGAGGTACATAATGAAATAATATTTGTAAACTAACTCACTTCATCTACTTTAAATAATATAAACGTAATAAATTTACACAAAATTAAATATATAAATTTTACAATTATCACTATCAATAAAATATACATATATTTATACAATGCTTTAACCATTTTTCTCAATTGTTAAATATTAGAAATAAAATTTTCCTATGGAAAGTGATTAATATTAATATTTTTATAAATTTGAGATGTCATGCTTGACGTCACCAAACATTCAAGTAAATAGTCCACTTGTTTTAGACTTATTCGTGAATCACATAAATTGTTTAAACTCGCGTGACCATCCATCTGCCCATTCATTCAATTGTGCTTTAGCAAACAGAGATTAGAAATAAAGAGATATTATTAAATTTTAAATGGATATTATTAAATTTTAACATTATTTAATTCTAGTTTATTTAATCTATTATCAAGTAAATATCAAAAGAGATTAGAAATAAAGAGATAGAGTTGAATTTTCAAAGAGATGATTCTAAATTAACAATACAAACAAATTAATTATGTAACTTCTATTAAAAAAAATCATCATCAAACAACTAATTATTGATATGCATTCTTGAATGATTGATAAAATTTGTGCACACTACACGCCTGAAATATATAGCCTATAAATCACTACAAAGATTTAGCAACTTGATAAATTTTGCAAGCTTGAACATCAATCAAATGTTGTCTTCATGGATTATCCTTAGTTGCATGTTCACCTTGACGTCTTGCTTCATCACAACAAATACAAATTTCAAGGCAAGATACTATTCCATTTATTGAATATTTTTTTTCATTAGTTTAACCAATGATTACATATAATTCAAAATTTTGAGCAAAAATTCTATAAATATAATTTTTCTTTATTTTTATTGATTTATATTGAAAGCAATAAGTGGAAAAAATAATTTTCTTAAAAATCACTTAATTTTTCTAAAAATAATCAATCTTTGTATGCATTTAATTCATTGTCAGTAATATTAGATTCCTACAACAGAAGTTGTGCATTTTCTCTCCCTATCCTTTACTTGTTCCTTGAATTGGCCTATCTCTTTCTATCTTTTACTTGTTTCTTGACTACGATTAATAGTTTTATATATGTGACATCTCCCTTCACTACAGAAACAATTGGATTATCTAGATTTATTTAGACACATTATTATTAGTTTGTGGTACAATTGACATTTTTACCTAATTGATACCACCTATTATGCAAGGTTTATTTAGGTTTCAAGTTAGTGAATTCTTTTTTTTTTTTTTTTTTAAATTTTGTTGCTTTTTTATTTTCTAGAAAATTTACCTTCGCTCTTAAGCTTTTAATATTTATATGGAAAAGTCATTGCTTAATGCATAGTTCATGTTTGCTACAATGTTTTGATTTCAAAGACATGAGATATTTGTCAAGGGTTCATGGAATTTTGTACTCCTTAGGTAGGTGGTGTTTTCTTATTTTTAAGTTTTGAAAGTAGTGTTTATGAATTTTCCCTAAAGAGTTTTGGGAGTTTATTTACAGTTTTTATTAAATATCTTCATATTTATTTCAAAAATATATTTTTAAATATTTCATTTATTTAAGAAGTAATTTATTCAATAAAATTATTTTAAATCTTTTAAACTTACATTTTTAGATTTATTTTAATTATAACATTATATTTAGAAATTTTTAAATATTGTTTTTAATTTAAATATTTCAATAATTATTATATTACTATTACTATATATATATATATATATAATCCTATTATTTGAAAAAAAAATTATTTTTAATTTTGGGATTTTGTCATAAGAGATTGTGATGGTGAAGAGGGCCTAAATATTTATTTATTTTTTATTGGAAGAAGAAATAGAACCTAAATATGATGGTCATGCACTATTTTATATGTAAAATTCAAACAAAACATATAAATTTCTCTCTACATCTATCTCACTCACATGAGATAGAGCAAAGGAGAGAGAAAGAGAGAAATAGTGGGATATAGAGCAAGGGAGAGAGAAAGAGAGAGCTAGATATATGTGGGGAGAGAAAGAGAGGGAGAAAAAAGAGAGAGATAGAGATACATGGGAATAGAAAGAGAGGGAGAGAGAAATAGTGGGAGATAGAGAAAGGGAGATAAAAAGAGAGAGCTATAGAGATACATGGGAAGAGAAGAGAGAATAAATGGGAAGATAATGGGAGAGAGAGGTAGAGTGATAAGCTGATAGGAAGTGATATAGATGGAGGAAAACATAGAGAGATAGAGAATGATAGGGAGAGAGATAGAAATAGATAGGGAGATAGAGGTAGAGAGATATAGATACAAAGAGAGAGAGGAATGAGAGGGAGATAGAGAGAAAAGTAGGGAGATATGGTTATAGTGCAAGAGAGATGGAGTAAATAAGAGAGGGGAGGGAGAGATAGGGAGATAGATATAGAGGGTACAAGAGTGAGAGAGAAAGAAATTTATATAGAAACAAATAATAGAGAGGGAGATGCATAGAGGGAGAGAGAGAAGGGGAGGATAGAGAGGTAGAATAAAGATAGGCATGGAGAAATAAAGAGTACATCAATAGAGAGAGAGAGTGAGAGAGATAGAGAGAGAGAGAGGTAAGGAGATAGATACAGGGGAGAAAGATAGAGGAAGATAGAGATGTACAGATGGATATGGAAGAGAGAAAAGGGTGGTAAAGATATTGAACAATACAAGGATCTAGTCAATGAGGTGCATATAGATCATATTGTCTCTCTAGATTTGGGCACCCAAATTCTTGTATACATTCTATGTTCCTAGCAATGGAGGTTTTGCAAAGACAATAAAGGTAGGCATGTTGGCTCACTTAAAAAAATTTAAATGCGTGCAACTTAAAAGAATCATCCTACTTATAGGTGAAAAAAAAATGACCAATATGAAAATATATCCAACAACTTCAAATATTACAATCATCTTTTATCTATCTCCATTAAGATGGATTATCGTTTTCAAAAACTAATTGATTTATTTTAAATATAAAACTCTTTTGATGTAATTAATATTTAATTAATTTTTAGCTTATTGTAATGTGGGGGGAAATGGGGTTCACTAGTCTAATGCATGCAAATTAGGAAACTTCGCCTATTTCCAGTTTGATTATATTTTGAAGGAGAATGATCCACTAGGCTCAAGATGGATCAAGCACAAAGTGTATGTAGTGGTCCTTCATTATTGACTTGAAAGTGACAATGAAAATTGTAAGGAAGAATGCACGAATTAGGAGAAAGTAAGCTAAAATGATATTTTTTTGCATGTATGGGAAGACAACAGACTCAAAACCCAATTCTAGAAAAGTATGTGAAAGTATAGACTATAACTAACCCATTGTCAAAATTTGAGACAAAAGTGCACAGACTTAGTTTCCCATCTCAACCCACTCTCGAGACTAAATCGCTCAGCTCAGATTGCTCCCACAAGTTTCAACTTTGATGAATTTTAGATTATATATCTTTGTCTAATGTTTTTGCACCTCTTTCTATAGCTTCATCACCTATTACTGCACATAGAAAACAGATAAAATGTTGGATAGATAGGGGTTTGTCTATGCCAAATCATGATTTATGAATTAACCTTGAAACTAAATTGAATTGGAATCAAAATTGAAAGTGTCCTATTAGGTAGAAAAGGCTAGAAGTGAAAATAAAATTCTTATAACTTCATAGGCCTTTTTTATGTTAAAATTCTCATGAAGATGCTTGATGTTGACTTTTAATTGACTTAGAAAGAGAAGATCATGGAGGCCATCACAAATGCATATATATACCACAAACTCCTGGTCTTCAATGCCTTGATGCTTGATCTCTTGCTCTTGAGAAATCGAGATGCAAAATTGATATCATGACATCATATTACTTGAGTAGGTTACCCAAAATGAGGAGGATGCCTTAATTATATACCTCTCCCAATCATTTTCAGGTATAAAACATAGACTAGGTTGACATGGGAAAATATTTCCTACTAAATAAAGTTGACCATTGTGTGATTTCAAGTTGGGGCCAAACTAAAAGGAGTGGGGCACCCTAGGCGCGATGCTCCCTCTAAAGAAATCCCGAATTGGAACTTGAGGTCCTAACTAGGGCAAGGAAGTTTAAAACATATACTGAATTGAGTTGGGTCAAGCATGTTGAGCATGGAAGTCCAAGATCATTAAAATGGGATCTAGATAAGTATGAATTGTCATAAGGGTGCAATTTCATAACACTATATTTAGTCCCCACTTTAGAAAGAGTATGAACCTACATTCATACTCACAATAAAGGGGATCAAGACATATGAAACTTTCATCAGGGTCAAAGAGATAAGGATTGCCAAGCCCCCAAGTGACTTAGGTCCTTATTAATTTAAAACCAAGATAAAAGGAGTAATGCATCCCAGAGAGAGAGAGAGCATGACCATACTATCATAGTAAGGTTAAAACTTACTATAAGTCATGTAAAAAAATAATGCAAAGAATAATTGAAATAGTCTATCAAATTGTGTTATGCTAGTCAATTCACCTTAAGAAATACCAAGGAAAGCATTATATCCATGGAAATCCACTAAGAGAGAAAGTTACAAAGAAAAAGGCATTTTGCTAAGTAACTTGAAAAAAAATGAGTACAAAAATTGATCAGCAATGTTTGTATAAATTGTAACAAAGAGAAAAGTGTATGCCCATATTGGCAACCAACAACAAACTAAGAGGGGGGGTGAATTAGTTTGCACAAAAACTTTCTGCAACTTATACCATAAATCAGATCTGATAATTAACAATTAAAACATGAAACAACACCACAACAATATCACACATAACACCAAGATTTTTTACATGGAAAAGATGGTTAAGGGAAAATCCATGGTGGGAACCTACCCACAATGAGATAATAACTTGTTATGAGTAAATGAAATATTATGATGGGGAATGCACATGCTTGTAGGCACACAGCCTAGAGCTTACTGCTCAAACAAGAAACTTGAAAAGGCTACAACTAAAGGGAAGGATCACTACCTTACAGGAAGTCTCACTAACTTACAAAAGCATGCAGACAACAATCTAGGTTACATGAACTGTGAAAATAGCATCTCCATGTACTTGGATAGAATTTCAGTTAAGCACACAGTCTACTCTGCAACAATTCTCTTCTCTCCTTCTCTTTTGAAAGATAAAATTACTCATTCACACATACAAATTGATCATACACTCACTCAAGAATCGTAGACCTTGGATCTTACATGATTATTACATTTATTTATACAAGACATTTACCTATATTTCAATGTCGGCCAAACTTTAAATATAAATTACAAAATAATAACCTCACACACTACAACATATGTGGACCAAAATAATGTTGGCTAAGAGATAGTCTGGACCCAAATAAACACCACAAACACACAACACCTCCAAAAATTATGCCTTAGTCATCTGCAACACACTACAACCACCAAGAATGTCACATAACATGAAGAACATCATCATACCAAGAAATTCTTCAATAACATGCATAATGGTCAATGCGGACCACCAATATGCAGAGAACATGATCTAGAAATATTCAAAAGCAACGTAAATTGCACCACAACAACTTCTACAACTCAGATTATTAGAGTCATCACCATCTCACCACCAGAGCTTAAGAACATAAAAAATGGCTGACAACATAACACTTGTGGACATCCAAATCATGAACCAATCGAATTGAGGATACACACCAACGTCCCGAACACATCCCATACATCCACAACTAAAGATATAACAATTCCAAAGAAATTTGAAGCACAAACCAAAATACCGAATAACATGAACAATTGAATATCAGTCTCAATACTGGATCTCATAACTCGATCAAAACATCACGCAGACCACTAAAAATTATATTGAATCAACTGCAAATACTTATCTCAAAACTCATTAAACTACATCAACTCAACTACAATACATTGGCCAAACCAACTCAATTAATCTGACTGCAACACTAGAATACATAGAAGAATATGTTGACATCAATGACAACATATTATTCCAACAAACTCTCAGCAACATTCAACAACCCCCACATTAAAACAATTGCATATGCCTTATCGAGAGAAATTGCTTTAGGGTAGAATACATGCATCCAAAAGACAAGAATATTTCAATTTTCTATCTTCTCATTTTTTAGGTCTTGCCTTACTTGTACAACTCAAATTTGTATGCTACTTCTCTCTCTCTCTCTCTCTCTCTCTCTCTCTCTCTCTCTCTCTCTCTCTCTCTCTCTCTCTCTCTCTCTCTCTCTCTCTCTCTCTCTCTCTCTCTCTCTCTCTCTCTCTCTCTATATATATATATATATATATATATATATACACACACACACACACACACACACACACACACACACACACACACACACACACACATATACATACATACATACACACACACACATATAATCCTTACTATAATTTCAAACCTATATTGGATGTACAACTAAAGATTTTACTAAATTAGTTTTTTATGGCTATCAATAGATAGAAATTGACAGATGTTCTAGGAATTGTTAGGGAAGCAATCTCCTTTTATTATAGTATGTGTCAAGCATAATTTTTTCAAAAATAAAAATGTTCTTGATAGGATCATCTAAAGGTTCCCCTTTAGGTGTGGCAAGTTGATAAGCTCCAAATCCATACCAATTGTAATGTAAAGAGTCTTAACTAGTTAGGTTCCAATTTTTCTTTCTTTTGTTGGTCTTGTTAGTTTGTTTGATTTTATCTTAATACTAGGTCACCCACTTCAAATTTATGAGTTTTGATCTTATTTTAAATATCACAAAGGTAAGTTTGATAAGCTTGCAAATGATTTAGTGCATTAAAGAATCTTTCATCTAGTAATTTCACCAATAATATGCATTTTTAAGCATTTAATTTTACAGCTGGCCTAATTTTCTTCAAGAAACTCAATTTTTTTTAATATGCTAAATAATTCAGATTTTATTTTCATTATATAAAACCAATCCATTCTTGTGTAGACATCTAAAAAATTAATGAAGAAATTTAGACCCACCAATTAATGTATTCTCCATCGGGCCAAATACATTCGAGTGCACAAGCTCCAACGGTCTTGTCTTCTTGTTTGGTCCCTTGGTAGATAATCTAATCCATTTTCATCCCACCAAAGTGCCAATGCAGACCCATCCCCTCGTGGACACATGGTTGTTGGCCCCACTATCTTGTTTAGGTACATGCTCGTTAACTGGCTTTAGTGAACATACCAGGTTTTCATTCAGTACGAACATTACATGCCCACCACACGCGGTTATTTATATATATTTCATTTCTTTTGAGTTTGGTATGTTATCAATATGATAATCAAGCTTTTTATTTGTGAAAAGTTTGAAATGCAATTTTTAAGCTATTTGCATGTAGTCAGC
The DNA here is from genome assembly GCF_030272615.1 of Cryptomeria japonica. Lineage (NCBI taxonomy): Eukaryota > Viridiplantae > Streptophyta > Pinopsida > Cupressales > Cupressaceae > Cryptomeria > Cryptomeria japonica. The sequence goes on from NC_081409.1 coordinate 222,314,598, forward strand.
CTAACTATGTGATGATTACCATAAGATATTAAAAGATTAATCTTGCCAATGAGATCAAGACCTCATATAGAAAGAAGAGTCATGGAGTGGTAATGATATAAAGAGCTTGCGGGAGTGCATGAATAAGGTTCCCATGTTACTGATAGTGAAATTAATTTATTCTTCACTAGCCTTTGTAAGATAATATAATAGCTTTCATTTAGTTTGGTAAACTACTTTTTTCTCTTAGATGACAACACGAAAACCTTTGGAGCTTGTGGTATGCTAATTACATTAGCTTGGACGAACAATTTATTCTTTCTATCTCTTCTACTTCTAGGACATCAACTCCTAAAAGAATTAAAATGCTTTGCAATGGACAAATCTCATCCTATACAATGAACTTAAATTTTCACTAGGATGCATATCCTTCACAAATACATTAAGATTAAATGGTAATATTTATATCCTCTTAAATCCTAATTTTATGTTTCTAATATTCAATTATTTCTTAAATTCTTTTCTACCTATGTCTACCATTTCTACCTTCTTAAAATTCTATATTAGTGAAGAAAAGTGTAGGTTCAATGCTCATTAAGAGTTCTAAGGTGTATCAAGATGGTAGATGATAGCTTGATGGAGACAAACATTGTGACCATCTTGGATGTCTTAATCCTACTCCCACCTTGCCTATAATATTTGAAAACAACTCCTACATTTCAGGAGACATAATTATCTTTGGAGGAGATATCTTTGTCTTCGGATTGTGCTCTAAATCAATTTCTATAATATTCTAGGTTTACATCTTCAATATTGTGACCTAAAACACAGGTGATTTGATTGCAACAACTTTTAACATGTTAACATGGAGACCACTGAGTGGAGTTTATAAACATCATTCATTTTTATTTTTCTTCCTGCATATTCCTTTGAAGAATGAGGATATCTCACACATACTCGTTTAGTATTATTTCTTCCTAAGGGGAGGAATATTATTCAACAATCATGGACTATCTTCTACACCTAGTTTTGAGCACCTGCCATCAGTTATGTACCTTGTGGAGGGAGTTTCTTAGTCCTTCCACTTATTTTCTCTCTCTATTTATATTGGGGCATACTTCCTTTTTGTGGGAGACGAATTCTTCTTCTTCAGGGTTATTTTCTATCTACATGAGTACCTAACATGACTTCATTTACCAATACCCATCATCATCTTTTCACCCACCTAAGCCATGCATAAGGGGGGTTTGGGTTGTTGCGTAGGTTTTTATTTAATTATTTTCCCTTACTCATAGATTTTTCATGTACTTTTCTTATGTTTTCTAAAATCATTGAAGTGGTTTTAATTAATCAATAACTAGGATATGATATTGAGGTGTACCCATCTTTAAAGGAAGAAACACCTACTATTTTAATCACTTTATTTAATATAAATGATTACACACTATTACCTATATTTTTCACCTCCATCCTCTCCCTAATACTACATAAAATCACTACCTAGCTTGTATTTATTATTCTAGACTTGAGATACTCTTGAATTGTTGTAAGTGTTCATTATTGTGTAGCTTTTCTTTGGGCTCTTAATGCAATCTTGTCATCTTGACATTTGCACATCTCTTGGAATCACAAGTCTATAATTTCTTTATTCTATTTATAATTTTTTAACAATTGTACTTTTTGGGTTGGTCACTTGTGAGAAATGTAAGGATTGTAAACTTTTTATATTGACAAAATGATGTATTTAAATGTGGATTTTAGATGGGGAGATTTATTAGAGATGGTAGGCCAGAATTTGCTCCAAATGAAAACAAAAAATGGACTCAACTATATGTCTTGAATCAAAAAAGAGGCAAATAGATTTTCGGGAACAAATTCTAGTGTTGTAATTGAAGGTGTGTTAAGAAATTTTTTTGGTAGCGCTATAGGTTGTGAGGATGGTTTTGGGAAAACAAAATAATTTCTTTGACCCATACACACATGGTTAATATAAATATTTCTTAAATGTTTGTTGCAGTAGTGTTAGACTTGGGTGAGCCAAAAGAGTGCACTAGGATGATGGTCAAAACATTGATTAAGTTGAGATGGTGTGGTGGGTTGAAAAAAGTGGATGGTGTAGTGCTAGGGCTTGGGTTCCTTCATGTTCAAGGTGTTTGGTCCTCAATGTACCCACACTATAATTGTATGTGGGTTCTTTTCTTAATCCTTGCAATGAGAAAAAAAATGATGAACACAAGAACAATACAAAGTTGGGTTTGGAATTTGTAAAGGTGGTTCTTGGGGCTTCAAATAAATAAATGATGGTGTGGACTAGTCATTTGTCATGGATGAAGATTTTGACATGGAGGAATAAATTGGAGAGGTTTCATTGGAGTGATAAAAGTAATAAGAGTGAAGCTTAAATTATAGTTAAAATATTATAGAGATAGAATTGTTATGTTGATATGTAATACATGATATATAATGAATATTGATCATTGTATAAAATAGCGATTTTTTAAAATTGTTAATTCTTTTATGAAACAATTTATGAGATACAAATCCCTTATGCCAATTCACTCATAAATAAATAAATAAATGATGAACAAAATAAATAAATAATAAATTCAAAATTACAACTATTATATCAACTCTTAAAAAATAGTAACTATAAAATAAATCTTAAGTAAATAAAATGACCCTTCTTTGAACATAAGCATCTCAAAAAAAAGTAAAATATAAATATAACTATAATTTCAATGTTTGATAATTTGTGATATAAATTTTTTATTTAAAAATAATACTTACTAATTTTAATTTTTATTTGTTTAAGTATATAATTATTTACTAATTTATTTATTATAATAGTAAAAGTAACCATTTCAATAAAATAAAATAAAAAATAAGTAAGAATTTAAATTATAAAAAAAAATACAATTAAAATAGCTACCTTCGTAATGATATTTTATATAGATTTTCTAAAAATAGATATACTAGCTAATAGAATATAATTATTTTTATCAAATGCACTTATGTTCTTCCTTTACATTTTAAATTGTTGAAAATTGGAACATTAATTTTTTAACTTTGGTAAAATTAAATTTATAACACACATCCAAATTGCTTTGATAAAAATAAAATATCTTCTCAAATAAATATATGCCACAATTTAGCATGAGTAATTTTCTTAATCAACTGCTATGATTAATCCTTTATTAGCGTGACAATGATTTATTTATTTATTTTGTGATTTTATTAAAATTTGAGACGACTTCACCAAACATTCCGTATGCCGTGTTGACCGATAGATGAACTTTCTCTTTCCTTCTCTCTACATTCACTTTCCTCTTAATTTTTCTTCAAATTTTCTATCTTGCCCACTGCCTTGCCCTATAAATCTGCCTCACCTTGCACATTCATTTCACAGAAGCCTTTGGGATTCACAAAGTGAGCTGTTTCTTCTATTCTCTCATACTGAGAAAATGGGTTTGGGCATTTGGCTGGTGTTGCTGCTGTTGCCTATTATCAGCTGCTCTGCATGTTCGGAGGACGAGAGAATGTCTCTCTTGGATTTCAAGAAAGGTCTTAATTTTAATTTTTATAGAGAATATGGATATGCTCCGCTGGAATCGTGGAGAGGGTTGAACTGCTGCGCTTGGGAAGGAGTGGGCTGCCACCCACGCACTGCCCATGTCCTCTCCTTAGATCTTCACTTCTTTGAATGGAGTGAAATTCGAGGGGGGCTATTCCAACTGCTGCATTTGGAGCACTTGGACCTCTCTTACAATTACTTTGATCACCCTCTATCCATCCCTCCACAAGTTGGAGAGCTGAGGAGACTCAAGTATCTGAGCTTGTCTGAATGTGGATTTACTGGCCAAATTCCAAGAGAGATTGGTAACATGTCCACCTTGAAATTCCTTGACCTCTCCAGGAATGATGGTTTGCAGAGCAGCAAGTTGGGTGACTGGATAACAAATTTGAGAGGGTTGGAGTACTTGGACCTCTCTTACAATAATCTCACTATGGCAGGAGACACTCTGTTGGGGAGCATTGCCCGTCTCACCAATCTCACCAAAATTTACATTTTCAGTTGTGGACTGTCAGGGGAAATTCCTCCCTCCTTTGCGAATCTCTCACGGCTTCAATCGTTGGAGCTTTCAGGAAACTCATTAAGAGGTAACATCCCTGCCTTTGGTGGACCTCTTCCTTTGTGGATTCTTGATCTTTCTGGCAACAATTTGGAAGGTTCTCTTCCCTCCTCTTTAGGTGGCCTCTCAAAATTGCAGTATCTCTATCTTGATTCAAACAAATTGAATGGCAGCATTCCGTCTATTCTAGGTAATCTCTCAGCCCTGAGTGTTCTTGTTCTACAGAATAACTCTTTGAGTGGTCCGATCCCAACTTCCTTTGCCAAGTTGTCCAAACTAGAGTTTGTCGATATGGCCAAGAATAGGTTAAATGGAACTTTCTCATTTTTTATTCTAAACAATTGCCCCAAACTTAATGTTCTGGATCTCTCAAGCAATATGTTGACCGTCAAAATTAGCACATCAATCATTCCCAAATTTCAGCTTAAGTATTTAGCTTTACATCAATGTAATATTGGAGGAAATTTTCCTGCATTTATTTCAACTCAATATGTCATTAAGCATTTAGATTTATCAAATAATTTTCTTACTGGTTTTATTTCAAATTGGCTTTGGGAAATCACAGACCTTGTACATGTAGATCTATCTAATAACTTATTTTATGGATCAATCCCAAAATATATACATCTTTCTTTTCTTTCATTGGCCAAAAATAATCTTAGTGGCTCTATTCCAAATTCTATTTTTGAATGGGAGGGTTTGAATATTTTAGACTTGTCTAATAATAGGTTAAGTGGTAGGATTCCCCAATGTCCAAAGAATTGCCCTAACTTGTTTACCTTAAATCTAGAAAAGAACACATTAATTGGTAAAATACCAAATATATGTAAGAAAATGAACTCTCTTGAGGTATTAAAACTTGGAGAAAATGCACTTGAAGGGCAAGTTCCATCATCACTTGGAAAATGTAAGAATCTAAAAATCCTTGATTTGAGAAACACTAGTTTGGAAGGGAACATTTCAGATTGGGTTCAAAGCTTGCACAATCTCCAAATTTTAATTTTGAAAAATAATAATTTTAAGGGTAAAATACCATTACAATTAACAAAATTGCAAAATCTTCAAATTTTGGACATGTCAAACAATAATTTTTCAGGGGTCATTCCAAATGACTTTATGAAGTTAATTGCAATGGAAAATCAAATAGAAAACACAAAAACCCTTGCACAATTTTCTATTGAACATGAGTTATTTAAGGATAAAAGTAATTTGTATATAGATGAAGTAACAGTTAAGAATAAAGGACAAGAGTTGGAGTATGTGAATTTTTTAAGATTGGTAAAATGTCTTGACCTCTCCAACAATAGTTTATCAGGCAACATTCCTCAAAATATCGGATCACTCAAAGGTTTGGTTATTCTCAATATTTCAAGAAATCATTTCAGTGGCAAGATTCCTACATCCATTGGAGATATGATATTACTGCAATCACTTGACCTTTCACATAATAAACTATTTGGGACTATTCCGACTGAGCTACAACTTTTGACATCCTTAAGTTACTTTGATGTGTCCTACAATGACCTATCAGGTTCGATACCACAAGGAGGACAGATGATGACATTTGATTTTGCATACTTCTCAAACAATCTAGACCTATGTGGCCTACAAATCTATGTGTCATGCTTAAGTAACCCTCTTGATTCTCCAAAGGCACATCAAGAGAATAATGGAGATTTAGAGGATGATGTATGGTGGGATATAGGAATGGCAATAGGCTGTGTGATTAGCTTTACAATTGTAATGGGAAACTTGTGGCTCAACAAAACATGGAGTGTCCCATGCTTCAAATTCATGGATGGCATTATCATTTCTCTATTTCAAATGATAAGAGAGAAATTTTATTATTAAAGATGGACTCATATGTATTATACTTTTTATTAGTAAGCTAATAATGTAACATATATTGTCATATTTTGATGTTCTGCAATGTATTATGAAAAAAATGGAGTATAGTGTGACAAATTTTCCTAAATTTTGGTTGAGAATTGTTCAACTATTTGTATATTATAATTTTAAGATTTTTTAATATTTCAATGTGATGTTGAATTGATTTATGTTGATTATGTATCATTTCTTGTTGTACCATCATTTGGTAATGATAGGTCATATTTAAGAGGAAGAGCTAGTAAATATTTATCTTTGATTATTTGTATATAATAATAACTTTTTGTTTGGTCTTTCTATTTTCTATTAATATTAATAGTTTACAAGCACAAGGATCGGTAAATCTTGACTCATATATTGTTAATAAATATTATTGATAATTAAATATAGAAGAATGAGTGTTATTAAATCTTAAGCTCCATAGAAACAAAAAAATGAGATGTTTTTCAACACATGCAATTATTTTTCCTAAGGAACCTTTGGGTGGAAGCATAAAGGTGTTTCCCACTTTTTTGTCTAAGTGGGACACTCAAATTAACATTTTCACTCTTTCTCACTTATAGCAAGCAAACTATTAAGAATTTGAAGATGCTATAAACTTGTAATTTTTGATACTTTGAGTCTACATTCTATTTATATAGTTTTAAAATTAGCTATCTTTGAAATATTTGTTAATAAATTGCTTCATAGACAAGTTATTTTATCTTTCATGAGTAATATTTTTTCCATATTGCATGACTTAGCTAATTTATTAAACATATGCCACTAACACTAATATATAGGGAGTACATAGTTTATTATAATTTTTGTTTCATTTTTTATTACATTTTTATGGTTGGCTAAAAATCTATATTCACTATTAAATAGTTAATAAATAATATAATTATTATAAAAATTATACATTTTGAAAAGATTATGTTTAAGGATATGATCATGTTAAGAAATGTGTCATTGCAATTTTATTTCATTGTAAAATACGCGCTCCCAATCAACATTTTCTCAAATATGGGGGCCACATGTATTAGAAAGTTTGAATGAAGGTCATATTGGTAATAAATGACAACTTACAATAATTCTATGATGCTCATTGAATAATTTCTAGAAAACTTTGATGTTTAAAGTCAAGTTTAAAAGCAAAATATCATTCAATGGTTAAAAATTTGGCTAAAGAGGGTGGATTCAAACTCCTTTACACTTTGAACTCTAAAAAACCAAGATGGTGGTCATTTAATAATTTTAGCACGTGAATCAAATTTTTATGAAGAATTATTGTAGAGTGAAACTAAATCATAAATTAATAGTCTGAGACCAAAATTGTTCATTACTAGTTTATATAATACTAGTCGCATGTAGAGTTGCAACTAGACATATTTGGATTGGTGGAAAGTAAAAAGTATCCACAGCTAAACTGGGAAAAGTTGTTACAAATGAAGAAATGTTTATTACCCTTTGAACTGTTAAGTTTCCTCTAGATTCAGCCATAAATAATTTATAATTTAAAAACATATAAAAATAATCTACACTCAAAATATAAAAAATTCCAAGTTTATAGAATCTTCAAATAATTAATTTAATGAAATATAATTGAAATAAACCTGATTTTCAAATGTTTCATTATGATATTATGAGGTTCACCTATCCATTAAAACACTAGTTCCTTGTTATATGCTTGCATGGGACATTCATGCTTTAAATTATCTTAACTATGTGTGTTAAATGTCATCCTATCAATTCATTAAAAAAAAATTCAAGTCTACCTTAATTTTAGTGCTTTATTGCAATATTATATCATGCAGAAGAAATGGTTTTGTATAATTACTAAACTAGCCTATTGTGTGAAATACAAATGAAGCTAATTTTATATTTAAAAAATCTTCAATCTATTTGTGGTCATTTTAACATGCTCAATAATAGGGTAGTTAGATTTATAAGATTACCTTACCTCTCTCAAATGATGACTAATCTTCCAAAGGAAAGCAATTTACCCTTACGTATATATTACTAGGTCATGGTTGTTATGACATAAAGAACACAAAAGAGAATAGAATACAAGTATGTTGCAAATACTTGATTATCTAATATGCCACTTTGAGGGGCAACCTTCCAGACCCCTTTGAGGGGATACCTCCAATAGTCTTCACCAATAATACAATACTCAACATGATGATAATAACTAACCTCTACCATCTATATACATTGTATTTATGTTAATGATTATCACTAGAACAACTTAGATAACAATATATATTCCCTAGGATTACCTAAATAAATAAATAACCATATAATAATGTTTAAGATAGGAACAAGGTGACTAACCATAAGTCTATGTACACACTCTAGAGTTAGGGACATAACAATAGTGATTCAAGAAAATTGAGTGATCTATGTCACCATCCCTTTTCAAATTGGTCAATAGTATAAGAATCTTGATATGCAATCAATTTATAACACATGCTCCATACAAGTAATTAGTTTCCCTTATGATAGATGTTTTGATTCAATTAGAATTAACAATTATCTCCCAAAGATTTATTGCTTTTGGATAAAAAAAATTATATTTTTCAAACTGGTGTAGGGGCACAATTGGGTCCATGGGACCTATTTAGGATATTTGTTCTTGGTTTCATGTTTTGTTGTTAATTTTGGATGTAATAAGGTCTCAAGGACCATTTTAAAACTTTTAAGTCCTTTTGTCTCATTTTGTAAGGCCTTGGTGAAAATTTGTTGATGTACTCAAATAAGGATATCTTTGTCAAACTAAGTCAATGCCTCCCAAAGTGTGGTATGGGGGTATCTCTGATGTATTTGGTGTTTATATACCCTATTTGAGATGTCTTCAAAGTTCCTAGGGATCATTGGTGTCAAAAATGCAAATTGTTCAATTTTGTAAAAGTTGCTTGACAACTTTTCATCATTGTCAAAACACTTAGCACTCAAAGGTGGTTGTACGGCTAACCAATTAAAATGGTTGTTATATAAATTTATTGTAGGGTATTTATAGGCCCCTCATATGTTTGGAATGGATTGGTTGATGATTTTGTACGGAGAACTCCAAGTTTGAAGGCAATTCATGAACATTTTTTCTTTAATTTCCAAAAAAAACCCTGCACTTTGTCTCATAACTCTCTATTTCGGATGAATTAGAACTTAAGGCTGGACTTTTTAGGGGGAGAATGCCCAATGGAAGAGGAAGGAATGGTGTTTCAAGAAGAGGATCAAGTACCTTTACCAATAGATGCTACAATTGTAACCAAGTGGGACATCTAGCCTTCAAATGTCCTGAAAAGCAAGCCTCTAGTTCTCATGGAGGAGATAGGAGGAATCAGCTAGTGCAAGAGGAAGATAGCCAAAGTGTTGATGCACCACCCAAACCCACAGATCCAGAATATGGGAAGATCCTAATGATGAGGAGAACACTTTTGAAGGTGCCAAGCACCAAGGAGCCACCGCAAAGGAAGACACTTTTTAGGACTTCTTGTAAATCCAGAGGGAAGGTATGTAAAATCATAGTTGGTTCAGGATCCACAAATAATTTGGTGTCAGTAGAAATGGTTGAGAAAGTAGGATTGAAGAAAATTCCTCATCTTACCCCTTACAATGCATCTTGGTTGAGTAGGGGCCAACAAGTGCTTGTAAATGAACAATCTTGGGTAGAGTTTTAGATTGGGGGGTATAGGGATAGAGTCAGGTATGTGATATGATTCCAATGGATGCTTGTCATTTGCGTCTAGGACACCCATGGAAGTATGATCTTAATGCTCAACATGATGGGAAGAAAAATACTTACACCATAACCAAAAATGGTGAGTCTTTCACTTTGAACCTTTTGCCAGATGAGAGTGGAGATAGGCAAGTTTTCTCTAGTGTCATGGTGGTAGGTGAGAAGGATTTTTTGAGAAACTTGAAAGAAGAGGATGGACAAGGGTTTGCCTTGATCTTGAAGCCAAAAGGTGAATCAAATTTGTTAATAAAAAAGGGGAAAGACACTCCTAAAGAGGTGTTGCAATTGTTGGAGAGATACAAAGGTATAGTAGTTGATGAAATGCCTAATAATCTGCCTCCAATCAAAGATATCAATCATCATATAGACCTTATTCTAGGTTCCACACTCCCCAACAAGGCTGCCTATAAGATGACACCTTCCCAAAATGAATAAATTGCTAGGCAACTGCAAGAATTGCTAGATAAGGGTTTGGTGAGGAATAGTTTGAGCCCATGTGCAATACCCATTGTCTTAGCACCCAAGAAGGATGGTAAATGGAGAATTTGTAAAGATTCAAGAGCCATTAATAGGATCACTATCAGATATAGATTCCCAATGCCATGGATTGAAGACCTAATGGACTGTTTGGGGAGAGCATGTTACTTTTCAAAGATTGATCTTAAGAGTGGTTACCATCAAATAAGGATTAGAGAGGGGGGTGAATGGAAGACTTCTTTTAAGAATAAGAAAGGCCTATATGAATGGATTGTGATTCCCTTTGGGATATCCAATGCTCCTAGTACCTTTTGTCATCTCTAAGGGAAATTTGAAAATGGATCCTTCCAAGGTAGAGTACATTCTTAATTGGCCAACCCCAAGGTCATTTGGTGATGTTATAAGTTTCCATGGGCTTGTTAATTTCTATAGAAAGTCCATAAAGAATTTTAGTCAGATTTATGCACCTATGATAGATACTCTTAAAGGAGGAAGTAAATGTAAGTTTACTTGGACTAATGAGGCTGATAGGAGTTTTGAGTATTTGAAGAAAAGGGTAGCACATCATCCTATACTTTTTCTCCCTGATTTTGATAAGATTTTCACTATTGATTGTGATGCTAGCAATCAGGCCATAGGGGCGGTGTTAATCCAAGAGGGAAGACCAGTGGCATTCTTCTCAAAGAAACTCAATGATGCAAAAAGGAAGTACTCTTCATATGACTTGGAATTGTATGCGACAGTGCAAGCTCTTAAAAAATGGAGACATTATTTGCTACCCAAAGAATTTGTTGTTTTTACTGATAACCATACTCTTAGTTTCTTGAATGGATAGGATAAGCTTAACCATAGGCATATGAAGTTTGTTGAATCCTTGCAAGCCTACACCTTCACTATAAAGAACAAGAAAGGTCAAGCTAATAAGGTGGCAGATGCTCTTAGTAGGAGAGCCCTTATGGTGCAAGAAATTCAATTCAAAAGCATGGAGATAGATGCACTCAAGAGCATGTACCATGATGATGTAGATTTGAAGGAGATTTATGAGGTTTGTTAACAATCCTCCAATACCTTCCACATTGAGTATTATGATTTTTTACTTCAAAATGGTTTATTCTTCAAGGGGAGTCAGTTATGCATACCTAGATGTTCAATGAGGGACAATATTATTAAAGAGAATCATTGTGGGAGTTTGGGGGGTCATTTTGGGCTTGACAAGACTTTGGATTTGGTTAGGAGATTCTATTATTGGCCAAAAATGAAGGTTGATGTAAGGAGGAATGTTGAAGGGTATTCCATATGGCAAAAGGCCAAGGGCACTTCCTTAAATACAGGTCTCTATCAACCCTTACCACTTCCCAATAGGACTTGGGAGAGTGTAAGTATGGATTTTGTACTAGGACTGCCTAGAAATACAAGAGGTTTTGAAAAAAAATTTGTGGTTGTTGACTGGTTTAGTAAGATGGCACACTTTCTTCCATGCAAAATTACTAATGATGCATCTCAGATTGTAGGTTTGTTCTTCAAAGAAGTGGTGAGAATTCATTGTTTACCATTGAATATTGTCTCTGATAGGGATTTCAAGTTTATAGGTCACTTTTGGAGGACCTTATGGAAGAAACTTGGCACAAAATTGTCTTATAGATCAGCCTATCATCCACAAATGGATGGCCAAACAGAAGTAGTTAATAGATCATTGAGAAATCTCTTGAGATTTCTTACCAAAGAACATGGCCAGGCTTGGGATCTAGTCCTACCTCAAGCGCAGTGTGCCTATAATGATTCCATGAATAGGAGCATTGGAAGGAGATCATTTGAAGTTGTTTATGGGATGCACCCTAGAGGTGTATATGAATTGATAGATCTACAAGGTATTCACAGGAGGAGTTCTCAAGGAGAAGATTTTGTTGTGGCAATCAAGGACATTCATCAACAAGTAAGAGAAACCCTTCAAAACAATATGGAAAAGTATAAAGAAAGGGCAGGTTTGAAGAGGAGAGACCTACAGTTCAAGGTTGGTGATTTGGTATTGGAACATCTAAAGCTAGAAAGGCTTCCCAAAGGAAAGTACACCAAACTGATGATGAAGAAGATAGGACCATGTCGGGTGGTTCACAAGTTTGGTCCCAATGCATATGAGATTGAGTTACCCCCTGGGGTGGCCATATCTCCCATCTTTAATGTATCTGATTTATTTCCATATGGTTGTAGATTCTGATGTAGGTACAACATCAAATAAGGATGATGATTGGGTGAAGGAGTTGCCCCCTATCCAACCAATGAAGCTTGAGTGTATCCTTGACACTAAGGAGGTGAAGAAAACTAGAAGAAAGACATACAAGGAATATTTGATCAAGTGGCAAGATCCCCCTGAAGAAGATGCTACTTGGATGACTGAGAATGATATTAAATAGCATGGTGTCTCAATTGAAGACTTCCTCTCAAGTGGGACTTGAGAATCTTCTTCCCCAGGAGCATGGTGCAGGGGCACAGTTGGGTCCATAGGACATATTCAGGATATTTGTTCTTGGTTTCATTTTTGGTTGTTCATTTTGGATGTAATAAGGTCTCAAGGACCATTTTAAAAATTTTAAAGTCCTTTTGCCTCATTTTGTAAGGCCTTGGTGCCAATTTGTTGAATGTACTGAAATAGGGATATCTTGGTCAAACTAGGTCAATGCCTCCCAAAGTGTGGTATGGGGGTATATCTAATGTATTTGGTGTTTATATACCCTATTTGATATGTCTTCAAAGTTCCTAGGGGTCATTGGTGTAAATAATGCAAATTATGCAATTTTGTAAAAGTTGTCAAGACACTTAGCACTCAAAACATGGTTGTACGGCTAACCAATTCAAATGGTGGTTATATTCATTGAGTCTAGGGTATTTATAGACCCCTTAGAAGTTTGGAAGGGGTTGGTTGATTATTTTGTATGCATAACTCCAAGTTTGAAGGCAATTCATGAACATTTTCTCTGCAATTTCCAGAAAAATATTGCACTTTGTGTCATAACTCTTTATTTAGAATGAATTAGAACTTAAAGTTGGACTTGTTTTGATTAAGTAAAAATAGGTTTTTGAAAGGAACTCGAACCTTTTACATATCGGGAAATAGATAAAGCATTAAAGCATAATAGAATCGTGCTTGATCACCTTAACAAAAAAATAGATCCCATCCCAACCAAAAAGGGACCTCAAAACACATAGAGTTGCATAAAGACAGCAAAAGGAAAGGAAAAGGACAGCATAAAGACAAGGATAGAGACCAAGTCAACTAAATATTTTTCATTATATCTTCTGCGTGAACCACCATCTGCTTCATGTTGTCCGTTGAGGTCTTCAAATCATCCAGCTCACATCCCTTTATATCACCCTGATTCCTGGACTTGTTAGAAAGGTCTTTGAGGTACCTCTAATTTGGCACCATTTTGGATTTATTTCAATGGGTTTTGTGCATTCTACAAGCAATTATGTCCAGACTGGTCCAAAACCCTAGGTTTGGAGGGTTTTATCAAGAATTATGCATATCCACTTATTCCACTAATGACTTGACTCAAGACTTGGTGGAATGATGGGTATGAGGGTGCTGCAAGTTGGTCTTGAAGCATTTTTGCAAAGGAGTATTTAAAGTGGGGTTTTGAGCAATTGAAGGTCTAATATCTCCATGTATTAGGTCGGTTTGACAAGGTTGAGTGATTTGTTGTTGGTTTAGGTATCAAAACAACCAAGGAGGCCTTGAAAAATATTTTATCCATTAATTTTTTAAATCCCCTTACCTTCCAAATTGGTTGTGCAAGGTAGTGGAGAGTCTAAGAGGTAGTTGTAGTGTTGTTGGAGGACTAATTAGACTTTTGTGGGACTGTAACAGTCTAATTTTGAGCACCTTGGTCCAAAGTATCCCACCTTGGTTTTCACATATGTTGAACAAATTCCAAAAGGGTATCTCAAAGAAAGTTCATTTCAACCCTTGTGTTAGTGAGTCAAAAGATATGAGGTATTTTTTTCTCAGAACAGGGCTACTAGAGTCTAGGCCCACAGGGTGCATTTGGTGTTGGATGGTCTAGCAGGGCTTGATACAAAGGTTTTGATTGGTGTTTCTAATTCCAAATAGGGAAGAGGACATGTTGTAACTCCTTCCCAAAGTCCCTCTTTTGCCCTTTGCTATGATGTCTCATTAGGCCTATGTGAAGCGTTGTCTAGGCTATAGTCTTGGTTGAGCATTCAATGATCAAATGGTGGTGGGGTTTATAATTTGACTCCTGATTGTTGTAAGACCTCTGAGACCCTCTTCATTACAAACCCTACATCTAATTTTGTAGAAGCATTCAATAAATTTTCTTTAAAAATTATCTTTTTAGTTCCATTTGTTTTATATAATCTCATGAATATGATCACTATCCTTTTGAGGTTGTGATATTAATTATTTCAACAATACAATTATTTGAAAACTATACATCTTAGAATTTTGGTAATGTGATTTTTTTTAATGTTTAAAAAATTATTTTTCTATATTTATTTTATAATTTAAAAAAAGGAGTTAAGGATCAAACAAATTCAAAATTAAATGGATCCATTTTTAAATGAAAATCACTTTTAATTATATTGAGATAATAAATTTTAATAATTTTTTTTGGTTTTATTCATATACAACTTAATTGCATTCAATTATTGTTTGTATTTTGGTAGTTAGGACTAACACAATCGAATTCATTATACACAGGTTCATAAAATGATCATTTAGAGTCAAGATGTTTAGTGCATATTCTTTATTGCCCCATTAACCTTTTTCTTTGACCATCACAAAATTTTCACAAGTGATATAATACTTTTGCACAAATACCCTAGTAATCATGAGCTATTGGTCCCAATAAAGATGCAAAGTTCCTTCTAATTATTAACTCGTTTTTTCTAGTGGGTGTCTATTAGCCCACTAGATGATTTTTTAGTGGGTGTTTAATTAGATAAATCTAATAGATGATTACTAGAACATGAACAATAATTGGACCCCTTACCCTATATCGATAAAGTTTTGGTCATCTATTTATTTTGTGTTGTGTGCAATTTTTAATGTGTTCATTCTTTTGAAGTACTTTTTGGTTGTTCTCTATATTTGTATTAAAACGTACAAAGTTTTTCCCTACTTTGTTCATTCTAAGGCTTTCTATTTATATTAGAACAATTCTTACAAAGAGGGTTTTGAATAAAAGAATGTTTGTCTAATCAAATATCTTTATGTGAAGCTATTAGTTTCTACTTGATACCGTCCAATTTATGTAGGAGTCAGGGTATAAATGAATGAATGAAATTTTTTAAAGTTGTCCACGAGACTAAATAGCCTAACGGATTGAGAAAAAAATCCTTAATTTATCTTAATGCTCTTTTCCACATGCATATTATTGAGCTTCTATCCCTCTTTGTACTAAGTATGGTTCTATTCATATTATGTGCATTCCATGATGTAGTGTCATTCTATTTCTACCACTCCCTTATTGTAGAATATGTAAAGCTTTTCTTTTCAAGTTTCCTTGGGTATCTTCCACCTACTGATCTTACACCTAAGATATTGTGATCCCATCCTCAATTTTGAAAAGTTAACATCCTTTCTTTCCCATTAATAGCAATCACTAAATATGTTTTTTCACCATGGTCCTTAGTTGGGTTAAACTATTTAATGTCGTATGCCTTTTTTTCACCCATTCTACTTTTTCCACATGGCAATTTTAAAGTTTTCAATGGCATAACTTTTTATTTCTTTATTAATGTTAGGACATTCTTGAAAGTTGATGCCCCACTTGTTCATCCAATTGTTGTTTTGCTTCATACAGATTCCAAGTTTTCTTCTTGTGGTCTAGAACATCCTTCAAAAGGATTTTGTCCCAACGATGGTTATCCATGTTTTCAACATTTTTTGAATAACTTACCAACCAGGTTATCACCAACACCTCCAAAGGAAAATTTCATGCTCTAGCCAAAATAATTTCATATGGGATTTGTGGTTCTAACGTTGAGATTGATAATGATTATATATTTTTGGATTTCTAACTACCTCCAACTATAGTTAGACATGCTTCTTTCCCACACTTCACAACCACAAAGGACAAATGGTGTGACTAGTAAGCCAAAAATGTTTTTCTTAGATTTCCAATTCTTAAGTTTATCTTTTTTGCACCTATTTTGAAGCAATTATTGGACCTTTCAGGCTCCTTGTATCCTCTCTATTCTAGAAGTCTCCTAACTAATCTTATAGTGTTAGTCAATCCTAAGATATTTGTATTCTTTCACTATTTCAAGTGGAGTTGCTTTAAATAGAAAGTTAATCTGCTAATATTTTCTATTTAAAGAGAAAATCGGGATTCTAGTCTTAGAGATGTTCACTTGTATCTCAAACTCTTGACAAAAGTGATCTAAGGCCTTCAGACATTCCCTTAACCCATTAGTTATTTTTAGAAATAAGATAAGGTCATCTGCATATATAAGTAGCTTCACCATTTAACCTACCAATTGGATACCTTCCCCATTTTTCTTGCTTACTCATGCTTCCAACTTATCAATGTATCATCCAAATAGTGTGGGAGATAGAGGGAAGCCATGTTTGACCCCAATTTGGCTACCAAAAAACTCAAGCATACCTTCACTAGTTTTTGTTTTAGCTATAACCTTCTCATATAGCCTATGAACAACAACTCTAAATGCATTTTGGATGCCTAACTCTTCCATTTTGTTCCATAGTTTGTGTCTAGTTATCATGTTGAAAGTATTCTTAAATTCCACAAAGCAATAGTAAGCATCCTCTCCTTGGTAGTCCCAATTTTTTTCAATGAAGTGCCTAAGGGTAATGCAGTTTTCAATGGTAGAGTGTCTAGGTCTAAATCTTGCTTGCCTTTTTATTCATTTACCCTCAGTTAGATCATAATTGTCCAATAGTTAGATGAGTTATTGATATCACCACTCGATATAAAAATGACCATTGATGAGGACGAATTCAGGGTTTATGACATTGAGATGATTGTGATTGTTGCTTTGATGATGTTGAGTAAATGCTATTAGGAAATAAATATTAGTGTAATTTTTTTAAAATATAATTACATTTAAAATATATGGCTCATATTGATGAGCATAGTATGTTTCCAAAATAACTATGCAATTTTATTTTGTATCAATGTTTTGGACTATGAGGACAAAAATTATGAACATGTTACGAAAAATGGATTTTTAAATACCAGGTGAGGGAAAGAGGATGGGAAGAGAGTGTAATGACCCACTCAACTTAACCCAAAATTTCCACTAAATTTTTTATTTATTCTTACTTGTGTTTGATTCACTCACATACTCAGGTACTTTTATCCAAATGAGATAGGCCTCCATCGAACTGGGATAGGAAACTAACCATATGGTTAGGCATATGTCCATATGGGACAAGGGGTTTCATCTATCCAATTTGGGATAGGCCTTGACCCAAACGAGGTAGGCATCTATTCATAAAGAATAGGAAATGCTCTGGCCAAAGACTTATACTCATCGAGACCATCTGGGTCTTGAGTCACTCTCTAAAGACTACACTCCCCTACTAGGAGTGCACTGAGATCATCATCCTTAGGAGTATATAAAAAATAATTATATAATCAATCTTGAGTTTTGTCTCGAAATTTGACCTAAAGCATCAGGAAGTCAAACGAATGCATACGGGATTCCTTCTGAGTATGCATTGAATTAATTTTAATCTTTCAATTAATATTATCTAGATCCTTTAATTGAAGGGAAATATAACTTAAAAACCAACAATTCATCCTTAACCAAATCCTAATCTCCATCCCCAAACACCTGAGTACAACTCCATCCCTAGATTTCCTACATTCCCATTTTCACACAAGATCAAGGCAAAAAAATGGAGTTTTGGTTTCTACCTATGGGTATGTGCAGGATCATGGTGTGCCAAAATAGGCCCTTAAGTGGCAATGAAATTTTAGAAAATCAGAGTTATGCAACTTGACATGAAAATTTGAATAAGTTGTGAACATTATTTTTAATATTTTGAATGATTGGCTTTGAGTATTAAATTATTTGATAATAAATATTTATTTATTTTATGTTGTTTAAAGATTTATTTAATATTTATTGTTTAATCCCTATTTGAGGCTTTGATCTTTATTTGATATTTATTTATTTATTTGATTATGTCTATTTATTGCTTATAGTTTTAATTATTTATTTAATGTTTAATATTTTATTTGGGTCTTTAATTATTTTTTGAGCTTTGAGTTATTTATTTATTAATTTTGTATTTGGATTATTTATTTATGGCTTATGATTTATTTATATAGTTTAGCTTCTAAATTATATTGGGGTGTATAAATACCTTGTGGTAAATAATAATAATATTCCCCACTTGATTTTGTATAAACATGTTTTATATTTTCTACCTACCCTTTACTCTCATTGGATGAATTTGAAATGGGAGTAAAATTATATTATATGGTGGGTTGGTAAAATATATTCCAAAAAGGAATATTTTGATTGGTTCTCGTGGAGGCTAGGGTTTTAGTTTTTGAATGGATTTTTATTTTGTTTGTCAAGCTTGTTTTCAGGTTGCCTCTTGGGGTATGTGCAGGATCATGGTGTGCAAAAACAGGCCCTTAAGTGGCAATGAAATTTCATAAAATCAGAGTTATGCAACTTGACATGAAAATTTGAATAAGTTGTGAACATTATTTTTAAAATATGTAAGAAGAGAATATATAGAAAATTGAATTTAGTTTCTAAGCTACTAGTTGTTTTTTGGAAAAAAAAATCCTATTTGATGAAAATTTCAAATTTCAATGCAGTGGTACTAAAATTTCAAGAAAAAGATAAGAAGTAGACGTATGTCTGACCACCCTAATCACAATCAAATCATAATATTTTTTTATAATATTTATAATATAAGTATTAGACTCATCTCCGGATGTGACACATATTTTTTTTTAATTTTTAATAAAGTAAATAATTATTTATGATTTTTTTACTACAACTTTTCATAAATTTAGAAACTCCTACGTCTGACCACCTTAACTTGGTCAAAACCTTATGAAATTTAATTTTTTTTAATTTTTCCCTATAGTAGATGAAGCATAAGATGTGATGCATGTTTCGGATTCAAAAAATGTTATACAGTTTGAAAGTTATGAGTGTTTTTCAATCAGTCTATTATTCAGGACTATTGTCAGAATTCAATTAGAAAATAAATAATAATTATTTATTAAAGTCAAAATAAGACAAGCCTTATATTGTTGGAAAGCTGAGAACATCCTTAAATAACCCTTTTCATTTTATCAATTTTGGCTACAAAAAAAGTCGTCAGCCACCAGTGTAAATTCTAGAAAATCAAGGAATACTGAAAAACACATTTTTCAGTTGACTTTCTAGGCTTGTCACTTCCAAGCCAAATCCCAAAGCATTCCCGAGCGCAAATTTGAAATTTGAAAATTTTACAACACAAATCGGATATCTGATTTTAATAAGTAAATTCACTAACTAAATTTGCACATAATTAATCTAATGTTTATTAATATATTAATATATAATATTTTAATATATTAATATATAATATTTTAATATATTAATTTATAAATAAATTACTATATGATATTAGGGAGAGAGAGAGAGAGGGAGAGGGGGGAGTGTGGGGAGAGAGAGAGAGAGAGAGGGGGGGCAGGGAGAGATAGATAGATAGAGAGAGATTAGGAGAGAGAGAGAGAGAGAGAGAGAGATGGAGAGTTTAGGGGAGAGGGATAGACATATATTAGGGTAGAGAGAGAGAGAAGGAGAGGGAGAGAGAGAGAGAGAGATTAAGACACCAAATTTGTCATTATGGGTCATATGGTGTCCTAAGGGGTCGTAGGACACAATATGACCCCTTAGGACACCATAGGACCCATAGTGACCCAATATGGTGTCATAAGGGGTCATATGATGTCTTAAAGGGGTCATATGACACAATATGACCCATTAGGACACAATATGACTCATAACGACATAATTTGGTGTCTTAAGGGGTCATATGGTGTCCTAAGGGGTCATAGGATACAATATGACCCCTTAGGATACCATAGGACCCATAACAACTCAATATGGTGTCTTAAGGGGTCATATGGTGTCCTAAGGGGTCGTAGGACACCATATGATGCTAAGGACACCATAGGACACTTTCTAACACCATATAGTGTCATTAGGGGTCATATGGTGTCCTAAGGGGTTGTAGGACACAATATGACACCATAAGACCCATAAGGACCCAATATGGTGTCTTAAGGGGTCATATGGTGTCCTAAGGGGTTGGAGGACACCATATGACCCCTATGGACACCATAGGACCCCTTATGACACCAAATTGTGTTGTTAGGGGTCATATGGTGTCCTAAGGGGTCGTAGGACATAATATGACCCCTTAGGACACCATAGGACCCATAACAACTCAATATGGTGTCATAATGGGTTGTATGGTGTTCTAAGGGGTCATAAGGGTTCATGGGGCACCATATGACCCCTAAGGACAACATACGACCCCTTATGACACTATATGGTGTTGTTAGGGGTCATATGGTGTCCATAGGGGTCATATGGTGTCCTAGGACACCATATGACCCCTATGACACCTAGGACACCATATGACCCCTTAAGACACCAAATTGTGTCGTTATGGATCATATGGTGTCATAAGGGGTTGTAGGACACAATATGACCCCTTAGGACACCACAGGACCCAAAGCGACCCAATATGGTGTCATAAGGGGTCGTATTGTGTCCTAAGGGGTCATATGATGTCTTAAAGGGGTCATATGACAAAATGTGACCTATTAGGACACAATATGACCCATAACGACACAATTTGGTATCTTAAGGGGTCATATGGTCTCCTAAGGGGTCATAGGACACCTTATGACCCCTATAGACACCATAGGACCCCTTATGACATCATATGGTGTCATTAAGGGTCATATGGTGTCCTAAGGGGTCATCTGTTGTCCCATGACCCCTTAGGACACAATATGACCCATAACGACATAATTTGGTGTCTTAAGGGGTCATATGGTGTCCCATGACCCCTTATGACCCCTTAGGACACCATATGACCCCTAACAACACCATATGGTGTCATAAGGGGTCATATGGTGTCCATAGGGGTCATATGGTGTCCTAGGACACCATATGACCCCTTAAGACATGAAATTGTGTTGTTAGGGGTCATATGGTGTCCTAGGACACCATATGACCCCTTAAGACATGAAATTGTGTTGTTATGGGTCATATGGTGTCCTAGGACACCATATGACCCCTTAAGACATGAAATTGTGTTGTTATGGGTCATATGGTGTCCTAAGGGGTCGTAGAACATAATATGACCCCTTAGGACACCATAGGACCCAAAGCAACCCAATGTGGTGTCATAAGGGGTCATATTGTGTCATATGGTATCATAACGGGTCGTATGGTGTCCTAAGGGTTCATGGGACACCATATGACCCCTAAGGACAACATACGACCCCTTATGACACCATATGTTGTCATTAGGGGTCATATGGTGTCCATAGGGATCATATGTTGTCCCATGACCCCTTAGGACACAATATGACCCATAACGACACAATTTGGTGTCTTAAGGGGTCATATGGTCTCCCATGACCCCTTAGGACACCATATGACCCCTAACAACACCATATGGTGTCATAGGGGGTCATATGGTGTCCATAGGGGTCATATGTTGTCCTAGGACCCCTTAGGACACAATATGACCCCTTAAGACACCATATTGGGTCAATATGGGTCATATTGTGTCATATGACCTCTTTAAGACATCATATGACCCCTTATGACACCATATTGGGTCGCTTTGGGTCATATGGTGTACTAAGGGGTCATATTATGTCCTACGACCCCTTAAGACACCATATGACCCATAACAACACAATTTGGTGTCTTAAGGGGTCATATAGTGTCCTAAGACACCATATGACCCCTATAGACACCATATGACCTCTTATGACACCATATGGTGTTGTTAGGGGTCATATGGTGTCCTAAGGGGTCATAAGGGGTCATGGGACACCATATGACCCCTTAAGGCACCAAATTGTGTTTTTATGGGTCATATTGTGTCCTAAGGGGTCATGGGACAACATATGACCCCTTAGGACACCATATAATCCCTAACGACACCATATGGTGTCCTAAGGGGTCCTATGGTGTCCTAAAGTGTTGTAGGACACAATATGACCCCTTAGGACACCATAGGACCCAGAATGACCCAATATGGTATCTTAAGGGGTCATATGGTGTCAAGGGGTCCTAGAACAACATATGACCCCTTATGACCCATAACGACACAATATGACCCATCTCTCTCTCTCTGCCTCTCCCCTAATCTCTCTCTCTCTCCCTCTCCTCCTCTCTCTCTCTCCCCTAATCTCTCTCTCCCCTCCCCCGATCTCTCTCTCTCTCTCTCTCCCTAATATATATATATATATCTCCCTCACTCCCTCTCTCTCTCTCTCTCTCTCTCTCTCTCTCTCTCTCTCTCTCTCTCTCTCTCTCTCTCTCTCTCTAAAATATGAGTAATAAAATCAGATATCGGATTTTATCGGATATCCAATTTCTGTCATTAGCATTAATGTGGCAACAGTAAAAAAAATGGCAGCAACGAGAAAAAAATTTGGGACCACAAATTTATACATTAAAATTGGATATCTGATTTTTATCGGATATCCGATTTTTGTAAATAAAAAAGAGCCTTGTGGGCCATTTTGTGGATTCCATCGGCCCACAGTCTACATATTCTATTTTTTGTCGATGATCATGGGTTTTTAGACAGGTTGAGACAAATTTGTGCTTTTGGGAGATTCTTAAAGTCAAATCTTACACTATCAATCATTTAGGAGCATCTTTGTGGAGGTAAATGGGGAGTAGTAGTCATCGGAAGTCTAAAAGAAAAAGAAAACTTTCAAATGACCAAATTGAAGTGTATAGAGAAAGAGATAGAGAAGGTCATAGGAGGAGAAAACAAGGTATGTTAAATATTGCTAATGTTACTTCAAGTGAAGAGGAAATTGAATTTGATAATGTGTCACAAGTTATTGAAAATGTTAATGTAGATTTTGAAAGTGAAAATTTTGAAAATGTTGAAAATGTTGAAAGTGATAATGAAAATGATCAACATGTGGAAAATTTTGACATAGGAGGTGAAAATATGGAAAACTTTGACATTGAAGGTGGAATTGCTCAACCAAGGGAACCATATGTAACACCTAATTACTTTAGAAATGAAGACCCTCTCATGGATGAAAGACAAATTTCAAATCCAAGACCTTCAATAACTACAAAATGGTTATTTGAAATCGATGAGAATATTATTGCGAATCTTGAAGGCAAGAGGTCAACAAGAACCGTTCAGTTGTGAGCTACACAACTTTTCAACCAAAATTTTACAAATAAGACATTGACCGAGCAATGCCAACTCTTTGTTTAATTGATAAAGATGATAAAGATGAGATCATTGCTAAACAAATTGAATATACGTATGAACAAGAAGATGGAGATAAATTCTATTATTGCCAAAAATCTATTTGACACTCTCAATTCTATTGGAAAGAATACCAAAGAAAGAGATAAGAGAGTCACTAGAAGAGTGATTACAATATCCTTAGTAATCCATCAATTGAGGAAGGCTCGTCAAATGAGACAAACTTGTGTTGATTTTAACATAAACCGTAAAACTTTGGATAGAGCACTTGCATGAAGACAAAGACTTGACAATCCACTTCAACAAGATACATGGTCTTTTGGTGGGAGGCTTCCACATGTTGATAGAAAGTTGACTGACAATGTGAAGGAGGAGATTCAACAATTTTGGCACTCTAATTCTAGAGTGTCACCCAACGTAAAAGACGTTTTGAAATTAAGAATCGGCAATCGAGACTGCACACCGCATCCCAAACATTTCTTGGAATCTAGCCAAACAATGTTGTGCAAAAAATTTTGTGAAGTACATCCAACTTTGCAAATATCACAAAGGGCCTTTGAATCTTTGAAACCATTTTATTGTGTTCCTCTTAAGATTCACAATACTTGTTGTTGCAAGTACCATGTGGATTTTTCAATGTACCATGAACTTTTATGTCATATCCGTTCTACGATGCATACTAATGAGATGTTGCAAGAGTGTGGTGCAATGCTATTTCCGAGATCATCAAGAGACTTGCAAGATCTATTTTTATGCCCTTGAGATGATGGCTATTATTTCTATAGAAATGATTGTTTTAATGAGAAGTGCTCAAAATGTGGTGAGTTGTCAAAGTTTGTTTCATGTTTTCATGAGGGCAGTGAACATGAGTTTGGAAAGAATTATGTTGAGACAAAAAGATATGAGACACTGAAATATACTTTGAAGAGTGGAGGTGAAGGTTGTAGATGCTAATTAGTCTCAAGAGAAGTGAGTATTGTTGATTTTATTTTGGATTTTAAGGAAAATCTTTTCTACAAGTATGCAAGGCACACCCATAGGTCTCAATGGTTGGATCAATAGTTCAGGATGTGTAAGAACTCTTTCCTGATTGGCACTATTGTATCGGTGGTTGATTTTGCAGAGAACTATACATTGCAACCACAGAATGAGGTACAGTCTCAGTACTACAATTCAATCCATATTGCTATTTTTGTTCACATTACATATAGACATGCTCCTAATAGTATAGAAAAGGACAGGAAGATAATCAGAGAGTATCATTTTTATATGAGTGATGATAGATCACACTCCTCTGAGTATGTGCAACATTATTTCAAGAATTTTTTTGAGTTCTTGCATGAGAAAGATATTGCAATTGATTAACATATCATATGGTCAGATAATTGTACGGGTCAATTCAAGAATGTCTGTATGTTTTATTGGTTGAGTAGAATGCATGTAGATAGGTGTATACCTCATATTTGGTGTTTTTTTTAGGAAAGGCATGGGAAGGGGGAGCATGATGGAGCAGATGCATGTTTGAAGAGAGCTCTAGTTAAGGATCAATTGAGGATTTTAGGTGCAAATTTCTCTGATGCATATTCTATTATTGATTGGTGTAGTTCAACATTGTCACATGGAGGTACTCTTGATTCAGTAGTGACCGAATTCTTTTGGTTGGTTGAGGAGGGAATAGTGGGAGATAGATTGGATTGTCAAACAATTAAAGATTCTTCAAAGATGCATTCATTTCTTAGCTCAGATGCAAGTACATAGACCATTTGGACATGAGCGTTGGCTTGTTTTTATCAGAGTTGTGTTCAGTGTGATTGGGATCAGTGCGAGTCAAGTGAGTGGGTTGATACGTGGTTTCCCCAATATCTAACTCTTTTATCTCAAATAATATCCTTGTCAAACGATGATATGGAAAGTTCACTTGAGTATGACCGTCTATCAGATCTTGTACAACCAGGACATGTTTTTGCAGTTGTTGCACCACAAGGTAATGAAGAGAGCTCAGAATATTGGTTGGCATGATCTGTACAGGAAAAAAAAAGCTAACACAACCGATGATAGTGTAGGTCCCAGAGACAACTGAGAGGGGGGGGTGAATCAGTTGTCTAACAAATTTAAACCAAAATCTTATTACCCAACTTAATGCTTAATACCGGTAAGACAGTTAAGTGTGTCGGTAAACAGTGTTAACAGGAAATGTTATACCGGTAAGAATTAATGCATGAAACATAAGCACAAAGTCATCACAACACATGACACAAATATTTGGATGTGGAAACCCCGTAAGGGGAAAAACCACGGTGGGAAACCTTACCCACAATCAGATGATACTACTGCAGATAGTAAGTGTACAAAGAGGGGTCTACACATGCAGAAAGGCCAACAGCCTAGAGCTCATTTCTCAAACACAAATGGGAGTCACACTGACTATAGTTGGATGGTTAAATCCAATGAGAATGTACTACACAAAATAGCATCTTCATATGCTGGATTCAGTACCAGTGTAATGCTGATATGCTTTTACAAAAACCTGACTTCACCTTCAAATGATGTCTTCGTGTATATCTCTGCTTGATCTCTCATATATCCTTCCTTAAATCTTTTTCGCATTCCACACTTGATCTTACAAATAAGATCTTACATTTATACCATACCCTAAGACCAATTTTAGTAGGTCGGCTCTACAAGATATTACAATAAAACATTTTACAAATAATACAATATCTGATGCAATAACCAATTGAACATGTCGGCTTAATTCATTTACAACAATAATAAATCATTTCCATAGCATGCCATGCTGATCTAGAAAAGATAAACCTACCGGTGTAACCCTAGATAACCTGGACCTATTTGCCGGTAAAAGCAAATATGCAAATAAGAATATACCAATGATTATTACTTCAAAGAAAAGTGTCCACATGATGTCTTCGACATTACCAAGTGTCTTCCATGTCATTGCAGGTACTGGTGAACATTATATCCTGTCGGGTAACCATATACCGGTGACTGTTTGAACATTTTACTGATTGCCGGTGAATGTTGCTGGATCTCCAAAGTAGGTGTATTTAGCAGGTGTTGACATCAATGACAAAACCGTACCAAAATACCAACAATCTCCCCCTTTGGCATTGATGGCAACACAAGATGGCAAAACCATCAAAGTGCCAAAATAGAAATGCCAATTACAAAAACCAATTCTCCCCCTGGGAGTAATATGTGTTTATACCAAACTCTCATACCAATCTCTCCTCAAAAAGATAATGTATTTTTCATATATCTTTCCTCTTAATGTTTTTCCATATATCTCTCCCCCTTTGACATCAAATCCCAAAGTCACAAAAAGTCATATTCATACAAAATACCAACCAATTCAATATACCAACTACTCCCCCTGAGAAGTAGCTTCCTCATCAAATACCGGAATAAAAGATTTGTCCATTTAATTCTGCCGTTTGATGACAATCATCAACTGCCTAAGTCTCTACCGGTGGAGGTAAGACTCCGAGCTAATCTCTGAGATACTCAAAAGTTTCCTTAGGCAAAGGTTTTGTAAAAATATCTGCAAGCTATTCTTTAGTATTCACATAAACCAGTTTTATTTCCTTTTCTTCAACTTTTTCCCTTAGAAAATTTAGTTTGATAGAAACATGTTTTGTTTTAGAGTGTAATACTGGATTCTTAGATATATCAATTACTGCAGTATTATCACAATATATAGTAATAGGTTCCTTGCATTTTACCTTTATGTCTTTCAACATTTGCTTAAGCCAAAGTACCTGTGTACAGTTTGTTGCTGCTGCAACATATTCTGATTCTGTTGTTGATAAAGATGTACAACTCTATTTCTTACTTAACCAAGAAACTAATCTCTTTCCAAGAAAGAATGCTCCTCCAGTGGTGCTCTTTCTATCATCCACATCTCCTGCTCAATTTGCATCTATGTATGCATATAGATCAAAATTTTCATCTTTAGGATACCATAATCCAAGATTTGTTGTGCCTTGTGAGTACCGGAAAATCCTTTTTACTGTTGATTCATGATTTTCCTTAGAATTACTCTGAAATCTAGAAACTATACATACTGCATTCATAATATCAGGTCTGGTTTGTGTCAAATACAGTAAACCTCCTATCATAGATTTGTATCTAGTTGGATTAACAGGTGTAGATTCATCCCTTTGAGATAATTTGTCATTTGTAGTCATAGGTGTGCTTACCAGTTTAGAGTTCTCCATCCCAAATTTCTTGAGTAGCTCTTTCAAGTGCTTAGATTGACTCAAAAATATACCTTTATCAATTTGTAAAATCTGCAATCCTAAAAAGAATTTTATTTCTCCAATCATAGACATTTCAAATTCATGCTACATTTTAAGAAAAAATTCTTTGCATAATCCATCTTCTCCTCCAAAGATTATATCATCAAAAAATACTTCCATAATCAAGATGTCATCATTAGTTATTTTGTAATATAAATTGCTATCTGCATTTCCTTTAGTAAAACCAATTTTTAAAAGATACTTATCCAATCTTGCATACCAGGCTCTTGGAGCTTGTTTTAGTCCATACAGAGCTTTTCTTAATCTGCAAACCATATCATTGTCATCTGTCAAGGAAAATCCATCGGGTTTTTCAATATAAACTTCCTCTTCAAGATCTCCATTCAAAAATGCACATTTAATATCCATTTGATAAACTTTGTAATCCTTGTGAGCTGCAAAGGCCAAGAATAATCTAACTGCCTCAATTCTGGCTACCGGTGTAAAGGTTTCATTGTAATCAATTCCTTCTTTCTGAGAATATCCCTTACACACTAGTCTTGCTTTATTCCTGACAACCTTACCATCTTCATTGAGTTTGTTTCTAAATACCCATTTGGTTCCAATTACATTTTTATTTTCAGGCCGGGGAACTAATGTCCAAGTATTATTTTTCTCAATTTGTCCTAATTCTTCTTCCATAGCTTTAATCCAAAATTTATCTTCACATGCCTCATTGATAGATAATGGTTCAATTTGAGAAATAAGACATACCTCTTCATTTTCCAATCTTCCTCTAGTCATGATTCCTTTAAATTTGCTTCCAATTATCTGATCTTCAGAATGATTCAGTCTTACATACCGAGGTGTCTTAGTCTGTTGTTGTTCTTCAATTACTGTGGTATCCTCTGATGATACCGGAGTAACTGGATCATCATTTTGTATCGGTGGATTTACTGTTGGTTCATTTGTCATAATTTTTGTTACCGGTTCAGAGTCTATATACCTTGAAGTTCCTCTGAATTGTTCATCAATCTTTACATTTGTACTCTCAATAATTTTCTGTAATCTTTTATTAAAACATCTATAAGCTTTACTCTTAGATGAATAACCAAGAAATATTCCTTCATCACTTCTAGGATCAAACTTGCCAATATACTCATCTCTTCTAATATAACATTTACTTCCAAAAATTCTGAAATACTTAAGAGTAGGAGTATTACCAAACCATAGTTCATGAGGGGTCTTACCGGTTTCACCTTTGATGTGAACTTTGTTGAATGTATAGACAGCAGTGCTTACTGCCTCTCTCCAGTACACACGTGGTAGATTTGCTTCTGATAACATACTTCTTGCTGCACCCAAAATAGTTCTGTTTTTCCTTTCAACAACTCCATTCTGTTGTGGTGTCCGAGGTGCTGATAACTATCTTTTGATTCCATTTATTTCATAGAATGCATTAAAATCTCTAGATGTGAATTCTCCTCCTTGATCTGATCTTAAACATTTAATTTTCTTAGCGGTTTCATTTTCAACCATTGCTTTGAATAGTTTGAACTTCCCAAGTGCTTCTGATTTTTCTCTGAGGAAAGTAACCCAACACATTCTAGAATAATCATCAATAATTAGCATGAAATATCTATCACCTTGTAAGCTTTTAGTTCTAGCCGGACCACATAAATTAGTGTGAATTAAATCAAGAGCATTATTGGATTTTTCTGGAATACTTTTGAAACTAGCTCTAACATGTTTCCCAAATTGTATTTTGAGGTTTCATAATTTTAGGTAGATCTCTAACTGCCTTAGAAGTACTGATTTTTACCATGCAATCAAAATTTACATGACATAGTCTTTTATGCCATAGCCAACTTTCATCTATATGTGCAATTAAGCATGCTTTTTCACTGTTATTCAAATGAAAGATATTACCTCTAGTCTGATTACCGGTTGCAATTTCCAAACTAGTTCTATTCATGATTTTGCATTTTCCATTTTTAAATTGTAACTGAAAACCTTTCTCAACTAATTGACCAACACTTAAAAGATTATGTTTTAATCCTTCAACATAGTAAACATTGTCAGTGTTATGTTTACCATCAAGAGATATTGAACCCTTACCTTTGATTGAATAGGCTTTGTCATCTCTGAATCTTACTAAACCTCATTGTATTC
This sequence comes from Cryptomeria japonica, assembly GCF_030272615.1. NCBI lineage: Eukaryota > Viridiplantae > Streptophyta > Pinopsida > Cupressales > Cupressaceae > Cryptomeria > Cryptomeria japonica. The sequence continues at coordinate 222,344,709 of NC_081409.1, forward strand.
TTGAAAGTTCAAGAACTTACCTTTGTCTCCAGTCATGTGATGTGAGCATCCTGAGTCAATAATCCATTCATCCTTTGATTCAACTTTAGTTGCTAGGGCTTGTTCTACCAGTTGAGCAATAGGTGCGAGTTGATCTTCTGTTATAGCAACAAAGACCCATCCGTTGTCTGCTGGATCCTCATCAGAATCATCAGTCACACCTTCATCAGCAATGTAACAAAATTTATCTTTGTTTTTCTTAAATCTGTATCTCTGATATTCAGGATTAGGTTTGTATGTCCTTCTAGCTTCTTCTCTTAGTCTAGCATGTCTATCAGGGCATCTTGAAGCCATATGACCAATCTTATTGCAGTTGAAACATTTAAAGGGTGCTTTACCTTCATACTTACTTCCAATTGGACCTTTTGGCATTTTTCTTGCAAATAGTGCTTCAAGTTCTTCAAGCTCTTCATTCTCCTTCCTGGTTTCTTCAAGTTCTTTTGCATAGAAGGCTCTCCAGTCTGATTTGTCAAAAGATGGAGCAGATGATGTTGATGCTTTGAAGGCCAAATCAGTTTTTATAGTAGCAACAGGACCAAATTCCTCAATATCAAAAGCTGAAAGTTTTCCAATCAATGTATCCCTAGTTACTGATGTATTAGGCATTTTTCTCAACTCATTAATAGCAGTAATCTTCATTTTATATGTCGGTGGCAAACCTCTTAAGATTTTTGAAACAATCTCATCTTCACTCAAGGTTCCTCCACAACATTTGATACCTAAAACAATTTCATTTACTCTTTCCATAAAAGCAGAAATTCTTTCATCTTCTTCCATTTTCAGATGTTCATACTTGACTCGGAAGCTTTCAAGTTTTGCAATTTTGACTTTGGAATCCCCTTCATTCAGTGTTTCCAAATGATCCCAAATAGCTTTTGCAGTGGATCTATCTAATAATCCCATGATTTGTTGATCTGATAATGCGCTCAAAAGTGCTTCTCTTGCTTTGCAATCATTTTCTTCATCTTTAGCTAAAGTAATAGGAACAGTCTGACTAGCTACAGCAGCAACATAACCATTCTTAGTAACTTTCCAGATGTCTTTACCAATGCAATTCAGATGTGTCTCCATTCTGATTTTCTATATTCCATAGTTGGTTCCATCAAGTTTAGGACTATCCTTTTTGAAATAATTAGTAGACATTGGATCTCCTCAAGTTGTTAAACTTCTGAAAAAAAGAGGACTAGGCTCTGATACCAATTGTAGGTCCCGGAGACAACTGAGGGGGGGGGGGGGGTGAATCAGTTGTCTAATAAATTAAAACCAAAATCTTATTAACCAACTTAATGCTTAATACTGGTAAGACAGTTAAGTGTGCCGGTAAACAGTGTTAATAGGAAATGCTATACAGGTAAGAATTAATGCATGAAACATAAGCACAAAGTCATCACAACACATGACACAAATATTTGGACGTGGAAACCCCGTAAGGGGAAAAACCACGGTGGGAAACCTTACCCACAGTCAGATGATACTACTGCAGATAGTAAGTGTACAAAGAGGGGTCTGCACATGCAGAAAGGCCAACAGCCTAGAGCTCACTGCTCAAACACAAATGGGAGTCACACTGACTACAGTTGGATGGTTAAATCCAATGAGAATGTACTGCACAAAATAGCATCTTCATATGCTGGATTCAGTACCGGTGTAATGCTGATATGCTTTTACAAAAACCTGACTTCACCTTCAAATGATGTCTTCGTGTATATCTCTGCTTGATCTCTCATATATCCTTCCTTAAATCTTTTTCGAATTCCACACTTGATCTTACAAATAAGATCTTACATTTATACCATACCCTATGACCAATTTTAGTAGGTCGGCTCTACAAGATATTACAATAAAACATTTTACAAATAATACAATATTCGATGCAATAACCGATTGAACATGTTGGCTTAATGCATTTACAACAATAATAAATCATTTCCATAGTGTGCCATGCTGATCTGGAAAAGATAAACCTGCCGATGTAACCCTAGATAACCTAGACCTATTTGCCGGTAAAAGCAAATATGCAAATAAGAATATACCAAGGATTATTACTTTAAAGAAAAGTGTCCACATGATGTCTTCAACATTACCAAGTGTCTTCCATGTCATTGCAAGTACCAGTGAACATTATATCCTGCCAATTAACCATATACCGGTGACTGTTTGAACATTTTACTGATTGCCGGTGAATGTTGCTGGATCTCCAAAGTAGGTGTATTTAGCAGGTGTTGACATCAATGACAAAACCGTACCAAAATACCAACAGACAGATGATGACGGGTTCACATATCCTATAGGTTCAGTTGTTGTTGTAGGAACTTGGTTGCGAACATACATGATTAGAAAGAATGACATACCTACATTTGAAGACTATGAGAGACACATAACCATTATAATATATTCACACCTTATTATAGATACAAATGTCAAGTTTTTGAAGAATCAAGCAAAACCGAAGACCAAAGAGCTATCGACAGTGACTACTATTGATCATGAAGCAATATTGAATACTCTTAAGCAAAGAGATGACCCTTCAGGCATACTTGAGTAGTAGGGCTTTAATGGTACCTTATTTTTTTATCATGCATTTGATTTCAAACAATGATCATTAAATGAGAAATTGGCCACACAACAACATTCAATTGAATGAGACTGACAATTTTTTCACAAACCAAAAATTTCTGCCCTAATAAAACCGTAGGGAAAATTGAAAAACCGAGATAGGATTTTGTAGGGACCCCTCTCATGTCCCCATAGGTTCAAACCGATTTTTTGCAGGTGCCATGGATTTCGAGTTAGAACCCATCAAAGTTTGACAATTTTTAGCACTTAGGGCGCTCAAGGGATGACGTCGGTAGGGTATGACTCTGAGCGTTCGACCAAGTGGGGGGGCAAAATAGGAGCATGCATAGGGTAATAATTCCTAACTAGACATGTCAAAGCCAATGATTCGTTATTGCGATGAGCAGAAGAAGAAATTGGCCACGCGACAACATTCAATTGAATGAGACTGACAATTTTTTAGCCAACCGAAAAATTGCTGCCCTAATAAAACCATAGGGAAACTTGAAAAACCAAGATAGGATTTTGTAGGGACCCCTTTCGTGGCCCCATAGGTTCAAACTAATCATTCACAGGTGCCATGGATTCCAAGTTAGGGCCTGTCAAAGTTTGACAATTTTTAGCACTTAGGGTGCTCAAGGGATGACGCCGATAGGGTATGACCCCGAGCGTTCGACCGAGTGGGGGGGAAAAATAGGACCATGCATAGGTTAATAATGAATTTTCATCTAATGAATTGTATTGTATTGTTCATGAAATTAATTGTATTGTATTTTTCATTAAATGAATTGTATTGTTCATTATACAAACAACACTTACGATGAAATGAAATGAATTGTATTGCTCATTAAATAACCATTATTAACCATTGTTAATTATTGGAATGAAGATTAAATATTTCCATGATAACACCATGCACAGATGAGCAACAATTTATATGATCGAATATCAACTTTTGTATATATAAAAATGTCAAATGATTACAAATGTATGTCCATACAAAAATATGGCATAACGCCAACTCAAACAAAATGTATGTCTAAATATGTGAATGTATGTCCATATACAAAATATACATGCCAACTAGACATGTAAGCACCCCAAAACTATCTATAACATCCTAAGCTGTAGATGGATCATCAAAATCGATCCTCTTCGCTACACTGCTTGGCTTTGAAGGATCCTGTACAAGAAAAAAAACCATGATTAATATTAGTTATATTATATAATTCATATTCGTAAAGTTAACATAAAAATGAACTATAATTGAACTATTCATGTTTACCTCATCTCCACATTTTCTCTTCGGCTTTGTAGGACTCTTGATGTATGTCTTCAGTAGAGGAGGTATGTTTTCAATATTTTCATACACAACCTACATATGTTCAGAAATATGAGATTGATACAAGTTAGCATATAATTGTCACTGATAATAACAAATTATATCTACTAAACACAAAATAAAATAAACACACATCTACTCGAGGCATATCTTCTTCTTCTTCTTCATCTTCAGGTATACTGGGTGTAGTCATCAAGGATTTGAAGCCAAGAATTCTCTATACATATACACAACAAGTATATGAAACTATCAATCTATGTCTAGACGTGTATAATCACTATAAGTTATTTAAACTATTCATTCAATTACCTTTCCCTTGTCTCCAACTGCACTACCAGATCCTAAATCACATGCCCCGCACTCGTGTTGCTTGTGCCCTACAAGAGTAAAATAAGATATACATGCAAGTTACTACATAAGCTAATTAATACTAATATAAATGATGAGCATGTATGTACAATAAAATACGAACGACTAGGTGCAATAATATATGTATCGTCAAACTATCAAGGCCAAATGAAATGGTCGACAAGGTGCCCTCTTGAATCTGTCTCAACTCCTCCTCAGTCGTCAACTGTTAAATAGACCATGTAAATAAAAATTAGTACTTAATATTATCTAGATTATAAATATTCATCTAAAATATAGCATGAACTATGAAAATACAAATCTTACCACTACATCATCAATGTATGATGACGGTGCCTCATCGCCTCTAGCATGCAAGGACTCCCCAGGGTATCCTCTAGTCCGTGTCATAACATCTGGTGCATCATGCATCTCATGCACCTCATAATTTGCACTGTCCGCAAGAGGATCAACAGGCTGTCCAACTGGACCCAAGCATACGTGCCCACACATGACACAACTATGGGGCACACATATGTGTGGAGCCGAGGATGACATGTCAGTGCCACCGGATGCACCGCTACCATCAAAATTAAGATGAGCTACTGACCCAGCCTAAGAAACCAAAAGGCTACTCAAAGAGTGAATAGGCGATATGCTTTTTGACGCTGCCTCACAAATGATATCTGGATGTTGCACTGGAGGTGGGGGATCAACAAGAGGAGGGGGAACATATGGGCCCTGAACTACTCTGATTGCCCCAGGTCTATTTTGGGGCATACCTAAACCCACACCCTGGAAAGGTTGGATGTCAAAGTAGTTCACATGTTTGCCTAAAACAAACCCAGCACACAATTTTTTTATGAAGTAGAAGGGGACATCAAGATTGTTGTTGGGTGGTTTGTCGAAAACCATCCACCAACGATCCCAAAAGTTTTTCACAATACCATCATTTGTGCACCATTTAATAGAAAGTTTTATTTTTTGGGGGTCTATGGGTTGACCAGTGCAGGGATTCACAAACAATGAGGCGACATCGACTTTTGATACCTCGAGATCCTTGATCTCCTTATACGACAAGCCATCCACATATTGTTCCCTCATAGAATCTTGCCACAAAAGGGCGGCATTGTGCTCCTCAGTCATGGTTTCCATACTCTTTATGATCGATGTGAGAGGATCAAACATTAGGTTCAGACAAGGGATCCTACGATATACATCTACAATCCCTCTCAATTCATTCAAATTTTGTGCAATCAAATCTTGAATTGAGGGGGGGTTTGGCAAAGGAGGGTTTGGTTGTTGCGGTTGTGGTTGATCAATGTTTCATTGTTATCTCCCATTTTTAACCTAATTGAATGTAAACAATTGAATTTAGTTAACAAATTTAAACAATTTTGTATTTGATATAAAAAAACCTAGTTTTCATGAAAAAAACCATATTTTCAATGAAAAACAAATAAACATTAAAAAAATTACAAAAATTGAATGAAAATGATTGAAAACAATAAAAATCTTACCTTTCAATCTATTTTTTAGCAATTTTTGGGCAAAAAACCAAATATCGGATGCAATTGGATATTGGATTTCTATAAAATCGCGTAGCCCGTGGTTTAAAAATAACTCACGGGCTGTCACAGTCGAAATATATTGTCTCAAAAAATCATATATCTAATAAAATTGAATATCTGATTTTTATACTTAAATTATTTAAAATAACATTATATTATATAATATAATAATATATTATAAAATATATTATTATATTATATAATACATATTATATTATATTATAACATATAATTATATATAATATAATATATAATATAATATAATAATATAATATAATATAACAATATATTATATACTACATATTATATAATATATAATATTATATTATATTATATATTATATTATTATATAATATGTGTGCATGTAAAATTCATCTTATAAAATATCAATTAGAAGAAAAGGGAAATCACGAATCCCTATCTAATCAAAGAATTCTAACAAATAGACAATGAAATAACACAATCAAACAAAATAGGAACTATAAATGAAATCAATTAAAGACTCCTTATTCCGTGACTACGTATAACTTCCATTGCTCTTCTCTTCTCTGTGGTATGATGGCTCTCAGATATTGCGCTGGTAACCTACAAGTGACATAAAGATTCAAAGTTCGTGATTATTGAAAATGGAGATTGGATGCTCAATTTATAGATATTTGGATGAGATTGATTGAAAAGGTGGAACAAATTGATCAAGAGGTGGAACTCGGGTGGGCTCAAATGAAAATTGATAGTTGAACTGCTGACTTGGAGGTGAAACAGAATAGATTGAATAGATTAATTGAGTCAACTGATTGAGAAAAAGCTAACTGAAGGAAGGAAAATGATGATTGGAGGAAATAAAGAGGATGACAAAGAGAACTAGAAGATGAAAATAGAGACTAAAGAGATAATGAATGAATTAATTAATTTAGCATGTGCTTGCATTTAGACTTAGATTTTCAATTTAATGTTTGCATGAGATTTTAATTCAAATATTTAAATTTATTTTAATTCAATTTAGCATTTGAATATATTTAGAACTTGACTTTGATTTTCAATTTGATTTTTGAAATCATGCACATGTATTTGAATTTGGAAGAAATTAGAAGAAATTGAAATTAGAAGAATTTAAATAAAATGAAATTAGAATTTGGGGATTTGGAATTTGAATTAGAAGAATAAATTAGTTAATTAAATAATTTAAAGAAACTATTTAATTATTTAGAAATGAAATTTAATTAAATAATAAAGATTATTTAAATTAAAGGAATTAAATCACAATTAATTAAATAATAAATATTTAATTAATTTTTAGAAAAGGGTTGATGATTAGATGATTAGAGATAGAAATTGAGAATTAATTTATTTAAATAATAAAGATTATTTAAATTGGGGAATTAACCATAATTAATTAAATAATAAATATTTAATTAATATTTAGAAAATGGTTAAAATGATTAAATGATGATAGAATAGGAAATAGAATAATTAGTAAGATGATGAAGAAATATGTAATTAGAAGAATAAGATTAATTAACTTAATTAAAGAATTATTTAACTAATTAGATGAATAATTAGTACATGATCAATGAGATATTTTTAGGTGTCTACATAATATATTATTATATAATATATTATAATATAATATTTTATAATCTAATATTATATTATATATTATGTATTATATATTATATAATATGTAATATAATATTACATTATATATTATATAATATATTTTTGAATTTAAAATTACAAATAAAAATCGAATATCCTATATTATCGGATATCCGGTTTACTTACGTAATTACCATGCCAAGGTGTACTGACACCCAGGCCAAGCAAAAAGTCAACACGGATTTTCGCATTTTTAGGCCAGTGGAGAAGGCTATTTTTTTCACATTGCCACTTTTTGGCCACCCATGATCCTGCACTAACCCCTATGTTTAATGTAAATTATTTGGTGGGTATGCAACCCTTTCTAGGGTCAATGTCCTAGACATTTTCTCTATGGTTGCTACCCACAATGGTAGCTCTATAGCAAAAGGGCTCAAGGTGGCTTTCTGCTTATGGCCTAAAATAACTAAGTCTTATTTCCTATTGTATACACTGGCTAAAATCGATCTAGAGATAATTAATTAAATTCGAAGTAATTTAATTAATTAACCTTTATTCTTCCACTTGTAAATAAATCTAAGGATTTATTTATATAGTTCATAATCCCTTCGATTAATGAATGGTTTGCATTAGTGGGATTATTGCACTTTCTTTTGTTTAAGTTAGGCACATAGTATAACTAGGGGATCAATTAACACCATGTCTTATGTGCTTGAGATGATAGGTGAGTATGCTCTCCCCTTCATTGGCTGATCAGAAAGATAGACTCATTGTTCTTTCATTTCATTAGTGCAATATCTTTAGCGGGCCTACTATACCGAGTAGCCCATAAGGTTGGGTGAGAGGGGAACGACCCAAGTGGGAACGACTAACACAAAGTTCATCTATTCCACTCTAAAATAAAAGTGATTTCGATAAAAATCATATCAATGTTAGTGCTTGGGAATAGCTCTCCTTTGTACCTTCAAGTATATCAAACATTGGTTTTCAAGGCTGGAAGACCTGTTAATTCGGTTTATATCCCGACACGTCGAACGAATGCCCTTACTAGTACCTCTTTTTAGCTAGAAGCTACCCGGTTTGAACATTCAAATACTTTTATTCTCTCAATGCAAGGAGGGGGAATGATCTCTCTTGAAGACACTCACCATATATCCCTCTTGAGTTATGTGTGAACTCCCCTTTTGAGTACTTATTGCAAGGCTCCTAACAAGATTCCACTAGCTCTCGCAAAGGCAAAAACACAAGCACCCTTTAGAGAGTGACATGGGTGTGTGAGTTGAAAGGGTACCAAGATGTAGGTTGAGAAATAATAGTGAAGCCAAATTTCCCTAGGATAGAACTGCTTAGTGTGTCTTTTTTTATATACCCATGGAAACTTGGGCTTTATTCAAATCCTCAAACATACACTTGATGTCTAGATCTTAGGGAAAAGATAGCTTCTTGAAATTATGTCTTTTGCATTTTTCAGATCATTAATCAGACATATCATCCATTGATACATACTCAGATTCGAGCAAAATTAAACATCACATTGTCAAACTGTCTCACATCAAATTTCATAGAGTAGAATAGTGTTTCACTATCACAAAATAGATCTTTTATTTCAACCATTAGCATATAGATAGATTGGAATAGCGCATCAATTCATGTGATATTTTGCCAAGATCAAGGGCATAATGAAAAGTATAAAAGAGAGACAAAAGAATGAAAAGAACATACTATATTCTCATCAATATGCAAATGATCAACTGAATTAACCAATACAATGAATATAGGCCTGCTTATATAGACAAGGCCATATGGATGTACGAGCACACAATAATGACATGTGGCTCAATGAGAAACAAGGGTAGGTAAGAAATACTAGGGATAGGTAGGAGAAATAATATAATATTCCACAAGAGGTGGATGACCCACCAAATGTGGAGTGTAACAACAAAGTAAGACCACAAAAGGTGGAATTTCTCCTACAGGCTATATCCCTATGTGCACACTTCCCTAAGTGTCACAAATCCAAAGTAAGAAGAGATGCATTATCCTAAGTTAACTTAACTGTAATAATATCTATAATGAATATTTATTTACACCAACACCCTCCCTTAAGTGCAACTTAGGGGAATGAAGACTCAATTCAACAATGCAAGATAGGTTCCGGCTACTAGGCCATGATAGGTACCCATGTACAAAATGCAAATGCAAGCAAAACTATGTAATGCAATCTCTCACAAACGGAGAAAGGGAGAAAACCCAGTGGAAAAAAACTCCCCCGCAAAAGAGAGATTAATGTACAAAAGACTCTCAAAGAAGAAGGACAAAACCTCAAAGAGGAAAAAGTCCCCCCCATAAGAGAGGAAGGAGAAGTCAGCTGACCCCCCTAGTGAGATATCCCACACCCCCAAGAGAGCTCGCAAATGCTAGAACTTACTCTCAATGAAAGGTTTGTTGAATATGTTTGCTACATGCTCCGCTGCAGGACAATACTGCAAATCAATGACCTGCTCCTAAATCAGCTCTTAGATATAGTGCATATGGATCTTGATGTGTTTGGTCTATTGGTGTTGGATTGGGTTCTTCGAGATTGCAATAGCACTCTGATTGTTGCAATGTAGAATTATCGGTCGTGGAGTGGTGAACCCAAACTCTGTGAGAATCTGTTGAAGCCAAATGGTCTTAGTCGCTGCGTTAACAACTCCTTGATACTCAGCCTCAGTCGAAGAGAGAGCAATAGCATGTTGCTTCTTGCTCTTCCAACAAATGGGGCTTGAACCAAGGTGAAAACTATAACCTGAAGTAGACTTACAATCATCAAGATCGCCAGCCCACTCAGAGTCTATGTAACCAACCAAGCAAAGTCTTGTGCCTGTTGCATAGTGAATCCCATAGTGATGTCTACCCTAGAGGTAATGAAGGATACGTTTGGTGGATTTCCAATGAAGCTCATGTGGTTCTTGCATGAAGCGGGAAACCATGCCAACTGCAAATGAAATATCAGGGCGTGTGTGAGTCAAGTAGATGAGACTACCCAAAAGCTAATGATACAATGTGGCATCAGCTGGTGGAGAAGAACATTGATCCTCAAGCTTGACTCCTGAAAGAAAGGGAGTCAGGGCAAACTTACAATCAGCCATATGAAAGTGTGAAAGAAGATCAAGAGCATACTTGGGTTGTGAAAGAGTGATCCCAGAAGATGACTGTGAAATCTCTATCCTGAGAAAATAGTGCAAAAGACCCAAGTCAGTCATATAAAATATGTCATGCAAAGCAAATTTGACACTAGTAATGATGGATGTGGTGCTCCTTGTAACGATCAAATCATCAACATAGAGCACAAGTATCAAGTGGGAGTCATCCTATCACAAAATATAGACATTCGGATTGGAATGACACTTGGTGAACCCTACTGAGAGAAGAAAGGAATCCATCTTGGTGTACCAAGCCCTGGGGGCCTACTTGAGGCCATAGAGAGATTTCCTTAGTCTAAAAACCAAGTAAGTATCCTGGATGAAACCCTGTGGCTGCTCCATATAAATCTCCTCATCAAGATCCCCATGAAGAAAAGCACTCTTCACATCCATTCGATGTACAACCCAAACATAAGGTGCAACAATAGCAAGTGTCAAGCGAATGGAGTTCATCTTGGCTATGGGTGCAAAGGTCTCAATAAAGTCAACACCTAGAACCTAAGAGAAAGCTTTTGTAACAAGTCGAACCTTATACTTATCCATACTACCATCCGCTGCATACTTGGTTCGATAGATCCACTTACATCGAACCATGTTTCTCCCCTTAGGGAGATGGACTAAATCCCATGTGTTTTTCCTCATCAAGGAACTATACTCTTCCTCCACAGTGTGGTCTCACTCAGTAACCCCAGATGCTTCCCAAAATCTCTATGGATCAGAAGTGGTAGCAATGAATGCATGTGGAAGATCCTGATGTTGTGATGGAGTCCTCTATGTATTTGAAGGATCCCCAACAAGAGAACACGTGGAATCAAGTATCTATCAATCCCAACAAGGTTTGGGTGGAGGTGGAGAACAAGGCTCCTCAACTGCAAGTGGACTTTGCAGAGGTGTAACCCTACGAGTCAGAGTTGAAGGAGACTCATCATCTGAATCACTAGCATCACTACCCACAATGGAGGAAGGTGGAGGAGGTAGAGAGGCTAAGCTAGGAGATCTTTCCTCAAAGTGAACACTCCTCTCAATAAACACCTCATGTGTGTCAGGATCCATCAATCTATATGCCTTAACACCCTCAGAATATCCAACAAATATGAAAGGCCGACTCTGAGATTCCAATTCCTTTCATTTCTACAGAGGTATGCAAGCCCATGCTGGACACCCAAAGACTCTGAAATGTCTCACAATCGGTTTCCTACCAACTGAAGCCTCAAAAGGAGTAATACCTTGCAAAGCTTTGTGAGGAACCCAATTCTGGATGTGTGTGGCACAACTGATAGCCTCTGCTCACAAGGCGGGATCAAGAGAACATCCATGTATCATACAGCTAGCCATTTCCTTGAGAGTTATATTCTTGTGTTCTACAACTTCGTTCTACTGTGGAGTGTATGCAATAAAATGTGAAGATAAATCCCCTCAAATGTACAGAAATCCTCAAGTCTCTTGTTCACATATTCCCTTCCATTATCTATACAAAGAATCTTGACCACCTTCTCGGATTGCTTCTCCACACGAGTCTTGAAGTCCTGAAATCTATCAAATACTTCACTCTTATGAATGAGAAAGTAGACCCAAGTGAAGAGGGAGTAGTCATCAATGAAGGTGAGGACATAGCGGACCTTACTAAATGAAGGTGCTAGAAATGGACTTGCTACATCGCTGTGAACAAGTTGAAGAACTTTCAAAGCTCTCCAAGCTTTCCTCTTGTCAACCTTCTCCTCGGGATGCTTGCCCATGGAACAACCTGAACATACAACCTCTAAGAAACTAATTCGAGGTAGACCTATGACCATGTCTTTAGTGTTGAGCTACTGAAGATATAGGTAGTTGAGGTGACCAAATCGCTCATGCCATAGCTTACTTTCTGAATTTGAATGAGTAAGCAAGGCCCTAGAATGAGAACTTAGCACAAAGTGGGAGAATGAAAAAAGCCTTGAGTTGTCATTGACTTATCCCGCTGCTACCAAGGCATCATTATCAAGTTCCTTTACCACAACTAAATCAGGTGTAAACTCAACCTTTTTCCCATTCCCATAGTGAGTGATTTGGCAAATAGAGAGAAAGTTGGTAGACAAGTTAGGAACATAAATAACATTCTCAAATGTTCCATCATCCATGTCAACTGAACCTTTCCCTTCAACCTCTACTTATGTATCATGACCTATGTAAATGTGTGGTTCTTTAGATGGCTCCAATGAAGAAAATTGGTCCTTTGTAGAACCAATGTGATAAGAGGCACCCAAGTCAAGTATCCACTGTCGTGAAGAACCTATTATAGCCACAAATGCTTTCCCTTTTCCCATAGACTGTGAGGAAGAGGAAGGAGATGAATCCTTCTTTGTGTAGGCGGATGGAAAGTTGATGTTGTTTTTCTTAAGAAGATTTGTCAACTCATCAATTTGCTTGGTGTGGCATCAATGCTCATCATGACCATACTTCTTGCAATATGCACAAGTTGGTTTATCCTTCTTAGGTGGAGTCCCCTTCTTGGAAGAGGATGAAAAATCACCTTGTTGTGGAGAGGATGATTGCCATTTTTCCTATTGTGGCTTTGACTTAGATTGTTTCTTCTTCTTGTTGGAATCTTTGCCTTGACTCCCTTTATTAGCCACCAAAGCCTTGGACTTTGAATACTTGAGAAGCCCCATGTTCAACAACTTAGATTGTTCCAATATCAACATTTTTGTGAAAGCATCAAATGAAGGCATAATGTAGGAACTCCCCACGGTCAAACAATGAGTTTGGAAGCTAGACACAAATGCTGCATATTCTAGTGCAAGCTTGTCCAACAAGTTGAATATCAACTAAGCATCCTTTTTGTCAATTCCACAATCCTTAAGCTTTGCTCTTAGCTAATTTTCTTTGGTGACATAATCTTGGATTGTATCAAAACTCTTGGGATCCAATTTGGTGAGCTCATTGTTAATCTTGTAACCTCTAATTTCATCAACTTGGCCATACAATTTCTGAAATATATCCCTGTAGCTAGGAAATTAGGAAATCATCACAAGCAAATCAAAATACTAATCTAGCTCAATCACAAAAGCAAAAATGCAATGATCTATCCTAAACACACTCAATAAAGACATGAAAATGAAACATTCAAAACTAAAGACTATGCAAACCAAATGTGGATCTGAATGCTTCCTTCATGCGGCTCCATTGTTCTTCTTTCCTCTCCAAATAGCCTTTGTTTGTGGATCTCACCTTCAAGTGCACACACATGAGATGAAAGCAAGTAGACAAGATTATGGCGCAAGAGTACTCGAAGTGTGATTGTTTCAATAATCTGATTATTCTCATTCATCTGAATAGATGGGATTGAAGAAATTCATCCAATTTATAGATAAATTGGAGAAAAGACAAGATTAGCATGAAAGTGATTCGAATGGAAATTCAAATCAAGAATAGCAAAATTATGACATGTGTATGACAAATTGCTATGCAAGGATTTATGACGATTTAAGACAATTTATGACAAATTGCTATGCAAGGATTTATGACAAGATTTTGAAATAGAAATAGACATTTAGGAATTTAGGAGAAATTAGAAAATTAGGTTAGAAATGATGACTTGGAAATTAGGAAATTGATGAAAATTAGGTAAATTAATTAATAATTTCCCATTCATTAATTAATTCACAAAAATAGGAGGAAATTGAATTAGAAATTAGGAAAATTAGAAAATTGGAAAATAGGAATTAAGAATTAAGTAAATTAATTAATAATTTGTCATTTATTAATTAATTCAAAAAAAAGAGGAATAATTAGCCAATTAAATGAACATTTAATTGCGATAGAAGACTTAGGATAAATAAATAATTTATTAATCCTAGAGAGAGAAATGACAAACAATGTTAAATGATTAAATCATGAAACCCTAAAAGATGAATTAGCAATGCAAGGATGACAATTAGGTTGTGATGAAAGATTGATTGATTTGATGTCGATCATGATTTTGAATTGATAAATGACCAATGCTGACGAATGATTTGATTGATAAATGCACCAATTGACGAGGAACAATGACTAATTGATCCAAATTGACATAATTGAGACAGACAACGATCGATGGCAAATTGATCGCAAAATGACAAAATTGACAAGAAGACAAGGACGAGGATCGATGACAAAATAGATTGCAAGACGACAAGGTTGAAAATGACCATGATCAATGAAAAATCGATCGCAAAATGACAAGATCAAACATAACAACGATTGATGACAAATCGATTGCAAAATGACAAGATTGAAAATGATAAGGATTGATGACAAATCGATCGCCAGATGATAAGATTGATAAGAGGACAAAACCTTAATTAGGATTGATGATGTCCAAAATGATGACAAATGAATATGCACATTGATGCGACAGGATAAGATCGATCAAAATCATGACTGGATAGTGTTGTCAACAAGACCAAATTTGAGAACGAGACGAATGAAGAATGTAGAAGAATGACTCAATGCTCGCAAATGTTAAAGTATGATTCCACAAGCGTTGACCATTTTTAGGTGTCTACATTTTGCCCCTCTTTGAGACAATGCGATTTTAAGCGTTGTTTCAAAGAACAATAATGAAAATGCCCTAGACAATGATAATGACATATGCATGCCCCCTCGAGGAATTGGCCGGAAACATGCAGAGAAGAGGCCAATTGATCGATAAAAATGATAGAAAATGATAGGAGCAAACAGACTGACAATCGGAGACCAGATGCACGAAGGACAAGCAATTGAAGATGCAAAAGACTGTGACCAACATGAGATGGAGAGAGTGCATGCTTATCTATGCACTAACAAAGATCTATAAATGAGACCAAGAGGCTGAAAAGAGCTCATTTGCACTAGCCAAAGAGGAGAATTTGTTGCTCTGGACAAGGACACTTGCAGAGAGATGGCGAACATTCCAATGGCGGATCACCTTAGAGAACATGTACGCACATTCAGATGACCGGACGACGTGGGAGCAGCGGTATGTATCTCAAAAACCCATGGTTTCAATTTCATGAATTTTGATCACTTGCGGGACATTGCGGGGCCCACAAGGGATGTAGAAACTGACTTCTGCACTTGTGTAGGGTGAATCGTGCACTTGTGTGAGGTCTTCTGCGCTTGTGTAGGGGAACACATGCAAGATACACAACATAGGTGCAGTTGTGCCCTGGGAACTCAATATAGGTCAAAAACAGCATGCAAATGATCCGAAAAGGGGGGATAAGGGTAGGATAGGTCAGAATAGATGAAAAACACCTTGATTTAGACATGAAATGAGGAAATGCAACCCGTAGGAGAAAACCCTAAAACTGACAAAATATGCCCCAATTGTGATGCAGAGTCGACAGTATCCATTGATCACACGGGAGAACCGACTTGACTGCTTCATGTTACGACATAGACTTAGAAGCATGGACAGAGATACATTAGCATGACTTGGGATAGGAGGGACATAATTCTTGAGACATGGCAGGGATGAGGAGGATAGAGGGAGCACCCAATGATAGAGGCACATGCTCCTTATGATAGACAGTGGACATTATGTAGTGTGATATTTTGTAGTCAGCCTGCGGGCCATACTTAGGACAGACAGTCCAATTTTGTACTTTGATATTATGATGATATATGATATGATATGCATCAATATGATTGGATGCAATATGTTATGACTGATGTTATTTTCCATGTATGGATGACTTATGCACTATTGATGTACCATTGTGGAACATGTATGGATGTATTTTTTTATGTGTTTTTGATGCATTAATAATATGAAATGGATAAAATGCTTGATGTGACGCTTGGTGTAATGGTTGGTATAATGCAAATGTACTAACCAATGAATGCAGGATGCAGCATATGTATTGGTTGGAGATCGGAGCACTAGACCAGACTGACTATCCGAACTGACGGAAGAAATGTTAGTAAGAAGAAATGAGACAGAGAATAGTTAGAGATGAAGAAAAACTTGCTTTCAGTAATGCACTTTGTAGGTGAGAACCTTTATTTTAATGTAGCAAAATGGATGCATAGCATCATGGCATTGAAGGCCAGAGCTGAAACGCAACCCCTTTTGCAAAAGATAGACACATCGCACACAAGGAATGAGTGAAGCATCCTAGAGTGCATACATCAAGGGTCGAGGTATGTGCGGCGTTCACAAAGTGAATGTACTTATCACAGTCACCCAATGATATAGTTGCCCCAGTTTGTGACAAACATTCCACAAACAGCAATCACAACAAAAAAGAAAGGGACCATGAACCATCCCGGTCACTCTAAATCACTCAGTGACATCATCGAGCAACATAGGAACATGATCGAAGATAAATCAATAAATGATAAGACTCGCTAATTCCAACAAGTCAAACAAACATCTTGATCTACATTGTCAAAAGTTGAACGTGTTGATATGACGATCATGTTGTCTGGTTTCAAGGAATGCGGTACCCCGTCTAAGACAGGACATAGTTTGGTTTCGAGTATACCACACCCTGTATAAGACCCATGATAGTGTGCCAAGGACAAATGATATTGATGTTGATGTTTGATTGATAAGACAATTTTAATCAGTTTGAATGTTTGATTTGAATGAAAAAGGTCATTTGTTAATGCGTGATTTCGTTAAAGCGTAGTGTGGGATTGCGTGTCGTTGGATGTATGCTCAGCAATCTGTCGATGCATAAAGGGGATATTGTTTTTGTTTTGTTTTTCGAGTTTTTACAATTTTTTTGTTCATTTTTTCAGGACTTTATTTAACTTTTTAGGGATTTGCTCAGGTCATTATTTAATTTTTATGATTTTTTTCAAGACATTTTTCAATTTTTAGGGATTTTTTTTTTTTTTTTTTGAAGGACATTTTTCAATTGTTTTGAATTATTTCAGGACATTTTTCAATTTTTTTGAATTATTTCAGGACATTTTTCAATTTTTAAGCTCCAATGATTGATCATGACAAGGGAAACACACCCAACGCACATCGGAAGGACATATACAGAGGTCAAGACCGAAACATATATACAAGAAACTAGAGTATGCAAGACAATGATGTTGACCAATCACAGGCTTGGAATAGAACATTGGGTCAGGACAAAGATAGGCATGATAAACTGGTCGAGGAAAAGCATAGCTAGAAGTCATGACAGATGACGGAGCGATGATCTCATTACTCATGGCGCCTGATTGCTAGGTTTTCACCAAGGTACTTGCCCAAAGTGCCTGTTTGCCAGGTTTTCACTAGAGGGCGAATCATTTTTCTTTACTTTTTTGCTCTTTTTCTCTTTTGCTTTTTTTTTTTTCACTTTTTTTTGTATTTTCTTGATTTTTTTGATTTTTTTGTATTTTTTCAGGATCATATTTGAAGAAATACTGATAGAAAATTATGCCCAGTACTTGCGAAGATGCATGCTATTGACAGGATCGGACAAAGGTTCACCTTCTGGAGTAGCAATCTGATATGCCCCCGAGCCGTAGGCTGCAGTCACTATGAAAGGCCCAACCCAATTAGGTTCAAACTTTCCTTTGATGATGTCAGTAGACTATGCATTCTTAGGGTTTGCCTTTAAAACCAGATCTCCCACTTCGAAGTGTCACCCTTTGACTTTCTTATTATAAGAGCGACGGAGACAGTTTTGATATGCTTGCAAATGTGTCAGGGCTGTCTGACGTTTCTCATCTAACATCTCAAGCTGATGCAACCAAGAGACTTTGTGTGTCTCATCATCAATCAGATGTTGCAAGGAAACACGCAAGGAAGGAATCTCCACTTCCAAGGGTAAAATGGCTTCTGCACCATACACCAAGGAATAAGGTGTTGCGCTAGTAGGTGTGCGGATAGAAGTGTGATAAGCCCATAGTGTTGGATTCAACTGAACATGCCAATCTCAACCAGCATCATTGACAACCTTTTTCAGGATCTTCATAATGGTTTTATTTGATGCTTCAGCTTGACCATTACCCTGTGGATAGTATGGACTGGAGAAATGGTGTTGGATATGAAATTTTTCATATAGTTCCTTGACATCTTTATTCTTGAAGGGTCGACCATTATCTGTGACTATGGCAAGGGGAACCCCATACCGGCATATGATATAATTCAATAGGAATTTTGAAATTTGCACACCAGTGATATAGGTCATGGGGATAGCCTCGATCCATTTTGTAAAATACTTTGTGGCTGTAATGATAAACTTGTGTACATTTGCAGATGTTGGGTGAATCTTGCCAATAAGATCCAATCCCCATTGAGAGAAAGGCCACGGAGAGATGACAGAATGAAGTTCTTGGGCTGGTGCATGAATGTAGTTTCCATGGATCTGGCATTTGTAGCACTTCTTAACAAAATCATGAACATCCTTTTCCAAAGCGGGCCAATAATACCTAGCACGAATCAACTTCTTGGCTAAGCTCAGACCATTGAAATGGCCCCCACATATACCATCGTGAACCTCATGTAAAGCCGTTTGTGCTTCGTCAGAATCCAAACACCTGAGGAGGGTATGGTCAAAAGAACGACGGTAAAGGGTGTCAGCGATGATGACATATTTGGCTGTCTGTCGGATGAAGGCTCGGCATTGGTTAGCGGAAAGGTTAGGTGGTAAGGTTTGGGATTTCAAATATTGATATACATCATTGTACCATGAGGAGTTGGGACCAACAAGAACGCACATCACATCTGCTGTTGGAATGTCAAAAGAAGGAACCAGCAACTGTTCGACCAAAAATTCACATTTGTCCATATTGTGGGGCATATTCAACATGGAAGCAATCGTAGCCATCGCATCTGCCGACTTGTTTTGCTTTCTTGGAACTTGACTGAAATGGATAGCCGTGAATTTCATCTTGAAGAAGTCTACCATATGCTTATACGGAATAAGCTTTTCATCTTTTGTTTCATAGTCATCATTCACTTGTCGGATGACTAATTGAGAATCTCCATAGACTTGCAAATGTGTGATATTCCAGTGGACCGCTACTCGGAGTCCTGTGACCAGTGCTTCATACTCTGCAATGTTATTGGTACAATGGAAAGTTATTCTATAGGACTTGGGAATAGCATCACCTTGAGGGGTGACAAACAAGATGCCTGCTCTGGACTCGAACTTGGTATGGGATCCATCAAAGTATAACTTCCATTTAGAAGATGTAAGAGCAAAGACTGATTCATCTAGAAAATCAGTCAACATGGGATGATCATCATAAATAGGAGCCTCTGCAAGTTGATCAGCTATGACTTGTCCTTTTATCGCCTTTCGCTCCATATACTCAATATCAAATTCGCTAAGGATCATAACCCACTTTGCCAGGTGACATGTCAAAGCTGCTCTGCTAAGCAAGTATTTCAAGGGATCAATTTTTGCAACCAACAATGTTTGGTGATTTAACATATAATGTCGGAGCTTCTGTGTTGTAAATACCACTGCTAAGCATGCCCTTTCAATAGTTGAATAATTTAGCTCATAACCGACCAGTGTCCGGCTGATATAGTAAATAGCTCGCTCTTTGCCATTCTCATCCTGTTGGGCCAAGAGAACTCCTAATGCCATTTTAGTTGCAGAAATATACAATATAAAAGGCTTTCCTTCTATAGGAGGCATTAGAATAGGCGGCGACAACAAATAGTCTTTGAGAGCTTGAAAGGCTGATTGACATTGCTCAATCCATTTAAAAGCGACACCTTTATGCAATAGATGCTAGAATGGATGACATTTGCCGGCCAACTGAGCTATGAAGCGGCAGATTGACTGTAGCTTTCCTTGCAGACTTCTTAATTGCCGGAGATTGGAAGGTGGAGGCATATTCATTATTGCTTTAACCTTGGCAGGGTCGACCTCAATGCCTCTGTGAGAAACAATGTACCCTAGTAATTTGCCAGCTGTGACACCAAAGACACACTTCTTTGGATTGAGTCTGATCTTGAGGGTCTCCATTCGATCAAAGATTGGGCCTAGGATGGCAAGATGACTATCTCTAGTGACAGATTTGCATAACAAGTCATCAACATAGTCCTCCATCAAAGTATGCATGAAATCATGAAAGATTGTCGTCATCGCTCTTTGATATGTTGCGCCTGCACTTTTAAGACCAAAGGGCATCACATTCCAGCAATAAGTACCCCAAGCACAGGTGAATGCTATCTTATGTTGATCTTCAGGAGCAATGCGAATTTGGTTATAGCTGGAGAAACCATCCATCAATGAGAGCATCTCATATCCAGCAGTCATATCAACTATAATGTCAATGTTTGGCAGTGGAAAATCATCTTTAGGGCATGCTTTATTGATATCCCTAAAATCCATGTAGATTCTGATGCCCCCAGTTACCTTTCTAACTGGTACTAAATTTGAAATCCAGTCTGCATAATTGATGGGTCTGATAAAGCCCACATCCAGTAGTTTTTTCAGTTCTACCTTGACCAAAAGAGCCACTTGGGGATGCATCTTTCTAAGTTTCTATTTGACAGGCTTGGCATCTGCTTTCAATGGCAAGTGGTGAATGACTAATTCTGGATCAAGGCTAGGCATATCTGCATAGGACCATGCAAAGCTGATCTTCTTCTCAAGAAAGAAATTGACAAAATCTATCTTTTCCTGTTGTGATAGAGAAGCAGCAAAATGAATGACCTTAGGGCTGTCAAGTGTACCCAAATTGATTTCTTTAGTCATTTCCATGAGCAATGTTGATTTATCCTGAATTGATAGGGGTATGTCCACTCTTCCACCTTTGGGTGCCTCAGAGAGGTTTTCACCCGCAGGTACGTCTTTTATTTTTACTTTTGTGTGATCAGAGAGTGCCTTACGGTTTTCACTCAAAGACCTATTCTTTTGATTGTTTATCTTTTCTTTTCTTTTTTCATTTTGATGACTAGAAGATGGAGTTGACTCCCCAAAATATGCTGTGGAATCTAGGTCAATAGCAAATCCTGCCTTATGATCACCTTGTGGTATGCCTTCCTGTAGTCCAAGGAATTCTGCAATTGCTTCGTCATTTTGAAAATAGTCCAATGTGAGTGGTTATTGTTGGTCATATTGGATAAGCTGGGGATAGACGAGGGGCATGTCATCATCGGTTTTCAGGAGAGAGAGGGCTGATATGGTAAAGATGTAAACATATATGGTATCACTATCTGAACTACTTGTATCTGATTTGGAGCTTGGATCCTAGAATGACTCTATCCAAGCATGAGGACATGTTTTAGGAAGAGGAGTGATTTCATGTTTGTCTTCCATAGGCAAACTATCAGGGTCAAGGAAAATATTGTCAAGGGCATAGGAGCTAGAAGAAAAGGAACTCCACTCCCATTCATTGGAATCCGTTTTGGGTCGGGTATCCTTAGGTTTTATTTCATCATCAGAGTCACGCCCTTTTTTACACGTGGTCACTTTGGTAGATGAGGATCCAATTCGCAATGGTACAAAACCTAACCCTAAAGTTGGAGGTTGCATCTTGGGTATAACAGGTTCGAGCCTTCCATTGTTGTTCAGGCCTAAGCCACTGCAACCGTCATATCCTTTTTTTTGCAACATAGTAAATCCTTTGCCGTATCGTTCCACTGGAAATCTGATAGGTGGGGTCTCAGTCAGATCCTTATAAAGCCAATCTATGACATCATCATCTAAAGTTTCTTTGTCAAGTTCGCCCCATCTTGTAAGTGTGGTGGGAGGCTGATACTGAATAACCACCTTAGGTTCCTTTTGCAATAAATGTGGTTTGCCATATGATTTTGGAGATATTGGTAAATTCCCGATGAGGAATGTTTGATCCATTGAATATTCTCCACATCCTTGGTCCTGTATCTTCAATTTTCCTTTGACAGCATCTAACAATTCATTAGGATCCACATAACTATGTGGTTTGGCCTCTCTATTGACTGGGACTTGCTGCTGCGGAGAATCCTTTAGAGTAGCACAAAATTGAAATGGATTAGGATCTCTTGGAATTGTTATCTCGGTTCCATTGTAAGGATATTTTAAACATTGATGATAGGTGGATGGAACTACTTTCATTGCATGGATCCATGGACGGCCAAGAATCATATTGTAAGGGAGATCAAGGTCCAATACTTGCAAGAAAGTGTTTTTTGTCACGGGACCGACTCTGATAGGCAATGTAATTATCCCTTTGGATGGGTGCTCAACATCATCATATGCTTTGATTGTTATTCTTTTGGAAGCATCTATGTCATTTTCTGTATAACCGAGGCCAATGACCACTCTCAAGGTACAAATATTAAGACCCGCTCAGCCATCTACCAAGACTCGTCGGATTTTGCAATTATGGACAAAGACTTCTAGGTGCAAAGGGTCATTATGAGGGAGCTTATCAGGTGAGATATCATTATCAGAAAATGCGACATTTTGGGAAACAGCTAGATGTCCAATCCGGGCTTGAAACTGGTCAACATCAATGTTTGTAGGGACAGTGGACTCAATTAAAGCTTTATCCAGGACTGCACGATGCATGGGGGACATTTTCAACAACTCAAGGATTGATATTTGTGCAGGTGTCTTTCCTAGATGATCCAAGAGATTATACTGATTTGCAGGAGTTGGTTTGGGAGGAGCTGCAAGAGCTCCTTTCAGGACTATTTTGGATCAACGAGTGGTAACTGCGCAAGAAGGATCTTGTCCCTTTATTCTCAGGGTGGAAACATACTCATTTGACGTGCGAAAAAAATTGATGACATTGTTATAACCAGTATTTGTATAATTTGCCGTTTGAGTAGAGTTTGAAGAAGACGCCTTACCCTTGTCATGATCAAGCAAAGGAGTTTTGAAAATGGTATGATCAGTGTTAGAGGTCGCATGGGGTGGGTCTACCTCAATTACTCCTTGCTCTAACAAATCTTGAATCATATGTTTCAATTGAAAACATTACGCGGTTTTATGTCCTTTGGACCGATGATACTCACAGTAAGCATTATCATTCCACCAATGCAGTTTTACCACTAGTTCTGCCTTGATATCTGGTAGTTTAATAAATTTTGCTTGTATTAATTGTTTCATTACCAACTCAATAGGTTCTCCCAATGGTGTAAATTGTCGAGGAGGCCCATCCCTTGATCGAAAAGGTTTGCGCTGCTGGCTTTGTTGCTGACCTTGTTGTTGATTATACTGTTGAGTGTATTGTTGAGCATGCTGTTGGTATTGCAGCTATTGAGTAACATTGCTCATTGGTGTTTGATTTTGTTCCATAGTTGACATATTAGGAACACTCAATTTCTTGATTGTGAATGGGGGTTGATTTGCATTCACCGCTCTTGCATCAACAACACCATCATTAGTGACATTCTTATTTTTATACCAAAATCTGTTTCTGTCCCCTAAATTATTTGTGTTGTCACTGTCTTTATTGAGCTTGATAATTCGTTTAGCTACAAGAGCTATTTCAATGCTCATTCCTTTCTTAATGAGTTTCTCAATAGTACTGGGACTTTTCAATTTTAGTTCATACATCATTTCTGGGACCAAATTTTGGATAAACAGATTCACTTGTTGTTCTTCAGGTATATCTAGGGAAGAACGACTATACAAGCTTTGCCATCATTGCAAGAAAGTCACTAATGGTTCACCTTGCTTTTGCTTGGTGTTGCATAAATCTGACATGGTCACATCACTGTCGATGTTGAACGTGAAATGAGATAAAAACTTTTGAGCCAATTCCGACCAAGTCTTTATATTTCCTGGCAGATGTGAATACCAATCCATGGCTTGTCCCGTGAGACTTCGTGCAAATAAGCGCATTAAATATGTTTCTTCATAACTCACTTCAGTACATGCCGCGAAAAATGATTGAATGTGATCTTTTGGATTGCCATTCCCTTTATATTTCTCAAAATTAGGTGCCTCAAAATGCTTAGGGAATGGAGGCATGTATACACTCTTGTCAAATGGATTAGGACATAAATCTTGATCTGTATACAACTTCTTTGTTCCTTTAGTTTCTAATGGGTCAACTTGTCGTTGCAATTTCTCAAGTTGTTGTGCAATTGTATCAGATTTTGGAGGTCCATCATTAATCCCAGTGGGTACTCTTTGTTGATACATCGTATTTCCGATCGGTTGTTGATGCACTGAAATGGCCATTTTTGGTGTCTCCAGCATATAATGTTCTTGATACATCTCTTGTTGTTGTGGTTGTGCCATGCCTTGATACCGACTTTGCTGTTGTACTTCTTGGAGCCTAGGTTGATATTGCAATTGAGTATGTTGTTGATATTGCACAGGCGCCAATTGCGGTTGTGAAGTATGATAGCTTGTTTGCCTTGGCATATATTGAGGCACATGTTGGTGTTGAGGCTGATGGATCAGAATTTGTTGACTTTGTGCCAATTGTTGTCGCGGTGTATATCCCATCATTTGTAAAAAAACTTTGTTTAGGTGGTTTTCGTCGCTTCTCCTTAAGATGGGGTATGGCACTTGCATTAACTTGCTGTGTTGTTTGTCCAATCCACTGTGATGGTTGCAAGTTTGCATTAACTTGTAATGGTGCAGAGGGTGCTGCAACGTGTTGTCGAATGTGGTATTGTTGTTGTTGTACATTGCTTGTTTGCACATTCGATTGTACCTTTTGTGGATTACTCAATTGTTGCAACAATTGTTGTTGATGCAAACCACTATCTGTAGCTCTTTGTGTCACCATTATCGAAGGATCTGTCACAATAGTGTTTGGCAAATATATTGAACTTAACGGGACATAAGAACTTTGTTGCATTGTGGAATTGCTTTGGACATTAGTGATATCAGGCATCCCAGTCGTGAAGCTTTCTTGCATTTTAGATTTTGATCCAATTTTATGCATAGAAGAAACTACTTCTTGTTGAGGGATAGTTGTCAATATTTGTGTGGTCTTTATTTGATCTTGTGTTACAGGTGTTATGTTGAATAATGGATTATTTATTGTCTCAAATGGTGACTTTTGAGGAATAGTCACTGTCAATGCCTTCGAAGCACGTTTACTCATCAAGGTAGGTTGAGTTGCTTGTTGCATATTTTCTTCATTTGGATGCGGAGAGAAACTTAACAGCTCACTGCCTTGTTGTTTTTGCACATTGATTTGCTTACTTGAGGAGGTCACATTACTCATCATGTTAAGATAATTTTGTGGGAACATCTTAAAGACCTTGTTCAAGAACTTATCCATCTTTTTTGTTATCTTTGGATCTTGAAGAAACATGTCAACATCATCAAAAGCATCAGAATCTGATGAAGAATCCGGTTGGACATTTGGATTCGTTTCTTGTTGAATGCCTTCATCTGAACCAAATCCTTGCAAAAGAGTTTGTTTCTCATATAATGTTTGTATTTCATGTTGCAAGTTTGGTTGATTCCAATCGAAAGGTGCATTTCCTCTTGGAGTTGGTGGAACACTCCCATGTCTTGGTTTCATAGGTACAAACACTGGTTCATATAATGGAGGTGGTCCAAGTTGAACCATTCCATATGGTGGTAGTGATGTGTTTGATGAACCTTCAATTTGTACTATTTGACTAGTTTGAAACTGTGGATTTGATATGTTGTCAAAGGGTTGATACGTTGGTTCACCCATCTTTTCAGATTTTGATCTTGTCTCAACAGGCATGTCACTTATGCGAATGCAATATTTTTGGAATTTTTTCAAGGATAATATATGATATGCCACTAAATGCAAACTAAATAAATGAAAATGCAATCTATGGCAAGAGTGCAATCTATGTTTTTGGTTATTTTTGAAGATTTTGACAAACTTTTGAATGCAAATCTAAAAGAGACCCTTAGGAAATTGAAATGATGTCTAGACCTCAAAGGACAAAAGGACCAAGTGACAAAGGACAAAGTGACAATGTCTCCCCTATATGCTTGGATACTAAGCTAGGTTTGATGAAATGACATTGATGACAAAAGAACAAAAGGTTGATAAGGTCTAGACTTCTTAACAATGACTTAGGGTTGATCAAAGATTTGGATTACTCAAGTATGACAAAACCTAGCTTTGACACTATATGCAAAGGGACAATTACTATTCAAATGATCTTAATATGATATGATAATGAAGAGACCTAGGGTATGCAAATGAAAATGTATGACAATGTCAACCTAGGTTTGAATTATGAAATGCGAGAGGACACATGCAAATGGATGCAAAGGAGTATGACCTAGGTGAAACTTAACCTTGGTAATTGACAATGACTTTGGGAAATGCAAACCTAGGATGAAACTAAATCTAAGTGACATGAATGTTGAGACAAGATTTTGAACAATGTTTGACAACCATGTTTGAAAGTGTTTTGAACTTTGTGGGATGAAATCTTCTTGTGTGTAACCTTGTTTTGAATCAATTTACCTTGTTTTTGAGATGAGATAAAATTCAACTTTTGACAAGCAAAGGATACAAGATATTTCAACTTAGACACAAGACAATCATACTCATTCCCACATTTCTTATGGTAGGCAAGGACATTAGGTACTTCAGAGGTAGACTCATTATGGGATTCAAGGAGAATACATAGATGCTTGACCCCACGGGCTCCCCTCCATGGCACTCACTTCTCAGGATAGCCAAGCATTAGTCCCCATGGAAATATCCCCATGGCGAACTTAGTATCTCTTCCAAGTATTTGAACTTGTCCTTCTCAAGCAACTAGAAGGGTTTTTGGCCTCTAAAAACAAGGTGTTTAGTAAGGATTTCTATTAAGTGTTACTCCTTGATGTCACGCAAGTGTGATTGAGACATTAAGCCCACCAAGATACCAAACAAATGTAGTCGTACAAGCATGATTTAGACTATGAGGTCCTACTTAGATGTTGATATGAGAAAGAGTTCAAGGGTCATCACTTCCCAAGTAACTGCAATTCCCGTAACGCTTCCTTCAAAGCTTTCGCTCATCAGGTATTTATTTATAGTGAGTTAGAATGCCAAGGTATTCTAGCCGTACTCACTTTGGGTCGTTCCCTTCTCATGATTATCACTTGCTTGCAAAAGCAAATGGTCGGGAAGGTAGGCCCTCTAAAGGTGACACACAATCAAAACAATGAGCATGGTATCGAAGATCTGGATTTCTGATCACCCTAAGAAGGATGAGAGCATACTCTCCTACTCCAATGTCACACTCAACAATCAAAGCAAAAACATGTTCATTCCAACCTATTTAGAAATCATACTAGGTGCCTATAACATTAATGGCAAACACCAAGTTTAGTTGTTTCTCCAAGGCAACCTGTAAAACCCAAGTTAGAAGTTTGAGGTGTTTATTCTTTGACTATCGATTCTGCATAAAACATGTTAGTAGTTTCATTTGTTGTCATTTCCATGCGTATGCTAAGATGCTACACAGATAATTAGTACGAAAAAAAAAAAAATAGAAAACAGAATGCAAAAACAAAACTATGTAACGCAATCTCTCACAAACGGAGAAAGGGAGAAAACCCAGTGCGAAAAAACTCCCCCCCAAAAGAGAGATTAATGTACAAAAGACTCTCAAAGAAGAAGGACAAAACCTCAAAGAGGAAAAATTCCCCCCCATAAGAGAGAAAGGAGAAGTCAGCAGACCCCCCTAGTGAGATATCCCACACCCCCAAGAGAGCTCGCAAATGCTAGAACTTACTCTCGGTGAAAGGTTTGTTGAATATGTTTGCTACCTGCTCCGCTGTAGGACAATACTGCAAATCAATGACCTGCTCCTAAATCAGCTCTTAGATATAGTGCATATGGATCTCGATGTGTTTTCTCTATTTGTGTTGGATCGGGTTCTTCGAGATTGCAATAGCACTCTGATTGTTGCAATGTAGAATTATCGGTCGTGGAGTGGTGAACCCAAACTCTATGAGAATCTGTTGAAGCCAAATGGTCTTAGTCGCTGTGTTAACAACTCCTTGATACTCAGCATCAGTCAAAGAGAGAGCAATAGCATGTTGCTTCTTGCTCTTCCAACAAATGGGGCCTGAACCAAGGTGAAAACTGTAAACTGAAGTAGACTTACGATCATCAAGATCACCAACCAACTCAGAGTCTGTGTAACCAACCAAGCAAAGTCTTGTGCCTATTGCATAGTGAATCCCATAGTGATGTCTACCCTAGAGGTAATGAAGGATACATTTGGTGGATTTCCAATGAAGCTCATGTGGTTCCTGCATGAAGCGGGAAACCATGCCAACTGCAAATCAAATATTAGGGCGTGTGTGAGTCAAGTAGATGAGACTACTCACAAGCTGATGATACAATGTGGCATCAGCTGGTGGAGAAGAACATTGAGCCTCAATCTTGACTCCTGAAAGAAAGGGAGTCAGGGCAGACTTACAATCAGCCATATGAAAGTGTGAAAGAAGATCAAGAGCATACTTGGGTTGCGAAAGAGTGATCCCAGAAGATGACTGTGAAATCTCTATCCTGAGAAAATAGTGCAAAGACCCAAGTCAGTCATATAAAATATGTCATGCAAAGTAGATTTGACGCTAGTAATGATGGATGTGGTGCTCCTTGTAATGATCAAATCATCAACATAGAGCACAAGTATCAAGTGGGAGTCATCCTATCACAAAATATAGACATTCGGATTGGAATGACACTTGGTGAACCCTGCTGAGAGAAGAAAGGAATCCATCTTGGTGTACCAAGCCCTGGGGGCCTACTTGAGGCCATAGAGACATTTCCTTAGTCTACAAACCAAGTAAGTATCCTGGATGAAACCCTGTGGCTGCTCCATATAAATCTCCTCATCAAGATCCCCATGAAGAAAATCACTCTTCACATCCATTCGATGTACAACCCAACCATGAGCTGCAACAATAGCAAGTGTCAAGTGAATGGAGTTCATCTTGGCTATGGGTGCAAAGGTCTCAGTATAGTCAATACCTAGAACCTAAGAGAAAGCTTTCGCAACAAGTCGAGCCTTATACTTATCCATACTACCATCCGCTGCATACTTGGTTTGATAGATCCACTTACATCGAACCATGTTTCTCCCCTTAGGGAGATGCACTAAATCCCATGTGTTGTTCCTCATCAAGGCACTATACTCTTCCTCCATAGTGTGGTCTCACTCAGTAACCCCAGATGCTTCCCGAAATCTCTATGGATCAGAAGTGGTAGCAATGAATGCATGTGGAAGATCCTGATGTTGTGATGGAGTCCTCTATGTATTTGAAGGATCCCCAACAAGAGAACACATGGAATCAAGTGTCTATCAATCCCAACGAGGTCTGGGTGGAGGTGGAGAACAAGGCTTCTCAACTACAAGTGGACCCTGCAGAGGTGTAACCCTACGAGTCAGAGTTGAAGGAGTCTCATCATTTGAATCACTGGCATCACTACCCACAATGGAGGAAGGTGGAGGAGGTAGAGAGGCTAAGCTAGGAGATCTTTCCTCTAAGTGAACACTACTCTCAATAAACACCTCATGTGTCTCAGGATCCATCAATCTATATGCCTTAACACCCTCAGAATATCCAACAAATATGAAAGGCCAACTCTGAGATTCCAATTCCTTTCATTTCTACAGAGGTATGCAAGCCCATGCTGGACACCCAAAGACTCTGAAATGTCTCACAATCAGTTTCCTACCAACCGAGGCCTCAAAAGGAGTAATACCTTGCAAAGCTTTGTGAGGAACCCAATTCTGGATGTGTGTGGCACAACTTATAGCCTCTGCCCACAAGGCAGGATCAAGAGAACGTCCATGTATCATACAGCTAGCCATTTCTTTGAGAGTTCTATTCTTGTGTTCTACAACTTTGTTCTATTGTGGAGTGTATGCAATAAAATGTTGAAGATAAATCCCCTCAAATGTACAAAAATCCTCAAGTCTCTTATTCACATATTCCCTTCCATTATCTGTACAAAGAATCTTGACCACCTTCTCGGATTTCTTCTCCACACGAGTCTTGAAGTCCCGAAATCTGTCAAATACTTCACTCTTATGAATGAGAAAGTAGACCCAAGTGAAGAGGGAGTAGTCATCAATGAAGGTGAGGACATAGCGGACCTTACTAAATGAAGGTGCTGGAAATGGACCTGCTACATCGCTGTGAACAAGTTGAAGAACTTTCAAAGCTCTCGAAGCTTTCCTCTTATCAACCTTCTCCTCGGGATGCTTGCCCATGGAACAACCTGAACATTCACCCTCTGAGAAACTAATTCGAGGTAGACCTATGACCATGTCTTTAGTGCTAAGATACTAAAGATAGAGGTAGTTGAGGTGACCAAATCACTCATGCCATAGCTTACTTTCTGAATTTGAATGAGTAAGCAAGGCCCTAGAATGAGACCTTAGCACAAAGTGGGAGAATGAATAAAGCCTTGAGTTGTCATTGACTTATCCCACTACTACCAAGGCATCATTATCAAGTTCCTTTACCACAACTGAATTAGGTGTAAACTCAACCTTTTTCCCATTCCCATAGTGAGTGATTTGGTAGATAGAGAGAAAGTTGGTAGACAAGTTAGGAACATAAATAACATTCTCAAATGTTCCATCATCCATGTCAACTGAACCTTTCCCTTCAACCTCTTCTTGTGTATCATGACCTATGTAAATGTGTGGTTCTTTAGATGGCTCCAATGAAGAAAATTGTTCCTTTGTAGAACCCATGTGATAAGAGCCACCTGAGTCAAGTATCCACTGTCGTGAAGAACCTATTATAGCCACAAATGCTTTCCCTTTTCCCGTAGACTGTGAGGAAGAGGAAGGAGATGAATCCTTCTTTGTGTAGGCGGATGGAAAGTTGATGTTGTTTTTCTTAAGAAGATTTGTCAACTCATCAATTTGCTTGGTGTGGCATCGATGCTCATCATGACCATACTTCTTGCAATATGCACAAGTTGGTTTATCCTTCTTAGGTGGAGTCCCCTTCTTGGAAGAGGATGAAAAATCACCTTGTGATGGAGAGGATGATTGCCATTTTTCCTATTGTGGCTCTGACTTAGATTGTTTCTTCTTGTTGTTGGAATCTTTGCCTTGACTCCCTTGATTAGCCACCAAAGCCTTGGACTTTGAATACTTGAGAAGCCCCATGTTCAACAACTTAGATTGTTCCAATATCAACATTTCTGTGAAAGCATCAAATGAAGGCATAATGTAGGAACTCCCCAAGGTCAAACAATGAGTTTGGAAGCTAGACACAAATGCTGCATATTCTAGTGCAAGCTTGTCCAACAAGTTGAATATCAACTAAGCATCCTTTTTGTCAATTCCACAATCCTTAAGCTTTGCTCTTAGCTCATTTTCTTTGGTGACATAATCTTGGATTGTATCAAAACTCTTGGGATCCAATTTGGTGAGCTCATTGTTAATCTTGTAACCTCTGATTTCATCAACTTGGCCATACAATTTCTGAAATATATCCCTGTAGCTAGGAAATTAGGAAATCATCACAAGAAAATCAAAATACTAATCTAGCTCAATCACAAAAGCAAAAATGCAATGATCTATCCTAAACACACTCAATAAAGACATGAAAATGAAACATTCAAAACTAAAGACTATGCAAACCAAATGTGGATCTGAATGCTTCCTTCATGCGGCTCCATTGTTCCTCTTTCTTCTCCAAATAGCCTTTGTTTGTGGATCTCACCTTCAAGTGCACACACATGAGATGAAAGCAAGTAGACAGGATTATGGCGCAAGAGTACTCGAAGTGTGGTTGTTTCAATAATCTGATTATTCTCATTCATCTAATTAGATGGGATTGAAGAAATTCATCCAATTTATAGATAAATTGGAGAAAAGACAAGATTAGCATGAAAGTGATTTGAATGGAAATTCAAATCAAGAATAGCAAAATTATGACATGTGTATGACAAATTGCTATGCAAGGATTTATGACGATTTATGACAATTTATGACAAATTGCTATGCAAGGATTTATGACAAGATTTTGAAATAGAAATAGACATTTAGGAATTTAGGAGAAATTAGAAAATTAGGTTAGGAATGATGACTTGGAAATTAGGAAATTGATGAAAATTAGGTAAATTAATTAATAATTTCCCATTCATTAATTAATTCACAAAAATAGGAGGAAATTGAATTAGAAATTAGGAAAATTAGAAAATTGGAAAATAGGAATTAAGAATTAAGTAAATTAATTAATAATTTGTCATTTATTAATTAATTCACAAAAAAGAGGAATAATTAGCCAATTAAATGAACATTTAATTGCGATGAGAAGACTTAGGATAAATAAATAATTTATTAATCCTAGAGAGAGAAATGACAAACAAGGTTAAATGATTAAATCATGAAACCCTAAAAGATGAATTAGCAATGCAAGGATGACAATTAGGTCATGATGAAAGATTGATTGATTTGATGTCGATCATGATTTTGAATTGATAAATGACCAATGCTGACGAATGATTTGATTGATAAATGCGCCAATTGATGAGGAACAATGACTAATTGATCCAAATTGACATAATTGAGACAGACAACGATCGATGGCAAATTGATCGCAAAATGACAAAATTGACAAGAAGACAAGGACGAGGATCGATGACAAAATAGATTGCAAGACGACAAGGTTGAAAATGACCACGATCGATGACAAATAGATCGCAAAATGACAAGATCAAACATAACAACGATCGATGACAAATCGATCGCAAAACGACAAGATTGAAAATGATAAGGATTGATGACAAATCGATCGCCAGATGATAAGATTGATAAGAGGACAAAACCCTAATTAGGATTGACGATGTCCAAAATGATGACAAATGAATACGCACATTGATGCGATGGGATAAGATCGATCAAAATCATGACTGGATAGTGTTGTCGACAAGACCAAATTTGAGAACGAGACGAATGAAGAATGTAGAAGAATGACTCAATGCTCGCAAATGATAAAAACCAAGTGCGTAACATAGGAGAAATGTTAATGCGACGCAAACCTAAAATAAGGCAATGCGCAAATGTTAAAGTATGATTCCGCAAGCGTTGACCATTTTTAGGTGTCTACAATCCCAAGCATCTTTGATTGTAGTACACTTCTCAGTATGAAAGATGAGGTCATCTGATACATACTTACACAAAGTTCCAAGAGCCATGCAATTATTAGTGATCCATTCTAACTGAGCATTAGGATCAGTCTTAGGATCAGGTGGTGCTGCTATTGTTCCATCTATGTAATGCGTGAGACCTTTTTCCATTAATTTGCTCCATACTTTAATTTTCCATGATGCATAATTATGTGGAGTTAAAGGTGGAAATTTATGAGGACTCATTGCAAAAAAAATGAAAGAGCACAAGGAAAGAGAGGCACAATCACACAAGACAACCCCCCAAATTCACTCAATCAAAGAACCCCCCCAAAAGTGATGATTTGGCACTTTATACTTAGTGTGTGTACAATGGGCCACTTGCAAAAAATGGCAAAGCGGACTTCAGATTTCAATTTTACAACTACCTCAATAAGGCCAAAAGAGACTCAAACTAATAATGAAAGATATCTAAACTAAGATCCAAATCAAATTACAAGTACCAATTAGGCCAAATAAGACCAATATATGAAAGTACAATCTCCACTCAAAATCTCTGAAAATTGATCATAGATTATGAAAGTAGACAAAAAAATATGCACTTTAAAAAAAATGGCACATGAAAAGGAGGTCGTATGAGCTCAAACGAATCCTTTGAAGTTGCAAAATTGAGGATTGGACATGTACAGCTGAAAGAATCCAAAAATTTTGAAAAACTTGTGCACCAAAATAAAAAACTAACCATACCACTGCGAAGAGCATGAAAAACTGGCCCAAATAAAAAACAAATGTACCAAAAAGGAGCAAAATTGAGCAAGTTATGAGCCTCCAAAGTCGACTCAAAAATCCAAACTGCTCAACGGAGAGGGGTCTAAATTTTTTTGAAAAAATGCTGACTATGCAAAAAAATGCCAGGTGGTGCTGATTGGGCAAATCTGCCGACATGGCAGGTGATAGGACCTACTGGTGATGTGGCAGGTAGATTTGCTGACATAGCAGGTGACTGGACCTACTAGTGACATGGCAGGCAGAGGTGGCAAGTGGTTGTCTGTGTGTCGGGCGGAGGTGGGCCCTGTCGGCGGTCACCGGAGGTCAGGTAGGCGGTAGCCAGAAAACTGTCGACAGACAAAAAGTGGCTATCGGAGGACCGATGGCGGCTGCCAGAGTGAAGGGCTGGGTTGCTGCCGGTGGTGGTGTGGCCGTCAAGGTCCAGTTGCTGGTGGCGGTGCTATCGTTGGGGGTCGGTGGCGGCGGTGGGAGGTGTGTCCGGAGCCGATGGGAGGGAAGCCGTCGATGTTGTTGCGGGTCGCGATGGCCGAGGGCAGTTGCTACACTGCACGATTGCCAAGGGTGGCTGCGAGTCTATCCAAGCCTGTAGAAAGGTACGATGGGG
Organism: Cryptomeria japonica; assembly: GCF_030272615.1. Lineage (NCBI taxonomy): Eukaryota > Viridiplantae > Streptophyta > Pinopsida > Cupressales > Cupressaceae > Cryptomeria > Cryptomeria japonica. Next base: position 222,379,689 of record NC_081409.1, read on the forward strand.
CAGGTGGGGGTTCTATGGACCCCCAAAAAAAACTTTTTATTTTATTTTATTTTTATTTTTTTGAAAATAAAAAACCCCTTTTTGCCTTTTCAAAAAAAAATTAATTTCTTTTCAAAAACAAGAAATTTTTTTTTTCAGATTTTTGATTTTGAGATCTGAAAATTCCATACCATACCGCCCAAATTGGGCAAAAAATTCCTCCAACACCCAAAATTCAATTTTCACCAAAATAGGTTGATTTTATGCTCGATTTTTATTGAAACGGCCCCCCGGACACAATGGTGAGGTCGAAAACTCTCTAAGATGCCTCCAAAAAGCATTGTCCCTCATATCCAAAAATAGAAGCCTTTAAAGATGTCTCCAAAAACCAATCAGTGAAGCCCCAATGGCTCTGATACCATGTGAGATTTTGCCAAGATTAAGGGCACAATGAAAAGTATAAAAGAGAGACAAAAGAATGAAAAGAACAAACCGTATTCTCATCAATATGCAAATGATCAACTGGATTAACCAATACAATGAATATAGGCCTGCTTATATAGACAAGGCCATATGGATTTACGAGCACACAATTATGACATGTGGCTCAATGAGAAACAAGGATAGGTAAGAAATACTAGGGGTAGGTAGGAGAAATAATATAATATTCCACAAGAGGTGGATGACCCACCAAATGTGGAGTGTAACAGCAAAATAAGACCACAAAAGGTGGAATTTCTCCTACAAGCTATATCCCTATGTGTACACTTCCCTAAGTGTCTCAAATCCAAACTATGAAGAGATGCATTATCCTAAGTTAACTTAAGTATAATAATATCCATAATGAATATTTATTTACACCAACAATTCAAAATTCCAGTGTTCTAAGGTTAAACTCTAGCATTCTGTAGTTAAACTCTAGCATTCTAAGGTCAAACTATAGCATTTTGAGGTTAAACTTTAACATTCTCAGATTAAAATCTAGTGTTCTGAGATCATAAAAAAGCTTTCTCAAGTTCATAAAGAAGAATAACACTTCAAGACTTAGAATCAGTGTTTTAGTAGGACAGGGTGGTGTTTTCATAAGACATCATAGCACATCTGGGGTCTAGAGTAGTGCTCTAGTGAAGCAGTCTATCGTTCTCAGTCTCTGTTTCTCTGTTTTAGTGTTTTGACAATTTAAGACCTTGGACAAAGAGAAAATTTGGACTTTTTCCATAAAGTTAATCACAGTTTTGGATACCCTTTTCAAAGTAGATTATTTCCCCATCACTCTCAAACTAATTCAAAACTAGTAAAAACAGGTTTCACGAGTGAATTCCTTTTAAAAGCATAGATCAAGATGTCCTAAGTGCATAATTCTCAATCTTTGATATATGATTTCTTAGCACAATTTTTTCATTGGGATTTATCATCCTTATCTAAGAAACAAGGGATTTAAAATCATATCAACTTAGTCATATCAATAGGATCTTTCCTATTTGACTTAGTTGAATCCTATTACACTAGCACCTCAAACAAAGATCGATACTTAATCATCTTCAGTCACTTGTATGCCGGTTTTGACTAGAAATCAAAAGAAGAAACTGAGACAATAGAAACAAAAACAAAAATCTATGATGGCTAAAGAAAATCCTTTCTATAGACCCCATAATCAAGATGATGATGAGGAAGAAATAATTGATGAAACTATCAAAGAAGCACAACAAGATCCAAAATTCGGTAAATTCATGAAAAAAGTTCTGGAAATGAACAAAGAGAAATACTTCCTCATGTTATCACATCAAGAAGCTAAGTTGCCTTTGAAATTTGACATCACACAATTGAAACAAACTAAAAGAACAAGTGAGACTTGAAATGATACTAGTGAGACAAATAATGAAAGAAGTCGAGACAATGAAACAAGGAACAACATGGATAATCCCCTTTTGGCTCTCACTCAAGAAATGCAAGCTCTTCAAACACAAAATCAAGATATGCAAAGAGGAACCACAAATAGGTACTTGTTCCAAGATATTTGTCCTTATCCATTTAATATAAATCTAAACATGATGCCATTCCATCCAAACTATGAAATCCCTAAATATGACAAATATAATGTTAGAACTGATCTGCAAGACCACGTAAGGGAATTTTTCTCAATGAGAATGGAATTTTCCCATGAGGACACCTATCTAATGAGGTTATTCCCAAAGAGTTTAAGAGAACAAGCCATGGAGTGGTTCTCTAAACTTCAATCTTGTATTAGAACATTTATTAAATTGGTGAATAAATTTGTTTCTTAATACTCATATAATATCCAACATGAGATCACTATGCTAGACTTGTGCAACACCAAATAGAAAAATGGAGAACCATTCATGACCGTTATACAAAGGTGGGGACGATTGTTTGCAATATATCCTTGTCTAGTGCCTGATAATGAAAAGATGGACATTTTTATTAACAACCTCAAAGAGGAAATGAGCTATAGACTAAAATTGCAATGCCCACCAAGTTTTGAGAAGATTATTGAAAATGGAATCAAGATCGAGGAAGCTTTGATTAAGAAAGGAGTGTTAAAACTTTATAAAGAAGGGGCCAATTCTTCAAATAACACTAATAATAACAATGACAAACCCAAGTTTTTGAACAAGAATAGAAACATCATCAATGATGGTGTGGTGGATATCAACAACTTAAAACCAAAACAACCCATTTTCAATCTATCGAGTCACATTGCGGTGGTTAATCAAAATGACAATAAACCTAAACCATTTTTTTCTAATTTTCACATAAAATTTACTAAAATTTTCATCCCATCAAAGTGCCAATGTAGGCCAACCCCCTCATGGACACACGGTTGTTTTCCCCACTATCTGGTTTAGGTACATTCTTATTGACACGATGAAGGTCTCTCTAATGGGCTTTAGCAAACATACTAGGTTTTTATCTAATACATACATTACATGTCCACCACACTCCACAAGGTTATTTATATATTCTATGAAAATTAATTCTCTGAGTGTATCAACTTGACTTTAGTAATAATAATGTATCACATTTCATTTCTTTTGAGTTTGATATGTTATCAATATGATAGTTGAGTTTTGTATTTGTGAAATAGTTTGAAATGTAGTGTTTAAGCTATTTGCATGTAGCTAGTCTAACTGCTTGATGATAATAATAAGAGATTAAAAGATTAATCTTACAAATGAGATCAAGGCCCCATATAGAGAAGAGTCATGGAGTGGTAATAATCTAGAGAGCCTGCAGGAGTGCATGAATAAGGTCCCCATGTTATTGACAGGAAAATTAATTTATCCTTCACTAGCCTAAGTTGTAAGATAATATAATAAATTTTAGATAGCTTGGTAAACTAATTTTATCTATGAGATGACAACAAAAAAGCCTTTGGATCTTGTGGTATACTGATTACATTAGCTTGGCTAGGAAACTTATTCTTTTAATCTCTTCTACTTCTAAGACATCAACTCCTAAAAGATTTTTTTTTTTTTACAATTGGCAAATCTCATCATATACAATGAACTAAAATTTCACTAGAACGCATGTCCTCCATAAGTGCATTATTATTAATGGTAATATGTTTATCCTCTTAAATCCTAATTTTATGTTTCCAATAGTTAAGTCTTTCTTAAATGCTTTTCTACCAATGTCTACCATTTCTACCCTCTTAAATTCTATATTAGTGAAGAAAAGTGTAGGGTTAATATTCATTAAGAGTTCCAAGGTGTATCTATTGGCATTGTGTTTTCATTGATGTCAACTGGTATAGGATGTTACCGATATCAATGACATTGATGTCAACTTGTGAACAAGAGGTTGTTGGCATTAGAGTTTGATGTCAACCAAAACGGGAGATGAACCGACATGTACTGATATGCTAGAGGTGCAATAAAGTGACCACTCAGTAAAAGGGTTGTTGATATGGTGTTGCACACAACTAGAATGAAGAGACTACATGATAGGCATTGATTGCGCTAAAAAGGTGGAATTCTATTTGGATCACATCAATACCAGAGGTGAAGTTTGTGCAGGCCACCAGATTGCTAGTGAAGGATAACTAGCAGGACTCCCACCGGATGAAGAAGCTATCATGGGCTAGGTGATAGGTTGACAGAGTATGTTGCCTCTGTGTGCAGAATGAAATATGGAAAACCACAGGGACATATGTCATGTTGAAGATGTATCCTCCCCTCCATAAAGTTACACTTGTACCAGTCAAATGATTCCCTGAGATAGGCAGGTGATTGAATGCAGAGACCAGATGTACAAGCAGAAGATGAGAAAGCTTCCAAAGTAAAATGCCTCTAAAGAGTGTAATCAAAGATACACACAAGATAAGCATGTGGAAACAAAGGTGTACTACCAAGAAATTGAAGGAAGAATGAGATGTTGAGATGGTGTGTTTCTCATCTTAACAAACCAGTTGAGAGGAGAACCGGTTTGATGAAGAAGGCCGCTAGTGAGTCTATAGGAATATACATGGTGATACCGAGATGCCAATGAAGGTTGATGCAGAACAGTTGGAGTGTGATGACTTAATGTCATCAATGTGTCTCACTGGCAAGAAGGAAAGTATGTTGTCCACCGGCAGACACATCTACCAGAATCTGCATTGGTGATAGTTGACATTTTATGACAACTGGTGAAACATCATAGAAGAGACAAGGAAGATAAGGTTCTCACTTAATAAAGAGGAGTACAACAAACTGAAGGATAAGGAGAGTTGTCGGTATTTTCTATGGTGTCGGCAAGTCAACATATTCATAGAGGTGTTTCACCGAAAGAGCAGTGAAATGCAGACATAAGGGTTACATCGGTCGTATAGAAAAGGTGATAGCAGGAATGATAACCGACAAGGTGATTTGCGCTAGTAGGGCCAGTGAACCGGTATGTGTGTACTAGTTATGTGGGTGGTCGGTGACTAAGTTGAACTGACAGAGAAATGTGCCAAGGTGGATACCAATAGTAATGCCACATAGAGGTGAAGTGGAAAACTTGCACAGGTTGGTGTAGAGTATCGATGAGGTAGTTGGTAGTTGGTCCAACATTAACGGTGATTGCGAAGTTTGAGGGATGATTGCAGAGGGGTTCTGGCTCGAGGAAGGATAGATCTGACCATATCCATGGCATGCACTAATAGATGCAAATTGTTTAGATGTAGATCAAAGTTGTTGAAGAAATCCATCAAGGCCATTAATGGTGATTGACCAAGGGGTATGCCGACAGATTGAGATCAAGTTGCTGAAATAGGAAGGCATTCTCTAGAAGGCACAAAATGGCATATATGTGCAGGAAGTCATCTCTAACTTGTGATCTGATCAGATTTGATTAGATTTGATGTGCCTCATGTTCAGTAGAGAAAAAACTAACCTCTTGTGATTTGAATTGACTTTTGGTAGGAAGATTGGGCTATAAATATGCAAGCTAAATATATTGTTAAGTGTTGTTGGTTGAGAGAGTGTTGTTGTTGCTAAAGAAGAGAAAACAAAGCTACTACGAAGTGCTTGAGTGTTGCATGGGAGAGATATATCAGTCAGAGGGAAAATAGCTAAGGATAGCAGTGACTGAGGGAGTGAAGGTTAAACCAATATGGTTTGAGCAACCAGTATAGCAACTAGAGTGCATATGAGGAGATAACCAGTAGGAGTTTGTGTAGACACCTAGAAATGGTCAACGCTTGCGGAGTCATACTTTAACATTTGTGCATTGCCTTATTTTAGGTTTTTTGCGTCGCATTAACATTTCTCCTATGTCACGCACTTGGTCTTTATCATTTGCAAGCATTGAGTCCTTCTTTTGCATTCTTCAGTTGTCTCACTTTCGAATTAGGTCTTGTCGATAGCAATCTTTAATCATGATTTTGGTCAATCTTGTCAATCTCTTATCAACTTGTCAATCTCGTCGTTTTGCGATCGATTCGTCATCGATCCTTGTCCTTTTCAATCATGTCAATTTGGTCAATTTGTCATTGATTTTTGTCAACCAATCTCAATCAAATCATTTATCAACACTGGTCATTTATCAATTCAAAATCATAATCGATATCAATTATCTTCAATCAAGACCTAATTGTCATTCTCGCATTGTTAATTCGTCTTCTAGGGTTTTATGATTTAATCATTTAACCTTGTGTGTCATTTCTTCCTTTAGGATTAATAAATTATTTATTTATCCTAAGTCTTTGAGTCACAATTAAATGTTTATTTAATTGGCTAATTAATTTCCTCCTATTTTTGTAAATTAATTAATGAATGAGAAATTATTAATTAATTTACCTAATTTTCATCAATTTCCTAATTTCCAAGTCATTATTTCCAACTTAATTTTCTAATTTCTCCTAAATGTCTATTTCTATTTCAAAATCTTGTCATAAATCCTTGTATAGAAGTTTGTCATAATTTGTCATAAATTATCAATCAACAAATTTTGCATAGAAAGTGCATAATTTGTCATAATTGACATAATTGATTTGAATTTCCATTCGAATTGAATCATGCTAATTTGGTCTTTTTCTCCAATTTCTCTATAAATTGGATGAATTTCTTCAATCAATCCCCTAATTGGTAATCAGACCATCGAATTTCTAGTACTCTTGATCAATAATCTTGTCTACTTGCTTTCAATTATGTGTGTGCACTTGTAGGTGAGATCCACAAACCATTTGAAGAGCAAAGAAGAATAATGGAGCCGCATGAAGGAGCATTCAAATCACATCTTTGGTTTGCATAATCTTTGCTTTTGAATGTTTTATTTCATGTCTCTATTGAGTGTTGTTTAGGATAGATCATTGCAATGAGTCTTTATGATTGAATTGATGATTATTAATGTTTATATTTGCTTGTGATGATTTCCTATTTCCTAACGTATAGTTTGTACCGGCATGAAGACAGTTCAGAGGATTGAAGAAGAAAACAGTGAGGAGGAGATCCAACAGAGTAGAAGAAGAGTAGAGGTGAACCGGTAGAGTTTACCAGCAATGCAGCAACATATAAGAGTAGCAGAAGAGTGAGTCAGTACAGCAGAGAAGGTGTCTCATCGATAGAGTGAGGTATATGAAATGGTTACAAGATTCACTTGTAATAGTATGATTAATTTTATATTTGAAGTTATCATTGAGATCACTAATTTGTAGCTTGGTGCAAGGGTTGGTGCTCCTTGGGTTGGTGCCCTAAATCAGGGGTTGTAGCTCCTTTGGGTTGTAGGCCATAAACAAGTCAAGGGTTGTAGCTCCTTGGGTTGGTTCCCTAAACATTGTAACAAAGATTTCATTGTGAGGCTAGATTGGAGCAATAGAATCCAACAATATTGCTCACTGAGGTTTTTTCCATCTTGGGGTTTCCTTGTACATGCTAGTGTTATGTGATGTCCCTTTGTGTGTGATTGCATTTGTGATTTGTCTCCCAACTAACCAGTATGTCTTCATTGTGTTAGATCCCATAATTGGTATACACACATAAGTTAGTTAAAGAGAAAAAGTTGAGAACCACTTATTCACCCCCCTCTCAGTGGTGCATTGTGTCTAACAATCGATATAAGAGCCTAGGTACCCTGTTTATCAAGATTTCTCTTGCTTGGGTAGATTCTGGCTTAAGGACACAATGGTCTGGTTAGTGTAAATCCCTACTCCAATTTTTTATGGTTCAAACTATTCTATTTGGATTTGTAGGATGGAAGTCTACTTGTCCTCTCTTTGGTTTGATGTATGGATGTCAGTAGTTAATGGTCTCCCTAGGAATGTATGTCCTCCCACTAGCTCTGAAGAAGAAAGAAGATGCAAGTGCAACAATGAAGCCATGAAGGCCATATTCAGTGCTCACCAGTGATGTTCCCTTACAGGTGGATAAGTGTAGGTTGGCAAAAATTCTATGGGATAGACTAAAGAAACTCTATGGAAATGAACCCTCCACCACTGAATCAACTTGTGAGAGTGAGAAGAACAATGCAACAGATACATGTGCAGATGACAGAGGTAGTTCAGATTGTTGTTGTAGAATTGGTGATGAGGAGACTCATCTCTTCATGGCTCATGAGACAAATATTGAGAATCACACATCAAAAGGGGATAATGCAGATAGATCCCACTGGTATGATGTGTTTGGCAGTGACAATGAAGAAGATGAAGAGGAAGGAGACAAGGTAAATAGATCTAGCCAACAAGATCTATTTGGAAGTAATGATGAAGAAGAAGAAGATGCATAAGATGATCTAGAAGGTGAATTGCTAAGTTCCCTTGATGAACTGGAAAATGTTAGAAATGAGCTTAAGGATTACAAGAAATTAGTTCATGTAGAATACAGATAGTTGAGAACTTGCCTTGATGATTCAAACAAAAAGGAAAGTTTTTTTACCACTCAACTAGATGAGGTAAAAAGAATGGTAGACAGTTTGAAATTAATCTTGGATGCCAAGGAGAGAAGATGGGAGGAATTGCTGCTAGACATGAAGTCTAGGGACAAAGGATGTCAGGACCTAAAAAGTGAAATGGAGAATCTGAGAAATGAATACAAGTTGTTTAAGAATGTTGCGGTTGTTGAGAAAAACCAGTTGATCAGATGTCTTGAAGATTCTGAGAAATGTATCTTAGTGTTGAAGACTCAACAACATGACACCATGAAATGCAGGTGCAATGATTTAGAGTCAGAGTTGGATGCCCAAAAGAAAATATGTGAGATGTTGCAGCAAAATGTGGAGACTAAAGGAAGTGAGTGTCCTAATCTTAAGGATAAAGTTGCAAAGCTCACTTTAGAACTTGAAAAGTGCCAAGATGAGATCAAACTAAGAAAGAAGTATGATGGTGGCACTGAAGCCTTGGATAAGATTTTAAGCCAACTGAAACATTCCAAGGACAATGGAGGATTAGGATGTGGTACTGGTGAATTGTCTACAAGCAAGGAGACCTCCCACAAAGATATTTAATTTTTTCGCCTCAAATGGACATGGAAAGGGTCAAACCTTCACTGTTAGAAATTCTCCAAAGAAAAGGATAGATCTAACTACAACCAGTGAGGACATGTAGATGAGGATCAATAATGGTGCTACATGGAGGAACATTGCAAATCTTAAAGGAAAAGGGAAAATAGGAGAAGATAGCTTCACCAAAAGAAAGAACATGACAAGGCATCCTGGAAGGCCTTCCACCAGTAGAGGACAAGGAGATGTTGTTTCCCATACATCAATTCAAGTGTGGAAGAAGAAAGGATCTGACGGAAGACTTGTAGAGAATGGAAAACCTTGGATCCATTCCTAGAAAAGTAGAAAAGGAGATGCCAAACTGGTAAGATCACCTCATGTTTGATAGAATAAATTTGTAAGTAATAAGCCTCCTTTATCTAGTTATTGTTTTGCATGTAAAGATTATGGCCATAGGGCAGAAGAGTGTAAAATGAGGTCTAGGAAGAGATAGAGTGTTCTTCCTAGGTATAATAAATCAGATGGTTATATATTTCATGCATATAAGAAAAATGTTTCACAGAGTAGAAACATGCATGTTCCCTTTCCCGTCTATGCTAACAGGAATCCATGCACTACTCCTAAAAATGTAAACATTGCGTGTTATAACTGTAATGGATTAGGTCATAGAAGTTATGAATGCAAGAAGAAGAATATGCATTCCTATGGCATTTGGAGGATCAATCATTCTTAGTGTGAGAGCAGTTACAGGGGATATGAGCAGCATAGACCTGCTTGGAACAAAAGGAGAAATTCTCCTGCACAATCAAGGAATTCAAGGGAATCGATAACCAGCCACAATGGCATGATCAAAAAAGGAAGAGTAAATCGATATGTCACAAGGTTCCCCAATCATGAGATTGTCATGGATGTTGTATGCTACTATAGCACTGCCTGCAGAGGGAGGACCAATGAGGAGAAGAAGGTTGACACTGTTCCCAAGAGTACAAATGTGGAAAGGAAAGAAATCAAGCAGATAAGGAGGAAGAAGCCAAAAGATAAGAGTATGGACCGGCATTGTGCACTCAATGCATAGGTGATGTCTCCTATGGATTAAAGGAGATATAGGGTTTAGGGGGAGTTACATATTGACCAAATCATTCACCCCTTAGTTGAAAGGAACAAAGGAGATAAACAAGTTGTTGTCTATAAGAGGAAGAAAATGAAATGGAAAGTGTGTGTGTAGTTAGCGCCTTGACTACACATTGAAGATGGTTTACTGCTACAGGTAAAATAAATGGTAGCAGAGGAAATTGGAGCCGGGAGATAAAGGTAAAGAGGAAAGTGTCCTAGTAGAGATAAGAGATTAGTATTATGTGGCATGTTACCGGCAGGAATGTTGATCAATGTTGCAAGTTATGTAAGTCAATGATGTTGAGGGATCATTGTAGTAACTCTGTTAGTCTGGATGGATGAGGTTGTTGGAATTGTGTTGTCATTGATGTCAACTAGTATGGGATGACCACTGATAGAAGAGATGTATGTGCAACACTGATATGGAGGAGTATAGGATGTGATATCTTGGATATCACCTTGTGTCGTAGAACACCAATAAGGTAAGGAAGATGACCTCAGGAGTCACCTGTACATGAGTTAGTGCCTAACTTGTGTGATGAGATAGAGAGGTGTTTGAGTAGTTGTTTTTGATGAAGAGGCAAAATGTTATCTGAATCACATCAACACTGGAAGAGAAGATTGAATAGGTCACTGGTATGCTATGAGGTTGTAGAGCAATAGGACTCCCACCGAATGAAGATGTGATCATCATGAGAAGCAATGACTGACAGTGAATGTGCTCACATCAGATCACATGTGTCTGTCTGAAGAGATGCTGCACAAACAGGGAAGTCACATGAAGCGCACTGCAATATATAGAAGACAAGGTGTTACTCCACCGGTAAGTGGAGCTTATCTCCTATTATGCATTGTGTGCATTATAGTTTGGTGAGATAAGAGTGAAGAGGTAAAGGCAAGTACTTGAAGGTTCACACCAGATCTACCGGTGAATTGAGGGAATGCCTTAACTGCATGAGATCAGGGTTATGCACTGGACTGATAGAGAAGGCATGTTGAGATGCCAACACAGAAGAAGTGATGTGTTTGTCAACTTGACAAACCGGCTGAGATATGGTCGGATCTGATCAAGGAGAAGGCAAGGATGAGAAAATGCAAATAAAGGAAGTGGCCTGACTAAAGATAGTGCCTATTGAAGGTTGATGACTTGTGTCATCAAGAGTGCTTACCGGTATGTATGTTTACCGGTAATATGGACAAGGTACAGATGCAGAAGACTTCCCACTTGATGGGAATGTGCATGCTTAGGTTAGTCATGTTTGAAGACCAGTTTAGGTATTCCACCGTTAGTATGGCAAAGGGTAGATCTGAGGAGTTAACTGGTAGAATGTGAGATACCGACAGGGTTAGTAAACTGGTAGAAAGGTGGAACAGGTAGAATGTTTGGTCGGTGATCCTATGTGGACCGACATGAAGAGTCGAGGTGGCAGAGCCAGTCGACTTGGATACCACATGGAATCAAGGTGGCAAACCTACAGTGGATGAAGATGGAATGTACACCAATGGGGTAGCTATAGAGTTGTTTGACATTAATGGTGACTGCAAAGCTCAAGAAAAAGTTGCAGAGTTGTGCGGCTTGAGATCTAGGAAATATTGATTGTGCGGATCTAAATAGGCAAAGGAAATAGCTGAGCCATTTATGGCAACTGATTGAGCAAAGCTGACACATTGTTTATAGGTTGCTGAAGAAGGATGGAAGAGTTGTGAAGATGGATTTCAGGGAGATCAGATTGAGCAAGATCTGATTATATTTGGTTTGCCTCAAGGATGGTGAGGAAACCCTAACTACCTAGATTTTGAATTGGGCTTTGGCGGGAAAACCTAGCTATAAATATGAAGGCAAAAGACATTGTTAGATGTTGCTACTATATAGAAGAATATTGTGCTACTGCAAAGTGTGATACTTCTACATGTAAGACAAAATAAGCCAAGTGCTTAATGAGCATCTAAGAAGTGACTGAGAGTGATGGAGAACCTCGTTGAAGCGTTCAATTGGTAGGAGAGAAGAACCAATTGTGTTCATACCGACATAGCAGAAGTGAAGGAGGTTGCAGAGAAGGTTGACAGAGAATCGACAAAGTGTTATATCGGTGAAGAGAATAGAGTAAGGTGGAGATCCAACATAGAGGAAGAAGAGGATAAGTGTACCGATAGAGTTTACCGATAATTGAGTAGCAGAAGAGTGAGTCGGTGTAGCAGAGATGGTATCTCACTGACAGAGTAAGATATATGATAAGGTTACAAGATTTACTTGTAACAAGATAACTACTTATGTATTTGATTTTTATATTGTGAACACTGAGTTGTAGCTCGGTGCAAGGGTTCGTGCTCCTTGGGTAGATGCCCTAAAGTTAGGCGTTGTAGCCCATAAAGTCAAGGGTTGGTGCTCCTTGGGTTGGTGCCCTAAACATTGTAACAATTTTCATTGTGAGGCTGGATTGGAGCAGTAGACTCTAGCAGCATTGCTCACCAAGGTTTTTCCCATCTTGGGTTTTTCTCATACATCCCAGTGTTATGTGATGTCCCCTTGTGTGTGTGTACTTGAGTTAGTCTCCTCACTAACCGATAAGTCTGCATTGTGTTTGATCCATAAACCGGTATGCTCATAAAGTTAGTTAAAGAGGAAAATATTTGAGAACCATTGATTCACCCCCTCCCCCTCTTAGTGGTGCACTGTGTCTAACAGAGGTAATGTCTTAGGTGATATTGGAAAGGACCTGAATGACATGTGTTGGTTTGGTAGCTAATCTTATAAGCATACTTCTTTATGTATCAATCGATTGGATATGTGACTTGCAGTTGCCATTGCGGTCATGATGGTGGATGTCATGGGTATAGATGTGAGTCTCGGCTTAGGACTTGACTAGATAGATGAAGATTAGAGGTCTGTGTTTCATGGGGAGTTCAGGGCCATATTTTCAAATTGATATCAAATATATTGAACATAGAAACAGATCAAGAAGATGCTTAATAATACTAGAAAATAAATTGCTCATCTAACTATGGGTCATCAGTTGAAAGTATGAGAAGTTTTGAAAACCGGTAGGACCACATGCACAAGAGAAGAAATTCATTCCTCAACTAGTTCTAAGTGAAAGAAGGAGAGAGACCGATGTGTGTTGCTAAGGGTTGTTTGGTACCTGAGCTTTCCATCTAAAGTGTTGATTTTTGAGATAATGTTGTGCATTATCTTCAAAAGGGGAGATACACCTGGTTAAAAGGGGGAGAAATACTTCTGTCAGTGCCCGATAGATACAAGAAGGAATGTTATCCTAACAGTGCCCTTTGCCATTGTTTTCAAAGGGGGAGAAAGATACTATAGTATACCGGATACTACATGTGTTGACATCAATGCCAAAGGGGGAGATTGTTGGTGTAGACTAGGAAATTGAGGATGCATCAAAACAAATAACAATTAGGAGAATCACAAAACCTAAAACTGCAATGAAAACAATCCTAATCTAATCAATGAAAACATTAAGACAAGACATTCAAAATGAAATCAAAGCAAACCAAATGCAGATATCTCCTTCATGTGGCTCCATTGTTCTTCTTTCACCTTCCAATTTGATGTTGTTCTCACCTACAAAGTGCATTTGCAAGTGGAAAGCCAGTTGTTGATGAAATTTGTAGCATAAGGTTACTCGAAAATGTGATTGATTGAAGAAAGGAACTCATCCAATTTATAGATAAATTGGAGAAAAGACAAGATTAGCATGAAGAGATTTGAAAGGAAATTCAAATCAAGAATGGCAAAATTATGACAAGTGTATGACAAATTGCTATGCAAGGTTTTATGACAAATTGCTATGCAAGATGTTATGACAAAAATTTGAAATAGAAATAGAAATTAGGAGAAATTAAAAAATTAGGTGAATTAATTAATAATTTTTCATTCATTAATTAATTCACAAAAAGAGGGGGAATTAATTAGCCAATTAAATAAATATTTAATTGTGACAAGAAGACTTAGGATAAATAAATAAATTATTTAACCTAGAGGGAAAATGACAAACAAGATTAAATGAATAAATCATAAAACCCTAGAAGATGAATTAGAAATGCAAGGACGACAATTAGGTCTTGACAAAAGATAATTGATGTAGGGTCGATTTGATCATGATTCTGACTGACAAAGGACCAATGTTGATAAATGATTGAGATTGGGTGACAAAAATCAATGACAAATTGACCAAGATTGACAAGGAGATCAAATTGATAGGTGCCAATTGACAAGGAACAATGACTAATTGATCCAAATTGACATGATTGAAAAGGACAAAGATCGATGATGAATCGATCGCAAAATGACGAGATTGACGAGGACAAGGATCGATGACAAATCGATCGCAAAATGACAATATTTGACAAGGACAAGGATCGATGATGAATCGATCGCAAAATAATGAGATTTGACAAGGGCAAGGATCGATGACGAATCGATTGCAAAATGATGAGATTTGACAAGGACAAGGATTGATGACAAATCGATCACAAAATGACAAAATTGACAAGAGGAAAAAAACCCTAATTCTATCATCGATTAGGATTGACGATGTCCAAAATGATGATACATGTGCACACACATTGATGCAATTGGATAAGATCGACCAAAATCATGACTGAAGATTGTTATCGACAAGACCAAATTCGAAAGCAAGAAAAATGAGGAATGTAGAAGAAGGACTTGATGCTCGCAAATGATAAAGACCAAGTGCGCAACATAGAAGAAATGTTAATGCGATGCAAAAACCCTAAAATAAGGCAATGCGCAAATGTTAAAGTATGACTCCACAAGCGTTGACCATTTTTAGATGTCTACATTTTGCCCCTCTTTGAGACAATGCGATTTTAAGCGTTGTTTCAAAGAACAATAATGAAAATGCCCCAGACAATAATAATGACATATGCATGCCCCCTCGAGGAATTGGCTGGAAAAATCCAGAAAAGAGGCCAAGTGATCGATAAGAATAATAGAAAATGATAGGTTTGAACAAATCAAGAATTGAAGGTCAGATGCACAAATTACAAGCAATAGAAATGTTAGTAAGAAGAAATTAGATAGAGGACAGTAAGAGATGAAGAAAAACTTGCTTTCACAAATGCACATAAATAGGTGAGAACCTTTATTTATTGTAGCAAAGTGGATACAGAGCATCATGGCATTGAAGGCTAGAGCTGGAATGCAACCCCTTTTGCAAAAGACAGACACATCGCACACAAGGAATGAGTGAAGCATCCTAGGGTGCATACATCAAGGGTTGAGGTATGTGTGGCATTCACAAAGCGAACATACTAATCATAGACACCCAATGATATAGTTGCCCCAGTTTGTGACAAACATTCCACAAACAGCAAACACAACAAAAAAGGAAAGGGACCGTGAACCATCCCGGTCACTCTAAATCACTCAGTGACATCATTGTGCAACATAGGAACATGATCGAAGCCAAAGATAAATCTATAAAAAGATAAGACGCACAAATTCAACCAAGTCAAACAAACAGTCTGATCGTCATTGTCAATAGTGTAAAATAGGAACGATCATGCAGTCTGGTTTCAGGGAATGCGGTACCTCATCTAAGACAGGACACAGTCTGGTTTCGAGCATACCACACCCTGTATAAGACCCATGATAGTAGTGACAAGGACAAATGATATTGATGTTGATTGATTGATATGACAATTTTGATCAGTTTGAATGTCTAGTTTGATTGAAAAGTTTATCTGTTAATGCGTGATTTCATTAAAGCACAATGGTGGATTGATTGTCGTTGGATGTATGCTCAGCGATCTGTCTATGCACAAAGGGGATATTTATTGACAAAAATGAAAAATGCTTGTTTTTGGATTTGAATGTTTTGAAAAAAAAAAATTGTTTTGTTTTTCAAGACTTTATTTAACTTTTTAGGGATTTTTTTCAGGACATTATTTGATTTTTAGGGATTTTTTCAAGACATTATTTGATTTTTAGAGATTTTTTCAGGACATTATTTGATTTTTAGAGATTTTTTCATGACATTATATGATTTTTTTTTTCAAGACATTTTCTGGATTTTTTTAGGACATTATATGATTTAGGATAAATAAATAAATTATTTAACCTAGAGGGAAAATGACAAACAAGATTAAATGAATAAATCATAAAACCCTAGAAGATGAATTAGAAATGCAAGGATGACAATTAGGTCTTGACAAAAGATAATTGATGTAGGGTCGATTTGATCATGATTCAGACTGACAAAGGACCAGTGTTGATAAATGATTGAGATTGACATGATTGAAAAGGACAAGGATTGATGATGAATCGATCACAAAATGACGAGATTGACGAGGACAAGGATCGATGACAAATCAATCGCAAAATGACAAAATTAACAAGAGGACAAAAACCCTAATTCTATCATCGATTAGGATTGACGATGTCCCAAATGATGATACATGTGCACACACATTGATGCGACAGGATAAGATTGACCAAAATCATGACTAAAGATTGTTATCGACAAGACCAAATTTGAAAGCGAGAAAAATGAGGAATGTAGAAGGACTTGATGCTTGCAAATGATAAAGACCAAGTGCGCAACATAGAAGAAATGTTAATGTGACGCAAAAACCCTAAAATAAGGCAATGCGCAAATGTTAAAGTATGACTTCACAAGCGTTGACCATTTTTAGATGTCTACAGTTGGCATTGTGTTGTCATTGATGTCAACCAGTATAGGATGTTATCGGTATCACTAACATTGATGTCAACTTGTGAACAAGAGGTTGTTGGCATTAGAGTTTCATGTCAACCAAAATGGAAGATGAACCGACATGTACCGTATGATAGAGGTACAATAAAGTGACCACTCAGTAAAAGGGTTGTTGATATGGTGTTGCATACAACCGAAATGAAGAGACTACATGATGGGTATTGATTATGTTGAAGAGGTGGAATGCTATTTGGATCGCATCAACACCAGAGGTGAAGTTTGTGTAGGCCACCAGATTGCTAATGTAAGGATAACTAGCAGGACTCCCACTGGATGAAGAAGCTATCACAAGCTAGGGGATAGGTTGACAGAGTATCTTGCCTCTATGTGCAAGATGACATATGGAAAACCACCAAGACATATGTCATGTTGAAGATGTATCCTCCCCTCGGTAAAGTCACACTTGTACTGGGAGAATGATTCCTTGAGATAGAAAGGTGATTGAATGCAGAGACGAGATGTACAAGTGAAAGATGAGAAAGCTTCCAGAGTATGAGAACAAGTTATGCCTCAAGAGTGTGATCAAAGATACACACCAGATAAGCATGTGGAAACAAAGTCTACTATCAGGACATTGAAGGAAGAATGAGATGTTGAGATGGTGTGTTTGTTATCTTAACAAACCAGTTGAGAGGAGAACCGATTTGATGAAGAAGGATGCTAGTGAGTCTACAGGAATATACATGGTGATACGGGGATGCGAATGAAGGTTGATGCAGAACAATTGGAGTGTGATGACTTGGTGTCATCAATGTGTCTCATCGGCAAGAAGGAAAGTATGTTGTCCACTGACAGACACATCTATCAGAATCTACATTGGTGATAGTTGACATGTTATGACAACCAGTGAAACATCATAGAAGAGACAAGGAAGATAAGGTTCTCACCTGATAAAGTAGAGTGCAACAAACTGAAGGATAAGGAGAGTTGTCAGTAGTTGCTATGGTGTCGATAAGTGAACATATCCACAGACGTGTTTCAACAGTAGAGAAGTGAAGTGCAAACATAAGGGTTACACTGACAGTATAGGAAAGGTGATGGAAGGAAGGATAATCGGCAAGGTGATTTGTGCTGGTAGGGTCAGTGAACCAATATGTGTGTACTGGTTATGTGGGTGGTCAGTGACTAAGCTGAACCAATAGAGAAGTGTGCCAAGGTGGATACCAACAGTAATGTCACGTAGAGGTGAAGTGGTAAACTTGCACAGGTCGGTGTAGAGTATTGATGAGGTAGTTGGTAGTTGGTCCAACATTAATGGTGACTACAAAGCTCAAGGGACGATTGCGAAGGGGTTGTGGCTCAAGGCAGAATGGATCTGACCATATCCATGGCATGCATTAATTGATGTAGATTGTCTGGATGTAGATCAAAGTTGTTGAAGCAATCCATCGAGGCCATTAATGGTGATTGACCAAGGGGTGTGCCGATAGATTTATTGCAGGTTATTGAAATAGGAAGGCGTGTTCTGGAAGGAAAGAAAATGGCGGATATGTTTATGCAATCATCTTTGAGTTGTGATCTGATCAGATTTGATTGGATTCAATGTGCCTCATAATCAGTGGAGAAATTCCTAACCGCTTGTTATTTGAATTGACTTTTGGCGGGAAGACTAGGCTATAAATATGCAAGCTACAGATATTTTTAAGTGTTGTTGGCTGAGAGAGTGTTGCTACTGCTGAAGAGGAGAAAATAGAGTTGTTATGAAGTGTTTGAGTGTTGCATGAGAGAGATAGATCAGTCAGAGGGAAAATAGCTAAGGATAGCAGTGAATGAGGGAGTGAAGGTTAAACCAATGATAGGGTTTAATGGAGAGTTAACCGGTATGGTTTGGGCAACCGGTATAGCAGCTAGAGTGCATCTGAGGAGATAACTGGTAGGATTTTGTACTGGCTAGAAGACAGTTGAGAGGACTAAATAATAGAGTAGTGAGGAGGAGATCCAGTAGAGAAAAAGATAGATACTTCAAACACTTTGTCATATCAATACAGAGCAAACTGCTTCAAACACTTTGTCATATCAATACACAGCTAACCGGTTGTCTTCACCACTATACTTAACCATAGAAATACTAGTTAATCACAGATACTTTAGATAACTATACCGATTAAACAAAAATACTTTAGACAACATTCAACATATCTCAGATCTTGATGACTACTTCATCGGTATAATCATGCATGAGTTGTATCAATAATACCATAGCCATTTAACACTACATGCATATATAGCTTAATCAGAATTACACAATCATAACATGAAAAACTCACAACCCATAACACACAGATTTTTCATGCAGAAACCCAAATAGGAAAAACCACGGTGGGGATGAATACCCACAAGCTTGTTTGTGAACTCTTTTGAAGTTCGCTCTTTTAGGAGCCTAGTTCGGTTAAAGACTTTATAATAAAGGTTTTGTTAGGAATCGATTCTGTTAGGGATCACTCGGTTAAGGGATGGCTATATACCCTATTAAAGGTTGAAACCCTATTAAGAGTTACCTCACTAAAGGATTTAAATAACTCAATGAACTTGAGCTGCCTAGTTAGAGGATTTACAACAAATCCTGTTAAAGCTACTCGGTCAAGGGATTTACCTTCTGTTGAAATGGTTAGAAGACAACAGGTAAAACACTCTGATCTGATAACAACACTTCTTTCTAATGTAGATCCTTTTCAGTTCCTCTCTTCTGCAACCACACTCTGCAGATTCCTCACTTTGGTTTGGCAAGTATCAAATCTCCAACACACAGACTCAAACACAAGTTTTTCCAACCACTTCAATAACAAAACTCATCAACCTTATAGACAACAACTAGGTCGGTAGCATAAACCCTAAACCCTAAACATTTTAGGTTTACAATTACAAGTAGTCCAATCCTGACCATCAAAACATATTACATAGAATGAAATGATCTAAAATAGATCTCAAGTCATTCTGCATCGTCCAATCTTCACCGCATCTGGAAAACAGTAACCCTTCACGCGCTCTTCACACATCGTGAAGAAAAATGCACATTCCTGAGGTAGACATTCAATGCATTCGATCTTCACACGCAAGATCCTCAAAGAAATCCTTCACATGCACACAACTGATGTGGCATCTTGATCCTTTTCCTTGTTCTTAACTAACTCATCACAGAGCATCATCGGTTGCACCGCACAAGCCAAACCGGAAACCCTAGAGCTGAATTGAGACTACCAATCAGTAGTCACACTTAGTGAACCCCGACACTGGTCCACCCATCTGGTTGACCATAACTGCTTCTGATCTTCATACCAGTGCATACCGGTTCACCTGCATGAGAACTTATTGGCATCAATGACAACATGCATTATCACCGCTTCATCATATGCCAACAGTTTTGAGAACTCGCCATTAGCTATTTACCTTGTCGGTGGAGTTTCTTAATCCTTCCAATTCTCTTCTCTCTCTATTTATAGTGGGGCATACTTCCTTGTTGTAGGAGGGGAATTTTTTTTATTTGGGGTTATTTTCTATGTGCATGAGTACCTAACATGAATTTATTTACCAAGATCCATCATCATCTTTTCACCCACCTAAACCATGCTTAAGGGGGGTGTGGGCTGTTAGTGTAGGTTTTTATTTTATTATTTTCCCTTACTCATAGGTTTTTCATATTCTTTTGTTAATCTTTTTTTAATTAATTAATAACTAGGATACGATATTAAGGTGTCCCCATCTTTACAAGATGAAACATTTAACTTATTAATCACTTTATTTAATATCAATGGTCACACTAGCTATTGCCTAGTTTTTTCACCTCCATCCTCTCCCTAGTACTATAGAAACTCACTACCTAGCTTGCATTTACTATTCTAGACTTGAGATACTCTTGCATTCACTTGAGATAGTCTTGAATTATAGTACAAGCATTCATCCTTTTGTAGATTTTCTTTGGGCTCTTAATGCAATCTTGTTATCTTGACATTTGGACATCTCTTGGAATCACAAGTCTGTAATTGCTTTATTCTATTTACAGTTTCTTAACAATTACACTTTTAGGGTTGGTCACTTGTGAGAAATGTAAGGATAGTACACTATTTATATTGAAAAAATGATAAAGTTGAATGTTGATTTTAGATGGGGAGATTTATTGGAGATGGCAAGAGAAGTGCTTCAAATGAAAAAAATGGACTCAACAATATATGTCTTGTAGCAAAAAAGAGGCAAATAGCTTTTAGGGGACAAATTTTAGAGCTACAATTGAAGGTGTTTTAAGAAAATTCTTTGGTAGTGCTATAGGCTGTGAGAATGGTGTTGGGAAAATTTTAAATTTTTTTGGCTCATACACTCATGGTTAACATAAATATTGCTTCAATATTTGTTGTAGTAGTGTTAGACTTGGGTGAACTAAAAGAGTGCACTAGGATGGTGGTCAACACATTGATTAAGTTGAGATGATGTGGTGGGTTGAAAAAAGTGGACGATGTAGTGCTAGGGCTTGGGTTCCTTATGTTCAAGGTGCAGTCCTCAATCTACCCACACTATAATTGTTTGGGGGTGCTTTTCTTCATCTTTGCAATGAGAAAAAAAGATGATGAAAAAAAGAACAATACAAAGTTGGGTGTAGTGCCTCTCCTCGATCTAGTTGATGTGACACTCGCAATGGGCATTGCAAGGTTCCAATATGGTGTTTCCAGCTAAGGCTAGGATTTCATGTATTTCAGTTGCTTAGTGTGACACTAGACATTATACGGGTTTATGTTGTTCAATGATTGTACGGATGATGGTGTAACTCTGCTAACCATATGACTTGTTAGATTCTATACAATGTTCGTGTGTCGATAGATTATATATGCTTTGTTATGATGATGAATATGTTTAGATTTTATTTGACCTATTTGATGTAAAGGATTAATTTATTTAATTGGCGATACATGATTTATCGCGATTGAGCAATTATTTAATAATAATGTATGATTTTATTTGTGGTAGCATTATTTTAATTTATTAAGATTTAACAATTTTTTACTATTCAATTATTTCTCACAGTTGAGTTTAAATTAATATTTATTTGGATTAGTGAGATTTTATTTAATAATTAATGTTTTTAGTTGATTTGATTTATTGAGTTATTTATTTATTTTTCTTTATTAATATTATTTACTTATTGACGATTTTAATCTTTAATTAATTATTTACTTTTATTACTTTAATTATATTATTTATTTAATGTTGAATTTAGTTTCTATTTAGCTATTATGGTGGAGTTCAATTATTTAATTAATCGATCTATTTGACTATTTAATCAAGTTTATTTATTAGTATATTTTAATAAGTGGAAATAGAATAATAATGTCAATAAGGGGGTGAATTATAAATAAATGTCCTATTTTTATATCCTAATGTTCAATTTTTTATTTTGATTTATTTTAAAATCTCATGAAAGAAAATGGGAAACTAGATTTTCAAATTTCATTAAGTTGGTAGTAGGGGAATATTTTTTAATCGAATATTCCCATTGGTGTTTTTTTTTTGCTAGGGTTTTAGTTGCTTTCCTTTTGGTGATTTAATTCTACCCATGAATGCAATTCGGTTTTGTTGGCCATTTGGTAGAATTGATTATGTGTTGCATTGATGTTTTGTTGTTGATGCCAACACTAGCTGTCTGGATGCTTTACCGACACCAATCTAGTCCCAGTAGGTTGAGTGGTTTCTGGTTAACTTGGACCTGACATGATCTGATAGGCTCTGGTATAGTTTGGTGATGGAATTGGCTTGTTCATGATACTCATGCTCATTTTTGGACAGTTTAGTTTGGTGTGGTGATCAGATGCTATCCTACTTGCTTAGAAGCTTAGTTTCTGGTTCCTGCGAGGGTTTCACCGACAGAGCTTTTGGTGGAGATCTTTGATGAATTGCATAAGTGGTGTTGGTGCATCTTCTGGTAGAGTTTCAGGATGTTGTTGATGATCATGCTCGAGACTTGGGGGATGGAGATCACTATTGTAGCGTGTGGACCTATACTGGGTCCCGGAAGATCTAGGTTATGGACCAACTTTAATGTAATGTATGGATATGACCTATTGATGTATTTTCAAGATGTCTTATGTGTTGATATTATTTGTTTGGTCTAAGGCCGACATGGTTTGTAATTGTGTAATTGATTTATTTTCTAGTGGTCGACCTGATTGTTTATGATCGAGGATTTGTAAATATAGGTGTAAGATCTCATTGTAGATCATCATGGTTATTATTAGAGGTCATGGTCAAGGAATGTAATGTGCGAATAATGCAATATCATTCAGGCAGAGGATTTGGTCTATCATTGGAGATAGAATTGGGTTTATGTAAGAGGATTTAGTCCTCTGGTATTGAGCTTAAACCAGAACTATAGGAGATACTATCTTTTGCAGTTCAACACTTCTCTGGATCGTAGTCTGGATTTATATGTAGTCAGTGAGGCTCCGTTTGTGATGAGAATTTCACTCTAGGCTGGTGGCCTTCCTACAAGTGCAGGCCCCTCAATTGTAACTCACATACTTACTGCAGAAGTATTATCTGACTGTGGGTAGGATTCCCACAGTGGTTTTTCCCTTTACCGAGTTTTCCATGTACAAATCTTGGTGTTATGTGGATGGTATTTATTCTATGATTATTTTTTATGCTTAATTGGTTTAAATGCTATTTCGGTATTAATGTTTTGGGTTTTGGTACTAAAGTTTAAATTGCTAATGGTTTCGATAATCTGTGACAACTAATTCACCCCCCCTCTCAGTTGTGTTCCGGTTATTTGAACTATCTAAAAATTGGTTTTAGAGCTTTGGTCCTCTTTGCAGAAAGATTAACCGCTTGAGGAAGATCCTATGGTGACTAACAGTTCAAGTTCATCCAGTTATTTTGGAGCTATCTTTCGAAGGGATATTTCAAGGCTTGATGGAACAAATCACATAGTATGGAAGATTCAGATGGAGACTCATTTGAGATGTCTTGGCAAGGAGATTTGGGAGATCACACATAATGGTGTCACACCCTATAATTTGGGATCTAGTAATCCTCCTCTGGCAAACCTGAACAAGGAGCTTGAGAATGATTGTAGAGAAAGAGAAGCCCTCTTGTGTGCACTTTCTAATCAGCAAATAATGGGATTAATCGACAAATCATCTGGAAAGGCTATATGGGATAAGTTGGAGACTCTTAATGAAGGTGACCCTACATTGAAGATTGCTAAACTTGATGGTTACCGGGTGAGATATGAAAACCTGAAGATGGAAGAAGATGAAAGGATTACTGCATTCATGGAAAGGGTAAATGAGATTGTTATGGGAATTCAATGTTGTTTTGGAACTCCTAGCGATGATGAAATTGTTTCTAAAGTCCCGAGAGCCCTACCACCGGCTTACAAAATGAAGGCTACTTCTATTAATGAGTTGAGAACAATGGCTAATACATCTGTCAACATAGATATTTTGGTTGGGAAACTATCTGCTTTTGAGCTTGAAGAATTTGGACCTTCTGGAGTTGTGAAGTTTGAACCTGGTTTTCATGCATCTACATCTACAACCAGCAAGCAAGACTGGAAAGCTTTATATGCAAAGGAAGTGGAAGATATGAAAGAGAAGATGATGAGTTTGAGAAACTTGAAGCACTATTTTCTAGAAGAGTACCTAAAGGACCAACAAGACGTAAGCATGAAGGAAAAACACCTTTTAAATGTTTTGCATGTAATAAGATTGGTCATTTTGCATCTAGATGTCCTGAAAGAAATTCAAGATTTGAAGAAAGAGTTAGAAGATCATTTAAGCCTAACCCTAGATATCAGAACAAGTATAAGTACAAGAAGAACATAGACAAATCATGCTACATAGCGGATGAGGAAGACATTACTGATTCTGATGATGAACTGACACAAGACTCTGTTAGTGGATCCGGTAATGGGAAGGAATGGGTGTTGCTGGCTATCAAAGAAGATGATCCAGCATTATAAGAGAATGTACCTAAAGAGAAGGTACTTGCTACTAAAATTCAAGACAAAGATAAATGTGTAATTGATAGTGGTTCTTCACATCATATGGCTGGAGATAAAGGGAAGTTTTTGTCTTTGCAAGAATTTGATGGTGGTCCAGTTAGATTTGGACATGACAAGGCATGTATGATCAAAGGAAAAGGAACTATATCATAGGATGGTAAGAACAATACTGATAATTTTTATTATGTTTAAGGTTTGAGGCATAATCTTTTGAGTGTAGGACAATTGGTAGATAAGGGATTTCAATTATAGTTCAAGGATGGAAAATGCAAAATCATTAACAGATCTGGTTTGGAGATAGCAACCGGTACACAGACAAAAGGTAATATATTTCATTTGAACTCCGGTGAGAAGACATGTTTGATTACACAGATTGATGAGAGTTGGCTATGGCATAAAAGGCTGTGTCATGTGAATTTTGATTGCATTGTGAAGATCAGCTCAACTAAGGCAGTTAGGAGTATACCTAAGATTATGAAGCCCTATAATCCGGTATGCAAAGAATGTAAAATGGGTAAGTAGTTCAAAACCTCTTTTAGGAGTATACAAGATAAATCAAATGATGTTCTTGATCTTATTCATACTGATTTGTGTGGCCTTGCTAGATGTTAGTGAACAGATTTTTGTCCTTCTTCTAATTGAATTGATTCGAAACTCTGTTACCCTCTTTGAAAGACAAAAGTTCAACTAAATAGTTGGGTAAGTGTGGCATACATCACTTCCCTCTAAATTTTTGATAGGTATAGCTCCCTCCATTAGTTATTCAGGGAATAATCTAATTAAATCAAACTGGTATGCTTTTAACCTGAAAGCACATAAGGGTGCCTACTTCATTCTTAGATGAGAGTCTAATAGTTTACAAATATTCTGGAAAAAATATTCTTCAAGACGCATCACCATGAAAACCAGAGGTAATCGAAACAAAGTTCAAAAACACCGATTCAACACTTCATAAAAATAAGCAAGAGAAATAAAGTCTCTTTTCAAACATATATCCTTTTAAAACCACATAGAAAGGAGCTCCGGATTAATGATAACATCTACCATCAGAAAGGTAATCACAATCATTTTAATTACATTAATATTTGCAAAGAAATACCACTCCATGGATTTGAAACTCAAATATTTTTCCTCTCAAAATGCATATGATCTTTATATATATGTATTTCATGCAACAAAGACACAACAATACACGTATAAGTTCTTTCCAATTTCAGATTTTGAAAAAATGATCACTTTCTTCCAACCAAAAATAGAACTTCAAAAACAAAATCTAAGTATCTTATTCTAACCCCTTCTCTATCTATCTTAATATAATTTATAGTAGTCCTTAAAGAACAGAGGAGGTCTCCCTCAAAACCCGACCTCCTCCGAAATAGTTATAAAAAGCAACAGAGTATTTAAGGGACAGATGTCCCGAAGTCATTGCAAGATTATGAAAAGCATATAAAATAAAAACAAAGCATTATCATCATGTTATGCTTCTTCTCCATCGTCATTCTCTCTTCCACTTTTATGGGCATCGTGGGTGGTTGCAAGCTCCTAAATTATAGACTGACTCGGATTTTTCATGGCATTGATCTTTGCTTTTGCGGCTTCCTTGTCCCACCTGTGTTTCACCATTTTCTTGTCATGCTTAGGTAACTGATCGTTGCCAATAAATGTCATGGATTAAATTCGGGCAACTTGTGTTATATCTTTGGGAGTAAAATTACCTTTGGCCTTAATTTTCTCCATGTGCAGCTTAAATGCCTTTACTGGGTCTTGTGTGTTCAGCCCACAAAGTCCCAGTTGCCAATCATGGTTTGGGTTAACCTCTTTATTGTCATTGACCAAGCTACATTGAAGTTCCTGAAGCTCGTAAACAAAGGCCTTGGCATCAGAAATCACAGACTTGAATGTGATTACCCGCCATGCTATAGTTTTCTTCAGTACGAAGAGCTGGCACTCATCAGCTACCAATTTAATTGAATTTTCTGCTAAAAACTTTGTGGCTCTGTACTCTTCTATCTTGGTGAGCATTGATAATACATTTTCCCATTTATGCTCTTCTTTTTCCCATGGCACAATCTGATTCTGAATCTCCGCAGTGAGGTTTTGCATTTCATCACATAGCTTTCTGGAGTTTGTAATATATTTTTCACCATCTCTAATCACTCCTTCAATCTATTTCTCTACGGCCCCTACGATGCTCTTGGCTCATTGACTTGATTCATCAGTTTCTTGTTCTCTGGTGAAGTAGGGTCAAAGCTTTCTGAAGCATGTGATAGGGGAAGTGCCCCAAAATAGCCCATGCTATCAATGAACTGACCAAGAATCTTGATATGTTGTTTCAGTTCTCTTTTCTCCTGTCCATCTTTTTCTGATCTGGTGAGCATCTTCTTAGCCGTCACTTTGAAAAGGTGATTGTTAGAGTCTCTTCTAATGTTCCCAAGATCCACTTTTGTGACTTCAAAATCCTCTGCATTTATTTCCTTATCCTCATCCTTGGGGTTATAAGAAGCAATTTCGGCAACCCACCTCTTGGTCTTTTCATCAGCATCCAATCTGGTGGTTGTTTTGAACTTCTTCTGTTTAAGACCCTTCTCCATGTATTTGACCACCATGTCTTGAATTGGGATGGGTACTGGGATGGATCTCTGTTTCTTGCTTACTAAAGTAGTTAACCATTTGGGAGTCGTACTTGAACTAGCTATTCCTCCAGTTACTTTAGGTGGGGGTGTCATGGCTATAGTGATTGTATGAGAATCCATGGTGTTGACAATGTCACTATCAAGGTCCTTGACCTAAAAAATCTGGGTATCAAGGACCTTGTCTTTAACCTCCGTGTCTTTGACCTGGTCCATTTTCCTTTGTGAAACACTCTATGACCTTGTATTTCGAGGGGCATGAAAGTTCAAAGAAGGATTAGGCTCATCCTTGGTGTGAGATGACTTCTTAATTTTACCTGAATGAATAGGCATAGAAGTGGGGTTAGAGAAATGTTTTGGGGAATGTAGAGAAACCACACTATCTCTTGCAAGATCAATCTTGATGCCTACTTTCATTGCTCTTTTCTTACTAACCCAGTCTGCGGTTCTTTCCAAGACTCTCTTTGTTTGAAGTTCTATATCATCCTCTTCCTCCATATCCCAATTAATGCAGGACATTTCAAGTTCAGCTTGGTCTAGATATCCAGGTTCAAAAAGCTCTATATAATCCTCTTCGAGCCCGCTTATATCAAGTTTCACCTGCAGTGAAACTACCTATTCCAGAACCATTCTCATATTTTCTCTTTTGAATACTTCAAGTTCATCACCGCAATCTTCCCAAAAGTCCTCCAAATGTGGGATTGGAAGGTGCGGCATCAAACCAAGACTCTGTGAGAAATCTTTATTATCAAAACCCTTCCATTCATGATACAGTGAAAAATTGAAATTCTTCAAGTCAACTCCTATGCTCAACGCATCTAACATTGAAATACAAGATAAAATGCCCAGTTGAATAGGAAAATGATCCTCCCATTTATCTTTGGGTTGAGCTTTCTTAATTATGGTAGCCAACTGCCTACAGATCTCGGCAAGAACAAAACAATCTGAACAAAAATGAGGAAGTCTGAAAGGCTCTTCTTCAAAACCACCTACCCTTATGTAACAGAAACAAGGAAACTAAACAAAGAAAGTACCATATCTTTTCACTAATGCCTGAGCATCTTCAGATATCCTTTTAGATTTCATATTCTACAACTCATAACATAGGTCTCCCAGGAAAGCATTATGCACTCTCCTAAAATCTTGCAATGCATTATCTTTTTGCAACATGGGGTAAAAGTCGTATACAAAAACATCTCCTTCAGCAAGTTGCCTAGGAATTCCTATTATTTTTTTGACACACGCCAGGCAATATATCAAATATGAGGACATAAATAAATTTTTCTTGATCTTCTTTGGCAAGCTCAGTTGTTCCCTCGTGGAGTTAGCAATAAGCTCTGCCCAGTCAAGATATTGCTTCCCTTCCAACACCAGTTGCACATAACAATAAATCCAGTCATCAAAGCTGTAGGCCTCAGCTGAACCTCTAACTCGGTGTAACAATAGCATAACATCATGAATGTGGGGAAGCATGTGATTTTTGTTGGGATATTTAGGTAACCTTGAGCCACCCCTCTGAGGAACCTTCAACCAATGCTTTGCTATATTATTCTGGTGTCCAGTTTTATTTGTGTTGAACTCAATGATTGATTGGGCGGGAGAAAAATTTGAGAACTTATAGTTAGGAAATTTGAAAATAGAAGAAATAACCTCCCTATTAATCACGAGGAGGGTTTCACCATTATCTCTCTTGATAGTTTTAGAAATAGGATCATACCTCACAATGCACTCCCTAACTAATTCTAGGCAAGGGATAGCAGGAGGAAAACATGTTGCCTCTATGAGACCACTACTTAAAATTTCTTGACCAAAAGAACCGCCAATTCCTTTGACCACTCTTTCCTTCAAAGCCTCTAAATTCTCTCCCTTCAGGTCTGTATCACTGACAATGGGTTTTGTGCAAGTAAGACTGAAAATATTTCCGAAAAGGTGCAGAGTGGACTTCATAATTCATAAATAACAACCCTTATTTCTCCCAGCAAATTTTATTATGAGAGAGAAAAATAGCTAAAAATCACTGGAGAAGATAGGAATCAAAACTCACCTTCATAGTTGAAACCAATCGAACGATTACTAGCAGACAAACCTTCTATCAAGCACTCTGCAGCAAACAAGAACAAGTTTCAGAAATTAATCACTTCATACCTTATAACAAGCGAAGTGATAAAAACTCATTTAGTACATTAATTTCGGCTATCAACTCAAATGTGCCGAGCATTGGGATTTGACATCATGTGTGTGTATTGAATGCATGGCAGCATTTTTGGAGTAACCGCCAATTCCCAAAAATGATTACTTGCCTTCAAAAATCGGCCAGTTGACGTCACCCGAGATATGGTTCAATCTTCATCATACTTATCAATAAATGCGCCATCATGTCGTTTAGTCCATGGGACCCACCTGATTTGAACATGCAAGAACAATTTGAACTAACTTCATGAGGGTTTAGGTAGCTCAAAGCGTACGCCATGCCAAGGAAAATTTACTTTGAAAAGATCAACTTTTGTTAACAGTCACTGGCCTTCAAACTTTATCGAACATGTTGAACATCACTGAACTATTTGAACTAAGTTCAAACGGTTCACGGTCTAGGGAAAGAGGATATGAAACATCATCCACGACCGTAAAATAGAACTGCTACAAAACACTTGAGTGAACGTTAACCTGAAACATTCTAGACACAACTTAGAACCTATGGTACCTAAATGAACATTATGAACTCCCTTCAAAATGGTTCAATGAGTTCATGGGGTTCAAACAGACAATTAAAACTTGGTGTTACAGATTAAGAGATGATTTACAAGCGGATTAAGGATTGAACCAAGGAATTTTCAACAAGATAAAGAATCAAACAAAATTTTGTAGGGTGAATTACTCTTGTTATGAAGGACGAATGACAAGATAACATTGGCTCTGACTGGAGATTGTATTTTATGAAAAATGCAAAGAACTCTAAATCTCTGGTTTAGCACAACAAAAATAGAAAGGGCACAAAAGGACGCACACCAAAAAGACACAAAACAAACAACTAACCTACTATGTACAGGAACTCTTTATCATAGATTTCAAAGCTTATAGAGCTTCAAGTCTTGCCCATTATAGGTATAGGGCATAACCATTCCATTAGAATAATTTAGTTTGAATGCAT
The DNA here is from genome assembly GCF_030272615.1 of Cryptomeria japonica. Classification (NCBI taxonomy): domain Eukaryota; kingdom Viridiplantae; phylum Streptophyta; class Pinopsida; order Cupressales; family Cupressaceae; genus Cryptomeria; species Cryptomeria japonica. The sequence continues at coordinate 222,410,223 of NC_081409.1, forward strand.
TCGGTCCCACTGCTTCATGGATCTTGAGTGGACCTTTGCACAATGAATCAAATTTTCCATGGGCACCCTTTGGTTCTCTTCTCTTGTCCCACAATAGTACTTCATCTCCTTTTAGAAACCCTCTTGGTCGATCTCTCATATCGAAGATTCTCTTCACCCTATTTTGATGTTCAGTAATTCTATCCACTAACATCTCTCATTCCTCTTCCAACTTCATCAAATACATGACTCTCTTTTCTAGAGAATTTTCGAAAAAGGAGTCCTCAATCATGGTTTGAAGCCTCGTTGCTGCCAATTCCAAAGGTAAAGAAACTTTTGCACCAATCCCATACACCAGCTCAAAAGCTGCCATTTGAATCGCTCTTTTAGGGGTAATTCTATCTGCCCATAAGGCTTCATATATCTTTTTATGCCAGTTTTGGGTATTATCATCAACTAACTTCTTCATGATTGCTACCAGGTTCTTGTTGCTCGATTATGCCAACCCATTACCTTGCGGAAAGTAATCGGAGGAGTGTGAAAGAGTAATTTGATGTTCATAACAGAACATAGTCAATTCTTCAGAGGAGAAATATGATGCATTATCTGCAACAATCTTCTGAGGGACCCCAAACGGACTAAAATGCAATCTTTGAGAAAATTACATACTACCTCTGAGTTCGCCTTCTTAGTGGGAGCAGCTTCCACCCACCTAGTAAAATAATATGTTGCTGCTAGAATATACTTATGGCCAGTGCTGGAATGAGGATTTATTGGACCAATGAAATCAATACCCCATTGTTTGAAAGTCTCATCCACTACCACAGGCCTTAATGTTAGGGCAGCTAAATGTGGTTTTCCAAAGAAGAGTTGACATTTTTCACATTCCTTAACATAAGTATATGCATCATGAAACATACCAGGCCAATAAAAACAATTTCTTAAAATCTTAAAAGTGGTTACTTAGGATGAGAAATGTCCACCGCAGGCTTCATCATGATAAACTTCCAGAAGCTTTCATTGTTGAGGCTTATCTACACATCTCAAATAGGTACCATCTAAGCCTTTTTTGTACAAAACATCTTGCCAAATAACATACTTAGCTTCTTTTAGTTTGAGATTCCTTTGTTCTTTAGTTGGAAAATGACTCGGGCAACTACCATAGGTCAAATAGTAGGCTATATTAGAAAACCATGTATCTTGCAACCCAATGAATAGAGTCAATGGTAGCTCTTTTTCTGTCTCCATCTTATTCTCTGCTATCAATTTGCATAAGCCCTATCCTTTAACCGTCTTTGTAGGATGAATTTCCAGATCATATTCCTGAATTTTGGTTACCCATGTCACTCTTTTATTGAGTCCAACTTCCTACTGAGTTAAAATACTTTTCACTGTAGAATCTGGAACAAACACCATAGAATGAGAATGCAAAATATAATACCGGAATTGGTTTATAGCTTTAACCACGATGAAGGCTTGTTTCTCTGAGAGCGAATACTTAAGTTCATGTTTCTTAAGAGGGACACTCATGAATACTATAGGTGCTTCAATCCCAAATTCATCTACCTGTAATAATATTCCCGACATTGTATGTTCTGAGGCATAATAGTATATGACAAAATCCTTTTTAAAATCTGGGTTGATGAGGGTTGGTGCATTGGCAACTGAACTCTTGATCTTTTCAAAAGCTTCTTTGGCTTCATCAATCCATTTAAAAGGATACCTTTCACTCAACAAGATAATGATATGATTAGTAGTTTCTGCAAATTCAGGTACAAACCTTCTTAGGAAGTTTACCTAACTAAAAAATGACCTTACTCCAGTCCAATTTGAAGGTAGGCTGAGATGTTGGATTGCATTGACTCTATCAAGATCAATCTTGACACCTTCTTTCGAAATGATGTGCCCCAATAATTTGCCCTCAGTTACATAGAAAACTAACTTTTTTGGATTCAAGGAAATACCATGCTCTCGACAACGTTGTAGAACTGCCCTCAGATCTTTGAGATGATTCTTCCTATCTTTAGAAAACACAGTCAAGTCATCTAGGTAAACAATGATAATTCTGTTGCGAAAATCCCTAAAAGAAGAATCCATAGCCCTTTGAAAAGTTGCTCCAGCATTAATCAAACCAAAAGGCATACGATTATATGCAAACGTTCTCTAAGGGGTGATAAATGTTGTCTTGTGTTGTTCATTTCCTGCAACACTAATTTGATTGTAACCAAAAAAACCATCTAACATTGACATCATTTCCAATCCAGCTACTGTCTGCAAAATATGATCCATATTGGGTAAAGCATAGTTATCCTTAAGACTTGCCTAGTTCAGATTGCGAAAATCTACACAAATCCGAATTTCCCCATTTTTCTTCCTCATCGGCACTATATTGGCCACTCAAGTGGAGTGATGAATTAGATATATAATCCTAGCTTTTACCATTTTATCTACCTCCTTGAAAATCACCTCTACCATCATCGGATTGAAATTTCTCAGTCTTTGTCTAAAAGGAGAAACACCAGGTTTCAACGGAATTTAATGTTGAAACTGACCATTCCTAAATTCCTTCAAATCATCATAAGACCATGCAAACACATCAATATATTCTTTCAATAACTCAATGAGCATTCGCTTCTCCTCAAAAGAACATTTTCCAATTGTTACCATTTTAGGATTAGATTCGTCACCAAGATTGATCTTTTCACAACCTCCCTTACCGTCATCATCAGGAGTTTTCTTGCCAGTGAACACATCATTACGGGTGAAAAACCTCTCTAGAGTCACCAAACCTTTCAAGATTTTGTTCCCTTTCAGGTGAATGAAATTCTTATCAGAATCAATACTAGGGTCTGGACAAAATTCTTTGCAACTATCTTCAGAACCCTCAAAATATGATTGGACAAAGGAACGGTTACACTCCAGAAAATCTTTAATATGAGCATCTGTATCAAAAAATTGCCAATGATTCACATTGTCAGGAACACTAGGTCTGTAAATCATTTCAATCCTATAAGAATCATTCTTAAAGTTTGGGTGTGGTAACAAGAGAGAAGCTGACACGATCAATGAATCCACCCTAGTGTTTTTCTCTCTTGGTATAGCTTCAATTGAGAAAGCATCAAAAAACTCTATCTCATCCCAAACTCTGTTTCTATAATGTTTTAGTCTATCATTCTTAACTGAATAAACATTTCTTACCTGTTTAACAATCAACTCTGTGTTACCTTTTACCCTAAGCAATTTTATACCCTTACATTTGGCTTCATTCAACCCTAAAAGTAATGCCTCATATTCCGCAGTGTTATTGGTATTCTTGAAATCCAACTTGAAAGAAAAAGGAAAAACATTACCATTGGGAGAAAGAAAAACTACCCCTGCTCCTGAACCAAAGTTGGCGCAACTTCCATCAAATTCCATCTGCCACAATTCATCTTGTTCATCAACTGCTTCTTCTAATTCTTTTTTATCAGGTGCAAGAATGAGATAATTTCCAAATTCAAATTCTTGGAATAGAATCTAGGCTTTGGGATTATCAGAGGGAAAGACTGTATATTTATTTTTCAGTTCAGGTTCAAGTTTGATCTTCTGTTTTCCTAGTGGAATGATAGCTTCTGACCAGTCCATCTTGATTTCACCTCCAAGATCTTTACAGAAAGTCCTACTTAGAAGCATCCAATAACTTGCAGGAATGTTAGCAACCAAAATGGTCAGTTTTACCCTTTTATCAGGACATGCTGCTAGCACTGCCTGAGCATCCTTTACCTTCCCAATGAGAGGAACTTGCTTCCCATCCATCAAGTAACATCTCCCAAATGTTTTTCTAAGTGTTAAACCTAAAGCTCTAGCAACAGATGATGGCATTATATTATCTGATGCCCCTGAATCTATAATACAATTTCTAAGCTTCTAACCATTCAAGAGGAGGGAGATATAAAAAGGTTCGGGCTTCAGAACTTCAGTGTCAAGTTTATCTTCAGCATTGTGAAAAGAACAAGGGTTAATCGAATCGGTGGGAGGACAAGAAATAGATGTAGGTTTTTCAGTAGTAAACAAATCACTATCAACCACACACTTATGCACTGAGAACTCTGAGGTAGAATCTCCTTTTACATATTTGACTAGCTTGTCTAATTCCTTCGTGTTCAGTTTCAAATATTCAGCAGTGGAAAGTTGAGCAGTTGAAGCTTTACAAAATTCAACTATGTCAAAGGAGGGAGTAAGAGAAGAATTATTTTTACTTTCAATATTCCTTTATAAAATCTTAACCTTAGGAGTCTTTGCATGAAAGGAAAAATCATTACTTGTGGGATCCTTACCCTTGAAATTAGCTCCAGAAGAGTTCGCAAAAGGAGCAGGTTGGGAGGTTTGTTGATTCCTTGTAAGGATTGCACATGCAGGGTCTTCAAGAGTTACCAAAATATTACCACCTCTTTCTGAATCTGATTCATATTCAAGGTAAAATGATATAGAGTCTCCAGGTACTTCTTGAATCTTGTCTGCTTCAATGAACTCACCTAGTTCATCGTTTGTGCTTTCCATTTGAACATGCCTTATCATATGAGGACAAGAACTCCCATCATGATCTGTAGTAAGGTGAAAAGAGCACATAGCACCTTTATCAGGAGAAGCCTCTATTTGCAATCTTTGTGGGGCAGCGGGCAGTTGCAAAGTTCGCCCATAATTATACTATTTTTTTTGTTTTCTACTTATATCTTGATAGGGATGTGGGTAGGAAACTCCAGGTTTTAGAATCTACCTCTTTAAAGCAATCATATCATTGACTAGTCTTTGAACAACTAGATCAGTCGAAGAAGTGGAAGCTTGAGATTGACCTTGAGGAATTTGCACATCTTTTCTCCACTTCCTAGATGTTATTAAATCATCTTCAAGCTCTATAGCCTAATTTCGTGCAGTATCAAGATCAGCTAGCCTATTTCTTCTGAGATGGAAACCAACATCAGGAGGCATAGAGTTGATAAAGAAACATTGTTGGTTATCAGCAGTTGGTCTTTTAGCCTGGAGAATTTTATGGATAATCTTATTATACCTTGCTACATAATCTCTCATTGGCTCATGAATCTCCTTCTTCGTTTGTGTGAGTTGAGCCAAAAGTAAGTGCTCATCATCAGCACTCTTGAATAGTTTCTCAAAAGCAGTTTTCATTGTTTGCCAATCAGTTATAGATCTGGCCTGCAGATGACTGAACCAATTTGCTGCTCCCTCGGTAAGAGTTTGAGCAAAAAGCCTAACAGCCAAATCTTCGTGTTGTACTCCCAGTATCCCAGTAGCTACATTAAAGGAATTCAAATGTTCTTCAACCGCAATTTTCCCATCTCCATTAAACTTAGGTAAAACATCCCTAGCCCCTTTTGGAAGAAAATTATGGGCACCGAGAGAAAGAGGTCCGACTGTGGCACTCCATGGTTGGGCCATGATGAAAACAGGATAAATAGTTACAAGGGGAGGAGCTTGAATTCTAGAAAGTGTTAATGTTTGCCAGTGGCTAGAGGAGAGAGGTACTTTGGGAGTAGTTTTCGTAGGAGAAGAAGGGCTACTTTTAGCGTTCCTCTTGGGAGTGAAATTTGGGGAAAATGATAACCCTTGCAGTTCTTCAAAACAATTGTCAACAACTCCCTCTCTCCTTTGTGATCTGGTAAAAGGACAAGAATCCAGTGTTGTTCCCTCTAGGGTCCCTAAACAACTCTTTCAACCATAGCAACGTTCTTGGGTTATGGGAATTCTTCTCAACCGTTCACCTTTTTTTTCTTTATCTCTTTCCAAAACAAAGAAAACTTGTTGATACTATTGATTATGAGCTCAATTATAACACACATGTAACATACTGATCTATTGAATGTTGATGCTTTCCCCAGCAGAGTCGCCAAAAATCTATTAGTGAACAGATTTTTGTCCTTCTTCTAATTGAATTGATTCGAAATTCTATTACCCTCTTTGAAAGACAAAAGTTCAACTAAACAGTTGGGTAAGTGTGGCATACATCACTTCCCTCTGAATTTTTGATAGGTACAACTCCCTCCATTAGTTATTCAGGGAATAATTTAAAAAAATAAAACTAGTATGCTTTTAACCTGAAAGCACATAAGACTGCCTACTTCATTCTTAGATGAGAGGCTAATAGTTTACAAATATTTTGGAAAAACTATTCTTCAAGACGTATCACCATGAAAATTAGAGGTAATCGAAACAAAGTTCAAAAACACTAATTCAGCACTTCATAAAAATAAGCAAGAGAAATAAAGTCTCTTTTCAAACATATATCCTTTTAAAACCACATAGAAAGGAGCTCCGGATTAATGGTAACATCTACCATCAGAAAGGTAATCACAGTCATTTTAATTATATTAATATTTGCAAAGAAATACCACTCCACGGATTCGAAACTCAAAGATTTTTCCTCTCAAAACACATATGATCTTTATATATATGTATTTCATGCAACAAAGACACAACAATACACGTATAAGTTCTTTCCAATTTCAGATTTTGAAAAACTGATCACTTCCTTCCAACCAAAAATAGAACTTTAAAAACAAAATCTAAGTATCTTATTCTAACCCCTTCTCTATCTATCTTAATCTAATTTATAGTAGTCCTTAAAGAATAGAGGAGGTCTCCCTCAAAACCCGACCTCCTCTGAAACAGTTATAAAAAACAACAAATTATTTAAGGGATAGATGTCCCGAAGTCATTGCAAGATTATGAAAAGCATATAAAATAAAAACAAAGCATTATCATCATGTTATACTTCTTCTCCATCATCATCCTCTCCTCCACTTTTCTAGGCATCATGGGCAGTTGCAAGCTCCTGAATTATAGTCTGACTCGTATTTTTCATGGCATTGATCTTTGCTTTTGTGGCTTCCTTGTCCCACCTGTGTTTCACCATTTTCTCGGCATGCTTAGGTAACTGATCGTTGCCGATAAATGTCATGGATTCAATTCGGGTAACTTGTGTTATATCTTTGGGAGTAAAATTGCCTTTGACCTTAACTTTCACCATGTGCAACTTAAATGCCTTTACTACGTCCTGTGTGTTCAGCCCACAAAGTCCCAGTTGCCAATCATGGTCTGGGTTAACCACTTTATTGTCATTGACCAAGCTACACTAAAGTTCTAGAAGCTTGTAAATAGAGGTGTTGGCATCAGAAATCATAGACTTGAATGTGATTACCCGCCATGCTATAGTTTTCTTCAATATGAAGAGATGTCACTCATCAGATACCAATTTAATTGAATTTTCTGCTAAAAACTTTGTGGCTCCATACTCTTCTATATTCGTGAGCATGGGTAATACATTTTCCCATTTATGCTCTTCTTTTTCCCATGGCACAATCTGATTGTGAATCTCCGTAGTGAGGTTTTTCTTTTCATCGCATAGCTTCCTTGAGTTTGTAATATATTTTTCACCATCTCTAATCACTTATTCAATCCATTTCTCTACGACCCCTGCGATGCTCTTGGCTCGCTAAACTTGATTCATCAGTTTCTTGTTCTCTGGTGAAGTAGGGTCAAAGCTTTCTGAAGCATGTGATAGGGGAAGTGCTCCAAAACAAACCATGCTATCAATGAATTGAGCAAGAATTTTGATATGCCATTTCAATTCTCTTTTCTCCTTTCCATCTTTTTCTGATCTGGTGAGAATCTTCTTAGATGTCACTTTGAAAAGGTGATTGTAAGAGGCTCTTCTCATGTTCCCGAGATCCAATTTGGTGACTTCAAAATCCTCTACATTTATTTCCTTATCCTCATTCTTGGGCTTATAAGAAGCAATTTCGGCAACCCACCTCCCGGTCTTTTCATTAGCATCCAATCTGGTAGTTGTTTTGAACTTCTTCTGTTTGGGACCCTTCTCCATGTATTTGACCACCATTTTTGAATTGGGATGGATACTGGGATGGAGCTCTGTTTCTTGCTTACTAAAGTAGTTAACCATTTGGGAGTTGTACTTGAACTAGTTGCTCCTCTGGTTACTTTAGGTGGGGGTGTCATGGCTACAGTGATTGCATGAGAATCCATGGTGTTGACAATATCACTATCAAGGTCCTTGACCTCAAAAATCTGAGTATCAAGGATCTTGTCTTTAACCTCTGTGTCTTTGACCTGGTCCATTTTTCTCTGTGCAACACTCCGTGACCTTGTATTTCGATGGGTATGTAAGTTCAAAGCAGGATTAGGCTTGTGCTTGGTGTGAGATGACTTCTTATTTTTACCTGCATGAACAAGCATAGAAGTGGGGTTAGAAAAATGTTTTGGGGAACATAGAGAAACCACATTATCTCTTGCAGGATCAATCTTGATGCCTAATTTCATTGCTCTTTTCTTATTAACCCAATCTACAGTTCTTTCCAAGACTCTCTTTGTTTGAAGTTGTATATCATCCTCTTCCTCCATATCCCAATTAATGCAGGATGTTTAAGGTTCAGCTTGGTCTAGATATCCAGGTTCAAAAAGGTCCAGATAATTCTCTTCGAGCCCGCTTATATCAAGTTTCACCTGCAGTGAAACTACCTATTCCAGAACCATTCTCATATTTCCTCTTTTGAACACTTCAAGTTCATCACCACAATCTTCCCAAAATTCCTCCAAATGTGGGATTGGAAGGTGCGACATCAAACCAAGACTCTGTGAGAAACCTTTAGTATCAAAACCCTTCCTTTCATGATACAGTGAAAAATTGAAATTCTTCAAGTCAGCTCCTATGCTCAACGCATCTGATATTGAACTACAAGATAAAATGCCCAGTTGAATAGGAAAATGATCCTCCCATTTATCTTTGGGTTGATCTTTCTTAATTATGGTAGCCAACTGCGTATAGATCTCAACAAGAACAAAAAAATCTGAACAAAAACAAGGAAGTCTGAAAGGCTCTTCTTCAAAACCACCTACCCTTATGTAATAGAAACGAGGAAACTGAACAAAGAAACTACCATATGTTTTCACTAATGCTTGGGCATCTTCAAATATCCATTTAGATTTCATATTCTGCAACTCATAAAACAAGTCTCCCAGGAAAGCCTTATGCACTCTCCTAAAATCTTGCAATGCATTATCTTTTTACAACATGGGGTAAAAGTCGTATACAGAAACATCTCCTTCAGCAAGTTGCCTAGGAATTCCTATTATTTCTTTGACACATGCCAGGCAATATATAAAATATGAGGACATAAAGAAATTTTGCTTGAACTTCTTCGCTATGCTCAGCTATTCCCTCATGGAGTCAGCAATAAGCTCTGCCCAGTCAAGATACTGCTTCCCTTCCAACACCAGTTGCACATAACAGTAAATCTAGTCATCAAAGTTGTAGGCCTCAACTGAACCTCTAACTCGGTGTAACAATAGCATAACATCATGAATGTGGGGAAGCATGTGATTTTTGTTGGGATATTTAGGTAACCTTGAGCCACCCCTCTAAGGAACCTTCAACCAATGCTTCACTATATTGTTCCAATGTCCTGTTTTATCTACGTTGAACTCAATGACTGATTGGGCAGGAGAAAAATTTGAGAACTTATAGTCAGGCAATTTGAAAATAGAAGAAATAACTTCCCTGTTAATCGCGAGGAGGGTTTCACCATTATCTCTTTTGATGGTTTCAGAAATAGGATCATACCTCGCGATGCACTCCCTAACTAATTCTAGGCAAGGGACAGTAGGAGGAAAAGCTCCTGCCTCTATGAGACCACTACTTAAAATTTCTAGACCAAAAGAACTGTCAATTCCTTTGAACACCCTTTCCTTCGAAGCCTCTAAATTCTCTCCCTTCAGGTTTGTATCACTGACAATGGGTTCTGTGCAAGCAAGATTGAAAATATTTCCGAAAAGGTGCAGAGTGGACTTCATAATTCATAAATAACAACCCTTATTTCTCCCAGCAAATTTTATTATGAGAGAGAAAAATAGCTAAAAATCACTGGAGAAGATAGGAATCAAAACTCACCTTCATAGTTGAAACCAATCAAACGATTACCAGCAGATAAACCTTCTATCAAACACTCTACAACAAAGAACAACAAGTTTCAGAAATTAATCACTTCATACCTTATAACAAGCGAAGTGATAAAAACTCATTTAGTACATTAATTTCGGCCGTCAACTCAAATGTGCCGAGCATTGGGATTTGACATCATGCATGTGTATTGAATGCATGGTGGTGTTTTTGGTGTAACCGCCAATTCCCAAAAATGATTACTTGCCTTCAAAAATCGACCAGTTGATGTCACCCGGGATATGGTTCAATCTTCATCATACTTATCAATAAATGTGCCATCATGTCGTTTAGTCCATGGGACCCACCTGATTTGAACATACATGAAAAAATTGAACTGACTTCATGAGGGTTTAGGTAGTTCAAAGCGTACGTCGTGCCAAGGAAATTTTACTTTGAAAAGATCAACTTTTGTTAACTGTCGTTGGCCTTCGAACTTTATCGAACATGTTGAACATTGCTGAACTATTTGAACTAAGTTCAAACGGTTCACGGTCTCAGTAAAGAGGATATGAAACATCATCCGCGACCGTAAAATAGAACTGCTGCAAAACACTTGAGTGAACGTTAGCCTGAAACATTCTAGACACAACTTAGAACCTGTGGTACCTAAATGAACATTATGAACTCCCTTCAAAATGGTTCAATGAGTTCATGGGGTTCAAACAGACCATTAAAACTTGGCATTATGGATTAAGAGACAATTTACAAGCAGATTAAGGATTGAACCAAAGAATTTTCAACAAGATAAAGACTCAAAAAAAGTTTTGTAGGGTGACTTACTCTTGTTATGAAGGATGAATGTGAAGATAACACTAGAATTAAAAGTTTTCAAGGTGATAGATATTTCATGCTAATCATTGATGACTATTCTAGAATGATGTGGGTTACTTTTCTGAAAGAAAAATCTGAAGCATTTGAAAATTTTAAAATCTTAAGGCTAAAGTGGAAACTGAGACAAGATTGAAGATCAAATGTTTGAGATCAGATCATGGTGGTGAATTCACATCCAGTGATTTTAGTAACTTTTGTGACAAGCATGTTATAAGAAGATATTTTTCTACTCCCCGGACACCTCAGCAAAATGGAGTTGTGGAAGGGAAGAACAAAACTATCTTGGATGCTGCTAGAACAATGATGATGGAAGCTAGTCTACCTCATATCTATTGGAGAGAAGTAGTGATTACATCGGTTTATACATTCAATAGAGTACATATCAAAGGAGAAACCAATAAGACACTTTATGAATTATGGTTTGGCAATACACCTATAGTTAAGTATTTCAGAATTTTTGGTAGTAAATGTTATATTAAGAGAGATGATATCATTGGGAAATTTAATCCTAGATGTGATGAAGGCATATATCTTGGTTATTCTAATGAAACCAAAGAATATAGATGTTATAACAAGAGATTGCAGAGAACTGTGGAGAGTGCTAATATCAAAGTAGATGAGTTGAACAAAAGTCAAAAAAGAGTTTATGAGAAGGAACTAGTAGTGGAAATGATTATATCTGAACTAGTAGCGCCTTTACCAAAACACAGAGTTGAACCAATTACTCTGGCACTATCAGAGAACTCTACAGTAACTGAAGAATAGGGAAGAGGAACATAAAGTTAGAAAACTCCTAGGTATATGAGATTGAATCATTTAGAAGATCATATCATTGGGGATTAGAGAAATGGAGTGATGACAAGAAGAAGAATGGCAACTAATGAGGTATGTTTAATTTCACAAGTTGAACCGGTATCAGTAATTGAGGCATGCAAAAATGAATATTGGTTAAAAGCTATGGAAGAAGAATTAGATCAGATTGAGAAAAATAACACATGGACCTTGGTTCCCCGGCCTAAAAATTTTATTGGAACAAAATGGGTTTTTAGGAATAAATTGAATGAGGATGGTCAAGTTATAAGGAATAAGGCTAGATTGGTTTGTAAAGGATATTCTCAGAAGGAAGGAATTGATTATGGAAAAACTTTTGCCCCTGTAGCTAGGATTGAAGCTGTAAGATTATTTCTTGCCTATGCTGCTTATAAAAACTACAAGGTTTATTAGATGGATGTTAAATGTACATTTTTGAAAGGGGATCTTGATGAGATAGTTTATATTGAGTAACCTGATTGTTTTTCACTATCAAATGATACAGATATGGCTTGTAGGTTAAGGAAAGCTTTATATGGATTGAAACAAGCACCTAGAGCTTGGTATGCAAGGTTGGATAAATATCTTTTGAAGCTTGGTTTTACTAAGGGTAGTGCTGATAGTAATTTATATTATAAGATCACTGATGATGATATACTAATTATTGAATTATTTGTTGATGACATTATTTTTGGAGGTGAAGATAAGTTATGCATAGAATTTTCTAAGAATATGGAGAAATAATTTGAGATGTCTATGATTAGTGAGATAAAAAATTTCTTAGGTTTGCAGATTACTCAGACTGACAAAGGTAATCTCATCTATCAAACTAAATATGCTAAGGAATTGTTGAAGAAAATTGGTATGGGAGATTCTAAAATGATAAGTACTCTTATGGTTACAAGTGAGAAATTGACAAGAAAATATATTTCTGCAGCGGTAAATCCTACAAGATACAAATATATGATTGGAGGTCTTCTTTATTTGACTTAGACTAGACCTGACATTATGAATGATGTTTGTATTGTTTCAAGATTTCAGAGTGATCCTAGAGAAAATCATGAGATGGCGGTGAAAAGGATTTTTAGATACTAGCAAGGTACATCAGAATATGGCTTGTGGCACCCTAAAGATGATAACTTTACTTTATGTGCACATACAGATGTTGATGACTAGAAAAGCACTTATGGTGGAGCTTTCTTTCTTGGAAAGAAGTTGGTTTCATGGATCAACAAGAAGCAGTCATGTACTTTTTTATCTATTGTTGAAGATGAGTATGTTGTTGCTCCTACTAACTGTATACAAGTTTTATGGATGAAGCAAATGTTGAAGGATATAAAGGTGGATTGTGATGCATCGGTAGTTATTCACTGTGATAACTCTGCTACTATTGATATATCAAAGAATCTAGTATTTCATTCTAAGACTAAGCACATATCTATCAAGTATAACTTTTTGAAGGAGAAGGTGGAAGCAAATGAAGTTAGACTGGTTTATGCGAACACTAAAGAGCAGATTGTAGATATTTTCACTAAACCTTTTCCCAAGGAATCGTTTGAGTACCTGAGAGACAAATTGGGAGTTTATGCCCCTTTGGTAGAGACTTGATTGATGCGGTTTCACATTAGTACGACATGCATTATCAGAGATACTTTTCATTCTGGCACTGATTTGGGATGCTACTGCTCAGGGGGAGTAGTCATCTTTGTGATTTAGTGGTTTATGTTTTTATTTTGATATTTTTATCAAATTTCTGACATTGATGTCAAAGGGGGAGTGATATTGGTGTAAAAAAGAAAGATAAATTCAGAGCTTTACAGAGATATTATTCATAGGGGGAGTGATATTGATATTCAAAGTTGTATGCAGGAGATTGTTGATTGTTTTCCATTGGGGGAGACTTGTTTGTCATTTCTTGGTACTTAGATGTTTTTCACATCTAGTGTTTCCATAAATTCCAAAGGGGGAGATTGTTGTCCATTTGGTGGAATTGATTATGTGTTTCATTGTTGTTTTGTCATTGATGCCAACACTAGTTGTCTGGATGTTTTACCAACACCCTTCTAGTCTTGGTAGGTTGAGTGGTTTTTCATTAACTTGGATCCGACATGATTTGGTAGGCTCCAGTATAGTTTGGTGATGGAATTGGCTTGTTCATGATACTCATGCTCATTTTTGGATAGTTGGTTTTGGTCTAGTGATCAGATGTTATTCTGCTTGCTTAGAAGCTTAGTTTATGGTTCTGACGAGGGTTTCATCGACAAAGCTTTTGGTGGAGATTTTTGATGAATTTCATAAGTGGTGTTGGTGTAGCTACTGGTGGAGTTTCAGGATGTTGTTGATGATCATGTTCGAGACTTGGGGGATGAAGATCATTGTTGTAGCATGTGGACCTATATTGGGTCCTGGTTGATCTAGGTTATGTACTGACATTAATGTAACATTTGGATACGACCTATTGATGTATTTTCGAGATGTCTTACATGTTGATATTATTTGTTTGGTCTAAGGCTGACATGGTTTGTAATTATATATTTGATTTATTGTCTTGTGGCCGACCTGATTGTTTATGGTCAAGGGTTTGTATATATATGTGTAAGATCTCATTGTAGATCATCATGGGTATTATTAGAGGTCATGGTCAAGGAATTAAATGTGAGAAAAATGTAATATCATTCAGGCAGAGGAGTTGGTCGATCATTGGAGATCAAATTGGGTTTATGTAAGAGGATTTAGTCCTCTAGTATTGAGCTTAAACTAGAACTATACTCAGGCATAGGAGATGCTATCTTTTGTAGTTCAACACTTCTCCGGATTGTTGTATGGATTTCTATGTATTTAGTGAGGTTCCTTTTGTGATGAGAAGTTCTCTCTAGGTTGTTGGCCTTCCTGCAAGTGCAGGCCCTTCAATTGTAATTCACATACATACTGCAGAAGTATTATCTAACTATGGGTAGGCCTCCCACTGTGGTTTTTCCCTTTATCAGGTTTTCCACGTACAAATCTTGGTGTTATGTGGATGGTATTTATTCTGTGATTATTGTTTATGCTTAATTGGTTTAACTGCTATTCCGGTATTAATGTTTTGGGTTCTGGTATTAAAGTTTAAACTTCTAATGGTTCCAGTAATTTATGACAACTGATTCATGCCCCCCCTCTTATTTGTCTTTCAATTATTTGAATTGTCTAACAGATTTCAAGGGGCATTCATTTTTACCTCTATGCAATTATTCTCTCTAGCTGAAAAATTTGGAGAATTTGGGAAATTTTGGAGAATTTGGGAAATTTTGGTTTGGCTGGCAACTTGTGCTTGGAGATTTGGTTGGAGAAGAGATTTTTGTTGTTGTTGGAGGCTGTGAGCAGGGCCTTCATCAGATATTTCTCGTCCATCACACTGGGAAGAGGTTGGTCTCTATTTTCTTTTCCTCTTTCTATATTTTCAAATTTAAAAACTTGATGTGCATTCTATGTGACTATGGGGTTTATGCCTTGTAATGTGAATTGAAATTATTGGGGGTGATGTTATCATGTGTGTGTTTCCAGTAATTTTAATGGTAATTGGGTGAATACACTGTATGTGAAATCTGCAATTTGTTATAGTTTTCTTGATTTATGATTTGGAATCAAAAGAAATGTGAAATTTGGGTTCTCTTTCACCTATGTTTGCCATTTTGTAAATTATAAGTTATTTTGTTTGTAGAATACTTGTTACTTTTTGAATTGTTTCATATTACATTACCCATATTCAATGGGCTTGTGATTTGAAACACTCATTTACTGTGGTTTTTTTTTTGTAAACCCTGTAGTTATATTGTTGTTATAATGTCTTTTTTTTTAATTCATTGGGCCAATTAATTTATGTTGCACTCATTTTTGTGGGGTTGTAGGCTTAGTATCTGGCAACCCCCCCCCCCCCCCGAACCCCTCTTTATTATTTTTTTTCTTTGTTGTTTTTTGTACCCATGACATTGAGTCTGTCTGGATTATTATCACATTTTGAAATTTATCTCCCTTTCCTTTGCTTTGAACCCGACACCGAAATGAATTTGAGTTCTTCTATTGTTGATGGTGGATATATATTAAGAGTGATATTATATGCTTTCAAATTGACTGTATCATGAGTTTTGTGATTGTGAAACATCATGTCTACATCTATAAAGAGACACAAATTACATAATGTTTTTAAGTTGTTGTGAGTGTGTTCTTAATTCATTGTGAGAGTCTTGTAGTAATTAGAGTAAGAATTAATTGTTTAAATGTAGGTTCACCTGTGAACTTATGAAATCCTGCGAGTTATAGCGCGGGCTAAGCCTAATATGATCGCTGCCCCAATTTGTCTAATTGTTCTTCATTGTGAAAGTCGCTTTGTAATGTGTCTTGTTCTATTTTGATACCGAAGGCCATTTGTATTTGTTGTGTTTTAAATTAAATTTTAGTTCAGATTTGATGCCATTGTTTTTTATTAAGGTAAAAATAGGTTTTGAAGGGGCCCCGAAACCCTTTACAAGTGGAACTTAATAGAAAAAGCGTCAAGAGACAAAAAGGAACAGGCCATCGAAAAGCCAGCAGAAAACCAAAGAAAACTGGCAAAAGCCCCACAAAGCCAGCAAAGCCAGCCAGACCCCAGAAGAGAAACTAGTTGATTTTTTCCAGGGCGTTCACCAGGGTGTTGCTAATTCCATGCAGCTCTTTGATGTTATCCCTGAGATTAGGGAGATCCTTTGCAGAAGCAGCCACAACTTTCTCGACACTCACCCTGGTCCTCTTCGCAGTGCCACCAACCGGAGTAGCTTCACCACTACAAGTCTGGATAGTCTCTTCATCCATATCAAGTTCCACTACCGGTTTAGGAGAGCTGGTATGATCAAAGACCTTAGCAATATCCTCCAAGTTTTTAGTGATAGCTGACAGGATATTCGGGATAATGCCCAACAGATTTTTCATCGCCTCTCTCCCTTCTTCCAGCGATTTAACCTTCTCCTCCATATTCTGCTTCCATTTTATCTAATCTCTGTCATCATCCTCCCTCTTCTCCTCCGTATTTTTCCCCTTTTTTTCCAAGTTCTTCAAGAGTTCGTAGGTCCATCTGTCATAATCCAGTCTCGCCTCAGTGAGTTTTTTGAGGTTATCCAAGAATAACCCTTTACCCGCACTTTCCTTATCCTCACTTACCCTGTCCTTAGTCAAGTCCTTCTCAGAATCCATGTTCATTTCCCTCTCGGAATTCACATCAATTTCCTCATTATCCTTGAAATCCACATCCTCCATAGGATGGTTGTTGTCCTTACCAGGGCAATCACTGTGGATAGGGCTTTCATTACCAGACTCATTATCACCACTTTCTTCCTCAATACCCACCTCCTCATCTTTCCAGCTGTCTTCACCATTGGAGTCATCCATCTCCATTTTGCTTCTTTCTTTTTCAATTTCCTCTATTTCCATCCCAGGGGTGCTCTTTCTTTTTTTGCTAGAAGACGCCTTCTCCTTGCTGGAATCGCCTCCCTCCATCTTTCTCTTTCTCGGAGAGGTGGATATCCTCTTGTTTTCCAGCAGAGCGAGGGTTTTACAATGCTCATAAATAAGCAGTAAAAGCCCGCAATGGAGAACCGAACTTGATGGATTTTTACTGTGTTTATTGAGGGACCTTGAAAGGGACCTAAAAAGGTAGTAGGGCAGGGATACCTTTTTGTCATGTCTGAAATGGTTTAAAAGAACGAAGTTGATTGTAAATAGAATAGAATACAATACTCTCATATGGGTTTTGGTTGATTGTAAGTTTATGTTGCTATTTATACATACTCTCATGAGGGTTTTGCCATGAGGTCAAGTTATGTATGCTGTTGATTTTATGATAGCAAGTGTGAAGACCTTGCTGGGATTGTCTTTTATTTGGTTGCAGCAGTGCCATAACTCAGTTTATGTATTCTATTGGTCAAGAGGCTCATCTTTTCTTTAATGTTGATATTTAATCTTTTTGAGCATGTGTATATGCATGGTGTGGCTCTAAATGATGTCTTATTTCAGATTTACTTATTTGACTTAGAGCCTCTTGTAATGTTGTTAATGGGTCCATGTAAAGGGAGTGGGCTCCTTTACGACACCCAGAGGTCATGAGAGATGGACTATCACAGGTTCCTTGTAAGGATGCATGAACTCCAGACCTCTTGGGCGTAAGGGAGTTTACCTTGTTCTAATCAAGTGATAATTAACTAATTAATGGGAATGGGTAGTTAGACAATTAAAAAGATAATAATCTAATAGTTCCTCATTACTCAGTCCTAGGGAGGATGTTTTAGGCTGAGCATGAGAAGTTCATGGAGATGGTAAGCCAACCTCCCTTGGTCTCTCAAAGGTTGAGATGGCTTTGCATGCCCTTAGGCGAGAGCCTTGTGTTTGGTACGGCATGTGATGACACTCCCTTGTACATGTGTTTCCCCTATGTTTCGCTTTTACTTTTATGCCTTGATGATGTGTCGACCTCTGGGAGTTTCTTGATTTTTCGTTTGCAGTGGTTTTTAGTTCATGTATGTGGGATTTTTGTGTCTTAAGCGTCAACCTAGGAGTAGGGTGTATGTTGGGACCTAGCGACATCTCCTAGCTCGAGGGGTGGATCCTTGTAGGTTCCACATTGGTCGGGTGGTTGGAGCTTTTTTCCATTGGGTTTTTTGCCTTCTTGTTGGTGTGCTTCCTCATGTGTGGACTTGGATCTTTCTTAGTGATGGCTATGGATTCTACGGAGCAGATTTATGTATTAAACTTCCTAATTATTGAGGTGTACTTGTTATGTAATGGTGTAAGAATCATTGGAGAGTTTGAGCAATCTTAAGATCATATGGACTATGTAATAGTAGTATGTAGAGTGTCCATGATTGCACATTTGACTTAGTCAACCAATGGAATACTTCATATGATGTTGTTATGTATTGGTTCATGTGTAACATCTATTTATGTGTGGTTAATCCACTTATTGGACAACATTGTAAACATGTGTAAGGAATAGAGACTAGATAGTGACGAATATATTATGCTCCTATAATAGCTTAAACTTAGTAAATTGTATCTTTTGTGCTCATAAATAGAATAGACTTAGAGCAGCAAATTAAACATTCTTGTGGCATTATTATGTTATGTAATGATATATGGCTATGTTCATAATGTATTTGGGAAAGGAGGTTTTGGTTACTCTCTTAATGTCAAGCTTAAATGTGGAAATGAACCTTTATATGGAGATGTAGCCATACTCATATTGGAATGTAGAAGGATGTTTTGCTTACTTTCGTTATGTTGTGCTAAAATCGATGGAAAGAAACTAGTAAGTACGAGGGATGTATTTTCATGTGAATGTGGATGCAATTCTATTAAAAGTCAGATCTTGCTTATGAGACTATTAAACACGTGCAATGGTTATTAAACAAACACCTTATCAACCATTAATGATAGAGGTAGAAAAACATGACGTATACAACAAAGACATTAGTCAACAACATAGAAACTAAATCAGCCATGAGGCTGGAAATCAGCCATGAGGTAGAAAAACAATTCCATAGCATGCATGTTGTAGAATGAGAGTTTAGTGGTTATGCATTGCATTGTGTGAAAGATCATCAAGTTACATTCTTTGTACTCATGAGTGGTGAAATGATCATGATGAGGTTTAAGGAGATGTAATCATAAGTAATATGCATATGATAGAAGCTTCTCATTAAATGACATGCACTAGAAGAGTATGAAGTATCAATGCATTAGGTAAGCTACGACATGAAGAATCGTAGGATTGAATGGCTTGGGTTTCTTGAAGGAACTAGTGTAATAGAGGAGTTATTTCATATTTAGTCATGTAGTTACTAAGCATCATGGAGGGTAGAATGCATCAAGAGGTTAGAGGGCAGCCTATGTAGCATACCCTCGTGTGGAGATATTATGGTGGTTAGATTCATAAGTGTGTTGTTCATGATGGGTATTAATCTGATGCATGGTTTAAGAATCATAAGTTAATATGGAATTTAAGTAGTGACATCAATATGCCCTAGGGTGATAATGAGATTATGTAACATATTTCCGTGTGTGATAAGATCATAGTTAGACAATCAAGGGTTAACATCCAACACTAAAGAGGAACTAATTGAGCCAACTCATGGTCATATTGCCTAGTTATGTATAATGGAACTTAATTAGTTAACAAAAAATAAAAATTATCTCATTTCTAAGCTAGTTAAGTGTAAGTTTTCCTAGGGTTTGTTGGCGGGTGTTATATCTGGCTTGAAAATTCTAAAGGTGGTTGCTATGGCTTCAAATATAGATGGTGGTGGAATTTGAAGATTTTGACATGGAGGAATAAATTGCAGAGGTTTCAATGGAATGATAAAGTAATAAGAGGGAAGCTTAAATTATAGTTAAAATGTTATAAAAATAGAACTGTTAGTTGATATCCAATACATGATATATAATGCATACCGATCATTATATAAAATAACAATTTTGAATTGTTAATTTTTTTATTAAATACTTTATGAGATACAAATCCCCTATGCCAATTCACTCATAAATAAATAAATAAATGATAAATAAAAATAAATAAAAATTAACAATTGCAATTATTTTGTAACTAAGTGGCAGCAAAGGGTGAGATGTTTAAGATGTTTCAACTCTTAAAATATAGTAATTATAAAATAACTCTTAAATAAATAAAATGACACTTCTTTCAACATATATATCACATAAAATTAAAATATAAATATAATTATCATTTCAATATTTAATAGTCTGTGATATAAAAAAATTATTTAAAAATACTACTTCAGTGATTGGACAACAGATTTGAGAGTACTTGGGCCTCTTTTGGAATAATCCCCTGCCATACTGAGATTATTATATTTATTCACTCTTGCCATACAATAATCTATATTCACTATAAAATAGGAAATAAATATAGATTATTATAAAATTTATACATTTTGAAAAGATTATGTTTAAGGATATGATCATGTTAAGAATTTTGTCATTGCAATTTTATTTGATTGTAAAATACTTGCTCCTAATCAACATTTTTTCAAATATAGGATGAATGAAACACCTAAGGGTCACATGTATAAGAAATTTCAAATGAAGGTGGTATTAGTGATAAATGTCAACTTACAATAATTCTATGATTCCCATTGAAGAATTTTTAGAAAACCGATGTTTATAGTCAAGTTTAAAAGCAAAATGTCATTCAATGGTTAAAAATTTGGCTACCGAGAGTGGATTCAAACTCCTTTACACTTTGAACTCTAAAAAACCAAGATGGTGGTCATTTAATAATTTTAGTACGAGAATCAAATTTTTATGAAGAATTATTGTAAAGTGAAACTAAATCATAAATGAATAGTCCTAGACCAAAATTGTTCGTTACTAGCTTACATAGTACTAGTCTCATATAGAGTTGTAACTAGAAATATTGGATTAGCAGAAAATAAAAATTATCTGCGGCTAAAATGGGAAAAGTTGTTACAAATGAAGAAAAGATTATTACCCTTTGAACTCTTAAGTTTCCTCTAGATTCAGACATAAATAATTTACACTTTAAAAATATATAAATATAATCTACACTTAAAATATAAAAAATTATAAATTTATAGAATCTTCAAATTCTTAACTAAATGAAATATAATTGAAATAAACCCCATTTTCAAATGTTTCATTATGATATTATGAGGTTCACCTATCCATCTCATGGTTACAAACACTAGTTCCTTGTTACATTCGCATGGGACATTCATGCTTTAAATTCTCTTAACTACGTGTGTTTTGCCGTCCTATCAATTTATTAATTTTTTTTCAAATCTACCTTAATTTTAGTGCTTATCGCAATATTATATCATGGAGAACGTAAAGGTTTTGTAGAATTACTAAACTAGCCTATTCTGTGAAATACCAGTGAAGCTAATTTTGCATTTAAAAAATCTCAATCTACTTATGGTCATTTTGCCATGCTCAATAATAGGGTAGGTAAATTTATAAGATCACCTTACCTTTCTCAAATGATGACTAATCTTCCAAAGGAAAGTAATTTATCCTTACGTCTATATTACTAGGTCATGTTTGTTATGAAATAAATTGCACAAAAAAAAATATAATATGAAATATGTTGCAAATACTTGATTATTGAATATGTCACTTTGAGGGGAAACCTTCTAAACCCCTTTGAGGGAGATATCTCCAATAGTCTTCACCAATAACACAATACTCAACATGATGATAATAACTAACCTCTACCACCTATATACACCATATTTATGTCAAGGATATCACCCAGGACAACTTAGATAACAAAATATATGTTCTAGGATTACCTAAATAATTAAATAACAATATGATAATATTTAAGGTAGCCACAAGGTGATTAACCATAAGTCAATGTACACACTCTAGGGTTAGAGACATAACAATATCGATTCAAGAAAATTGAGTGATCTATGTCACCATCCCTTTTAAAATTGGTCAATAGTATGGGAATCTTTATATTTAATTAATTTATAACACATACTGCCATACAAGTCATTAGTTTCCTTTGTGATAGATGTTTTGATTTAATTAGCATTAAAATTATCTCCCAAAGATTTATTACTTTTGGACCAACAATTTTATATTTTTCAAACCCTACATCTAATTTTGTACAAGCATTCAATAAATTTTCTCTAAAAATTATCTTTTTATTTCCATTTTTTTTAATATAATCAAATGACTATAGTCACCATCCTTTGAGGTTGTGATATTAATTCTTTCAACAATAAAATTATCTGAAAACTATAGATCTTAGAATTTTGGTAACATGACTTTTTTAATGTTTTAAAAAATAATTTTATATATTTATTTTAAAATTAGAAAAAAGGAGTTAGGGATCAGAAACATTCAAAATTAAATGGATCTATTTTTAAATGAAAATCACTTTTAATTCTATTGAGATAATAAATTTTGAGGATATTTTTGGTTTTACTCATATACAACTTAGTTGCTTTCAACTATTCTTTTGGCTTTTGGTAGTTATGACAAACACAATGAGATTGATTATGTAGGTTCACAAAGTGATCATTTAGAGTTGATTTTTAATACATATTCTTTATTGTCTCATTAATCATTTCTTTAACCATCACAAAATTTGTACAAGTGATATAAGACTTTTGCACAAATGCCCAAGTAATCATGAGCTATTGGTCCCAATAAAGATGCAAAATTCCTTCTAAAATTATTCACGATTTTTCAATGGGTGGATATTAGCCCACTAGATTATTTTTTAGTGGGTCTTTAATTAGAGAAATCTAATAGATGATTACTTAAATATGAACAATAATTGGACCCCTTACCCTATATTGATAAAGTTTTAGTCATTTTGTATTGTGCCCAATTTTTAAGGTTTTTATTCTTTTGAAAAACTTTTTGGTTGTTCTCTATATTTGTATTAAAATGTACAAAGTTTTTCCCTACTTTTTTCATTCTAATACTTTTTGTTTATAATAAAACAATTATTATAAGGAGGTTTTTGAATAAAAGAATGTTTGTTTAATCAAATATCTTAATGTGAAGCTATTAGTTCTATAGTTTAATACCATGCAATTTATGTAGAATTCATGGTATAAATGAATGAATGAAATTTTTTTAAGTTGTCCACAAGACTAAACAACCCGACGGATTGAGAAAAACATCCTTAATTTATCTTCATGCTCTTTTCCATGTGAATATTGTTGACCTTCCAGCCCTCTTTGTACTAAGTATGGATATCTTCATATGATGTACATTCTATGATGTAGTGTCATTTCATTTCTATCATTCCCTTATTGTAGAATATGTAGAGCCTTGCTTCCCAAGTTTACTTGGATATCTTCCACAAGTATCGATCTTACACCTAAGATGTTGTGACCCCATCCTCAATTGTGAAAAGTTAACATCTTTTCTTTCCCTTTAATAGCAGTCACTAAATATGTTTTTTCACCATGGTCCTTAGCTGGGTTAAACTATTTAATCTAGTATGCCCTTTTTCATCCAATCTACTTTGTCTACATGGTAGTTCTAAAGTTTTTAGTCACATAACTTTTTATTTCTTTATTGGTGCTATGACATTCTTTCAAGTTGATGCCCCACTTGTTCATCCAATTATTTTTTTCTTCATCCAAGTTTTCTTCCTATGGTCTAGAACTCATTCACAAGGATTTTGGGTCAATGATGGTTATCCATATTTTCAACATTTTTTGAATAACTTACCAACCAGGTTATTGCCAATGCCTCCAAAGGAAAAGTTCATGCTTCAGCCAAAAGAATTTCATATGGGATTGTGGTTCAAACTTTGAGATTGATTATGATTATATATTTTTGGATTCTTTCTAACTGCCTCCAACTATAGTTTGACATGCTTCTTTCCTACACTTCACAACCATAAAGGACAACTGGTGTGACTAGTAAGCCAAAAATGTTTTCCTTGGATTTTCAATCCTTAAGTTTATCCCTTTTGCACCTATTTTAAAGAAAGTATGAGACCTTTAGGCCTCCCTATATCCTCTCTATTCTACAAGTCTCCCAACTGAGCTTATAGTGAGATCCAATCTTGAGATATTTGTATTCTTTCACTATTTCAAGTGGGATTCCCTTAAAAAGAAAGGTAATCTACTAATCTTTTCTATTTAATGAGAAAATCATGATTCTGGTCTTGGTGATGTTCACGTGTATCTCAACCTCTTAACAATAGTGTTGTAAGGCCTTCAGACATTCTCTCAACCCATTAGCTATTTTTAGAATTAAGATAAGGTCATCCGCATATAAAAGTATATTCACCATATAACCTGCCAATTGGAACCTTCCCCATTTGTCTTGCTTAACCATGCTTCCAACTTATCAATGCGTCATCCAAATAGTGTGGGAGATAGAGGGCAGCCTTGTTTGACCCCAATCTCACTACCAAAAAACTTAGGCATACCTTCACTAGTTTTGATTTTAGCTATAACCTTCTCATATAGCCTATGAACAACAACTCTAAATGAATATGGGATGCCTAACTCTTCCATTTTTTTCTATAGTTTGTCTCTAGGTATCATGTTGAAAGCATTCTTAAAGTCCACAAACAAATAGTAGGCATCCTATCCTTGGTAGTCCCATTTTTTTTCAATGAAGTGCCTAAGGGTGATTTATTTTTCAATGGTAGAGTGTCTAGGTCTAAAGATTGCTTGCCCTTTTGTTCTTTTACCCTCATTTGTTTCCTTTCTAATGATTCTTTGTTCTATCATGCTCGCAAAGAGCTTTCTGAGAAGGGGATTGACCATAATTGAGTAGTAGTTAGATGGCTTATTGATATCACCACTAGATATAACAATGAGCATTGATGAGGACAAATTCAAGGTTTATGACATTGGGAGGTTAGTGATCATTTCTTTGATGATGCTGAGTGAACGCTAGTAAGCAATAAATATTTATGTAATTTTTTAAAAAAATATACTTACATTTAAAATATATGGCCCATATTGTTACTTGTGTTTGATTAAATCACATACTCAAGTACTTCTATCCAAACTGGATAGGCATCCATCCAATGAGGATAGGAATATAACCATATGGGTTAGGCATCTGTCCATATGGGGTAGGGGGTTTCATCTATCCAATTGGAATATACATCTACCCAAATTAGGTAGGCATCTATTCATGAAGAATAGGAAATGCTTTGGCCAAAGACTTAGACTCATCAGGACCATCCAAGTCTTGAGTCACTCTCTAAAGACTACACTCCCCTACTAGGAGTGCACCGAGGTCATTGTCCTTAGGAATATATGAAAAATATATATAAACAAGATTGAGTTCCGCCTCGAAATTAGGCCTAGAGCCTTAGGAAGTCAAGCGAATGCATACAAGATTCCTTCTGAGTATGCATTGAATTAATTTTAATCTTTCAATTAGTATTATCTAGATCTGTTAATTGAAGGACAATGGAGCTTCAAAAACCAACTCATCCTTAACCAAATCCGAATCCCTATCCCCAAACACCCGAGTACTAGGGACAACTCCATCCCTAGACTGCCTACATACACATTTCAACACAGGATCGAGGTGTAAAATATGGAGTTCTGGTTTCTATCTATGTTTAATGTAAATTGTTTGGTGGATATGCAACCCTTTCTAGGATCAATGTCCCAAATAGTTTCTTTGTGGTTGCTACCCATGATGGTAGCTCTATAGTAAAAAATATAAATAGAATCTACACTCAAAATATAAAAAATTTCAAGTTTATGGAATCTTAAAATTCTTAACAAAAATGAAATATAATTGAAATAAAACTCGTTTTCAAATGTTTCATTATGATATTATGAGTTTCACCTATCCATCTCATGGTTACAAACACTAGTTCCTTGTTACGTGCTTGCATGGGACATTCAAGCTTTAAATTATCTTAACTATGTGTGTTGTGCCATCCTATCAATTTTTTAATTTTTTTTCAAATCTACCTTAATTTTAGTGATTTATTGCTATATTATATCATGGAGAACGTAAAGGTTTTGTAGAATTACTAAACTAGCATATTGTGTGAAATACCAATGAAACTAATTTTGCATTTAAAAAATCTTCAATCTATTTACAATCATTTTAACATGCTCAATAATAGGGTAGGTAAATTTATAAGATTACCTTACCTCTCTCAAATGATGACTAATCTTCCAAAGGAAAGTAATTTACCCTTATGTCTATATTACTAGGTCATGGTTGTTATGAAATAATTTACGCAAAAGAGAATATGATATGAAATATGTTGCAAATACTTGATTATTCAATATGCCACTTTGATGGGAAACCTTCTAAACCCCTTTGAGGGGGATACCTCCAATAGTCTCCACCAATAACACAATACTCAACATGATGATAATAAGTAGCCTCTACCACCTATACACACCATATTTATGCCAAGCATATCACATAGGACAACTTAGATAGCAAGATATATGCCATATGATTACCTAAATAAATAAATAATAATATAATAATATTTAATGTATCCAGGAGATGACTAACCATAAGTCAATGTACACACTCTAGAGTTAGGAACATAACAATACCGACTCAAGAAAATTCAGTGATCTATGTCACCATCCCTTTTCAAATTGGTCAATAGTATGGGAATCTTTATATGAAATCAATTTATAACATATACTACCATACAAGTCATTATTTTCCCTTATGATAGATGTTTTGATTCAATTAGCATTGACAATTATCTCCCAAAGATTTATTACTTTTGGATCAACAATTTTATATTTTTCAAACCCTACATCTAATTTTGTAGAAGCATTCAAGAAATTTGCTTTATTTCATTTTCTTTTATATAATCTCATGAATATGATCACTATCCTTTGAGGTTGTGATATTAATCATTTCAACAATACAATTATTTGAAAACTATACATCTTAGAATTTTGGTAACATGATTTTTTTTAACGTTTTAAAAATTAATTCTATATATTCACTTTAAAATAAAAAAGAGGAGTTAGGGATCATAAACATTCAGTATAATCAAGCAATCATTTGTCTCCCAATATTTCTTAACGTCATTTAGGGATGGTGGACAAGATGCAAGAGGAGAAAAAGTAAACATGATAGACGGATTTACTACAAGTTCTAAACAAGGACCATGCTCTAATGATTTATCACTTTCTTTGTCACTAGTAGCTAGGATTAATGCTTTTGAAAAGTGTGAATATAGTTCATGGCTAATCTCAACAAGCTCATACATATCATCAAAACCATTAGGATCAACATTGTTAGCATGAACAACATTATTATCATCATTCGTATCATCGTCTAAATTAATCATAATAAGATGTTTAACACTAAAATAAATTGAACCATCATTTTTATTAAGCATCTTTAACTTTGGTGATTTGAGTTGAACTTGCTCCCTAGGGTTAGGCGAAGGTTGGACAAATGAGACCAAGAAAAAATTTGGTGTTTTTGGGGAGGAAATGGTTTGGTTTAAGCAAGTTCACAAGCCTTGGCATGACATCTTCATCAATATATTCTCACAAAATGATTTATTTTAGTTTTATTGGAGACTTTTGAAAGTTGAGGATCAACCAACATAAGCTTCTTTTCTTCCCTTATACCTAGTCCAGGATGAGGATGTTAGATACTTTGTTAGTCCCAAAGACACTGAGAGGGGGGGTGAATCAGTGTCTAACCGGTAGATGAAAGATTTAAACTTGATTGCAACTTTATAAACCAAATTGATATACTAGTAAGAAAATAATAATAATGCAGTAAAGAGAAACAAAATAATAAGCATTAGCGCACACCATAACACAAATATTTTTGGCGAGGAAACCCAGTAGGGGAAAAACCTCGCTGGGATTTGTGACCCACAATATTTACTCACTGGCCAAAATGAATAAATATTACTTAGTACAATAAGGGCCTACACATACAGGAAGGACAACTGCCTAGAGCTCACTACTCAACAACAAAATGGAGTCCCACTTACTACAATTGGATGGTTAAATCCAATAACAATGTATTGCTCAAAATAGCATCTAAAATGTTGGATTCAGTACCGGTTTAAGGTCTAACTGATACCTTTGCCATAAACCTTGCTTCACTCTGCTCTGCTCTTCTCTTATTCGCTCATAAGATAAATACATCAAAATGCATATACAGTTTATTTGCTATCATAACCTATCACATCTCATATATCGCTTCCTTACATTACCTAAATACATTTCAAAATAACCTACAAGATCTCATACATATTTGAGTCTTTACGATACATCATGTGGGCTATACAAATATATTTATAATACAAAATAATATTATTTCTAAGTTGACTCGGAGTGCCAGTATGATCTGTTGCCGATGTAACTGGATGTCGGTGTGAATAACCTTTGTTGTAACTGTCGATGCCGGTAGGTGAAATCTATTGCTGGTATAACATGTGAACCATGTTACCAGTTGGTTGTCATCAATGACAACATCAACCATTCTCATGTGAGTGTATAATGCCAGCAATCTCCCCCTTTGGAATTGATGACAACACTCATGAGAAAAATCCAAAAACTGATATTCAAAATGAAGTCCAAAATCTGATAATGCTCCCCCTGAGCAAATGATCTCCTTCTATACATTTTTCTCATTACACCACTACTCCCCCTTTGACATCAATGACAAAGGATGTCAAAAGAATCAAAAATTCCAAATTTACCTGGTATCCTGTAGCTGGTTATGTACAATCTAGAAAATGTCTGCCAAAACTAAGTTAAGACCTTGCAAAAACTTAGTACTGTCAAAAATTATAGTCTTTGTCTGCCGAATCATCCTGGAGAGATAATGCATCTATTGCTCTAGTGATCTTTCTCCTTGAATAGATGCCTTAGACAACTCATTCTGGTGTGTTAACAAATTATCCAATCTAGGACCAAGTTTGTTCTTTAACTCTCGGGTTTTCATTCTCAACCTTTCCTTTTCTCTTTCTAACTTCTCAATCTTCTCTTCATAAATTGTCATTTCCTGATCCAAAACTGATGTGAGTTACGAAGAACCAATCATGTTGTCAGAAATGTCATCAATCTATTTCCATGTTTTCTTTATTTTCTCATCAATGTATTCTACTAGATGGTGTGGTTTGCATGCTTCCCTGTACAATTCCTTGTATTCCAGAATGGTGGAATTCAGTGCCGATAACAAAGAATCAATCTGTCTTGTATAGTCCTTTATTGTTTTGTCAAAGAAATTATCGTTCTCCTTATTTACCCTTTCCAGAATGGTCTCCTCATTTATCTTATCTATAGTTTGAATATTAAAATAAATAAATTTGGACAATGTGTCCAATTTACCTATAGACCCAACAATGTGATCAACCTTGCACGTCAGTGCAATCATCTGGAAAATTGGTAAAGAATCGTCAATAGCCTTAAATGATAAGTCATTGCATTCTGTTATCTTCTTTATTGAATCTAGTATTACATCAGTGACATTTTTCAGTCTGTAATCTACAGTTGATGTACTGGGAGAAGTGCTAGGTACTGCAATAATTTTCTTCTCTTCTCCAGATACTTGCTCAATTGCCTTAACGACTTCTGCTTCCTTGCTTCCATCCTTAACCTCTTCTTTATCCACTTTCTCTTCCTTAACTTCACTCTTGTTTTCATTCTTATTTTCATTCTCTGTCGGTTCAGATACTTTATGTTCTTGTTCTTTTTTCTACTTCTACCAGTATCTCAATGTTCTGCTAAGAGTCAACAGTGTTGACCGGTGACTCAGAGACCTCAACATTTGTAGCTTCAACTTTCTTATCTTTTGCATTTTCCTTATGTGAACTCAATAAGAACTTTCTTATATATGTCTAGATACAAAATAATGCCTTCCTCAATGGTATCCTTATCTAAATCCTTTAAAGAATGATATAATTTATTAACATTACCAAGATTACCATCTTGAGTTATTTCATTTACCAACTCTTCTGATGAAAGAGCATCAGAATCCTTTGGCTCCAGTTGCTTCTTTGGTGTGACTTTCTTCTTCTGACCACTGGGCTCTCTTACAACCAGTTGTTTCTTTTGCAGTGTTCTTGATTTCTTTGGAGATGAAGCAAGTGTCGGTGAGGGTTTTATTTTCTTCCTTTCCACTTTTTTGAATTCAGCTGCCTTATCACTATTAGAATCGGATGAGGTAGTCACAAGAGAGATATGTGCTACTGATTGTTCTATTTTTCTTTCTTGTGCAACAACATCCTTCATCAGATCAAGTTTCAATAAGCCCTTCTTAACAATTTCAACAAACTTCGAAGCATCTTTCATTACCTTGTTTCTTTTCGTCTTCTGCTTCTTAACTTCAACACCTTTCTCAATAGTTTTAGCATTACCAAATATCTCCTCTATCAGTTCCAGTGGAATATCTAGGAGTATTTTACAATATGAATCCAAGATGTGTGAATCCACCTCATAACCCATCTCTGTTATCCAGATAGTTCTAGGTCTAACTGCCTCCATCCATACTTCATCTCTTTTCACAACAAAGCATATTTGTTTGTCATATTTGTCTACAATGCTTTGAGGATTCCTTTCCCTTTGCCTCATTTTTTCTTGAAATTCCTTGAAGTACTCTTTTACCAGTTTGTCACTATCTAAGCCCATGCCCTTAATTTCCTCCTTTATCTATTTTCCAACAGAAATATCATAGGCAAAGTCCTTGTGTCCAATATCGGGAATCTCCTTTGAGAAAAATAGCATTAAGCATACAATCAGGTTCCCAAACTTGAAAGTTCCCTTCTTGTCACCTTTGATCTTGTGCAAATTTTCTAACAGTTCCTCTTTCAGCCATTCATAGATGTCAATTTTAGCATTATTCATAATCATCTCATAGGCACTATGAATGCATGAACTTGAAACATAATTCAACCTATTAGTATGAGCAACTTTGTATCCAATAACCATACTTGCATATTTTACATTGTTGTTAGTTATGTCACTAACCCTAAGTGATATGTTGTCAAATGTAGTGTCGATTAAGCTCATAACCTCTTTGTTTGGAATTTTCCTTTTCTTATCAGGCCTAGTGTCGGTAGAAGGTAAAATAGTAACAACTCTAATTGCTTGCTTAGTGATCTTGAAAACTGAATCTAACCACAAAAATTCACCATGAACTCTGCTAAGAACATAATGGATAATCTCATCTGAAAATTCAGGCATGTGGAGGATGTCAATGAACACTAAATCTTCAACAATCTTGTGTTCCGATTTAACTATACCTTCTTTGTTAGCAATAAAATTCATGAACATATTCTTTAAATCTTCGGACCCTAAACTTTCAATGTTACAGTGTATGTATGCCCTAGGGTCTTCAGCAAACGCAACTCCCTTTGGGATTTTCGAAAATGCACCAATGGAGTCATCCGCCTTTTCTATCTTAGGGATTATCTTAAAGACTAGTCTATGTCATTTTATATTTTCCACAATAGTAGGGTTTGCAATGAATTTAGGAATAGAGGACAAAGAAGCCATGTTGTAAGATAAATACCTTTTAACTAATAAACCTTTGATGCCTTGAAAGACCATTTTTGTTTTGCCTCTAGAATGCTAGTGCTCAACTTTCATGCTCTTCAAATGCTTGAATGCTTTGGTAAGTCAAAATGAGAAATTATCGTGCTTTATAACCAAAAAGTTAACTTACAACTGCAATAAATGCTTCAGCGGTGAAGTAAATTTTCATTGTAACTCAACATGTTTGCTGGTAAAGAAGAAATATAACTTCTTACCACCAACTAAGGGTAAATGCATGATCTTTAATTTGTTGTCTTACCCCTAAGGATTATTCCTTAGTTAGATGAAGAATCTCCTGCCGGTGTAGGATTGCCCTGTTCTGTCGATGCAAAGACAGATTCATCGTTTCTCTGATCTCTCTTCCTCATCCATTGTTTTGCAAATTCTTGCTTGATTTCATTTACCTTTTCTTTGCCTTTTTCATTAGATCCTTTATTGTTCGCCGGTACAGTCTTACTTCTACAAAATTTTGCAATATGCCCAATCTTGTTACATGCATAACAAGTTACATTGTTTCTCTCAATAGCTTTTCCATAAACTTGACCAGTTTGAGTTCTGCATTGATTAGATAAATGTCCAAATCTACCACAAACATAGCATTTCACATTCATTTTGCAATTGTTTGAGTTATGACCATTTTTATTGCATTTGGAACATTGACTGGTGGATGAGTTTGTATTCTGATTATTCCTAAATCTGCACTGATTTTCTCTATGACCAAATTTGTTGCAATTAAAACTTTCCCATTGAATTTATAAGCATTAGATTTCCTTACCAGTTTGTTGTGATCATGATTGTTTGCAGTTCGAAACTTTCTCCATGTTCAAATCCAAGTCCAAATGTTTCTCCATCGAGTTTCTGACTTCTTAGCATATCATCAAGCTTATCTGAACTCTTCTTGAATTTGTCTTTGTATTCATTTGCAGTGACCAACTCACTTTCCAAAGTGCTAACTTGTCTCATAAGTTCTTCTTTATCATGTTGCATGTGAGTCAAATATGTTTTAAGCATATCATTGTCATAACTAAGCCTTAGAGATTCATCTGATCTTTCATTAAGTCTTCTGGCCAAATCTTCCTCATTCCTCTTTATATCTTCAATATCTTTGCATAGTCTCATGGTTAAATCTTGCATCTCATTCTTCATGTTACTGTTCTCTTGTCTCAGTTTCTCTGCAATATCTCTGAGAGTTTCTTTTTCTTCATCATCTTAGTTTTGCATTTGCACATGTAATCATTTTCTCTTATTCTTTGCTATGAGTAGGTTTTCTTGAAGTGCTTGGATGAATTCCCAAGTAGTTTGGAGTTCATCTTCCAGTTTGATATTCTTCAATTTTTTTGCATCAAAATATTCAAGAGATCCTTCCAACTATTGTCTCAAAATTTTCATTGGTATCTGTTTCCGAATCTTCCTCAAGCTATTAGGCTTCTACAAATAGAGGACTAGGCTCTGATACCAATTGTTAGATACTTGGTTAGTCCCAAAGACACTGTGAGGGGGGCTGAATCAGTGTCTAACTAGTAGATGAAAGATTTAAACTTGATTGCAACTTTATAACCCAAATTAATATATACCAGTAAGAAAATAATAATGCAGTAAAGAGAAACAAAAGAATAAGCATCAATGCACACCATAACAAAAATATTTTTGGCAAGGAAACCTGGTAGGAGAAAAACCTCGGTGGGCTTTGTGACCCATAATATTTACTCACTAGCTAATATGAATAAATATTACTTAGTACAATAAGGGCCTACACATGCAGGAAGGCCAACTGCCTAGAGCTCAATGCTCAACAACAAAATGGAGTCCCATTGACTACAATTGGATGGTTAAATCCAATAACAATGTACTGCTCAAAATAGCATCTGAAATGTTGGATTAAGTACAGGTTTAAGGTCTAACTAATACCTTTGTCATAAACCTTGCTTCGCTCTGCTCTGCTCTTATTCGCTCATAAGATAAATACATCAAAATACATATACAGTTTATTCACTATCATAACCTATCACATCTCATACATCACTTCCTTACATTACCTAAATACATTTCAAAATGACCTACAAGATCTCATACATATATGAGTCTTTACAATACATCATGTTGGCTATACAAATATATTTACAATACAAAACAATATTATTTCCAAGTTGGCTTGGAGTGTCGGTATGATCTGCTACTGATGTAACTGGATGTTGGTGTGAATAACCTTTGTTGTAACTGTCGGTGCCGATAGGTGAAATCTATTGTCGGTATAGCCTATGAACCATGTTACCAGTTGGTTGCCATCAATGACAACATCAACCATTCTCATGTGAGTTTATAATGCCAATGGAGGAGGAGGAATATAAGGCTGATATCATCTCATTTTTCTATTTTTGATAGGATAAAAATGAATATTATTTTGAGGCTTTAAAGGTTCGGGTTGTTTAGGCCAAAATTAATCAAGGGTGAAATTTCCACACTTCATTGTAGGTTGGTAAAGGCCATGATTAATCGTGATAATACTCCCATTGGAAGAGAACTTCAAACACATGGATTACAGAGGGAATAACTTTGATGCAAGAAATCCAAGGATGTACCAACTTCACATGAAATTGATCTGATGTAGGAATAATGCCAAAGGTAACATCTAAGCACTTAGTATCAATCTCAACATGAAGAGCAATAGAACCAAAAGTAGGGAAAGAGAAACCATCATACACCCTGATCATATCAGATTTATCATATGTAACTTGATCCAATTGTTGAGTAAAAGTATGCTCTTCAATAATAAAATTCACCATACATACTAGATCAGTGAGCACTCCTTGTGATCTAGTGTCTTTAATATTCACAATAATGTGCAATGGTCCATCGGGTGCAATGACAGTCTCGCTAGGATAAAACGTGATACATGATGTTGGTTTAGGCTTATGTTTTTCAATGAGGTTCTCAACATTATTGCTCTACACCAAATTAATTGGGAAAGAACACAAGTGGCTTAGACTCAACAACATTGGTAGAATGAGAAGGAAAAAGATTCGTGAATATTTGGACATTTTGATTAGAAGGTGCTACGGATTTGTTCCCTTTATCACTCACACCATCTATAGATATAATATTGTTATCAATAAGGTCTTGAATCTTATATCTCAACTTATAACACTTCTTAGTATCATGACCTTCTTGAAGATGGTATTGGCAAAAGGCTTTGTGGTCAAAGTAAAGTGCTAAAGGATTAGAGGTATCTGTAGGTTTGATGGGAGGAAGTTACAACACATTAATATTAATCAACCTCAAAATTATACTATGCAAAGACATGGAAAGAGGAGTTAATTATTTCTTAAATTATTTGGATAAAGGGGTCACACCTAGTGTTGTGGCTGCCACTTGTGTGTTTATGTTGTAGGAAGAGTTATTGAATTATATTGTGGAAACCTTTGTTGTGTTTATTGAATTTTGGAAACAATTGTTGAGTGCTCTCATTCTTATCAATTGGAGCCATTGAAGGAGAAAATTGGTTCTTTTGAAGGCTCTAGTTATGAAGCATTGCACACAATTGTGTGAAAGAGGTAAATTCATAAAATAGAAGCTTATATCAATATCCTCTTATAAATTATTAATGAAAATTCCATGAACATTGCGATCAAGCACAAGATAAACAATTTGTGAATGCAAATTTTTATATCTACCAATAAAATCAGTCACTTTTTTTTAACTCCTTGCTTACAATGAATCAAATTAGCTATAGTAATTTTAGGACCAATGTTATTTTGAAATTTTTGAATGAAAGCATTAACCAATTGTTGAAAAGAAGTGATGGAATAAGGAGGCAAAGAATGATATCATTGCAAATCTTTATCTCTATATGTTCAAGTAAATAATTTTTCCATAAGTCTTTGATTATGAGAGAAATCACTACACAAGGTTTGAAATGTCTTCACATGAGTCAAGGGGTCACCTTTTCCATTGTATAACTCTAATTGAGGGATTTCCACATTCTTAGGAGCAACTGCACAAACAATCTCATTAGATAGTGGGCTTGCTACATCATATGTGGGAAAATTGAATTTTGTGATTGGGTTAAAGAGGTCAATTGTTGTTGTAGGGATGAAAAACTTTGAGCTAGGTTATTAATAGTGGCTTCAGTGGATGGATTGGAATTGGACATATTGGATTGTGATGGACGAGTAATGTTATTGTAGGTAGTTGGAGGTTGAGAATAAGGAGGGAGAACAATATGAGATGTTGGTATAGGAGATGGTTGGGGAAAAAATGGAAGAATAACATAAGGAGGTATGTAAGAATATTGATTAGTAAGATTGCCCCCATGACTAACATGTGTAGAATTAACACATTTTGTAGAGGTAGTCATGAAAGGAGATGTATATGTAAGCACACTAGGCAAGGATGTAGGTAGAGGAATGAATGCTCAACTTAACCAGTAGGATGAGAATAACCAAGAGCTTTGGCACAACTTTTTATAGGTTCAACACCTATCACATCACTTTGAACCATTCTCTTCGGTCCTTTAATCAATGTGATTGCCTCACTATTTGGGTGTTCTTGACCCATCCATCGTTGATGTCTTTCCAACTTATGGTGAAGCTTCCCCAATTGATTAGTAGTAACCCTAGTTAGAGAGTCATCATCCTCATCATGAAAAGTGTGAGGTGAATGAGGCTCCATGATGTTAGGTAGTGTTATGCCCTGCATAATGCACCCCAAGTTTTCGCTTCTTGAGCTAGGGGCCCCCCTCTGCTTCACTTTGTTTTTCTTCATTTTCCTTTGTTTTCTTTGTTTCGCGTTTGTTGTCTTTTTGTTTGTCTTGTGTTTCAGAGTCCTAGAACTCCGAGGTCCTGAAGTTCTCCTTCGAATCTCCAGACTGTCGGGCTTCCTATGTGTCCTCACTTGTTCTATCGCTTTGTTTTCTTTAGAATTCTAGAATCTTGGATTTCCGAGTTTGGAAGAGTTCTTCTTTCATTTTCCGGAATCCCAAAAATCTGGACTTCTAGGTTTCTAGGTTTGTGGTGACCTTAGCCTCCTCACTCCTCGGAACCCCGAGATCCCAGGGTTCTAAATAAGTTGTAATTTTAAATAAGCTACAATAAATTTTAAATAAGCTGCAATAAATTTAAAGTTAATTATAAAGTTAAAGTTTAAATTTAGCTTATTTAATTCATAATTATATTGAAATTCAAATTTTATCTAAATTTTGAATTTTTTAATAAATTAACTAAGACTAAAGTTAAAAGTTAAAATTATGATTAATTTTGGAAATCAAATAAAATTAAACCTTTTTGTAAAGTTTAATAAATAAATTTTAAAACTTTTATAGTTTTAAAAGTTCCAAGCAAAGACAAAGCCCTAATCCGGTAATTCTGCAATCATGAAATATGAAATTTACATAAAAGAAAATGAATTCCGGACTCCTAAAATGTGCAATCACCAAACCCCCCAAATCTTAAAGTGATAAGAGTTTTATGAGATTTCCCGTAGAATGTCATTCCCATGAGATGGAGGAAAAAGGAATTCATGGAGTAACTTCAAAGCATTTGAAGAGTTTATCATTTTAAATCTTTTGAAATGTTTTAGTTCTAAAATCTTAAGTGCCCTTTTTTTTCTTTGATGTTGTTAAATATTATTATAATTTAAATCTTGTTTAAATTATAATAATTTTTTCAAAGGCATTTAAAGCTTTTTCTTTGAGAAAGAATATTTATGAATTAATTATTTGTCTTTATCATATTGTAGGTGATTCTTTTTTAATAGATGAGGAAATCAATCAAATATCTATAAAAAGGGAGTATTATTAAATTTTGATTTATTTAAAATTTAGTAAACTTTATAGTGATTTAGACAAATTATTAATGATATTTACATAGGAGTCTAAATTATTTTGATTAAATTCACATTAGAGTAAAAAATGTGTTTTATTTTAAATTTGTGAATTTATCAAATGAATCGATATATTTTTGATGATTTGGATTTGATTTATTATTGATTTTAATGTGTTGATTCAAAATGGATTCAAAGGGGAATGAAAAAACTGGAGTCAAGTCAGAATTGAACTCAACCTCAAAATAGAAAGTGCCAAGATTGGGGTCTCGATGTGCGGATGAACTGCATTTGAACTTGAGTTAAATTGGAGCAGACTAATTGGAAAGCTCATTTTCATAAACAAACTTACATAGTCAACTAGAATTAATTTTGAGTTGCAAAAGGAAACTTTGTGTTTGCATGCACAAATTGGGGGGTTTTGATCTGATGTTTGGAAAGTGGAATTTTGGAGAAATATCTATAAATTGGAGCTGAAAGCTGATTGTAAAGGGTTAGATACTCAGAATTTAGACTTTTCAAAATTAGGAATTTAAATCTAGAAATAGCTTAAGAGCTAGAAATTTTCTGGAACTTGGTTGAAGATCATTCCAGATTCTTTTCCATTGCATTTTCATGTTAATGTAGTTGGGAAAAATCTAATAGAAGGCAAAAATTAGAAGTTCAGTGTGACATATTTGCTGGACAAATGCCTCGTTTGAAGACAAATTTATAAACTTTAATGCAATTTCATGTTTCTTTCAAATGTTTTCTTTCATATGATGAATATTTGATATCATTTTGGTTGATTCAACTTCCTAAATATGGAGAGACCTATGTTCGCATTGCTTCAATC
Organism: Cryptomeria japonica; assembly: GCF_030272615.1. Taxonomy (NCBI): domain Eukaryota; kingdom Viridiplantae; phylum Streptophyta; class Pinopsida; order Cupressales; family Cupressaceae; genus Cryptomeria; species Cryptomeria japonica. Next base: position 222,448,540 of record NC_081409.1, read on the forward strand.
TGAACATGTATATGGTGATTTATGTTAATGTCAATGTGGTTTATTCTTTATTTCCATCAAATCTAGCTTCCTTAGTATGTTAAATTGTTGATTTGCATGCTGATGTATGTTCATCTTCCGATTTCCTCTAGGTTTAGTTGATATTGCTAGATGGAATGTGTGTTGAATGTTCATCATCCTCTTGCATCCCCTTTCTCTTTTGTTCTTTCTTCCTAGTTAGTTATTTTAGACTTAGTTTTAGTTTTCTAACTTTTCAAAATAAATTAGAAATATTCGAATCAGTGAGCCCCTTAATAGGTATAGATACGTCAAGCCACCGAGTTACCCAACACCATCATGACCCGACTACAAAGACCTTGGAGTTGTCAATCTTTTGAGATTGATTGCTTTTCACGAGAGGTGGTATGTGCATTCATGTTCTACTTGTCTGTTGGTGAGTGAGTCAAAACACTCATCAACAAGTAGGTCATGTGTTGGATTAAAGGAAGTACCAATACTCACATGGAATAGTTTATCAACTCAAGCTCCATATCATTGGTATTTAAACTTCGAGAATCTCTAAGTCTATAACTTTTTCTCACTAGAATATTGGATGTAGGACTAAGGGTAACATAACTCATGCTCAAAGAGGAAATATTGAATGGATAAGAGCAAGAAGTTGAGTTCACTTTAGAGTGAAAGTTTTACACAGCCAATTTTCACAAATTGCGTGGACTGCAATGGGATCTCGACCAAAATGAATTGGGATCCCATTTCGCTTTGGGATCTTGAGCAGAAAAAAAAAATGGGATCTTGTTAGCGGTGGGATCTTGTTAGCGGTGGGATCCTAAGCCTAAAATTTAGGAACATGATCCCATTTCAAACTAATTGGGATCCCATTTTAAATTAATTAAGATCATGTTTCCAGAACATATTTAAAAAAAAAATTTAAATGGGGTCCAGTTCATTTTCACCATCACAACAACTTGGGATCATGATTTAGAGAAAATTCAGTCACCCAGCAAGCCCTCCAAGTAGGCTTTTTCCCTTTTTCTTGCTTTAGTTTTTATGTATTTTTTTAATTTTAAATGAAAAGATATTATTTTGTTTAGGTTTTTTATTGAAAATTTGATTTTAGGTTTTAATATTAAAGTAATTTATAACTTTATTTATTTTTAAGAAAAAGTGGTGAGCACTTGATATATTAATATTTATAAAACCTAGTTCGAGAGCTCATCAAAGAAAGAAATAGGAAGAAAACTCCAAATCCTAGCTCAAGTACAACTGCAGAAATCCAATCCTACGCTATATGGAGTCTAGTCACCCAATTTTACAATAAAAGTTACATCAGAATATACATGTTTCTAAGGAGACTATAGTTGCTATGTATAATTTGATATAATATATCAAAATATCAAAATTATCAAAAAACAGTCAGAATTAGCAAGCCATATCGGCTGCCTTCGAATTCCCTATTACATCGAATCTAAGACATATTCTAGGCAACAAAAAGAAAAGCCAAAACTATCTTTTTACTCTTCCATAGCTGAATCACCCAGGACTTGATTTTCTTCCTCCCATCGCACCGGCTCTGTTTCCTCTTATGGGCGACGAATGACCTCCCAGATATTTAACTTTGTGGGTTGTCGAGACCTTACTTCCCTTGTTGAAGTCGAAGCAATATTCTCCCACTCCTCTGCCACTTCAGGTTGTAAGAAATTATTTGCCTAGCCCAAGGCCACATCATGCAAAGGAGCATTAAGGTCTGGCACCCTATTTGGAGTCCATCCTCTTTCCTCTGGCTGTAAAATTGTCCATCTGGGATCAACATTTTCTAGCTCCAAAATCACCATAAGATCCCTGACTTTAATCCTAACTCTGTGCACAATGTGCTCATCTAATTGTCTACCAAATTGTTGTAGACCATTCTTCACATGGGAGAAGTTTTGCCTTTCAAGGGCATGTTTTATTCGGTCATAAAGCACCAGGTATGCATGATTAGTTTGGATGAAATGTCATGGAAACAGACCCCCTAAGAGAGTCGAGCCTTGCCACATATTATAATTGGCCAAAGCTTCATAGAACTAGGCAAATTCAAGCATATCCTGCCTTACCAACTTAAAAAGCACTATCTTGAGTAGAGGAATCGATTGTAAAAGATCAAAAGCATTGGATAGAAAAGAACTGAGAATTTGGTAGAGAAATAAAATTCTTTTGGCTTGAGGGGACAATATCTCCTCACCAATGAAATCTTTAACTGCTCTCCTTAGTTGTGGGTTTTGTAGACGGAATAGTTGGTTGAGGTCTCCATCATCAATATAGCCATGGAATGCCGCAGATGGCTCTTTAATATGCACTGGAACTTGATCATTCCATTGCATGTACTCCCAGTGCAATTGCTTGCAACCTTCGGAAGAAAAATTCTCCATTTTGCTACTCACTGAATTGTTTCAAACTTCAAAGACTTCGGCTAATAATTGTGAATTAATGTAGGCAAGTTTCCTTTTAAAAGCAAAAAACTTGCTTGCCACACAAAAATAGGCTCCGAAAGGATTGCATTATGGCAATCTTTGTATTGCAATAATTAGTCGATCTATAAAAAATCACACTCAAGATTTCTTGCATTATCATGTGACAGTAGCACAGCCGAGGGAATGTGTGAGAAGCCAAAAATCTCCTTTCCCCATGTGAAGTGACATCATCAAACTCTCAGAGAACTCGCACTATCCTATCAATCATACCATCTGTAGGCTACATTTGAATGCATATGTGCGAGTGTCCTATCAGTCATACAATTTGTGGGCTTCAGTTTAAGTGCGTACATGGGAGTACTCATTGAGGTATAATTTGGAATTAAAGTGCTATAATTTCCTTTTGTACCAATTCAATAAATTTGGGGTATGAAGACAAGTTGATGGGATTAACAGACTCAACTGAAATGCCATCATAACCCATATTTGCTAATTTGTCGGCAACGAAATTGTCTTCCCTTAATGTGTGGCTAACAATGTAATCTGTAAATGTCTCAAGTAAATCCCAAATACGCTTTAAAACATATGATAAGTTCCATGTCTTAGACATTTTCGATGTAATTGCATTGATGATAACTAATGATCCCCTTCTAAATGTATTGTTGGCGAGACTGCATTTCCTTGCTAACACTAGGTTGGCAAGTAAGGCATTTGCCTCTGCTAAATTGTTGGTACCCGAGGGGATGGGAGATGCTTGGAAAGCATACATTTTCCTGAAATGATCTCAAATGCAAACTCCAATTCCCAATTTCCCTAGATTTCCACGGGAAGAGCCATCAAAGTTGATCTTAGGGTAAGTGCACAAAGATGGTGGTCAAAAAGGGGGGTATAAGTGGACACTTTTTTCCTCAAATCAAGTGAACCTGAACTTGGAGGAAAAATATGAAAGTCATCCACTCAAGATATGAAGATAATCAAAAAGCAAATATTGTAGTACTCTGAATCTAGTTTCCAAACTACTAAAAATTTTCAAAATTGGATAAGATTAAGGGGGTCAAATCCTTCGTGCACGAAAAACAAACCTTGATTTTTTCAGAAAAACATAACATAGTGTCTGATGTGTGCATCAAAAAAGTCATAGTTAGATTTAGTATTTTGACAAATCCTTTCGCAGAAAGATAGTTAAGAGTGAGAATTAGAAGATGTATATTTTTTTGTAATTTTTTGTTGAGTATTTTTTTTTTATGATTTTTCCAATCGAGCACATCCTGAAAAATTAGGTACCTATTTGTGCGCGAAGCATAAGTTGCACTAAAAAAATCAAAAATACAATTTTTTAAAAAAAAATTATAAAGAATCAAGTGCACTACAATAATATATAAAGTTTTTTAAATTTGGATAGGTATATCAAAAGTTATTAAAAAAATGTTGCATGTATGTCTGTGAGAACTATGGAAACACTCGTAAAAGAAATTCAATAATAATGTTATTGTTGTTCAAATTAAAAAAAAATTATATGGTTAGAAAGCTCAGAAGATGGGTGAAAATATGGTGGCAATTTTAGAAATACCCACTTGATGAAGTATAAACCTAATGATGACAAAGTCAAGAAACCAAGTTGATAAAATAAAACACGTCAAAAAGGAGGGAAATGGAGGGAAATCAAACTTCCAAACCGTAGCTTTGTCATCCAGGCCTATTTCCAAGCCTAAACAATCAAAAGCATGTACAGGGTACCTATGGTATAAAAAGTGCGTACGGGGTACTTATGGTGTAAGAAGCGCGTACGCGCTATTTTTACTATAAAAAGCATGTACACTCTATTTTTACTATAAAAAGCACGTACACGCTATTTTTACTATAAAAAGCACGTATGTGCTATTTTTACTATAAATAGCGCGTACACTATTTTTACTATAAAAAGTGCATATGCACTTTTTATGTTTAAATTTTGGGAGTGTGTATAGTATGATATTGTATATATAATAAGTGTATATACATATAATATATAATTATATATAATATATAATATTTATATATATGTAATAATATATAATATATTAAGTATATATATACACACATATGTGTGTATGTATGTGTATTGTCTCCCTCTCTCCCCCTCTCAAGCACGTACAAGGTGCCTCTCTTTCTCTCCCTCTCCCTCTCCCTCTCTCTCTTTCATTCTCTCCCCCCTCTCTCTCTCTCCCCCTCTCTCTCTCACACCCTCTCCCTCTCTCCCCTTCTCCCTTCCTCCATACCCCATCTCTCTCTCTCTCTCTCTCTCTCTCTCTCTCTCTCTCTCTCTCTCTCTCTTTGTGTCCCTTCAATATATCTTCTTTTTGTTTGCATATAGATGAGGTGATAAGAATATTGACAAGGTGGTCGGTTTTTTTTAAAGATGATAGGATATAAAGTAGAATGTTTGAAGAAGATGAACATATTGGTTTCTTTGGAACATGTGGAAGTATTGGTTGGATAATCTTTATGGGTTGTATGGTGTACTAAGGGGTCATATGGTGTCTTATGACCCCCTTGGGACTCCATATGACCCCTTAGGTGTTGTTATGGGTCATATGGTGTCCTAAGAGGTCATATGGTGTTCTATGATCCCTTAGGACACCATATGACACCTTAAGATTCCATATCGTGTTGTTATGGGTCGTATGGTGTTCTATGACCCCTTAAGACACCATATGATCCCTTAGGTGTCATTAGAGGTCATATTGTTTCCTAAGAGGTCATATAGTGTCCTATGACCCCTTAGGACACCATATGACCCCTTAAGACACCATACGACCCATAATGACACCATATGGTGTCCTAAGGGGTTATAGGATGCCATATGACCCCTTAAGACACAATACAACCCATAAAAACACCATATGGTGTCGTAAAGGGTCATATGGTGTTCTATGACCCCTTAGGACACTATTTGGTGTCATTAGAGGTCTTATGGTGTGCTAAGGGATCATATAGTGTCCTATGACCCTTTAGATATTGTTATAAGTTATATTGTGATCTAAGGGTCATATGGTGTCCAATGACCCCTTAGGACACCATATGGTGTCATTATGTGTCTTATGGTGTCCTATGACCCCTAGGACACCTTATGACCCCTTAGGACACCATATGGTTTTGTTAGGGGTCATATGGTGTCCTAAGAGGTTATATGGTCTCCTACGACCCTTAAGAACACCATTTGACCCCTTAGGACTCCATATGGTTTTGTTATGGGTTGTATGGTGTCCTAAGAGGTCATATAGTGTTTAGTGACCCCTTAGGACACCATTTGGTGTCATTATGGGTCGTATGGTGTGCTAAGGGGTCGTATGGTGTCCTATGACCCCTCAGGACTCCATATGACCTCTTATGTGTCGTTATGGGTCATATGGTGTCCTAAGGAGTCATATGGTGTCCTATGACCCCTTAGGACACATGCATGGATCCCTAGAATACCATATGACATAAAAATACACAAAAATGGTGTCCTCCAAGTTCGGGTTCTCCTACAACCCCTTAGGACACCATTTGACCCCTTAGGACTCCATATGGTGTTGTTATGGGTTTTATGGTGTCCTAAGAGGTCATATAGTGTTCTATAACCCCTTAGGACACCATTTGGTGTCATTATGGATTGTGTGGTGTGCTAAGGGGTCATATGGTATACTATGACCCCTTAGGACTCCATATGACCTCTTATGTGTCGTTATGGGTCATATGTTGTTGTATGACCCATTAGGACACATGCATGGATCCCTAGGATACCATATGACCCCTAAGAATACCATATGATCCTAGAGAGGGAGAGAGGGGGAGGAGAGGGAGGGAATGGGAGAGAGATACACCTAAGAGAGGACGAGAGTCAGATAGAGAGATAGAGACTGAGAGGTCGAGACAAGAGATAAATGAGAGAGAAGGGGGGGAGATAGAGATAGAGAAAGGGAAAGGGAGGGGGAGAGAGATGGAGAGAGAGAGAGGGAAATAGAGGGAGAGATAGAGATAGAGAGAGAGAGAGAGAGAGAGAGAGGTGGATAGAGGGATTGGGAGAGAAATAGAGACCTAAGATGTGGAGGGAGGGAACGTGAGAGAGAGAAAGAGAGGGTGAGAGATAGAGAGAGTTTGACCAAGAGGGAGGAAGGAAGGGATGGAAGGAGAGTACAAGAGACTAGAGAGAGAGGTGCAAGGAGAGGGAGAGAGTGAGAAAGAGAGGTAATGAGAAAGGGAGAGAGGGAGGGGGAGGAGAGAGGGAGAGAATGAGAGAGAGATACACTTGAGAGAAGGAGAGAGTGAGATACAGAGAAAGAGGATGAGAGGGAGAGACTTCACAAAGAGAGAGAGAGAGAGAGAGATAAATGGAGGGGGGTAGGGAGAGAGTGGGAAAGAGATACACTTAACAAAGGAGGAGAGTGAGATAAAGAGATAGAGATAGAGAGGGAGAGAGACTAGAGAGAGAGAGAGAGAGACTTGATAAAAAAGGAGAGAGAGAAAGATAGATAAAGGTTGATAGCCAGAGACTTGATAGAGAGAAGGAGAGAGACTTGAGAGAAAGAGAAATGGAGAGAGAGGGGGAGAGAGAAAGAGAGTTAGAGGGAAAGAAATAATTGACAAAGGAAGAGAAAGGGAGGGGGAGGGAGAGGGATAGAATGAGAGAGAGACACTGAAGAGAGGGGGAGAGAGTGAGAGATAAAGATATTTGAGAGAGGGAGAGAAAGAGAGGGATAGATGAAAGAGAGAAAGAGGGTGGGGGAGATGAGAAAGAGAGGGAGAGATACCTGAGAGAGGGAAGAAAGCAGAGAGGGAGATGCATAGGAGACAAAAAGGTAGGGGTTAAGGAAGAGAGAGTGGGAATGTAGGGAAGAGACGAGAGAGATAATGCTGATATAAGCATGTTGATTACTGAAATTTGACTAAGTCTGAAATTTATAACAATACTAAAAAAACTAGAATATGTATTATAACTCTTAGAGATCTGGAACCACTCTCAAACATCTTGACAATATATACATAAAATATAACTTAAAGTATAAGAAAAATGTCACTTATACTTAAATGTTATATTTTATGTATATATCGTACTGAAAAACCTAATGGAATGCTAAATGAATTGCATTTTATTGAAAGACAAATGTGTACGTGGATTAAAAACTAGAACCATGTACGAGGTTTTTAGTTTCTAAACCGCGTATGCGGTTTTAGTTTTTAAACCACGTACGGGGTTCTTAGTTTCTAAACCGTGTGCATGGTTTTAATTTTAAACCGCGTACGCAGTTAGTATAATTTAAACCCTATACATAGTTTAGATTTGGTTAGGCTCGGCAAAATGATCCTAAACACGTACGAGGTTCTTTAAATTTGAAATACCTCGTGCGTGTTTTGTTGTTTTCATTTTTTTTTTTGGGTGTGTCCACTTTTCTGACCACCATCTTTGTGCACTTACCCCTTAAAGAAATTAGGTGAAGGGGGTAACCATTTTATGGAAGACTAATTCAGAGGAATCCCAATTGGTATAATTATAGCATTCCATGATTTTGTAATTACCTTATCCCACTTGGTAAATGAATGAATTTCCTTGGAATTAGAGAGAGAAGAATTTATAATTTCTGCAATCGAATTTTCCAACTTGGCTAGAAATTGATCCAGGGAGGAGGATTCTTTTCTGAAAATTCTTTTATTTCTCTACCACCAAATGGCCCAAATGATGAGGGCAGGAGCACATTTCTGATTGCCTGAAAAAATTGAAGATAAAAATAGAAGAGGCCAAGAGTTAAACATATCCCAAAGTGATTTCGGGAAGGGCATAAGAACTTTGAGTTTATTCATGATGAAGAACCAACATTGAGAGGCAAAAGTGCAGTGTAAAAATAAATGATCAACTGATTCTTCTTCTAAGCCACAAAGCACACAATTAAAAACTTGTGAAAAGCCCAATTTTACTAGTCTATTTGCTATTAGGATTCTTTTGTTCAGTGTTAACCATACAAAACAACCTGCTTTTGGTAGAACAATATCATTCAAGTAGAATGTGTATGCCCGACTACTCACCTTACTGCTACAACCCTGTTGTGTGGCTTTATAGCCTTCTTTAATTGAGTATTTCCTTGATTTA